>NC_060138.1:1190851171-1192079963 GCF_021461385.2 Schistocerca piceifrons
GAATCAGACTGTGCCTACAGACAGTGTTTCGCGGCTGTGTGACGAATTTGCAGACATTTTTGCACCGGGCTTAGGTTGCGCTAAAAACTATGAAGCACATTGATTTTGCTGGTCCATTCTGGAATGCTCGATGGTTGGTTCTGGTCGACGCCTTCAGTAATTTTCCTTTTGTTGTCCGGATGTCTTCCACGACGTCCTCCGCCGCCATCCAAGCGTTGTCTGCTATCTTTTGCATTGAAGGTCTTCCGCAGACTATTGTTTCCGACAATGGCCCACAATTCATGTCCGCAGAATTTCAGTCATTCTGCCAGGCCAATGGTATTCAACATCTGACATCCGCGCCGTTTTCGCCTCAGTCCACCGGTGCCGCTGAACGATTGGTCCGGACTTTCAAGTCACAGATGTTGAAATTGAAAGAGTCGCATTCTCGGGAGGACGCATTGTTGCTCTTTTTGTCTTCGTATCGCTCTCAGCCCCGAGATGGTCGCTCGCCGGCTGAGTTGCTCCACGGTCGTCCTCATCGCACCTTGATGTCTTTGCTGCATCCGCCGCATCAGTTTCCTGTGCAGCGGCAGACTCCTGCTTTTGCTCCAGGCGACGTTGTATTTTATCGCAACTATCGAGGTTCACGGCGTTGGCTCGCAGGGCGCATTCTTCGCTGCCTCGGCCGCGCGATGTATTTGGTTTTGGGGGCCTCTGGTGAGGTGCGTCGGCATCTCAATCAGCTGCGCCTCTGTCGTCGCTCGGGTTCTGCCGCTCCCCGTCTGCTTTCAGCGACGGTGCCGTCCGGTCAGCGCCCTGGGGACCCATCTACTGGCTCGCCTCATCCCCAGGTGTTACCGACGATGCCTTCCATTTTGCCCCATGGCGACGCGCCGCCGCCGCCGCCGCCGCAGCAGCAGCCGCCGCCGCCGCCGCCGCCGCCGCCGTCGCCGCTTGTTCTCCCGCCGGCGCCGCCCGCATTCGACGCTTCGTTGCGGCCGCCAAGCGCCTCCCAGGGTCACGCGCCGCCGATCGCTTCCCGTGACCAGCTGTCCTCCGCCATGGAACTCCGGCCCGCTCCGGACCACATGACGTCATCGCGCGTCGGCTACCCCGACGCAATGGAGGTTGATCCTTCGGTCCCTCCTGTCTCTTTACGGGCGCATACACCGCATGTTGACGTGCACCCTGGACTAGTTTTTCAGGCGTTTCCTAGCTCCCCTCGGACCGAATGGCCGGGTGCGGGTGGCACAACCTCGCCTGTTGTTAGGCTCCCCACCTCATCGCATACGTCAACATGTGGTCCTCCCCACGGCGGGCGGAAGCCTTATCACACGACCGTTCGCCGATTTGCGGGGGAGGAATGTGGTGTCACCGCCAGACACCACACTTGCTAGGTGGTAGCTTAAATCGGCCGCGGTCCATTTAGTACATGTCGGACCCGCGTGTCGCCACTGTGTAATCGCAGACCTAGCGCCACCACCAAGGCAGGTCTCGTGATACGAGAGAGCACTCGCCCCAGTTGTACGAGAACCTAGCTACCGCCCAGTTGTACGAGAACCTAGCTACCGCCCAGTTGTACGAAGCCTTTCTCTCTCATTAGCCGAGAGACAGAATAGCCATCAGCTAAGTTAATGGCAACGAACTAGCAAGGCGCCATTTGTATCAGTGCCTATAGCTTACGAGTATTCAAGAGAGATGTATTCCAAGGACAAATAAAAAGATAAGTACTAAGCATCTACATACTTTTCTTCTTATTCATTTATAAGTTCTCATGTTCCAGACTTCACGCCCGTCTGCTTTAGCCTTGCGTGCCCTATCGGCTACAGCGTTAGTCTAGCATTCATTTTCAGCCATCAACTTCACGGTGTCGGCCCAGCTACCGACACAACAGGTGTTGCTTTGTTAAAAAGAAAGCAATAAAGCAAGTAATGTCCTCTGTGTGTGTGTGTGTGTGTGTGTGTGTGTGTGTGTGTGTGTGTGTGTGGGTGTGGGTGGGTGGATGCGCATACGCCGTTATAAGACGAAGAGAGACGGAGAAAGAGAGAGAGAGAGACAGAGACAGAGAGAACGAGAGAGAGAGGAAAAGAACAAGGGAAAGAGAGAGAGAGAGAGAGAGAGAGAGAGAGAGACAGAGAGAGAGAGAGAGAGAGAGAGAGAGAGAATGTCCGGAATTGCATGATATTACAAGAGTTTATTTTTTAATTTAATTCTTTTAGAATTGACTAGAGTGACTAGACGAATACAGTCAGACAATTAGGTCGCCTTACGTTCCACAAATAGTAATATGATGGCCTTAATGTTCCTGCCATTGTTGGCACATTTGGAGGAGTGTTAAATACATCGAGGATTTTTCGACGATTTCCGTTAAATACAAATATTTGTCTTATGAATATGTGTTTAGTTTTCCATGAGATGGTGGAAGTTCAGTAATTTGAAGTTCATATCGAAATAATCAGCAACCAGCTGCATAACAGAAATTTTATTCGTTTAAACGGTGTCACGCACTTAGTGCCCTTATTCAGAAAATAATAACCAGCGCATTATTTGCGAGTGTCAACAGTAAGATGCATACAGCATATTGTGGTCATGTAGTTCATAGTGCCTATACGAAAATGGTATAAACAAGAATAGAAAAGTGTTGACATCATGGCAGAACTGGAGCTGATCAGCTAACGACAGGCATATCATTGTCATAATTTGACTAGTCCCAGTTCTGACCTGATGTACGACTTGTTATTTTGGCTTCTTTATACTATTTTTATTCCGGCTCTGTGAATCACATGACCACAGCAATAAGCTGCATGCGGCTTGGTGTTGACGTTCGCAAATAATACGACAGTTGCAACCTTCTGAAGAAGGTCACTAAGTGCGTGAAATCGGTTAAAGAAATAAAATTTCTTTTATACAGATGGTTACTGATTATTTTGATATATACAGCTACAGTTCCTGAAGATGAGTAAAATACTAAACTTGAGAATCCTTTGTCAAATACCGATATATGCACAATTGTCTAAGATATATGTTCACATTCCAAGAGTCTGTATTCACAATCAGGTAATACTGGACCTCGAAGGTGACCATAAGTGGTAGAACACTTGCATTAAACAACGCTGCATACGTCACAGTCATCGATAAAAAAAAGAAAATAGAGCTATCGACAGTACCACTGTCCTACAACACTGATATTTAAATGTAGCAGAATATTAGACCATTGTCTGAGTTTAGACTTCATAAACTAGCGTAACAAAACGAATTTACCCATTAAAGTTAGTCTGGATTCCAAAAACATCGAATATGCCAACCTGAACACGCTCTCCTCGCACTCGACTTCCTCGGTGACACGGATAGAGGATACCGTATTTGATTATTTTTTATACATTCTCGAAAAGCCTTTTGTTACTGATACGTCGTGGTATGGAGAAACTTAACCAAAACGTAAGGTAAGCAGAGCTCAAAGGCTGCAGGGAGTGAAAGCGTAGACCCAAATGAGGTTACAGTTTCAAACACAATTTAATTTTATTAAACATTAAAAAACACTTGTTCACTGGTACAAATATATATATATATATATAATCACAATAAAAAAATTTAAACTCCAGGCTCGAAGGGCCGCTGAACATTCACAACTGTAATGACAGAATGACAACCTTAAGATTCAACATAAGGAGATAATCATGGTCTGAAGGACCCAATACCTTTGATTAATTATTGACCAATACAATAAGTTACTGAAAGGACTGACTTTAATCATTCGGCCAGAAGGGCCAATCACATATAACCACAAATGCTGTTTGATAATGCTTCAAGAATGCAAAATCAACAGTTAATTTACTTCGTCACAAGGAGCAGTAAAGACCAAAAGACAAATTCATACACCAAAGGTTTTTTTTAATGAAACAAGCTAACAAAATAAAATTAATAACCAAAAAGGGGTAGTGACGTCGCCACTCGACCTGAATGGCCAGAATATCAGTAGTAATAAATATTTGAGATTGGTTGAAGTTAGTGAGTTAGCGCTTAAAACCAGCCCGTGCACCTCACCACTAGGAAAAATTTAGAATCAGCTGTGGTAGGACCGCCTGCTTTAGCAATATGGCACAGACCAGCAGAACACTAGAAACTTCACCAACGTGGTGAATCGTCCACATAGGGGATGACAGCAACTCTCTGTAACATATAAAATAAAAATTGCTAAACACTGAAACACATGGTTCAAAATATAACGCCTATCTAGGCAGGAACTGTTAATGACGCCCACTGGCCTTCGTAAATCTTCGACTTACTAAATGTGACGGCCAGTACTAAATAATAATACCACTCAACAAATTGTAGAATACAAGATCGTTATTGCACTTGGGTCAGAATAAAATTTCAACCACAGATAATATTTTAGGTTCAGTTATTGAGGCACAGAGAGTTAACACTCTCTTCTAGTGATAGTTGCACTTTACAATATAACAGCAGATCACTGAATCTGGATTTCGGGCACACCTGAGCCTACTAAAATTGCGAAACACCATGGCACACGACCTTGGAGCAAAACACACCCGACAACACGGGCGGTAATTGAGTGAGACGCATCAAGTCAATGAATTCTCACCGTTGGTCCAGAAGGCAGACAAGCATTCGGCGACAGGTTGCAACCAACACCAACTCGAGTTATGCCAATCGCCCCAGTTCCGTCATAGCAACGCGGATACCCCGCGTCACCAGTTGCCACGCCGAGTTTCCGTATCACACAGCCCGTCCAGAACGACTGCCGCCGTCTCGAGTACACACGCTCGTAGCAATCACGTGCGTTCACAGAAAGTTATACCATCTTTCCCGCAACATTGCGCTGCCACACAACCGGAAACTAAACTCCCCGTCTCGCTCCGGCAGCAGCACTCAATACTCTCGTCGTCAGCAGCTCTCTCCACAGAACGCAGCGCCCTCCGAAATTTAAAAGCAAACGGACCAATCGCGGCAGAGCAAAGCCAGGGCTCCGGAAGACGACACACCATACCTAGGCAAAGATGAAGATGATACGGTTCAGTAACGTACCACAGCGACACTTAATGGTACTGCGAGTGGTGGAGCTGGACAGCAAGTGGTAAGGAAGGCCTGTGGTTTACAAACCTAGGCGTGATTGCAACCCAACGTTCCATTGTGAAAACAGCATTTCTTTGTAATCTTTATTTCATGTCAATTTATTCAGATAGTCTTGTTAGGCGGCAGTGCACGAACTCGCTAGGTGATGCGTGCTGGGGGATGCAAGCTGCCAATTGTCACAGGCAGGAGTGTAGCGCTGACTAAGGCCCCAAAGTAGGACGGTGTGTGGTAAAGCCGTCGGCACACGGACCGTGCTCTCGAACGTTAACGTTGAGCGTGCCAAGTTCAACGTGCTGCTGAACGCTCAGGAACTATGCGACTTGTGCATACGGTACGTGGGCCCCGACGTCGTATACGTGATCGCAACGCACTCCAGCGGCAGTTGAGGGATGTTTCTAGTTCGTAAATCACACTGTTTACTCGACGTGCGCGCGTAAAATTTCCTCGTTAATTCTATTAAAACGCACATTTCCTCCATCGTCCCCGAAAAGGAAAGTACCATTTCCAATCAATAAGGACACAGGCTTATAAAAGTTACATTACAAACAGTGCGGTACAAATTTGGAATACTTCTCCGCATAAGATAAACATTACTTATCATTCCCACATTTTAGTAATGCCCCAAGGTCGGTCTTACTTAATCACTGTTCCTACCCAGTAGCAGAAACTTTGCAACATGTGAATTACGATGGGTAAAAGAAAAAGGAGCAAAATATCTTTTTACAAGTAGCGCAAGCAGTCCTGTAGATAAAGCCAATCGAACAAAGTCACCCATAAAAAAAAGTTGAAGTTATATTTACATAACATCACATATTATAGTATATACTTATATTAAACTAATAATAAAGTATCAGAACCTAATGTAAACGCGAATGTCAGGAAATAAAATTCAGGAGCTTCGTGACTCGAACCACCGCCCCAACTAACAAGCCAAAGCGCGACGCTACTCATTACACTAAACCAGCAAACCAACTTATGCCACTAATCATAGTATGTTACCTCTTACAGAAAACCTTATCGTAGATATGTTACCAATTGAAATTTAGTTATAACAAATTGTACCAAGAACAATGTGTTTTGGGTGTATCTTCAGTTTGTCGTTGCCTTCAAATAGCCTACTCTCATAATACGCAAGTTACAATAATTCGTTTGCCATGAATATGTTGCTCCTCATCAGTTTATTGGAACGAATCACACAGTTAACAACGGGTTTCCTCAGAAACAGCATATCTACATATAAACTTGAAATGAATGCCAATATGACGCCTCACAACTCTGTACTGAAGGGAGATGGCGTGCGTGTGACGTAAGTGGTGTTGTCCCATCTAATTGGTCAACGCTCAGACGCACGCTCAGAATATCTGACATGCCGGATATTGCTCTGCACGTTCGGAAAGACCCCCAACCGTGCCATTCCACGCTATGACGTAGAAACTCGGCACGCTCAACGCTCAACGTTCGGTATCACGGTCCGTGTGCCGACGGCTTAAGTCAGCCAGCTCGCTCTGGTATGAACAGCTCAGTCCGGGCTTCACCACAGCATGCAGAATCAAACCGTTGACCCCAGCGCGGATGGTCGCACTCACACTAGCAACCAGAGCCTCCCACAGGCGCTGACGAACAACAAAAGAGTTTTACCACACAGACATTGGCAGTTGGATGGCTAGGTGGCCCAGGCACGATCCATCCCCCAGGGTGGGTGACCAGCAGTGGAGGATAGTTTGACAGCAAGTGGCCTGCTGGTTCGGAAGCGTGTCAGTAGCATTCGGATTTAGTGTAGACAGTAGACCTGCAGTTCCTGGAGACAGCATCCGACGGCATCAGCCTGTTGACCTATTTCCAGTCGTAGACTGGTGTAGATCTCGCCTCGTAGCTACCTGCTGTTTGGCGAGTGCACCTGCGTGTCTAGAAGTGGTAGTGTATGTGCCAGCTTGGTCCGCTATTGTGGCAGTTCTCTCCTTAGTCACAACAGAACCGAGGCGCAAGGCGTGGTCGTTGGTCAACCGTAACATCACTGCCCCAGCAGTTTCACAGCCCTGGCCGTGCCGTGTAGGTGAGCAGGTTTGCCTTTGAGGAACAGTTCATGTGGTGTCAGCTTAATCTTGAACCGTGGCGCGGTTGACTTTGCTTCGGCGTTCGTAGTAATCATTGTTCGACATTTCGCTCTAATTTTGTGGTTCTCATTACTAAACACTGGCTCGGCTACTTAAAATACTCAGCCCTGTGGCGCAGGAGGAGATACTGAGTGCAGATGGAATGTGCATGGCGCGAAAAGTGAACACTCTTCCTTGCTGTGAGTGAAGGAGTCAGCGAGGCACTAATAGTACGCTATGGAGCTGTGTTGTATGTGTTGGTTGGAACGTAGTACACAGTGGTTTCTTATTTTCACTCGGCGTGTATTCTCTTGGCTCGGTTCAAATGGTGAATTGCAGTTCTCGGCAAATGTAACTGCTGTTTGTTGCCTACTGAAGGCACAATTCCAGCTGCAGCTTGTGGGTGGAACGTGGCCAGTTTTTGATGGGCGTCTGAGTGTGGTGATGTGTATGGGAATAGAATTACTGCATTAGTAGTGAAAGACACAGTGCGAACAGAATTACTGTATCAGTGGTGAAAGATACAATGCGAGTTTGATTACTGGTAAACCCTTACACTGTTGTGAATATAATGTGTTGTAGCAAATCTGTGTGAGGGTCGCTATATGCACATTGGATGTGCTACTTGTCCACCAGTTGATTTGAACTTGCAACAATCGCAACATATCGTGAAAAATGGTTTGAACACACATCGAAAAAGCTTTGCATCACCTCGGTTCCGAGAGTTCCGGAACCTCTACAGATAATTGGAATAGAGAGCAACGTAAACATCATTTCCGACCTTTTTATTGCTCATGAAAACCACACATTTCGTGTTGTATCTCCATACAGCGTTACCTTCAGAGGCGGTGGTCCAGATTGCTGTACGCACCGGTATCTCTAATACACAGTAGCGCGTCCTCTTGCATTGACGCATGCCTGTATTCGTCGTGGCATACTTTCCACAACTTCATCAAGGCACTGTTGGTCCAGATTGTCCCACTCCTCAACGGCGATTCGGAGTAGATCCCTCAAGGTGGTTGGTGGGTTACGTCGTCCATAATCTTCAGTCTTTCCCAGCCATGTTCGATAGGGTTCATGTCTGGAGAAAATGTCGGCCACGCCAGTCGAGCGATGTTGTTATCCTGAATGAAATTCACAAGATGTGCACGATTGGGGCGCGAACTGTCATCCATGAAGACGAATGCCTTGTCAATATGCTGCCGATATGGTTGTACTATCGGTCGGATGATGGCATTCACGTATCGTACAGCCGTTACGGCATCTCCCATGACCACCAGCGGCGTACATCAGCTCCATACAATGCCACCCCAAAAGTCAGGGAACCTACACCATGCTGCACTCGCTGGACAGTGTATCTAAGGCTTTCAGCCAGACCGGGTTTCCACCAAACACGTCTCCGACGATTGTCTATTTGAAGGCACATGCGACACTCATCGGTGAAGAGAACGTGATGCCAATCCTGAGCAGTGCATTCGGCATGTTGTTGGGCCAATCTATACGGCGGTGCAAGGTGTCGTGGTTGCAAAGATGCACCTCGCCATGGACGTCGGAAGTGAAGTTGCGCATGAGCCTACTGCGCCCAGTCACGACATCCTGTGGCTACACGAAAGGCATTATTCAACATGGTGGCGTTGCTGTCAGGGTTCCTCCGAGCCATAATCCGTAGGCAGAGGTCATCCACTGCAGTAGTAGCCCTTTGGGCGACCTGAGCGAGGCATGTCATCGACAGTTTGTGTCTCTCTGTATCTCCTCCATGTCCGAACAACATCGCTTTGGTTCACTCCAAGACGCTTAGACACTTCTCTTGTTGAGAGCCCTTCCTGACACGAAGTAACAATGCGGACGCGACAGAACCGCAGTATTGGCCGTCTAGGCATGGTTGAACTACAGACAACAGGAGCCGTGTCCCTCTTTCCTGGTGGAATGACTGGAACCAATTGGCTGCTCATGCATGGTTATTTACCTCTTTTGGTAGGTTTAGTGATATCTCTGAACAGTCAAATGGACAGTCAACATCTATCTTCAGGAGTTCTGGGAACCAGGGTGATGGAAAACTTTTTTTATGTGTGTAATAATCAGAAAATAGTGGTTTCCGACTGGTATCTGACGGAAAGATTCTAAAATGTCCCTTTCAGTCATCATGAAGTGTTTGATTGCTTCTGGTAACCTCTGCAGTGGCACCTGTTGACTTCAGTCTGCACAGTGTGCACATGGCACACAGTTCTTGCATACTGATCTGCTATCTCACTTCCATTTCCTCTGCCAATAATGCTCAGATACCCTCTGGTCTGTCATCCTACCTTCTCCAGGCCCAAAGAGACAGAATCATGTGCTTCCTTTAACATTTTTTTCCTGCAGTGCAACAGGCACTACCAAAGTATCAAGAACAATGAACATCAGCAATCCGCATCAGGAGCTTTTACCTTTTGCTGTTCCTCGAGGCTATGACCCAGTGGCTTTTCTACACTAGTCTGCCTACTAAGCCCATTAGGAACAGAACCTTTCTTACCTGTTTCGTGAATCACTTAGAAGTGAAACTCATATAGTTTCGGAGCTCTGTATGTAAGTCTACTTGATGGATCTGTTAAACCTAAAACTATATGAATGCCACATGAACAGCCAGTACCTTACATCAGAAGTGTCTCACACTGTATATGAAGCTGAAGATCTCCTTCTCAATGGTACAGTAATTTATCCCAGTCTTGTTTAAGTCCCATGAAGCAAAAGAAACTGGATGTTCCTTACCCCGAGCTTCTTGACTGAGAAAACAAGCCAACACGTAGTTGCTTGAAACGCACAACATAAGAAATTCCTATTTCTAATCTGGGAAGACCAACACAATGATAGTTGTTAATACCTCCTTCAGTTTTCAAAAGCAACTTGACATACTACTATCCATTGCGACTCCAGAAGATGGATAGGTGTTCATACAATGTCCGCAAATCACATCATAAATGTTCCATAGTAATTATAAAACCTTAAAAATGACTGTAACTTTTATTTGTCTGTGGTTCAAAAATGGCTCTGAGCACTATGGGACTTAAACCTAACAAACCTAAGGACATCACACACATCCATGCCCGAGGCAGGATTCGAACCTGCGACCGTAACCTGCGACCGTAGCGGTCACGTGGATCCAGACTGAAGCGCCTAGAACCGTACGGCCACGCCGGCCGCCTTTGTCTGTGGTGCTATGAAACATTTCACTGAATATTTCAATCTGGGATCCGTTTTTACGCTCCTGGATAGTTCTGTTTCTTAAGTAGTTCAGTTCCCTTAACACAAAATGACAGCTCTCTATGGTAACAGTCGTATATGAGGAACGGTATCTCCCAAAAATTTCATTTAACTGTTGTACATGTTCCTCCATATCCCTTGAAAACATGAAAATGTCATCAAGGTACACCATGCGTTGCCACCTTTTAATACTCCATACAGCAGCTGTTGAAACATGCCAGGTGCATTTGTTACACTTAACTCCATTCACTGCCGGCCGGAGTGGCCGAGCGGTTCTAGGCGCTTCAATCTGGAACCGCGCGATCGCCACGGTCGCAGGTTGGAGTCCTGCCTTGGGCATGGATGTGTGTGAAGTCCTTAGGTTTGTTAAGTTTAAGTAGTTCTAAATTCTAGGGGACTGATGACCTCAGATGTTAAGTCCCATAATGCTCACAGCCATTTGAACCATTTGAACTCCATTCACCAATATAGGTATTGGCCGCAAGGACCTACCAATTTAGTTTTCGGTCAGTCCTCTGACAGTAATTCCAGCTGATGGTAACCATGGTTTAGGTGTATTGTGGACATGTATTTACACTAAGTGTTCCACGTTCTATGTAATATTTGGTATCAGAAGTGCATCTGTAATCGATATATTATTTAGGTTGCCATGATTACAACAGAATCTATATTTCTTTGTACTGTCCAATGACTTCTTTTCAATAATGGCTGGTACTCCCCAGGCCAAGTATTTTCTTCTGTTTTGGCATTGTTCAGTTACTGGTTGTAAGTGATGTGGTAAACTAAACAGAATTTTGTACACAGGTGATTTAGCCCCGGACAGAATCCTGAACTCTGACGTGGGTATTGACAACAATGTCTTTGCTAGTGTATCATTTCATGTTTAGGTTAAACTTCTTTATGGCTTTCACGAAGTTCTTGGATCATAAATAGCAACTAGCTGCCCTATTTAGACGTTAGATTGCTATTTTATTCCTTTTGTTAAGTTGTTTTAAGCTCAGTTATTTCCTTCATTGGTTTAATTGTCATAGCCCCGCAGGATTAGTCGAGCGGTCTATGGCTCTGCAGTCATGGACTGTCCGACTGGTCCCGTCGGAGGTTCGAGTCCTCCCTCGGACATGGGTGTGTGTGTTCGTCCTTAAGATAATTTATGTTAAGTGGTGTGTCAGCTTAGGGACTGATGACCTTAGCCGTTAAGTCCAATAAGATTTCACATACATTTGAACATTTTTTTAAATTGTCATACTGTAGAATTATTTGCATTGCCAATTTTTTTTTTTTGGCTGTTTGCATTTTGTTAATCACTCGGGCATAATAATCAGCAGAGAAATCGCCCTGGCTATCGAGTGTATTTATTATATGCTATCTAATGAGCTGCTGTATTACAGGCACGGGATTCATAAATTTAGACAGAAGTTGTATGGGAGAAGGGGGGGGGGGGGGGTCACATCCAGCACTGATGGCGAGCGCCAACTTCTTGCTGGGCGCATTATCAGCTTATTGTGAAGGATCTGGCTGGTTCCTTCTGCGCCTTTGTTGTTGGCAGTTATTTGTGTATTTGTCTGTTCATTCAATCAGTGCAATCCTAGATTAAGTAAATTAAAATCTTCACTCTGGTTGATTGATGTTATTTGGTCTCCTGGCACTTCCAGTTTCACGCTCCCCACCTTTCAACAACAATCTATGCTCTTTGCAGTCTACTACGCCAATTAAGCAACATTTGGCCTCTACATAGGTCTTTGCAGAATTGCCCGTTACTGGGAACGCTGCCTGATGGATGTTCAGTGATTGGTTACAAGCGGTTTGTCCTTCCTCCTTTTTCCTCTTACTTCTACAATCGTGCTCTCTGTGCTCAGCGTCTGTGGCCGGCCGGTTCTAGGCGCTTCAGTCCGGAACCGCACTGCTGCTATGGTCGTAGGTTCGAGTCCTGCCTCGGGCATGGATGTGTGTGATGTCCTTAGGGTCATTAGGTTTAAGTAGTTCTAAGTCTAGGGGACTGATGACCTCAGATGTGAAGTCCCATAGTGCTCAGAGCCATTGTAACCATTTTGCACAACAACTCCAAGTTTTTACACTGTGGTTGACAACACTGTCTTTGAATGTGACCCGAATGTATACTTCGATGACCCCCTCTGTCAGTAGAAAACACACTCATTATATCCTACAGCTGTCTCTTTGAGATCTGAGGCCACACAGAAGGTGTCAGCCAGATCCTTTGCGTTTTCGGCATATAACCTTCTTGAAATCTTCTAGATCTACACATACACCTGCGCTCTCCAAACCAGTATAAAGTGCATGGCAGAGGGTACATCCCTTTCCACGAGTTATAAGGGCGTTTTCCGGTTACATTCACTTGCGGAGAATGGGGAGAATGATGGTTTAAATGCCTCTGTGAACGTTGTAATTAATGTTATGTTGTCCTCACGATCCCCGTGAGACTAGTATTTATGGGGATATAGTATATTACTAGATTCATCATTTAAAGAGGTTTTTTGAAACTTTGTAAGTAGGTTTTCTCTGGACAGTTTACGCCTGTTTGCACGTCTCTACTACTTGAATTCTTTGAACATTTTTGTGCCATCCCCCACAGGTCACGCAAACCTGAGACCATTCGTGCTGCCCTTCTCTGTATACGTTCAGTTTCCCCTGTTAGGCCTACTTGTTGGTAGCCCCATACACTTGATCAGCATTCCAGGATGGTTCGGACGAGTGATTTGCACGCAAAAAACTTAGTAGGTTTGTTGCATTTTTCTAGTGTTCTACCAATAATGCGAAGTGTGTCATCTGCTTTATCCATGAGTGAGTTCCAGGTCATGTCCTTACAAAGTACTTCTCCTTAGTTTTTGTTTGTGGTTGCCGATTTCAGCTGTGTGTAATTGATACTGTAGTCACAGAACACTAAGTTATCGTTATCATTACCCACAAGATCATTAATATACAACATAAACAGCGAGAGACCCAACACACTTCCCTGTGGTACACCTAAAGTTATGTCTGCATCTGACGGTGACTCTCCCTCTAAGATAACTTTGTGCGCCCTCACTACGAAAAAATCCCCAATCCAGTCAAAAATTCTCTTCATAACCATGCGAACGCACTTTTTATAATAAAGCTAAGTGTGGTACGGAGTCAAATGCTTTTTGCAAATTGAGAAATACTGCATCTACCTGAATGCCTCGCCCCATGTTGTTCAGTATGTCCATGTGAGGAAATTGCAAGTTTGCTGTCATATGACTGGTAGTTTCAAAGTCCATGTTCATTGTCATGAAGGAAGTCGTACCTCATTATGTTTGATCTCAGAGTATGTTCTGAATTTTACAATAAATTGATGTCAAGGATATAGAACGACAGTTTTGTGGTCACTTCTGCTATCCACCTTGTAAACAGCTGTGACGTGATTTTTCCCATCTAATGGGCAGATTTTTTGTTCGAGCGATTGTAGTTAACAGAGGCGATAACTCAGTCGCAAACTGGATGTAGAATCTGGTAGCAATTCCATCTGGCCCTGGAGCATTGTCAGATTTTAACTATTTCAGCTGTGTCTCGAAGCAATTGACACTAATATCTACTTCACTCTTCTTTTTAGTGGTACCTGAATTACACTGAGGCAATACACCTGGGGTTTTCTTCGTAAAAGAACTTTTCGAAACAGAGTTAATCGTTTCTGCTACCGCTTTGTTGCCCCAAATTTCAATTCCTGTCTCGCACGTTAGTGACTGGACACTAAGTTTGATGACAAAAACAGTTTTACGTCCGACTAAAATTTTTTTGTTTTTTGCGGACGATCATTTGAAAATATTCTGCTACGGTCGGTATTGGAATCCTTACAGTCGCTGTATACTATGGATGGCCCCTCCCATGGTGAACTGTTGTGTTGGATACATACCTGTCCTGTCATTGAGATATGACAATACTACTTCTTTGTCTAGTTTGCAGTACATATAAATCTTTCAGCTTGTTTTGGTTTGGTATTCACTGTCGCTATAGCTGCCTCATGGTCATTGATACCAGGTTTTATGTGGACATCCTCAAGGAGTTCAGATTTGTTTGTTGTAATTAGATGTAATAGATTTGCGTTATAAGTAGTGCTCCGGACTATCTGTTCTAGCTAGTTTCACTGACTTGGGCGGAATCGCTACGAGAAAGGCATCCTACGCCCGCCTACTGACGAATAACTTTACTCTCTCTGTCACTCCCTGTCAATTCATGGTTATTCGCAATAATCTTTCTTGTTCTATCCACATAACTTTCTACTAACTATTTCCGACTCTGATACCCCCCTTAGCTGTTTACCAATGAATCTAGAGCTAATCTTCTACTTAGACCGTTGATCCAGATCTTCTTCAAGTTGCCCGATTAGGGGCTCATTTTTCAAATCTTCGAGATACATAACGTATATGTTTGCTCCTTCCGTAAAGCACAGCCTCGTCATCTGCAGCAGCTAGTCATCTGTCCAGAAACACAGGCATGCAGCTGAACACAGGTCGTCTATAAATGCCAACGCATGCTCCGACGCGTTACCCAAAAAAGAGCAAATTAGTGGCAGCTGAATGTAACTTCAAATACTGCTGGCCTGATACCACCCTGTGTCTCAGACTCTCTCATTGTGGGACCTCTATCCAGTAAACAAAAATACATCAGAAAAAGAACACACAGATAGTAACAGTTCAGGCAACTGTAATAGAAACGCAACACCCCCAATCAAGACCCCCATTCATTATGTCTAACCATGAGCAATATCGACTCGGTACACTGTTTAGCAAAACGGTCGTGCATATGGCACATGTGACACTTAACTGGTGTTGACTGTAATGTGGCCTAAGAGGTTACACGAGGTGCACCTCACTGGACGAATGAGAGAACTGTGGAATACCGACTGTCCTTCAGGTCTAAAAAGCTCCACCCTCTAGGGCATATGGCAGTCCAATATCAAAATCATAACACTTGCAGAGAAAATACGAGAGTGAGAGAGGAAAACGGTGAGTCTACTCACCCCAGTGCGTTCTCTAACGTTGGACGCTGTCGTCACCGAAGGCTATCTTGATGCAGCTGCCTGTGGCAGGAACACATCTGACACCACTTATACAGATCAGGGTGAATGACCTCTGTGGTGGGTGCTGGAGCTGGGAGGCAAGTGTTCAGAGGTCTGTGGTTCACCACCTAAGGTGTAGTAGCAACAGTGCGGTGGGTAGGTACCAGGTGGGTGCCTGGCATCCCATCATGGTAACAGGGTTTGTACGTAATCTTTTATTCCATGTCAAAGTACATTGATCGTGGTGGTAGGTGGCGATCAACGCCCCCAAGGCAAAGGACAGAGACGACTGATGAAGTGTGTTTGGAGCAGCAGGCGGCCGTGGGGCGGCGGTCAGATGAGCTTACATGGTCAGCGATATGCGGCAGCCAGAGAAAGCAGTCCAATGCAGTGGCAGGAATACACTGCTCAATGCGGAGCATGCAGAATGTTACTGTGGACCCCCCGCCGCCAGCGGTGGATCACAGCAGTGACGTTTTGTCACGCAGGTGATAGCAAATAGCAACACAGCTGCCCAAAACAACGATGGCGAACACCTACAGTTTGTCCAAACAGGCTAAAGCAGATGGGTAGCCAGGTGAGCCAGGAACGAACCAAATGGTTCAAATGGCTCTGAGCACTATGGGACTTAACATCTGTGGTCATCAGTCCCCTAGAACTTAGAACTACTTAAACCTAACTAACCTAAGGACATCACACACATCCATGCCCGAGGCAGGATTCGAACCTGCGACCGTAGCAGTCCCGCGGTTCCGGACTGAGCGCCTAGAACCGCTAGACCACCGCGGCCGGCCCAGGAACGAACCATGGACCCCCAGTGCAGGTGACCAGCACTGAATGAAAGCTAATCAGCAGGTGGCCCGCCAGTTGGAAGGCAGCAAATCTGCAGCACAACTAGTGGAAAGTGTCTGGCGGTGGCAGCTTGACGACCCATTTCTAGTCACAGACAAGTGTAGATCTGCCCTGGTAGCTGGCTACTCGCGAGGAATCCTCCTGCCTGTTTGAATGGGCAATACACTTGTGAGCTTGGTCCGCTGTTTTTTGTGTCACAACAGAACCGTGGGGCAAGGCGTGGCCATTGAGTAACAGTGATATCATTTCCTCATCTTTTCCTTTGTATCAGCGGTTTCACAGCCCTGGCTGTGCTATGTCGGTGTAGCGACATTCAGAAACAGTTCCAGTGCAGTCAGTATAATCTACTTACAGCAACTAATGCAAAAAAATCAAACCACCCCAGCGCTGTGGCTTCTTCTGTCATTGTGATGTGACGTTCACAGCTAAACTGGTCTCATGATTTTTCTGCTGCCAGACGTGGAGCCTTTGCGTAACATACTACAGAAACACCAGCATACTGAATCTCTGAAAAGTTTTGCGATTGTATGTAAAATTTGCAAATCGGCATGATGCAGCACATTATTCTGGTTTTAAAGTTATCGGCAGGCAGTGATAAAATATATATTCCACATTCTGGCAGCTAAGCCAACAAAGGACACTGATTATTATCTCTAGTCTATAAGTTTTATATCTATGATCTCTTTCCAGTGGTTATTTTATCATGTATATGGAATTTCGTGAGCTCTTTAAGATTGTTGCTTAGGTATGTCGTTATTGGTTATCTAAAATCTCAGCAACAGCGTTTCGCAATACTATGTTGACACATACCCATTTCCTTTCTAATAACTTTTTATAAGTTTAAAAATTTATATCATTTGTGTTTTCAATGTGCTGATTTAATCACTGTACAAACCTGGAACACTGTTCAAACCAAGAGTAGTTTTTACTTAACTGGAGGTTATCAGTCAACTGCATTTTTATGTAATGGTATACTGGTGAAATATGTTACAGTAGCGACACCTGGCGAGTTTACGACACGACCATGTTTTTCATGGTGACTGTACGTCAGTTCATTGTGTACAGCACCAGCATCCACATGGTGGTTCTGCATGTACTGTGGCTTAGTTCGCACCATATTTGTAGTTATGTTCGACGATGCCTAGCTGATTTTCTATCTCTTACCGATGCCAGTCTGGCTTTATTTTATTAGGATGTGTTCTAAGCAGATATGGTTTACAATGTGTTTAAGTTCATATATTTTATGTATATGAACGTAATACTTTTACTATGTCATAGTTCGTTGTTTACAATCTGTAGACTGTCTTTTATTTGTACTTGGCTTCCCCTTTTTCTGCAGATACGAAGATGATTACCACTGGCCGAAATTGAGATTTTGAGGACAATTTTTGTTTTCGTGGACTGGATTCTACACTTCATGGATCACAGCTTTCATTTGCGACTATCTTACAGTTCGTGGTTACGTGAAAATAGACGATGACGTCCCTAAGATTGAATATATTTTAGTACTGAAATTAATAACCATGTAAAGTCAGTCTTGGCTTGGGTTTAGTCTTGGGCACATTAAGTGCTGCTTATGACGAACTTGTGATTATACTTTCGCTTTGTATACTGCTATTTCACTCATTACCTGAGGCTGCATGTAGCTTAATAACGGAGTGCAACTCTTTCAAGCGGACGCAGCAACTGGTATGTCTCCAGTCTAGCCCAGTTATCCAATCGGAGAAAGGGGACCTACGATTTAACGTGTCGTTCCTGGTCACTCCTCATTTGGTTGAGAAGTGAAGGCTAGATTAAAGGGAGATTGAAAATGTCCGTACTCCAGCCAGGATTCGATCCAGTGGCCTCTCAGTTTACAGATTATGACGGACATTTGTGTAATATACAATGACGGAAAAAGAATCCCAGTGTCAAGAAATAATTAATGTAGAGTAATGAAATTTCGAGACTACATTTCTGTAGGCGACGTATTTAAGTGACAACCGTTTACCCTGTTGGAAAATACCCCCAGGGTTTGCTGGTTGATAGCCATACAGGGGTGAGCTTCAGAAGTTTCTAATTTTTTCTTTTTACTTTTTGCTGCTACCTCTCGTGCGGATGTCGGGATGCGCAATTCCCTCGTGGCTGTACAGTTTATCCAGCTTATTCGACCAGTTTTTGTTCATCAGCCTGGGACCCGTACCATGTAGGACTATAGAATAGAGAGCGAATATCCACCAAAGAGAGGCGTGTTTCGTCAGGAAGAAGTTTAGTTGGCGGAAGAGAGATGCTCACCGAACTGTAGTGCAAACGTTGCAAGAGAGCCATCATGAATCAGGGAGCGGTTTACTATTGAAAATTTGAGAGAGTACTTTACGAGAAGAGCCGGACAAAATATTACTTGCTCTCACATACGCCTCGCGGAATGACCACAACTATAAAATTCAGGAAATTAGAGTTCATACAGAGCCTTATCGACAACAGTTCTACTACATGCCCTTCATGAATGGAACAGGAAAGTGGAGATCACCTAATAGTACGAGAAGTACTCTCTCACACAGCTCATCAGGTAGCCTTTGGAGTATTGATGTGGATGGAAGTAAGAGCTTCATTCAAAAAACGGCAGCGGCTCCCTGGGCGATTTACCCACCAGGTCAATTGAAAAGCAAATACCCAAACGGACTTATTTCCATCTCAGACAATTATTCGGTCTGTATTGCCAAAATACTGACTACATATTTTTCTATAATCCTAATGTCTATTTTCGCTGCGAAGCGGCATTTATATCGTTTAAAAACAGTATTAAAAACCTACGATATTTCCGAAATGGCTTATATGCTGATGCTATTTATTTTCAGTTATTTGCATTTCGGTGCAGCCATTTAGGTATGCTCTTCTTATACAGGGCTATTACAAATGATTGAAGCAATTTCATAAATTCACTGTAGCTCCAATCATTGACATATGGCCACGACACACTACAGATACGTAGAAAAAAAAGTTTTGTTCGGCTGAAGCCGCACTTCAGGTTTCTGCCCCCAGAGCGCTCGAGAGCCCAGTGAGACAAAATGGCGACAGGAGCCGAGAAAGCGTATGTCGTGCTTGAAATGTACTCACATCAGTCAGTCATAACAGTGCAACGACACTTCAGGACGAAGTTCAACAAAGATCCACCAACTGCTAACTCCATTCGCCGATGGTATGCGCAGTTTAAAGCTTCTGTATGCCTCTGTAAGGGGAAATCAACGGGTCGGCCTGCAGTGAGTGAAGAAACGGTTGAACACGTGCGGGCAAGTTTCACGCGTAGCCTGCGGAAGTCGACGAATAAAGCAAGCAGGGAGCTAAACGTACCACAGCCGACGATTTGGAAAATCTTACGGAAAAGGCTAAAGCAGAAGCCTTACCGTTTACAATTGCTACAAGCCCTGACACCCGATGACAAAGTCAAACGCTTTGAATTTTCGGCGCGGTTGCAACAGCTCATGGAAGAGGATGTGTTCAGTGCGAAACTTGTTTTCAGTGATGAAGCAACATTTTTCTTAATGGTGAAGTGAACAGACACAATGTGCGAATCTGGGCGGTAGAGAATCCTCACGCATTCGTGCAGCAAATTTGCAATTCACTAAAAGTTAACGTGTTTTGTGCAATCTCATGGTTTAAAGTTTACGGCCCCTTTTTCTTCTGCGAAAAAAACGTTACAGGACACGTGTATCCGGACATGCTGGAAAATTGGCTCATGCCACAACTGGAAACTGACAGCGCCGATTTCATCTTTCAACAGGATGGTGCTCCACCGCACTTCCATCATGATGTTCGGCATTTCTTAAACAGGAGATGGAAAACCGATGAATCGATCGTGGTGGAGATGATGATCAGCAATTCATGTCATGGCCTCCACGCTCTCCCGACTTAACCCCATGCGATTTCTTTCTGTGGGGTTATGTGAAGGATTCAGTGTTTAAACCTCCTCTATCAAGAAACGTGCCAGAACTGCGAGCTCGCATCAACGATGCTTTCGAACTCATTGATGGGGACATGCTGCGCCGAGTGTGGGAGGAATTTGATTACCGGGTTGATGTCTGCCGAATCACTAAAGGAGCACATATCGAACATTTGTGAATGCCTAAAACAACTTTTTGAGTTTTTTTATGTGTGTGCAAAGCATTGTGAAAATATCTCAAATAATAAAGTTGTTGTAGAGCTGTGAAAGCGCTCCAATCATTTGTAATAACCCTGTATATGCTCTCGGTGTATTGTAGAGTTATGGCATTTTTTACTGGGTAGGCGATAATGAGTAAAGGAGTTTTCTGATGCTTTATAACAGTAGAATGTGTATAATATCGCCAAGTTGGGAGAAGGTACAAGATGTATGACGTCAATATATCAGAAAGATACCACGTAGAAGAATCAAGTGGGGATTTGTTATAATCACCAGCCTGCCCAGAATAGTAAAATAATGATGGAAATTTCCAGGCTATTAAATTGCAGTGGTAAGGTTACCCATGATGATGCATGCTTTGTTTTACTGTCACGTAAACATCAGTGCCATTCTGCTACAGAAACTGCTGGAGAGAGAAAGGGAATAACAATCAGCGGTGATAATTTTCACATGCTGTGGGGATAAAGTAAAGATTGTGCTACCTTCAGCAGCCTACTTAGGGTCTTTGGAATCAGCATTTATGTTAAAAATAGATGATGGTGGGCTTTACGATAAGCCACCTCATGTGTTTTCTTCTAAGTGAGTGCTGTTTCGAGGAAATGCTGCATGACTTTTCCACATTAAATGAGCAAACATACTTGTTTTTAATTCTAAAATATAAATATATCCCGTGTCTTAGTGTCTTCGAAATCCAAACTCCAAAGTAAATTATCTGACATATCCTAAGAACTTGTGCCTTACTCTCCATTCTGTTCGTATTTACAGGATAAGAGTCGAGCCATCTGCAAAGAAGTAGGCGTCGAGAATAAAAACCATGCAGATTATTTGAACTTTGAGTTTCCTGAGAATTTTAACTACTTGGATGTAACACGCTTTAGAAATTGTTACTTCAGTTTAGTACAGCCTACCAGCGACGTAGTGGGACAAGTGATATGTCGAACAACACAGGTAAGTTGCTCAGTGGCGATCCTGTAACTCTGTTAGATTCCTGTGACATAGTTCCCCGTGAATGCGCCATTAAACACTGGTATTTACAGTATAAAATAACCACGCATCCTCCTCTGTCGGCGACCCTCCCAAGCAAACACTTACCGTTTCCGATGTACTCTGAATTCAATCACTTCGATGATTATTCTTCGTCCACATAGTCTTCTGCAGCACAAGGGGGGTACTCACAATAGCCACTATTCAGGTTGTTTGACTATAATAGGTACAAATGAAAATGGCGAATAGAGCGCAATGAAATAAGCAAATAACTCTAATTAACTACCGAGCGAGGTGGCGCAGTGGTTAGCACACTGGACTCGCGTTCGGGAGGACGACGGTTCAATCCCGCATCCGGCCATCCTGATTTAGGTTTTCCGTGATTTCCCTAGATCACTCCAGGCAAATGCCGGGATGGTTCCTTTGAAAGGGCACGGCCGACTTCCTTCCCTAATCCGAGCTTGTGCTCCGTCTCTAATGACCTCGTTGTCGACGGGACGTTAAACACCAATATCCTCCGGCTCCTCCTCTAATTAACTTAAGCCCTCATGCCAATAGTTTTTCCAGTACGACGTATGCACAAATACAGTCATGCCACGTTACAGCACTGTTAATGCCTAGGACTACGTTTATTTCGAAACACCGCAAATAAGTCTTACCTTACGAAATGATAAACAGCGTTAAATTTTATTATCCTTCCATGTACTTCAGTACTGGTAAATAGCATTTCAGCAACAAGTGTACAGCTCGCGGTTTGCCAATCCCATGGCCTCCTAGATGCCCCGATTTGCACCCATTGTTTTTTTTTTTTTTTTTTGTGTGTGAAGATATTTAAAAGCTTTGGTCTTCTACGGAGTGTTCAAAAAGTCTCTCTGCAGTGAGGTATTATTGTTAGCCGCTCGTGTCGTATGCTGCAGTGAACATACCGAAATGAAACTCAGTGAAATATGGTACAAGTTATTAATTTATTGAATATGCATTTTTACTTACAAATTCTCACATTAAATGTGGAAAGCGGGCCCCCTATTGTTGAATACACAATTCAATTCGTCTAATCATGTTTCCAAATACAAGCTGTAACATTGTCAAAGTGGATATTGCAGTTTTCAATTCGTCGATTGGTTTTGGACGGTTTTTATAGGCAGTTGCTATCGCTGCACGCCAGAAGAAAAAGTCAGGCGGTGTTAGGTCAGGCGATTGTGGAGGCCAAAGTCCCTATGAAATTATGCGATTACAAAAAACATCATCAAGCAGTGACATTGAAATTCAAGCTGTATGCACGGTTGCACCATCTTGTTGAAAATAACCGTTCAGTATTTCACTTTACACAAGTTTTCCCATGAACGGGTACGGAATATCACTGTAGTATCGTTGTGCGTTTGTTGTTTCGTTGAAAAATTTAGGACCCACAATCCGACGTCTAGAAATTTCAATCCAAACTCCTATTTTCACAGAATGAAGTGGTTCCTCATGAATATACCATGGATTTGCAGTACTCCACATACGAGAATTTTGCGAGTTCATGTACCCGGATAAATGAAACCATGCCTCGTCAGTGAAAAACGTTTCATTAAGAGTATCCCTTCCATTTTGTTGAACGAAATTTTTGAACCATTGGCAATAATGCAGTCTCTTGCCATGATCAGTATTTTTCAGTTCTTGCAAGACTGTCGCTTTGTATGGGAGAAGTTCATCTACATCTACATCTACATTGATACTCCGCAAGCCACCCAACGGTGTGTGGCGGAGGGCACTTTACGTGCCACTGTCATTACCTCCCTTTCCTGTTCCAGTCGCGTATGGTTCGCGGGAAGAACGACTGTCTGAAAGCCTCCGTGCGCGCTCTAATCTCTCTAATTTTACATTCGTGATCTCCTCGGGAAGTATAAGTAGGGGGAAGCAATATATTCGATACCTCATCCAGAAACGCACCCTCTCGAAACCTCGCGAGCAAGCTACACCGCGATGCAGAGCGCCTCTCTTGCAGAGTCTGCCACTTGAGTTTATTAAACATCTCCGTAACGCTATCACGGTTACCAAATAACCCAGTGACGAAACGCGCCGCTCTTCTTTGGATCTTCTCTATCTCCTCCGTCAACCCGACCTGGTACGGATCCCACACTGATGAGCAATACTCAAGTATAGGTCGAACGAGTGTTTTGTAAGCCACCTCCTTTGTTGATGGACTACATTTTCTAAGCACTCTCCCAATGAATCTCAACCTGGTACCCGCCTTTTTTTTCCTTACAGCTGTGTGGGCCGTTCCGACACTAAATCGATTTTCTGGGCGTGTTTTCTTACTGACTTGTTTGGACTCATGGACATTTTATCGGAAATATCGAGTAGTTTATCCTCAGACAAAACGCTAGAATGATCGCTTCTCGGTGTATTTATCACTGAACTCGTACTTCGAAATTTGTCAATGAAATCTCGCACAGAATCGCGATGTGGGAGTGTTGTCTCCTGAAAAACTGATTAAATGTTTGACGAAATGAAACTGTGTATTTACAGCCAGCTTTGGACACCTGTTCGACTAAAAACACACGTTCTTCAGCGGTTAGAATCTTAACAGTGACAAAAACGAGACAAACGAACAATGACCTAAACTTAAACGTTTACGTCAACTCGTAACGACACACGCCATCGACACTACTGACGTTGGCTGAGATAAACGAAACAGTGGAATGTTGGGAGAGTTCACTTGAAGGTCAATAACCGAAGCTGGCGAAAAATCATATGGCACGCGCGGCTAACAATCATATGGAACTCCGGCGAGAATTTTTGAACACTCCGTACCACCTCTGGGAACGCACTGCGGTTCGTTATCAATACATTCAGAACATACCGCGGATTTATAATGTGTGCCGGTATCGATGAGGAACAGTGGCCATGAGGAACACTTGTAATATTTGGGACTTCAGGTGTATGTCTTGCAGTTAGGAACCTCAGGGACTGTCATACTCGTAGTGGGAAAACCACTGGTTCCGGAACTATGTTTACTAGAATTATTTGCTTGTTTCACTGTCCTCCAGTCGCGCCGGGCGGTGTGGCCGAGCGGTTCTAGGCGCTTCAGTCCGGAACCGCACGACCGCTACGGTCGGAGGTTCGAATCCTGCCTTGGGCATGGCTGTGTGTGATGTCCTTAGGTTAGTTCGATTTAAGTAGTTCTAAGTTCTAGGGGACTGATGACCTCAGCTGTTAAGTCCCATAGTGCTTAGAGCCATTTGAAGCATTTGAACCTCCAGTCGCCAGTTTCATTTATTGTTATTACAGTCTCCCTGTAGCGATGGAAAACAAGGAGATATTTGCTGACAGACTGCAGTTTTGCACTGCGCAGTGAGGAATACTCAAATGACTGTTGTAGAAAATTGCCCACAAATAACAAATATTTCCATTCCTTCCTTATACAGAAAGCTGTTGTATTCTTTAATGAAAGGTCACACTCCACTAATGAGTGAAAGTTTCAGTCTGGAAAAGGTAAAAAGTTTGTTCCATGAAAATTTATTAAAGTTATTATTTCTTTTACATACAATAGAGTGTGATTCCATAACTGTAACACATCGATTCACACAAAAGCCTGAAACACTTACATTATTAATCGTCTCAACATTTATTTCAATGCATATTCCAAATTAATGTTTTGTTAGTGTGGTAAAATAGTTACAGTTACAAACAATTGTTCCTGAAAGCTTCAACATTCTGAGTAAATAATAAAAACATTTTGCAACAACTAGTACTTTGAAAGTCATAGCACTTTATAGATCAGCACGAATAAAATATTTAACAATTAGATATACATTTATATATATATTCATATTTTTCTTCTCGCAGTACAAGACGTTACAAACCACCACGATCAGAACACAACACACATATATCAAAAAAATATCGCTCGCATAAAATTAGCTTACACACGTACACACTCTTAACACAAACGCACATGAACACATACACACACACACACACACACACACATACACACACACACACACACACACACACACCACACACGCACACACCGCACACACTCTCAAACACAAACGCACATGAACACATACACACACACACACACACACACACACACACACACACATATATACACGCACAAGGTGTCTTTAGGCTAGACGTCGAAGAGCACGGAGAACGTAGGCGACAACGGCAAGGTACAGGTCGCGTGAGACGAGAGGGTGTTGTTTTCGGGGGTTATCACAGACGACAGTGGCGCGTCGGCGGTGGCGCCGACGGCGGCGAAACTGCGAGCAGTCACGTGACGGCACTGATGAGCAGCGAGGTCAGCACCGCGGCGGCGGCGGCCAGGGGTCGCGACGACCGACCGCGCACTGCAACAGTGGGAGGGCGCCAGCTGTTAGCGCTGCTCGCTGGCTGAAACATGCCTGCGTCACATTGATGAAGGGCGAAGTCGAAAGCTTGTAGTAAGATAAAGAAAGTTGACACGAAAGTGCAACTGTTTCGGGTGTCACCTTGCATCTGGCCAATACAGTAGTGATTTACCAAAGTTATTAGGTAGGTAGGTAGTCACTGTATTCTATATGAACTATATCCCAAGGAATTTCATCTAGTATATTTGAGGTTCTGTGCTAGCGCCTGAAACTGCTTATGTTTGTTTATGTAATATATCTTTCCCCAAATCACAATTTTAGACGCGTGGGGTAGCCGCGCGGTCTTGTGCGCCTAGCCACGGTTCCCGTGTCTCGCCCTGTCGGAGGTTCGTCTCCCTCAGGCATGGGTGTGTGTGTAGTCCTTAGCAAAAGTGGATTTAAGTTAGTTTAAGTAGTGTGTAAGCGTACTGACCGACGACGTCAGCAGTTTGGTCCCATACGAACTTACCACAAATCACCAATTTAACAATTTTAACCCTAAATTTTCCCTGCTTAAACTTTACGAGATTCGTTTCTTATAGACGGCATTTTAACATTAATTATACATGGTGATACAACTAAGACACGCCACCCGAAATACAGACAGAACTAGTAAATATGTACACACATAAGAAAAAAAGGTATGCATCACCTCCGTTCCGAGAGTTCCGGAAGATTTACAGAAAATTGGAATACAGATCATCATAAACATCATTTTCGTCCTTTTTATTGTACATGGAAACCAAACATTGCATGTTGGAACACCATACAGCAGCGAGACCTTCAGAGCTGGTGTTCCATATTACTGTACACACCAGTACATCTAACACCTACTAGCATGTTCTGTTACATTGGTACATGCCTGTATTCGTCGTGGTATACTATCCACAAGTTCATCAAGGCACTATTGGTCCAGATTGCCCCACTCCTCAACGGCGATTTGGCGTAGATCTCTCAGAGTAGTTGGTAGGCCACGTCGTCCATAATCAGTCATTTTCGATCTATCCCAGGCATCTTCGATAGCGTTCATGTCGAAAGAACATGCTGGCCACTCTAGTCGAGCGATGTCGTTATCATGAAGGAAGTCATTCACAAGATGTGAACGATGGGGGATCGATTTGTCGTCCATGAAGACGAATGCCTCGCCAATATGCTGCCGATATGGTTGCACTATCTGTCGGAGGATGGCTTTCACGTAACGTACAGCCGTTACGGCACCTTCCATGACCACTAGGGGCGTACGTCTGTCCCTCATAATGCCACCCCAAAACAGCAGGAAACCGCTACCTTGCTGTTCTCGATGGACAGTGTGTCTAAGGTGTTCAGCCTGACCGGGTTGCCTCCAAAGACGTCTCCGACGATTGCCTGGTTGAAGGCATATGCGATACTCGTCGGTGAAGACAACGTGATGCCAATCCTGAGCGGTCCAGGCAGCATATTGTTGGGCCCATCTGTACCGCGCTCCATGTTGTCGTGGTTGCAAAGATGGACCTCGACGTGGACGTCGGGAATGAAGTTGCAAATCATGCAGCCTATTGCGCATAGTCACGACGTCCTGTAGCTAGACGAAAGGCATTATTCGACAAGGTGGCGTTGCTATCAGTGTTCATCCAAGCCTTAATCCGTAGGCAACGGTGATCCACTGAAGTAGTGGCTCTTGGGCGGCCTGAACAAGGCATGTCATCGAAAGTTCCTGTCTCTCTGTATCTCCCCCATGTCCGAACAACATCGCTTTGGTTCACTCCAAGACGCCTGGACTCTTCCCTTGTTGAAAACCCTTCCGTGCACAAAGTAACAATGCGGACGGGATCGAAACGCGGTACTGACCGTCTAGGCATGTCTGAACTACAGACAATACGATCCGTGTACCTATTTCCTGGTGGAATGACTGGAATTGATCGGGTGTCGGACCCCCTCTGTCTAATAGGTGCTGCTCATGGATGGTTCTTTACATCTTTGGGTGGGTTTAGTGACGTCTCTGAACAGTGCAGGGGACTGTGCCTGTGATACAATATTCACAGTCAACGTCTACCTTCAGGAGTTCTGGGAACCGAGGTGATGCAAACCTTTTTTGATATGTGTAGCTTTCACTGCATTGTAGCGGAGAATGTGACGAAGTTTTTGACATACACAAGTAATTTAGAAGATTTACATCTCCTGAACTGCAACACAGACACGTGAAAAAAACGTGCCTAAGTTGAACAAACATTGACAGTAACGCTGGATATCACAAATGACCTCTCGAAATTAGAACGTCTGGTTCCTGGTTTATTCAGCACAAAGCCGGTTTCTCTTCAGTTAAATACTGCGGGTAGACAACTTCATGTTCAGACTAATATTTCTATTTCTCCTTCACCGCAAAAAAAAAAAAAATAAATAAATAAATAAAATAAAATAAAGTAAATATAAAAAAATCTGTCCATCCAGATTTGCCGTAAATCTTTTAAAAAAAAGACGTAACCTTCCAACAGAAGCATGTTTCAAAACGTTGTGTGTTTACGTAGGAGCGGAAATCGACTGTGGAAGAGGAAGTGACTATGGAAGAGGAATTATGGCAGTCAGCAGGACATTTTCAGAATCTGTACTTGAGTGTTTATGTGACCAGTCAGAAGCGGTATAGGGAAATAGGTTTACCAAATCCAGCAATGACAGCCTCATATGAACTTAGCGGGTGCACCATTGTCAGAAGAGGAGATCCCACATACATCTGCATTACTGTACCGTAAGTACACAAACACGTAACTGAGCTACGATTCGTGAAGGCCATCAGTATGCGTAAGTACATCAGTACATGTTCTACTCTTCAAAATGAATACGACAGTCAAAACCGTAGATACGGTTTTCTTTTATGGCCAATGTTGCCAATCTATAAGAGCGGTAATGTCATTCTATGCTAAAAGGTACCCTGGTTGTGTCCAGCCTTCAAGTTCTGTCTGCATAATAATTATTTTAAAAATTCAAAAGAAGGAAAGTGTGAAGAACAGCAACTGATGATATAAACGCAACTAACACTTAAGCAACAGTAACATATAATCCACATGCTGCTATGAGGCAGCTTGAACGAGCGATACTAATCAACCAAATTAGTGTTCTGCAAATATTACATTCCTACGCATTTCATCCTTAACATATTCACGCGAAAGACTTTGAAAACTGGTTATAGTTCTCAGTATGGTAAGTGGTATCTTGTTTCGAAGCAAAATTTTATCCACAGATTATGCATAAGAAAATCAATGTTCGCAAAATTTCACTACTGCTCAGTTGAAAATTCACTCTGGCTAAATTAAGTAGATAAACAACGACATTCGTCAGAAAAAAATGAGGTACATTCTTTCTAATAATAGCATTACTTTTCCCTGTTATACTTTCGGGACTTCAAATAGGCGTACGTATCAACTGTTCGTAACAGATATTCTGCCGCAAATATTGGAAGACCTCCTATTGGACACACGGTAATTCATTTGATACCGACACCATGGTTGTGATCCTTCCGTTTCTCCAGGCATTTGATTAGATTCTTAACAGAATACTTTTAGCTTGTTGGGTTCGTCGTTCGGTACAGGCAAAGCGGCCTGCACGCTCACCAGGCGTAACGTCACTGGATTTGGGTAAACTGAAAACTCTCGGTCTTCAAAGAACAGCGATCACTTTAGAAGACATAAATTCCATATAACGAGCACCTGCGCTGCTATTAGTAAAGATGACACAAAACGTCGAGTACCGTCTGCACCGTATGTATTTCTAACCTGTATCAGTGCTGAAGATCAATATTCATAGCACTTGACAGGAGTTTCATTATAATAAAAGTAGTTGCTTCGAACATACGCAGATATGTAGAGATATTAAAGGTAAATATTTTGAAAAACCATCTACGTTTACATCCATTCTCTATAAAACAATGAAGTTCATGGCAGAGCGTGATTCCCATTTTACCAATTGCCAGGGCTTCTTCTGTTTCAGTTGACGCATGTAGCTCGGGAAGTATATTTGCTTCCTTGCCGTAATTAGTTATACACTCATGCTCATAAATTAAGGATAATTTCAAAATGTGGTGCCACACAACATGGCACTACACAAAACTATCGTTAATAGCATAGGCACATAGGAAACACTCACGACACAGATCTGTAAGTCCACGGTATTGGTGATAAGTTGAGAAAACCGTCCCGAAACACATGTGCTACGAAACGCCACTGTTTCCTGCACATGTACCCCGACATGCAGATGTACACAGGCCGCACAACGGGTTGGCATACTCAAGATCAGGTGACGAGTAGCTGCTAGGGTATAGCCTCCCATTCTTGCACCAGTGCCTGTCGGACCTCCTAAAGTGTCGTAGGGGTATGAAGAGGTGCAGCGATACGTCGAACAAGAGCATCCCAGACGTGCTCGGTGGGGTTTAGGTCTGGAGAACAGGCAGGCCTCTCCATTCGCCTGATATCTTCTGTTTCAAGGTACTCCACCACGATGGCAGCTTGGTGGGACCGTGCGTTATCATCCATCAGGAGAAAGTTGGGACCCACTGCAACCCTGAAGAGGCGGATGTACTGGTCCAAAATGACATACCGATACACCGACCTCTTACAGTTCCTCTGTCAAAGACATCCAGGGGTGTACGTGTACCAGCCATAATACCACCCAACACCGTCAAACCACGACCTCCATACAGGTCCCTTTCAAGGACATTAAGGGATTGGTATGTGGTTCCTGGTCCACGCCAGATGAAAACCTGGAGAGAATCATTGTTCAGACTGTACCTGGACTCGTCCGTGAACATAACCTGGGACCATGTTCCAATGACCAAGTACTTTGTTCTTGACACCAGGCTTTAGGGGCTCTCCTGTGACCAGGGGTCAGTGAAATACACCTTGAAGGTCTCCGGGTGAATAAACCATGTCTATTCAGTCGTCTGTAGACTGTGTGTCAGGAGACAACTGTTCCAGTGACTGCAGTAAGGTCCCGAGCAAGGCTATCTGCATTACTCCGTGGCCGTCTGCTGGCACTGATGGTGAGATATCGGTCTTCTTGTGGTGTTTTACATCGTGGATGTCCCGTACTGTAGCGTCTGGACACGTTTCCTGTCTGCTGGAATCGTTGCCATAATCTTGAGATAACACGTGTGGCACACAGAAGGCCCATGCTACGACCTGCTGTGTTTGACCAGCCTCCAGTCGCCCTAGTATTCTACCCCTCATAACGTGATCAATATGTGTTCTTTGAGCCATTGTCAACACACAGTCACCATTAGCACGTCTGAAAGCGTCTTCACACCCACTCGCTGCACCGTAATCTGACATACACCAATACACCTCTGCCTATTTTGACTGCTGCCAGCCGGCCGGTGTGGCCGTGCGGTTAAAGGCGCATCAGTCTGGAACCGCGTGACCGCTACGGTCGCAGGTTCGAATACTGCCTCGGGCATGGATGTGTGTTATGTCCTTAGGTTAGTTAGGATTAATTAGTTCTAAGTTCTAAGTGACTGATGACCTCAGAAGTTAAGTCTCATAGTGCTCAGATCCATTTGAACCATTTTTTGACTGCTGCCAGAGCCACCGTGCGACGACCGCAGGTCAAATGCACCGTATGGTCATACCCGAGGGGATTTAAACCCGCAAACCGCTCACCAGAGAGTTGTTTCACCATGCATCAGCATTATCCTTAATTTATGAACATGAGTGTATTTTTGCACTGCGATCACAACGGGAGCGACACATACGGGGTTGAAATGTGTTCCTAGATTAGTCCGTTGAATTTGGTTCTAGGAACTTACTAAGTAGCCTTTCACTAGATAGTTTGAGTCTGTCTTCAAGCGTCTGCTAGTTCCGTTCTTTCTGTATCTCCGTGACGATCTTCCATGACCTAGGCAAACCTGTGACAAAACGTGCTGCCTTTCTTTGCATACTTTCGAAGTCCCCTTTTAGGCCTATCTTGAGCAGATCCAAAACACTTGACCAGTATTCTAGAATAGTTCGCAAAAGTGGTTCGTAAACGATGTCCATTGTAGACTGATTGCATTTCTCTAATACTCGTCCAGTCAAGCGACGCCTGTCACCTGATTCACCTTCGACTGAGAATATGCGATCGTCCTGTTTCACACCCCTAAAAATTGTTGCACCAAAGTATTTGCATGAGTCGATCGATTCTAAACGTTAAAGTATACTATCTTTCTTCCGTTTTGTAATGTGCAAAAGTTTACATTGCTGAAATTTTAAAGCAAGTGGCCAATCACTGTACCTCTTTGCAAACTTATCAAGATCGGACAAAATATTAGTGCATCTGTTTTCATACAGTACTTCGCTATAGATGGGTGCATGCTTTGCAGAAAGTCTGCGGTCACTGTTGACAAAACAAACAAAAAATAAGTTTCTAGCAAAAATGGTTTTTCATTGTTTTTGTTAAAACTTAAGAGGCAGCCATAGTATGCCTAATTTTATTAGGATTTCAGACTCCCTGTCCGTCTTTCCTCTGAACATAACACTTTGTACTAGGTCTACAGCTTTGCGTCCGCTTTTTCTCTCGAAGTTCGGAGCTTTATTGTGAAAAACTTACAAAAAAAATTATGATTCATAGATTTGCCCATCGCTGGCCACTACATTCTCCCATCTTTCGCGTAGCATACGAATCCCGTGGTGGAAGAACCGGGCGTCTTTTTGGAGATCCATGAATCGATTCAATTTTGCACTCGTTCATATGATCGGAAGTGCTGGTCAGCCAAACTGTATGCATTGGTCGAAAAAGCTGGTAGTCAGAGAGAGCAACATACGGAGGATATGGCGGGAGGGATAGGACTTCTGATCTCAACGTTTCCATGTATATTTTGACGGTTTTGCGACATGAGGTCGAGCGCTGACCTGCTGCAAAATTACCTTTACGTGTCCATCGCTGTATTGTGGTGGTTTGAGTTCAGTGGTGAGCTCGAACGCATCAATTGCTGTGATGTCCTGTGACTGTCTTCGTCTGTTTCAGTAGCTACGGAAATGTTCTGTGTTGCACCGCCTTGCCGGGCTTCGACATCAAAGTCACCGTTCTTAAGGCTTTGAAAACATTTTCCGCACGTTCTTCCACTAACAGTTCCCTCACCATTGGTCTTTCCCTGTATTTTAAGAGCCACAGCCACAGATTGCTTCATGTTAAAGCAGAAAATTAAAACTTCCCGCAAATGGCGAAAAATGGGTACGTACGTCGACGTACTTAATCGAGAATAACCTTATGATGCAATCACAAGTCGACTAACATTTTTATGGCATTACGTTTACAGATACCTAAGCTTATTATATTAGACCTATGACCAACCACTTGCCGCTACTGCCGTTTATTGCAAAACGGCGGAAGTAAAGTTGTAGGCCTAATATTAAGGGCATCCACAGTCAAAATAATCCATGTGGAATAAAAGGGGCCACTGCGACTGACTAAGATTTTTATTCAGACACGCGATCGGTTTCAAAAACTATATTTGCATCATGAGGTGTTTATAGTCAATCCAGAAAAGCGATACGTCTAAAAGGCATTAAAAGCGCTTTCCTCAATATTCTCAACCATATTTCATTTCCATACAATAGTGTGCTCCAGACATATGCTTTCAGGAAATTCTCTTTGGCTTTCACTGCATACAGTTCTCTTCGAAATGTTGGCTCGGAAACTGGTTGACCTCGGCCTGAGTTCAAAGAAAGTACCAATTCTTTTCGCGGTTGTTATTGAAAAAGGCGTCTCTGGACCCTATTCCTTAGGCTGTTAATGACGACTGTTAAGCCGCGTTACATGAATGCGAGTGGTGTCTCATTCCATGCAGGATCACGTTGCAGTCCACGTTGATACTTCGTTCACGGTGCAGTCATGACCACCCCCAAAAATGACATTTTCTTTCTGCCAATTGTTCACATCTCCATTTCGACCCTGCTTACTGAGTTGAAACTTTACAATGGCCGGTACATACACGTCAGTTCACTGCTATGGCTTACATCAAGCGTTTCAGGGCCACGTATTTTGCCCGATGACCTTTTAAGTAACAAATGTGGATTACATAATCTGTTTACGATCTGGAAACGATTTTAAATGGCTCTGAGCACTACGGGACTTAACGTCTGTGGTCATCAGTCCCCTAGAACTCAGAACTACTTAAACCTAACTAACCTAAGGACAGCACACAACACCCAGTCATGACGAGGCAGAGAAAATCCCTGACCCCGCCGGGAATCGAACCCGGGAACCCGGGCGCGGGAAGCGATAACGCTACCGCACGACCACGACCTGCGGACAAAACGATTTTAATGGGAGACACATATTACCCAACTATAGTGCTATATTACAGGAATTTAGTAGGGAACCACTGCTCCGATTCGACAAACAGGCGTCTACGTGAGGTTGAACAGTGCCGCTGCGGGCGCATGCGGCCCTCGCGATACCCGCAGATACAAAAGCGCCAGGCGGCCACAATAGCCTGCGCGCTCGGCTGCCCGCCCGACACGGCCGTACAATTGATTGCCTGCTCTAATGGCGTTGAACTAGTGCTTTAGCCGGGGTGGCGGCGCGGGCTCGCAGTGTCCGCCGCCAAACTTCGCATAATGGGACGGCCACGCGTCGCTCAAACATTCGATGCTTACCTTAATGGACGAACTGCAAAAGGGCTGTTCTGCGCATTGTGCAATATGTGTGGCATATCCTAATTGACTCGAGTATTGTTAGGAATGCCTGCACGATCTGCTCGTGTTGATTTTCAGAAGGTCTGCGACACAATTGTACAGAACGATTTGTGTACCCAAACGAAGCAAAACGTTGTATGAAATACCTACGGTAAAGCTGTGCAGTAATTTCATAAAGGCTTTATTAGCAAAGACACCTCCACGGAATTTATCGACGTTGGAAAGGGATTACAGAGCATAACAGAGATGCTGGGCAGCAAACTACAGTAGCTGACGTTGCAAGAGAGGCGATGAGTATGACAGAGAGGTTTACTATTGAAATTTCGAGAGAAAACTTTCCGCGGAGAGTCAGAAAACATATTACTTCCTTCCGCATACGTCTCGCGAAATGACCACAACCAGGTCATTCGAGAAATTAGAGAAAATACAGAGGCTTACCGACGATTATTTTTCCCTCGCGCCATTCGCGAGTGGCGTAGGCCAAGGGGGGGGGGGGGGGGGATCAGATATTGGGACCAGAAGTACCCTCACCACACAGTATTATGAGGCTTGCGGAGTAGTGTGTAAATGTAGAAGAGGAGAAATAAAGTAGGGGATGACAAAGGCTAGAATATGAGAAACGCGTTGTGGTAGTTTGGGGTAGTAGTTACGAAGACATCACATCTACATCTACATCTACATGGATACTCTGAAAATCACATTTAAGTGCCTGGCAGAGGGTTCATCGAACCACCTTCATAATTCTCGGTTATTCCAATCTCGTATAGCGAGCAGGAAGAATGAACACCTATATCTTTCCGTACGAGCTCTAATTTCCCTTATTTTATCTTGGTGATCGTTCCTCTCTATGTAAGTCGGTGTCAACAAAATATTTTCGCATTCGGAGGAAAAAGTTGGTGACTGGAATTTCGTGAGAAGATTCCGTCGCAACGAAAAACGCCTTTCTTTCAATGATGTCCAGCCCAAATCCTGTATCATTTCTGTGACACTCTCTCCCATATTTCTCGCTAATACGAAACGTGCTGCCTTCCTTTGAACTTTTTCGATGTACTCATTCTGTCCTATCTGGTAAGGATCCCACACCGCGCAACAGTTTTCTAAAAGAGGACGGGCAAGCGTAGTGTAGGCAGTCTCCTTAGTAGGTCTGCTACATTTTCTAAGTGTCCTACAGTCTTTGGGTAGCCTTCCCCACAATATTTTCTATGTGTTCCTTCCAATTTAAATTGTTCGTAATTGTAATACCAAGGTATTTAGTTGAATTTACGGCTTTTAGATTAGACTGATTTATCGTGTAACCGACGTTTAACGCGTTCCTTTTAGCACTCATGTGGATGACCTCACACTCTTCGTTATTTAAGGTCAACTGCCACTTTTCGCACCATACCGGTATTTCTTCTAAATCGTTTTCCAGTTTGTTTTGATCTTCTGATGACTTTATTAGTCGATAAACGACAGCGTCATCTGCAAACAACCGAAAACGGCTGCTCAGATTGTCTCCCAAATCGTTTATATAGATAAGGAACAGCAAAGGGCCTATAACACTACCTTGGGGAACTCCAGAAATCACTTCTGTTTTACTCGATGACTTACCGTCAATTACAACATGGATCACATCATTAAAGCAGTTATAAGGCCCGACTTAGGAAATACAAATAAAAGTCTACAAATAAAAGTCCCCTGCTCACCTCTCAACCTCGTTCCAAACACCTATTCTATTCACAATACATCAGTGACATTTTAAGCTCAACGACTTTTTGATGTCCCTCGAGAGTGAACCTTTGATCTTATCGTACGTGAAGTACTTCATAATAGTCATACGACAAATTCGGCTGATATTGAATGATTAAATCAAACAGTATTCACTCCAAAATTGAAAATAGCTGAAAATGGTAAAATTGATTAAGTCGTCATTAAAACAGCTGTTGTTTAGTTTTAAGTTCATCAAAACTGCACACGCGGGATGATTACTAGACTACTAACAGGGTGCTCCTTCTACCAAGATAGACTTACATGTTTAATTCGCCGAGACATCACGACTGACTGCCATCCCGATAAGAGCTTGTTTACATCTTCTAAGAACATAAACGATTTGCGAATGCTAATATTATAACTTACATCACATTACATTTGAAGATTCTTTAACCGTCCACCCATTTCAGTCACACATGTACAGTATGTAGTTATGTAGACGTAACATGGAACACAGCATTGAGGCAGTAAAAGGTCCGACTAAAAAACATCATTAACCAGCAAGTTTACATTCTCTAAATAAAAGCCTCCCACCTGCCGTCATCAGGCCAATCACAGTTCAAGTTGATTCAGCAACTGTTTAGATAGTTAAGATAATTCCCGTTTACTGTTCTGCCTCAGTTGCACATTTCAAGTAGATTACATGTTTCGATCACCGTGAATCATCTTCAGATCCAAGCAGTTGCGCCAGCAACTGGTGCTGTCTATTCGGAACCACATATCAGAGTGCAGTACTGGTTCTGAAAGGACAAGAAGGGTTGCTGATGCAACTACTTGGAGCTGAAAATGATGCAGAGTGATCAAAACATGTAACCTAATCAAAAATGAGCACTTTGAGACGAATGATGCAGAGTGATCAAAACATGTAACCTAATTAAAAATGAGCACTTTGAGACGAAGCAGTAGATGAGAACTGTCTCAACTGATTCTATTTTGTAAAGACGTATCCCTCAAATCGGAAGCTTCGTTTGTTTTCCTCTTCCCCGTCTGGGTACTTCACCTTTTTAGTCAGGCAATGTAGATGCATCAGCCAACCTGTTCGAAGTCGGTATGTGAGCTTACCGAGGAAGAGCGCCTCCCGCACGGTGTTGGGGGGCGGGGTGACCCTCTGCACGACGCTCTCGCTGTCGCCCTGCCACAGCACCGGCGCCACCTCCGCCACGCAGCGCAGCTTCATGGAGCCCGACACGAAGTGCGCGCCCGACACCGCGAACCGCAGGCCCAGCGACGAAGACACCAGTCCGTGCGCGTCGCGCTCATCCGGGAACGCCTCAAGCCGCGGGTCGTCGTCGGGCACCTGAGGACGGAAAACGTTCGAAACTCTACTTCCCTCCAGCTCTCTCTTACAAGATGCCACTAAGTTCGAAAACAATCCTCCAAGAGATGCGGGACACAACCTACATACAAGAGCATCAAGTTTCATACTACTAATGCCCAACATACACAAAATCACACTTCAAGAGAGGACACACAAGACAAAGACTATATTACGCTTCCGCCTTAGGTTACGGAATTAGTTACCAAGCCGATACGCGTCGTCCAGAATTGGATATACAGGGTGTTACAAAAAGGTACGGCCAAACTTTCGGGAAACATTCCTCCCACACAAATAAAGAAAAGATGTTATGTGAACATGTGTCCGGAAACGCTTAATTTCCATGTTAGAGCTCATTTTAGTTTCGTCAGTATGTACTGTACTTCCTCGATTCACCGCCAGTTGGCCCAATTGAAGGAAGGTAATGTTGACTTCGGTGGTTGTCTTCACATGCGACTCATTACTCTACAGTACTAGCATCAAGCACATCAGTACGTAGCATCAACAGGTTAGTGTTCATCACGAACGTGGTTTTGCAGTCAGTGCAATGTTTACAAATGCGGAGTTGGCAGATGCCCATTTCATGTATGGATTAACACGGGGCAATAGCCGTGGCGCGGTACGTTTGTATCGAGACAGGTCTCCAGACGTTCGAAGCCATTGATCGGCGTCTTAGGGAGCATGGAACATTCCAGAATATGACTCGCGACTGGGGAAGACCTAGAACGCCGAGGACACCTGCAATGGACGAGGCAATTCTTCGTGCAGTTGACGATAACCCTAATGTCAGCGTCAGAGAAGTTGCTGCTATACAAGGTAATGTTGACCACGTCACTGTATGGAGAGTGCTACGGGAGAACCAGTTGTTTCCGTGCCAAGTACAGCGTGTGCAGGCGCTATCAGCAGCTGATTGGCCTCCACGGGTACACATCTGCGAAAGGTTCATCCAACCATGTGTCAATCCTCATTTCAGTGCAAATGTTCTCTTTACGGATGACGCTTCATTCCAACATGATCAAATTGTAGATTTTCACAATCAACATATGTGGGCTGACGAGAATCCGCACGCAATTGTGCAATCACGTCATCAACACAGATTTTCTGTGAACATTTGGGCAGGCATTGTTGGTGATGTCTTGATTGGGCCCGATGTTCTTCCACCTACGCTCAATGGAGCACGTTATCATGAATCCATACGGGATACTCTACCTGTGCTGCTAGAACATGTGCCTTTACAAGCACGACACAACATGTGATTCATGCACGATGGAGCTCCTGCACATTTCAGTCGAAGTGTTCGTACGCTTCTCAACAACAGATTCTGTGAACGATGGACTGGTAGAGGCGGACCAATTCCATGGCCTCCACGCTCTCCTGACCTCAACCCTCTTGACTTTCATTTATGGGGGCATTTGAAAGCTCTTGTCTACGCAACCCCGGTACCAAATGTAGAGACTCTTCGTGCTCGTATTGTGGACGGCTGTGATACAATACGCCATGCTCCAGGGCTGCATCAGCGCATCAGGGATTCCATGCGACGGAGGGTGGATGCACGTATCCTCGCTAACGGAGGACATTTTGAACATTTCCCGTAACAAAGTGTTTGACGTCGCGCTGGTACGTTCTGTTGCTGTGTGTTTCCATTCCATGATTAATGTCATTTGAAGAGAAGTAATAAAATGAACTCTAACATGGACAGTAAGCGTTTCCGGACACATGTCCACATAACATATTTTCTTTCTCTGTGTGTGAGGAATGTTTCCTGAAAGTTTGGCCGTGCCTTTTTGTAACACCCTTTAAGCATGAACGTTGGTCAACGCAGTTGTTAGATAATATTATTGCGGCACAGAAAATTTGGAAATTTGTGGTAAGGTCTTATGGGACCAAACTGCTGATGTCATCGGACCCTAAGCTTACACACAACTTAATCTAACTTAAACTAGCTTACGCTAAAGACAACACACACACACACACACACACCCATACCTGAGGGAGGACTCTAACTTCCGATGGGGGTGGCCGCGCGAACAGTGACATGGCGCCCTAGACCGCGCAGCTACCCCGCGCGGCTACCGCACAGAACAGTAAAGGGTAGAAATTAGAAAAAAATTAAGAAAACTCACTGACATTCCCAAGGCAAATTCAAGTCACGCCAGAGACACCAACGGAAGCAGAAAGTGAGCGAGTATGTCGTAAGTGAGTGAAGTCGACGACACTAGGTGCCGAGTAAGGATATGTATTTAGCAGGAAGCAGACGTGGCAGAAAACAAAAGGAAGCGAGGGAAGCATATTCGTTACCTCGTACGAGAGGTTCCATCTCTTTCATAAGAGCACATGGCGTGAGATCGACGGAGTAGTTGACAGCCTGTTTAGTGAATATAGCAGAATAAGGAGGACACATTTGGTTATTACGAACAGAGCCTTGGGTCGTAGCACTATAAATATTCCAGCTCTTCAGCTCTCGTCATGATTTGATCACTGGAATCAATGGCATTCACAGTAATAGCAACAGATCCAATGATTGCGATACTGTAGTGACTACACGTCCTAGATTCTTCAGCGAAGCCTCTGGGCTAGCTGAAGATGTACTCAAAATGATGAACATCATGCTGTTCTCTGGTTGCCATCTACTGATGGAAGCTTTCTTCCGACACCATCACAGCAAAGATTGCTGCCAATAACGATTTTCAATGCAGAAGCCAGAAACAGGAACTCTTGGTAGTCCACGTTCCTGTTCGACACTCAGGTACCTCAGGATGCTGACGCCTGCCGAGGACAGGGAGGAGATCAACCCACCACACGACTACCGACACCAGCTACATCGTGGATGAGTCATCTCAAGGATCACCGTAAGACTGGGAATGGAACCGAGTACACTCCAGCGCCTCCTCGCCGGCAGTCCGCCGCGGCGTCCGGGTAGCCGACACTTCTCCCGGACGAGCAGCCGATGAGGTGACTTGACAGACGTCAGCTACGATCGAACACTCTGCTGAATGTGCAACAGCATAGGCTGCTGTGGAAGAATGACGACTCGTCAAAATTGTTAATAAATAAGTGAAAACTGATATTATTTTATTACCGTCGAAGAGGCTTCTCTGGTTCCCAACAGCTAGCCTGACTTGACGCAGAGGTGTCTCCCCTCTGCCATCTGTGGTACCTCAACACAGTACCTGAAGACGGATAGGACCTCAAGACAATACCTGAAGACTGTATCCCATGGCTCATTTACAAGAGCCGTACTAAAGACACCAACACCGATGTTAGTCATTTTTCACTAGATCTAAAAGTATACCAGAACTTACAGACATATCAGTGCCAATGAACTTTGATGTACGTTGCCATGCATTTCATGTTAGAAAGGTCACAGTTCCCAGACTGAAAATTTATCTCTGCAGCGGAGTGTGCGCTGATATGAAACGTCCTAGCATATTAAAACGGTGTGCCGGACCGAGACTATAACTCGGGACCTTTGCTTATCGAGGGCAAGTGTTTAAGCGAGTGAGCTACCCAAGCACGACTCACGCCCCGTCCTCACGGCTTCAATTCTGCCAGTACCTCGTCTCCTACCTTCCAAACTTCACAGGAGCTCTTCTGCGAACCTTTAAGAACTAGCACTCTTGAAAGAAAGGATATTGCGGAGACATGACTTTGCCACAGCCTGGGGGATGTTTCCAGAATGAAATTGTCTTCGCAGATGAGCTTCTGTGAAGTTTGGAAGGTAGGAGATGAGGTACTAGCAGAATTGAAGCAGTGAGGACGGGTCGTGAGTCGTACCTGAGTAGCTCACTCTGTTGAGAACTTGCCCTCGAAAGGCAAGGGTTCCGAGTTCGAGTCTCGGTCCGACACACAGTTTTAATCTCCCAGGAAGTACCAAGGTCACCGTTCGTAGCAATCGACGGAAAGACATAGAGGAAAACCAAAATGAGGTCTACCGTTCCCTAGAGAAGCATATGGGCCATCTGTTATTCCCAAGATAGATAAAAGATTTAGAAGACAGTCTGAGCAGCCCTCTTAGGTTACTCGTAGATGATGCTGTCACTTTCCGTCTAGTAAACTCATTAGAAGATCAAACTACCTAGACAAGATATCTGTATGACGCCAAGAGTGACAACTGACTATAAATAATGAAAAGTATGAAGTCATCCACATGAACCCTAAAAGGACTCCGTTAAATCTCGGTTACGCTATAAACCGCAGAAATCAAAAAAAGTTGTAAATTTCGCATCCAACTAAATACCTTGGAACTATAATGACGAACAACTTGAATTGGAACGACCGCATAAATACTGCTGTGGGGAAGGAATTCAAGGATTGAACTTCAGTGGTAGAACACTTAGAAGATGCAGTAAATCTACTAAAGAGACCGCCTACTCTACATTTGTCACGTTTCTGATAGAGCACTGTTTTGCGGCATGCGTTTCTTACTAGATATGGTTGATGGAGGACATTGCAAAAGTTCGGAGAAGTGAAATAGGGAAGAAAGTGTCAGGGATAAGCTGCGGGCGTTGGGTTGGCAATCATTAAAACCAACGCGTGTTTCATCTTCAACTATATAGAGATATCGTAGTGTAGTGGACGCAGTTACGCCTTGAGCGTTGAGCGGGAAAGCTGCTACGTAGTTTACCGGTCCCACTGCTGTGTCGCACGCACCTTGACAGCTTTTCTTCAGCGTTGCTTGTGCCCTCGAGGTTGTCACATCGGTGTTTTGTCCGTAGTGTGAGTTGTTGTGTGTGTCCGTTAGAAGAGGCGTAGTCTGCTCGTAATGTCGGCCATGGGTTTCAACTGTTTACCGAGAAAAGATACGGTGAGCTTCAGTTTCGACAAATTAATGTGTTCCATGAGGGGAGGATCCTTGGAGCTTTTTGACTGGCTCACTGATACAATACATGTAAGTTAATCCAACAACAACAGAGAGTTCTTAAACTTTGTCAAGGAACAAGAGTGGCAGGGTGTTTACGGTGCCGATAAAATTTATAAATATAAAGCTTTCCTTAAGACATTTCTCATGCTCTTTGAGATTTGCTTTCCATTAGAACGTTCTAAACGGGGTGCTAGCAGTAATAGGCAGCCCAGGTGGCCGACTAGTGGGATAAAGATATCATGTAGAATAAAGCAGGAATTATATCAAAATGTTAGAAGTAGTCACAATCAAGCTACAGCAGCCCATTACAAACAGTATTGTAAGGTGCTTAAAAATGTTATTAGAAAGGCAAAGAATATGTGGTATGCAAGTAGAATAACTAATTCACAGGATAAAATTAAAAGCATGTGGTCAATTATGAAGGAAGTGTCTGGTCAGCAGCACAAGGTTGGCGATATAAAGTCAGTTTGTAGTAAAAATATGTCTGTTACTGATAAATCAGGTATATATACAGTATTTAACAATTATTTTCTGAGCATTGCTGGTGAATTTAATAAAAGTTTAGTTTCTTGGCAAATGCCTTCCCGAGATTGATGTTTGAAGTACTCTGTGATATAGACAAGAGGGAGATTGAGTCAATAATCAAATCACTGAAGACTAGGGACTCTCATGGATATGATGTAGTGCCTAACAGAATATTAAAGTACTGTGCTGCACAGGTCAGCCCTGTATTTAGCCATATTTGTGACTTTTCCTTTAGGAATGGTCATCTTCCTGAGCGATTAAAATTCTCAGTAGTAAAGCCGCTTTATAAAAAAGGAGAAAAGGATTATGTAGACTATTTTAGACCTATTTCTATGGAATCAGTGTTTGTTAAAGTTATTGTAAAGGCTGTGAATATAAGGATAATTGATCATTTTATGTCACAAGATTTGTTATCAAACGTAAAGTTCGGCTTTAGAAGTCGTTTAACAACTGAAAATTCTATATTCTTTTTTGTCTCTGAGGTACTGGATGGGTTAAACAAAAGGTTTCTAACGCTAGGCATATTTTTGATTTAACCAAGGTGGTTGATTGTGTTGATCACAAAATATTGCTCTAGAAGTTGGACCATTACGGAATACGGGGAGTAGCTCACAATTGTTTCAACTTTTACTTTAGCAACAGACACCAATCTTGGAATTGAAGACACCTGGAGGAACCGGGCACAAAACAGGAAGGAATGGAGGCAGTTTGTGGAAACAGTGTGTGGTCAGCAGGGCCTGTTATCGCTGAATATCTATCTGCAAAAGGTCATTATTCACTATGTTGAAAATGGCTGTGATGTGGGGTCTGAGTGGGGTATGGTCAAGTGTGGGGTACCCCTGGGATCAGTGTTAGGGCCACTTCTGTTCCTTATTTATATAACTGATATGCCCTATAGTATTATGGGAAAGTCTAAAATATTTCTGTTTGCTGATGACACTAGCTTCGTAGTAAAGAATGTTGCGTGCAACATTGGCCCAGTTTCAAATAGTACAGTTCATAACTTAAGTTCATGGCTTCTAAGTAAACTAACGCTAAATCACAGTAAGACTCAGTTTTTACAGTTTCTAACACACAATTCCACAAAACCTGACGTTTTAATTTCACAGAATGGGCATATGATTCGTGAAACTGAACAGTTCAAATTTCTAGGTGTTCAGGTATATAGCAAACTGTCGTGGAAAACCCACTTTCAGGATCTTATTCAAAGACTTAATGCTGCCATTTTTACTGTTCGAGCAGTATCTGAAGTGAGTGACCCTTGGACAAGGAAATTAGTCTACTTTGCTTATTTTCATTCGCTTACATCGTATGGTATTATATTTTGGGGTAACTCTTCCCATTCCAAAAGGATATTTTTGGCTCAGTCGAGGGCGTTTCGGACAATAAGTGGTGTAAGTTCGCGAACCTCTTGTCGACCCCTGCTCACGAGTCTGGGTATTCCGACATTCTCCTCTTAATATGTATATTCCTTATTGTCATTTTTTGTTAACGATATTAGTTTATTCCCAAGAATAAGCAGCTTTCACTCAGTTAATACTCGGCAGAAATCAAACCTGCATTTGGATTGGACTTCCTTAACTCCTGTGCAGAAAGGTCTGCAGTATACCGCTCCATCCATTTTCAATACTCTACCGCTTGAATTCAAAAATCTTAGCGGTAATCCGCACGCTTTCAAATCGAAACTGAAGAGTTTCCTCATGGGTCACTTCTTCTATTCTGTCGAGGAGTTCCTTGAGAAATTAGGCTGATTCTTGTTGTATTATTGATTTCTTTTACTTAAATTTATGGACAGACTTTTTTCGGGTTCCTAAACATTTTATTTTCACCTTTTATTACTTTTATGTTGTAATTTCATGTACTGACATGTTCCATGACCTTGGAGATTTGCTCTTCAATTTGGTCCTACGAAACTTGACGTGTAAATAAAATGAAGAAATTTGATCAGGTTCGTACTGCCTATTTTGATACTAATAACTACGTCTTCTCAATACCTGTGTAGACTTCCGCGACCAGAGCAAGTAGGCATAAAACTTTTCTGAGTATTGTGCTACGTCATAATTAAAAAAAAACATCATTGGAGAAACCAACGATTCAGCCACGGTTACAATGGTCTCCTTCACTATGTTTTTGGATCTACAGCCGGTAGAAAGGTTCTCCACTTCCCTTTGAGCATCGTGATTGTTCCGTGGAACTGAGTTACGTGAGAGCTCTTTGGAAAGTAACGTCCGATCATCTAGTCCGTCCTGAAATGGAAACAACTGCGGAAATCAAAAATGTATTATTTGCAACAGATAGCTACATCTTCCAGCTACTTCTCTAAATAGTCACCGCTACGACTTAGAAGTTTGTCGTAACGTTGTCCAGTTTTCCAGTACCTTCGTTATAGGAGGCAGCCGCCTGTGCTTTCCGCAAATTCATTTCCGAAATTCTTTGCCTTGTATTTGGTGCCTGCATCAACGAAGGCAAACGTCGGTTGATAAAATTACGTGAGCCGGCCGAGCGGTTCTAGGCGCTACAGCCTGGAACCGCGCGACCGCTACGGTCGCAGGTCCGATTCCTGCCTCGCGTATGGATTGTTGTGATGTCCTTAGGTTACTTAGCTTTAAGTAGTTCTAAGTTCTAGGGGACTGATGACCTCAGAAGTTAAGTCCCATAGTGCTCAGTGCCATTTGAATCATTTTTTGAAATTACGTGGTTTTGGTAATGCTGTCAATTCGTTGACGACGGTCGTCGATAGAAATATTAGGGCAGTCACAACTGATGGATCTCCGCTCCAAGTGGCTGTACTTAATTGTAAGTTAAGAAGAAAATACGAGGAGTTATCGTGAAACATGAACGGTGTTCACTTAACCTGCGTTATAAATTTCGGATCGAGGATATTTGTGTCTTATGTAAAGCGCTTAGATTTTCCCTTTCCCACGATGATGGCTAGGAAATTAAAGTAGCTGTCAAGTCGGTTTTTTATTAAAGCATCACATTTTTCGATTACGATACAAGGCGGGTGTGCTTGCCCGTTTCATCAGGGGATTTGAGACTTCCCGATATTCTAAGGAAATAATCTGTGTTGTTTGTTCAGTGTACGATGTTGGCCGGCCGGAGTGGCCGAGCGGTTCTAGGCGCTACAATCTGGAATCGCGTGACCGCTGCGGTCGCAGGTTCGAATCCTGCCTCGGGCATGGATGTGTGTGATGTCCTTAGGTTATTTAGGTTTAAGTAGTTCTAAGTTCTAGGGGACTGATGACCACAGCAGTTAAGTCCCATAGTGCTCAAAGCCATTTGAACCATTTTTTGTACGATGTTGAGCTTCTCCTACTCAATAAACACATTCACGTCTCGGTTGTTCTACTGTCTGCGGCCGTCAGTCTTGCACTGCCTGTCGATTTTGGTCGATGAATTTCAGGTTAAAACATGTCCTTGAATTGGTGTCAGTTATTTGAAAGGTGATATTCTACAGAAGAAGCATCCTACTACCAAAATTTTGTTAATGCATGGTCGAGAAGTCGACTGTAAGGCGCCTATTGAACGGACACCGCCGCAAAGTTCTTGGAAGACGCTGAAGTTTCATGTTAGCTTTCGTCTTCTAAAAACTGCGGTGGCATCTTCATGGTATCAAATGGTACACAATCTATTATCCAGCAATGAGCGCCTATTCCATATAGGACTTTGTGTCACTGATCACTGCGGTCATTGGCCCCGCCATACACAGGCTACAATATAGGTTTATCTGTCATGGTCACGAAGCGAACTGGGTCTGGTTTAAAAAACAATTTGTGTTTCTTGCTCGAACCGCTGACACTGCCTTTTCGGCTGATATGTCGTTGCGTCCAGACTACTTTCCGAGGGCAGGGTCAAATACATCTGAAACGGCTCTTGGGCCATTTGTGACATACATTGTAGGCAGATGAGCGATACGGAGCCAATCGCCTTCCAACAATATATGGCCGCTGCCTTGGTATTGTGACTTATTCGGCAATATATTGAACCCTATATTTCGTCGTCAAGGTATCCGTTGAGTTACCTGTTCCATGTGGCTTTCTGGACAGTTTCCATCTATGTTGCTTCGCAGTTTATTGCATTTTTGTGGCCTTGTTGGTCTTCTCCTCGTTTAAAATAATAGTTGCAGACAATGTCTCGAAAGGGAAAACCTCCGTTTTTTATTATTTTTCCACTTTTTAATGTAAGATTAACTCTGATTTTGTTTTAATTTTTTTTTTGAGTGACAAATTTAGCCTGGAATTAAAAAAAACGGTTAGCGTCTTTGACCAGCAATCAAAACGCCATCGGTCCCAGGTTCTAGTCTTGCCGCTGCCTACATTTTGAATAAAAATCATCAACAATGGCAGCCGAAGACTTTCAGCTAAGAAGTCAACCTGTATCTGCCAACGGTTTGTCAAAGTGCGCGGAGAAGCGGACAGAGGTTCAGGAAACTCTCTTGCCTTTGGGGCTGGAAAATGCCCCGAAAAGCCGGAAGAATCAGGACTGATCAACGGCACGAGGGCACAGCAGGTAATGGAAACCACTGCGTTAAAGAAACATAATGTGAATCCACAGGACATAAAGCCCGAAACTGAGAAAGTTTGATGATATGCCCTCCATCAACAAACGATCCCGGAGAGGGAACTACCAAGGAGCGGAGACCTTGAGAAGAAGATTGAATTTAAACGAACGATAAGGTTCTATGAATCAGGGCAAGGAATGTCAGTAGTCCGAACATGATAGGGAAGCTAGAAAATCTGAAAAGCGAAATGCAGAGGTTCATTCTACACTCATGCTCATAAATTAAGGATAATTGCAGAATGTGGTGCCACACAACGTAGCACTCCACAAAACTGGTGTTAATAGCATAGGCTCATAGGGAACACACACAGCACAGAACTGTAAGTCCACGGTACTGGTGATAAGTTGAGAAAACCGTCCCGAAACACATGTGCTACAGAACTCAACTGTTTTCTGAGCATGTACCCCGACATCAATATGGGAAATGACCACCATGCAAGCGTACTCAGGTCGCACAACGGGTTGGCATACTCTGGATCATTTAGTTGAGCAGCTGCTGGGGTATAGCCACCCATTCTTGCACCAGTGCCTGTCGGAGCTCCTGCAGTGTCGTAGGGGTCTGAAGACGTGCAGCGATACGTCGACCGAGAGCATCCCACACGTGCTCGGTCGGGTTTAGGTGTGTAGAACAGACACGCCACTCCATTCGCCCGATATCTTCTGTTTCAAGGCACTCCTCCACGACGGTAGCTCGGTGGGTCCGTGCGTTACAGTCTATCACGAGGAAGGTGGGATCCACTGCACCCCTGAAAAGGCGGACATACTGGTGCAAAATGACGTCCCGGCACACTTGACCTGTTACAGTTCCTCTGTCAAAGACATGCAGGAGTGTACGTGCAGCAATCATAATCCCACCCTACACCATCAAACCACGACCTCCATACAGGTCCCTTTCAAGGATGTTAGGGGGTTGGTATCTGGTTACTGGTTCACGCCGGATCAAACCCGGCGAGAATCACTGTTAAGACCATACCTGGACTCGTCCGTGAACATAATCTGAGACAACTGTTCCGATGACCATGTACTGTGTTCTTGACACCAGGATTTACGGGCTCTCCTGTGACCAGAGGTCAGTGGAATACTCCTTGCAGGTCTCCGGGCAAATAAACCATGTGTGTTCATCGTCTGTAGACTGTGTGTCTGGAGACAACTGGCTGGCTGGCTCTGAGCACTATGGGACATAACATCGATGGTCATCAGTCTGGAGACAACTGTTCCAGTGGGTGAGGTAAGGTCCCGAGCAAGGCTACCTGCAGTACTCCGTGGCCGTCTGCGGGCACTAATGGTGAGATATCGGTCTTCTTGTGGTTTTGTACATCGTGGACGTCCCGTACTGTAGCGTCTGGTCACGTTTCCTGCCTGTGGAATCGTTGCCATAGTCTTGAGATCACACTTTGTGTGCTACGACCTACTGTGTTTGACCAGCCTCCAGTCGCCCTAGTATTGTACCCCTCATAACGTCATCAATATGTGTTTTTTGAGCCATTTTCAACACACAGTCATTATTAGCAAGTCTGAAAGCGACTGCACACTTAATCGCTACACCGTACTGACATGCACCAACAAACTTCTGCGTATGTGGACTGCTGCCAGCGCCACCGTGCGACGACCGCAGGTCAAAAGCACCGCATGGTCATATCCAGAGGTGATTTAAACCCGCAAACCGGCCACCAGAGCGTTGCTTCACCATGTGTCAGCATTATCCTTAATTTATGACCATGAGTGTAGATATAGTGGAGTCACTGAAGTGTAATAGAAAGAAGACAAGGATAGATGGTGATTGTGGCATATCTGCCAAAAGAACACAATACTAGTGCACACCCAAGTGTTTCGGAGCATACCTTGTTGAACATGGAGCTCTGCAGTAGACCACCCCTACGTGTTTACATGTCGACCAAACGACACCGTCAATCACGATTCCAGTAGGCAAATTACTATCAGGATTCGGCCGCCGATCTATGGAAATGTGTCGGCACTTCAATTGAATCACACTTTTGCTACACTAAGACGATGGTCATGTCCACAAATGGCGTCATCAATGTGCTTAAAACACGCACCGCACCACGGACGCAGGTTGGTGGGAGCAGAAGGAGACATTTATCTGCGCTTGTGTAGCATCTGTGCTTGTAATCGAAGACACGCTGACCGCTGCGAACCACGTGTATCCCTTCATGCTTAATGTCTTCCCCGACGGCTTTGTCATCTTTCAGCAACACAATTGTCCTTGTATCGGAGCCAGAGCCTTGCTACCATCGTTTGAGGAGCATTATAGTGAACTCACGTTGATGTCTCGGCGACCAAATTTGGCTGACGTAAATCCTATGAAACGCATATGTGTAGCTATCGGGCGCCATCACCGCGTACGCAAATCAGCGGCCCATTAGTTACACCAATTACATGACCTGTGCGTAGGCAACTAGTGCCGGCCGGAGTGGCCGAGCGGTTCTAGGCGCTTCAGTCTGGAACCGCGTGACCGCTACGGTCGCAGGTTCGAATCCTGCCTCTGGTATGGATGTGTGTGATGTCGTTAGGTTAGTTAGGTTTAAGTAGTTCTAAGTTCTAGTTGACTGATGACCTGAGAAGTGCAGTCCCATAGCGCTCAGAACCATTTTAGACATCTAGTGCCACATGTCTTCACAAACCTACCAACCAACTGTCGGATACCTGATATGCAGTCGGTGGCCTATTTCGTTCCAAAGATGGACCAACGAGGTGTTAAGATGTTGGTGATAATATTCTGGCTTATCAGCGTACTAAAATTACCGCTCCTTTTGCCTCAAGTGACCAATCAGAACTACGACCTTTTAAAATTATAACGTAAAGTCATGCTCAGAGAGCGGCTTGACAAAATATAAGCCACTTCTCACACCCTACGTACATCAGTCGCCGAAACGTTGGTTTCTCCAGTATAGTTTTCTGCATTATGACGCGGTACGATATTCACAAATCTTTACGTCAACTGGCTCTGGCCGTATAACCCTGTGCAATTATAAATAAAACTCAAGTTTTTGTTGACATTTTGCTAAACTGTGAAATAAGGAGTTAATGAAACACTTTTTTAAATGTTCTCGGAAATCCAGCACGATAGTGTCATTCAGATGGTGCGATATTTCTGCAAGATAACTTGTTATCATCTTCAGGAGGACTTGAGCACTGATTGTCTTCCCCTTGGTACCACATTACACAACCACTGCCTCCTAACTCCCAAGGTTTTTCTGCTTAATTATCTGGAATAACCATACTGGAAGAATGAAAATGGCTTTACCTAACTCAGTGATAGATGTCGTCGAGTAGCACAATTATCAAACTTGTTGAATAATCTCGTCAGTGGTCCTCCCTTTTTAAAGCTGCCCTTCATTCCCCACTTCACAAGTATTCAAATCACACATTATTTCCATATTGCACTGAATTCCTGCTGTGAATTTCAGGTCCATCTCAGTTCTGAAAACACACACACACGAACAGTGACACACCGGAATCATCTATGCTTTTCCCAGGTCCACAATACCATTCTATTCATCCTCCTTGTCTCCCGTCCACATCTCGTGGTCTTGAGGTAGCATTCTCGCTTCCCGCGCACGGGGTCCCGGGTTCGATTCCCGGCCGAGTCAGGGTTTTTCTCTGCCTCGTGATGACTGGGTGTTGTGTGTCCTTCAACATCATCATTGGCGCAAGCAAGTTGGCGAAGTGCCGTCAAGTAAACAGAACTTGCACTACGGCGGCCGGACTTCCCCGCATGGGGCATCTCGCCCAACAACGCCATACGATCATTCATTCATTCATTCCTTTGCTCTCGATTTAGGAACGTCTCTCTCAGTTCTATATCTACACTCCAACAGATAACTGTTTTCCTTTATTTTTTAGGGTGAAAAAGTTCAGGCGTATCTGCGTCTGAAGCGTCTCTTTCTTTGCCACCGTCTGTACCGAGTAGAAATATTCCACTTTTACTATTTTTTCCCATAGGATCAGCTGTATTTGTGAAAAATTTACGAATCGTACAGGTACTTTAGTACTCTCTTTGTCAATAACTTTATGAATATCTCAGGCTATTTTACAAATCTGAGGTAATTTTCTAATCTTTGTCAAGTTTTGTCGTTAGCCTCAGCGTTTCCCGTGTTACCTATGCACCTTCTGTAGCGTCGGAATATACACTGATGTGCAAAGCTTAAGGACGAAGCCGCTCGGGATTAGCCGAGCGGTCTCAGGCGCTGCAGTCATGGACTGTGCGGTTGGTCCCGGCGGAGGTTCGAGTCCTCCATCGGGCATGGGTGTGTGTGTTTGTCCTTAGGATAATTTCGGTTAAGTAGTGTGTAAGGTTAGGGACTGATGACCTTAGCAGTTAAGTCCCATAAGATTTCACACCCATTTGAACACATTAAGGACGAAAGTAACTTTCTCATAATGTGTCACTGGCAAGTAATATATCTCGAATAACTTCGACCACGCGTAGAAAGGACTGTTGCAGTATAGAACAGAAGCTGTCTGAAAGAAATACGCAACAAGACGAACAGAAACTACACTTTTATTCAAGGGTAGTAATTACACTGAAGTCACCACGATTCATGACGGTTCACTGGACATTATCCAAAGGCGATACTTGGTTTTTAACAGGTTGTATGATCACCACAGATGGTACTGCACGCCGCATATCGTGCTCCCATGCTGACTACAATGCTGGTAAATGGAAATGAGCGTACGGCATTGTGGGCCGGGAGTCCCCCATTCAGGGAAGTTCGGCCGCCGAGGGCAAGTGCTTATTCCATTCGACGCCACATTGGGCGACTTGTGCGTCGGAGATGGGGATGAAATCTACATCTACATCTACATCCATACTCCGCAAGCCACCTGACAGTGTGTGGCGGAGGGTACCTTGAGTACCTCTATCGGTTCTCCCTTCTATTCCAGTCTCGTATTGTTCGTGGAAAGAAGGATTGTTGGTATGCCTCTGTGTGGGCTCTAATCTCTCTGATTTTATCCTCATGGTCTCTTCGCGAGATATACGTAGGAGGGAGCAATATATTGCTTGACTCTTCGGTGAAGGTATGTTCTCGAAACTTTGACAAAAGCCCGTACCGAGCTACTGAGCGTCTCTCCTGCAGAGTCTTCCACTGGAGTTTATCTATCATCTCCGTAACGCTTTCGCGATTACTAAATGATCCTGTAACGAAGCGCGCTGCTCTCCGTTGGATCTTCTCTATATCTTCTATCAACCCTATCTGGTACGGATCCCACACTGCTGAGCAGTATTCAAGTAGTGGGCGAACAAGCGTACTGTAACCTACTTCCTTTGTTTTCGGATTGCATTTCCTTAGGATTCTTCCAATGAATCTCTGTCTGGCATCTGCTTTACCGACGATCAACATTATATGATCATTCCATTTTAAATCACTCCTAATGCGTACTCCCAGATAATTTATGGTATTAACTGCTTCCAGTTGCTGACCTGCTATTTTGTAGCTAAGTGGTAAAGGATCTATCTTTCTGTGTATTCGCAGCACATTACACGTGTCTACATTGAGATTCAATTGCCATTCCCTGCACCATGCGTCAATTCGCTGCAGATCCTCCTACATTTCAGTACAATTTTCCATTGTTACAACCTCTCGATACCCCACAGCATCATCCGCAAAAAGCCTCAGTGAACTTCCGATGTCATCCACAAGGTCATTTATGTATATTGTGAATAGCAACGGTCCTATGACACTCCCCTGCGGCACACCTGAAATCACTCTTACTTCGGAAGACTTCTCTCCATTGAGAATGACATGCTGCGTCCTGTTATCTAGGAACTCCTCAATCCAGTCACACAATTGGTCTGATAGTCCATATGCTCTTACTTTGTTCATTAAACGACTGTGGGGAACTGTATCGAACGCCTTGCGGAAGTCAAGAAACACGGCATCTACCTGTGAACCCGTGTCTATAGCCCTCTGAGTCTCGTGGACGAATAGCGCGAGCTGGGTTTCACATGACCGTCTTTTTCGAAACCCATGCTGATTCCTACAGAGTAGATTTCTTGTCTCCAGAAAAGTCATTATACTCGAACACAATACGTGTTCCAAAATTCTACAACTGATCGACGTTAGAGATATAGGTCTATAGTTCTGCACATCTGCTCGACGTCCCTTCTTGAAAACGGGAATGACCTGTGCCCTTTTCCAATCCTTTGGAACGCTAAGCTCTTCTAGAGACCTACGGTACACCGCTGCAAGAAGGGGGGCAAGTTCCTTCGCGTACTCTGTGTAAAATTGAACTGGTATCCCATCAGGTACAGAGGCCTTTCCTCTTTTGAGCGATTTTAATTGTTTCTCTATCCCTCTGTCGTCTATTTCGATATCTACCATTTTGTCATCTGTGCGACAATCTAGAGAAGGAACTACAGTGCAATCTTCTTCTGTGAAACAACTTTGGAAAAAGACATTTAGTATTTCGGCCTTTAGTCTGTCATCCTCTGTTTCAATACCATTTTGGTCACAGAGTGTCTGGACATTTTGTTTTGACCCACCTACCGCTTTGACATAAGACCAAAATTTCTTAGGATTTTCTGCCAAGTCAGTACATAGAACTTTACTTTCGAATTCATTGAACGCCTCTCGCATAGCCCTCCTCACACTACATTTCGCTTCGCTTAATTTTTGTTTGTCTGCAATTCTTTGGCTATGTTTATGTTTGCTGTGAAGTTCCCTTTGCTTCCGCAGCAGTTTTCAGGACAACAAAACACCCAGTCCATGAGCGGAAAAAATCTCCTGCCCCAGCCGGAAATCGAACCGGGGCCCCTTGGCGTGACATTCCGCCGCGTTGACCAATCAGCTAACGGGAGCGGACGCAATGTTGGTAAACAATTCTTATGATAGGGCGTACTAATGCTCCTCGAGCGTGGTTGACATCTGCTGTACGGTCGTTGGTGCTTGTGGATTGCTGCAGTACATTTCCTTAATGTGCTCACACCTACCGACTGGGGTGGCCGAACGGTTCTAGGCGCTACAGTCTGGAACCGCGCGACCGCTCCGGTCGCAGGTTCGAATCCTGCCTCGGGCATGGATGTGTGTGATGTCCTTAGGTTCGTAATGTTTAATTAGTTCTAAATTTTTGGGGACTGATGACCTCAGAAGTTGAGTTCCATAGTGCTCAGAGCCATTTGAACCATTTTACTCCACACCTGCTCGGCTTCACTGAAGACGGGAGATGGACAGGCCAGTCGTTTTGCCGAATATCGTCTCGTTCGAAGAGCATCGCTACCTGCTCTATTAGACGCCGTCGCGCTTTGTCATCCGTAGAAATGGAGCTAGGGCCGAAGGCACCCCGGAAAAGGGCTACAGTGTCACAATAACGTTGACGTGTGAGTACACCGTGTTCAATGATTTGGAGGGAGTACCCCGAGCAAACCTACGTCGCAGCACACCCTAACTCCTGGACCACTAAAACAATCATGATTAAGAATGCTGGATGTACACTTACATGGGGAGTGGAGGGAACAACACTTACATGGGGAGTGGAGGGAACATGTAATGCTCCCATGAGCACTGTCTAACGTGATTGTTTTCATGACCAAGGTGTTACGGTGGGCGGTGGCATAACGTTGCATGGGCGTACACTCAATGGTCACCGCTATTGTGGTACTGTGCTCCTTTCGCACACTCGTTTTTTAAAGGATGCATTCGGCCGTGACTTCGTTTTTATGGATGGTAGTGCGTGAGTGCATCGAACAGCGCAGGTAGAACTCATAGAACTCGAGGATTTTCGGCGAATGGAATGTCCTACTCCTTTGCCCTACTAAAATCACATCAAGCACGTGTGGGATGCGTTGGGGAGAAGCAAAGCAGCACGTCCGCATGCACTAACGCTCAGAGTGCTGTTGTCGAGTGTGAAGAAATTTAACACTCTGCCACAATAAATCCTTACCAACCTAGTGGCCAGTATGAAAGCACTTTGCAGAGTATGCATTCGTGCCCATGGTCACTACACAGTCTATAAGAACCATGTCCCGCCGTTTGTAATGTCCAGAGGACCATCATGAAACGCGCTGATTTCACTGTAATTATTGTCTTTGAATATGTCATTTCTGTTCGTTTAATTGCCAATTTCTTTCAGTTGCCCTCTTTACTACACTGTAGCAGTTATTTCATGGTCAAAGTATCATCGAGCTATGTTACGTGACAACGGTACACCACGCGAAGCTTGCGCACCAGCGAACATACAGGGTGGTCCATTGATCGTGACCGGGCCAAATATCTCACGAAATAAGCGTCAAACGAAAAAAATACAAAGAACGAAACTCGTCTAGCTTGAAAGGGGAAACCAGATGGCGCTATGGTTGGCCCGCTAGATGGTGCTGCCATAAATCAGACGGATATCAACTGCGTTTTTTTTTTAAATAGGAACCCCCATTTTTATTACGTATTCGTGTAGCACGCAAAGAAATATAAATGTTTTAGTTGGACCACTTTTTTCGCTTTGTGATAGATGGCGCTGTAATAGTCACAAACATATGGCTCACAATTTTAGACGAACAGTTGGTAACAGGTAGGTTTTTTAAATTAAAATACAGAACGTAGGTATGTTTGAACATTTTATTTCAGTTGTTCCAGTGTGCACTTATCATTTCTGAGAACGCATGCTGTTACAGCGTGATTACCTGTAAATACCATATTAATGCAATAAATGCTCAAAATGATGTCCGTCAACCTCAATGCATTTGGCAATACGTTTAACGACATTCCTCTCAACACCGAGTATTTCGTCTTCCGTAATGTTCTCACATCCATTGACAATGCGCTGACGCATGTTGTCAGGCGTTGTCGGTGGATCACGATAGCAAATATCCTTCAAGTTTCCCCACAGAAAGAAATCCGGGGACGTCAGATCCGGTGAACGTGCGGGCCATGGTTTGGTGCTTCGACGACCAATCCACCTGTCGTGAAATATGCTATTCAATACCGCTTCAACCGCACGCGAGTTATGTGCCGGACATCCATCATGTCGGAAGTATATCGTCATTCTGTCATGCAGTGGAACATCTTGCAGTAACATCGGTAGAACATTACGTAGGAAATCAGCATACATTGCACCATTTAGATTGCCATCGATAAAATGGGGACCAATTATCCTTCCTTCCATAATGCCGCACCACACATTAACCCACCAAGGTCGCTGATGTTCAACTTGTCTGCTACTGATGTGCGGATTAGCTGCGACAGCAGCTAAAACAACTACTTGGGCATCATCTATTGTTGCAGGTCGTGGTTGACGTTTCACATGTGGCGGAACACTTCCTGCTTCCTTAAATAACGTAACTATCCGGCGAACGGTCCGGACACTTGGATGATGTCGTCCAGGGTACCGAGCAGCGTACATAGCACACACCCGTTGGGCATTTTCATCACAATAGCCATACATCAACACGCTATCGACCTTTTCCGCAATTGGTAAACGGTCCATTTTAACACGCGTAATGTATCACGAAGAAAATACCGTCCGCACTGGCGGAATGTTACGTGATACCACGTAACAATATTTTTGCAAAAAGCGTATGGATAAGGTCTCAGAGGACTGGTTCCCACGATATGTAGTGCGTCATGTGTCATTATCAGTGCGATACTGTGAACAAAATGTTTTCTTTCAATGAACAAATGTTAATGAAACTCTTTACAATCCAATTTTTGCAAAAATATTCTTGTATTTGTGACTATTACTGCACCATCTATCACAAAGCGGAAAATGTGGTCCAACTAAAACATTCATATTTCTTTACGTACTACACTAATATGCAATAAAAATGGGGGTTCCTATTTGAAAAAAAAAACGCAGTTGATGTCCGTTTGACCTATGGCAGCGCCATCTGGAGGGCCAACCATAGCGCCATCTGGTTTCCCCCTTCAAGCTAGACAAGTTCCGCTGTTTGTAGTTTTTTCGTTTGATGCTTATTTCGTGAGGTATTTGGCCCGGTCACTATCAATGGACCACCCTGCATAGTTCACTTGCAGAGGCCATCTTGGGCCTGTGCAAATAGCGTACGGAGAAGGTCTCAGATGACTGGTTCCCACGGTATGTAGTGCGTCATGTGACATTATCAGTGCCAGACTGTGATCACAATTTTTCCTTCAAGAACATATGTTAATGAAACTCCATACAATCCAATTTTTGCAAAAATATGAATGTACTATGTAAAGTATAGTTTCATTGTTTTGGCGATTAGAAATTTCTTGAATCATATAACGTTCAGTTGTTGAAAACAAATTTCAGCTTGGATATTGTATAAATGAATGCCGAGTTAATGGGACGTATATTTGAAGAACGAGTCCAGGGTTTCTGAATAAATGAGAATGTCCGAGCATGCGAAACTAATTTGTGCACTTGTGGGGCCAGTCACGTACAGTGAGTAAAAGGAAAATTATAGAAACATACGACAATTATGTCGAAGAAATGATATATTTGTGCCGGTCCCCAACAATTATATTTAAAGCTCATTTGGCGGTATGGAAATAATACTTTGACAATTAACACAAATTGCATTTAAGACTTATGAACGGTTAGGGGTTTGCTAATTGTATGAGAATGGGCATATATGTAGTTCTTATTCGTCATCACTAGAATTGTCCAGTCAAAAAGGAGCAGATTCCGACATCCTCAAGCCTGCGTGGGCTACAGTAGTGGGCCGGAACAGGATCAACAGCACGCAAGGCTATGTACGAAGTGGCTCTGCTGATTTTATTACCATTTGCAAAAATGCATTTTAATGAAGACAAAGGTATCGTGGAGAGCCAAAAAATACATGTGTCAGATGTGCTGCAGTGATGGCCGATCGCAGTTCCGCCTTCAAAGTCCAGTCTGAGGTGATTTGGCTCTAGGAAGCGATACGTACGAGGCTGTAATATATTGCCGGATTCTTCATTTCACACTGAAACTTGGAAACTTGTAAGAAGGCTTTCGTGGGGTACTTGGCGTACATCATCAAGTGTCTTCTAGTAAAGGTTTCAAACACCTCCATTACAAGAAAAAAAAAGAAGAGAATCTATACATTGAGACAAATTAATAGAATTTCTGTTAAATTATCCAGTATTAGTCAACGTGTCACTGTAAGAAGTAATACAGACTGTACGAGAAGACGATAAGTACACTACTGGCCATTAAAATTGCTACACCAAGAAGAAATGCAGATGATTAACGAGGTATTCATTGGAAAAATATATTATACTAGAACTGAGATGTGATTACATTTTTAAGCAATTTGGGTCTGCATAGATCCTGAGGATTCAGTACACAGAACAACCACCTCTAGCTGTAATAACGGCCTTGATACGCCTGGGCATTGAGTCAAACAGAGCTTGGATGGCGTGTACAGGTTCAGCTGCCCATGCAGCTTCAACACGATACCACAGTTTATCAAGAGTGGTGACTGGCGTATTGTGACGAGCCAGTTCCTCGACCACCATTGACCAGACGTTTTCCATTGGTGAGACATCTGGAGAATGTGCTGGCCAGGGCAGAGGTCGAACATTTTCTGTATCCTGAAAGGCCCGTACAGGGCCTGCAACATGCGATCGTGCATTATCCTCCTGAAATGTAGGGTTTCGCAGGGATAGAATGAAGGGTAGAGCCACAGGTCGTCACACATCTGAAATGTAACGTCCACTGTTCAAAGTGCCGCCAATGCGAACAAGAGGTGACCGAGACGTGTAACCAACGGCACCCCATACTATCACGCCAGGTGATACGACAGTATGTCGTTGACGAATTCACGCTACCAATGTGCGTTCAACGCGATGTCGCCGAACACGGATGCAGCCATCATGATGCTGTAAACAGAACCTGGATTCATCCGAAAAAAATGACGTTTTGCCATTCCTGCATCCAGATTCGTCGTTGAGTACACTATCGCAGGCGCTCCTGTCTGTGATGCAGCATCAAGGGTAACCGCACCCATGGTCTCCCAGCTAATAGTCCATGCTGCTGCAGACGTCGTTGAACTCTTCGTGCAGATGGCTGTTGTCTTGGAAACTTCCCCATCTGTTGACTCGGGGATCGAGACGTGACTACAGGATCCGTTACAGCCATGCGGATAAGATGCCTGTCATCTCGACTGCTAGTGATACGAGGCCGTTGGGATCCAGCACGGCGTCCCGCATTACCCTCCTGAATCCACCGTTTCCATATTCTGCTAACAGTCATTGGATCTCGACCAACGCAAGCATCAATGTCGCAATACGATAAACCGCAATCACGATAGGCTACAATCTGAGCTTTATCAAAGTCGGAAACGCGATGGTACGCATTTCTCCTTCTTGCACGAGGCATCACAACAACGTTTCACCAGAAACGCCAGCCAACTGCTGTTTGTGTATGAGAAATCGGTTGGAAACTTTCCTCATGTCAGCACGTTGTAGGTGTCACCACCGGCGCCAACCTTGTGTGAATGCTCTGAAAAGCTAATCATTTGCATATCACAGCATCTTCTTCCTGTCGGCTAAATTTCGCGTCTGTAGCACGTCATCTTCGTGGTGTAGCAATTTTAATGGCCAGTAGTGTGTTTCATGTAGCAAGTTCCTGAACTTATTATGAATATCTAGTCGATGAAGGGATTGTAAAAAAATTGTAAAGAAATGCTTATTATTTTCGCCCACTGTATCGGTGTTCTCGTTTACAAGCAATCAAAAACTTTAACACCGAATTACAGTAAAAACGAATAGCCACCCGTATTGGAAGCAACGGACCGGAAGCAGAGGCAACGGGACTAGAGACTGCAGCAACTGTCAGCACATACATACGTCACCTGGTAAGAGAAGCTTTCTTGTTATCTTCTTTGGTCACAGAAAACATTGACATGAACACAAAGAGAACAAAATGAATAGTAACATATCTATATTTCGAAGTAATATACAGTTTAACAACTTACTTTTCTTATGTTGTGAAACTAGTTATTTGTTTAGAAACATTCTCGCAGACATAATTATATAAGTATGTATTATATTCACAAAAAAATTGTGTATCTGACTATGGAATATAAAAATTAATTACAAGTAACGTACACATGCATGTCGTCAGAAGAATTACAAGTCAACCACCAGCAATCATGCATTGTAAGCGTCGTTAGCGAAGCATGTGGACGTAGCGTAAAGAAGACCGCTGAACCTGTTGCGTTAGATTAACCACAACCGGAACAGTTGGAATTCCAGCCGAACGTCTCCGCAAAACTGCAGCTCTATGCCAACGCGACTTCGACAATTTATTTTTATTTATTTATTTATTTATTTATTGTTCCGTGGGACCAAATTAAGGAGAAGTCTCCATGGTCATGGAACGAGTCAATACATTAAATTATAACACGATATCAGAAACAGATAAAATGAAATATAAAAAAACATATTCAGGTGACAAATCGTAAGTTTAAATGAAGAAAATCAACAATGTAACACTGGAATTTGCTTAATTTTTTATCTCTTCCAGGAGCTCCTCGACAGAATAGAAGGAGTGAGCCATGAGGAAACTCTATAGACTTAAAAGAGTTTGGGCTACTGCTAAGATTTTTGAGTTCTTGTGGTAGCTTATTGAAAATGGATGCAGCAGAATACTGCACTCCTTTCTGCACAAGAGTCAAGGAAGTGCATTCTACATGTAGATTTGATTACTGCCTAGTATGAACTGAGTGAAAACTGCTAACTCTTGGGAATAGGCTAATATTGCTAACAACAAACGACATTAAAGAAAATATATACTGTGAGGGCAATGTCAGAATTCCCAGATTTTTGAATAAGGGTCGACAAGAGGTTCTCGAACTTACACCACATATAGCTCGAACAGCCCGTTTTTGAGCCAAAAATACCCTTTTTGAATCAGAAGAATTACCCCAAAAAATAATACCATACGACATAAGCGTATGAAAATATGCGAAGTAGACTACTTTTCGTGTTGAAGTGTCACTTATTTCAGATTCTGTTCTAATGGTAAATAAAGCAGCATTTAGCTTCTGAACAAGATCCTGGACGTTGGCTTTCCACAACAGCTTACTATCTATCCCAACGCCTAGGAACTTGAACTGTTCTGTCTCGCTTATAATATGCCTATTCTGTCTGATCAAAATATCTGTTCTTGTTGAATTGTGAGTTATAAACTGCAAAAACTGAGTCTTACTGTGATTTAGCATCAAATTATTTTCCACAAGCCACGAACTTATTTCATGAACTACATTATTTGTTACTGTTTCAATATTACACACAAGATCCTTCACTATCAAGCTGGTGTCATCAGCAAACAGAAATATTTTTGAATCACCTGTAATACTAGAAGGCATATCATTTATATAAATAAGAAACAGCAGTGGCCCCAGCACCGAACCTTGGGGAACACCCCACTTAACAGTGCCACATTGGGACTGAATATCACTACCACTCTCAATATTGCGGAGAATTACCCTCTGCTTTCTGTTCTTAAAATTAGAGGCGAACCAATTGTAAGCTACTCCCCTTACTCCATAATGGTCCAACTTCTGCAGTAATATTTTGTGGTCAACACAGTCAAAAGCCTTCGTTAAATCAAAGGAAACATGCCACATTGGGACTGAATATCACTACCACTCTCAATATTGCGGAGAATTACCCTCTGCTTTCTGTTCTTAAAATTAGAGGCGAACCAATTGTAAGCTACTCCCCTTACTCCATAATGGTCCAACTTCTGCAGTAATATTTTGTGGTCAACACAGTCAAAAGCCTTCGTTAAATCAAAGGAAACACCTAGCGTTTGCAACCTTTTATTTAATCCGTCCAAACCACACAGAGAAAAGAGAATATAGCATTTTCAGTTGTTAAACCATGTCTGGAAAGAGAACCTGCTGAAGAAAATACACAGCATACCAGAGAGCTACCATCGCCTAACCCCAGCTTTCTTCAGAACAGCCGTTTCGCAGTTTTTATCGAAGGACAACGGTTACACGTTAAAATTCCTAACGACGGCCTAAAACAATGATCAGTTCTGTCTCTTCTCCAGTTTATAACTTTTGTCACAGACACACCCGGGTGCGACAACTCAATCTGTATAGCGAATGGTGTCGACAACACGAAGTACACGTAAACTCTGTCTACTTCATAAAAAAGGACCAACGGTGCGCGACATATTGCGATTTCAAAATAGGAACACATCGTGCATCACCAGTGTCTGGTACCTGCGTGCATCACCAGTGTCTGGTACCTGAATGTAATTTTGGAGAAATACTTGTTCATCCAGAAATATGTGGAGGTTCTTAAAATTAAATTGCAGCTAAGGCAAAGAACCTGATACCCCTCGTGATGAGCTACGAATTACGAGTGGCAACTATGATTCGAGTGTATAAGAGTACGAGTAAGACTAGAATCCATAAAATACGGGTAGTCCAGAATAAATTCTTACGATGAGTTTTGAAAGCAACCCGGCATTCGAGAATAGCAAGTTACACAGCGACCCTCGTATGTACGTAGTAATACAGAAACGGTCAACACCTCTAACACCTGGAAGGATCAGGTCAATGTAACCAAAGACAACTGCGACAAATCGGAAGATCAAACCATGTCCTCGGAATAGATCGAGAGTTCCAGTAGCGTTATCTATGACGATGTAAGGCGGGTCTTTTGGATCTTCGTCCCCCCTCCCCCCCCCCCCCCCCCCCCCCGCCATCATATTGTTCCTCCATTTCTCCTCCAAACTGTAATATAAAAAGTACAACCAAACCCTCACTTCACATGCAAACAAGAAGTGAACGTCCCCGAAGATTGTGCGACTTCGACGACACATAAGAAAAAGTGTGAATCGCAGGAGCGAAGTTGGGAATGAAAGACGTAAAGAGAAATGACTGACCGTAATAATCCTGAATTAAAGAAAATAAAACAAACTCGCATCCGTCAAACGTTAAAGATACACTATTAGGAAGCAGAAATAGACGAAGTGCAGTATTACAATTTTACTAGCAGTAACTGTAATTTTACATCTGTCTCTGAGCCGTGCGAGGTAGCCGCGCGGTCTCAGGCGTCTTGCCACGGTTCACGCGGCTCCTCCCGTCGGAGGTTCGAGTCCTTCCTCAGTCATGGGAGTGTGTGTTGTCAGTAGCGTAAGTCAGATTAAGTAGTGCGTAAGCTTAGAGACCGATGACCTCAGCGCGGTTCTAGGCGCTTCAGTCCGGAACCACGCTGCTGCTACCGTCGCCTGTTCGAATCCTGCCTCGGGCATGGATGTGTGTGATGTTAGGTTTAAGTAGTTCTAAGTCTAGGGGACTGATGACGTCAGATGTTAAGTCCCATAGTGCTTAGTGCCATTTAACCATTTGATGAGCTCAGCAGTTTGGTCTCATAAGATCTTACCACAAATTTCCAAATTTTCCATCTGTCGCTGTCGTTTATTTTATACAGTGTGAACCAGAACTCCAAAGACAAAATTTCAGAGGCTGTTCGGAGATATTTTGGGAGTATTTTGGTACAGTGGACCCACGGTCTATCGTAGCTCCTTACTGAGTATCACTGAAATTATTATTTATTTTATTAGCTATCCTGATCATCGTTATTCCTGTGAAAGTACGTTCACAATACGCAAAAAGCATATAATATGTAGTCACCAAACGGCACAACACAAACTGTAGTACAACGCAACGAGCTTCAGACAATGAAGAACGTACTGTGATGTGGCTCCAGTTACTGCGGGTAAAGATCAGTATAACACTGTACTGTTCGTCCATCACAATCAGTAAATTCACGCACGAGGCGCATACCAGCCAACCGTTCGTCAGAAAAAGCTATCACATAGCTGTGTATCACACCTAATGTACAACCAACAATACAGGAACAACAAACCCGAGATAGAAATGAGCAGACCTGAATGCAGGCATCAGAGCGAAAAGCGAGCATTTCGGTTGTTAAGCCGGCCGGAGTGGCCGTGCGATTCTACGCGCCACAGTCTGGAACCGCGTGACCGCTACTGTTGCAGGTTTGAATCCTGCCTCGGGCATGGATGTTTGTGATGTCCTTAGATTAGTTAGGTTTAAGTAGCTCTAAGTTCTAGGGGACTGATAACCACAGCAGCTAAGTCCCATAGTGCTCAGAGGCATTAGAACCATTTTTGGACTGTTTTTAACAAGCAACTACCTTGAATGATTGGAACAAGTTCGTTTCAAAACGAGACACAAAGCCCATACCATCGACATTTCCATTGCCCTGCAGGTATTTACACTACAACAGTGAGACGAATGTCCACCTCCGTAGCTATGTGACCAGCGTGACTGACAGATGGGCGGGGGACACGGGTTCAGTTCTTTGTAATGCCAACAACTTTTCCTTGGTGAGAGGACTTGTTTGGAGTGCATTCAGCCTCGTGACAACTGAGGAGATGCTTCACAAATCAATAGCGGTTCCAAGATCAAGAAAACCTACAACAACCAAGGGAGCGGTGTGCTGAGCACATGCCACTCCATAGCCCGTCCGATCTTATTGGCAAAGTTTGCGCTAGTTTGGCCCATCTAGGACTAGAAAATGCACCTTACTTTTTTACTGATAATAAGGTAAGGTATACTTGCTTGAAGAGGACAGTATCAGACACCTATACCAAAGGAGATTAAATGACGAACTAGCAAACTTTCAAACTAAAGATAATACAGAAGAAGAATGGCAAACTCTGAAGAGTACTGTGTGCAGAGTAGCAGGAGAAGCTCTCGGTAAAAAGAAAAGAATACGGAAAAGAAAAGGCCAAAAAATTTGGAATAAGGATATAAGCTGTAAAAGAAAAACAGGATGTATATATAAAATACTAAAGCAACGCTACTACTGAGAACAAATAATACTATAAGGAGAAAAGAAATAACGCTAAATGGCGTAGTAAGGAAAACACACCAGGAACAATGAGGTAGGTTTATCTCTAATATCGAACATGATATCCACAGTAGACAACAAATGGCATATAAGGTTTTAAAAATCTTAAACACTACAGAAATAGGGAAGATACCAACAAATAGTACTGAAGAAGAACAGTGGATGAATCATTACAGCAAACTGTGATATGATCATACAGTACAAGAAACTGAAATTGAATAACTAGACGAGAAAGGATTACATGAAATACACTCTCACGAATTAACATCTGCACTAACATCGCTTAAGAACCGAAAAGCAACAGGAAAAGACGGCATTAATGCTGAATTATTAAAATATGGAGGAATGATACAACACCAACGACTGCTACATCCCTTCAACGAATGTTGGAAGAAGAAGCGTATTCCCAAAGACTGGAAAACAGCTAGACTGAAAAATGGCTCTGAGCGCTATGGGACTTAACTCCTGAGGTCATCAGTCCCCTAGAACTTAGAACTACTTAAACCTAACTAACCTAAGGACATCACACACATCCATGCCCGAGGCAGGATTCGAACCTGCAACCGTAGCGGTCGCGCGGCTCCAGACTGTAGCACCTAGAACCGCTCGGCCACCCCGGCCGGCTCAGGTAGACTGATATCAATTTTTTAAAAAGAAGATAAAAGCCCATGCAGTAATTACAGAGGACAAGTGACGCCACGAACTGTTACAAATCGGTTACTTCAAGGACAGCTCCGAGCCAGAAGCCCTGTAGCGTGCATTACACTGACCCCAGGCAGGTGGTGTCAAGCGAGAGCTCATTGGAGGGTAGGGCGGAGGTCTGTTCGTGATGAAAGCTGGTTCTGCCTCGGTGCCAGTGATGGCCACGTCTCGGTTCGAAGGTAGCCAGTTGATGGCCTGCAACCAGTCTGTCTGTCTGCTAGACACACTGGACCTACACCTGAAGTTATGGGGTGCGATTTCGTATCACAGCACGCGCTGTCGGATCATGAGGCGCTAACTACGAGAGCGACAAGTCCGTTGCCCACTGAATCTGGACGCTGAAGTTGAGTGATCAGTTAACCTGTTATGAAACCTCAGCTATTGTGACATCTCTTCATTCATTTGCAAGTTGTTGCTCCCTCCTGGGCCGTTCGGGCTAGCAGCAATGTATGATGTGTTGGAGTAGGCGAAATCGTGAAATCGTGCAGCCGTCTTCCCTTTTTTTTTTTTTTTTTAGTCATCAATCTACTGACTTGTTTGATGCGGCCCGCCACGAATTCCTTTATTCCTTTCCTGTGCTAACCTCTTCATCTCAGAGTAGCACTTGCAACCTCTACAGTTTTTGCCCTCTCTACAGCTCCCTCTAGTACCATGGAAGTCATTCCCTCATTTCTTAGCAGATGTCCTATCATCCTGTCTCTTCTCCTTATCAGTGTTTTCCACATATTCCTTTCCTCTCCGATTCTGCGTAGAACCTCCTCATTCCTTACCTTATCAGTCCACCTAATTTTCAACATTCGTCTATAGCACCACATCTCAAATGCTTCGATTCTCTTCTGTTGCGGTTTTCCTACAGTCCATGTTTCACTACCATACAATGCTGTACTCCAGACGTACATCTTCAGAAAGTTCTTCCTCAAATTAAGGCCGGTATTTGATATTAGTAGACTTCTCTTGGCCTGAAATGCCTTTTTTGCCATAGCGTGTCCGCTTTTGATGTCCTCCTTGCTCAGTCCATCATTGGTTATTTTACTGCCTAGGTAGCAGAATTCCTTAACTTCATTGACTTCGTGACCATCAATCCTGATGTTAAATTTCTCACTGTTCTCATTTCTACTACTTCTCATTACCTTCGTCTTTCTCCGATTTACTCTCAAACCATACTGTGTACTCATTAGACTGTTCATTCCGTTCAGCAGATCATTTAATTCTTCTTCACTTTCACTCAGGATAGCAATGTCATCAGCGAATCGTATCATTGATATCCTTTCACCTTGTATTTTAATTCCACTCCTGAACCTTTCTTTTATTTCCATCATTGCTTCCTCGATGCACAGATTGAAGAGTAGGGGCGAAAGGCTACAGCCTTGTCTTACACCCTACTTAATACGAGCACTTCGTTCTTGATCGTCCACTCTTATTATTCCCTCTTGGTTGTTGTACATATTGTATATGACCCGTTTCTCCCTATAGCTTACCCATACCTTTTTCAGGGGTGTTCCTATATTGTGATTAATTATTAAATTGACTTTTACTTGCTAGTAAATTTCACCAGCGGTACTTGCTGCCCTGTGGCCGTTAACGCCCTAGTTACCTGCCCTGGTCGTTAGTGTAGTTTTCCGGCAGTGTGCCTTTCCTCGTCGTGTTGACTCTGTCTGGCATGGAGTGTAGTTCGACAGCCTTTTAAGTTGTTTGGTTCATACTTTTCTTAGAGTGGTTATTGTTCCCTTGGCTGTTTTTAGACGCCAGTTTCTGAAGACGTAGTGCTGTTCGTATCCTCGTCCTGAGCCGTTATTTTTCATCGTTGTGTCGTTGGTCGAACGGAACGGAATTGGTTAAATTGTTGGTCGGTCCTTGGGCCGTCTCTAGCTTGGCTCGCCATCCGATTATTTAACTTCAACTCTCGGCTTCCTGTCTCGCCTCACCTTACGTTTGAGCTAGCTTCTCAGGCGAGTCTTGGAACACTTCTGAGCACCACTTGTTCTGTCTGTTTAATATTGGGATTTTCATTTTAGTTTGAAGTATTGTGCGAGGCCTTCGGCCGTGTATTAATTCAGTTCTTTTTAAATTTTACATAAAGGCTTTCAGCCGTGTTAAATTTTTGAAGATTAATTTTATTTTTTAAAAATATTTTTATTTAAAATTTGTTCTATCTGAAATTCTTTGTAATCCAGGCCCTAAACAGTTAGTTGTTTGATGTGTTATGTGTAGCTTTCAGCCGAGGATTTACGTGAACCCCTTTTAATAAGGCCTTCAGCCGTCGGCCGGTGTGGCCGAACGGTTCTAGGCGCTACAGTCTGGAACCGCGCAACCTCTACGGTCGCAGGTTCGAATCCTGCCTTGGGCATGGATGTGTGTGATGTCCTTAGGTTAGTTAGGTTTAAGTAGTTCTAAGTTGTAGGGGACTGATGGCCTCAGATGTTAAGTCCCATAGTGCTCAGAGCCCTTTGAACAATTTGAACCTTCAGCCGTGTGTATACGTTAAAGGAAAAATTTTTATAAGAAGGAAGGGTTTCATTTTAAATTGTTTGTCTGACTTGTTGTTCAGGCCTTGAGCCGTTGTTTCAAATTTGTTTGTGGCCTTCAGCCATGCAATAAGTTAATATTTATCTAATTTGGCTTTTGGCCATTCTTTTGCAAGTATAAAAAGAAGTTTCTTTGTTAGAAAAAAATTGTTTATTAACGTATTTTAATTATAGTTGTCCTTTAAACATGTAGTGTCGGCCTTCAGCTGCTAATTGTTTTCAATTGCTTGTTTTTTTTAAAAAAAAAAATAAAAATTGTTACCTCATATTTTTAATTGCTTTTGATTTCCAAGCCAGGCCTTCAGTCGTCCTTATTTTTGGTGTGTTGGTGTGGTTTTGGGTCTTCAGCACAGAAAGCATCTCAAGTTTCCTTTAACTAGGCCCTTAGCCGTATTGTCTGTGGTCTTTTAAAGCAATGTGTAAATTAGAGGTTCTTAGAAAAATAAAGTTGTATGTTTAATTGTGCAACTCACAGTAACTGTTTGAGGCCCCATCCACAATCGTAACCTTATACTGTGCGCTCTCTGAGTACCTACCAATCAGGTTTCAAATATAAATAAAAAAGTACTCAGTAATGTGATTTTATTCCTATTACATCTTTTAGAAGGCTTGTCCGACCCCACGTTCCTTGCCTCAATTTGTACTGTTAAATTTTTCACGCTTGCACCGAAGTACTCTGTATATGCAGACTGAAGCGACGAATGAAGCGTGGATGGGAATTTTGATTGAGGAGGGAGGCACGACAGGGTATGTCACGCAGTTGTACAATGTGAATCTGCCAGCGTAGCGTAGCTGATTAGCGCATCTGACTACTGAACGAGAGACTCGGTTTCGAATCCCGGTCTTGGTAGAAATTTGCATTCGGCGCTTCCGTCTGCGTATATTCATCACAGATGTTTGAAACTTGAAAAGGTTTCTGGAACAACATAGTTTCATTTGAATAAATAAAAAAAATAAGTGGTAATAGCTAAAACATGAAAACCATAAAAGGTTTATAGTACATAGTGGTAGTGTCTTCTGCTTAATGGTTCTGTATAGTCAATTTCTGTCGTCTACAATACCTCTTCCCATGAGTGAGTATCATAGTACGAATTACAGTCTGCAGTGCAGTCACCTGCTGGTCGTTGATGAACCACTTCAGCTCCGACGCCGGGTGCGACTTGCCGGATGTGCAGTTGAGGCTGATCTCGTCGCCCACCTGGTACAGCCGCTCCTCCCCGTAGATGTGCGGCCCGTCCTTGGGAAGAGCTGCAGATGGATAGAGTCATCTGTTAGTCGCCGGCAGAAGTTACGCTAAGGAACAGTTCATACAGTATTGGTCTCTACAACTACTCTTTTCTTCCCGTAGACACTCTGAAAGAACAGGGACCACTAGACACAGATTGGACAACTTCTCATTAATGGAAACCGTTGCGACGGGAAATCGATTAACTTTAGCCAAAAAAAGTAGTTCTACAGAGAAATCTTGGGATGTACGTCGGTTACCGCTCCAGAAAAGCCTGTCTGCTTATGTCGCTATGCATGGCCGCGAAAAACCAGGAGAGATCTCGAAACACCTGCACAATATTCATGAGCATTTCAAGTTCACAATGTATGTAGAGGCAACTCGTCTCTTCTCTTCTTCGGCGTCATCGGCCTCCGGTATAACGTTGAGCATGACAACCGTAGGGTGGATCGATAGCAATGGTTCCTCTGACAGAACACTTAGAGAATCCTGATACTGATGGAACACCTTTCTTAATTTGAAAATTAAAATATTTAAAAAATTTGAAGGTGTACAGATTTGCTTCCGCCGTTTGCTGATAGGTGGCGACAACGGTAAGGAGCGGTCGAAAGAAACAGATCGCAGACGTCAGGCACTTAGCTTGGACCTCGGTCAACAAATCCTCGTTCAAACATTACTCGATTTATGTCTGCATCATAAAGTTGTTCTTGGTTGAAAATGTTAGTTTACGAGCCTAATTCTCGTCATTTGCGAGAGGTGTTCCTCATTTGTTTCAATATGAAGAAAACAGCGGCTGAGCCTCATCGAATGCTCTCAAGTGCCTGTGGTAAGGACGCTATTAGTAAAGGAACGTGTCGCGAGTAGTTTCAACGCTTCAACAACGGTGATTTTAACGTCGTAAACCGGCATAGTGATGGAAGAGAGAATGTTTTCGAAGATGCAGAATTTTGCTGAGTGAAGACTCGCGTCAAACTCAAGAAGAAATGGCACGATTAGTGGGAGTGACACAGCAAGCCATTTCAAAACGTCTCAAGGCTATGCGTATGATTCAGAAAAAAGGAACTTGGGTCCCGTGTGAACTGAAGCCAAGAGACGTAGAACGGCGTTTGTGTGTTCGTCAACAGTTGCTTCAAAGGCAAAAACGGAAGGGATTTCTGCATCGCATTGTGTCAGGGGACGAAAAATGAGTTCATTAAGATAACCCTAAACACAAAAAATTGTGAGGATATCCCGGCCATGCAAACCGAATATTCACGGGTCCAAGATGATGCTCTGCATTTAATCGAACCAGCTCGGCGTCGTGTACTATCAGCTGTTAAAACCAAGAGAAACAATAACGGGTGCTCGTTATCGAACGCAATTAATGCGTCTGAGCAGAGCATTAAAAGACAAACGGCCGCAATACACCGAGAGGCACGATAAAGTGATTTTGCAGCACGACAACGCTCGACCCCACGTTGCAAAAGAGGTCAAAACGTACTTGGAAACTTTAAAATGGGAAGTCCTACCCCACCCGCCGTATTCTCCAGACATTGCTCCCTCTGACTATCACCTGTTTATATCAATTCCGCATGGCCTGGCTGACCAACACTTCCGATCTCGTGAAGAAGTCACAAATTGGATCGATTCGTGGATCGCTTCAAAAGATGAACAATTATTTCGACGCTGGATTCGTACACTGCCCGAAAGATGGGAGAAAGTAGTGGCTATCGATGGAAAATACTTTGAATGATACATGTATAACCAGTTTTTTTTTTCATTTAAGCCTGAAATGTTGGGCAAAAAACAGCGGGAGCAAAGTTGTACACCTTGTAGAAAATTTCGTTTTATTCAGTGATCACTTCAATCATAACTAAAAAGCACAGAAATGAAAATAAAATTAAAAAATATAAAACTTCCTGGCAGATTAAAACTGTGTGCCCGACCGAGACTCGAACTCGGTACCTTTGCCTTTCGCGGGCAACTGAGCTACCGAAGCACGACTCACGCCCGGTACTCACAGCTTTACTTCTGCCAGTACCTCGTGTCCTACCTTCCAAACTTTACAGAAGCTCTCCTGCAAACCTTGCAGAACTAGCACTCCTGAAAGAAAGGATACTGCGGAGACATGGCTTAGCCACAGCCTGGGGGATGTTTCCAGAATGAGATTTTCACTCTGCAGCGGAGTGTGCGCTGATATGAAACTTCCTGGCAGATTAAAACTGTGTGCCCGACCGAGACTCGAACTCGGGACCTTTGCCTTTCGCGGGCAACTGAGCTACCGAAGCACGACTCACGCCCGGTACTCACAGCTTTACTTCTGCCAGTACCTCGTCTCCTACCTTCCAAACTTGTGAGTACCGGGCGTGAGTTGTGCTTCGGTAGCTCAGTTGCCCGCGAAAGGCAAAGGTCCCGAGTTCGAGTCTCGGTCGGGCACACAGTTTTAAAAAATATAATTATTTTAATCAAAATGTCAAAAACATCCCGTCATGTTATTAACATTTTTCGCGGAACAGTTATTCACTTCCCTCGAAACACCAGCGTTCTGCGGAACAGTTTGGGAAACCCTGATGTACAGGAGCCCAAAACACACACGGACCACTATCCTCAATTTGTCAGCTAGCATCATCCAGCGCAGAGGCACAGTCTTTTGAAGAGGCTAGAACATGGTGCAAAAGACTTGTCAAATGCCAAAACATTATCGCAATTACTCATACGCCAATAGTTAGTTTATGACTTGCTGTTTGTAATGGCCGTGGGGGAGTGAAAGAAACCACTTCTGCCCACCCAAAGACAACACATTCAAGCCGCGGGTAGAGTGGCGGTTCCGGAGTAACAAGCTGCACTTTTCCTCGCGCATTGCTGGTACTACACATGCGCAACTGTGCATACTGCTTCGGCTCAGCACGGAACGACAGTCACTGCGTTACGGCTGCACACACAAAGTTGCTGTACTCGTATTGTTAGATCGCCAATGCTGTCAGAGGTCACAAGTAAAACACACGTGACTCGAAGTCGCTTGATTTCTTCTAGCTTCAACCTACCAGTAATTAGGGAGCTCTCGTACATGACATTGTGAACAAATTGTACAAAAAGCTCTTCCGTTAAAATAGCTACAATCACGGCTAAATTTCACAGTTAATATCTGGTTAGTCCCGCAAACTAAATAGTGCCAGCAAACTTGCTCTTCGCCTCGTGTCTCGATGATAGGCAGGATTAGCTGGTTGCTCAAAAGAGACAACATAAAGTAAGTATTCACTCTTAACTCGTGGAATTTTACTCACTGCATACGGCTGGCTGCGAGACGGTATTCTGTTCACAAGTCCTTCAGATTCGTGAAGAATATTCGGCAGGGATATACTGGAGAGAAAACTATTTAAAAGACTTTTGATTACTATTATATCCGCCACATAAACAAATTTTGTGCAGACGTGAAAATAAAGATAATTTGTCAGAATGATAGGAAACAGAGTGTCACTGGATAACACATTGACCTCAAAGTATATCACTGCAAATACTTTTTTATTCTGAGAAAATACCATTTATTATGGTCCCACAAAATTTGTTCAGTGTTTATTCAACGGACAATATCTCACAGGGTATTACTGATTTCGGTTGGCGTAGAATTCTTCACACCACGTTGCTTCATATCATGGCAGTACTGTAGGATGTATGTTTTTGACATTTCATTGATGTGAAGATGAAATAATTCGTTATAATCCTGCTATGTTAGTAGTTATTCGCAAGCTTCTTCAGGGATTGAGAAAATGGCTTCTCGGAAACTATAAGACGCAGAAAAATGATATATCGATGGACAGAGCATCTCAACTCGTAACACGTCTCATGGTGTTGGTGCTAAGAGTACTTGAAGGGATCAAATGTGTCGGAACATGGTGTAAAACAGAGCGTTGATTGCGTTCTGTGTCAACGAGTTGGGTAACTGTGAGTCAGTTGTGGCGGTTCAGCAGTTATTTCATACCAATATCAGGAAAAAGCTCCAATACACGAAATACTTTCTGTAAGTCTTGCTGCTTATATGGTTCGAAGAGACAGACCAGGAAAAACCTTCAGCAGACAAAAGATGGAACGTGTACATGATTCGACAGGAGTCCCGCAAAAGCGGGATCAGATTCCGCTGTCAACAGCCTGGAGCAATCTACGCAAACGGCTGCATGTAAAACTATGACGTCTGCAGTTGTTGGATGCATTGAATACTCGGGACAATGCGTTTCATTCTGACTCTTGCAATGACTTGCAGCAGCTACTGGAGAAAGACGGTTCTTCCACATCAGTTGGTTTTCAGTGATGAAGTCACGTTTCATTTGTATAGAAAGGTGAACCTTCGTAACATACTCGAGATATCCTCACGAGACGTGAACTCATTTGTGATTTATCCAGAGTTAACATCTTCTGTGCTATACTCTGTGTAAAAGCTCTCTTGGCAGAGGAACCTGTAACTGGTATTGTATACCTAGATACGCTGGAACAATGAGTTATGCCACAATTACATCAAGACAGTGAAGACTTTATTTTGCAAACAAGACGCTGCTCCACCATACTTTCTTTCAGATGTTCGAGGACCGAGCGAGGTAATGCACTGGTTAGCACACTGGATTCGCATTCAGCAGGACGACGGTTCAAACCCCGCGTCCGTCGATCCTAACTGAGGCTCTCCATGCTTTCTCTAAATCGACACAGGCAAATGCCGGGATGGTTCCTTTGAAACGGCACTACCAATTTCCTTCCCCATCCTTTCCCCAATCCGATGAGACCGATGACCTCGCTATTTGGTCCCCTCACCCCAAACCAACCAACAAACTTTCGTGATTATCTGAATGTTGTTGAATCTGACGTGCTTCGCATCATGAATCTCCTCTTCTTCAGTGGCACTTACTGTCGTCTGCATGTGATTTCTTCGTACAGGGTTAGGACACAGACCATGTGATCCTACCTCCACTAACACTTACACTGGAAGTGGTGGATGTGGGGAGAGAGATGGCGGAGTTGTGAAATTTTTAAAACTGGGTGTCATGAACTGCTATGTATATTATGAGTTTTCAACATTATTAAGGTAAATACATTGTTTGTTCTCTATTAAAATCTTTCATTTGCTAACTATGCCTATCAGTAGTTAGTGCCTTCAGTAGTTTGAATCTGGCAGTAGTGGCGCTCGCTGTATTGCAGTAGTTCGAGTAACGAAGATTTTTGGTGAGGTAAGTGATTTGTGAAAGGTATAGGTTAATGTTAGTCAGGGCCATTCTTTTGTAGGGATTTTTGAAAGTCAGATTGCGTTGCGCTAAAAAAAAAATCTTGTGTATCAGTTTAAGCACAGTCCTGTATAATTGTTCAAAGGGGACGTTTCAAGCTCTATGACTGTTTAGAGTAGAAGAGGGAGCACTTACCGACGACGTCCATGTGGCCCTCAGCCTGCGCAGAGGCAAACGACGGCGCCTCGGCTGACACCTCACACCGGTAGTCGCCCGAGGACTTGAGATTGAGGTTGTGCAGCACCACTTTCTTGTCGTCCGAGCGCTGGTGCTGCGAACACCGTACATGCACATCACTCACTTCAAAACATATGACACGGAAAAGATCTACTGTTAAACTAATGGCACCAGATTGATCACAATCAAGAAATGAGATCATGTGTCGTGAAAATGATGTCGAGAAGGCTACAGAACGATCTAGAGCACAGTCAGTAGGTATTTGGCGTACAACTGTAACCAGATCATACTCGCATAATCAGAACCTTCCTTAATATGAGGATATAAGTGGTGGAGTCTCTCATCTACACTCATGCTCATAAAATAAGGATAATGCTGATACATAGTGGAACAACGCTCTGGTGGGTGGTTTAAATCACCTCGGGGTATGACCATGTGGTGCATTTGACCCGATGTCGTCGCACAGTGGCACTGGCAGCAGTCCACATAGGCAGAGGTGTGTTGGTGCATGTCAGATTACGGTGCAGCGAGTAAGTTTGCAGACGTTTACAGACGTGCTAATGGTGTCTGTGTGTTGAAAATGGCTCAAAGAACACATCTTTATGACGTTATGAGGGGTAGAATACTTGGGCGACTGGAGGCTGGTCAAACACAGCAGGTCGTAGCACGGGCCCTCTGTGTGCCACAAAGTGTGATCTCAAGATTAGGGCAACGATTCCAGCAGACAGGAAACGTATCCAGTTGCTACAGTAAAGGACGTCCACAGTGTACTACACCACAAGAAGACCGATATCTAACCATGAGCGCCCGCAAACGGCCACGGAGTACTGCAGGTAGCCTCACTCGGGGCCTTACCGCAGCCACTGGAACAATTGTCTCCAGACACACAGTGTACAGACGACTGAACAGACATGGTTTATTTGCCTGGAGACGTGCAAGGATCATTCCAGTGACCCCTGGTCACAGGAGAGCCCGTAAAGCATAGTGTCAAGAACACAGTACATGGTCATTCGGATAGTGGTTCCAGGTTATGTTCACGGACGAGTCCAGGTATAGTCTGAACAGTGATTCTCGCCGGGTTTTCACCTGGCGTGAACCAGGAACCAGATACCAACCCGAAACTACCTGGCAGATTAAAACTGTGTGCCGGACCGAGACTCGAAATCAGTTGGTAGAGCACTTGCCCGCGAAGGCAAAGGTCCCGAGTTTGAGCCTGGTCCAGCACATAGTTTTAATCTGCCAGGAAGTTTCATATCAGCGCACACTCCGCTGCAGAGTGAAAATCTCATTCTGGAAACATCCCCCTGGCTGTGGCTAAGCCATGTCTCCGCAATATCCTATCTTTCAGGAGTGCTAGTTCAGCAAGGTTCGCAGGAGAGGTTCTGTAAAGTATGGAAGGTAGGAGACGAGGTACTGGCAGAAGTAAAGCTGTGAGTACGGGTAGTAAGTCGTGCTTGGGTAGCTCAGTTGGTGGAGCACTTGCCTGCAAAAGGCAAAGGTCCCGAGTTCGAGTCTCGGTCCGGCACATAGTTTTAACATGCCAGGAAGTTTCATATCAGCGCACACTCCGCTGCAGAATGAAAATCTCATTCCAAATACCAGCCCCTTAATGTCCTTGGAAGGGACCTGTACGGGGGTCGTGATTTGATGGTGTGGTGTGGGATTATGATTGGTGCACATACACCCTTGTATGTCTTTGACAGATGAACTGTAACATGTCACGTGTATCGAGATGTCATTTTGCACCAGTATGTCAGCCTTTTCAAGGGTGCAGTGTGTCCCATCTTCCTCCTGATGGATGATAACGCACGGCCCCACCGAGCTGCCATCGTGGAGGAGTACCTTGAAACAGAAGATATCGGGCGAATGGAGTGGTCTGCCTGTTCTCCAGACCTAAACCTCATCGAGCACGTCTGGGATGCTCTCGGTCGACGTATCGCTGCACGTCTTCAAACCTCTAGGACACTTCAGGAGCTCCGACACGCACTGGTGCAAGAATGGGAGGCTATACCCCAGCAGCTACTCGACCACCTGATCCAGAGTACACCAACCCGTTATGTGGCCTGTGTACATGTGCATGATGATCATATCCCACACTGATGTCGGGGTACATGGGCAGGAAACCGTGGCGTTTTGTAGCAAATGTGTTTCGGGGCGGTTTTCTCAACTTATCGCCAATACCGTGGATTTACAGATCTGTGTCGTGTGTGTTCCCAATGTGCCTATGCTATTAGCGCCCGTTTTGTGTAGTGCCACGTTGTGTGGTACCACATTCTGCCATTATCGTTAGTTTATTAGCATGAGTGTAGTAGGGGCAGTAATCCCGTTCGAGCTGGCGCGATCGTTTTCTCTTTGGTTTTCCTCTTCTGGCCGCTATTTGGGCGTGGCATTTCTGACTATGGTTCTCTTGGTTTTCCGCCGTAGTGATCGTGCTTGCCCGTTGCTTGCGCATATGTTATGTTGGCGAGCCTTAGAGTGACCGTTACGGAGGAGCGTTGGTTGCTCGCGGCGCTGTGTTATGGATTGAGGAGTGTGTCGGCGGCGGGCTGGTGGTGATGGCCTGCTACTAACAGTGGGCATCTGCTGTTTCTTTGAAGTTTGAGTTTTGTGATCAATCTGATCGTAATTTGTGTTCACAGACGGAAACAGTGATTCGTATGTGATTATCCCCGGCATGGGGGGGATAAGGAATTCGCTGTTGGTTCCGGTATATGGTGAGGAGTGCTGTTAAGATTGTGAAATATTGCTCAGCAGCGGAAGCACTAAGCGTGAATAACGTAAAGGTTGCATGAGTCATTCTAGGATACTGCACAGGGTATGTTTGGTTTTAAGACGATGTTCTTGTAACGTTACTTGAGTGCCTTATAATTGATTCTGTGGTCTCCGTTTGAAGGGCCCGTGACTGTGATGTCTTGTTTTGCGGGCTTTTATGCTCTTGGTTCGGCAGGCCGTTAACTTCTCCAGGCTAATGGTTGGTATTGGGGTCTGAGCTGTAAGCGTAAAGAATTATGAACTGTAAGAAGTGAATAGTTTTCCATGCTATTTGTTTGAGGTCTTACATGTGTTAAGGGTAATAAATGTAAAGGGGGGAGGGGGCAAAACTCTGAAATGAGAGAGTTTGCGTTGTGTCCTTTGGTTTCGTTGCCTGTCCTTTGTTTTCTTTTAATGTTACAGTGTACTACGAGCGGCGGGCACAATCAGTTCCGGATTGACCTTGACTGAAATATATTCGGACGGCATCAGCTCGGCCAGCTAGGTCTTACGCTCTGCGCTACTTTGCTGCATCCCGTCAGAGTCGCTGCTCGCCCCAGTCGTTGACAAAAGTTCAGTATTATGTGTCGTAATTATTGGAGATTCAACTCGTTAATGTGTTCCGGGCTGCGGCAAGGTGCGTCTCCTGTTGCTAGTAGTTTGGCAACTCTTGTTTTTGGGTGGGTCATCCGTTGGGCTGTGCCCACTGTTGCGTGAAATTTAAACTATTAAGATAACTATTTTTTCTGCTAAACATTGTTGTTATACTTGAAAGGGATTACACGAATGAGTTCAGTAGAATACGTCACTATATAATTGGTGGAATTCCGTTGTTCTATGATCTGTTTATTGGTTTAAGATTCCCTTTGGGATTTTCTCTTTTACCTAAAATTTGTTGTTTAATATTCTGTATTATTGCTTGTTTTACCAATGCTTATTTAGTCCCGGTAAATTACTGTTAAATTTGTGGGCAGTTATGCTTGTCATCTATATTTATCTGGACTATTTGTTAGAGAAGGTTCAAAAAAAAAAAATGGTTCAAATGGCTCTGAGCACTATGGGACTCAACTGCTGAGGTCATTAGTCCCCTAGAACTTAGAACTAGTTAAACCTAACTAACCTAAGGACATCACAAACATCCATGCCCGAGGCAGGACTCGAACCTGCGACCGTAGCGGTCTTGCGGTTCCAGACTGCAGCGCCTTTAACCGCACGGCCACTTCGGCCGGCTTGTTAGAGAAGATCCAAAGAAGAGCGGCGCGTTTCGTCACAGGGTTATTTGGTAACCGTGATAGCGTTACGGAGATGTTTAATAAACTCAAGTGGCAGACTCTGCAAGAGAGGCGCTCTGCATCGCGGTGTAGCTTGCTCGCCAGGTTTCGAGAGGGTGCGTTTCTGGATGAGGTATCGAATATATTGCTTCCCCCTACTTATACCTCCCGAGGAGATCACGAATGTAAAATTAGAGAGATTAGAGCGCGCACGGAGGCTTTCAGGCAGTCGTTCTTCCCGCGAACCATACGCGACTGGAACAGGAAAGGGAGGTAATGACAGTGGCACGTAACGTGCCCTCCGCCACACACCGTTGGGTGGCTTGCGGAGTATAAATGTAGATGTACTTAGTTAAAAGGAAGGGTCTTTACTTAACTCGTTTCATTCCGTATAATCTTACCAAGACTGTAAAGGTTTATACTTATATTTGTTATTAGTGGCTATTGAAAGGCCAGTTTTTTAAAAGATGTTGTGCAACTGTTTTTGAGGATGTGTGTAGTAATATTGTGCTGTTCTCATCATCATCCTCATCGACTGCAGGTCGCCGAAGTGGAGTCAAATTGAAAGACAGGCACCCGGCGAATGGTCTGCCCGACGAGGGAGGGGGGGGGGGGGGGGAGGGCGGGGGGGGGGGCAGTGGAGGGTGAGGGGGGGCTAGCCATACGATTTAATAAATAACAGTCTACATTTTAAGTCATATGTGAAAATGTGGATATTGTTGTGCCTTAACTATTTATGTCATTGTAAGTTGGCCCTTAATGGGGGAAAATGCAGCAGGGTAGTTGAAAAAGTGTAAGAGAAGCTCTCCAATGGTGTTGCTTATCATATAGTCGAGACAAGAAAATCATGGAACAGGGAAGATGAATTGGTGCGCTTCAGGCAGAATTATAAATGGCATATTCTGCATTAGATAGGCTGGAGGTAGGAAGACACAATGGGAGCTGGAAGAATTTCATAAGTAATAGACAAAAGAAGAGAAACATCAGAAATCACATTTCAAACTCTGGTTAACATCAGCTTCATTTGCTACCTGAAGTAAAGGAGAGCCCCAACCAGTTTTTGAACGAAGTAGAGTGTAGCAGACTCATAGGACAATAGAAAGGTGAGGCAGCAGCAGCTGGCTGAGACAGAAGCAGCAACAGGGAAGCAACCCAATTTGTAACTTGTAAAAATTAACAAGGAGTGAATTGTATGATTTCATCTGTGTGCTTTGATAACTAAGTTCCTTGAGTTTTTGCGGGTTAATTTATTATCCAATAGACACAGTTCTCGTGTTTTCGTTTGTGTCCGAAAGTAACCCGATTTTTTGACATAGTGCAAGGTCCTAAACTGGGGCGAATTATTTAGTCTCACCTGAGTACCTCGATAGTTAGGTTTTTGAAACTATGCGTATTAATCTAATTTATTAGACACAGTTCTTGCGTTTCCGTCAGGATCTGCGGTAGAGTTCTGTAGTACGTGTCGATATTTCGTTTGTCTTAGTAGTGTCGTTTTCCACGGTCTTTAGTATGTATAGGGACTGTGACTGTTGTGTGCGGATGCAAGCCGAGTTGGTGACACTTCCCTCCCAGCTCGAGGCTGTGATGACTTCGATTACACAGCTTCAAGATGTGGTGGATGGGCATCACTGTTGTGGGCTGCCAGTGGGGATTCTAGGGGGCCGGATGTAAGGCCTTCCCGATTAGTCTCACAAACAGGTTCAGGATACTGTCTGTGTCTGACACTGTCGCTCAGCCAGATGCAGTCACCTGCCCCGCTTCATAGGATACCTCTCAGCCTGCAAGACCCGGGTGATCCAAGAGGGTCTGATTAGTGATAGTTGGAAGCTACAATGTTAGGCGTGTTATGGGGCTCCTTAGGGACACAGCTGCCAAGAAGGAGAAGAAAGACAATGTGCACTACGTGTGCATACAGGGTAGAGTCATTCGAGATGTGGAACAGGTCATTCCGGATGCCATGAAGAGCACAGGGTGCAGCCAACTGCAGGTGGTGGCTCACGTAGGTACCAGTGGTGTGTTTCGCTTTGGATCGGAAGAGATTCTCTCTGGTTTCGAACGGCTAACAGAAGTGGCAAGGGCTGCCAGTGTTGAATATTTGACAGGACAGATTCCGGATCTCTGGTACAGAGCCGAGTGGAGGGTCTGAATCAGAGGCTGAGACGGTTCTGCGACCTTGTAGGCTGCAGATTCCTGGACTTGCGCCTTATGGTAGTTTGGTTTCGGGTTCCACTGAATAGTTCAGGAGTTTATTACACGCAGGAAGCAGTTACACTGGTAGCAGGGGCTGTGTGGCGTGGACTGGGCGGCTTTTAGGTTAAAGACTCGAGGAAATACACGAAAAGTGTTTCAGTCTCGATGGCTACAGGCTGAACGCAGTAAGAACGTAAATAAAGGCTCCATCGGTTTAACAGTTGTAAATTGTTGTAGGTGTGGTGGGGAAGTACCAGAGCTCCAAGATAGAAAGCACTGATGCTCAAGTCGTTACTGGCACTGAAAGCTGCCTAAAGCCGGAGATCAGTTCAGCCGAAATTTTTGCGGAGAATTTAAGGTGTTCCGAAAGGATAAGATAAGCACAGTTGGCGGTGGCGTATTTTTTGCAGTTAGAAGTAGTTAATCTTTCCGCGAAATTGAAGTAGATAGTTCCTGTGAGTTAGTATGTATGGAGGTCATTCTTAGCAACAGTAATAAAGTAATAATTGGATCCATTTAACGACGGCCCATATAAGATGGTACAATTGCTGGAAGGTTGAAAGAAAACTTGAGTTTATTTCAAACATATACAGGAGGCACCCGTAAAACATCATCAAAAATTGTGCCAAATGCATTCTCTGAAAATTATTTCGAGCACTTAGTTCATGAGCCCCCGCAAACAGTAAACGGTTGTGAAAACACACTTGACCTCTTAGCAGCAAATAGTCCTGAGCTAATAACGAGCATCAAAACGGATATAGGGATTAGTGAACACAAGGTTGTCGTAGTGATACTAAATGTTGTAACCCCCAAACCCTCCAAAAATAAATGAAAAATATAGCTATTCAAAAAAGAAGACAAAAATTAACTTGACGCCTCCCTGAGAGACAATCTCCACTCCTTCCAGATTAACGATGTATGTGTAGGCAAGATGTGGCTTGAATTCAAAGAAACAGTATCGGCAACAATTGAGAGATTTATACCAAATAAATATACAAACGACGGAGCTCATACTCCTTGGTACACAAAACAAGTCAGAAGTTTGTTCGGAAACAACGAAAAAAACACGCCAAATTTAAATGGACGCAAAATCTCCAAGATTGGCGATCTTTTACGGAAGCTCGAAATTTTTGCTCTGACTGCAAGCGGGATACTTATAATAGTCTCTACAACGAAACTTTTGCCTCGAAACCTGGCAGAAAATGCAAAGCGATGCCGATGGAGATACTATCGAAGACAGTGTTGACAAAGCAGAGTTACTAAACACAGCCTTCCGAAATTCCTTCACCAAATAAGACGAAGTAAGTATTTCAGAACCCAAATAAAGAACACCTGCCAACATGAGTAACGTAGAAGCAGATACCCTCGGAGTAGTAAAGTAACTTAAATCAGTTAACAAATGCAAGTCTTCCGGTCCAGGCTTATACCAGTTATGTTCCTTTCAGAGTATGCTGATACTTAACAGTCATATGCAACCGTTCCCTCGACGAAAGGTCCGACCCAAAGACTGGAAAGTTGCATAGGTCACACCAATATTCGGGAAAGGTAGTAAGAGTAACCCACTAAATTACAGGCCCATATCGTTAACGTCGATGTTCAGCAGGATTTTGGAACATATATTGTGTTCGAACATCATGAATTACCTCGAAGAAAACGGTCTATTGACACACAGTCTTGTGAAACACAACTAACTCTTTACTCACACAAAGTTTTGAGTGCTACTGACAAGGGATATCAAACTGATTCCGTATTTCTAGATCTCCTGAAGTCGTTTGACATTGTACCACACAAGCGGCTTGTAGTGAAATTGCGTGATCATGGAATATTGTCTCAGTTATGTGGCTGGATTCGTTATTATCTGCCAGTGAGGTCACTGGTCGCAGCAATTTAAGGAAATTCATTGAGTAAAACAGAAGTGAATTCTGGCGTTCCCCAAGGTACTGTTACAGGTCCTTGTTTTCCTTATCTACATAAACAATCTACATATCCTTATCTACATAAACAATCCCCCCATGAACCATGGACCTTGCCGTTGGTGGGGAGGCTTGCGTGCCTCAGCGATACAGATAGCCGTACCGTAGGTGCAACCACAACGGAGGGGTATCTGTTGAGAGGACAGACAAAAGTGTGGTTCCTGAAGAGGGGCAGCACCCTTTTCAGTAGTTGCAAGGGCAACAGTCTGGATGATTGACTGATCTGGCCTTGTAACACTAACCAAAACGGCGTTGCTGTGCTGGTACTGCGAACGGCTGAAAGCAAGGGGAAACTACAGCCGTAATTTTTCCCGAGGGCATGCAGCTCTACTGTATGGTTAAATGATGATGGCGTCCTCTTGGGTAAAACATTCCGGAGGTAAAATAGTCCCCCATTCGGATCTCCGGGCGGGGACTATTCAAGAGGGTGTCGTTATCAGGAGAAAAAATACTGGCGTCCTACGGATCGGAGCGTGGAATGTCAGATCCCTTAATCGGGCAGGTAGGTTAGAAAATTTAAAAACGGAAAAGGATAGGTTAAAGTTAGATATAGTGGGAATTAGTGAAGTTCGGTGGAATGAGGAACAAGACTTCTGGTCAGGTGACTACAGGGCTATAAACACAAAATCAAACAGGGGTAATGCAGGAGTAGGTTTAATAATGAATAGGAAAACAGGAATGCGGGTAAGCTACTACAAACAGCATAGTGAACGCATTACTGTGGCCAAGATAGATACGAAGCCCACGCCTACTACAGTAGTACAAGTTTATATGCCAACTAGCTCTGCAGATGAAGAAATTGAAGAAATGTATGATGAAATAAAAGAAATTCTTCAGATTGTGAAGAGAGACAAAAATTTAATAGTCATGGGTGACTGGAATTCGAGTGTAGGAAAAGGGAGAGAAGGAAACATAGTAGGTGAATATGGATTGGGGCTAAGAAATGAAAGAGGAAGCCGCCTGGTAGAATTTTGCACAGAGCACAACATAATCATAACTAACACTTGGTTTAAGAATCATGAAAGAAGGTTGTATACATGGAAGAACCCTGGAGATACTAAAAGGTATCAGATAGACTATATAATGGTAAGACAGATATTTAGGAACCAGGTTTTAAATTGTAAGACATTTCCAGGGGCAGATGTGGATTCTGACCACAATCTATTGGTTATGACCTGTAGTTCAAAATTGAAGAAACTGCAAAAAGGTGGGAATTTAAGGAGATGGGACCTGGATAAACTGACTAAACCAGAGGTTGTACAGAGTTTCAGGGAGAGCATAAGGGAACAATTGACAGGAATGGGGGAAAGAAATGCAGTAGAAGAAGAATGGGAAGCTTTGAGGGATGAAGTAGTGAAGGCAGCAGAGGATCAAGTAGGTAAAAAGACGAGGGCTAGTAGAAATCCTTGGGTGACAGAAGAAATACTGAATTTAATCGATGAAAGGAGAAAATATAAAAATGCAGTAAATGAAGCAGGAAAAAAAAGTACAAACGTCTCAAAAATGAGATTGACAGGAAGTGCAAAATGGCTAAGCAGGCATGGCTCGAGGACAAATGTAAGGATGGGGAGGCTTATCTCACTAGAAGTAAGATAGATACAGCCTACAGGAAAATTAAAGAGACCTTTGGAGAAAAGAGAACCATTTGTATGAATATCAAAAGCTCAGATGGAAACCCAGTCCTAACCAAAGAAGGGAAAGCAGAAAGGTGGAAGGAGTATATAGAGGGTCTATACAAGGGCGATGTACTTGAGGACAATGTTATGGAAATGGAAGAGGAGGTAGATGAAGATGAAATGGGAGATATAATACTGCGTGAAGAGTTTGACAGAGCACTGAAAGACCTGAGTCAAAACAAGGCCCCGGGAGTAGACAACATTCCATTAGAACTACTGACACCCTTGGGAGACCCAGTCCTGACGAAACTCTACCATCTGGTGAACAAGATGTATGAAACAGGCGAAATACCCTCAGACTTCAAGAAGACAGGTGTGAAAATTACCGAACTATCAGTTTAATAAGTCACAGCTGCAAAATACTAACGCGGATTCTTTACAGACGAATGGAAAAACTAGTAGAAGCCGACCTCGGGGAAGATCAGTTTGGATTCCGTAGAAATGTTGGAACACGTGAGGCAATACTGACCCTACGACTTATCTTAGAAGAAAGATTAAGAAAAGGCAAACCTACGTTTCTGGCATTTGTAGACTTAGAGAAAGCCTTCGACAGTGTTGACTGCTATACTCTCTTTCAAATTCTGAAGGAGGGTAAAAATCGTAGAGGGAGACAAAGAGATGAATACACTAAGCAAATTCAGAAGGATGTAGGTTGCAGTAGGTACTGGGAGATCAAGAAGCTTGCACAGGATAGAGTAGCATGGAGAGCTGCATCAAACCAGTCTCAGGACTGAAGACCACAACTACAACAACATAAACAATTTAGGATATAATCTGAGCATTCGTCTTAGGTTATTTGCAGTTGATGCTGTCATTTATCGACATGTAAAGTCGTCGGAAGTTCAAAACCGATCGCAAAACGGTTCATAAAATATATCTGTATGATGCAATAATTGGCAGTTGACAATAAATAACGAACAGTGTGAGTTCTTCCACATGAGTGCCAAAAGTAATCCGTTAAACTTCAATTACACGATAAATCAGTCACATCTAAAGGCCGTTAATCTAATTACATACCTAGGAATTACTATTACGAGCAACTTAAGCTGGAAAGAACATACAGAATATGTTGTGGGGAAGGCTAACCAAAGACTACGTTTTATTCGCAGGTCACTTAGAAAATGTATCACAACTACTGAAGAGACTGCCTTTACTGCACTTGTCTGTACTCTTCTAGAATACTGCTGTGCGGTGTGGGATCCTTACCAGGTAGGACTGACGGACTACCTCGAGGGACTTCAAAGAAGGGCTGCTCGTTTTGTATTATCACGAAAGAGGGTAGAGGGTGTCACTGAAATGATACAGGATTTGGGGTGGACATCATTAAAACAAAGGCGTTTTTCGTTGCGGCGTAATCTTCTCACGAAATTACAATGGACAACTTTCTCCTCCGAATGGGAAAATATTTCGTTGATGCCTACCTACGTAGGGAGAAGCGATCATCATAATAAAGTAAGGAAAATCGGAGCTCACCTGGAAAAATACAGGCGCTCGTTTTTTCCGCGCGCTGTACGAGATTGGAATAATAGAGGAATATTTTCAGGCACTTAGATGTGATTTGCATAGTATCCATGTAGATGTAGAAACAGAAGAGTCTTGCTATTAGGGAACAGTCATTGGAGAGGTGTAAACCAACTGCTACAAGAAAAGCTACATGTGGAATACCATGTCCCAAGCATCATGAAACGCCAGGCTTAGTCAGGAGACAAAATACAGGGGCCTAGTGCAGAGACTTGGATGGGGAAGATAAGGTACTTATAGTAGGAGGAGCAGGCAACAGCCAGCATTAAAGGTGACCTGGAGGAAATAGCACCAACAGCACACGCTCGTGTGAGCTTTGTGGATGCTTTCCAGTGATATTACCAGTCCTGGGTTAACATAGCTATAAGCCGTGAGAACAAAATGCTGAGTGAACTGCTTTTGACTGAAACAAAGTTCCATATACTTTCAGTGCCTGTTGCTGCAATTGTGATGGGGATACACAAATCATAATCTGCACCTGAATAGGAGAAGTAAGAGCTAGGCATCTTGAAGTAAGTGTAAATGGGGCTACAAACTCATAAACAAATTCCGTATGATTACTGGAGTCAAAGAGACACGTTTTTTATGTTAGAGTCAGGTTAGGTTCAAATGGTTCAAATGGCTCTGAGCACTATGAGACTTAACTTCTGAGGTCATCAGTCTACTAGAACTTAGAACTACTTAAACCTAACTAACTAAAGGACATCACACACATCCATGCCCGAGGCAGGATTCGAACCTGCGACCGTAGCGGTTGCGCGGTTCCAGACTGTAGCCCCTAGAACCGCTCGACCACCCCGCCAGTAGAGACAGGTTAGGGACAGGCAGTATTGCAAGAAATTAGAGTAGAACAGGACCATAATATGTGTAACAGTTTCCAGATAAAAATAAAACAAAACTGTATCGCCAGAACATACAGGGTTAAAAACACGATAGATGAGCTTCTTGTCTTCCCAGAAGATGTGGAAAATTGTGTGCAAAATTGTGAAGTGATAGGTAATCTGTAGGTCTATGAATACCACGTGACCAAAGGGCTGGAGAAAAATGTCAGGAATTATGAATTAGCATCATTTTTGTCTAGAGTTAACGTGAAAGAAGGAGTTACAACGTATGTAAAAGTTGGACACAAAGTCCAAAACCTTGAAACACTTTTTGTGTTCGTCAGAACCCAGAAACATGTGATGTGAGTTATTACCGCAGAATGCTTCTCTGATAATTGTAACAGTCTACATATTCCCACTAGGAAACTTTCAGCTATGAGAAATCTAGATATGTTATTGAGCTATGTGCATGACAAGAAGAAACAGTTCGTAGTCTGTGGAGATTTCAGTCTAGATTTGTTAAAAGATAAGGCAGGAACAGTGAACTAGAATCATTATTTAGGTGCCTGAATCTAATTTCGGTAGTCGATTTTCCAAGTTGTGTGTAGCAGGATTGTACACACAGAGTTATAACAATTTTGTAGACAGTGATATAGCCGAAACAAGTAAGGAGTACACAATAATGTTAATGAAATATTCGATCACGATGCACTGTTACTGAAATTAGACGATATGGCGCCTTACAACCCTAAGGAAAAAGGAGACAGGCTTGTTTATTAGAATAGGTATATAAGATGATGTATATAATAGAGAGGCTAATTTCAAGTACACAGTAAGTCTGTGTCAATATTTGAAAATTACTTTCCTAAAAAATATCCAGAATACCCATTAAAGAAAACAATCCTTGGATTACTAAAAGAGGAACAGGGAAAATTACTCAAACACTAGAGAAAGTCAAGATCCGACATTATCTGCGTACTACAAAAAAAAAAAAAAAAAAAAAAATATTGTAGCAGTTTAAAGAAAGACCTTAACATGTCCAGAAGTATGTGCATCATAACAGAAAGAAACAATGCGAATAATAAGATTAAAAGTGTATGGGATATTAATGGGAGACCTGACAGCCAGTCAGTGCACAAAACACAACTTAAACTAAATGACAATATTGTGACTGATAATCCACAAGTGACGAGTACTTTTAACAATCACTTTCTAAATATAGCAAGACAAGTAGGATTAAGTGCTTCACTTGAAGGAGCAGAGGAATAGACAGAAAAGTCATCAAGCAAAACTTTAAATAGCTAGTAGTAGCACCGACCCCCTTCACTGAAATTAGTAGAATTATAAAAATTGTAAAAAACAAAATCTTATGTGATGTTGATGGAACCTCGGCCAAATTCCTGAAAAGTTGATCCACTTTACAAAGTGACACATGTTGTACATAATTGGCACAGGTCATTTTTCCATATAGACTAAAATATGTAGCTGCAAAAACCTCGCCGGCCGGAGTGACCGAGTGGTTCTAGGCGCTACAGTCTGGAACCGCGCGACCGCTACGGTCGCAGGTTCGAATCCTGCCTCGGGCATGGATGTGTGTGATGTCCTTAGGTTAGTTCGGTTTAAGTAGTTCTAAGTTCTACGGGACTGATGACCTCAGAAGTTAAGTCCCGTATGCTCAGAGCCATTTGAACCATTTTGTAAAAACCTCTTTATGGGAAAGATAAGAAATATCGAAACAATTATCGTCCAGTTTCCTTTCCGACTTATTTTACCAAATTATTTGAAAATTTAATGTACTCAACAGTACCCTCACATTTAAGTGAAAACAAATTACTTGACATATCACAGTTTGGATTCCAAAGGGGTAGCTCAACTAAGTATGCTATTTATACATTCGCTCATCAAGTAGTACAAGCCTTAAGTACTAAAGTAACGTCAGTTGGTATTTTTTGTGTTTTTTGCAAGGCTTTTGATTCTGTAGGTTACGATAGTCTCTTAGAAAATCTCAGTGTTTTGGAACTGATTCAAAAATGGCTCTGAGCACTATGGGACTTAACATCTATGGTCATCAGTCCCCTAGAACGTAGAACTACTTAAACCTAACTAACCTAAGGACATCACACAACACCCAGCCATCACGAGGCAGAGAAAATCCCTGACCCCGCCGGGAATCGAACCCGGGAACCCGGGCGTGGGAAGCCAGAACGCTACCGCACGACCACGAGATGCGGGCTTTGGAACCGATAAACTTACCCAAAGTTGGTTTGATTCATTCTTAACAGACAGAATCAAATAGGTATTTCAATGTCAGAAATGAAGAAAATTGTAATGTCAGAGGAGATCACAAAGGGAGCTCACAAAGGGAGCCCCACAGAGTTCAATTTTGAGTATGCTCCCAATCCTTATATATGTGAATGACCTTCCCCTTAAAATTCACTAACCACAACTGGTAATTTCCCCACGAGAAAGTGTTATAATAAGTCCCATTAGAAATAAAACAACAGAAGATGTGGTAAATGATATTTTTCAAAAATTATAAAATGGTTCTCAGAAAATACTCTCCCTGAATTTTGAAACAGCACACTATATTCGGATCTGTTCGACAAACAGAGTAATACCAACAGTTGATGTAGCACAAGAGCAGGAGTCAGTAAATAAGGTAAAATGCCCCAAATTTTTTGGATGTACACCTTGATGAAAACCTGAAATGGGAGAAACGCATTACAATGTTCACCTACTTTTGCTCTTCGTATAATTGCTAATCTTGGAAACAAACGAATCAACGTCCTGATACATTTTCCATATTTCGACTCAATACTGTCCTATGGAATAGTTTTGCTGGGTAACTCAGCACTTAGAACGAAAGTATTGATTGAACAAAAGCGAGTAGTAAGAATAATGTATGATGTTTACAGATGGACGTCATTTAGGTGTCTATTCAAGGAGCTATACATTTTAACTGCGCCGCCACAGTACATATATCAGCTAATGTAATTCGTCGTCAATAATGCACACAATTTGTGAAGGGCATCAACGTCCATACCAATAACATTGGAGGGAAAGATGACCTTTATTTTCTGTTATTAAAGCTGTCAGTGGCTCAGAAAGGAGTTCAATGTGCAGCAACAAAAATGTTTGATCTTTTGATCAATAACAAAAATGTCTGACAGGTGGCAAAGCAGGTTTTAAATCTAACTTGAAATCATTTCTCCTGGAAAATTCCCTCTATTCCACTGACGAATTTCTACATAAAAACTGTCAGACAGCAAAGAAAAGTATAGTTATGTGAACAGGACTAAAAAATAACATGTTCAATAATGTTAATGCTAGTCACTTCTACACATCCCGTAAATCGAATTGTTCCACTTCATTTCCATAAAAGAATCGTTCAAACGATGTCTGGAGCATAGAACGAACTGATAACATTAAACTAGTGCAAGTTTTCCTATAACTAATTCTCGGTGCCCTCAGTTACACCCACATAATTTCTCTCTCACTGACCTTTGAACAGAATGATAACCGCAGACCTCTCGATGATCACCTGTTATTTCAATACCATTATTGCTATATCTTTCATCAGTTCCGTCTGAAATCTGCATAATAACCGACAGTTAGATGAATGTTATGTTTTATCGACTACAGCTGAGCGTAGCCCTTCACACATTTAAAAAAAACCTATATGTAAGTATACATTGAAACAATAGGTTTAATGACCAATTTTCCTCTTGCTTGTACCACATAAACAGGAATATCGAGCCGCTGCCGTTCATTTAGGACACATGTCTAATAACAGATGGCGCTGTCGCTCCCTGTCGCACACGTGCGCACATGTGCAGCACTTCCGCACGTCTGCACACTGTGCAGCGTTTGGCCGGCCCTGCATTAGGCTGTTCATTCCGTTCAGCAGATCATTTAATTCTTCTTCACTTTCACTCACGATAGCAATGTCATCAGCGAATCGTATCATTAATATCCTTTCACCTTGTATTTTAATTCCACTCCTGAACCTTTATTTTATTTCCATCATTGCTTGCTCTATGTACAGATTGAAGAGTAGTGGCGAAAGGCTACAGCCTTGTCTTGCACCCTTCTTAATACGAGCACTTCGTTCTTGATCGTCCACTCTTATTATTCCCTCTTGGTTGTTGTACATACTGTATATGACCCGTCTCTCCCTATAGCTTACCCTTACTTTTTTCAGAATCTCTAACAGCTTGCACCATTTTATATTGTTGAACGCTTTTTCCAGGTCGATAAATCCTATGAAAGTGTTTGATTTTTCTTTAGCCTTGCTTCCATTATTAGCCGTAACGTCAGAATTGACTCTCTCGTCCCCTTACTTTTCCTAAAGCCAAACGGATCGTCACCTAGCGCATTCTCAATTTTCTTTTGCATTCTTCTGTATATTATTCTTGTAAGCAGCTTCGATGCATGAGCTGTTAAGCTGATTGTGCGATAATTCTCGCACTTGTCGGCTCTTGCCGTCTTCGGAATTGTGTGGCTGATGCTTTTCCGAAAGTCAGATGGTATATCGTCAGACTCATGTATTCTACACACTAACGTGAATAGTCGTTTTGTTTCCACTTCCCCCAATGATTTTAGAAATTCTGATGGAATGTTATCTATCCCTTCTGCCTTATTTGACCGTAAGTCCTCCAAAGCTCTTTTAAATTCCGATTCTTATACTGGATCCCCTATATCTTCTAAATCGACTCCTGTTTCTTCTTCTATCACATCAGACAAATCTTCACCCTCATAGAGGCTTACAATGTATTCTTTCCACCTATCTGCTCTCTCCTCTGCATTTAACAGTGGAATTCCCGTTGCACCCTTAATGTTACCACCGTTGCTTTTAATGTCACCAAAGATTGTTTTGATTTTCCTGTATGCTGAGTCTGTCCTTCCGACAATCATATCTTTTTCGATGTCTTCACAGTTTTCCTGCAGCCATTTCGTCTTAGCTTCCCTGCACTTCCTATTTATTTCATTCCTCAGCAACTTGTATTTCTGTATTCCTGATTTTTCCGGAACATGTTTGTACTTCCTCCTTTCATCAATCAACTGAAGTATTTCTTCTGTTACCCATGGTTTCTTCGGAGCTACCTTCTTTGTACCTATGTTTTCCTTCCCAACTTCTGTGATGGCCCTTTTTAGAGATGTCCATTCTTCTTCAACTGTATTGCTACTGCGCTATTCGTTATTGCTGTATCTATAGTGTTAGAGAACTTCAAACGTATCTCGTCATTCCTTAGTACTTCCGTATCCCACTTCTTTCTGTATTGATTCTTCCTGACTAATGTCTTGAACTTCAGCCTACTCTTCATCACTACTATATTGTGATCTGAGTCTATATCTGCCCCTGGGCACGCCTTACAATCCAGTATCTGATTTCGGAATCTCTGTCTGACCATGATGTAATCTAATTGAAATCTTCCCGTATCTCCCGGCCTTTTCCAAGTATACCTCCTCCTCTTGTGATTCTTGAACGGAGTATTCGTTATTACTAGCTGAAACTTGTTACAGAACTCAATTAGTCTTCCTCCTCTTTCATTCCTTGTCCCAAGCCCTTATTCTCCTGTAACCTTTTCTTCTACTCCTTTCCCTACAACTGCATTCCAGTCGCCCATGACTATTAGATTTACGTCCCCCTTTACATACTGCATTACCCTTTCAATATCCTCATACACTTTCTCTATCCGTTCATCTTCAGCTTGCGACGTCGGCATGTATACCTCAACTGTCGTTGTCGGTGTTGTTCTGCTGTCTATTCTGATTAGAGCAACCCGGTCACTGTACTGTTCACAGTAACGCACCCTCTGCCCTACCTTGCTATTCATAACGAATCCTACACCTGTTATACTATTTTCTGCTGCTGTTGATATTACCCGATACTCATCTGACCAGAAATCCTTGTCTTCCTTCCACTTCACTTCACTGACCCCTAGTATATCTAGATTGAGCCTTTGCATTTCCCTATTCAGATTTTCTGGTTTCCCTACCACGTTCAAGCTTCTGACATTCCACGCCCCGACTCGTAGAACGTTATCCTTTAGTAGATTATTCAATCTTTTTCTCATGGTAACCTCCCCCTTGGCAGTCGCCTCCCGGAGATCCAAATGGGGGACTATTCCGGAATCTTTTGCCAATGGAGAGATCATCATGACACTTCTTCAATTACAGGCCACATGTCCTGTGGATACACGTTACGTGTCTTTAATGCAGTGGTTTCCATTGCCTTCTGCATCCTCATGTCGTTGATCATTGCTGACTCTTCCGCCTTTAGGGGCAATTTCCCACCCCTAGGACAAAAGAATGCCCTGAACCTCTATCCGCTCCTCCGCCCTCTTTGACAAGGCCGTTGGCAGAATGAGGCTGACTTATTATGCCGGAAGTCTTCGGCCGCCAAAGCTGATTATTTATCAAAATTTAGACAGTGGCGGGGATTGAACCCGGGATCGAAGACGTTTTGATTATGAATTAAAGATGGTACCCCGAGACCACGTGTACCACTGTGTTTAGTACCTGCACCTTAGTGGCACTGTCTTGAGTAACATTACCATTAATAGTGTGTCTCCGGGTGTTCTGCTGAGATAACCTGATAGATCGTTAAGTTACCATTGCTGTCGCACCGTGAGGGTACTAACTGTGTCTTGGCGCTGGTGTACTTAACATATGACCAGGATTTCTTTTGGTTTTCTGTCAGATTTCGAGAAAGAGTTTGGTTGTGGAAACAATTAAAGACAACTCACTTTAAAGTCTGCGCTAAATTTCGAGCTCGTGTAAAAACATGGCTTACCTTGAAGAATTTTTGTTGTTTTAAATCAAGCTTTTTTCATTGCTTCTGCAAAATGTTTTAACCTGTTTTGCATATCATCTCTTGTTAATTTATTTGGTATAAATCTAAATGGTTCAAATGGCTCTAAGCACTTTGCCCATATAATTAGTTTGGAAGGACTGGAGACTGTCGCTTATCAAGGGTTCAAGCGAGATTGTATCTCCTATTCTAAATGGATACATCATTCGCTAAAAACATTCAACAGCGTAGATCTCGTAAAATATTTCTTAATTTAAGACAACCGGTTTCGGCAGACTTTGCTATATCTTCAGTTCTTAAAAGTCTTTTTTATTGTGAAACGTATTAATTTTACGTTGAATCTCACGCGAAGTTGTCATGTGAATAAAAATCAGCGCATTATAAAAGGTCTGTCATAAATAAAATATTTTTAAAAATGTAGCACCCTGTGCCATTGTACATGTCCATATACGTCGCTCACAGATGCTTGTTACATCACAAAAACACAGTATGCAGCAGCACGTCTATTAACATACAGTGATAATCCGCTTTACACAGCGTACAAGGTACAACTGACAGATAGTATTGCAAAGATGCAGTACTACCTGTTAATTGTACCCTGTACGCGGTGTAAAGCCGACTTTCAGTGTTTAGAATATGTCCACGTTACATAAACATGTCCTACTGTGCACTGTGTTTTTATGATGTAACAAGCATCGGTGAGGATATATATACACTACCCGGATACCTAGCTGAAAATGAATTAAAAGTTCGTGCTGTAATTCAATATGGTGTTGGCCTACCCTTAGGCTTGATGACACCTTCCACTCTCTCAGGCACACGTCCAATCAGGTGCTGGAATGCTTCTTGGGGAATGGCAGACCATTCTTCACTGAGTGCTGCAATGAAGAGAGGTATCGATGCCGGTCGGTGAGGTTTGGCACGAAGTCGGCGTTCCACAACATCCCAAACGTGTTCTATAGGATTCAGACCAGGGCTCTGTGCAGATCAGTCCATTACAGGGATGTTATTGTCGTGTAACCACTCCGCCACAGGCCGTGCATTATGAACAGGTGCTCGATCGTGTTGAAAGATGCAATCGCCATTCCCGAATTGCTCTTCAACAGTGAGAAGCAAGAAGGTACTTCAAACATCAGTGTAGGCCTGTGCTGTGATAGTGCCACGCAAAACAAGAAGGGGTGCAAGGCCCCTCCATCAAAAACACGACCACCCCATGACACAACCGCCTCCGAATTTTACTGTTGGCACTACACACGCTGGCAGATGACGTTCACCTTCCCATCGGATCGCCACATTATGCACCGTGACTCGTCACGCCAAACAACGTTTTCCCACTGTTCAATCGTCCACTGTTTACGCTCATTACACCAACCGTAGCCGCTTATGAATAGCCGCTAGACAATGAAATCCAAGTTTTGTCGCCTCTCGCCTAACTGTCATAGTACTTTTAGTGGATCCTGATGCAGTTTGGAATTCCTGTGTCTGGTCTGGATAGATGTTTGCCTATTACACATTACGACCCTCTTCAACTGTCGGCGGTCTCTGTCAGTCGAAGAGACGACGTCCGTCTGTACACTTTAGTGCTGTACGTATACCTTCTCGTTTCCACTTCACTATCACGCCCAAAACAATGGACCTATGGATGTTTAGGAGTACGGAAATCTCGGGTACAGACGTATGATACAAGTGACACCCAGTCACCTGACCACGTTCGAAGTCCGTCAGTTCCGCGGAGCGCCCCATTCTGCTCTCTCACGGTGTCTAATATACCAGGTAATCATATAGTCAGTATAAATTTGAAAACTGAATAAAGACAGGTACAAATTGACACATATGCTAAGAAAGACATGGGGTTTTATTAGAACCAAAAAAATACAAAAGTTCAAAAAATGTCCGACAGATGGCGCTTCATCTGATCAGAATAGCAATAATTAGCATAACAAAGTAAGACAAAGCAAAGATGATGTTCTTTATAGGAAATACTCAATATGTCCGTCATCATTCCTCAACAATAGCTGTAGTCGAGGAATAATGTTGTGAACAGCACTGTAGAGCATGTCCGGAGTTATGGTGACGCATTGGCGTCGGATGTTGTCTCTCAGCATCCCTAGAGATGTCTGTCGATCACGATACACTTGCGACTTCAAGTAACCCCAAAGCCAATAATCGCACAGACTGAGGCCTGGGGACCTGGGAGGCCAAGCATGACGAAAGTGGAGGCTGAGCACACGATCGTCACCAAACGACGCGCGCAAGAGACCTTTCACGCGCCATCTGTCGGACATTTTGTGAACTTTGGGTTTTTTGGTTCTAATAAAACCCCATGTCATTCCAAGCATGTGCGTCAATTTTTACCTCTCTATGTACATTATTCCGTGGTTTATTTTTTTCAAATTTATACTGACTTTTTGATCACCCTGTATATATATATATATATATATATATATATATATATATATATATATATATATAGAGAGAGAGAGAGAGAGAGAGAGAAGGGAGACACCTCCGTTTGCACTAGGTGGTTTATGTTTTTAAATATTTTAGTTAGGATATACCTTTTGTAATGCGCTGATTTTTATTCACATGGCAACTCTGTGTGAGGTAAAACGTAAAGGAAACACGTTTCCCAACAACAAAGTTTTTTCAGACCCGATCGGTACAGCAAATTCTGTCTAAAACTGTTGTCTTACACAAAGAAATGCTTTATGCGATATAGGCTGCTGAATATTTTCAGCAAGTAAAACAGATCGCTTCTTCTGTACTCCCAAAATAAGAAAACTCACTCAGATGCATTATTCGCTTATTTTTTGTGGATTCAGGTATTAGGGCGTTCAGTCTCATTACAAAGACCTCGTGGCTCCTTTTGTACTCTCAAAATGAGAAAATTCAATCAGTTACCTAATTCATTAATTTTTGGTGGATTCAGATGTTAGTCCCACTACGACGACCTTGCGACCTCGCTTTCCTGCACTGCACTGCCATACTCTGCGCACACTGTTTGAGCTTGGCCATGCCACCCCTAGAGAAACGAAAAGGTAACAGTAATTTTTGAGAAAAATAGTTCAAATGGCTCAGAGCACTATGGGACTTAACTTATGAGATCATCAGTCCCCTAGAACTTAGAACTACTTAAACGTAACTAACTTAAGGACATCACACACATCCACGCCCGAGGCAGGATTCGAACCTGCGACCGTAGTGGTCGCGCTGTTTCAAACTGTAGCGCCTAGAACCGCTCGGCCACCTCTGCCGGCATTTTTGAGTACATTTATCCTGGAGAGCAGCTGTTTTTTTATTACTTAAAATAATATGAACAGTCTCAATGGCAATAAACTTCTTTTTTTTATGAGGTTACCGGTTTCGGTCTGTTCTAGACCACTTTCAGACTTCACGCCATGATGGTAGTCTGCTTAGCAGTTAGCGTTCGTGGAGCCGTAGCGCCTGCTCCGTTCGCTGCCACTATCTGCCATTATGAGGCTACTGATGACCTCAGAAGTTGAGTCGCATAGTGCTCAGAGCCATCTACCATCATGGTATGAAGTCTGAAGATGGTCTTAAACAGACCGAAATCGTTAACCTCATAAGAAAAAAAAGAATTTCCTTGCCGTTGAGACTGTTTGTGCCCGTTTTTAGGAAAAAGCGACGCTTGGCAGACTACTTACGTCCACCCTGACTCCATCGATCTTGTAGCTGTGCTGCGGCGGGTGTGATCGCGGCACGTATCGGTAGAACTCCTCGTCGTCCTTGTACCACTTGACGGAGTAGAGCGCGTCGTCCTCCAGGTCGTACAGGCACTGCAGCAGCGCCTGGTCGCCGCGCAGCTTGTACTGCGGCACCTGCAGCCGCAGCAGCTTCAGTCCGCCCACGCAGGCCGCTGCAAAAAAAATGAGAACAAAAAAGGAATCAAACATGAGTGCGCTCACCCCGTCCGCACTCCGCTGCGCTTAATAGCCCGAGCGCCATCCACTCCACTGTGAAATAGAGAGTGTTCAGCATTCTCCTATTTCAGCGGAGCGTGAAATGCACTCAGTACACCCCTGCGCAAAATGTAGCACCTGCAACATTTGAGAGAGTATGTCTACCAACTTCCTGGAACGACTGGATTCTAAAAATTAATTTTCGTGCAAAAATTAAAAATTTAATTCAATTTTCCGGGCAATTACTTTGCTTCGTTGCGCACAATATGTTCGCTTAGACAAGCTGGCGGCACTCACGAGGGCTTAAACGTGCAGGTGGTTGCCTCGCTGCCAATATAAATTTTTTTCATCAAACTCTAAATTCCGTTAACTTTGAAATATGACGAGAATTGTAAATTTTAACTAGTATCCTTGAGAACTTAACCCTTTTACTGGATAAAATAGAGACAATAAGTATCAGTTAACAAACGTTTATTGTCCACTGTGTGAGGGAATTCGACAATCTATAATGGTGCTTGATGTTACAAATTCTCATGAAAACAGGTGTAAGCTACAGGGAAAGGTGGGTGATATACAACATGCGCACGAAGAAAGAGGAATAACTGGCAAGGGAAACTTCTTATCGCACTCCCCTCAGATAGGTGGTAAAATGCCCCAGTTGATATCCCGTCAAAAATTTAACACATAGTAGTCATAAAAACAAGCGTAAGGTGTACTGAACTGTGGGAGAGGAAGCAAAATAGAAACAGTGAACATCGAGCAAACTGCAAGAATCACGCAGTCGTGGTTGTGCTGTCACGGTGTTGGACTACAAAGTTCATAAAATTATGAACTTTCCATCCGGTCATTCATATGGCTGTTCTCCATCTGTACTTTTGCAAACTGTCATTTTATACATTGGTTATATATAGTGATTCACGTGTCAAGGGAAGGTTTACAATCTTTGGCCCGAAAAAAGCATGTTCTTTGAGAATTTTTTCTCGGGGTCTGTTATAGATATCAATGTCAAATTGGGTCAAAATGTTTATTGATATTTCCTCTACAAACCAGATGTTTTTCGACCGGAAATATCGAAGAGCAAAGGCGTAAGTGCCGTGGGGACGAAACAAAATTTCGATGTAGACATCCACGCGCGGTATGTCACAGGCCAGCCGGCTCATCTGACATAAAAATTGATTTGACGTTAGGGAAGTATACAAGATTCTTTAGGAGTTGTACCTCGCTTAAGTTATTTGGACAATAGTAAACAAAATGGCGGCCATTTTGAAAGAAATAGGGTCTTTTAAACGATTTTTCGACTTCGTCGGTCAAGTAAAAATATTTATAGTTGATGAAGAGGAATAAAAGTGGTACAACTTCTAGACAATTTAGTTAGAATCAAAGAATCACGCCAATGGGTTCAGTAGAGTTACCATACCGCGCGGTAAAAAAAAAAAAATCCTCATTTCCATAAAACGCGTTTGAAGTTTGGACTGCATATAAATGCAATATTATGCAACGTACGTACAATCTGCTATTCCGGGTCCATAAACTAGTCCTTCCTCTTCCTCGGAGGGGGCGTTCTGCTCGATCTGGGCCATCCTGCGCTGCTCCAGAGCCGCTCGTACGACCGGTGACAATCGGTTTTCGGCCACTTGAATCCAGTGGTCGTCCGAATGCTTGGCGAACTGCGTCGAATAGAATCCCAGGGTGACGTCCATCGTTGTAATGGTCTTCAGAATTTCTGAATACCCTTCGTTGAAGCTGCTCACTGCCAGGGAAGTCGCAATCTCCACAGTCTTCGCACCAAAATGCAAATGCTTGGGGGATAACTTCCAAACAAACGCGTTCAAACTTTCATTTGAATTTTGTGTGTTTGCTCCCAAGCACCGGTATAATAACTCGTCCTCCGAAAGGAAAAAACTGGTGCGTGAAAAAGGCCGGTTTCAGGCAGGTGCATTTTCGTGTTCAACCGCGAATAACAAACATTTCCGTTCCGTATTTGGAAAAACCGTTTCAGGGGTGGATTCTAAACACTTTGTTGGATTAAAAAATGCAATTTAAAAAATAGATTTTTGAACCAAAAGATAGTAAACCTCCCCTTAAGAATATATTACCATCGCAAGTAAATGTGATGAATAGGCAGAGAAGGCCACATGCCTTATAGACTTCTCACAGAAAGGAAAACAAGAAGTGGCACACAGGTGTGAACTACGTTACAACAAGAGTCAGAACCTAAGAAATGGAACAGAAGAATCATATGTTGTACTTGTGCAGAACAAGTAGGAGGCACGGCGATCCCTCTTTACACCACGCCACAGACACAGATTTGAATACAGCGAACAGACCACGTCAATGACCGGACGGGCAGTTCATAATTTTGTGAAAAAAAAAAAAAATGATTGGGCGAGATTTGAACATGAGCCTCCCCCTCTGCAATCACACTCGATGCCGAGTTTGAACAAATTCTCTTGATGTTGCATATCTTGATCTTGGACCGATCGATGTTCCTGTTTAGATTTATCTTCAGCTTTCACAGTTCAGTACACCTTCTTCCTATTTTCGTGCTTGATCTGTGTTCAGTTGTTGAGCGCTATCCACTGTGTCACCTCTAAATCTGAGGGGGGGAGGGGGGTTACGATGGGGAGTTTCCCTTATAAGGGTGGAATACCACGAACAAAATGCACGGATTGGAAAAAAATATAAGACAATTACGCAGTCGCTATTCATTCTATACACTGAAGATGCAATGACCGGAGTAAAAGAAAAGTTCAAGAATGGGATTAAAATTCAAGGTGAAAGGATATCAGTGGTATGAGTTGCTGACAATATTTCTACCTCAGTGGAAATGGAAAAGAACAGCAGGATCTGTTCAGTGTAATGACCAGTCTAAACATCACAATCTATGGACTGAGAGTAAGTCGAAGAAAGAAGGAATTGATGAGCTACATTAACTATTTGTAATTGCGAATATGGAGAACTAGCTGTAGAATGGAATGACGAAAATGATCATTTGTGCCTGACGGGGCTTTACCGCTTATCGCCAGCGGTCGGTTTACAATTTGGCTACCCGTGCCCGACTCACGGCCACTCCTAAACTTCCACATGTCATCAACCACGCCTCTACAGCCTGTACTCATACATCTATTATATATATTCCCGGATAGGTGAGACACTTTACTTGCAAGTCACTTTCTTGATGTCGGTGGATGAATGTTAACTTTTTCGGTAGTTTCATTTCTGCTGATTATCATTAATTTCGATGTTGCAGTGCTTGTGCTATTCCGAATTACAATGCAAAGTATCTTTGGACAGGCACTGCAACATCGGAAATTAACGATGACCTGCAGAAATGAAATCAGCCAGAAACTTAATATCAAAATTGGGAACCATGCCATGAAGCAGACGAAGTGAAGAAATCCTGGTACTTTGTAAACAAAATAATGCACGACAAAGAAAAGAAGCTATAAAGAGCAGTCTAGCATTCCAGACCATGAGACTACTATTATTACCAATTATCGGACGTAATTTGACGAAAATGTTGCAGAGCACAGTGAATAAGCTGGGAGAAAACAAGGAGCCTTTGGTTTGTGGTGCTACAGAAGGAAGGTGGACAGCTATGATAATGAGGTTTTCCCAGCAGAATCGACGAACAGAGTAACATTTGAAAAACATTGACAAGAAGAAGGGACATGACTGCAGCACGTGTATCAAGAAATCAAGGATTAACTTCCATGGAACTTTGAGTTGTACAGGGCAAAAACTGTGGAGGAAAGCTGCTTCATCCTAAAACTGAATACTCTTGATGCAATAGGGCTACCCTGAGATTTCGTGGCGGTGCGTATCAAACCAGGCAGAAGACAGGCGGACGAAGAAGAATAACAAAATCAAAGAATAAATAAAGAATAGTAAACACAGTGGTAGTTCAGACTGAGGAACCACAATGTCGAGTTCAGCGTCTTGTAGCTTTCACCGGTGCCCCGAGAGTGAGACACGTGTGAAGCAGAGAAATATACTGAGTAATTTCTCTGCCTGCCTACACTTCGGAAAGGTGAGGGCGTGCCAGGGTCTATAAATTTTTTTTTACTATCGAACGATCATGGAAGACGCCGAGGAATTTCTTGGGCTACTAAAGATGGCCTCCTCTAGGAACTGGTCATAGACACATTTCAAACTTAAGAATATGCTGCACAGAAATAAATATAAATTGAAAAATGCTCAAGAACACTACATAAGTCCCCACCTACGAAACAGGACGGAAAAAGGAACTGACGGCTACTCACGAGCATCCACTGTCATAAGGGCGAATTCAGCTATGTAGTTTTACTTACACTACACTTAACATTGAAATTTATAATTTAGCAACGGTTATTGTTAATTATCACAAGGCGGCAGCCGCACGATGTCCTGAAGTTCATCTACTTCAAGGTCTTTGGCCCGTCGATGCCCACGTAAAGTCCACAGCGGTAGAATATGAGTCTGTCACGGTAATTTATTTATCTTAAAATTAATTTTCCTCCTCGTCATAAAACAACACAGAAGTAATAATGAAACTATGTCCCGTTCTATGGGCTTTAGGGCTGGCACCTCCAACTACACTATGTTGTTGTTGTTGTGGTCTTCAGTCCTGAGACTGGTTTGATGCAGCTCTCCATGTTACCCCATCCTGTGCAAGCTTCTTCATCTCCCAGTACCTACTGCGACCTACATCCTTCTGAATGTGTTTAGTGTATTCATCTCTTGGTCTCCCTCTACGATTTTTTCCCTCCACGCTGCCCTCCAATATTAAATTGGTGATCCCTTGATGCCTCAGAATATGCCCCACCAACCGATCCCTTCTCCTAGTCAAGTTGTGCCACAAATTTCTCTTCCCTCCAAATCTATTCAATACCTCCTCATCAGTTATGTGATCTACCCATCTAATCTTCAGCATTCTTCTGTAGCACCACATTTCGAAAGCTTCTATTCTCTTCTTGTCTAAACTATTTACCGTACACGTTTCACTTCCATATATGGCTACACTCCATACAAATACTTTCAGAAACGACTTCCTGACACTTAAATCTGAACACGATAACAACAAATGTCTCTTCTTCAGAAACGCTTTCCTTGCAAATGACAGTCCACATTTTATATCCTCTCTACGTCGACCATCATCAGTAATTTTGCTCCCCAAATAGCAAAACTCATTTACTACTTTAAGCCTCTCATTTCCTAATCTAATTCCTGAAGCATCACCCGATTTAGTTCGACTACATTCCATTATCCTCGTTTTGCTTCTGTTGATGTTCATCTTATATCCTCCTTTCAAGAGACTGTCCATTCCGTTCAGCTGCTCTTCCAGGTCCTTTGCTGTCTCCGACAGAATTACAGTGTCATCGGCGAACATCAAGGTTTTTATTTCTTCTCCCTGGATTTTAATTCCTAGACTATATCTGCAATAAATTTCGGTGCTACATTACAGCACCCTGTAATACCACATGTTCAGGTGGATGCCGGGTGAACGTAGTTTTTTTTTATATACGTTGAATGGACTGTTCCTTACCTCAAGGCCGTCAGTTTCCAGTGCATGTGCATGGACTCTGGCCAAAGATAACAATTCTTACGTTTGTCATAGTGGAACGTTCATTTAAATTTGCATGGCAGCCATTCGATGCGGAAAGACGCTAGTCAAGCCCAAAGAACTCTGTCCTTTAGAGCCATGGTGGTGTGAGTAGCTTTTTTAGTAACATTTGTATCGGTAACAGATTGTTCGCTGCCCACTATGATCGTCTCCGATAGAGTATCATACTTGAATGCTCAAATAAGGTCATTAACACTATGCCGTCCGGCGAACCCACAGTAGCGTCGCGCGCGAAATAGCGGTCAACGGCCGGCTACACTACAGTGGTGTCGTGTGCATTGCATCGCTCAGTGTCCGGTGACAGCACTTCAGTATCTTTTGCTTATTGTTGGTGTTTTCTTTAGGTAACAACAAGTTACACACGTCAACAAGTGTTTTGTTTTTATAGGTACTTGTGGCCTTCCTTCATGGCGGACGAGAGAGACAATAGGATTATTTACGATGAACGTGTGGACGTCTTGTCTGACTTTCCGGAGGACTTGGCCGATTGGGAAGAAGACATTGGATATCAAAAAAATGAAAGAGAAGCAGAATCGTAGGAAGAATTCGGCGAACGCTAGGGTTGCCAACTGATTCTGCTGAATCAGACGAAGGAGACAGTTGCACAGTAGTCAGACTTTGATTTACTGAGGACAAATAATAAATTTGAAGGATCCCCAGGTCTTAACATATTTCCCAAAGATACACAGAGCGTCGAGGATATCGTAGAATTATATAATTGGAACGATCTATTTAAATATATTAGCAACGAAACCAACAAGTACTACAGTCATAACTGCGATATAAGGAAACTGGATTTAAAAAATGCCAAATTCGTCAGCGTTAAGGCAGCCGAACTTAGAAAAAGGTTTGGGCTTGCTATCCTTATGGGAATTGTAAAAAAAGTAAGGATCGATGATTATTGGTCATCGAATCCGGTGACAGACACACCGATATTTCGCAAAACGATGTCTGGCAACCGATTCAGACAAATATTATAATTTTTACATTTTTCCTACAGCATCAATAAACCGGATAATGCCGACTGGCTTGTCAAAGTGCAATTCGTAACTGATTATTTTTCCAGAAAGTTTAAAGAAACGTTTAATATGAGTCAAAACACCTCAACTGATGAAGGAATGATACCGTGGCATGGACGGTTGAATTTTAAAGTTTAAAATCCGTCGAAAATTACGAAATACGGCATACTCATTCTGATGCTGTGTGATTCGAGTACGGCATACATTTCCTCATTCAAGCTATATTCCGGCGCTGGACATTCTTTAGCAAAAATAGTGACGGAACTATTGACACCTTCTGATGGAAGGTGGCATCACCTCTGCATGGATAATCATTATAAGAGTGTAGAACGTGCAGAGAAATTACTTGAAAATAAAATTCGAGTTTGTGGAACGATACCGCAAAATAGAGGATTTCTGGAAAATTTAAGCGCGCAAATGTCAATGTGTAAGAAGAATGTGTAAGTAGGCTGTTTAGGTTTTTATATTGGTAACGCCACGTAGCGCACTGTATGAAAATCACTGGCTGTGCTGTCTGCAGTCTGTGGCTGGTTTGCATTGTTGTTTGCTGTTGTAGTGTTGGGCTATTGGCTGTTAATAGCGCGTAGCGTTGCGCAGTTGGAGGTGAGCCGCTAGCAGTGGTGGATGTGGTTCCGTGGGATGGGGGATTTTTGAGAGCGGATGATCTGGACGTGTGTCCATCAGAAACAGTACATTTGTAAGAATGGATGTCATGAACTGCTATATGTATTATGACTTTTGAACACTATTAAGGTAAATACATTGTTAGTTCTCTATCTAAATCTTTCTTTTGCTACTTGTGCCAGTCAGTAGTTAATGCCTTCAGTAGTTTGAATATTTTATTTAACTGGCAGTAGTGGCGGTCGCTGTGTTGCAATAGCTCGAGTAACGAAGTTTTTTGTGAGGTAAATGATTTGTGAAAGGTGTAGGTTAATGTTAGTCGGGGCAATTCTTTTGTAGGGATTTTTGAAAGTCAGATTGCGTTGCGCTAAAAATATTGTGTGTCAGTTTAGAGTTGATCAGAATAGGTAAAGAGCGAAATGTCTGAGTACGTTCAGTTTTGGTCAGCTGTTTGAAAATCAAATAACGTAAGGGATTTACCAGCACAGTAATTCACTAATTTTTCAAAGGGGACGTTTCAAGTGTTATCAACGGAAAGGTGACAAGTGGCCGGCGACAAGCCTTATAATCCGACTTAGCGCTGCCGGCGTCAAGCGAATAAATTTGTACGAGACGTGCGGAAGGAAAAGTGTTAAGAGGACTTTGAGCTCGCCGCTGTGGCCGAGCGGTTCTAGGCACGTCAGTCTTGAACCACGCTGCTGCTATGGTCGCAGGTTCGAATCCTGCCTCGGGCATGGATGTGTGTGATGTCCTTAGGTTAGTTAGATTTAATTAGTTCGAAGTCTAGGAGACTGATGACCTCAGATGTTAAATCATATAGTGCTTAGAGCCATTTGAACCATTTATTAAGATGACTTTACTTTTTGAGAATATTACTAGTGTAGGTTATATGAGTGTTGACAGGATATAAAGATTTTTCAGTGTTGTCCTACGACTGAGGTCTCTTCGACACTATTTTTTTGCAATGTCGCAAACTTATTTGTGAGGATTACCTTTCGCCACAGCAAACGTAATATATTTTGGACAAATTTTATTCAAGTTTTTGTGATGTTTTGAATTATATGTATGTATGTTACTTGACTACAGAAACTGTGTTTTTGTCTCGTTCCATCTAGCGGGTAATTGTGAACGTATGACACCATTCAAGACATGCTTCGTTATCTAATATCTGGTCACTAGCCGTAAGGTGCCGAAGGCCATGTTGCCTCAGAGCAATGATCACATATTTTTTCCTTTTTTTACTTGAGTCTTTTAACGTGATTCGCAACTTTGTGTTAATGGAACTCAATAGCGTGGAGTTCAGTTGATCTGAAACGTTCGTTCACTTTAATATACAAAGCTTATGATAGCGTTAAATGTTTGTTGAAAATTGAAAGTTGGAGAAATATTTGCTCTGGAGTTGAATATACTGAATTTTATGGAGGGGATGCAAATATGTATGAAGGACGTATTAAAATATTTATGGCACGCTGCAGCTTGGAGAGCTGAATTATTTAAGCCTATGAATTTTATTTTGAGAGAAAAGCATTTGATTTTTTATATTTGAACCTAAAGAGAATACCATTAGGCAGTAAATAATCAATAGGACGCAGAAAGAATCTAATTTTTACAGTCACATCAGAAATCTTCTCTGGGGTGGCACAATGCCATGAAAAGCAAAAGAAATCATGCACCGCACTTATTTCGTACCAATTACAACATATGGTTTAGAAACTTCTACCCTACTAAACAAAGACCTCAGCTGAATCCAGGCAACAGAAATGAGACTCATTAAAACTATGAACCAATCAACTAGAAAGGACAGAATCAGGAATGAGGTGAATAGAAAACTAGCAGGTATCGAGGTTCCTCTTACCAGTGTCATAAAGGAACATAGGCTTCAGTGTTATGGGCACATAATGAGAATGAACAGCCAAAGACCTGCGAAAAGGTACAGCAACCTGAACCTCGTAGAAAGAAGACCACGGGAAAGACCCAGAAAGAGACTGTAAGGTCAGATGTGGAGGAGAAAGGACACAAATGAGAAACTGTCTTGGAACAGAAGGTGTACGAAGACAGAAGCAGATGGCGAGCGGTTGTACTTCACACCCGGGAAACTGGAGTTGCAAAACGATATTGATGATGATGTTTGAACCGTGTATAAAACATCTGCGCCATTCAACGACAACGTAACGTGTGTTGTTGATAACAAATATATTAAAAATTTATCACAGTCGTCATTACTGCATGACGTTTCCTATTATCTTTCCCTACTCACGGTGTACAAAGCCGAAAATGAAAGTCTAAAAATGAAAATTAATACTACTAGTCGAAGAAGAATTTTTGGCACGCAGCAGAGAATACAGAACTGGCTGAAATTCTTTGCTGTCTGTATTATTCCGCTGTGTTCAACAAACTTGGAGGATATAAGTTGTAATAAGAAAAAACTACGACATGAAACCGCATCTTATAAGTACAGGAAAAGTCTGGCCATCATGATACATACGTGTTGTGGTAAAAGGGCTTGAATTTGGAGTGATGTCCGAAACGTTTCTTTGTCGATGAAATATTAAAGTACCATTAAATAGGCGAGGTACAGTCATTCGTTTAGTGTGTTAACTACACTGCTGAGGATCAAAGAAATGGATTACGTGTGTATTGAAGGTGAGGAGGGGCAGAAACAAAGGGAAAGGGAGAGAATTACTGATGTCTGTGTTTCTAGACATTACATGCAATGAGCGGCGGCGAGTGAAAATGTGTACCACAGCGAGATTCGAACCCGGGATCTCCTGCTTACTCCGCAGGTGCCATCCGGTAGACTGTTACCGTATCCACGAGGACTGTCTCGGCATGCCTCACGGTCGACCCATAACCCCCACCGACCGCTACGTATCAGCAGTACCTGTCCATTTCCTCCATGCACGCTACTCTTGAGATTACCACAGAGATCGGACTTAGTTGTGCATCCGCAATGAAGAAGGTGGATCCATTGGCCCTCTAGGCGAATCAATTTCATGAATGCGTGGTGCCTGTTCTTTCGGACATGTCCCACAGAACACACACCGTGCATTCATACAAAAAAATGCATGTCCGTGTAACAGTAGACAGGACACCAGCTTCTGTAGTTATTGCTGTCCGCTATTAGAACACAGTTTGCATTCGCAAGGGGGCTGGAATCGGGGAGCTGTTGTAACAGGGGAGGGGGTGGAGGGCACAGTAAAGCCAACCAGCTTTTGCAGTGGGCCGCTTCCGGATCGACGGAATCCACCGAAGGCCGAACGGGTGCTTAATTGCATTCCGGGCGGTTTAAAATATGCGCATACATTGCGGCGGGCAGGCGATGCGTCGCAGCCAATACCGCAACGTGTGGTCGGGGTGCGCGCGGGCGCACGCCTGTCGAATTCCGTTCCTCCGGGCAGAGCAGTGCGGTCGCAGGCGTGTCTACGACGACGGCGCTGGCCTGAGGGCGCGCGGATTAAGAGGACAGGCGCCGACAAAAAAAGAATCGAGGGGATTCTGTACAAGCCGAGGCATTGGCCAAGTACAGCTGACATGAGGCGCCGCTCCTGGGTTCTGTTCTCAGGATGAGGGGAGAGGGGAAGAAGGGATGGAAATTCGTTACTGTGGAACACACAAGGTATAATACTGGCCATGTTTCACTCCATAATTTTTTTTCTCTTTTCTGTCATATGATCCACACATACTGCTTGTAAACATCGCTGTGTAATTCTGGCCGGCCGCACTGGACGAATGGTTCTAGGCGCTTCAGTCTGGAACCACGCTGCTGCTACGATCGCAGGTTAGAATCCTCCTTTGGGCATGGATGTGTGGGATGTCCTCAGGTTAGTTAGGTTTAAGTAGTTCTAAGTCTTGGGGTCTGATGACCTCAGATGTTAAGTTTGGTTTAAATGGCTCTGAGCACTATGGGACTCAACTGCTGAGGGCATCAGTCCCCTAGAACTAGTGCCTAGTGCCTAGACCCGCTCGGCCACTATGGCCGGAAGATGTTAAGTCCCATAGTGCTTAGAGCTATTTGAACCTTTTTGTGTAATTCTGATTTGACCACTAAATGCCACAAGAGTCGAACCTGCCACTATAAAGGGATGCGGAGACTACTGTGTTGTGAGTGGAAAAGCACTAATACAATAAATGATAGGCCAGGAAACATATACTGAGGCACAGTCGAGTATTACTGAACAATCGTATGAAACCAGCAGAATAAATCATTATTGAGTTCTAAAGGGCTACCAGTAGTACAGGTAACACAGCGACTGGCCGTAGAGGTTTAAAAGGAGGAGAAGGTGGAGATAAGTGTTTAACGTCCCATCGACAACGACCTCATTAGAGACGGTGCACAAGCTCGGATTATAGAAGGATGGGAAAGGATGCCGGCCCTACCCGTTCAAAGGAACCATCCCGGCATTTGTCTGAAGCGATTTAGGAAAATGACGTGAAACCCAAATGAGGATGGTCGGACGCAGGTTTGAACCGTCGTCCCTCCGAATGCGAATCCAATGTGCGAACCACTGAGCTACCTCTCTCGAACTACAGTCTTAAAAGGACTGGGGTACAGTGGTCGAGAAGCTCTTCATATGCTACAAATTTCTGTAGTTATTGACAGAGGGAAGACAGCGCACGGAGCATAGCGAGTAGTCAGTCGGCGTTTGATGTACTGCGAGGACGTTCGGTGCCGACATTCCGGCGCCTGGGTCTGGCGGCGAGCGGAACTGGAGTGCGGAATCAGTCACCGGTCAACATAGGTTCTGTTTAAAAGTAGTGTCTATTTCGAATCCAGAGGAGAGCGCGGGGAAATTTAACCTGGCGTGCATGTTGACAGCGTGTTCCTGGACTAACTTTAAATGGTCAGCTATTTTGTGGTGACACTTTTGGATGTGATTGCTCCGTGCAGCCGCTTTGATTTTCGATAGTCATTCCTTAAACCACTTGGACATGCGTCCGGGGTACTTGGTATTGCAAGTCCACGTAACTGCACGGTGCCACGGTTCCATTGCATTTATCTTGAATTACAACTGTGGCCGATATTCGGAGCTTCTTTTAATGGCAACTGTAATAGTAACAATTTTGCACCGTCAAACGGTGCTTTGGTATCTAAGGTTGTGTGCGGATTATCTGGCCATTATCACCTTGAGCTAGTTGTGGCTTATAAATTTATCAAGTGATATTTCACGTCACTGGAGATTGTTTAATGAACTATTGCTTTTTATTTATGGATTCTTCCGTCGCTTCTTGATAGAACAATTCCATATTGAGGGTTGAATCACGCTTAGGCGGTTTTTTTTTCTACTGATTTTTATTTGTATGACCTAGTTTCCGGCTTATTAGGCAATCTTCAGATAAGTACCGGCTATTGTTTACAAGAAGCTTGTGTTCTTACGAACCAAATATTCTGAACTAAGATACAACGCTCTTACATACGATCATTAGTTGTGGTATTTTCTTTGGAATTGTCAAACGGGGCTTTTGACTATTTGTTCTGTAAAACTGTTCTTTAACATAATAAGCCACATTTGAGTAAACAAATTCACACCCCAATATAATGTAATATCCCTTACGTATTTACGTTTCTAACTGTAACTTAACGGTAACAATGTGTATTTTTTTTTATTCCGATTTTGGCCGTCTAGGGACCGCGTTAAACAACTATTTTTCAATGTACATTTCTCCTATTGCGCTCCTCCTCTTTTCTCTTCTGCCAATATGTCTTCATCCTCTCTCTGTGCTGCTCCCTTCGGTCTTCTGTCCACACTGTTCCTCCAGTTCTTCTCTTCTTCACTTCAAATCCTTCAAAATGTTGAATTTTGTCTCTCATTAAGTCTCTGTTGGTTATATCATCTTCTCCTATACCCATCTCCTCTAAGTCTGCTTTGACTTCTTTGAACCAGGTAATCTGGGTTCTGGGGTTCTTGTCAAAAAACATGAATATTTTTTTTGTCAGTCTTTCATCATTCATTCTTTTCAAATGGGCGTAAAAGCTTACTCTTCTCTTCCTCATAGTATCTCCCACTTTCTCAATTTTGTCATACACTTCTCTGTTACTTCTAAGCTTCCAAGTCCCATTCTCAAACCTCGGCCCAAGTACTCTTCTAATGATTCTTCGCTCCTTTTTTGCTATAGCTTCCATTTCCTTGTTAGTGTTCATTGCTAAACATTCAGATGCATACAGACACTCTGGCTTAATCACAGTGTTGTAGTGCCTTATTTTTGCGTTAATTGATACTGACTTCTTGTTGTACACATTCTTTGTTAGCTGGAATGCCATTTCCATTTTTCTTGTTCTTGTTTTATTTCCTTCTTTATCTGAAGCATTGGGCTGGATGATTTCCCCTAAATATTTGAAATTAGAAACCTTCTTTATCTGGCCATACTTTGTAATCATATTGTTCGGTGCCTCTTTTACATTGGTTAGGTACTCTGTCTTTTCAAAGGAGATTTTCAGTCCTGCTTTTTCTGCTGTTTCATTCAGAATATTGATCTGTTTGACTGCTTCTTCCAAACTTCCTGCCAGAATCGCTAAGTCATCAGCAAAAGCGAGGCAATCTACTTCTAATCCATCCTTTATTCTTCCTAATCTGATTTTTTGTATTCCTTCTTCAGTCGTTTTCTTCCTCCACTCTCTAATAACTTTTTCTAACACACAGTTGAATAGGGTAGGTGACAACCCATCTCCTTGTCTTAATCCTGTTCTGATTTTGAATGGTCTGGATACCTCACCACGGAACTTTACTTTTGCATAGGTATCCGTAAGTGTTTCTTTGACGATTGCGACTGTTTTCTTGTCTGCTCCAAACTCCCTAAAGATGTTAACCAAGGTTGTTCTGTCAACGGAGTCGTACGCCTTCTTGAAGTCAACAAACGTGATAAAGATGTCTTTTCTTCTTAATCTTCTATATTTAATAATTAACTTCAAGTTTAAAATTTGCTCCACACAAGATCTTCCCTTCCTAAAGCCTGCTTGGTATTCACCAATTTCTTGATCAAGTTGTTTCTCCAATCTGTATTGTAGGGCCTTAGATAGAATTTTATACGTTACCGGAAGTAAAGATATCCCTCTGTAGTTATTTGCATCGGTTTTATCCCCTTTCTTGAAGATGGGGTGGATTAATGCAGTTTTCCATTCTTCCGGTATACGTTCCGTTCTCCAAATCTCATTGATTATTCCCAGTAGTTTTTCTTGAGTTGTATTATCCACACTTTTCCACATTTCTGCAATTATCATGTCTTCCCCTGGTGCTTTATTGTTCTTAAGGTTTTTAATGATTTCTCTGATTTCTATGAGGCATGGGGGTTCAGAATTATTGTTTACTGTGTTTGGGGTGTTGGTTGGTAATTTTTCAATAGGTTCCTGACAGTTGAGGAGTTGTTCAAAATATTTTGCTAATATTTCACAATTTTCTTCATTATTCATTGCTAGTTTTCCACTGGTATCTTTAAAACACAGATTTGGTGCTACATATTTTTGTAGTTTCTGTCTGAATGTGCTGTAAAAGGATCTGTTATTGTTTCTCTTAAAATCTTTATCCATTTGTATAAGTTGGTTCTTTTCAAATAGTCTTTTTACTGATCTAATGAGTTTTGCTGTAGAAGATCTTTGCTGTTTGAACTCCAGGTAGTCCTTATCACTTTTGGTTGAGTGCCATTTCTTCCATGCCTTCATCCTTTGTTCTATTGCTTCCTCACATATCTCATCCCACCATTCGTGTTTCTTTCTCTTTTTCATTTTTGCGACTTCGTGAGCAGATCTTATCATTCCTTCTTTTATATCTTCCCATTTATCCGAACATATAACTATGTTTTGACAGAATTCTTCTCTTTTCTCTTTCAAGATGTTTGCATCTATCTTTTGAGTTTTCCTGTTTTGTATTTGTTTCTTTCTTTGTGCTATGACATTTAATTTGATTGTCGATAAGTAGTGGTCAGTTACAATGTTTGCCCCTTTCCGAACTCTCACATTCATTATTTCTTTTTGATTATAGTGTGTGATGGCCATGTGATCTATCTGGAACTCTCCAATACTTGTGTTTGGTGATTTCCATGTTTTCTGTTTCTTAGGAGGTTTTTTGAAATTTGTAGACATTAATTTTAAATTATGACCCTTGCATGGTTCTATTAATCTTTCTCCATTTCTGCTTGTCCTTTTGTGAGCCGGGTAGTTTCCTACTGTTTTTTTGTATTTTTTTCTTGGCCTATTTGTGCTTGAAGTCCCCAAACAGTATTTTCACATTTGATGTTCGGATTTTAGAAAGTTCGTGGTCTAGAGATTCCCAATATGTATCTACTTTCTGAGGGTTTTTCTTATTGTCATTGTTGATGGGTGCGTGGCAATTAATAAGTGTATAGATTTTATTTAGGGCGCGGAATGTGAGGAAAGACAAGCGTTCGTTAGGTGACTGGAAGTCGGTTATTGAGTTTACCCAGTTGGATTTCACGATGAAGCCTGTTCCAAGGTGGGGAAGGCCTCTTCCACATGGGTTCCAGCCTTTCTTTCCTTTAAATATCCTGTATCCTTCATAATCCATTAAATCTTCATCTGTAAATCTGGTTTCCTGCAGCGCACATATTTGGATTTTATATACCTTCAAGACTTTGGTGAGCTGCTTCAGTGTTCCCGGCTTCAAGAGCGAGTTAATATTTAGGGTTCCAAAGAAATGTACGTTGTTTTTCTTCAGTTTAGAGGATTTTGAATTTCTTGAACGACATGGTGCTTCAGGCTCTGATTGCGCTGCTGTTAGCGGCGGAGGATTGGTTACCTCCTGGAGTAGTTCTATCTAGAGAAATTGACATCATGCATAGTTGTTTGAAATTCAGGGGGGAGATGGCTTTTTGGGCCATTCCGAGGTTAAAACTGGGATTGTAAGTTCCAGAGTGTGTGTTCAGCCGCTCCTAACATGGAGAACAGACGCTGTTGGTAGCCGCTCCCCTAGGAGTTCAGACGCTACATTTCGTTAGTTTTTGGTCCGCCCTGGGTATTTGATTTCCCCAGTACCACCTATATCTAGGAGGCATTCCCCTATCCGCCACCTGGGGAGGCGCCCGATGGGGGTACTAACAACAATGTGTATATGTATAGATTAATGCACAATTTCTTTAATAGCAAAATGTAAAACTTAAAGAAAAAATCGCTATTGTACAACTAACAATTAGAGTCCAGTGCAACTGTTCACAACAAACACCAAAAAATTGTAATTTTGTAGTAATGTGTATTCTAAATAATTCCAATTGTTGTCATACATGGTACTGACAAACCATAAAATGTGATTTATTTTGTTAAAGGACAGTTTTACAGAACAAAAAGACAAAAGATCCGTTTGACAATTCCAAAGACAATACCACAACTAAAGATCGTCTGTAAGTGCGCTGTATCTTAGTCCAGAATGTTTGGTTCGTAAGAACACAAGCTCCTTGTAAACAATAGCCAATAGTTATCTGAAGATGACCTAATAAGTCGAAAAGTAGTTCACACAAATAAAAATCAGTAGAACAAAAAACAGCCTAAGTGTTATTCAACCTTCAACTATTGCTTTAATAGTATTTGGGGTTGTCATGTTATAACGTTCAACATCTCGTCCTGCATTTGGCGCTACCCAGTGCTTGGCTGTTGGTTTTTATATTTTAATCAACTGTGTATTAATACTGAGTTTGTGTGTTCTATAAGCCGTTATTGGTGTATGCAGCCCCCCCCCCCCCTTGCCTCTTGTCACTTCAGCTCTCGTGCACGGAATTCAGACTCGCGGCCCATGTGAACGCCAAACGTCGAGAATATGCTGATGGCTGTGTCGATCTTTCAGGCTATCATAACATAATAGTTGATTAAAGTATTTATTTGAGTATTTTTTAAACCTAATCTCATATTCACAAGGCCTGACAATTGACTTAATTTCGCCGGCCACTGTGGCCGAGCGGCTCTAGGCTCCACAGTCTGGAACCGCGCGACCGCTACGGTTGCTGGTTCGAATCCTGCCGCGGGCATGGATGTGTATGATGTCCTTAGGTTAGGTAGGTTGAAGTAGTTCTAAGTACTAGGGGACTGATGACCTCAGATGTTAAGTCCGATAGTGTTCAGAGCGATTTGAACCAAGCCAGTTGACTTAATTTCGCAACTAGTATTAGTGTAAAGTATTTTTTTATTAATTTAAAGTTGGGACCATGAGGCTGTTTCTCTTTTAAAGTTTTTTGAATTAGTTTCTTAGCATTTATACAACTCAATAACAGGTATGGATCACCGCAATTTGCAAATGCTAGTTAATCATTGTATTGTTATCAGTGCTCTGTTTTAATTAACGTGGTGACGATAAATTTTTGCATCCTTCAATGCAGTTAGCATTCCACTCCAGTAGCCTATGTGCCCTGCTTACCAATCCCACACCTTACCAGTCATTACAAAATTATGTTTGAGGTAGTACAAAAGCGATGCAGCGGGACAGTAGATGACTGGAAACTAGTGATTTGGAGTGGCGAATCGCATTATACCCCGTGGCTATCCGATGGAAGGGTTCTGAGTTTAGTGAATGGGTGGAGAACGTTACATGACAACTTGTGCGCTGCCAGCAGTGAAGATTGTTTTCCCCTTATATTGCGCTTAAGAAAACACTGAATGTGGGAAGATGTGAACACATCTTACAGCATTGTCCATTGCGTACAGTGTGGGAAAGCTTCAGAGGCGATGACTGTTTGCATTGTCATGATAGCGCACCGAAAGCAACGTCTGTTAGGCAATGGCTTGTGAACAGTAACATTCCAGAATGGACTGCATTGCACCGAGTTCGAGCTTAACCCAATACAACACCTTTCTCGTGAATTATAGGTAGAACGTCGAACTTTCTTCAGACCCTGGCGTCCATCAGGACCACCGCTAGTTTCGGCTCTTGAGGAAGACTGGACTGCCATTCCATCACAGAGATGCAGACAGCACATTGGAAGCGTCCACAGCAGAGATCAAGTAGACATGAAGACGAAGTATAGACGTACCCCATATTAAAGTCCACCATTAAGTGTCTGGACACACTTGACCATATATATACTACGAAAATTCCTAATTTCTTACCCACGCCGTGCTTCTCCTAAAACTACGAGTATTATTTAGTTTATACGAGATATTCAGACGACTGGCGGTAATAGTATAATTAGCTTCTGGAGAAACATTTTCTAAGATGAAATATTCTAAATTCACGATTCACTAAAAACATGTGCCCTTAAATTTCGATCTCGTTAACGGATTAACGTAAATTATATGAAAACCCTCATTCTCCTCTTTCAAACAAACTCTTTACATTTTACGAAAAGCTGATATTTCAAAAGTTATTGTTACTGCAAATACCTGTATTCCAGACTACTCGAATTTTGAAACGAAATCCATTAAAAATTCAAACGGCGCATTTTTGTAGCCTGTATTTTCGTTTTTTTCCAAAAATAAAGATTATATTTTTGGCAAAATAATGAGTTAGTTATCAAAATATTCCAGTCAGAAAATTTAATTTTTCAGAATTCCCAATGTACATTAAAAATTACCTCATAAAGTAGTACCTACCATTTTCCCATTTTTGATTAAACACTTTATAGTTAAACCAAATTACTTCATCATTTTATGCATACACATTTTTCCTAATTTTCCCCGTCTTATACGTTTTTATTGAAGATGTAATTGCGGTATTTTTTTTATTGGCGTCACTTACAGTCACATAGTTTTTCTGTAGGGAGTATTCGGCAAGTAAATCTGCTGTCCGTGTAGTTACGCTTTCTGATATTTTTGAAATACTGTCACCTGCCATGTACGGCACTGCTGTCAAAGTGAAGCTCTCTGGCAGATGTTATTAGTGGCAGAAATATACGAACCAGAAGTGCCATTGCTTGTAACTTGTAAATTATCTGTCTCTTCATGATCTTTGTGTACGTTGGAATATACATTACTGGCCATTAAAATTGCTACACCACGAAGATGACGTGCTACAGACGCGAAATTTAACCGACAGGAAGAAGATACTGTGATATGCAAATGATTAGCTTTTCAGAGCATTCACACAAGGTTGGCGCCGGTGGCGAGACCTACAACGTGCTGACATGAGGAAAGTTTCAAACCGATTTCTCACACACAAACAGCAGTTGACCGGCGTTGCCTGGTGAAACGTTGTTGTGATGCCTCGTGTAAGGTGGAGAAATGCGTACCATCACGTTTCTGACTCGGATAAAGGTCGGATTGTAGCCTATCCCGATTGCGGTTTATCGTATCGCGACATTGCTGCTCGCGTTGGTCGAGATCCAATGACTGTTAGCAGAATATGGAATCGGTGGATTCAGGAGCGTAATACGTAACGCCGTGCTAGATCCCAACGGCCTCGTATCACTAGCAGTCGAGATGACAGGCATCTTATCCGCATGACTGTAACGGATCGTGCAGCCACGTCTCGATCCCTGACTCAACAGATGGGGACGTTTGCAAGACAACAACCATCTGCACGAACAGTTCGACGAAGTTTGCAGCAGCATGGACTATCAGTTCGGAGACCATGGTTGCGGTTACCTGATGTCTCTACTTTCTGTGTCTGCCGTAGTTTTCGAACACTCATCTTCTGAAACCCCCAGAAGCACCTATGAGTAACAGACAATTTTATGGAATCCGCTAAAGCCATCCTCACACGACACGTGTTTCTTATCGCGAAGCGCGCCAGATGTTGTGTCCGTCATGGCTGCTGCACACTCTGAAACGACTTGCTACTTCTCACGGAACGCGCTCCTTTTCGTTATTTGCGACTGCAGTGCTCTCCAGCGGCAGTTTTCAACAACAGAGAAATGTGTCAAAACAAGTTATTGCTGAATATCTACAAATGTGCAATCGTTTATCGCGAGATACAAATCAACCGTGGCATTTGACAAACACATAAAACGCACCCAAAAAAATATTGGAAAATGCAGTTTTAATGCTATAATGGGCTAATACTGGACTAACAGTCCGCTGACAACAAAACTGCGTTGGTTCAAGGTAGTCAGCAAGTGAATCCATAAAAACTACAAAAATAGATGTACATATCTACGTATGTATGTTCCACATCCAAACCTAAACCAACAAAAGTTGGTACACATATTATTTACTGTCTGCAATGAAGCACTGTGGGGGTAAGAACGACTCACTCATCAATGGCGTGGGGGCGAGAATGGGAAAACTGTGTAGCCCACTATGCGAGAATACCTATACTTTAGTTATGCAGTAATTGAGAAGGACAGCACTTGAGACTTACAGCGAACTTTGCACAAAATGTCAAACCTTTTCCTCGCGACGAGCCCCGCAAAACGGCGAAAGGAAAAATTTTGTCGCTTATTATATTTTCGCTGTTCATGGCACAGGAAGTATGACGTTTCAATTTAGTACTTCTTTACTACAAAATGTAGTCCTCACTCATTTCGCAAACAGTGTACATATATTATTTAGCAGAAAAATTATATCATTGTACAACGCTTAGTTCAGTAGATACGTAATAAACAGTGAATGTGTGAAAAACCATCACATCATGCAAAACGTGAAGTTTATTATTTCGTTGCTACTAACTCCACTCTCAACACATTTCTGAGGGAGTATCCACTTTAGCTGCCGAAAAGTGCCTACAGAAATATGTTATCGTATGTCACGTACTTTTGTAAATATGACTTCAAATACTAAGATGCGAGAAAAATTGCCACATCATACATGAAGTTTTAATTTATTAATTCTTTTCTACTAAAGCTATTCACAATATTTTCGCAGACAATAGATATATACACCACTGGATGTACCTGCAAAATTATATCACTGTACACAACATACGAGGGTAATCCCAAAAGTGAGGTCTCCTATTTTTTTATAAGTACATAGATCTGTTTATTTCTACAATGGTTTACATCGGTTTACAGCTTGAACATTTAGCTATTTTTCGACACAATCACCATTTCTGTCGATGCATTTTTGTGGACGCTATGGCAGTTTTTGTATGTCCATGTCATACCAACTCGCCGCTAAGTTGTTTAGAAAGTTATGAACGTCTTCTTTCACCTCGTAGTTGGAGGTGAATCGTTGGGACCACAATTAACGCTGACAGGTACTGCGAGACACTGAAACAACTCAAACGGGCAATACAGAACCGGAGAAGAGGAATGTTGACAAGGGTAGGCTCTGAGTATTTTGGGACTTAATATCTGAGGTCATCAGTCCCCTAGAACTTAGAACTACTTAAAGGTAACTAACCTAAGGACTTCACACACATTCATGCCTGAGGCAGGATTCGAACCTGGGACCGTAGCGGTGGCGCGGTTCCAGACTGAAGCGCCTAGAACCGCTCGGCCACACCAGCCGGCTTATTGAGTAAGGGAGTACACATTCTCCATGACAACGCTCGCCCACACATCGCTCGGCAAAACCGTTGCTCTCCTGCAACAGCTTCAGTGGAACATAATTACCCACCCACTATATAGTCATGACTTGGCGCCCAGCGATTATCACCGGTTCTCTAGGTTTAAAGAACATTTGGCTAGAAAGCTATTCAGCTCCGACGACGAGGTGAAAGAAGAGGTTCATAACTTTTTGAACAGCATAGCGGCGAGCTGGCATGACATGGGCATTCAAAAACTGCCACAGAGTCTACAAAAATGCATCGACAGATACGGTGATTACGTCGAAAAATAGCTAAATGTTGAAGCTGTAAACTGATGTAAACCATTGTAGAAATAAACAAGTCTATGTACTTATAAAAAATAGGAGACCTTACTGTTGGGCTTAGCCTCGTAGTTCCGACGGCTTAAACATTAATCTGCTGAAAGGAAATTGCAGGGAGAAATTTTCGGTCGACATACAGGTGAAAATTGTGTACAAATACCTATGAAATATATTTGACATGCACATATGCAAACATAGTCATGGGTATAAAGCTCGTCCGAAACGAATTCAATCAAATTTGGTACACTTACAATTTGAAAAGAAATACTGTTGGTGTAAGATCCACCAACACGCTATTGTGATCAGTGTGATAAAGTGGTGAGAGAAGGGAGGACGAGGAGGGAGACAGATAGTGAGGGTGCAGGAGGAGATAAGCACAGATAGATAGAAGGAGGATGGGGACAGAGCTAGGGGAGTGGGAAACAGACAGAGGGGAGAGAAGGACAGAGAAGGAGGAGGAAGAGACAGGCAGGTAGAAGGGAAGGAGGAATAGGGAAAGGGAAGAGGCAGAATGGATGAGAGAGGGAAGGAGATGGATAAAGAAATGAAAGGAGCAGGGAAAGGGGGGCCGAGGAGATCGACAGAGAGAGGGGGGAGGCAGTGGACAGAGAGATTAGATGGTGGAGATCGGCAGAGAGGGACAAGGGGATGAACAGAGAGAGGAGGGACGAGATGTGGAAAAAAAGAAAGGTGATGAGAAGAGAGAGGGTGAGTAGGAGGTAGATATAGAGAGTTGGGAAAGAAGAGTTGGACAGGGAGACGCGAGAGGAGGAGAAGGGCTAGTAGAAGATTAGAGTAAATAAGTAGACGGGCAGCACTGGTTTCTCAGCTAGAAAACGAATAACTCAACATCGTTCCGCAGTTCATCCACTGAGGACATTAGCTAAACAATTGCTATTTTCAATGACTGAAAACACACAGCGCTGAAGCTTGCTGTGGTAAGTCGAGGTAACTTCAGGAAGCTGATCGACGTATTGGGAAGTGTATCTTCGGCGTTACACCGGTTCTGTACAAGAGTTATTAAATCCGAGTGCCGTATACGACACGTGGGTCGCCAAGAAGTTAAGCGCGAATCGACCTTTAGGTCCCGGCCGCTGTCAGTGGCGACGCCGGCGGCGATATCAGACTGAGGGAATCGAGGGTCAGAGGGCTGGCCAGGTCCGCATCGCATCGCATCGGCTGTCAGGCTTGCGCGGCGCCGGACCTCGCTAATTGGATTACGTCAGCGGCGATCACAGGGGCGCGGGCTGCAGGTAGCGGGCGCCCTTCCTGGAAGCAGTGCGGTCGCCCGCCGGCCTTTGGCAGCGTCGTCTACTGCGCTGCGCGCGGCCAAACGAGCGACGCCGCCGGCTTTGAAGGCTCGCCCGGCAATTGGCGTCGCCGGCACCGCCCGCAAAGCTGCGGACGTGGTAATTATGTAGCGGGGGCGGTGCGAGCCATCCGCAGCGGCCGGGCCGCGTTGCGTTCCGCGCGCCGCGGAGGCGTCTGGCATTCCCGCGGCTGCGCGCGCCGAAAGAGCGACAACACTGCAAAGAGTAGACGCGCCTGCCTTCTCTCTTTTAGCAACAAAGCGGCTGAAAAGCTTTGCGCGCCAAGTCCGCCGGGATAACGGCTTTTTGTGTACCGCGCCCTCTCTTTTTCATTTTTTTTTCTTTTTACCGGAACACAAAGGCACGGTCAGCAACCTCGTATACCGGAAGGCACAGACGCAGCAGTCTGTTCAGGTGCGCAACTCTGCGCAGACGAGAGATGCACACGTCCTCTAAAAAAAAACCGACTGATTTCGTTGCTCCGCCACAAAGTAGGGACGTATCAATAACTAGTATCGTTCACCGCAGAACAGTTAATTGCTGCCCACTTACGACCGGCTTTAGACTGCTGCTGTTGTTTCCAATATTGCCTTTCTGGCTGTTGCTCTATTTGATCCTTTGTAGCATTCTCTTTATACTCTTCCACAATCCCTGCAATATCGAAATTTTTGTATACGAGTATTATGGGAGACTTGTGGCAGAAGGGTAGTGTACAGAGAAACACACGTCGCTTACAGGTTACACTTAAATCTAGTGACCGATTTTAGCATCGCATGAGGTAACGCACACTACAGACCGCTACAAGCAGTTCGCTGCGCCGGCCGGTGTGGCCGAGCGGTTCTAGGCGCTACAGTCTGGAACCGCGCGACCACTACGGTCGCAGGTTCGAATCCTGCCTCGGGCATTGATGTGTGTGATGTCCTTAGGTTAGTTAGGTTTAAGTAGTTCTCAGTTCTAGGTGACTGATCACCTCTTCTAAGTCCCATAGTGCTCAGAGCCATTTGAACCATTTTTGGACTGTTGTTAACCATTTGAAAGTTCGCTGCATTTTCTGTTTTTGTTGTTTGCTTAGCGTTTATAAGTATTAAAAATTCTAGATATCTAAGTGATGTATAATATGTTAAAACTGTTTTAAGGATATTGTTAATTTTCAGTTACTGAGTTTTATGGCGAGCAAAATTCAAAATGTTTTTTAAAACTAATTACTTAGTATCCAGACGCTTAAGCCCTACTTTGTCAGCTGTTTATCGTCCTGTACCTTGAAATCGTAGGTCTTCTATCATAGAAATTAGTAAATGAACTGTGTTTCCTTAATGCCTTCGCCGGACCGGATGGCCGAGCGGTTCTAGACACTATAGTCTGGAGCCGCGTGACCGCTACGGTCGCAGGTTCGAATCCTGCCGCGGGCATGGTTCAAATGGCTCTGAGCACTATGGGACTTAACATCTGTGGCCTTCAGTCCCCTAATTAACCTAAGGACATCACAAGCATCCATGCCCGAGACAGGATTCGAACCTGCGACCGTAGCGGACACGCGGTTCCAGACTGAACCCCTAGAACCGCACGGCCACACCAGCCGGCCCTCGGGCATTGATGTGTGTGATGTCTTTAGGTTAGTTAGGTTTAAGTAGTTCTAAATTCTAGTGGACTGATGGCCTCAGAAGTTAAGACCCATACTGACCAGTGCCATTTGAACCATTTCTGTAATGCCTTAATAATTTTCCCTCTTTTGAAACTGAAATCTACGAGATTTACGATACCGCAGAACCTCTCTTTGTAAAAGGCACTATGCTGTATTCCGTCAGACGTGCATGCAAGTTTGTGTGGAGCAACACACACTGCGGCGACCAGTTGCGACACGTTTAACCTCCAGCTGTAGAATGGAAGGCAGGCATCGGACAACTCAGAAACACAGGTACTGCAATAACTTATTTATGCGGGGTTTTGATCTTCTGATGACTTTACATGTCGATAAACGACAGCATCATCTGCAAAAAACCTAAGACGGCTTCCCGGATTATCTCCTAAATCGTGTTACAAAAAGGTTCGGCCAAACTTTCAGGAAACATTTCCCACACGCAAATAAAGAAAAGATGTTATGTGGACATGTATCCGGAAATACTTAATTTCCATGTTAGGGCTCAATTTTAGTTTCTTCCACCTACGCTCAATGGGGCACGTTATCATGATTTCATACGGTTACCTGTGCTACTAGAACATGTGCCTTTACAAGTACGACACAACATGTGGTTCATGCACGATGGAGCTCCTGCACATTTCAGTCGAAGTGTTCGTACGCTTCTCAACAACAGATTCGGTGACCGATGGATTGGTAGAGGCGGACCAATTCCATGGCCTCCACGCTCTCCTGACCGCAACCCTCTTGACTTTCATTTATGGGGGCATTTGAAAGCTCTTGTCTACGCAGCCCCGTTACCAAATGTAGAGACTCTTCGTGCTCGTATTGTGGCCGGCGGAGGGTGGATTCATGTATGCTCGCTAACGGATGACATTTTGAACATTGCCTGTAACAAAGTGTTTGAAGTCACGCTGGTACGTTCTGTTGCTGTGTGTTTCCATTCCATGATTAATGTGATTTGAAGAGAAGTAATAAAATGAGCTCTAACACGGAAAGTAAGCGTTTCCGGACACATGTCCAATTAACATATTTTCTTTCTTTGTGTGCGAGGAATGTTTCCTGAAAGTTTGGCCGTACCTTTTTGTAACACCCTGTATAGCTCTATATATAACAAAGCTAGTGACCGCTCGTTGGCATTAGTCAGCCAGTCAGTCAGGCACCAGTAGCTGTCCGAGACACAAGCAGCAACAGGGAAGTAACCGAACTTGTGACTTTTACGAGTTCATAACCAGGAATGAATTTTATAACATCGTCTGTGTGCTTTAATAGTTTAGTTTCTAGAGTTTCTGCATGTTAATTTAATATCTAATAACCACAGTTTCACGTTCTCTTGTGTAGGTCAGTAAACCGATTTTGTTACTTATTACAAGTTCCTAATGAGGGACGAATTATTTAGTTTCATCTGAGTTGGTTCTACGCGCTACAGTCTGGAAGCGCGCGACTGCTACGGTCGCAGGATCGAATCCTGCCTCAGGCATGGATGTGTGTGATGTCCTTAGGTTAGTTAGGTTTAAGTATTTCTAAGTTCTAGGGGACTGATGACCTTAGAAGTTAAGTCCTATAGTAGTCAGTTCCATTTGAATCATTTTTTACCTGAGTTCTTCGGTACCTAGGTTTCTGAGTCTCAGCATATTAATCTAATTTACTAGACGCAGTTCATGCGTTTTCGTCAAGGTCTATAACAGAGTTTCGCAGCATGTGCTGATTGTCCGCTATGTCTTTAGTATGGACAGGGACTGCGATTTCTGTGTGCGGATGCAAGCCGAGTTGGCGACATTTCGCTCTCAGCTTCAGGCTGTGATGACTTCGGTTACACAGCTTGAGACTGCAGTGCAATGTGTGAAAGTTTAGGTTTAGCCATGAAGGGCGCACGGATAGCCGAAACTGTCAGTCTGGTTTCCGCAGTCGTGCACCTCGGACGTCTGTTCACGACCCTCCAGCGGAGCTTCGCGCGCACGTGGTTGTTTACTTCGTGTTAGCCTTCGCCAGTGCCTGCATTTTCGTACCGACAGTCTACCATCAAGATCACCTGTAATAATGAATTTACACAACCGAAGGCATTTGGAGTGGAACGATTTATATGCGAAGAAATTAAACCTGAACCACAAGATAAGACTGGAATTCACTTCTTTATCAGAAGCAGTGTGGTCTACGTCAAATTGATCAATGACACGGTGTGTGCCAAAATTTAAACATTGTGACGGCCATGTCGGAGCGGTGGCTATTGATCATGTTGGGCATGGATTAAGAACTGTCAAGACTATTCGAGCAACCACTTGAGGTTCCGGCTGACATTGTGGTTGCTGCGCTGCAACCCTCTGGTAGGGTACTCATTCATATATCAGAAAAATGGTCAAACATTACCACGTACCTGGTACTTGATGCGTGAGACAAATACGGATCGAGGAATCAAAACATGTGCCAGTTTATCTCACAATTGGAGGCTGCAGAGCGATAATCATTTACGACGGTCAGCGGAAAACTTGCTCAGGTTGTGGCCAGGATAGCCATGTTCTCTCAGCATGTCTACAATGAATAATTGTGCAAGTACCGATAGGTGGAGCTGCAGCAACACTACTGGCGACATCTCTCCCTCTCACATGTGCAAACGTCTTCCGGGTGAATGCTCCAATGAACAGTGACCTCACTCATCAGCAGTGATGCCTAAGGACGTGATCTAATGGTTCTCCTCATCGTCGGGAGTAGAAATAACTAGCAGGGGGCGATATCCGGCGAATACGCTGGCTGAGGCGACATAACTGTTTTGTTCTTTGCCAAAAAATCACGAAAAAACGTTGAGGTGTGAGCGGGAGCATTGTTGTAATGCAGGTTCCATGGGCTGTTTTGTCACAATTCTGGTCGTTTTCTTCGAATAGTTTCACGCAAACGGCGCTTACCTTCCGTATAGTATTCCTTTTATTGTCCGTACGACCATACGGCAGGTAGTCATGATCCACTACCTCACTGTATTCAAAGAAGACAGCGAGAAGAACCTGCAGATGTTATCGAAAACCTCGATTTTCTTTTTTTCGTTCTAGGGTCCTCAGGCAGTTTCCATTTGGACGATTTGGCTTTGGTTTCCACGTAGTACCACTACACCCATGATTCGCCACTTGTTATAACCTTGTTTAGAGGTTCTGGATCGTTATCGACTTCATTCAGCAGTTCCTGAACACTGTCTAGGTGACTTTGTTTTTGGACATACTTCAACAATTTCGTAACAAACTTCGCTGGTACACGTTTCATACCCAAAGCAGCCGAAAAATTATTTGGTATGAGCCAAACGATATGCCAACATCATCAGCAAGCTCTCTGATGGTGATTCGATGTTTGTCCACAACCATTTTCTTTACTTCTTCTACATTGTCGTCAGTAATTGATGTGCTAAGGCGGCGAAGGCAGTTGTCATCTTCAACATCTTCTCGATCCTCTTTGAAAAGTTTCTACGACTCTTTTCTTACTCATAGCAGACACGTCAAAAGCCACAGCCAACATTTCGAATTCGGTGTCACACTTTATTCCATTTTCCAAGCGAAATTTAGTGCAAATTATTTGATCCATGTTTTTCTAAATTAAAAATTCGCAGAACACTTGAAAGCAGGTACAACATTTTAGACTGTAAACAATAAACTAAATATTCATACCAGCTAAAAATGCAAACATACATCAGTATCATGTGTACCTACAAGATAAAAAAAAATTGAAAATTTCCCCTTACTTTTTGATGACGCCCGGTACAGGTAACGTAAGGTAATTTGGCAGTATTTTCAAAAACCTAATGTTTTATTAGAGTAAAATAACAAAAAAATATGCAATTCATTTTATTAAGTAACTACATACGTGTGCTACATGTTATGGACATATTACACTCTTCTTATTGTTATTGGCAATGTTCATAATTGTACGTAGCTTTGAAGCAAACACAGGAAGGTATTTTTGCAATAGCTAAGGCTATTCTGCAGTAGACAAATGGCTCTGAGCACTATGCGACTTAACTTCTGAGGTCATCAGTCGCCTAGAACTTAGAACTAATTAAACCTAACTAACCTAAGGACATCACACACATCCATGCCCGAGGTAGGATTCGAACCTGCGACCGTAGCGGTCGCTCGGTTCCAGACTGTAGCGCCTAGAACCGCACGGCTACTCCTGCCGGCATTCTGCATAACACATAACTTCACAACACGTTTCATTCACCCTACTGCATCAGTCCTCGTCTTCGGAACCCGAATGGTCCAAACAATTATCACACATGTAGATAGCTTCCTTAGTCGACTGTTTCCGGCAGCTGTCATGGTAGGGTATGAAGCAAAAAGACCACTGTGTCCATGATGCACCACTTTCTTTCTTCACGTCAGTAACGTGTGTACAATACTTGCTCCAAGAACGCTTGGTATGAACGTCTTGCAGAAAGGCGTAGAACTGACGTAAGAGCTCACATATTACGGAGATGTTTAGCAAACTCAAGTGGCAGAGTCTGCAAGAGAGGCGCTCTGGATAGCGCTGTAGCTTGCTGTCCAGGTTTCGAGAGGGGTGCATTTCTGGATGAGGTATCGATTATATTGCTTCACCCTACTTATACCTCCCGAGGAGATCACGAATGTAAAATTAGAGAGATTAGAGCGCGCACGGAGGCAGTCGCTCTTCCCGCGAACCATACGCGGCTGGAACAGGAAAGGGAGGTAATGACAGTGGCACGTAAAGTGCCCTCCGCCACACACCGTTGGGTGGCATGCGGAGTATAAATGTAGATGTAGATGCAGATGTAGATTTCGCTAAATAAATAAACCAAATTATTTATGTATCATTATATATCTCATAGTACCTAACGTGTATAAATAAGAGGTGTATTTCGTGCTTATTGCAGACCTAAAATGGATTCACAACTATGGAGAAAATAACTGCTTCACTACCACAATGAAGTGTGCCACACTACAGTAACTTGTTTTGTCAGCGTAGACTTCTGACCGCGGGAGAACGTAGCTGTAATGCTACTCTAGAATAAATGTGCAAAACCAGGAAACACGAGACTGATTTGGAACATCGCTGCTAGCCTGTAACAAGATGCTGCGAAATTACCTTACTTCACCTTACCCTATCAGCAGAGGAAGCGCCCTGGAGTTTTCAGTACTCGCTGGTACGTCCTAACGTCATGAAGGTACAGACGCAGAGCATATTAAGAAAATACGTCACTTCAAAGACTGCGAAACAGCTCTTCCACTATTTTCAGACCAAGAGACGCCAGAAAAACCGATGCGAAACGCGAGCTGCCTATGTCGGCGCGTAACCACGCCGCGGGAGTCTGTCCCCCTGATTGGCCTTCAGAGGAGATGAAAACAGCGGACACAGCTCCCACACCCCCCTGCGCCACCTCCTATCCGACAGCGACCGCGGCAGTGACGCCCTGTCAGCGGCCTGAGGCGCCAAGTGGCTGTCGGTGAGAGATGGGCAACCACCCCACACCAGAACGCCAGACGTTTTGTCTCGTTACAGTTACACCCCCAACCACAATCTTCCTAAAATACGTTTCGTCAACAGCCACATGAAGCTCCATTTCTTCCAGAATGATATTTTGAATGTTTAGAGCTTACGTAATAGCTCTTTGTTGGTGCCATTACGGTTCTTTCTTCCTCATGGGTGAAAATTTTCGTTCATACTGAGTGGTGGACAACACGTTAAATGCAAGGGTATCAACGGGGATGTCGTAAGGACTGGATCTGAATTCTGTAGAAGTCGTGCTGTAGCTACTACTGACATTTCTTTAAAACCAGTACTATCATTAGACTGTTGTTCATTTACAGTGTTATATTAACACTTACACAATGATGAGTCAAGATGGTGTACTCAGTAATGAAACAAATCAGTAGGGTCTGCCATAAATATCGACTCTTAGACAATGAGTCTAATAGTGTATTTTAATACGACAGTACGCTATCCCAGGCAATTTATAACACTTAAAACACCTGATAATAGCACTTTAGAAGCCAAAATCATGATTGTGTAAGTGTAAATGTAACACTGTAAATAAACAACAGTCTAATGGCGGTACTGACTTTAAAGAAATTTACAGAGGGGTCCAAAAAACGTATCCACTGTTTAAAAGTCAATAACTTGCAAACTAATTGTCGGAGTTGTCTCATCTTTAATAGTTTATAGTTCCGGCATTCGCCATAGAAGCGTTGTATTGCGTTGTTTTGTTTTGTCAGATGACAGTCGCCAGATAGTCAGTGTTTTGATCTTAGTTGCACCTAGTCACTCGAGTAAACATGGCTGGCGCAAGGCTTACATTCCATGAAAGGAAGTCAGTTTTGAAGTGGTATTTTAAGTACGAAAACATTAATGAGGTTCAACGGCAATGTCGAAATGACTATCAAACAGAGCCACCGACACTTTTAACGATTCGTCGCATTCGAGACAAATTTGTAGACGAAGGCTGTGTTAAAGATGTATACACAGACAACGATCTGGACGGCCTGTAACAGTAACAAGTCCAGCTAACTCCCGTCGTGTGTTACAACAATTCACTCGCTCACCACAGAAGTCTGTGAGACAGTGTGCCCGTGAAACTGGAGTGAGTCGCTCAAGTGTTCGGCCAATTTTGAAGACAGCGAAGTGGAAGTGCTACATCCCACGATTGCTACACGCAATGAACGAGGACGACCCAGATCGCAGAATGAAGTATTGCGAGTGGTTTACTAACATGGTGCGCAACGATGAAGAGTTTGCAGAGATGATTGTGTGGTCTGATGAGGCACAGTTCAAACTCAGTGGTACAGTAAATCGCCATAATTGCATCTACTGGGCCGTCGAAAATCCGAACGTCCATGTAGACAAAGGCGTGAATTTGCCAGGAGTAAATGTGTGGTGTGGGTTGTCTTACCGGGGCTTGATTCGGCCATTCATCTTTGACGGCACAGTTACGGGTGAGGTGTACCTTCAGAAGCTTCAGACATCCATTTTACCTACCATCCGAGACATGTATGGATACGGAAGAGTTTACTTTCAACAACATGGTGCCGCAGCTCACTACCAAAATCGTGTTAGGGTGTATCTCGACGAAAATCTACCAGGAAGATGGATAGGCCGTAGAGGTGCTGTGGAGTATCCGCCATGTTCCCCAGACCTAACTCCTCTGGACTTTTACCTGTGGGGAACACTAAAGAACATCGTTTATCGACAAAAGCCACGCACATTGGATGAACTTCGAGAATCCATCGTACATTCCTGTGCAAATATCCAACTGAACACGTAGAAGTCAGTAGTTCGTGCTGCAGTTCGGCGGCATCGTTTGTGTGTGGATGTTAGTGATGACCATTTCGAACACCTACAGTGATATCTTTAAGTTGGATTTTAAGCTACACTTTCACCAAAAATGAGACAATTAGTTAGCAAGTTATGGACTTTTAAACAGTGGATACATTTTTTTGGACCCCTCTGTATTATGACTATGGCCCACGCATTATGAAAAAATTATTACTACTGACATGTTAAATAATCGAGTCTTCTGTCTGTCGGTTTTAGCGTCATTCTCGCTGTCTTCCTCAGGAACACCGAGGGAAGTGGTGCAGTGGTTAGAGCACCGAACTCACATTCGGGAGGACGACGGTTCAAAGCCGCGTCTGGCCATCCCGATTTAGGTTGCCTGTTGATTTCCCTAAATTGCGAATGCCGAGATCGTTTCTTTGAAAGAGCAATCGCAATCTCCTTACCCCATTCGTGTCACAATCTGAGCCTGTACTCCGTCTCTAATGACCTTGACGTTGACGGCTCGTTAAGGCTAATCTGCCTTCCTTCTTCAGGAGCTGCGTTTCAGGGAGTACCCGAAGAAGACAGCGAGTCGCGCTGTAGGGATAACGTGCGAGAACAACAAGACAGTCAGCAGAACATGTGAACATATCTCCGGAAAAGCCTGAAGAATTTCAACTTCTAAAACTCTTCCAGCGCTGGATTTTTTCCCTGTTCCCGAGCGGTAAAGAGCTCTTCGATCCATGCCATAACAACTGGAAATATGACCGATTGCTTGAGATGTCTGGATAACGTATTGGATCCCAATAATTACGTTTATTTCACTTCGTTGTTAACTGTTCTACAGGTCTAAAAGAATTAGTAAATTATTTAAATTTCGTTGTCGTTTTGAAATTTTATGCGATCTACACATAATTCTCCTGGACACTGTGGGGAAACACGGAGAGTAGTAATCAAACTTTCCTTTGTTACGTGACCTTTCTACGGACTTGTGACGTGATGTGGCTCAATCTACTGATGTGTATCTCGCGCAAGATCGCTCGCTCAGGTTTGGTGCACAAATTAAGTTATCTTATGACATTTACGCCAAGAAGTTACATGCAAACTGGTGATTATAACTTGCAATGCACACACTCTGTAACACCGACATCAAGAAACTGAACAATCATATTTAGCAATAATGGAACCATTATCTTTGAAATAATTCCAGATTTTAAAATTATTATTTATTTGGTGACAGAAGTCAGTTTCCAAAAGACTGAAAAAGTCAAGGAATTATTTCCAATGACAATGTCAATGAAGAATGAAAACAGGTTTCCATACCATAAACAATTTCTACAAAATGGCTCTATGTTGTAGAGCACTCTTCGTTGCAAAATGATGCAGCAATGTTTCTGACCATAGTGCTAATAACTTAAGAATGTGTAGTGCTGTATATACTGATTAAGTTCACTTACAATATTTATCTGTTTTCCTACTTCACCTGATCACTTTGGGACCAACAGGCCCTCTCTTAAATCAGACCAGCGTTTCACACATACAGTATCTTCCTTTATATCGTAGTTCGCTAAGAAATAGAAATTTTAATATGGGCAGTAGTAATACAAACGATCTAGTGGTGCAGATTTTTAAATCTGGTTATTGGCGTTGACGTTAGGATGTAAAGAGAAAGATAGAGGGTGTAAGGGGCATGGGGAGGGGTGTTTGATGAACATCTTGAGCATTTGGGTGTTTGATGAACATCTTGAGCATTTGACATCACCTAAGAATTTAAACGTAATACTGGGAAGCGATATGAAATCAGATATCATGTAAAATGATATGGAGTCGAAGACCTGGCTATGTTTGAAGGGCTCTGGGAAAACGTAGTAGACCCCTGAAGGAGATCCCGTGAAGGAATGTTCCGAACAGTTCGGTAGTGTTGTTTCAATATCTTGAATCCTTATCAGGCAGACATGGTAGCAAATTCAGGGGCGTATCGCTAGGATAGTATGGCATAGGTCTAGCCCATACGAAACTATAGCAGAGCTGCTCAGGGAACTCAAATCCTTGCAAGAAGATGTAGTTCTCCAGAAACAGTGTTTGCTAAACCTTGCAAAGACAACATTCGAGGTAAACGTTGACACACTGACTGCCGCACATATAGCCAGGCGACGGCGTCAGCAGTCAGGTACTTGATGTGGGCGCTATTATGGCATGTCTTGAGTAAGAATCATAAGAATGGGATAGACCACGTTACGGCCTGTACAGGGACATGCACTGACCAGCCGGAACTTAATGACCACCCACCTACTATCGATATAAATCCGCCGAGGCGATAGCAACGCGCATCACCTGGCAAGGAAAGACCGCTTATCAGACACACTCACTACGCATGTAAAATCAGTGAGCGTGCTGTCCGTGTGTAGAATGGGGAAGGTTCGCGGTCTATCTGAGTTTGATCGATGGCAGACTGAGATGGCCGAGCGACTCCATACTAGCGTTAAGTAAACTGCACAACTTCTCAGTAATTAGAGAAGTGCTGTGGTGAGTGTCTTCAACACGTGGAGAAATCAAGGTGAAACCACGTCCTCATTACAAATGTCGGACGTCGTAGGCTGGGCATGGTTGTAAAACAGAAAAGGCGGCGAACTGTGGCGGAACTAACATAAGATTGCAATGCTGGGCAGAGTAGAAATTTGTCTGCAGTAACTTTCTTGTACATGAGCGGGAGGTAATACTCATGGTTAATTACCAGGGCCTGCCGTGGCTGTCTACTGACTGAAAAACCACTGGATCCCACTAATTACAGACGCGCCGAAAAATTCAAGCACGCTCACCTAATAGAAATTTGCCAACAAAAATTTATATTTCTCTCGAAAATACACAGAAAAACAAAAATCAAAAGAGTGCAGCGCTGTACCCAATACAGCACGACAAGACTGCAAGCAGAAATGCAAAACCCAATACCTGATGAAAAGAATAATTAAATTAAAATTAATTACATTTAGCTTATCCGTACTTATGGAGTATCAGAAGATTCCTAGCAGTAGGATCCTGGAACAGGGCTGCTATTTAAAAGAGATGTCTTGCCCATTAAAAGGAATTGGGAATGGCAGGGCCTACCCTTTCACCACATCTGCTCACAACTGCCCTATCAGTGTGATTTTCCCTTATTTAGAACGGAGGACTGGGGATGAATTTCATACGGTCACTTCATAAAAGTGTCGTCGGCGCATCAGAAATGATTGGGGCCTAGCGCTAGGATCGTCAATCTGCATGAAAAATACCCACCACGGTCAAACAAAACTACTCATTGGACTTATAATTAGTTTTATCATCTTAAGAGCAACATTTTCAGTAGGGGGCATTGCAATGCTAGCATTTCCTTGATATCTATGTATATGGGGTTAACACTTTTCATTGAAAGTCTGATTAAAAGCACGACAATGCATTATAAATCGAAATTACACTTGTACAAACGAAGTATAATTACTAAATGTACATATCTTGTTACCTATGGACGTTCATACAAGCCTGGGCATAGACAAGGCTGGGCATGGTTGTAAAACAGGAAAGGCGGCGAACTGTGGCGGAACTAATATAAGATTGCAATGCTGGGCGAAGTAGAAATTTGTCTAAAGACGCAGTGCACCAAACACTCCTAACGACGGGCCTCCACAGCCGACGACCCATGCATGTGCCAATGTTGACACCAAGACATGGCCAACTACGACTGAAATGGGAACTTGATCATCGGCACTGGACGTTGGCACAGAGGCAGAGCGCTGCACCGTCTGATGAATCCCGATACTTTCTTCATCATGCAGATGGGAGGGCGCGAATCCATCGTCTTCCAGGGGAACAGCTCCTTGACACTGCAGGACGGGGACAAGCTGGCGGTGGCTTCATTATGCTCTGGGGAAGAATCAAGTGGGCATCCATGGGTCTAGTGAAGCTTGTGCAAGGCACAGTGACTTACAAGGAATATCGCACGCTGGCTGCAGATCACGTACACCCCTCCACGGCGATCATGTTTCCCAACGGTAGCGGCATTTCTCAACAAGAGAATGCGCCATGTCACAAGGGCAGCAGTGTGGTGGAGCAGTTCGAGGAACACTGTGGTGAATACCCGCCCCCTCCCCCCAACTCGCCAGATTTGAATCCGATGGAACACATCAGGGATGTGATTGAACTGACGGGAATTACGACATCTGTGTGTGCAGATACGGTGCCATACCCCTCAAACGACCTACCAAGGCCTCATTGCTTCCATGCCATGACGCGTTGCTGCTGCTATCCGTGCCCAAAGTGGACATAACGGCTATAAGATATGTGGGAATAATGTTGTGACTGATCATTGTATATACTGACATTTTCCTCCCGCTCGATACACAATGGAAAATTGTACTCAAATGCAGGAGGATCTGCAGCGAATTGACGCATGGTGCAGGGAATGACAATTGAATCTCATTGTGGTTAAGTGTAATGTGCTGCGAATACATAGAAAGAAAGATCCCTTATCGTTTAGCTATAACACAGCAGGTCAGCAACTGGAAGCAGTTAATTTCATAAATTATCTGGGAGTACTCATTAGGAGTGATTTAAAATGGAATGATCATATAAAGTTGCTCGTCAGTAAAGCAGATGCCAGACAGATTCATTGGAAGAATCCTAAGGAAATGCAATCCGAAAACAAAGGAAGTAGGTTACAGTACGCTTGTTCGGCCACTGCTTGAATACTGCTCAGCAGTGTGGGATTCGTACCAGATAGGGTTGCTAGAAGAGATAGAGAAGATCCAACGGAGAGCAGCGCGCTTCGTCACAGGATCATTTAGTAATCGCGAAAGCGTTACGGAGATGATAGATACACTCCAGTGGAAGACTCTGCACGAGAGACGCTCAGTAGCTCGGTACGGGCATTTGTTGAAGTTTCGAGAACATACCTTCACCGAGGAGTCAAACAGTATGTTGCTCCCTCCTACATATATCTCGCGAAGAGACCATGAGGATAAAATCAGAGAGATTAGAGCCCACACAGAGGCATACCGACAATCCTTTCCACGAACAATACGAGACTGGAATAGAAGAGAGAACCGATAGAGGTACTCAGGGTACCCTCCGCCACACACCGTCAGGTGGCTTGCGGAATATGGATGTAGATGTAGATGTAGATCTATTGGAATAGGACAATAAATCGATAATGTTAATAAATATATTCTCCGCCATGAACCGTACACATGCTTGCAGAAGGAAGCGCAGTACTTGACAACTCCAGATACCTTTTTGTCCAGAACAAAATGGTTCAAATGGCTCTGAGCACTATGGGACTTAACTTCAGAGGTCATCAGTCCCCTAGAATTTAGAACTACTTTAACCTAATTAACCCAAGGGCTTCACACACATCCATGCCCGAGGCAGGATTCGAACCTGCGACCGTAGCGGTCGAATGGTTCCAGACTGTAGCGCCTAGAACCGCTCGGCCACCCCGGCCGGCTTTTGTCCAGAACCAGAATAAAAAAGGTATCAAGCGAATGTTACTTAACTATTGCCTTTCTTGCAATTTTGTTAGTTATAAAGATAAGACAATTACCGCAAAAGCCTATGCTTTGACATATTTGGAAGGTTCATTAAATACGTGAATATTTTGGAATGTTCACTGTTTCTATAAATAGCTGCACTTTCCGCCCAAGAGTGCAGTTCTGTTGTGGTTGTAAGTTGGGGTCAGCAATAAACGTACTTTCATTTCAAAGTGCTTCACATCATTGGTGATCCTGTCTTCTGATTTGGCCTTTCCTGTGCTATTGACATGACTGCCTTTACTTTATACAACATTTATACAGAAGTGCCAAAGAAACTGGTATAGGCATGCGCATTCAAATAAAGAGATATGTAAACAGACAAAATAACTAACTATGGTCGGCAAAGCTTATATAAGACAACAAGCGTCTGACGCAGTTATTATATCGGTCATTGCTGCTACAATGGCAGGTTATCAAGATTTAAGTGAGTCTGAACGTAGTGTCACATTCGGCGCACAAGCGATGGTTCAAATGGCTCTGAGCACTATGGGACTTAACATCTCAGGTCATCAGTCCCCTAGAACTTGTTGTTGTTGTTGTCGTCTTCAGTCCTGAGACTGGTTTGATGCAGCTCTCCATGCTACCCAATCCTGTGCAAGCTTCTTCATCTCCCAGTACTTACTAAAACCCACATCCTTCTTGAATCTGCTTAGTGTATTCATCTCTTAGTCTCCCTCTACAATTTTTACCCTCCACGCTGCCCTCCAATGCTAAATTTGTGATCCCTTGATGCCTCATAACATGTCCTACAAACCGGTCTCTTCATTTTGTCAAGTTGTGCCACATATTCCTCTTCTCCCCAATTCTGTTCAATACTTCATCATTAGTTATGTGATCTACTCATCTAATCTTCAGCATTATTCTGTAGCAACACAGTTCGAAAGCTTCTATTCTCTTCTTGCCCAAACTATTTATCGTCCATGTAGCGTAAAGTTTAACTTGTTGTTTCAGAAACTTTGCACTTTTGTTTTTGTTTACACACAGTTGCGTATAGGCCAAATTTGTGTAACCATATTTTCGTGTTTATCTGTAATTTAACTGACTTATTCTTAATAAATTATTACGTTTATCATGAGTGAAAAGTGCTTGACTTGCCGTAGAATTGTTAGGTCGGGGCTTTGGTGTGATGGGTGCTGTAGTTTTTTCCATGTGGGTGACTGTAGTGGCGTGGGAATAGGGGAAGTAAATGAGACTCATCAGTGGTTTTGTAGGATTTGTAGTAGAGATAGGAAGATACTGGAACAGGAGGGGAAAATTGCTGCCCTTCAGGCTGAGTTAGACAAGGCCAGGGGAGATCTTGACAGGTTAAGGAGGGAGAAGGGTAAAGAGAGGTGGGAAGTGGCAACAGGCAACAGGAGGAACAGGCCTAGAACTTTGTCTGACAGCTTTATGGTGAATGTGGAAAATAGATTTGACCTGTTGCTTCAGTTAGAAGCTGGTGAGCCTCAAGCAGTTACAGGTGTAGACAGGGCACAACAAACTTTCAGCAGCAAATTGAAAAGTAAGAATGTAGGGAAATCAGTAAAGAGAAAGAAAGTGTTGTTGTTAGGTAGTTCCCATGGAAGAGGTGTTGGCCAACTCTTGCAGGATGAACTAGGATCAGAATACCAGGTCACCAATTTTTTTAAACCTAGTGCTGGTCTGGAGCAGGTGACAGAGGATTTAGGATCACTTTGCAAAGATTTCACTAAGGAAGACACCGTGGTTATAGTGGGTGGGGCAGGTAACAGTATTGACAGAGATCCTGGGTACAGCGTAGAGTGTGACCTGGCGAAGATTGCATCAGCATCGAGGCATACCAGTGTTGAGTTTGTATCTGTTCTTGGGCGCCATGACCGACCTCATTTGGACTCTTCTGTCAAGAGAGTTAATTTGGAGCTGGAACGGCTGCTCATGTCGGGTGCGGGGTCACACATTGGTGTGGTTCATGTTGATTCTATCAGTAGGTGGGATTATACTAGGCATGGCCTTCACCTCAACAGGAAGGGGAAGGGTAAATTGGCTGGGGAAATAGCAAGAAAGTTAAAGGGGGGAGGCACTGTCATGAGTGGTAAAATACCAGTGGTTATAGGATTCAGAAAAGACCCTTTTTTAGGGTAGGGAGGACAGAAAGAAAACAAATTTTAAGAGAGGTTAGAACTGAGACAAACCTTCAGTTTGAGAAAGAAATCAAAAAACATAATTCCAGCTTATTACATCAACATAAACAGCCATTGGTTAAGAATTTTCAACTGTCAGCAGATATTTTAACTCCACCCAATTTTAAGTCAGTCAATGTGAAATGTCAGCTACCTTTATTGCATCAAAATATTCGAGGACTGAGAAATAAAATTAATGAATTAACTATCTGCATAGATGAATTAGAGTCTTCAAACCCAGCTGACATAATCTGCCTCTCTGAACATCATGTGACCACTGGTATAGAACTTTTAAGTGTTACAGGGTTTAGGTTAGCATCTCATTTTTGTAGATCAGAAATGGAGAAAGGAGGAGTTGCCACATTCATCAGGAACGGTCATAAATTTAAGAACATAGACATTCATAAATTTTGCCTAGAACAGCATATGGAAGCATGTGCAACAGAATTAGATTTTCACAAAAAATCTTTCATAATATTAAGTGTATATCGAGCACCTGCAGGTAACTTTAATCTGTTTGTAAACCACCTTGAAGCTGTACTGGCCCATTTAACAACCAAAAACAAAGAAATAGTGGTTGCTGGTGATTTCAATGTAGATTTCCTTAAAGACTCTCCCAATAAGAACCTATTTGAGTTAGTAACACTATCGTTCAACTTAATTCCCACAGTAAAGTTCCCCACTAGGATAACCACTTGCTCACAAACAGCCATTGATAATATCTTTATAGAAAAGTCAAATGAACAAAATTATATTACAAAACCAATAGTCAATGGCCTCTCAGACCATGACATGCAGTTCCTTCTGTTAAATGTTAATACTGAACAGGATATAAAATCTGTTAAATCTGAGCTCAAGAGGGTAATCAGTAAGCCAAAAATTGATTATTTTAGGACACTCCTCAGAGACATTCACTGGACTGATGTTTACAGTGCTCATGGCATGAATGAAAAATATAACATTTTTGCTAATAAAGTGCTTGCCTTATTTGAACACTGCTTTCCCCCAAAACTTACCAAGGTTAGAGCAAAGTCTACAAAGAAGCCATGGATTACTCGAGGAATAGGGGTATCTTGTAAAACAAAAAGAAAACTGTATCTGTCAATCCGAAACATTTCCAATGTTGATGCTATAGCACATTATAAGAAATACTGCAAAATATTAAAGACTGTAATACGGATGTCAAAGCAAATATATTACAAGGAAAAGATAGTCATATCAGATAACAAAATAAAGACAATATGGGATATAGTGAAGGAGGAGACCGGTAGAACCAGACATGAAGAGGAACAAATAGCATTAAGAGTAAATGATGCATTGGTGACAGATGTGTATAGTGTTGCAGAACTTTTTAACAAACATTTTATAACTGTTACTGAAAAGATGGGGTTGTCAGGTTCGGTAGATGCTGCTATGGATTACCTTAGACCAGACATTTCAAGTAACTTCCATAATATGAATTTGACCCTCACTACCCCAACAGAAATAACGTCCATCATAAAATCTTTAAAATCAAAAACATCTAGTGGGTATGATGAAATATCAACAAAGTTAATTAAAGAATGTGATTCTGAGCTAAGGAACATATTAAGCTATCTGTGTAACCAGTCGTTTATCAGTGGAATATTTCCCGAATGGCTGAAATATGCTGAAGTTAAGCCACTGTTTAAGAAGGGAGATAAAGAAATAGCATCAAATTTCCGTCCAATTTCACTGTTGCCAGCATTCTCAAAAATTTTCGAAAAAGTAATGTACAGTCGTCTTTATAACCATCTTATCTCAAATAACATACTGTCAAAGTCACAGTTTGGATTTCTAAAAGGTTCTGATATTGAGAAGGCTATCTACACTTACAGTGAAAATGTACTTAATTCATTAGACAAAAAATTGCAGGCAACTGGTATATTTTGTGATCTGTCAAAGGCATTTGACTGTGTAAATCACAATATCCTTTTAAGTAAACTAGAATATTATAGTGTAACAGGAAATGCTGCAAAATGGTTCAAATCTTATATCTCTGGCAGGAAACAAAGGGTGTTATTAGGAAAGAGACATGTATCAAGCTATCAGGCATCATCCAACTGGGAACTAATTACATGTGGGGTCCCACAAGGTTCCATTTTGGGGCCCTTACTTTTTCTTGTGTATATCAATGACCTGTCATCAGTAACATTACCAGATGCCAAGTTTGTTTTGTTTGCTGATGATACAAACATTGCAATAAATAGCAAATCAAGTGTAGTCTTAGAAAGATCAGCCAATAAAATATTTGTGGACATTAATCACTGGTTCCTAGCCAATTCTTTGTCACTAAACTTTGAAAAAACACACTACATGCAGTTCAGAACTTGTAAGGGGTGTCCCAAGAGTATATGTCTAACATATAATGACAAGAAGATAGAAGAAGTGGACGGTGTTAAATTCTTGGGATTACAGCTTGATAATAAATTCAACTGGGAGGAGCACACCACAGAACTGCTGAAGCGTCTTAACAAATCTCTGTTTGCAATGCGAATTTTGTCAGACATAGGGGGTATAAAAATGAAAAAGCTGGCATACTATGCTTACTTTCATTCCATAATGTCATATGGGATTATTTTCTGGGGTAATTCATCAAGCCAAGCTTAAGTTTTCCGGGCACAAAAACGTGCAGTAAGAATTATATGTGGTGTGAACTCAAGAACATCCTGCAGAAGCCTGTTTAGGGAACTAGGGATACTAACTACAGCTTCCCAATATATTTATTCCTTAATGAAATTTGTCATTAAAAATATATCACTTTTTCAAACCAACAGCTCAATTCATGGAATCAATACTAGAAATAAGAATAATCTTCACAAGGATTTAAAGTCACTTAGTCTTGTACAAAAAGGTGTGCATTATTCAGGAACACACATTTTCAATAACTTGCCAGCAGCCATAAAAAGCTTAACAACCAATGAAATTCAGTTTAAGAGAAGCCTAAAGGATTTATTGGTGGCCAACTCCTTCTACTCCATTGATGAATTTCTTAGGAAAACCAACTGATTTGTATATAAGTACAACATAACTTCTGCACAATTTCAGTGCAGTAATGTGTTCACTGAAAATTTGTGTGTGTGTGTGTGTGTGTGTGTGTGTGTGTGTGTGCTTGTGTGTGTGTAAGTGTGTAAGTATAATCTAACTTCTGCACCATTTCAGTGCAGTAATGTGTTCATTGTAAATAAGTATTACAGTAGTTGTATTACATGTTTCTTACCTTATAAATAAATAAAAAACTTTTTTATTTTAAATTCAGTGCAATAGTATTTGTAAAATGACTCTTAGTGTTCATTAAAAAATGACGATCATTCCACTTGGGACCTGTGGAATGGTACATTAGCTTATTTGTTTTAGTTGTAAATATTTGTCATGTATTGTTGTTTTTCTGACATGTTCCACATCCTTGAGGACCTCCTCACTACGGATCAATTGGAATGAAAGTAAATCTAATCTAATCTAATCTAATCACATCCATACATGGCTACACTCCATACAAATACTCTTAGAAACGACTTCCTGACACTTAAATCTATACTCGATGTTAACAAATTTCTCTTCTTCAGAAACGCTTTCCTTGCCATTGCCAGTCTACATTTTATATCTGCTCTATTTCGACCATCGTCAGTTATTTTGCTCCCCTAATAGCAAATCTTCTTTACTGCTTTGTCTCATTTCCTAATCTAATTCCCTCAGAATCAGCCGACTTAATTCGACCACATTCCATTATCCTCGTTTTGCTTCTGTTGATGTTCATCTTATATCCTCCTTTCAAGACACTGTCCATTCCGTTCAACTGCTCATCCAAGTCCTTTGCTGTCTCTGATAGAATTACAATGTCATCGGCGAACCTCAAAGTTTTTATTTCTTCTCCATGGATTTTAATACCTACTCCGAATTTTTCTTTTGTTTCTTTTACTGCTTGCTCAATATACAGACTGAATAACGTCGGGGAGAGGCTACAACCCTGTCTCACCTTTCCCAACCACTGCTTCCCTTTCATGTCCCTCGACTCTTATAACTGCCATCTGGTTTCTGTACAAATTGTAAATAGCCTTTCGCTCCCTGTATTTTAGCCGTGCCGCCTTTAGAATTTGAAAGAGAGTGTTCCAGTCAACATTATCAAAAGCTTTCTCTAAGTCTATAAAACCTTTCTCTAAGTCTCTATGTCTACAAAACCTTTCTTCTAAGATAAGTCGTAGGATCAGTAGTGCCTCACGTGTTCCAACATTTCTACGGAATCCAAACTGATCTTCCCCGAGGTCGGTTTCTACCAGTTTTTCCATTCGTCTGTAAATAATTCGTGTTAGTATTTTGCAGCTGTGACTTATTAAACTGATAGTTCGGTGATTTTCACATCTTTCAACACCTGCTTTCTTTGGGATTGGAATTATTATACTCTTCTTGAAGTCTGAGGTTATTTCGCCTGTCTCATATATCTTGCTCACCAGATGGTACAGTTTTGTCAGGACTAACTCTCCCAAGGCCGTCAGTAGTTCGAATGGAATGTTGTCTACTCCCGGGGCTTTGTTTCGACTCAGGTCTTTCAGTGCTCTGTCAAACTCTTCACGCAGTATCATATCTCCCATTTCATCTTCATCTACATCCTCTTCCATTTCCATAATATTGTCCGCAAGTACATCGCCCTTGTGTAGACCCTCTGTATACTCCTTCCAACTTTCCGCTTTCCCTTCTTTGCTTAGAACTGGGTTTCCATCTGAGCTCTTGATATTCATACAAGAGGTTCTCTTTTCTCCAAAGGTCTCTTTAATTTTCCCCCTAGAACTTAGAACTACTTAAACCTAACTAACCTAAGGACATCACACACATACATGCCCGAGGCAGGATTCGAGCCTGCGACCGCAGCGGTAGCGCGGTTCCAGACTGAAGTCCTAGAACCGCTTGGCCATCAGCGGCCGGCCACAAGCGATGGGATGCACCATATCCGAGGTAGCGATGAAGTGGGGATTTTCCCGTGCGACCATTTCACGAGTGTACCGTGAATATGAGGAATCCAGTAAAACATCAAATCTCCGGCATCGCTGTGGCCGGAAAAAGATTCTGCAAGAAGGGAACTAATGACGATTGAAGAGAAACGTTCAAAGTGACAAAAGTGCAACCCTTCCGAAAAATTGCTGCGGATTTTTATGCTGGGCCATCAACAAATGTCAGCGTGCGAACCATTCAACGGAAGATCGTCGTTATGGTCTTGCAGAGCCGAAGGCCCACTCGTGTTCTTTGCAAAAAACAGACATAATGTTTACAGGGATACCGCCATCACTGGTGATACAATGTTACTTATAATCCGTCTTGATTGCAAAAATGTTTATTCACATGACCGGTTTCGGTTCCTCTAGAACCATCTTCAGATCCGCAATTTCGGTTACAGGAGTAACTCTTCCTCACTCAGCAACCTTCACATGCTGCGTCACACGTCACGCACCACGTGAAGGTTGCTTATTGTGGACGGGTCACTCCTGTAACCGAAATTGCAGATCTGAAGATGGTTCTAGAGGAACCGAAACCGGTCTTTGAATAAACGTTTTTGCAACCACTCGTATTCCTTTACGCCTCGCCTGGTCCTGTCAATACCGACATTGGACTGTTGATGGTTCAAATGGTTCGAATGGTTTGAGTACTATGGGGCTTAACATCTATGGTCATCAGTCCCCTAGAACTTAGAACTACTTAAACCTAACTAACCTAAGGACAGCACACAACACCCAGTCATCACGAAGCAGAGAAAATCCCTGACCCCGCCGGGAATCGAACCCGGGAACCCGGGCGGACTGTTGATGATTGGAAACATGTTGCCGGGTCGGACGGATCTCGTCGGGCGGATTTCGTTTCAAATTGTACCGAGCGGACGGACGTGTACGGATGTGGAGATAAACTAATGAATCAGTGGACCTCGCATGTCAGCAGGGTATTTTTATAGTTGGAGGAGGCTCTGTAATGGTGTGCAGTTGGAGTGATATGGGATCCCTGGTACGTCTAGATACAACTCTGACATCATCCCGTCTGATCATCTGCATCCATTCATGTCCGTTATGCATTCTGACGGACTTGCGCAATTCCAACAGGGCACTGCGACACCCCACACGCCCAGAACTGCTACAGAGTAGCTCCAGGAACACTCTTCTGAGTTTAAACACTTGTCTCCAAATTCCCCAGGAATCAACATTATTGAATATATCTGGGATGCCTTGAAACGTGCTGTTCAGAAGAGATCTCCACTCCGTCGTAATGTTAAGGATTTAGGGACAACCCTGCAGGATTCATGGTGTCATTTCCCAACAGCATTACTTCAGGCATTGGTCGAGTCCATGCCATGTTGTGTTGCGTCATGTCATAGTAGAACCAACAAGCTTCAACCAGATTCACCGTTTTGTAACCTTCATGAATGAGTCATAATGATCTAATCTCGTTCTGCGAAGGGATTGCTGCAGTTTACCTGTTAGATGGTAATCATACGGTTGCAGATAAGGGCTGTAGAACGGGTGAATCAGTGTTGTCTACTCGACCTTTGTTACCTCAGTAGTGGTTTTATCACTGACAAATATTGTAAATAAGAAAACATTATTGCAGTACGGTTCTACTAACTTAGATTGTCCACAGGTGAGTAGCATTCCTAACTTCTCTTCGTTGCTGTACATTACACTTACAAATTTTCAATTGAAGACAGTTGACTGAATAACGACTACGCACTTTCTTGTGTTTCTATTTGTTTATTGTCGACTCAAGCAAGTGGATGAGTTACATTACCATTGGTATCTGCGCAGTGTGCTGGTACAAAAGAGTCAAACTCAGTTTTGGGTCATGATTTTAATAACGTAACGGTTACGTTAATCGTACTCTGTGCTACGTTTTGAACAGTGCTTGAGAGGAGGAAATGGATTTCTGATTAAAGGGTACAGGGTGCTATTTAATAAAAGACATACTGTTGCTCATACCTTCGTAACGGAGAAAGTTACAACAAAGTCAATTAAGCTGGTTAATACCACTCTGACAGTTAAACAACATGTTAGAGAAAATTTGATTTTGTTGCTGGAAAAAAAGTTAATTGGGATGGGCAAGATAAATGTAACATCCTGTGTACCAAGACAAAACGTATGTGAACATAACCGAAGGACGATGGGTTGTTTAAAAGTGAAAACTCTTAAAGCCTTTTAAATAAAACGAACGTTATTAAAATTCTACATGTTTATTCTTCTTGTCTGCGTATTTGCAGTCCTTTGCCGCTAGAGGACTCGGAACTGTGTCTGTAACATGGCGTTGTGTGACGTAATCATGTCGGAGCATGAGGAACAGCGTCCATTAATTGAGTTTCGAAATCCAACAGTTCGTCCACAAATGGATCACTATTTCCTTATCATGTCAATGCCAGACTGCAGACAAGCGCTGAAAAATATGCAGCAATCTGATGCGTAGCATTCACTGTCATCGACAATCCTCCATACAGTTCCGACTTGGTCCCACCCGGTTTTGACTGTTTCCAAAATTTAAAGAACACCTTCAAGGACTTCACTTTGACAGAGATGTAGAGGTCAGTTTCTGGTTACATCAACAAAGTCAATTGCTCCTCAGTGATGGTATCAAAAAACTGGTCTCTGGTTCGGAGAAATGTGTTCGTCATCATGGTAACGAAGTTGAGAAATAAATATTGTTAAGACCTGGAGAGTTGGGTCGCCGGGTGAGACGGACCAGTGGCACACATCACAAATACGTGGCTGGATAGCTGCTCCAGCTACTTGCAAGGAAGCTATTTTGTGAACAAACATGGCGCAGAAGAGTTGCTGTCACTTTAGTGCTAGTTCTGCATAAAAATCAAGAGAATAATGAATTATAGCTTCGAGACATGTGCAATAGCCGGCCGCTGTGGCCGAGCGGTTCTAGGCGCTTCAGTCTGGAACCGCACGACCGCTACAGTCGCAGGTTCGAATCCTGCCTCGGGCATGGATGTGTGTGACGTCCTTAGCTTAGTTAGGTTTCAGTAGTTCTAAGTTCTAGGGGACTGATGAACTCAGGTGTTAAGTTCCATGGTGCTGAGAGCCATCGAAACCATTTGAACATGTGTAATAATCTCACTGAAGGTGGCTGCAGCCTCATATTATACTTATTTGTTAGAAGAAATGTCTGTGACAACAAATGGAAGTGAAGAATCTTGTACTCAGGCCAGCCAACCATTTCAAATATTATCAAAAGACCTACGGATCTGAAGCACACCAAAAAAGCAGAGTTTTCTACACAAGTCAAATTCCCTCACTGACACAACTTCAGACCTAGCTTTCTCTCTCTCTCTCTCTCTCTCTCTCTCTCTGTCTCTCTTTATGTCTTTTGACTGGTCTGATACAGCCCGCCACGAATTTCTTTCTTGTTCGAATCTCACCATCTGAGAGTAGCACTTGCAACACAAGTCCTCAGTTCTTTGCATGATGTATTCCAGTCTCTGTCTGCCGTACAGCTTTTATGCGCTATTAGCAAGAAAGCTCTTTTGTGGACAAAAATGGTACAGGTGTTGACGACAATTTTTTTTTTAGGTCTGGAGAAAAATCATTTACAAGACAGAGGGTAGAGATAAAAGCTCTACCCCTTTAAATCTAAAACTTTCGAGACTACCACCTCAAAACTAACTGCACCTAAGCCAACAGAGACAAAATATTTGGAAGAAGTGTCAGCTGTTCTTTGTATTGATTCAGTTATGAATTTTAAGAGGAAGGCAGCAACTGTATCCAAAGAACTAAGCTCTGCCGAAAATATTGAAACTGTAAAGAAAAAGAGGGATAAGAAAAATCCTCCCTATAGCTCACCAAGTTCCTGAGGAGCAGACACAGTGTAGGAGATCACGAAAATAAATTTGGCGAATAAGAGGAGGATGATAGTGTTGGCTGCGGTGAAATCTATAGTGAAACTAATAAAAATTACAGTTCGATTAGGGATGTTGCCTGTTCGCGATAGTCAATATTAATTGGTAATATGTTGAATTGCTGTGGTGAGAGAAAACCAGGCTAATGGTTGAACAAGACTAACAACTCATTAGAAAGCCAATAATGAATCAAAATATATAATAAACTGATAAAACTGTTTGCGAACTAAAATATCTCATAGAATAATTATGTATGCATTACAACATATTCTACACAAAAATATGAAATTGTGATTGACTCTTGTCTTCATGTATAGCTATCTCTCGCAGCCATAGATGTATGGGTGAGATGGACTAGCAATGTAAATTTTCATTTTATATATCTTGTATTCTAAGTGGCAGTGAATCAGATACATACTTTAAGGGGGGGGTAGGACGTCAAACGGACCGACTTGGAGCAGGAGAGGCACCACAGGACATTACAATTTCCACTGTCTATGAGTTTACAAAAAAATTCATAAAATTTTGTCAGCATGACCAGGAAGGATTCAGAATTCACACTCATAGCAGTGGAAGTTCGAAAACATAACGAAATAATTTTTTTTACATGTGAAATTTCATCATTTTTTTCACTTACTAATGGCAGCATTTGTTGCCATAGGTACACTTTTCTTCATAAGTAAGAGAGATTCTTCGATGAATTGTGCACCACATACAAACCATACTTAAAGGTGTATGAAACTCTAGAATTTTCTAAATCTATTAGAAACTGTGGTAAAAATTGAGGTAATTAACTATAAAATTTGTGTTTTTCCTAAACATGAAGTTTAAAATATAACAGTTCATTCGTTTTTTCACAAATTAAATAAATTCTAGAGTTTCATACACCTGTGAGTATGGTATGTATGATGTGCAATATTCATCGAAGGATCTCTCTAACTTATGAGGAAAAGTGTAGCTATAGCAACAAATATAGTCATTAGTGAGTGAAAAAAAGCTGAAATTTCACACGTAAAAAAAATTATTTTGTTATGTTTTCGAACTTCCACTGCAATAGTTGCGAATTCTGAATCCTTCGTGGTGATGCTGACAAAGTTTTATGAATTTATTTGTAAAAGTATAGACACTGAAAATTAAAATGTCCTGTGATGCCTCTCCTGCTCCAAGTCGGCCCGTTTGACGTCCTACCCCCCTTCAGTAAGTTTATATGACAGACTACACGAATGCTGCCAGAAGTAAAATAAAACGAAAGGAACACAAATATTGCGCAGAAGGAAAAAAATGGTCCAACTCTCCCGAACTTAAAGTGAGTAGACATGAATAATAAAAGTGTGTAATGTTAATAATGTTTGTTTTACTTAAAAAGCTGTAAGAGTCTTCATATGAAAAATTCGGAGGCATTACTTGTCAGCACGGTTTCTTTGGAGGTTGCAGAAAGTTCGTCGTCTATATGAAATAAGAGCAAGAAATGCCTCGAAACTGCTAATCGAGCAACGTCTATTAAGACTTCTGGCCCGTTGGGCATTTTAGTATTCTGTAGAGAAAGCGTCAAACGATGTCGCACTTCGCCAGGTTGTTGAGTTTTAGAGACAGCGTAGGCGGGTCCGCTCCCTCTGAAGCCGCATCCACCGGCTGCGCGGGTTGCGGCACTCCAGGCGTCCATCTGCTGCCGGAAGCGGCGACCGCGCCAGGGACCTGCGATATACTGCGGTCACCCGCAGACGCCGAGTTATCACCGCGGCCATCGCCGCCTTCCCCTTTAGGTAGCGCCCACGCTCTACGAAGCGGTTCCGCCGCACGGACGGTATCTCGACGGGGGGCCTTCCGAGAAAGCGGGCGTGCCGTTTCATTTGCGAGGAGCGGCCGCCGGCGCCATCTCGACGCCGATAATCTATTATGGAAAGGCCGCGATCCGATGCGGGCTGCGCTCCGTTGTAAAGGGGCGGCGCGCCGGTCACCTGCTCTTTTACGGCGCCTGTAAACACGGCGCCGCGCGCGCGGCACGTATAAAAGCTTTAGCGCCGGCGGAATGGGCGGCGCCGCCCCGCGGGGTGGCTTTACTGCCCCCGCATTACACCTGCCGCTACTGCGTGCGTCATCAGGCGGTTCCGGACCGCAACTGCACGCGGCACCGATCGTATAAGCTACTGTGCGGTTTGCGCTGCGGTCGGCGAGCGCTGGACGTCCCGGTGTTAACCACAGAGCGCGCGCTGCCTACTTCTCGGGGGCAAACTGCCGGAAGGGGTGAATGATTCAAATTGCGGCGATGTTGGACGGGCTCAGTGATGGTTGAGATTTCGTAGCCGCCGAGTGAAGCGGCACTGTGAAGCTGCACAGAAGACAGAGTTATATGAAACGCTGAATTTGAACTTTGGGGGCACGATTCCAGTGCCAACAAGTGCGTTCCTGCTCGATGAACTAGTATATCTTCAGCATTGTCAGGTGGTAAAGAAAGCATTTTGTATGTTAATCGCTCCCATCATACACAGGGTGAGTCTCATTAAGGTTTAAAATCACCCGAAGCGACGTAATGCCGCTGCGACAAGTGATTTAATATAAGACAATGGGGAACAAATTTGCAGATCATCTAAAACAAGAATACCATAGACCAAGCGGTATTGAAAAACATATGAACTTCATAAGAATTAGTAAAGACACACACCTCTTCTCTCTCCAAAGTAGTAACACGAAACAAACTGTTGCTCGATGACGAAATAATTGAAGAGGAAGAATCCCCCCTCCCAATTTCATTTCACTTCATGCTCCTCACCTTCTCCAACTCACTTTCCATCACACTACTATACATTTATGTCCACTCACCATGGTTTCCCCACAAAAAAAATCACTACTCGTTCACTACTCTTACACAGTACATAAATGCATGGCAACATAATTAAATAGAATTACACACTTACAATTAACTAAAATACAAAGAACAAAACAATACAGGTCAAAGACAAACTAGTGGCAATGTTATGTTGGTAACATTTTAAAACACAAACCACAATTCTCACTTACTCATAGAAGTATAAAAAAAATGGTTCGAATGGCTCTGAGCACTATGGGACTTAACATCTATGGTCATCAGTCCCCTAGAACTTAGAACTACTTAAACCTAACTAACCTAAGGACATCACACACATCCATGCCCGAGGCAGGATTCGAACCTGCGACCGTAGCAGCCGTGCGGTTCCGGACTGCGCGCCTAGAACCGCTAGACTCCCGCGGCCGGCCAGAACAATTTAATAAAGTAAGCTAATTCGTATACACGTACATTTACAGACTTCTAGTTAGAGACAATCATTAAATTTACTCCTGGTATACAATACGTTTTTCACAAATAACTTATTAAATAACGAAATGCCACACCACTCATATCTCACTATCTGTCATTGCATACAGAATACACACATTGTTTCATAACACTTCACTCACTACACACACAAACACACACACTCTGATGGTCTCTGGGCCATTGCCTGTTCCACAACTTCCCATTTGATATCCTGAAAAACTGAGTCAGCACCCCTTCATAATGAGTGAGATGCTGAGAGCAGAAAGAGGAAGAGTTGTTAGTATTGTGCTGTGCATAGCTTGGGTAAGTTTTTCTAGAAAAGGAAAACAGAAGGTCAAAACCATAGTGTGAAGGTGTTGTGCGGAATGTTGAATGTTTTATAATCGTATTATTAATTTGTATAACATTTTTTTACCAAACCCTTACTCTGTTTTAGCTAAGTAATCCTTCAGCTTATAAAATGTGTTGTATAAGAGGAATTTCTTAGCTGCCTTTTTAAATAAGTGTATTTTTGAAGTTTCTTTAATCTCTTTTGGTAATCTATTGAACAGTTTTATTCCTTGGTAGAAAATGGTGTTTTGAGTTTTATGTTTATTTTTTCTTCGTAAATGAAGGTTGAGTCTAACTCTTGTTCCATGGTCATGGACAGAACTGTTCGTGCAGTAATTACCAACACCGAGCAGTGTGTATTAAATATCTTCAATTAAGGACCACTGCTGATGCTTTACCTCAATAAAGCAAAACGCGTCTGGTAAAACTGACAGCTGATGAAGTCACTTTTAAAAGAACAGACATATTTAAATACTTGGGAATCATTTTTAGCAAAAACAGAATGGAAGAGAATCTAAACCGAGGCAAGGATCACAGCAGTAAATCGAGTATATTGGGGCTTGCGGGACGTGCTGTGGAGTACATCAATTTCGAGGTGTTTTAAAATTAGTCTATAACTGTGCCTAATTCACCTGGTAGCTCTACATGTGTCTGAAATATTTACATTAAGCAAACTGGATGAACAAAATTGCTAGTCTTCGAGAGAAAGATATTAAGAAAAATATTTGACATCGAGAGGGACATCCAGTCACACGAATGGAGGATAGTAAAAAAGCAAGAACTGGAAGAACTATACTTACAAGCTTGAGTTATTGACAGATGTGATGTGGCTTAAATTGATTTAACCCTAACCCTTGAAGTTGTCTGTGACGGAAACTGGTCGATATTTGGTTTTAAATAAAAACCAGTTGATGGTCAAACGTGCATTTTATACATTAGGTGACGACTGATAATAGCCACCTTCCAAAAATGGTTAAAATTTATATTCTGTGTCACCAAATTCCTTTCTTTAGAATGATTTTCTTGTCAATTTGCATCTTATATGCCCTCCACTTCTGCGATATTCACTAATTTGGCTGCCCAAATAACGAAACTCATTTTCTGAGTATCATTTAATATTTCATTTCCTACTTCCCTCAGAATCCCCTGATTTAATTCGACTACATTCCATTACCACTCCTTTACTTTTGTTAATTTTCACGTTATAAATTTTACAAAACGAAATCCATTCCCTTCAACTGCTCTTCGAAGTCGTTTGCCCCCTATGATAAAGTTATGGGGTTATCGGAAAACCTCAGACTTTTAATTTCTTTTCGGTGAATTTTAATTCCCTCTACAAATTTCTGCCTCTTTTCTTTCATAGCTCGGTTAATGTGCAGACTGAATAACTTCGGATATAGACTATACAACTCTGTTGATCTCCTCTGTCAACTTAATTGCTATCTGGATGCTGTTACCTTCCACCCTCCCTCCCACAATCCCTCATATTTTATACCTGCTACATTTAGAATTTTATTTTAACAGTTCAGTACACATGAGAAAAACTTAATTGCCTGCTACTGTCCCACATTCATCTGAAATACGTGAATAAATTACGCTTCGAGACTTCGAAACGTTGGCGGTTGTGTTTCATGCCTATTTGTTCCAGCTGTTCCATTCACAAGACTCAATGTGACTTACATCCGTGGTAAGACCTTATATCTTTTCAAATACAAAGTAATTAAGCCTTCCTACATCATAACCTTCTCAAGACTTCCATATGATCTCCGGCGCTGTATACATGACCTGGTTCGTACGAAAATAAACGGCAGCAAAAGAAATTAGAAAGCAAAATCCACAAACAATTATTTTAATTATACTGACAAAAACTAAACATCATATGGCTCTGGATTATTCGACGTTTTGACCTTTTGTACGGTATAGTAGACTTTTGGGTAGCTTCTTCTGACGATGGGGGGGAAGGGGGGGGAGCAATGATTTGTGAAGCTGGTTTCTGGATGCTATTTGAGAAGGTTGCATTGTACCTTTAAAGTGTCTTTAAGGCTCTTTCCAGTGCCACAGAAAAAGTATACGGAAAAGATCGATGTCATAACTCGGCAGCAAAGTGAACGCAAAATTCGTCCACGGGTGCTGGGTGGAATGGTGGGGGGTGGGCATCAGTTCGTACCGACCACCATGCCAGCCAAGGACGTCGTTGGATACGGTATGGAGGGTCGTAGAATCAGTAACTGGACTCCTGGTCGTTGTCATCACCGTGACCTGGAGTCCTACTACTCACTGGAGTAGCTCCTCAAATGGCGTCACGAGGCTGAATGGACCTCATTCCAGACCCAGAACAAAGCAAAAATCCCTGGCAGTCCCTGGAGTCGATCCCAGAACGCCTGCAGGGAAGTCACTTGCGCAGAGCACTCAGCTACGGAGGCACACATTCGGCAGCCACAGATATTAAAAATTACTCGCAGGTATCAAAACATTCTCCACGTTATTGGCTATAGCCCAGCGAAGGCCGCTCCTCTATGCATTTATGTCTTCTAGATATATTTTGGGTGACATATCGTAGCTACCCCATACTGTACTTGAATAACGCAACTTCCATTGCATACGCTTCTACGCAATCAAAGCCGTATCGCTTTACCTTTGACCGCACAAATGCCGACTTCCACTCTTGAAGAGCGAATTACAATTTTCTCTCGTCTTCGGCAGATTTTTAACTCGCTTCAGCCACCCTATAAAGTCTCAACTTCTGCACGCTTCAAGAAGCGAAGTCGCACGGCGGCAAGTAGGACCAGCTTTTAAACTGTCTGTATCGATTACCAAAGTTCGGAGCACTTACAGCACTTAGAAACTATAACAGTTGACGCTGAAAGTTTCACATACTGCCTGAGGAAAGTGAAAACACGCTTTAAGAGTCGAACAGTGTTCATGCTACATCAGCAAGAAACTTACGGGTAAGATAAAAATGAAGATATATAGAACCACGACTGTGTACCTTGCGTAAACTATCGAATAAACAGCACACTAGACTCGCATTCTCTATGATACAGGATCAAATGCTTGATAGGTCAATCAGATTTAGGTTTCCGTGGTTTCCGTAAAGCTAAGGTAGAATATTCAAAATTTCTAGGTGTATGCATTGATAAGGGGTTGAACTGGAATAAACACACTGAAGATCTGCTGAAACGTTTGAGTTCATCTATTTACGTTATTAGGGTCACTGCAAATTTTGGCGATATACATCTCAGTAAATTAGCCTATTTTCATTCTCTGCTTTCGTATGGCATCGTAACTCTTCACTGAATAAAAGAGTGTTCATTGCACAAAAGCGTGTAATCAGAATAATTGCTGGAGCTCATCCAAGATCATCCTGCAGACACTTATTTAAAGAGCTTGCTATCTTCACTGTAGCCTCAAAATATATATATATTCATTTATGAAATTTGTTATTAACAATCCGAACGAATTCAAAAGTAATAGCAGTGTCCATGGCTAAAGCACTAGGAGAAAGGATTATCTTCACTACTCAAGGTTAAATCTAGCTTTGGCTCAGAAGGGGGTAAATTATGCTGCGACAAAAGTCTTTGGTCACTTACCTAATAGCATCAAAAGCCTGACAGATAGCCATATAGCATTTAAAAGGACATTAAAAGAATTTCTGAATGGCACCTCCTTCTACTCGTTAGATGTGTTTTTGGATATAGTAAGTGGGTAATTTCCCCATACCCTACAAAAAAAAAATTAAAAATATTAAGCGTCAAGTATTATTTTGTGTAATGTCATATCTTGGATAGACACCTTTTATTAACCTGACACGTTCCACATCATTACGAAGTGTTGTACTCATGATCTGTGGAACAAGTACGAATCTAATCTAATCTTCAAGAAAATGCCGAAGTTGTTCTTAAATAAGTTGCAACGTACTTCCCCAATTATTCGCTACATGTATTCCAATCTCTGTCCTCCCTTACAATTTTTACCTCTACAGCTCCCTCTGGTTTCATGGAAGCTTTTCCTTGACGTCTTAATAGATGACCTACCATCCTCTCCCTGTGTTTCCATATGTTCCTTTCACCATCGATTCAGCGGAAAACCTCCACCTTGTCCAGTTCACCTAATTTTCAACATTCTTCCGTTGCACCCCGTGTCAAGGGTTTCGATTCTCCTCTTTTCCGGTTTTCTCACAGATCACAACTCTCAACCATACAATGCTGTGCTCCAAAGGTGCATTCTCAGGAACTTACTCCTCAGATTAAGAGCAATGTGTGATACTAGCAGACTTCTCTTCTTCACGAATGCCGTCTTTGCTAGTGCTAGTCTACTTTTTGTGTTCCTCTGGCTCCTTCCATCATAGGTTATTTTGCTGCCTAGTTACAAAGTTCCTTAATTCGTCTACTCCGTCATCTCCAATTCTGATGTTTGTGCTACTACTTTTTACTTTCGTGTTTCTTCGATCTATCCTTTCCATATTCTGCACACATCACACTGTTCATTCCATTCAACAGATTCTGTAATTCTTCTTTGCTTTCACTAAGGATAGCAATGTCATCAGAAAATCTCCAATGGCGTCCTTTCACCATGACGTTTAATCCCACTCTTTAACCATTCTTTCATTTCCTTGATATACAGATTGAACAGTAGGTGCGAAAGCCTACACTCCTATCTTACATCATTTTCAATCCGAGTACTTCGTTCTTTGTCATCCAGTCTCATTGTTTCCACTTGATTCTTGTACCTCGTGTATATTACCAGTCTTTCCCTATACCTTACCCCTGTTTTTCTCAGTATTTGCAACATCTTGAACCATTTTACAATATCGAATACTATTTCCAGGTCGGAAAATCCTACGAACATGTCTCGATTTTTCTTCAGTCTTGCTTCCATTATCAAAAGCAACGTCGTACTGCCTCTGTGATGCCTTTACTTTTTCTAAAGCGAAACTGATTGTCATGTAAGCGATCCCCAATTTTTCTTTCTCATTCTTGTGTATATTATCCTTGTCAGCAAATTAGCTGCGTGAGCTGTTAGGCCTGATTGTGCGATAATTCCGCACTCTTCTGCTCTTGCTACCTTCGAAGGTGTGTGGATGCCGTTTCCCAAAAGCTGAAGGAATTTTGCCCTCTCATACATTCAACACACTAACGTGAAAAGTCGTTCCGTTACCACTTCCCCCGCCCATAAAATGTTATCTATACCTTCTGCCTTATTTAATCTTAAGACTTCCAAAGCTCTTTTAAATTCTGATTCTAATACTGGATTCCCTGTCTGTTCCCTGTCTACTCATGTTTCTTCTTCTATAATGTCATCAAACAACTCACAGAGGCCTTCAATGTACTCTTTCCACCTAACCGCTCCCTTCTCCGCATTTGTGGACTTTCCATTGTACTCTTGCTTTTAGTTTCACCGATCGTTCTTTAGACTTTTCCATTTGCTGCGTCAATCCTTCAGACAACCATATATTTTCCATTTCTTCACATTTTTCCTGCAGCACTTCCAGTTTATTTCATTCCTCTGCGACTTGTGTTTCTGTATTCCTGAATTTCCCTGGATACTTTTGTACTTCCTTCTTTCGTTGATCTACTGAAGTATTTCTTCTGTCACCCAAGGTGGCTTCGTAGTTACCTTCCCTGTACACACATTTTTCTTTCCAACTTCTATCATTGCTCTCTTTAGAGCTATTCATTATCGCGGTACCTCTATCCTTAGAGAATTTCAACCATATTTCCATTCCTTAATACTTCTGTATCCCACTTCTTTGCGGATTTATTCTTCCTCAGTGGTCTCTTAAATTTAAGCCTACTGTAAATGATTACTCAATTGAGAATTGAGTCTACACCTGCTCCTGCGTACACTCATCCAATATCTGATTTCTGAATCTTTGCTTGATGTGATGTAACTGAATCCTTCCAGTATATCGTTGCCTTTTCCAAGTATACCTTCTCTTCTTGTGATTCTTAAGCTGAATATTTGCTATTACTAACTAAAATGTGTTTCAGAAATCAATTAGTTTGTCTCTTCATTCCTAGTAACAAGCCCATATGCTCCCATAGCCCTTTCTTCTACTCCTTCCCCTGCAGTGGAATTCCAGTACTTCAAGTCTGTTACCTTTTCATCTCTCTTTATGGACTAAATTACGCTTTCAATACCCTCATATACTTTCTCTATTTCGTCATCTTCCGCTTGCGATGTCAGTTTGTATACTATTGTTATCGGTGTTGGCTTGCCCTCGATTCTGATGAGAGCAACCTTATCACTGAATTGTTCACAGTAACTCACTCTCTGTCCTACGTTCGTATTCACTACGAATCCTTCTCCCATTATACCATTTTCTGCTACTCTTCCTATTACCCTACACTCTTCTCATCAGAAATCCTTGTCTTCTGTTCTTTTCACTCACTTGACCCACACTATATCTAGACTGAGTCATAGCATTTCTCCTTTCAGATTTTCTAGCTTTCCTACTACGGTCAGATAACTGACAATCCATGTTTCGACCAGTAAAATGTTATCGTGTTTGTTGGTTTTTCCATTTATTTTTCATGATCACCTCACCTTGCAGTTTCCTCCTGGCGATCCGAATGGGGATGTAATTGGAAAAGCGTCATGATGATTTCTCCATCGGCAAAACATTCCAGATTATTTTTGGTTTTGGTTTGGTTTGCCAAAAATAATCCAAAAATAATCAAAACCAAAAATAATCTAGTCGGCAAAACATTCCAGATTATTTTTGGTTTTGATTATTTTTGGATTATTTTTGGCAAACCAAACCAAAACCAAAAATAATCTGGAATGTTTTGCCGATGGAGAAATCATCATGACGCTTTTCCAATTACAGGCCACATGTGCTGTGGATGAACACTATGCTGATTCTTCCGTCTTTTAGGAAAAATTACCCACCCCAAAGGCAAGAGAGATCCCTGAATCTCTGTCCACTCCACCGCCATCTTCGAGAAGGCCGTTGGCAGAACAGGGATGACTTCTTACCAACTACGGCAATTTTTAGGACTGGGACGCACGTGAGTTTCTTTTTGCCTTCAAACAGTTTAAGGGTCTCGAATAGTACTCGGAGAATTATTTGTACCACGGGTGAATTTCTGTGATAGTGGCTGACAGTTCCTTGCGAGTATTTTTCTGTAGGTGCCTGAGTGCTTCGCGAGAGTACATGTCGGAAGCGTTTACCCAGAGCAGGGTGAGAGTGTTTGTGAGAGCTGAGAGATCACTCTCCGCGTCATTTTGCTATCATAGTTCTGTGCGGGTAGGATGTGGTAGCGGTGGAAGAGCGTCGGGTGGCAGCTGCACTTTTAATACCTTTAGTGGAACAGAAAACGAAGTGAACTACCATTTTTGTGTTGGATAAGAAACATTATTAAGCGACGCGGTGATTTTACAGCATTCAAGAATCTCATTATAGAGCTTGTGATGGAAAATCCACTACAATATCGGAATTTTATGAGAATGACGGAGACGGAGATGGAAGAAATACTCTTTATAATTGGATCCAAATTGCCAATCTAGGTACTATTAATCGTAAATCCGTTAGGTTCAAAACACAGACTGCTTTTGACATTCGTATTTCTCTTTAATATTTGGTAAAGTACAATTATGAGGAAATAGCATTAGACCAGTTGCATCATGATACCCACAGACGTTCAAAAGCCGAAAAGGGCGGATATCTCAAATGAAACGATTCCACACATGTATTTATTTGAACGACTTTACTTGTATTGTCTTAATGAATCACTCGATAATGCCTGAAGGTCTGTTCTTCAACACCAAATATAATAATATAATCAATAAATTAAGCATATCCACTACGGATATTTTAGAACCTGTGACTGTTAACTGAATGTAAATACATAAAACTGCAACCAGTCACTTTTTTTAACAGTTATTATTCCTTGAACTGGTTTACTAACCTTTTCAGGTACAACTTCAGATGGTTTTCTGAAAGTTACAGCACTATTTTTAGCATAATGCTGGGTGCTGGCTTGCGACAGTATGGGCGGCATTTTTCTTTAGTGACCATCTGTCTGCTTTCATTATGATGGTCAGTTTGTACATCACTTCACATACGTTTACACAGCGTAAATAATGTCATTCTGTAAAAGTGTGTGTTGAAACAACTGGTCATCAAAATGGAAGCAGGCAGATGGTCACTAATGGGAAAAGCCGCCCATACCGTCGCAAGCCAGCGCCCAGCATTATGCTAGAAACAGTGATGTAACTTCCAGAAAACCATATGAAGATGAACCAGAAAAAGTTCGGAAACCAGTTCATGGAATAATAAATAACTATTCACAAAAGTGACTGGTTGCATTTTTATGTATTTACATAACCAATAAATACCACACCACATAAAATTATAGATACTACTGTATAAACTGAAGTTAGAATCCAATTTTTCGATATCCAGTATGATTACTTTCAAACATAACTTCATTTCTTTCTCTTGTTAATTAATCTACATTATAAAACTACTTTGCCTGATTTCTTGAATTGTGGATAATTTCTTCCGTGGAAGTGTTAAAACTTTCTTTCTTATCTCAGTTCCTTTAGTACAGTAAATTGTGCATTCCATAATGCTGGCCGTTCCTCGTACGAACTAATTAAATGCACGACTTCGTACTGAATCCACTTTCTGGCAGCTTTATCCAACTACTTTTTTCCGACACTTGCCAACATTTATTCACAGTGCGTTTACCGTGTCACTAGTTTCAACGAGTCTGACGATGCCGTTACACGTTTGTACAGACTTCCTCGCGGTGTTCCTGTTGCGCAGGGGATAGTGCGATATCCTTTCACTGATATTTTCTCATTAACGTGAAATTGAGTCACTACGGTGACAATGTTTTTATTTTCGTTTGTTAATTATTTATAACATGTCTAAGATGTTTTTATATGTTGTTTGCTGCGTAGCATTGCTTAAGTCTGCCAATTACCTTGCCGTAGTGGTAACACCGGTTCCAGTCAGATCACCGAAGTTAACTGCTGTCGAGCACTTCTATGGTTCAAATGCCTCTGAGCACTATGGGACTTAACATCTATGGTCATCAGTCCCCTAGAACTTAGAACTACTTAAACCTAACTAACCTAAGGACATCACACAACACCCAGCCATCACGAGGCAGAGAAAATCCCTGACCCCGCCGGGAATCGAACCCGGGAACCCGGGCGTGGGAAGCGAGAAGGCACTTCTATGGGTGACCACACAGTCTGCCAAGCGCTGTTGGCAAGCGGGGTGCACTCAGCCCTTGTCGGGCAACCTGAGGAGCTACATGATTGAGAAGTAGCGGCTCCGGTCACGAAACCTGACATACGGCCAGGAGAGCGGTGTGCTGACCACATGCACCTCCATATACGCTTCCAGTGACGTCTAAGGGCTAATGATGACACGGCGGCCGGTTGATAGCGTTGGGCCTCCCAAGGCGTGTTCGGACGGAGAGACAAAGATTGTTTGAGTCTACAACTTTCGAAATACGCTAACTGCTCTTGCTGTTGGCTTTTGACGTAAAATGGGAAATTTGTCAGAAACACGCCACGGCCACATATTATAGCTCCAAGTACACTGTTTCGTGTGTAGATTTATTTAATGTGAGCAATGGCAGGAAAAAATATACACTGAACCGCCGATGAAACTGGTATAGACATGCGTCTTCAAATACAGAGATGTGTAAATAGGCAAAATACGGCGCTGCGGTCGGCAGTTGTTAAAAAAATGGTTCAAATGGCTCTGAGCACTATGGAACTTAACTTCTGAGGTCATCAGGCCCCTAGACCTTAGAACTACTTAAACCTAACTAACCTAAGGACATCACACACATCCATGCCCAAGGCAGGATTCGAACCTGCGACCGTAGCGGTGCACGGTTCCAGACTGTTAGCACCTAGAACCGCTCGGCCACCCCGGCCGGCGCAGTTGTTATACTTACTGCTGCTACAATGGCGTGTTATCAAGAATTAAGTCAGATTGAACGTGATGTTCAAGTAGGCGCACGAGCGATAGGAACAGCATCTCCGAGGTAACGGTGAAGAGAGGAGTTTCCGTACGACCATTTCACGAGTGTACCGTGAATATCAGGAATCGGGTAAAATATCATATCTCCGACATGACTGCGGCCGGAAAAAGCTCCTGCAACAACAGGACCAACGACGACTCAAGAGAATCGTTCAACGTGATAGAAGTGCAACCCTTCCGCAGATTGCTGCAGATTTCAATACTGGGCCATCAACAAGTGTCAACGAGCGAACCATTCAACGAATGATCACCGGTATGGGCTTTCGCAGCCGACGGGCCGCTCGTGTACCCTTGATGACTCCACGAAACAAAGCTTTACGCCTTGCCTGGGCCAGTCAACACTGACATTGGACTTTTGATAATTGGAAACATGTTGCCTAGTCCGACGACTCTCGTTTCAAATTCTATCCAGTGGATGGACGTGTACGGATATGGAGACGACCTCATGAATCCGTGAACCCAGCATGTCAGCAGGGGACTGTTCGAGCTGATGGAGGTTATGTAATGGTGTGGGTCGTATGCAGTTGTAGTAATACGACTCTGACAGGTTGGACGTACTTAAGAATCCTGTCTGATAACCTGCATCCGTTCACGTCCATCGTGCATTCCAACGTACTTGGGCAGTTCCAGCAGGACAATGCGACACTCTACACGTCCAGAATTGCTACAGACTGGGTTCAAGAACACTCTTCTGAGTTTAAACACTTCCGCTGGCCACAAACTCCCTAGGCATGAACAATATTTAGCATATCTGGGTTATCTTGTAAAGTGCTGTGCAGAAGAGATCTCCACCCCCTCGTACTGTTACGGATTTATGGACAGCCCTGCAGGATTCATGGTTCATTTCCCTCCAGCACTACATCAGACATTAGTCGAGTCCATGCCACGTCGTGCTGCGAAACGTCTACGAGCTAGCGGGGGCCCTACACAATATTAGGTAGGTGTACCAGTTTCTTTGGTTCTTTAGTGTAGTACCACGATGCGGTAGTGCACAAACTGTGAACTATGGCACAGACGTGAACCGCTGTATGGCCACTCAGCTCTCACCGAGTACTGTCAGCTCTCCCGGCAACGCCGGTATAGTTTTTCTTGTCTGAGAGCTACGAGAGCAGCTCTAAAGAGATAGAGACTGCCGTCTACACGAGAGATCTACTCGCTGAGCCCGACTGTCTGGCATCTTGCCCATTGTAACACAAAGCTCTCTGAGAGTGAATAACTTTCACGTCTACGTTTACTTTACGTCATGTTTGAAATGCATTTCTGATGGAACATTCCACCAGAGCTGTAATTTATTGTTTTCCTTTCGTATTTTATTTTTCCACAGTTAGTTACGAGCATTGCTTATTTTTCGATGGTATATTTATACATTCGAGCCATTATAAATATCCTCATACAGCAAACATTTGTTGTATTGATACTATTTATTTACAAGTGCGGGATCTGTAATGTTATTTATGAAGTGAGGCATTATTTTGCTTTGTCACATTTATGAAGTAACTCGATCAAAAGAAAAAAGTTCTAGTACGATAAATACGTAACAATGGCATTTTACACAATGTACTGAAGCCGTGGTACAGCATAAGCAAAAAAATCCAATTCCTGTGCACAGAGTTCACGAGGTGACCGGAATGTACAAAAACATGCAAACGAGAAAATGTTGTGCGTCAGTGCAGGCCAGTGCACTAAGAATCGAGCGCTTTAGAAGAATACATGGAAATAACGTAGGAGCTGATAAACTGACCACTGAAAATTCTTTAAGTAAAATGAAACGTAGGATTGATACAGGCGGAAAAGATGGAATTACCAATTTTTTTTTTTTCTCAACAAGTTCACACTCTAAAAATAATATCGAAATAAGTACACACATTGACTATCCTTAATGTGCCATTACCGAGTAGCTTTATCAGCGTTATTATTGTGCTGTTACCCATTCAAATCAATACTCATATCCATAAGTTTGTTGCTAAAATATTAATAACTCATACTAGTACTTGTCTTCATGAATAGGAGATTACATTAAAGTATTTGATTACCGTTCAAAATACACTGCTGGCCACCGTAAATGCAACACCCTGAAGGAAGCATCCGGATCAAGTGAAATTTACACCATGGGTTTGCAGCGATGAGATATGCAACTGATCAGAATTTCAGCGCAGACGCACATCACGCGCGCCTGTGGCGCCACCTCATAGCGCCATTTAAGGCTTGGCGATTTCGACGAGTGTACGTTCGGCACGTGTGTTTACCTTGTGGTTGTTTCACAAGACGATCAGTTATGCCTCGTAGACAACAGCGAACATCTTTTGATCAAGTATCCGAGTTCGACAGAGGAAGGATAGTGGCTTACCGAGATTGTGGATTATCATACAGAGAAATCGCTAGTCGTGTTGGACGAAACCAAATAACTGTAAAGCGGATATGTGACCGTTGGATGCAGGAGGGTACGACGGACCGACGTGGTCGATCGCATTCACCTCGGTGCACCACTGCACGTGCTGATATGCAAATTGTGCGCATGGCAGTGACGGATCGCTCAGTGACATCCCGAACCATAGCACAGCATATTGCGTCTGTAACGCATCATCCAGTGTCTGCGCGTACCATTCGACGCCGTTTACAGCAGAGTGGTCTGTCCGCAAGACGTCCATCGCTTCGTCTACTATTGACGCAGAACCACAGACGTCTCCGTCGCCAATGGTGTGATGACAGACGGATGTGAACGGCAGAATGGAATGACGTTGTCTTTACTGACGAGGCACGCTTCTGTCTGCAGCACCACGATGGTCGGATTCGAGTGTGGAGACACCGTGGAGAGAGGATGCTGGACAGCTGCATTATGCACCGCCACACTGGTCTTGCACCGGGTATTATGGTATGGGGCGGTATTGGATATTACTCTCGCACGCCTCTAGTACGCATTGCCGGTACTTTAAATAGCCGGCGCTACATATCCGAGGTCCTGGAGCCAGTTGTCCTTCCTTACCTTCAGGGCTCGGCCACAGCCATATTTCAACAGGATAATGCGCGACCACACGTGGCATGCATTGTCCAAAGGTTCTTCGTCAATAACCAGATTGAATTGCTTCCCTGGCCGGCTCGCTCTCCGGATCTTTCGCCGATAGAAAACATGTGGTCCATGGTTGCTCAACGAGTGACCCAGATTCCATCCCCAGCTGCCACACCAGATGATCTTTGACAACGTGTGGAAGCTGCTTGGGCTGCTGTACCCCAGGAACACATCCAACGTCTCTTTGACTCAATGCCGAGACGTGTGGCAGCGGTGATCTCCAACAATAACGGCTACTCTGGCTACCGATTCTGGCAGGAACCACATGTCACAGACGTCTGTAAACGTAATCATTTGATACTTGGTCAACATGTTATCTACAAAATAAATCTTGTTGTGCTACCTCTTGTCTTTCTTGGTGTTGCATTTACGGTGGCCAGCAGTGTAGCTTATAGAGTTTTATCCGTTCAGTTCTTTTTTTTTTCATTTGAAACAGGTGCTAAAATTTATATAGTAAGTTGGCACTTTCTTAGTATTCGTGTGATTAACGAAAGTTCGTGTTCAAATTGGGCTGGCGACCGTTTGTTAAAATTAGCACAGTTCTTGTGACTGTGGTTGTATCACAGGCATAACCAATGTGTGCTCGTATTCTTCTATATTCACCATGCTACTGCGGAATAAATCCTTTTATACCAGTGTGAAATGGACTGAAACCGTCCTTGTATCTTTTCATTACAATCTCCGCCAAATGAAGTTCGATAGCTTAACTGAATATTGGATACACCTCCATAGACAATGTCATGTATCAGAGAAACTGGTCGGTCTAGTTTTAAGTAAATACAACGCGATTAGTATTACGGTAGTAGCTCTCATGACCAGTAACGTTCCGACAAGCAGTACTACAACCAGAGATATACGAGGTGCATTCAAGTTCTAAAGCCTCCGATTTTTTTTCTAATTAACTACTCACCCGAAATCGATGAAACTGGCGTTACTTCTCGACATACTCGCCCTGCAGACGTACACATTTTTCACAAAGCTGACGCCATGATTCCATGGCAGCGGCGAAGGCTTGTTTAGGAGTATGTTTTGACCACTGGAAAATCGCTGAGGCAATAGCAGCACGGCTGGTGAATGTGCGGCCACGGAGAGGGTCTTTCATTGTTGGAAAAAGCCAAAAGTCACTAGGAGCCAGGTCAGGTGAGTAGGGAGCATGAGGAATCACTTCAAAGTTGTTATCACAAAGAAACTGTTGCGTAACGTTAGCTCGATGTGCGGGTGTGTTGTCTTGGTGAAACAGCACACGCGCAGCCCTTCCCGGACGTTTTTGTTGCGGTGAAGGAAGGAATTTGTTCTTCAAAACATTTTCGTAGGATGCACCTGTTACCGTAGTGTCCTTTGGAAGGCAATGGGTAAGGATTACGCCCTCGCTGTCCCACAACATGGACACCATCATTTTTTCAGCACTGGCGGTTACCCGAAATTTTTTTGGTGGCGGTGAATCTGTGTGCTTCCATTGAGCTGACGTGCGCTTTGTTTCTGGATTGAAAAATGGCATCCACGTCTCATCCATTGTCACAACCAACGAAAAGAAAGTCCCATTCATGCTGTCGTTGCACCTCAACATTGCTTGGCAACATGCCACACGGGCAGCCATGTGGTCGTCCGTCAGCATTCGTGGCACCCACCTGGATGACACTTTTCGCATTTTCAGGTCGTCAAGCAGGATTGTGTGCACAGAACCCACAGAAATGCCAACTCTGGAGGCGATCTGTTCAACAGTCATTCGGCGATCCCCCAAAACAATTCTCTCCACTTTCTCGATCATGTTGTCAGACCGGCTTGTGCGAGCCCGAGGTTGTTTCGGTTTGTTGTCACACGATGTTCTGCCTTCATTAAACTGTTGCACCCATGAACGCACTTTCGACACATCCATAACTCCATCACCACATGTCTCCTTCAACTGTCGATGAATTTCAATTGGTTTCAGAATACGCAAATTCAGAAAACGAATGATTGCTCGCTGTTCAAGTAAGGAAAACGTCGCCATTTTAAGTATTTAAAACAGTTCTCATTCTCGCCGCTGACGGTAAAATTCCATCTGCCGTACGGTGCTGCCATCTCTGGGACGTATTGACAATGAACGCGGCCTCATTTTAAAACAATGCGCATGTTTCTATCTCTTTCCAGTCCGGAGAAAAAAAATCGGAGGCCTTAGAACTTGAATGCACCTCGTAGTGTTGACCTGCACCCCTGCACGAACTAACCAGGTCGTATGGCGTGCCCACATAAGGTCCTATCTAGTGTTCGATATTGTCTAAACTACGTCTTGAGATGAACTTATAAGTCACGTGCGTCACACTTTCCGTACTATGAAGTGCATGGAAACATGAAAGCTTTGTAGAGTTAGGTAACGTATTGTATACTATTCACTTGTTCTGGTAAAACCTTTTAGCTATAAAACGATCGGGTAAATTCTCTAAAATAACTGTTCAGTGCTAATCGTTCTATCAGTTTAGTAATGCACATTGCAAATAAAAACGGGGTGGAGGTAAGTTACGAAACAGTTACTAATCAGTAAACGCATTAAGTATTTAAATAGTTTTACTGCTCTATAGAACCATAAGCATTCTCAGTATCCCCAGAGAGACTTTTCACATTCTTAAACTCGTAAAATGAAGAAAGAATACTTGTTAATGAAAGATCACGAATCTCAAGATTAAGGAACTACTTTCGTTTTGGTGACGACGCTGTAGCCGGCCCGTGTGACCGAGCGGTTCTAAGCGCTTCTGTCTGGACCCGCGAAACCGCTACGGTCGCAGGTTCGAATCCTGCCTCGGGCGTAGATGTGTGTGATGTCCTTAGGTTAGTTAGGTTTAAGTAGTTCTAAGTTCTAGGGGACTGATGACCTCAGATGTTAAGTCCCATAGTGCTGAGAGCCATTTGAACCATTTTTGAACGACGCTGTACTTTCTCGTGCAGTGAAACTTCAACGACGCATATGGAGCAACTTTAAATAAAGGCTTCAGAATCAACCGCAATAGCTCCAAAACGATGTTGCGTTATACGTAGAAAATTATAAAAATTAACAAGGAATTTTCCGAGTGGGACAGAAATCGATAGACGTGATGTACATGTAGATACAAATGATAACAGTTTCTTACTTGGCCATCGGGGCTCATTTCGAAGCCGGACTCATCACTGAATACAATTCTACTCCGGTTAATGAGATTCCAGGCCGAAGACGTGTCTGGAGACACCCTGGTCAGCAGTGAGGTACCACTCTGGCTTTCGCCCGCTATATGGACCACAACCACGAGCATTGGTCTAGAGTGCCATTTCTTTTCATAGCAGGACCTTCTTCGGTGTCATCCGTGACACCCTTACAGCACACCGGTACGCTGACGGTACTTTACGCCCTGTTTTGATGCCCTTCGTGACAAAACATTCTGGGGTTACTTCACAACAAGATAATGCCCGCCCGCAAACACAGGATGTTTTTACTGCTTGTCTTCGTACCCGCCAAACCCTACCTTGCTCGGCTACGTCACCACACCTCTCCCCAATCGAGAGCGTTTGGAGCATTAGGTGCAGGGTGCTCCAACCACCTCGGTATTCTGACGATCCAAAGCCGCAACTGGAGAGAATTCGGCCCAATACCCCTCAAGACGACATCCAGCAATTCTGTCAATCAGTGTCAAGCCGAATAACTGCTTGCGTAAGGGCCGTAAGTGGACCAACGCATTATTGACCAGCTGAGTTTGTGAAAATGTTTCTAATGAATAAACCATCCGCTCTTCCTAAAATTGTAATCATTTGTAATTTGTTTGTTTTGCAAGCTAGTGACCGCTTGTTGGCGTCAGTCAGTCTGTCAGTCTGCCAGGCAGCTGTAATCGGACGAGACGGAAGTAGTCACAGCGAAGTAACCGGTTTGCGGCTTTCACGAGTTCCTAACCAGGGACCCCTCGTCAACGGGTAGCGTCTTTGATTCATAATCAAAACGTCTTCGTTCCCGAGCTCGAATCCCGCCGCTGTTTAAATTGTCGGCTGACGACTACCAGCATCGTCCGCTGCTCGTGAACTCGCGGTCACGTTCTCGTTTCCCGAGCACGCGGTTCCGGGTTCAATTTCCTGCGGGGTCAGGGATTTTCACCTGCCTGGGTGTTTGTGTTGTCCTCATCTTTTCATCATCATTCCTGCAAGTGGCGTGAACGGACTGAGCAAAGGTTGGGAATTTGTGCGGGCTCTTATAACCGCGCAGTTGAGCGCCCCACAAACCAAACATCATCATCATCATCATCACCTCCGGCTTAAGAAGTCGCCCCTCATTCTGCCAACGGCGTTGTCAAAGAGGGCGGAGGAGCGGACAGACGTTCAGGGCACTCTCTTGTCCTAGTGGTGGGAAACCGCCCCTAAAGGCAGAGAAATCAGCAATGGTAAACGGCATGAGGATGCAGAAGGCAATGGAAATCACTGCATTAAAGACACGCAACGTGAATCCACGGGACTTGTGGCCTGTAATTGAAGAAGTGTCATGATTATCTCTTCATTGGTAAAAGATTCCGGAGTAGTCTCCCATTCCGGGGACAAAACGATTGCATTATCAACGGAAGGATAACGTTTTACGAGTCGGGGCGCGGAATGTCACACGCTTGAACGTGGTAAGGAAACCAGATATTCGAAAAGAGAAATGCAAAGGCTCAATCTAGATATAGTAGGGGTCAGTGAAGTGAAGTAGAAAGAAGACAAGGATTTCTGCTCAGATGAGTATAGGGTAATATCAACAGCAGGACCAAATGGTATAACGCGAGTGGGATTCGTTATGAATAGAAAGGTAGGGCAAAGAGTGTGTTACTGTGAATAGTTCAGTGATAGGGTTGCCCTTATCAGAATCGACAGCAAACCAACACCGACGACAATAGTTCAGGTATACATGCCGACGTCGCAAGTTGAAGACGAATAGATAGAGGAAGTGTATGAGAATATTGAAAGGATAATACAGTACGTAAAGGGACATCAGAATCTAATAGTAATGGGTGACTGGAATGCAGTCGTATGGGAAGGAGTAAAAGAAAAGATTACAGGGGAATATGGGCTTGGGTCCACAAAAGAGAAAGGAGAAAAACAATTGATTTTTTTTTACTATTAAAAACAGTCTTGATCACGATTTATTTATCAAATTGATAAATAAATCGTGTTCAAGACTGTTTTTAATAGTAAATATTTGTAAGACATTGATCACTGCCTTTCCAGTAATGTGTTCAAAAGTAAAAGTAATTGAGTTCTGTAAGCAGGTTCATCCAGTAATAACAAATAATCTGTTCAAGAATCACAAGAGGAGGAGGTATACTTGGAAAATGCCGGGTGATACGGGAAGATTTCAGTAAGATTACATCATGGTCAGACAGAGATTCCGAAATCAGATACTGGATTGTAAGACGTACCCAGGAGCAGACATAGACTCAGATCACATCATAGTAGTGATAACGAGTAAACTGAAGTTTAAGACATTAGTCATGAAGAACCAATACGCAAAGAATTGGGATACGGAAGTATTAAGGAATGACGAGATACGGTTGAAGTTCTCTAAGGCTATGGATACAGCAATAAGGAGTAGCTCAGCAGGCAGTACAGTTGAAGAGGAATGTACGTCTCTAAAAAGGGCCATCACAGAAGCTGGGAAGGAAAACATAAGTACAAAGAAGTTAACTACGAAGAAACCATGGGTAACAGAAGAAATACTTCAATTGATAGATGAAAGACGGAAGTACAAAAATGTTCCGGGAAACTCCGAAACAGAGAAACACAAGTCGCTGAGGAATGGAATAAATAGGAAGTGCAGGGAAGCTAAGAAGAAATGGCTGCAGGAAAAATGTGAAGACATCGGAAAAGAAACGATTGTCGGAAGGACAGACTCAGAATGCTGGAAAGTCAAAACAACCTTCGGTTACATTAAAAATGGTTCAAACGGCTCTGAGAACTATGGGACTTTACTCCTGAGGTCATCAGTCCCCTAGAACTTAGAACTACTTAAACCTAACTAACCTAAGTACGTCACACACATCCATGCCCAGGCAGGATTCGAACCTGCGACCGTAGCGGTTCCAGACTGTAGCGCCTACAACCGCTCGGCCACCTCGGCCGGCGGTGACATTAAAGGAAAGGGTGATAACATTAAGAGTTCAATGGGAATCCCACTGTTAAATCCAGAGGAGAGAGCGGATAGATGGAAAGAATACATTGAAAGCCTCTATGACTGCCGGCCGAAGTGGCCGTGCGGTTAAAGGCGCTGCAGTCTGGAACCGCAAGACAGCTACGGTCGCAGGTTCGAATCCTGCCTCGGGCATGGCTGTTTGTGATGTCCTTAGGTTAGTTAGGTTTAACTAGTTCTAAGTTCTAGGGGACTAATGACCTCAGCAGTTGAGTCCCATAGTGCTCAGAGCCATTTGAACCATTTGAACCTCTATGACTAGGAAGATTTGTCTGGTGTGATAGAAGAAGAAACAGGAGTCGATGTAGAAGAGATAGGGAATCCAATATTAGGATCAGAACTTAAAAGAGCTTTGGATGACTTAAGATCAAATAAGGCAAAGGGATAGTTAAAATTCGATCAGAATTTCTAAAATCATTGGGGGAAGTAGCAACAAAACGATTATTCATGTTCGTGTGTAGATTGAATGAATCTGGCGACCTTCCATACAACTTTCTGAATAGCATAATCCACACAATTCCGAAGACGGCAAGAGCTGACAAGTGCGAGTATTACCGCACAGTCAGCTTAACAGCTTATGCATCTAAGTTGCTTGCAAGAATAATATACAGGAGAATGGAAAATTGAGGGTGTACTAGGTGACGATCAGTTTGGCCTTAGCAAAGGTAAAGGCACGACAGAGGTAATTCTGACGTTGCGGTTAATAATGGAAGCAAGACTAAAGAAAAAGGAGAGAATCGAAGCATTTGAGATGTGGTGCTATAGACGAATGTTGAAAATTAGGTGGACTGGTAAGGTAAGGAATGAGGAGGTTCTGCGCAGAATCGGAGAGGAAGGGAATACGCGGAAAACAAAGGGACAGGATGATAGGACATCTATTAAGACATGAGTGAATGACTTACATGGTACCAGAGGGAGCTGTAGAGGGTAAAAACTGTAGAGATTCGAATACATCCAGTAAATAATTGAGGACATAGGTTGCAAATGCTAGTCTGAGATGAAGAGGTTAGCACAGGAGAGCAATTCGTGGCGGATCGCATCTCACACGTCAGAGGACTAATGAGTAAAAAAAAATTGGGGCGAATTGTATAGTTTCATCTGTGTGCTTTGATAGTTTAGTTTCTTGAGTTTCTGCGTGTTAACTTAATATCTAGTAGACACAGTGTTCGGGTTTTAGTTTGCGTCGGAAAGCAAACTGATATTGTGACATATTACAAGTTCCGAATCAGGGCGAATTATTTAATCTCACTTGAATGTTTCGGTAGTTCGGTTTTGAATTTCTGCGGATTAATATAATTTATTAGACACATTTGTTGCGTTTTCGTCGGGGTCTACAGTAGAGTTCCACAGCACGTGTCGATACTCCGTTTAACTGAGTAGATTACTTTCCCGCGGTCTTTAGTATGGATAGGGATTGCGATTGTTGTGTGGATGCGAGTCGAATTGGTGACACTTCGCTCTCAGTTCCAGGCTTTAATAGCTTAGGTTACACAGCCTGAAGCTGCAGTGGATGAGCATCACTGTTGTGGCCAGTCGTGGGGATCCAACGGATGTTCACCGAGCAGTCCTCACCGGTGGTCAGCCCAATTACTGATGGCACTGAGATTGAACCATCACCTGTGGTCGAGTGGGAGGTCGTCCCGGGGCCTGGCAGGTGGTGAAAGACTTCCCAGGGAGCCGCACGCAAAGCCTCCCCATGTTAGTCTGTTTAACAGGTTACAGGTGCTGTCTGTGGCTAACACTGTCGCTCAGCCAGATCCAGTCGCCTGTTTTGTTTCAGAGGAAACCTCTCAGCCGGCATGATCCGGGCAGTCACAGAGGGTGGGATACTTGGTAATTGGGAGCTACAATGTTAAGCTCGTTATGGGGCCCCTTAGGGACAAGGCTACCAAGAAGAGGGAGAAAGCCAATGTGCAACCCGTGTGCGTATTGGGAGGAGTCATTCCAGACGTGGAACGGTTCCTTCCGGACGCCATAACAACAGGTGGTGGCTCACGTCGGTACCAACACTGTGTGTCACTTGGAACAGAAGAGATTCTCTCTGGCTTCGAGCGGCGAACAAAAGTGGTATAGGCTTCCTATCAAGATGAAAGCTGAGCTCACCATTTTCAGTATAGTCGACAGGACCGATTGTGGACCTCTGCTACAGAGCCGAGTGGAGGGTCTGAATCAGAGGTTCAAACGGGTTCGGCGACCGTGTAGGCTACAGAATCCTCGGCTTGCGCCATAGGGTGGTTGGGTATCGATTTCTGCTGAATAGGTCAGGAGTCCACTACACGCAGGGACGGCTATACGGGTAGCAGGGGATGTGTGGCGTTCACTGGACGGTTTTTTATGTTAGAGGGTCTCGGGGAAACACAGAAATGGCTTCATTCTCAAAGGTTGCAGGGTGAACACAGGAAGAACGTTATAACAGTCGTAAATTGTCGTAGCTGTGTTGGAAGAGTACCAGAGATCCAAGCGCTAACAAATGGCACGGATGCTCAAATCGTTAGAGGCACTGAAAGCTGGCTAAAGCCGTATATAAGTTGAACCGAAATTTTTACGAAGAATCTAGCGATATTCCGAAAGGATAGGCTAAACACAGTTGGAGGTGACGTGTTTCTTGCTGTTGGAAGTAGTTTAAAAGCTGGCTAAAGCCGTATATAAGTTGAACCGAAATTTTTACGAAGAATCTAGCGATATTCCGAAAGGATAGGCTAAACACAGTTGGAGGTGACGTGTTTCTTGCTGTTGGAAGTAGTTTATCTTGTCGCGAAATGGAAGTAAATAGTTCCTTTGTGTTAGTATGGGGACAGTATATTCTTGTCAACTGGAATAAAGTAATAATTGGATCCTTTTACTGACCTCCCAATTCAAATGATAGAATTGCTGAAAGGTTCATAGAAAACTTGAGTTTAATTTCAAACACGTACCCGACTCATACAGTTATAGTTGGTGGTGACTTTCATTTACCCTCGATATGTTGGGAGAAAATACATGCTTTACATGTTTAAATCCGGAGGTACGCACAAAACATCAACCGAAATTGTGCTAAATGCATTCTCTGAAAATTATTTCTAGCAGTTAGTTCATGAGCTCACGCAAATAATAAACGGATGTGAAAACATACTTGACCTCTTAGGAACAAATAATCCTGAGCTAATAACAAGCATCAAAACGGATACAGGGATTAGTGAGCGCAGAGTTGGCGAAGCGAGACTGAATATTGTAACCCCCAAATCCCAGAAAAATAATCGAAAAATATACCTATTCAGCAAAACAGCTGAGAGACGATGTCCATTTTTTTTTCAAATTAACAATGTAAGTGTAGACCAGATGTAGCTTGAATTCAAGAAACAGTAATGGCAGCAATTGAGAGATTTATATCAAATAAACAAACGACGGAGCTGATCCTCCTTGGTACACAAAACGGGTCAGAACACTGATGAAGAAACAACGAAAGAATATGCCAAATTTAATAGGACGCCGAATCTCCAAATCTCCAAGATTGTCAATTTTTTAAACAAACTCGAAATATAGCGCGGACTTCAGTGCGAGATGCTTACAATAGTTTCTGCAACGAAACTGTGTATCGAAACTTGGCAGAAATTCCAAAGAGGTTGTGGTCGTATTTGTATGCTAGCGGCAAGACATAATCAATGCCATCTCTGCGTGATAGCAATAGAAACACTACGGAAAAAAGTGTTGTCGAAGCAGAGTTACGAAATACAGCCTTCCGAAATTCCTTCACCAGCGAAGACGAAATAAATATTCCAGAACCCGAATCAAGAACAACTGCCAACATGAGTAACGGAGAAGTATATATCCTCGGAGTAGTGAAGCAACTTACATCACGTTACAAAAACAAGTCCTCTGGTCCAGATTATATACCAGTTAAGTTCCTTTCACAGTATACTGACCCAAATGCTCCATACTTATCACATAAACCTCTTCCCTCAACGAAAGATCGGTACCCAAAGACTGGAAAGTTCAGGTGACACCAATATTCTAGAAAGATACTAGGAGTAATCCGCTAAATTAGAGGCCCATATCATTAACATCGATATGCAGCAGAATTTTGGAACATATATTGTGTTCCAACATTATGAATTACCCCGAAGAGAAAGGTCTATTGACAGGCAAAACTGATTTAGACAACGTCGTTCTTGGCAAACACAACTAGCTCTTTAGTCATGTGAAGTCTTGAGTGCCATTGGCAACGGATTTCAAACTTATTCCGTACTTCTAGATTTCTAGAAGTCTTTCGACACTGTACCACACAAGCGGCTTGTAGTGACATTACGTGCATATGGTGTACCGTCTCAGTTATGTGACTGGATTCTTGATTTCCTGTCAGAGAGGTCACAGTTCGTACTAACTGATGAAACATCATCGAGTAAAACGGATGTGATTTCTAGAATTCCTTAAGATAGTGTTATAGGCCCTTTGTTGTTCCTCATCTGCATAAACGATTTAGGAGACAATCTGGGCAGCCGTCTTAGGTTGTTTGCAGATGATACTGTCGTTTATCTACTAGTAAAATCATCAGAAGATGGAAACAAATTGCAAAACGATTTACAAAAGATATCTGAATGGTGTGAAAATTAGCAGTTGACCCTAAATAACGAAAAGTGTGAGGTCATCCACATGAGTGCTACAACGAATACGTTAAACTTCGGTTCCAGGATATATTAGTCAAATCTAAATGCAGTAAATTCAACTTAATAACTAGGAATTATAATTAAAAACAATTCAAATTAGAAAAAAACAGCCGGCCGCGGTGGCCATGCGGTTCTAGGCGCTTCAGTCCGGAACCGCGCGACTGCTACGGTCGCATGTTCGAATCCTGCCTTGGGCATGGATGTGCGTGATGTCCTTAGGTTAGTTAGGTTTAAGTAGTTCTAAGTTCTAGGGGACTGATGACCTCAGATGTTAAGTCCCATAGTGCTCAGAGCCATTTGAACCATTTAGAAAGAAACACACAGAAAATTTTGTCGGGAAGGCAAACCAAACACGAAGTTTTATTGACAGATCACTTAGAAAACGTAACAGGTTTGTCAAAGAGACTGCCTACACTTGTCCGTCCTCTTTCAGAATACTGCTGCGCAGTGCGGTATCCTTACCAGATTGGACTGACGGAGTGCATCGAGAAAGTTCAAAGAAAGGCAGCATGTTTTGTATTATTGTGGGATAGTGGAGAGAATTTCACTGAAACGATACAGGATTTGGCGTGGACATGGTTAAAGCAAAGGCTTCTTTCGTTGCGGCGGAAACTTCTCACGAAATTTCAATCACCAACTTTCTCCTCCGAATGCGAAAATGTTTCGTTGACGCAGACCTATATAGGGAGAAACGCTCGTCATAATAAAATAAGAGAAATCAGAGCTTACTCGGAAACATATACATGTTCGTTTTCTGGAACGCTCTGCGAGATGTAAACAGAGAATTATTGCGAAGGTGGTTCAAATGGCTCTGAGCAGTATGGGACTTAAAGATCTGAGGTCATCAGTCCCCTAGAACGTAGAACTATTTAAACCTGACTAACCTAAGGACATCACACACATCCTTGCCAGAGGCAGGATTCGAACCTGCGACCGTAGAGATCGCGCGGTTCCAGACTGAAGCGTCTAGAACCGCTCTGCCACACCGGCCGGCGAAGGTGGTTCGATGAAACTTCTGCCAAGTAGTTAAATGTGATTTGCCGAGTATCTGTGTAAATGTAGATGTACATGTTCATCGCGTCTACAGATGGCAACCCAATCAGAAGGATAATTCTTCCCCCTCCCCCCCCCCCCCCCTCACCGCCGCCTTCCGCCTTACAGTGAAGTTTGTAATCTTCTGAGCTGCCTTTAATGGGAAGTTCACAATCAGTGTGTGTTTCGACATACTCGCCTGGAACACAATGACACGTCTTTCTCCTGTTTATGCGCAATACGTTACAGTTGTTTTCGCTGAAGGGCAATTAACAATCTCTGCTTCAATCGCTGTTAGTTTAACAGCACAATGAGCAGTGATTACTGTAATCTACTCAAATATGACGCGTAAAGAAGTTGATGGGCGTACATAGGTATGCGAAGCGAGAAGTTTTATGGACATTTCGGTCGTGTGGACTTGCCGACAGACACGTAACACAGTTTTCCGTTGGCGACTGCTGCCCGCCGTACGACTGGGCTGCCCCGTGACGTCACGCCCCCTGCAGGACCTGTTCTCTTCCCTCTGTACTCTCACCCTGAACCCATCTCTCTCACACCCCATCCTACAAACCCACATCCTGTCCGCTGACCGCTGACAGCTTTCACGTACTTCCCATCTCCCGTAAGTCGAGCCAGTTTATTTCTCCTACATGTCCCCTTGCTCTCGCTCACTTCCTATTTCTTCATTTGTGTCGCTACGTCGGCGGCTGATCTGTAGTCGCCATCGTCGTCTTACGTACAACGGTTAGCTATCTATCAGGTCCTGCTGCACGAAGTTTATGTCGATCATTTTCTTGGTCTACCTACGCTGTCCCCATGGTTTTCTTTGGCAGACTTTGTGTTCTAATTCTTCTTACACGTTTAAATTGTTGCGTCACAAAATGTGGACTACAGCACTCATTCACTAGCGACAATGGGAATCGCAACACCAAAAAATAATTCATGTAGTGTAATAAAATTTCGGGAATGGTTAGGTATCATACTTCAGTGATTAACATAGCAAGATGACAGGTTAACGTAAGCGCGAGATAACCATTGCAGATGTGCAACGCTGTTACGTTTATATGCGGTGTTTTACTGTAAAGATGCTGGGTATCAGTTTGTGGGATGGAGGTCCATGCTAGTTCCACTTGGTCGGTCAAAACAGGGACGGTTAGCGTTGGTTTTAGATGGTGCTGGAGCTGTAGTCCGATGATGAGGCATATGTGCTCGATTGGAAAAGGATCTGATGATCGAGCAGGTCAAGATAGCGTGTCGACATCTGTAGAGCATATTACAACAGTGATATGTGGACGAGCGTTATCCTCCTGAAAAACACCCCCCCCCCCCCTTGGACTTTTCTTCATGAATGCAGCACATCAGGTCGAATCACCAGATTTGCAGTCATGATACGTGGAATAACCACGGGATTGCTGCTGCTGTCATACGAAATTGCACCCCAGGCCATACCTTCAGGTTTAGGTCAAGTGTGTCTTGCAGACAGACAGTTTGGTTCAGGCCCTCAACCGGCGTCCATCTAACCAAAAGACGGCCTTCACTGGAACCGTGGTAGAACCATCTCTCATCAGAAAACGCAAAACACTTGCACCCAGTCCTCCAATGAGGTCTCGCTTGACATCACTGAAGTTGGTTTGGGGTCAGCGGAATGCACGCAACAGGGCATCTGCCTTGAAGTAATCTATTTGAAACAGTTCGTTGTGTGACTGCAGTGACGACTGCTGCTGAAGTTGCTGTTGCAAATGCAGTACGACGAGCCAGAGTCAAACGTCGAACCCGATGATCTTCCCTATCGGAAGCGACAAGAGACCGTCTGAATACCGGTCTTCTTGCGATTGTACATTTCCGTGACTACAGGTAGCAGCAATCATGTACTGCAGTAACGCAGAAGGGAAATCGAGTTTCTCTAACCATGCTACACGACCCATTTCAAATTCAGTGGAGTAACGATAATGGCGCCTTTGTCACCTTAAAGACTTCTGGACTAACATGAACTCACCAAGTCCAATCTCCAAGGTAACTAACGCTCACGATCGTGGCGCAGTTCGCGACCCTTATGCGGCTGGCGCGAAATCTGAAAAGGCACCCATCTTTCAGATTTAGAAACACGTCTACCAACTTTCGCTAGCTGTGCACAACTCCTTCTTGGTGTTGTGATTTTTTTTTCGTCAGTCTATTTCTCCCGGTTCAGCAGCACTGCGATGAGAACAAATAATGAGTGTTTTTTTTAAATTAAACTCTGTAAAATGAGAGCCGTTACTTCTTCTGTTATTTTCACATGTTTCCTGTCCACCGAACAAGATCGATCCCTATTGTGCAATGATTAGAAATAATAACTTTTGCGTTACAAACATGAATAGAAACGATTGATCTGCAGTCGCGTTCCATTACTGTTAGTTTGCCTCTAAGTTGCGGATGAGATACAGTTGTAATTAGATGCTGGTCAGTCCTACTTTGGTTTACAATGTACGACTTTTCCAACTACAGCGCGATCTTTATTCAGTAATTTTTTTTTTTTTATCTAGTGAGAGTAAATTTCAAGGGAAAGTATAACTATTCGGAGATGGAGCTACATATTTTACTTTGTTCTTAATTACACACACACACACACACATATATATATATATATATATATATATATATATATATATATATACAGTCTCTCTCTCTCTCTCTACAGTGATCATATGAAACATTAACACTATTCATTGTCGATGGAGTTAGTGCAAAAAAAATGTTCACCAACAAGTAAACAGAACGGAGCACAAAAGGTTAATCTGATTAATTATCAACGCTGCAGCATCAGTTCGAATGTAGCCAAACAATAAAATTAAATTACAAATTTGGATTTATTAATAGGTAACAGATATTGAAGAACAGTCGACGGATACTTTGATTCATACGGTGTCTTTCCAAGAGCAAGACATCACGGCAAATTACGTGAGAAAAACGACTGCCATAATTTTACAAATGTTTACATCCATTATTTATCAATCGCTACTCCAATTATCTTCATCATGTAAATGAAAACAAATATAATCCGTCTATTGTAACTGAAATTGTTGCGAAAAAGGGATAGTGTCTACCCTCATTCACAGTATAAACATAACTGCTAAGTTTTTATTACGAACATTTTTCTTATCTCCTATGATGCCAGAACGAACTGAAATATGAACAGTTTTGATAAATTCAGCGCATATTGCACTCTTAAACACCTGCGTAATATTAGTAAGTATTGTAACCACTGAATAAAAATACAAGCTTAGCGCTTGTTATACGACTAGCGGTACTACGAAGCTGGACGTGGGACAATACTTCGACGTGACACTGAAGTTAATCCATTACACCAAGACAATATTCCGAGAAGGAGTGCGTGTCACCGCACCATCTGTTTTGTATTCAATTATGCAAGTACATTAAACTCCCTTCGAACAGCTTCATTATTTATTAAGTCTATACCTGAGTAGCACTAAACTTTCCTCAAGTTCCGTGTCTCTGCTTCTTTATTTTGCTTCATCTGTCCTTTTATTTATCCAACTCTCGCTTCCACACAACAGCAATGGTATCGCCACTGATACATTCGCTTACCTTACGTATTACATACCCATCTATGTCAATTCTAAACACACGTATTTATTTAATTACTTGCGTTTCGTTTTGTGCATGTGAAACATCGTTCTGCCATCCTTGTGTAAATCAGGCAGCACACGGGGCAAGGCAGCTAACGTTGACGTGCATACAGACGGGATGTCCAATGTCACAAGACACAGCGCCGTCGGCACACGGCACGAGCTGGTTAACGTCACGTCGTGCTCCGCGCTCTCCACAGGCAATTGTCAGTTTTCTTAGGCTCGCAAAACCATAGAGTTTCCTCATGAAAATAAACGTCCGTATAATACCTACAGTAGCTGCATTACAACACACCGTATGCTAGTCATGTTGTTCTGTCTTAAAATACACTGACGAGCCAAAGAAACTGGTACACCTGCCTAATACCGTGCAGGGCCACCGTGAGCGAGCAGAAGTGCCGCAACACAACGTGGCATGGACTCGAATAATGTCTGAAGTAGTGCTGGAGGGAACTTACACCATGAATCCTGCAAGGCTGTCCATAAACCCGTAAGAGTATGAGGCGGTGGAGATCTCTTCTAGACAGCACGTTGCAAGGCATCTCAGATATGCTCAATAATGTTCATGTCTGGGGAGCTTCGTGGGCAGCGGACCTATTTAAACTGAGAATAGTGTTCCTGGAGCCGCTCTGTAGAATTCTTGATCTGAAGGATGTCGCATTGTCCTGCTGAAATTGCCCAAGTCTGTCGGAATGCTTAATAGACGTGAATGAATGCAGGTGACCAGACAGGATGCTTACGTATGTATCACCTGTCACAGTCATATCTAAACGTATCAGGGATCCCTTATCATTCCAACTGGACAGCCGGCCGGGGTAGCCGAACGGTTCTAGGCGCTACAGTCTGGAACCACGCGACCGCTACGGTCGCAGGTTCGAATCCTGCCTCGGGCATGGATCTGTGTGTTGTCCTTAGGTTAGTTAGGTTTAAGTAGTTCTAAGTTCTAGGGGACTGATGACCTGAGCAGTTAAGTCCCATAGTGCTCAGAGCCATTTTGAACCAACTGGCCACACCTCTTTTAGAATACTGCTACGCGGTGTGGGATCCTTACCAAATAGGACTGGCGGAGTAACCGAAAAAGTTCAAAGAAAGGCAGCACGTTTTGTATTATCGCCAAATATGGGAGTGAGTGTCATAGAAATGATACAGGATTTGGCCTGGGCATCATTAAAAGTAAGTCGTTTTACGTTGCGACGGAATCTTCTCACGAAATTCCAGTCTTTCTCCTCCGGCTACGAAAATATTTTTTTTGACACCGACCTACATAGGAAGGACGATCACCACGATAAAATAAGGGAAATCAGAGCCCGTACGGAAAGTTATAGATGTTCATTCTTTCCGCGCGCTATACATCTACATCTGCATCCATATTCCGCAAGCCACCTGACGGTTTGTGGCGGAGGGCAACTTGAGTACATCTATCGGTTCTCCCTTCTATACCAGTCTCGTATTGTGCGTGGAAAGAAAGATTGTCGGTATGCCTCCGTGTGGGCTCTAATCTCTCTGATTTTATCCCCATGGTTTCTTCGCGAGGTACACGCAGGAGGGAGCAATATACTGCTTGACTCCTTGGTGAAGGTATGTTGTTGGAACAACAGCAAAAGCCCGTACCGAGCTACTGAGCGTCTCTTTTCCACTGGAGTTTATTTATCATGTCCGTAACGCTTTCGCGATTACTAAATCATCCTGTAACGAAGCGCGCTGCTCTCAGTTGGATCTTCTCTATCTCTTCTATCAACCCTATTTAGTACAGATCCCACACCGGTGAGGAGTATTCAAGCAGTGGGCGAACAAGTGTACTGTAACCTACTTCCTTTGTTTTCGGACTGTATTTCCTTAGGATTCTTCCAAGGAATCTCAGTCTGGCATCTGCTTTACCGACAATTCATTTTATACAGTCATTCCATTTCAAACCACTCATAATGCCTACTCCCATATAATTTATGGAATTAACTGCTTCCTGTTGCTGACGTGCTATATTGTAGCTAAATGATAAGGGAACTATCTTTCTATGTATTCGCAGCACATTACACTTGTCTACGTTGAGATTCAATTGCCATTCCCTGCACCATGCGTCAATTCGTTGCAGATCTCCCTGTATTTCAGTACAATTTTCCATTGTTACAACCTCTCGTTATACTATAGCATCATCCGCATAAAGTCTCAGTGAATTTCCAGTGTTATCCACAAGGTCATTTATATATACTGTGAATAGCGGCACATCTGAAATCACTCTTACTTCGGAAGACTTCTCTCCATTAAGAATGACATGCTGAGTTCTGTTATCTAGGAACTCTTCAATCCAATCACACAATTGGTCTCATAGTCCAGATGCTCATACTTTGTTCGCTAAAGGACTGTGGAGAACTGTATCAAACGCCTTGCGGAAGTCAAGAAATACGGCATCTACTTGGGATCCCGTGTCTATGGCACTCTGAGGCTCGTGGACGAGTAGCACGAGCTGGGTTTCACACGATCGTCTTTTTCGAAACCCATGCTGATTACTAGAGAGTCGATTTCTAGTCTCCAGAGAAGTCATTATACTGGAACATAATACGTGTTCCAAAATTCTACAACTGATCGACGTTAGAGATATAGGTCTATATATCTGCACATCTGTTCTACGCCCCTTCTTGAAAACGGGGATGACCTGTGCCCTTTTCCAATCTTCTGGAACGCTACTCTAAGAGACCTACGGTACACCGCTGCACGAAGGGGGACAAGTTCCTTCACGTACTCTGTGTAAAATCGAACTGGTATCCCATCAGGTCCTGCAGCCTTTCCTCTTTTGAGCGATTCACATTGTTTTTATATCCCTCTGTCATCTATGTCGATGTCTACCATAATGTCATTGTGCGACAATCTAGAGAAGGAACTACAGTGCAGTCTTCCTCTGTGACACAGCTTTGGAAAAAGATATTTAGTATTTTGGTCTTTAGTCTGTCATCCTCTGTTTCATTACCATTTTGGTCACAGAGTGTGTGGACATTCTGTTTTGATCCACCTACCGCTTTGACATAAGACCAAAATATCTTAGGATGTTCTATCAAGTCGGTACATAGAACTTTACTTTCAAATTCGTTGAACGCCTCTCGCATAGCCCTCCTCACACTACATTTCACTTCGTGTAATTTTTGTTTGTCTGCAAGACTTTGGGTATGTTTATGTTTGCTGTGAAGTTTCCTTTGCTTCCGTAGCAGTTTTCTAACTCGGTTGTTGTACCACGGTGGCTCTTTTCCATCTCTTACGATCTTGCTTGGCACATACTCATCTAATGCATATTGTACAATGCTTTTAAACTTTGTCCATTGATCATCAACACTATCTGTAGTTGAGAGAAAACTTTTGTGTTGAGCCATCAGATACTCTGAAATCTGCTTTTTGTCACTTTTGCGAAACAGAAAAATCTTTCTACCTTTTTTAATATATCTATTTACGGCTGAAATCACCGATGCTGTAACTTTTTTATGATTGCTGATTCCCTGTTCTGCGTTAACTGTTTCAAATAGTTCGGCCCTGTTTGTCACCAGAAGGTATAATATGTTATCGCCACGAGTCGGTTCTCTGTTTAACTGCTCAAGGTAGTTTCCAGATAATGCACTTAAAAAAATTTCACTGGATTCTTTGTCCCTGGCACCCGTTATAAACGTTTGAGTGTCCCAGTCTATACCTGGTAAATTAAAATCTCCACCCAAAACTGTAACATGGTCGGGATATCTACTCAAAATATTTTCCAAATTTTACTTCAGGTGTTCTGCCACAACAGCGGCTGAGCCAGGGGGCCTATAGAAACATCCAGTTACCATGTTTGAGCCTGCTTTAACCGTGACCTTCGCCCAAATTATTTCACATTTCGGATCTCCGTCAATTTCCTTCGATATAATTGCACTTTTTATCGCTATAAACACGCCTCCTCCTTCGCTGTCCAGCCTGTCTCTGCGGTATACATTCCATCTCAGTTTAGAATTTCATTACTATTTACATCTCGTTTCAGAAAACTTTCCGTCCGCCTAGGAAGGGAATTCTCTAACCTAAAAAACCCACATGTGCACTCCAGACGTACTCCACTACCCTTATAGCCGCTTCCTGCGTGTAGTGCACGCCTGACCTATACAGAGGGACCCTTCATTTCTCCACCCGATAGCGGAAGTCGAGAAATTTGCACCCCAGATATCCGTAGAATCGTCTGAGCCTCTGGTTGAAGCCTTTCACTCGGCACCAAACCAGAGTACCGCGATCGGTTCTGGGAACGGCACTACAAATAGTTGATTCAGATTCCACTCCGCGAGCGAGACTTTCCGCCTTCACCAACTCCGCCAACCGTCTGTATGAACTGAGGATGACCACTGGACCCAGACGGCAGGAGTCATTGTTGCCGACATGAACAAGAATTTGTAGTCGGGTGCACCCAGTGCTCTCTATCACCGCCGGCAGGGCCTCCTCTACATCTCAGATGAGACCCCCCGGCAAGCAGACAGAGTGGACACTGGCCTTCTTCCCCGACCTTTCCTCTACTTCCCTAAGGGGAACGTTGGAGCTCCCAATCACTAATAAACCCCTCTCGCCGTGTGCCTGCTCGGACCGTGCTGAAGGAGCGGCCACATGTCCACTCACAGACAAAGCTGGCGAGGCCACACGGGCAGCCTCCACATTGACCCTCCGCATCGTGCGACTTGAACGCCGCTGAACCCGCCACTCTCCTTGGGGAGAGGATGGCCCAACAGCGCCTGGTACCCGCGAAGATATCTGGACAGCAGGGACCGTGGGTGAAGCAAGTTACACCTTGCGTGTACTATGCGACGCACCAGACTCCCCAATGCCGCTACACTCCGAGGCAGCAGCCTGAAGACGGTTCACCGTGGCCATCAGCACCTTCAGCTTTTCGCGAACAGTGGCCAGCTCCTCCTGGGACCGTACACAGCAGTCACACATCCTGTCCATCCTCATAAATCAACAATTTATTGTAGAGAGTTAAGTAATCAACTTTTAACTAGACTGCTAATTTATTAACGGCGCCTGATAGGTGACTAAACTGTGGTTACTAGACACTTCTTGTTGGAAACGATGAAAATAACCACTAACTCTCTCTGGACTGTATTCAAAACAAACACGAAATCTATGGAACACTATTACTAGTACTCGAAAATTGAAGCTTCCTAAAAGCAAAAACACCCCGGAAAAGAAATGACAAGTTATAAAAACACAGATAGTACTTAAATTTATGTAGCTTGCTACACAGGAGATGTGAAGCAGACGGCAGTTGAATAATAGAGAACTGTGAAGGTGGTTCGATGAACCCTCTCCCAGGCACTTAAATGTGATCTGCAGAGTATTCATGTAATTTTAGATGTACACACCGATGCAGAACCTCCACCAACTTGACAAGCAGGTTCCATGCATTCACGAGGTTGTCTCCATATCCGTACACGTCCATCCACTCGACACAATTTGAAACGAGACTCGTCCGACTAGGCAACATGTTTCCTATCATCAACAGCCCAATGTTGGCGTTGACGGGCCCAGGAGAGGCGTAAAGATTTATCTCGTGCAGTCTTAAAAGGTACACGAGTGAGCCGTCGGCTCCGAAAGCCCATATCAATGATGTGTCGTTGAATGGTTCGCACGTTGACACTTGTTGATGGCCCGGCACTGAAATCCACAGCAATTTTTGTGGAAGGGTTGCGCTTCAGTCACAGCGAACCATTCTCTTCAGTCGTCGTTGGTCCCTTTCTTACAGTATCTTGTTCCGGCCGCAGCGATGTCGGAGATTTGATGTTTTACGGAAATCCTGATATTCACGGTACTCTCGTGAAATGGTCGTACGGGAAAATCCCCACTTCATTGCTACTTCGGAGATGCTGTGTCCCATTGCGCGTGCGGCGACTATAACACCGCTTTCAGACTCACTTAAATCCTGATAATGTGCCATCTTAGCAGCAGTAACCGATCTAACAACTGCGCCGGACACTTGTCGTCTTATAAAGGTGTTGCCGACCGCAGCGCCGCATTCTGCCTATTTACATATTTCTGTATTTGAATACGCATATCAGTTTCTTTGGGGCTTCAGAGTATTTACAGAACACCAAATATTAAAGAAATGGTTTCTATTGATTCATAAGGAAGACCTACAACATTTTAGAAACCACAAAGGCGGGGAAAAAAATCTGTATACAGCAGGACGCAAACCCTCTACCTATCCACTCCCGATTTCTGTAACCTGGCGCCTGAACCAACTACCGTATCCTGATACACTGCATCGAGCGACTTGGTCTTTCATGTTACAGTGTACTAAAGGCTTTAATCGCCGAAATGTCATCGACATTTAATTAAAACAAATCCTAACAAGAACGACAAGTTTACATGAATCTTCAACGAGTCGTTGCCTTAGTACGGCTTACTCTCGTAACACGTGAGCTACAGAGTTAAACCGCGAAAAAAATTAGTATGAATATTCTTTAACCCCCAATATAACGTTTCCCGTCATTTCATTACAATAAATCGTACCAATAAAATTCGTTCTCGAGGACATTCAATGTGCTGCTGCTGCTTTGAAACAATGTATACTCATAGGGTGAAACATATAACATAAAAACCACTGAATATTGGCTTCTGCCGAATTGACAAATACAGTATAGCGTTTCGCTTTCTGCCTGTGACGTAAGAAGGGTTCTTGCTTCCTACTGATTCTACTTTACATAGCACGTTGCTGAAAAAGTGACGAATTAACTAAAGGTGTATACAGGGTGTTACAAAATGGTACGGCCAAACTTTCAGGAAACATTCCTCATACACAAAGAAAGAAAATGTGTTATGTGGACATGTGTCCGGAAACGCTTACTTTCCATGTTAGAGCTCATTTTATTACTTCTCTACAAATCACATTAATCATGGAATGGAAACACACAGCAACAGAACGTACCAGCGTGACTTCAAACACTTTGTCACAGGACATGATCAACATGTCCTCCGTTAGCGAGGATACATGCATCCACCCTCCGTCGCATGGAATCCCTGATGCGCTGATGCAGCCCTGGAGAATGGCGTATTGTATCACAGCCGTTCACAATACGAGCACGAAGAGTCTCTACATTTGGTACTAGGGTTGCGTAGACAAGAGCTTTCAAATGCCCCCATAAATGTAAGTCAAGAGGGTTGAGGTCAGGAGAGTGTGGAGGCCATGGAAGTGGTCCGCCTCTACCAATCCATCGGTCACCGAATCTGTTATTGAGAAGCGTACGAACACTTCGGCTGAAATGTGCAGGAGCTCCATCGTGCATGAATCACATGTTGTGTCGTACTTGTAAAGGCACATGTTCTAGCAGCACAGGTAGAGTATCCCGTATGAAATCATGATAACGTGCTCCATTGGGCGTAGGTGGAATAACATGGGGCCCAATCAAGACATCACCAACAATGCCTGCCCGAACGTTCACAGAAAATCTGTGTTCATGACGTGATTGCACAACTGCGTGCGGATTCACGTCAGCCCACGCATGTTGATTGTGAAAATTTACAATTTAATCACATTGGAATGAAGCCTCATCCGTAAAGAGAACATTTGCACTGAAATGAGGATTGACACATTGTTGGATGAACCATTCGCAGAAGTGTACCCGTGAAGGCCAATCAGCTGCTGATAGTGCCTGCACACGCTGTACATAGTACTGAAACAACTGGTTCTCCCGTAGCACTCTCCATACAGTGACGTGGTCAACGTTACCTTGTACAGCAGCAACTTCTCTGACGCTGACATTAGGGTTATCGTCAACTGAACGAAGAATTGCCTCGTCCATTGCAGGTGTCCTCGTCGTTCTAGGTCTTCCCCATTCGCGAGACATAGGCTGAAATGTTCCGTGCTCCCTAAGACGCCGATCAATTGCTTCGAACGTCTTCCTGTCGGGACACCCTCGTTCTGGAAATCTGTCTCGATACAAACGTACCGCGCCACGGCTATTGCCCCGTGCTAATCCATACATGAAATGGGCATCTGCCAACTCCGCATTTGTAAACATTGCACTGATTGCAAAACCACGTTCGTTATGAACACTAACCTGTTGATGATACGTACTGATGTGCTTGACGCTAGTACTGTAGAGCAATGAGTCGCATGTCAACACAAGCACCGAGGTCAACATTACCTTCCTTCAATTGGACCAACTGGCGGTGAATCGAGGAAGTACAGTACATACAGACGAAACTAAAATGAGCTCTAACATGGAAATTAAGCGTTTCCGGACACATGTCCGCATAACATTTCTTCTTTATTTGCGTGTGAGGAATGTTTCCTGAACGTTTGGCCGTACCTTTTTGTAACATCCTGTATATAGAGAGTGAGAGTCACAAACTATTGCCACCTAGAAAAACTACTAAAGTATGATAGTAGCTGAAACGTTTGGGGAAAAAAGTTGCGTGGGCAACGTAGGCCATAATATGACGTTGGTTTTTTGCTCCTAGGTTGGGTTGTGTCAGAGATTTGAAGGTCAAGTTTTTTTTCTGATAGCGGCTATCGAGACGAACCCAATGACGTGTAACAGTAACGTCTTTGAAGGTCGACGAGGGTCAAAAAGATGACATGAACGTCCATTTACAGAAGGTGTTCCAATTGATGACCGTTGGTATCAATGCAGTGCTGCAATCTTCTTGCCATGGATTGAGTGGTATTCCTTATCATTTCGGCACTTATCGAGACACATGCTCTGAAAATTCTCTCTCCTATATCGTGCAAATACTAAATATTCGCCGAATATGGCGTATCCATCGAACGTGCCATTGACATTGAAACACCATTCGACGGTTTCCCAATACAACACCAATAGAAAAGTAAGACTAGTATCGTCGAATCAAGCGAATGTGAATGATGTATTCCTTCGAAGAACAAGACGATATGCTTCTCATTTACTGAGAATGCCAACGAAATTCAGTGAGAGATAAAGACTTATACGCTGAAAGATGCCTTCAACGTACACACATTATACATAGTACATTTAAATATGTGTATGATAAATTGTCGTTATAGCCGTGGTCTAGGGGTAGCGTCTTTGATTCATAATCTAAACGTCTTCGGTCCCGGGTTCGATCCCCACCACTGCCTAAATTTTGATAAATAATCAGCATTGGCGGCCGAAGACTTGCGGCATAAGAAGTCAGCCACATTCTGCCAACGGCCATGTCAAAGAGGGCGGAGGAGCGGATAGAGGTTCAGGGCACTCTCTTGTCCTAGGGATGGGAAATTGCCCCTAAAGGCGGAAGAATCAGCAATGATCAACGACATGAGGATGCAGAAGGCAATGGAAACCACTGCATTAAAGACATGTAACGTGTATCCACAGGACATGTGGCCTGTAATTGAAAAAGTGTCATGATGATCTCTCCATTGGTAAAAGATTCCGGAATAGTCGCCCATTCGGATCTCCGGGAGGGGACTGCCAAGAGGAAGGTTACCATGAGAAAAACATTGAATAATCAACGATAGGATAACGTTCTACGAGTCGGGGCGTGGAATGTCAGAAGCTTGAACGTGGTAGGGAAACTAGAAAATCTGAAAAGGGAAATGCAAAGGATCAATCTAGTTATAGTAGGGGTCTGTGAAGTGAAGTGGAAAGAAGACAAGGATTTCTGGTCAGATGAGTATCGGGTAATATCAACAGCAGCAGAAAATGGTATAACAGGTGTAGGATTCGTTATGAATAGGAAGGTAGGGCAGAGGGTGTGTTACTGTGAACAGTTCAGCGAGCGGGTTGTTCTAATCAGAATCGACAGCAGACCAACACCGACAACGGTAGTTCAGGTATACATGCCGACGTCGCAAGCTGAAGATGAACAGATAGAGAAAGTGTATGAGGATATTGAAAGGGTAATGCAGTATGTAAAGGGGGACGTAAATCTAATAGTCATGGGCGACTGGAATGCAGTTGTAGGGGAAGGAGTAGAAGAAAAGGTTACAGGAGAATATGGGCTTGGGACAAGAAATGAAAGAAGAGGAAGACTAATTGAGTTCTGTAACAAGTTTCAGCTAGTAATAGCGAATACCCTGTTCAAGAATCACAAGAGGAGGCGGTATACTGGGAAAAGGCCGGGAGATACGGGAAGATTTCAATTAGATTACATCATGGTCAGACAGAGATTCCGAAATCAGATACTGGATTGTAAGGCGTGCCTAGGAGCAGATATAGACTCAGATCACAATATAGTAGTGATGAAGAGTAGGCTGAAGTTCAAGACATTGGTCAGGAAGAATCAATACGCAAAGAAGTGGGATACGGAAGTACTAAGGAATGACGAGATACGTTTGAAGTTCTCTAACGCTATAGATACAGCAATAAGGAATAGCGCAGTAGGCAGTACAGTTGAAGAGGATTGGACATCTCTAAAAAGGGCCATCACTGAATTTGGGAAGGAAAACATAGGTACACAGAAGGTAACTGCGAAGAAACCATGGGTAACAGAAGAAATACTTCAGTTGATTGATGAAAGGAGGAAGTACAAACAAGTTCCGGGAAAATCAGGCATACAGAAATACAAGTCTCTGAGGAATGAAATGAATAGGAAGTGCAGGGAAGCTAAGACGAAAGGGCTGCAGGAAAAATGTGAAGACATCGAAAAAGATATGATTGTCGGAAGAACAGACTCAGCATACAGGAAAGTCAAAACAACCTTTGGTAACATTAAAAGCAACGGTGGTAACATTAAGAGTGCAACGGGAATTCCACTGTTAAATGCAGAGGAGAGAGCAGATAGGTGGAAAGAATACATTGAAAGCCTCTATGAGGGTGTAGATTTGTCTGATGTGATAGAAGAAGAAACAGGAGTCGATTTAGAAGAGATAGGGGTTCCAGTATTAGAATCGGAATATAAAAGAGCTTTGGAGGACTTACGGTCAAAGAAGGCAGAAGGGATAAATAACACTCCATCAGAATTTCTAAAATCATTGGGGGAAGTGACAACAAAACGAGTATTCACATTGGTGTGTAGAATATATGAGTCTGGCGACATACCATCTGACTTTCGGAAAAGCATCATCCACACAATTCCGAAGACGGCAAGAGCTGACAAGTGCGAGAATTAGCGCACGATCAGTCTAACAGCTCATGCATCGAAGCTGCTTACAAGAATAATATACAGAAGAATGGAAAAGAAAATTGAGGTGACGATCAGTTTGGCTTTAGGAAAAGTAAAGGGACGAGAGAAGCAATTCTGACGTTACGGCTAATAACGGAAGTAAAGCTACAGAAAAATCAAGACACTTTCATTGGATTTGTCGACCTGGAGAAACGTTCGACAATATAAAATGGTGCAAGCTGTTCGAGATTCTGAAAAAAGTAGGGGTAAGCTATAGGGAGAGAGGGGTCATATACAATATGTACAACAACCAAGAGGGAATAATAAGAATGGACAATCAAGAACGAAGTGCTCGTATTAAGAAGGGTGTAAGACAAGGCTGTAGCCTTTCGTCCCTACTCTTCAATCTGTACATCGAGGAAGCAATGATGGAAATAAAAGAAAGGTTCAGGAGTGGAATTAAAATACAAGGTGAAAGGATATCAATGATACGATTCGCTGATGACATTGCTATCCTGAGTGAAAGTGAAGAAGAATTAAATGATCTGCTGAACAGAATGAACAGTCTAATGAGTACACAGTATGGTTTGAGAGTAAATCGGAGAAAGACGAAGGTAATGCGAAGTAGTAGAAATGAGAACAGCGAGAAACTTAACATCAGGATTGATGGTCACGAAGTCAATGAAGTTAAGGAATTATGCTATCTAGGCAGTAAAATAACCAATGACGGACGGAGCAGGGAGGACATCAAAAGCAGACTCGCTATGGCAAAAAAGGCATTTCTGGCCAAGAGAAGTCTACTAATATCAAATGTCGACGTTAATTTGAGGAAGAAATTTCTGAGGATGTACGTCTGGAGTACAGCATTGTATGGTAGTGAAACAGGGAGTGTGGGAAAACCGGAACAGAAGAGAATCGAAGCATTTGAGATGTGGTGCTATAGACGAATGTTGAAAATTAGGTGGACTTGTAAGGTAAGGACTGAGGAGGTTCTACGCAGAATCGGAGAGGAAAGGAATATGTGGAAAACACTGATAAGGAGAAGGGACAGGACGATAGGACATCTGCTAAGACATAAGGGAATGACTTCCTTGGTACTAGAAGGAACTGTAGAGGGCCAAAACTGTAGAGGAAGACAGAGAGTGGAATACGTCAAGCAAATAATTGAGGATGTAGGTTGCAAGTGCTACTCTGAGATGAAGAGGTTAGCACAGGAAAGGAATTCGTGGCGGGCCGCATCAAACCAGTCAGTAGACTGATGACCAAAAAAAAAAAAAAGTTGAGAACAACTGGATCTTTAATGCATCGGAAACATATCCGGCAAAGGAAAGTTACTAACGAGGAAACCTAAATTTTTACCCTTGCCACTGTGGTTCGAGATCCTTGTGTTAGTTCGCGTCAAACCGCAAGGGAATCTGGCATGAGCCAGAGTAGTGTTGTTCGTGTTCTGCATCGCCAAAATATCATCCTTACCATATCATTCTCCACCAAGAATTAAATGATACAGATTGTATGCGTCGCATCGAATTCTGCCGATGGGCTCAACTTCAGATTAAGAGGGATGACACATTTATTAATTTGATTTTATTTACTGACGAGGCTACATTCACAAACCACGCATTTGTTAATTTGCATAACATGCCACTGAAAATCCATGTTGGGTGCGGCAAGTGGCACAATAGAAACCGTGGTCGGTGAATTTATGGTGTGGGATTTTGGAGGACAGAATTACAGGCCGCTATTTCATCGAAGTAAATCTTAATGGTTGGAAGTACACTACATTCCTGCAAGAAACATTAGGTCCGTTATTGGAAGAAATACCTTTAGAAACAAGGAACAGAATGTGGTATCAACACGATGGGTGCCCGGCAGATTTTTCGCTGATGCCTAGAAATGAGTTGCAGAGACAATTCCCAAATCGTTGGATTGGACGCGGAGGAGATGTGTCGTGGCCGGCTCGTTCGTCAGACTTGACGCTTCTGGATTTTTTCTTGTGATGATTCGTAAAAGACATTGTTTATAAAACTGTTCCAACTACACCTGAAGACATGCGAGAGAGAACTGTTAGAGCATGTGCTTCGATGAGTGCCGATGTGTTAAGGAATACCACTCAATCCAAGATGAGAAGATTGCAGCACTGCATTGAAACCAATTGGCATCACTTCGAACACATTCTGTAAATGGACGTTCATGCAACCTTTGTGACCTTCGTTGTTCTTCAAAGACCTTACTGTTACGCAGCATTGGGTTCGTCTCGATAGCCGCTACGAGAAAATAAGTACGGAACTGTAGCATCCCAATTAAGAAAACAAAGTTGACCTTCATATCTCTGAAGTGACCGCACCTAGCAACAAAAACCAACGTCATATTATGGCCCACGTTGTCCCATGCAACTTTTGTCCCACAAACCTTTCACCTCCTATCATACTTTCGGAGTTATTCTTGGTGGGAATAGTTAGTGACAAACCATATATGTGGGTTCCGAGAATTTGCATGGTCATCTCTGACGTATATTCAACCTTTCATCTGGATGAAAAGAATGAAAGGTAGATAATACTCGTATTTTAATACTTGAACTTTTATTTGTGATAACATTGGTTTCTGGATTAATCTATGAAGTTTATTAACTGGGCCCACTGTATTGTTTAACTTGTAGTTTTGGTGGCTTAGTGTTGTTTTGATGTTGTTAACACCAAAGTGGAAATAAAAATTGGCGCCTGTTGAAATTAAATAAAATGTTATTTAACATCTACCAGATAATTACCTCTCCCAACCCAACAACAGCCCTACAGCCTTAATCGTCATTAGTGTATAATATATTCACAATTTTGGTTAGATTCTAGATCTAGAAATGGTTCATTTCACTAGCTACTTAAGTGGTTTCTTACTTGCTACATTTTCGTCTCGTTTTCCAGTGACATCTGGAATTGTCATCTGCATACAAATTTGCAACCCCTTCCTGCACTTGTAGCTTGTATTCCTAGACCATTTGACATTGGACGCCGGGCGCTGCTAGGGTCGCAGGTTCAAATCATGCCTCGGCCATGGGTGTGTGTGGTGTCCTTAGGTTAGTTAGGTTTAAGTAGTTCTAAGTCTGGGGTACTGATGACCTCAGATGTGAAGTCCCATAGTGCTTAGAGCCATTTGAACCATTTTTTGTAATTTGACTTCATGGTGCAAAACAAACGTAAAGTTTTTGGATCAACTGAAAACTAAAACCAGCAGGCAAGTTTACTTGACTCCTCATCATCATCATTATCATCATTTAAGACTGATTATGCCTTTCAGCGTTCAGCCCCCCTTATAAAATTCCTCCATGATCCCCTATTCAGTGCTAACATTGGTGCCTCTTCTGATGTTAAACCTATTACTTCAAAATCATTCTTAACCGAATCCAGGTACCTTCTCCTTGGTCTGCCCCGACTCCTCTTACCCTCTACTGCTGAACCCATGAGTCTCTTGGGTAACCTTGCTTCTCCCATGCGTGTAACATGACCCCACCATCTAAGCCTGTTCGCCCTGACTGCTACATCTATAGAGTTCATTCCCAGATTTTCTTTGATTTCCTCATTGTGGACGCCCTCCTGCCATTGTTCCCATCTACTAGTACCTCTAGTCATCCTAGCTACTTTCAAATCCGTAACCTCAACCTGGTTGATAAGGTAACCAGAATCCACCCAGCTTTCGCTCCCATACAACAAAGTTGGTCGAAAGATTGAACGGTGCACAGATAACTTAGTCTTGGTACTGACTTCCTTCTTGCAGAAGAGAGTAGATCGTAGCTGAGCGCTCACTGCATTAGCTTTGCTACACCTCGCTTCCAGTTCTTTCACTATGTTGCCATCCTGTGAGAATATGCATCCGCCCAACCGTTCTAACTTTGTTCCTCCTATTTGGAACTCAATCCGTTTATACACTCCTGGAAATGGAAAAAAGAACACATTGACACCGGTGTGTCAGACCCACCATACTTGCTCCGGACACTGCGAGAGGGCTGTACAAGCAATGATCACACGCACGGCACAGCGGACACACCAGGAACCGCGGTGTTGGCCGTCGAATGGCGCTAGCTGCGCAGCATTTGTGCACCGCCGCCGTCAGTGTCAGCCAGTTTGCCGTGGCATACGGAGCTCCATCGCAATCTTTAACACTGGTAGCATGCCGCGACAGCGTGGACGTGAACCGTATGTGCAGTTGACGGACTTTGAGCGAGGGCGTATAGTGGGCATGCGGGAGGCCGGGTGGACGTACCGCCGAATTGCTCAACACGTGGGGCGTCAGGTCTCCACAGTACATCGATGTTGTCTCCAGTGGTCGGCGGAAGGTGCACGTGCTGTCGACCTGGGATCGGACCGCAGCGACGCACGGATGCACGCCAAGACCGTAGGATCCTACGCAGAGCCGTAGGGGACCGCACCGCCACTTCGCAGCAAATTAGGGACACTGTTGCTCCTGGGGTATCGGCGAGGACCATTCGCAACCGTCTCCATGAAGCTGGGCTACGGTCCCGCACACCGTTAGGCCGTCTTCCGCTCACGTCCCAACATCGTGCAGCCCGCCTCCAGTGGTGTCGCGACAGGCGTGAATGGAGGGACGAATGGAGACGTGTCGTCTTCAGCGATGAGAGTCGCTTCTGCCTTGGTGCCAATGATGGTCGTATGCGTGTTTGGCGCCGTGCAGGTGAGCGCCACAATCAGGACTGCATACGACCGAGGCACACAGGGCCAACACCCGGCATCATGGTGTGGGGAGCTATCACCTACACTGGCCGTACACCACTGGTGATCGTCGAGGGGACACTGAATAGTGCACAGTACATCCAAACCGTCATCGAACCCATCGTTCTACCATTCCTAGACCGGCAAGGGAACTTGCTGTTCCAACAGGACAATGCACGTCCGCATGTATCCCGTGCCACCCAACGTGCTCTAGAAGGTGTAAGTCAACTACCCTGGCCAGCAAGATCTCCGGATCTGTCCCCCATTGAGCATGTTTGGGACTGGATGAATCGTCGTCTCAGGCGGTCTGCACGTCCAGCACGAACGCTGGTCCAACTGAGGCGCCAGGTGGAAATGGCATGGCAAGCCGTTCCACAGGACTACATCCAGCATCTCTACGATCGTCTCCATGGGAGAATAGCAGCCTGCATTGCTGCACTGTACTAGTGCCGACATTGTGCATGCTCTGTTGCCTGTGTCTATGTGCCTGTGGTTCTGTCAGCGTGATCATGTGATGTATCTGACCCCAGGAATGTGTCAATAAAGTTTCCCCTTCCTGGGACAATGAATTCACGGTGTTCTTATTTCAATTTCCAGGAGTGTATTTCTTTCCCACTGACATTACTTTCGTTTTGGAGATGCTAATCTTCATACCATAGTCCTTACATTTCTGATCTACATCTCAAATATTACTCTGCAAATTTTCAATCGAATCTGCCATCACAACTAAGTCATCTGCATATGCAAGACTGCTTATTTTGTGTTCACATATCTTAATCTCACCCAGACAAAATACAGAGGCACACGTTTAGTTGGACGGATGTAAACAAAGTGTAATGATCTGGCTGTGCACCGACGGCTACTGGTTGGTGAGAGTCTTTTTTCTGTACGTCAGTGTGGGCTCGACTCCCACCTGGGCGTCATGGGTTCTTTTTATGTGCTGGGAGACGGGTTTGGCGCTGAGGGCAGCTGCAGACAAACTGTCGATGAACATTAAAATACAACATTCCTCTTCAGGCGTGGTTGGCGTTGCCACGTAGTACTTCCTCTCGGCGAGGCGGGAGAGGTAGTTGAAACACAACCTGCGGCATACGCACACTGTTCGGTACGCGGCGCACTGACTTGGCGTAGGCGGGTACTGGGTCGGCAGTGGCGGCCAGGGCACTGGAAGCGTCTCTGCTGCTAGCACGAGGCAATCAACGGCAGGTTGCGATGTCCCCCACAATAAAACTGTGGACCGATGCCTGGACAACAGCGACTTGTGGCTGGCGTACTGTGGCGACAGACAAGATGGCAAGCGGCCCCCTAGAGGTGGCAGCAGAGTGTTGCCTGCCAAGTCCTGGACAGTCAGACAGCGGTCGCTGATTCGGAGTCCGGCAGTAGTGTTGGTGGCTGCGACATAGTTATGGCGTCAATTCCAAGGCTGCATTCAACAGAAAGTGTTTGCAGTTACATTGCCCAGCTGGTCGACATCTGTGACGGGCTGGTCCCAGGGGTTTGAATGCAGCAGCACAGTGCTGCCTACTTAGAAGGAGCTGCATTCCTGTGTCACACGGACAGATCTTGAACACTAAAATGTAGAGTTTCACGGCCGGAAATATCATGTCCATTATAATTATCCGGGCTGTTATGCCGTGGTCGGTTGATGAATTTTGTCTCAATTCCCAACTGAAGAGAGTGTACAGAAAGGTCTCTGCTACCACCGAGGCTTTATGAATTGCCCAAAATTCATAAGGAAAATGTGCCGTTAAGACCGATACTAAGTGCCATTGGTTCGCCCACCTACCCGTCAGCCAAGTTTTTGGCTACGCTGTTGAAACCACATGTGGGCCGTTCGGACTCTTATATAAAGAATTCGACACATTTAATCAGCATATTCAATGGCATAGTGGTCCAGCCGGAGGACATATTGGTGAGCTTCGATGTGGTATCGCTGTTTACTATGGTTCCACTTAATGATGTATCGGAACAGCTGGATCGAATTTTTCCTGCCGATATTTTAGAACTGTTTAAGTGTTGTTTGACGACCACATACTTCAAGTGGAATGAACAGTTTTATGAGCAAACGGATGGCGTGGCTATGGGAATCCCCCTAAGTCCCGTAATTGCAAACTTCTTTATGGAGAAATTCGAAGAACAGGCCTTAGGTACTGCCAGCGAAAAACCAAATGTATGGTTCCGATACGTGGATGACACGTTTGTGCTGTGGAGACATGGTAGAGTGGAACTAAGCCGGTTCCACGAACATCTAAACAGCGTAAACTCGAGAATTCAGTATACAATGGAGGAGGAGGAGGTAGACGGCAAATTACATTTCCTCGATGTGCTTGTTTTTAGAAACGAAAATGGTAGTTTGCGCCACTCAGTATACCGCAAATCCACGCACACGGGCCGTTATTTGCACCGGGATTCGAACCACCACCCACAACAGAAGCGGGATGTTATCAAGACGTTAGCGGACAGAACTAGAAATATTTGTGAACCTGAGTAGCTCGACGCTGAGATGGAACATCTCCACAATGCACTGATGAAGAACGGATATTCGTCCGCCGAAATAAAACGTGCGTTGAGGCAGCGACGCAGAAATCATACTGACGTACAGGATACTGCAAAATCTAAGGTTTTCCTCCTGTTTGTTAAAAATGTAACGGAAAGAATAGGGAGGATCTTGACGAAGCGGAATATTACCGTAATTTACAAGCCCACCAGGAAGATACAGGAACACCTTAAGCCTGCCAAGGACGCTCGCAAACCTTTGGAAAAAGCTGGAGTGTATAGGATCCCATGCAGCTGTGGTAATGTTTATGTGGGTACAACTAAACGAACTGCTTCTAAACGTTTGGAAGAGCACAAGGGAAATTGTAGAAGAGGAGAAACGGAACGATCAGCTGTTGCGGAGCATGCTTTTCAGCCACGGAACCACAATATTCGTTTCGAGGAGACGCAAGTACTAGCGGCCACAAGCGGATACCACGAAACGCTCTACAGGGAGGCAATCGAAATCGCTAAACACCCAAATAATTTCAACCGAAAGGAGGAGGGCGTGAAATTAAACGGTATATGGATGCCGGTGATAAAGAAGATGTGTACCACCCGTCCACTACTGGGTGATGGCAACGGCGATCGACGGCGACGGACAGCGGCCAATTGCACTGACGTTTTTAAAACACGTGACGTCACACCGCGGCGCGGGAGCGTGCGGACACGGAATTTAGCGGTAGTCAGTAGCAAGCCAGTGGGTGTGTTGGACCTTCCATCGACCTACGGACCCCGTTAAAGATGTCTCCCGCAGTCGGAGACGAAACGTTGGGAATTGAGACAAAATTCATCAACCGACCACGGCATAACAGCCCGGATAATTATAACGGACAGATCTTGAACAGTGTCTGTGACTGAGCTACAGTGGCAGCCTCACGTTACTAATTCAACTTCAGAAGCTCCCTGACGGATGGTCGGGTTCCCAGGCCATAAATAGTGGTACAGAAGCAGCTTGCTATCACTGAAATTGTTGAACAGGCACGACCGGCAACGCAGTAGCCGATGGCCTTCGCTTAACGTCTGAGAACAGGGGCGTTTGCGTAGAGATGTCAGTGTTAAGACAAGTAACGCTGCTTGAAATAACTGCAGAAGTCGGTGTGGTACGTACGACAAACGTGTTAGGACAGAAGCGAGTACATTTGCAAACAGCACGACATCGCCTGCAGCACCTTCTCCTGGACTCCTGACCACGTCAGTTGGAGCCTAGACTACTGGAATACCACGACTTAGTCAGATGAGTCCCAGATTGTTGGTAACAGCTGATAGTAGGGTTCGAGTGTGGAGCCGACCCCACGAAGCCATGGGCAGAAGATATCAACAAGGTACCGTGCAAGCCGGTGGTGGCTCCGTAATGGTGCGAAATGTGTTTATACTGAATGGATTGGGTCTTCTGGTCCAACTGAACCGGTAATTGATCGGAAATGGTTAGGTTCGGCTACTTAAAGACGATCTGCCGCTATTCGTGGACTTCATGTTTCGCAAACAGCGATGGAATTTTTATAGATAACGATGTGCCATCTCACTGGGGAGAAGGTTGTTCGCGATTTGTATCATTAACATTCTGGACTGTCCGAGCGAATGATTTGGCCACCCACAGAGATCCTCAATGTGCCGGTGCTTTCAAAAAGCGTATAGTCGTACTACGTACGCTCTAATACAAAAACCACCAAAAACTGAGTTCGACTCCGTACGACTTAATACAATATGGCTTGGGATGCAAAACCAGTGTTCCAACTTATCAGCCACATTCCTCTCCCCGAGGCAAAAATCTAACACGGCAGATTCTTCACTTCACGCATCGCAATGTAGTGGAACGTGGAAGCCCGCTTTCTGACGTCACCACCTCGTCGTCCATGTACGTTTTTACATCCTTGACGCCTTAAGCGTGGGTGTATTCTAGCCGAGATCGCGAATGGTGTTTCGCACGACGACGAGGGGTTTTCCGGATACGACACATAGGCAACGCTTCTGTTCGTGAGAGCTGCAGTCTTCATTGTCTTCAGTGAGTTGGAGGAACTTCATAAAACATTTACCTCCACGACGAAATGAAGCACCGACGGTGTTTCCCCCAGAGCCGTCTGCATCGCTTGCCTCGTAAAATGCGCCCGCCAGCATCAAGCCAGAACGCTGTCACACGGAGTCACGCGCTATGTTGCAGTGAAAGCGCCATCCGCCCGTCACGAGAGCTATTGACCCGCTATTTCATTACGTTTATTGCCTGTCTCCATAATGTGGAACACGTCAAGCGTATGAGGTACTTGCGCCATGTTATCCTGCGCGTATGATGTTGGGCGCTTTGCTCTCACGTGTTTCGGATGGTTATGCTTTCACGTACACATACGAGGTGAACCTGCCACTAGACTTTAAGTACTCCTCGCCCCAATTACGCGATTACGTAAACACGCGGTCACTCCTAGATTAACCTTACTGCGCGCCTCGGAAAACGCTGCATCTACATATAACCTTTGATCGTGCAGTTACTTATACCGTTGAAAATGTTTGGTTATTGAAACACTTTGATTCTTGATAAGTTATACATTTGGCATGTGTTCAAGATACAAAGTTTGCAGCAAGATTAATTCAGTTTCACAAGATTATACACTAATGGCCAGTACAATTGTTACACCAAGAAGAAATGTAGATGATAAACGAGTATTCATTGGACAAATATATTATACTAGAACTGACATGTGACTACATTTTCACGCAAATTGAGTGCATAGATCCTGAGCAATCAGTACCCAGAACAACCACCTCTGGCTTTGATACGCCTGGGTATTGAGTCAAACAGAGCTTGTATGGCGTGTACAGGTACAGCTGCCCATGCAGCTTCAACACGATACCAGAGTTCATCAAGAGTAGTGATTGGCATATTGTGACGAGCCAGTTGCTCGGCCACCATTGACCAGACGTTTTTCAATTGGTGAGACATCTCGAGAATGTGCTGGCCAGGACAGCAGTCGAACATTTTCTGTGTCCAGAAAGCCCCGTACAGCACCTGCAACATGCGGTCGTGCATTATCCTTCTGAAATGTATGGTTTTGCAGGGATGGAATGAAGGGTGGAGCCACGGGTCGTAACACATCTGAAATGTAACGTCCACTGTTTAAAGTGCCGTCAATGCGAACAAGAGGCGACCGAGACGTGTAACCAATGGCACCCCATACCATCACGCCGGGTGATACGACAGTATGGCGATGACGAATACACGCTTGCAATGTGCATTCACCGCGATGTCACCAAACACGGATGCGACCGTCATGATGCTGTAAACAGAACCTGGATTCATCCGAAAAAATGACGTTTTGCCATTCGTGCACCCAGGTTCGTCGTTGAGTACACCATCGTATACGCTGCTGTCTGTGATGCAGCATCAAGGGTAACCGCAGCCATGGTCTCCAAGCTGATAGTCCATGCTGCTGCAAACGTCGTCGAACTGTTCGTGCAGATGGTTGTTGTCTTGCAAACGTCCCCATCTGTTGACTCAGGGATCGAGACGTGGCTGCACGATCCGTTACAGCCATGCAGGTAAGATGCCTTGTCATCTCGATTGCTAGTGATACTAGGCCGTTGAGATCCAGCACGGCGTTCCGTATTACCCTCCTGAACCCACCGATTCCATATTCTGCTAACAGTCATTGAAATTCGAACAACGCGAGCAGCAATGTCGCGATACGATAAACCGCAATCGCGATAGGCTACAATCCGACCTTTATCAAAGTAGGAAACGTGATAGTACGCATTTCTTCTCCTTACACGAGGCATCACAACAACGTTTCACCAGGCAACGCCGGCCAACTGCTGTTTGTGTATGAAAAATCGGTTGGAAACTTTCATCATGTCAGCACGTTGTAGGTGTCGCCACCGGCGCGAATCTTGTGTGAATGCTCTGAAAAGCTAATCATTTATATATCACAGCATCTTCTTCGTGCCGATTGTGCAGTAGGATTATGTTTACAAGGAGTTACTAAAAGCTGGTTTCCGAAATTCTTTTACCGTAGACAAAGTAAATATTCGGAAATGAGAGTCAAGAACTGCTGCCAACATCAGTAACTTAAAAGTAGATATCCTCGGTGTAGCGAAGCAACTCAGTCACTTAACAGAGGCAAGTCTTCCAGTGGAGTTTGCCCCACCAAAATCCTATAGGTCGCTCCAAATCCTTGAACGTCATGCACTCCTTCTCGCTTTCCATATCCGTTTACCTTCTGTCACAGGGATGCTCTACCATCTCATCAAATTTCACCCCTCCCCAGCCACATCGAACACTTCTGCATCTCCTATACTACCTGCAAACTAGATTCCAATAACCCCACTGTCTTCCCTCTGATCAACAACCCTGGTATACTCCACAGCCTTTTCAATCACATCTCACAGTCCCTACATCCACACGCACTCCTCATTGTATTCCAACGAAACTTCAACCAACTCCCTCTTACCAACTCCAACTCTTAGCAGCCATTCCAATCCACATCATGACTCCTTTCCATGCAACACACCCCTTTCCTCCAGTTACTGCTAACCTATCCACACACCAAATTCATCCTCTGTCTTTCTCATCTGCATTCCCACTGTCCACACCAACTCGTTTTTTCAACTCCAGAGCTTTTGTAAACTATCTTTTCTACCTACACTTCTCAACCCTATGAAGCATGTTCTCTACTCCCGAAATACTTCTCACCCAATATAGGTCCTTCAAATTTTACGTGAAAGAAGATGAACTTCACCAGTCTACGATGGGTGCTTTATTGTGTTTACAGTTTCGTTTTTTGGCTGTCCATTGTCGATTTTTAATTTCAAATGGAAACACAGTCATATCGTTTTTCCCCATTTACATTTTTTAATTCCCTTGGCTGAAGAGCACAATATTTTGCTGACGACCCACCCTCGCCCACATGGTGCGAGGGGGATGGAATAGCTATAACGGGAAAGAACACAGTCAGTTTTCTTTCGCAGTATGCTGATACAGTAGCTCCGTACCTAGCAATCAGACACAGGTGCTCGTTCAATGAAAGAACTGTAACTGAAGACCGAGAAGTTGCAGAAGCCAAGTCAACACTCAAAAAAGGAAATAGGAATAATGAGCTGAATTACAAACCCATACCACTGACGTTGATTTGCAGTAGGTTTTCGGAACATGTACTACGTTTGAACACTATGAATTTCCTCAAGGGAAACGAGCACAGTCAGCACGGATTCATAAAATATTGTTCCTGTGCAACACAGATAGTTCTTTAGAGGTTCTCTGAATGGTTCCATATTTGTAGATTTCCAGAAGGCTTTTGATACCGCTCCTCATAAGCAAACAAATTGTGTACTAATGGATTATCGTCTGAGTTGTGCAACTGGATTCTTAATTTCCTATCACAGAGGTCACAGGTAGTAGTAACTGTCGGAGTGTGATTGAGTAAAACAGATGTTATGTCAATTATAAGCCTTCTGCTATTCCTAATTTATGTAAATGACAGGCTGAGTACCACTACTATCCAGGTAAGAGTTTATTCCAGTCTTCTATCAGTCCATCTTGTCCTTCCACCCTGTCCCTCTTTCCATCTGCTCCTTCACTCCCTCTCTATCTCCTCCACACCCTCTCTCTATCCACCACCTCACCTCCCACTCTCTGTCCATCTCAGCCTCCCTCCTCTTTCTATCAATCTGCTCCTCCTCCCTCTGTCCACTTGCTCCTTCCCCTTCTGTCCGTCCGCAGCTCGAGGTCTAGTGGTTAGCATCGCTGTCTCTGGATGACTGGGCCCCAGGTTCGATTCTCGGCTGGTTTAGGGATTTTCTCTGTCTGGGGACTGGGTGTTTGTGTTGTCCTCATCATTTCATCATGATCATTCGTGACAGAGGCTAGAAGAGGCTAGATTGGACTGTGAAAAAAAAAACTGTGTAAAAACTGGGACTTCGTATGGACGCTGATGACCGCACAGTTGAGCACACACCAAACTAAACATCACCATCATCCTCTTCTGTCCATCCTCTCATCCTCTATCTAAGTTAATCTCCTTCTCCCTCTCTCTTTGTCAATCTTCCCCTTCCCCCTCTCTCACTGTCCATCTCTTCCTCCCACTGTCCATGTTCATCTCCTTCACTTCCCTTTCTCTATCCATCTCCTCCTCGTCCTTCTCTCTGTTCGTATCCTACTCTTCCCTTTCTCTGTCCGTTTCTTTTCCCCCCTCTGTCTGTTCATCTCCACCTCTTCCCTCTCTCTCTCTATCTCTTCCTTTCCCTCTCTCTGTCAGTCTCCTCCACTTTCCTTTACATGTCCATCTCTCCCACTCCTCTCTCTCTGTCCATTTCCCCTTCCTCCTCTCTCTGTCCATCTCCTTCTGCTCACCTATCTATGCCTACCTTCTCCTCCCTCTCCTCTCTCCACAGTATCATGCTGCCCCATGTAGTAGGCTGCTGGTTCTTACCCCTACAGTATTTCTTTCCAGACTGAACTAATATGTGCATCTGAAAACTGCAAGGTGTGTTCAAAAGGAAACCGAACATTTGAATAGAGCGGCCGACGGGGAGAGTGAGCACGCTGTGACTACTACCCGCATTTAGTGGCAGGCTTTCTTACCTTATCAGTCCACCTAATTTTCAAGATTCGTCTGTAGCACCACATCTCAAATGCTTCGATTCTCTCCTTTTTCTTTATTCTTGCTTCCATTATTAACCGCAACGTCAGAATTACCTCTCTCGTGCCTTTACCTTTCCTAAAGCCAAACTGATCGTCACCTACTGCACGCTCCATATTCCATTCTCCTGTATATTATTCTTGTAAGCAACTTAGATGCATGAGCTGTTAACCTGACTGTGCGGTGATACTCACACTTGTCAGCTCTTGCCGTCTTCGGAATTGTGTGGATTATGCTATTCCGAAAGTCGTATGGTATGTCCCCAGATTCATCCAATCTACACACGAATATGAATAATCGTTTTGTTGCTACTTCCCCAATGAATTTAGAAATTCTGATGGAATGTTATCTATCCCTTCTGCCTTATTTGATCTTATGTCATCCAAAGCTCTTTTAAGTTCTGATTCTAATATGGGATTCCCTATCTCTTCTACATCGACTCCTGTTTCTTCTTCTATCACAGCAGACAAATCTTCCCATTCATAGAGGCTTTCAATGTATTCTTTCCATCTATCCGCTCTCTCCTCTGCATTTAACTGTGGGATTCACATTGCACTCTTAATGTTATCACCATTTCCTTTAATGTCACCGGCGGCCGGGGTGACCGAGCGGTTGGCGCTACAGTCTGGAGCTGCGCGACCGCTAGGTCGCAGGTTCGAATCCTGCCTCGGGCATGATGTGTGTGATGTCCTTAGGTTAGTTAGGTTTAAGTAGTTCTAAGTTCTACGGGACTGATGACCTCAGAAGTTATGTCCCATACTGCTCAGAGCCATTTGAACCATTTGTGTGTGTGTGTGTGTGTGTGTGTGTGTGTATGTGAGTCTATGTGTATGTGTGTGTGTGTGTAACTTTGCTACAAACTTTGTAAACCTTTCACAGGACATTGCAAATGCTTAGCCAGGCATGTGGGTAGGACCGCATGAGAAGCACAGATTGCTATGATTGATTCAAGGGTTTCCGTCATGACAGAACGCTGGTCAGTGACGATCCTAATCTGGATGACCTTCCACATCAACAGATGATGACCAAGTCGAGAGAGTTTGTGCTGTGATTCACGAAACTCGTCGTTTAAATATTCGAGAAGTTGCTAACAAAGCGTAAGACTGAACTGAGGCAAAAGCAGGCGTGGGTGTTACATCATGAGAATGCACTGGACTGTGCGTGACTCCTTGTCGGCAGCTGTCTGGCAAAACAATACATTCCCGATGTGCCTCGTCTGCAGTATTTTGCGAACTTAGCGCCAGCAGACATTTTCTTGTTTCCCAAACTTAAGACCACGTTGAAAGGACGTCATTTCCAAACCACAGAGGAGATTCAGGATAATGCGACAAGAGCCCTGCGCGCCATCCAAGGAAATGCATTCCAGGATACTTTCCAAAAGTGAAAGAAACCAGTAGAGGGGACTGTTTTGTAGAGGACAGTGCTTATAATGTTGTGCAATAATCAGTGAAGGTGTCACGGCAGAAGTTCGGTTTCTTTTTGAACATACGTGGTATTACTTGAGAACACTGTGTAAAGGTGCGGGGATTGTGTCGTTCTTGCTCATTCTTGAATTGAGAACAACTGTGTGAGGTGAAATGACAAGTTTAATGTCGCAATATTTCCCACCAAATTACAGCTTTTCACACAGTTTTCAACTCGCCAACATAAAAACAGCGAATGGATAATGCATCTTCCCAACATCAAAAAGTAAAATAAGTTTATACACAACAATGTTAAATATTAGTTCTCAGAAAGAACTTTAATCTTAAGCACAATATTATGAAAGTTTAATTGGAAGTTTCTTTACATTAACCCTAAGCACAATAATATGAAAGTTCAATTGGACGTATCCTTACAAAATTGCTCCTACACACACGTTATGATGTTGGTCAGTACTACGAAAATCATCCGATTTCGGTTCGAAGTTCGGTACCATTTAGGATGACATTCAAGTCTATGGTGGATGGTTAGTCAAGAGTCAAATTTGAGCCCAAGAGTACCCAAGGCCGCTCGAGTTTACAGTGGTCGCAAGCTGGTGAACCAACAAAGTTTACGCCTCAGTACGCGGTATTTACCTTAAGCTGCGACGTGCTGTCTGCAACACGAACATACCATTGCGCTCTCTTTGAGTCAGTACTATGCTTTGCTGCCAGTACGTGGGCCCACAGGTTAAATCTCTCAACCAACAGAACCATTGTACGTCGAGGCCAAAGATGTGTTCTACTTCGACTAACAGGGGCATTCAACACAACATCAAATGACGCACTATGTGTCGTCATGGGAATTTTCCCCATAGATATCACCATCAGGTACCGCGCAGCAATGTACTGGCTTAGGATGGGGACAATAGACCAGGTTCGGCAGATCACTGGTGTACCGATTGAGACAACACGCCAACTCAGAGCATGGCGAGTGGATACCTGGCAGAGCGAGTGGGCCAACAGCGATAAGGGCCGCCGTGTCTACAACTTCTTCCCTGACATCCGGGAAAGACTAAAACTAAAACATATTGATCCCAGCCGCGGTATGGTACGTTTCATCACAGGACATGGCCCTTATCCCACGCACCTGTACCGCGTGAGTCTGCAGCAGACTAATAGATGCACATGCGGGGAAGAAGGTTCCCCTGAACATACTGTCTTCTTCTGCGGACAACGCACGAACATAAGACACACAGTACACATGAATCGCCTGAACACACAGAACGAACTACATGCCATAATACGCAACCCGGAAAGGTGGACTGAACGCAACAAACTAATGGACGAAATCTCGAAGACCCAACAAATAGAATACTTGCGCAACAGACCCTACCGAAGGCAAGTCGGTCCAAACAGACGTCACGATGCCCAGGGGGACACAAATATTATTAGCACCACGACTGATGAAGAAGAAACAGATAGAGACCAGGGCACCAACACAGATATTGAAGCGTCCAGCGCGGATGATCCATAGTGTCAACCAAGTCAAATTCAATGAACAGAGTGGAACAACCGACAAGAGGCGCACAAGTCACACACAATCCTAAAAACAGATTGCACCATATATATAAATAGTTAACAGCATCTCCATGTCCAATAAGAGCTTAAAACTAGGTACCTCTTCAAGGGACCTACGCCTTCCGTTAAGAGGCAGCGCACAGTCTGTATGGAAGGATCTTAATTGTGGTCCCTCTCTTTTGAGCCCAACCCGACGGATACCTATGGTAGATCGGGGAAAACCACCACTCAGGCCGTGTTGCTGGCGGGGCCGGAAGGTGCTAACTGCCCCGCCACGTATCATTGTAAGTCTCACTGACTCAGTGTGAACTGTTTGTACAACCAACCTACACAGCCTATACCTCAACCTCCACTATACTAAGAACTTCTCATCTGAAGCTTAAAGTTGGGCACCTCTTCAAGGGACCTACGCCCCCCTGGTAAGAGGCGGCGCACGTCCTGGATGGAAGGATCTTAATTGTGGTTCCTCTCTTTTGAGCCCAACCCGACGGATACCTATGGTAGATCGGGAAAAACCACCGTTCAGGTCGTGTTGTCGGCGGGGCCGGGAGGTGCTTGCGCCTGATGTACTCTACTAGGAGCCTTGTTGGCTCAACACAAACCGTTAGCGTCATAACCTTATTACTTTTACCACGAGTACCCTTTCATTAGCAACTTTGAGCCAAGCACAAAATCAGTTACCTCTCTATTGTACATCGTAAATAGTTTAGCAGGCTGGACATGGAGGTCTTAGTCTTAGTTTCTAGCTATAACGTACCCTAATCTCTTCTAATTAAGGTAGTTTTTAGGATGGTAGATGTTAAAGGCATGGTGAGCAACGGCCAGCGTCTTGAGGGTCATTCCAAGACCCGGGCCGCCGCCCACAACCAGGTGACGGGCAATATTATACCTAAAACTTCTCTATTCAGTTCTCTTCCTTCCTTCTTTCTAAATATTTAATTTCGTTTGGTTTATTAATATCTTACTTGATTTTGTATTAGTTATAAGTTTTTCTAATGCTGCACAAAAGAAAAAAGATATCAAATGGATCTAAACAGAGCCCGCCTCCACGTGGCGGGACACGGGCAACGGTGTGAGTGGGGACGGGGGCCGGGGTGGTGTTACTTTCAGTCACTGCGGACCCCGGACCCAGTCACAGCGGCTAAGTGGCAATATACGACCCACCATAAGAAATTAGACGGTGAGTCATAAAATATAAGCAGCTAGTGAAAAAAAAAGTGTCTGCAAGGCTGCTCCCTCCCACTGACATTCCTACATAACTAATTTGGCCTTTACTGAACTTTCCAGCAGAAACTTTCCCTATGTTTCTCGTTATACAAAAAAACATTAACTCAGCCCTAGTCTTATTATGTGGCGATACACACATGCATGGTTGGAGCAGCGTGCATATTATAGTGCCCTCTCAGTTCTCGCAAGAACAGTTAACTAATTTGGCTTGTTCGTTTCTCCACAGTTGGAGCTAAACGTTGCTACAGCTAATTTTAGCTGGGGTGCAGCCGCTGTCCACACCAATTCCTTCTCTGTGTCGTACGTAGTGTTAAGTGCTCCGTTCTGCACTTGACACCAGATCAGAGAAGAGTCCCTCCAACAAAGTTTTTCTCTTGTCCTCTCATGGCAGAATTGCCACCCTCCACTTGGATTCCTTTCTCACGTCATGGCTTTTTTTCGACTAATAGAAGCGTTCCTCTCATGTTGTAGAAACACCCTCTGCCAATCGCAACGTCCCCTCTATCAAACTGAATCGAAACTTCAGTAGTTTTCTCCTTCCTAGTGAGTTTCCACCAACTGGACGTTTTGTGCCCATTCTAGATGCTTAAAGTACATTGACCTTATCGTGTGTCCCACTTGGTAGACGAAAATGTGTCACTTGCTTTTGTTCGCAGTTTGCTAAAGATGCTACTCTGCCCTTGTACCGATGCCCTCGCTACAGGCGGCCCTCCAGCTTGAATCACCTGGCCCGAGGTCGCCGTCCTCTTTCCTGCCACCCCCTTAAGTGGTCGCCAGCGGAACTCCTGCAGCACGGTTTCGCTAAGCCGTTGTGGAGCTGGCTTTTCAAAACTAAAATCGACTCGACTCGCGTTCCCTGTTCTATCTTCCGCTCAAACACATGCATCGTTTAGGAATAGTGTGTTAATTACCATCGATTGACTGCCATCCCTTTTTGCCTAACATATTGATGGGCAAATGTTCTGATTACTGTCGATTTACGTTAGGTGTCGTCTTCACCTTCTCATTGTGATTTGCAAAGGTCTCATGTAAGGTGAGAATCTGACCATTTATTCTGCCACCTTACAACTGCTTATCTTAATATTGACACTATCTTTAGAAATCTTTTGAAGCAGTTGAGGTACTTCAGTTACAGCGTGGGGTGAAGGTACCTCGAACTGATAAATAGGCTTTCTTAAAATGCAATGTTTTAACTATTACTAATTACGTAGAACATGGTCAAAGGCCTTGCCGCAGTGGTAACACCGGTTCCCGTCAGATCACCAAAGTTCAGCACGGATGAGTGGCCATCCGGTCTGTTGGCAAGCGGGGTACACTCAGCCCTTGTGAGGCAAACTGAGGAGCTACTTGATTGAGAAGTAGCGGCTCTGGCCTCAGAAACTAACATACGGCTGGGAGTGCAGTGTGCTGACTACGTGCCCCTCCATATCCGCATCTAATTACGCCTATGGGCTGAACATGTCACGGTGGCCGGTTGGTACTGTTGGGTCTTCATGGCCTGTTCTGGAAGAGTTTAGTTTTTTTAAATAGAACATAGATAGAGACATATTAGTATTTCTCGTAAAGCTTTGGCTGCATAAAACCTCAGTTCAGCTTAGAAAATCCTCTGATAAGAAGGAATCGTTTTAGTGGTTTTTGTTTTTATGTGTCTTTAGCACTTCCACAACTCTTTCAGCCAAGTGTAATCGCTATATTATAAAAACGATATGCATGCAAACAGAGCCGGCATTTTGTTTAGGACTACCAATGTCATCCACTGTGGCCGGGTGGTTCTAGGCTCTTCAGTCCGGAACCGCGCTGCTGCTACGGTCGCAGGTTTGAATCCTGCCTCGGGCATGGATGTGCGTGATGTCCTTAGGTTAGTTAGGTTTAAACAGTTTTAAGTCTAGGAGACTGATGACCTCAGATGTTAAGTTCCATAGTACTTCGAGCCGTTTGAACCTTTTGAATATGCCATCAGCGTAGATAAAAATTATATTGAAGCTAATTTGATTCGTTGTTGAAATCTTCTAGTTTATCAGCCAAGTCGTGCCGCCACTGTGTCGCAACGTTTCGACGAGTTTCCTACTCCTCAACTTCAGGCGAAGTGAGGGGCATCAGAGCGTCGAGTCCTGGTACTGCTTGTCTGCTCCATCCGCTACCCCTGCCGCTTTCACATCAAAGCATTCCTAACGTATTTCTGCTAGCGCCACATCCCACATACAACTCAATTGGAAACCACATCCCACATACAACTCAATTGGAAAACGTTGTGCTGGTTCATAAGGTAGTCATGTGTATCCATTGCTCCACTGTCCCTTCCCCCCTTTCCCCCAACCACCGCCATCACCACCCGCAACATCTCTTCCGGTGGCACACGACTGGCCTACTTGTTGAGCCCTCGGCAGAGGGATTTGCGGTCCAGCAGCTATAAAGGAACGCAGTGGACATAAACGCGACACATCACCTTTAAGATGACGATTAGGAGACCTGTCGGAACATTGCCCCAAACCGACGCCACGACTTGGCTAATAAGCTGAGAAGATTCCGTGAATGATATTCGTCAAGAAAGCCTGCATTTCCTCATTTTGATTCTAAAGACACATCCTAATTGGGAGGTAGGGCATACTTCACGCCCTAGAAATGGCGTCACAGACCTCTCTAATAGGCTGTCTCAGTTGAGAGTGGGCAGTAGCAGGAGTCTTGACACCATGTAGATGAGCAGCAATGCTCTCTTTTCCTGTGCTAGTGTGCTCCTTATGCCCTCCTTGTTTCGTCTCTCGTGTGTTATTTTGCTTCCAAGGTAGCAGAATTGCCTAATTTCATCTACTTTGTGATGATCAATTTTGATGTTAAGTTTCTCGCTATTCCCATTTCTGCTGTTTCTCAATATTTTCGTCTTTCTTCAGTTTACTCTCATTCCAAATTCTGTACTCATTTGTTCGGTCCATTCAACGAAACGTTAACGTGAACAGCACTCCGATTAGGCCTGTTCTGACTAGCCGTCTGCTGCTTACAGGGTGGCACGATGGAATGCTCTGTGATCGTGGAACACGTGATCAGCTTGTCGCCAATCCCTCCATCCGTTATTGCCAGTGGATGAGCCCTGATGACGCCACTGCTTCTTTATTCAACCAGCTCCTCAAATGGCCTCACAAGGGCAGACTGGATCCCATACCATCTTCCCTACCCCAGAATAAATCTGAGAACGTACAGGGAATCGAACACAGGTCCTTCCTCACCGAAGGCAGTGACGGGAGCCATTTTCCTTTTCTCTTTTTGTTTCCGCTCTTTCGTTCTGGGATTTATTTGCCATTCTATAGGTGAAAACGCTGAGTTGCGGTGCTGGCATCCATTCGGCCACGAGACGTTCCATTCAGTAGGTCTTGTCCGGAACCGCGCGGCTGCTACGGTCGCAGGTTCGAATCCTGCCTCGGGCATGGGTGTGTCTGCTGTCCTTAGGTTAGTTAGGTTTAAGTAGTTCTAAGTTCTAGGGGACTGATGACCACAGATGTTAAGTCCCATAGTGCTCAGATCCATCTTTTTAACCAGTAGGTCTTAAAATTCCTCTTCACTTTCACTCAGGTCAGCAATGTCATGAGCGAATCATATCACTGACATCCTTCACTCTAACTTTTAATCCTACTAGAACCTTGCTTTTATTTTTGTCATTGCTTCTTCTATGTGCGGATTAAACGGCAGAGACGAAGGACTGCATCCCTGTCTCCCCCCCCCTCCCCACCTCATTTTATTTAAAACGTTAAAAATCACTTCTATGAAAATATGAAGTCGTGGACCATCAACTCTGGAAAACCCGCGACCACAAGGTAAATTAATCCATGGGAGTCGTGGATGTGAGAATGTGCTAATGGGAACTCTGGGAACTCGTATCTATATCATTTCAAATTACAGGCGCCGAAACTAAACGTGTTTATTCCAACGAATTAACATGCTACAGATGTTTACCTCTCATTATCACGTTATCACAAATACAGAATCGTGACTGCAGTGTACAAGAATTTGTTAACTTTCACATTTCGTAAATGATTTCATACTCTTGTTATCACAGCTATATTGTATCCAACCAGGACCGTTATAGTGAAAGTATTTTAGCTTAAACTTAATTAATTCAGCAGATATCAGGATTTTTCAGATATCGTAATATGTATTACCTTACAAACATTCACGTGTCAAAATTGAAACCGAAGAACGAACGACCTAGCTAACTTTGTAGACCAGTTTTCCTTGATTCTGTGAAAGTGATTAGTTTTGCTTAACTGACCATACTTCAAAATCTATTAATTAATTTAGATACGATTTCAAAACCCCGATCGTTTGTATAACTTGCAGTATTTCAGAGATATGCTCAGATAATAGTGAAGCGCGAAGTTTTCCGAACACAGTGATGTTCGTAGATATTTCCATATCTTGATAAATTTAAACTTTTGTTAAATAAATCGTAAATGTCGGCTCTATGTGAATCCGGGGAACTTGTAATGAACGTGAAGGTACCGTGTTATTACGATATCGAAAAGTAGTGCCTTGTGTTTTATGGAACAGAAGTATATAAAACATGGAGGTTCATGACGAAATTATCCTAAAAAACCGGGTTGGTTATTTTCGTAATTTCTCGGTTTTATATCATTCATTAATGTTAATTTCTTGTGAAGAAATAAAAACGATCAACAGCGTATTCCCAAAGGACGACGTTGCAAATAGCCGAACTTGAGCCGGGAGCAATCAGTTGTATCTCTGTTTCTGCAGTTGCAGTCGATCTGAAAATTCATGAGAGTACAAACTACGTTCATGTAAATAGTGAATGCCTATGTCTAAGGTACAGCGCAGGGATACTATCAGCGTTATGAAGAACTATGTTAATATAATGACAGTGGTGTGCGAGCTATATTCTGTTCAAATGGTTCAAATGCCTCTGAGCGTTATGGGACTTAACGTCTGAGGTCATCAGTCGCCGAGAACTTAGAACTACTTAAACCTAACTAACCTAAGGACATCACACACATCCATGCCCGAGGCATGATTCGAACCTGCAACCGTAGCGGTCGCGCGGTTCCAGACTGTAGCGCCTAGAACCGCTCAGCCACCAAGCCGGCTATATTCTGTACTGAACTCTGAACTGACTACATGCATGTAACAGAACAGTGAATAATTACAATGGAATTTGTACGAGTTTAGAGACTGTGTAAGTGACTAGCTACTAGCATCAGCAAACAACATATGTTTCGCTTGAATAAACTTCCAATAGATGACAATGCAGTGAGTCTGCGTTTTTTAATTAAGACGCCTGCAGTACAAAGGTACTCTTATTATCGAGATTTTAGGTTCCCAGTTTGCCTAGATCAAAGGGCGCACAAGCCTGGCACAGTACAAACAAAAAACGTTTCAGATAGATATCAACGTTTCATTCTAGCAGTCTTGCTTTAGCGAGCAATGCCTCCACTACCTGTACCAGCCGGATCCATGATTATATATAATGGCTGTTGTTCTTGTCTTGAAGAAGAGCAGGAACTACATCGGGTCTCCAAAGTATATATTTTCCTCGTTGGTCGTATGAAACAAGCCGCGAAACTTTAAGAGAACCTGAGAAGTTACACGTCTAGACTATATACAGGTAGTAAATATCAAATATAAGCCATAGGATGCACAATGTAATATCAAGCTTACACACAGGATCGTTAAAAATTTTAATGACGTGATTAATTGCAAAAAATTGTAAAGATGTAATTTTCCACCTACGTCTGTTGCCTGCTCGTGGAGGTAACATACAACGTTTTCCTTTCTCGATTTCTGGTTTCCACAAGTACGAGAAGATGCGTATAACAGGACTACTGAATAAAGAGAGCGCACTCTATACGTTAAACTGCAGAGAAGCGACAGTATATTCACAGTGCTAGCTCCGGTATTGAGTGTGTGTATGTGTGTGTGTGTGTGTGTGTCAATAAGGCAGCGCAGGCAGCCCCTAACTGTGTCAGTGGAGAGCACGTAAAATGTAGAGCCTTTTATTCTGCATGCATGTAAAACACAAGTGAGGTATTTTATGTTAAGGATGTATTTGACAAAACCGTTTACCTTGCACCTTTGCAGCTCGCACGTTCCCAGCGGCTTTTCAACTCGCTTTTTTGGCGTGTGTGCACAAGTGTTAATGGAAAGTTGTAAAGAACGAACGTGAGGGTCCGTGGCACCAGACCGTTTTCGCCTTTGTAAGTAGCCTGTTTGTATGTTGGCAGCGCTATAGACTGTGTTAATATCGCTGACTGCGCTCTGCGCCATCGGAAAGACATTCTGTGGTTGGACGGACTAGCAGATAGTGAGTGGTTATGGAAGTGTATGGACATGATTTTCTTAGTGGAGACTCTGTGTTGGTAGGACATGCATTGTAAATTGAGATGAAATGTGTTTATAAGAGAATACGCAAGGAAATGTATGACGATGGCTGTTGTTGATAATGTTTGGGTAGTGGAACTATTGACAAGTACATAATTTTTGGAACTGGGTGTCACATGAATAAGGTAAAATTTTCTAAATACATTGTTTGCTTCTCAACAAAATCTTTCATTTTGCTAACCCTATGCCTCCTAGTAATTAGAACCTGTAGTAGTTAGAAACTATTTACTTTGCTGGTCGTTGTTGCTGAGGTAAGTGATTTATGAAAAAGAATGGGGTTTGCACTGCTGGGATTCGTGACTGAAATTAGTTTAGGCAATTAACAGAGTTCGAGATAGTTTCATATTTCTTTAATTTCATATTTTTTTGGATTTGTGTTATTGTATTTGTATTATTGTTAGGATTTCTTGCAATTTAGGGTCATTGTTTTGTGTTAATTATTGAAAGTCATGTTGTCAAAGTGTAGCAGTCAGATTGCATTGGGCTTGTATGCTGTAGGTAACAAATGAATAGGTTAAGTTTGAGTTGTCTTTGTAAGGGGAAATTCTGTAGGTCAGTGTTTAAAAAATTAAAAAAATAATTAAAGTGTTTGTTTCACCTTGTGAACGCTGTAAGAGGCCGTAAAGTTCACTACAAAAACGACGATGGCTTATTCTCAAAGTGGTACACATTTTGTGTCCATTATTCAGGAAATGCATCTCGCTGAAATACTCGTAGCTCGTGGTTGTTGTGCGTTGTACATCTTATAAATATGTAATAATGTGAGAGTTCCAGTTTCAGCGGTTAGTATAAAACTTAACATCAATTGATAGACTTTCTTCTTGCCACTAAAACGATCAACGTCCTTTAATTTCATCAATAACTCGTTTAAATATGCTCTGTTGTAAGTGTGATTTCCCTTTCTATGATTTAAATGGCACTACTTCACTCTGAGAAATTAAGTGACCTCATTATTTAATTCAGTTATCGTACGAAATGTGGTGTCACCGCCAGACATCACACTTGCTAGGTGGTAACCTTTAAATCGGCCGCAGTCCGTTAGTATACGTCGGACCCGCGTTTCGTCACTGTCAGTGATTGCACACCGAGCGCCGCCACACGGCAGGTCTAGTCTAGAGAGACTCCCTAGCACTCGCCCCAGTTGTACAGCCGACTTTGCTAGCGATGGTTCACTGACTACATACGCTCTCATTTGCAGAGACGACAGTTTAGCATAGCCTTCAGCTACATCATTTGCTACGACCTAGCAACGCGCCATGTTCAGTTACTATTGATATTGATATTGTGAATCATGTACCTTCAAGAGCGACATTCATCATTTATGGATTAAAGTTAAGTATTAAACTAATTATGTCCGCTTTGTGAATTCTAATTCCTTGTCATGTTCCAGACCTCACGTCAGTATAGTTCTTCCCTCCTCATGCCCGCCTGCGTGAGCTAAAACGCGCGCATTTCGTTCTCCTCTAGTAACACGGTGTTGGCTCTTCTGCCAACATAACACGAAATTCCTAGTTTCGTTGTAGCCATAGCCACTGCTCTGTGATGATTATACTTGCTACATCACATTCACCATCACTGATCTCAATATCCATTGGCACATCATCAGATTAGAGCTGTTTGTTGCCTACAGGTGCAATATATTAGCGTCATGGGTGCGTTACCGTTCTGTCTTCCTGTTTCACACACACACACACACACATATATATATATATATATATATATATATATATGTGTGTGTGTTTGTGTGTGTGTGTGTGTGTGTGTGTGTGTGTGTGTGTGTGTGTGTGTGTGTGAGGGTTGGAACTTTAATAGTGGCAACTATTTGTTTATAGCTGGTACGAAATAGATATGTGTTTCAAAGTTTTACTTATTCTCAGAATAGTCTCCAGCATTGTGTATAGCCCGTTGCCAGTGATTTGGAAGTCGTAGGACACTCTTAGCAATGCCAATTGTGTTGCCAGTTCAAGCGGCGCGGTCTATTGCCCGACGAATTTGTAGCAGTTCTGAAGCGAATGCCGTGAAGTGTTTCCTTCAGTTTGGAAATCGAGTTGAGCTCACGAACGCTTAAGTCATCATTTCTAACTCTGAGCTGATCATAGGCTGTGTTTCAAAAATGAACAGCGTAGGGACAGAAGTGATGACACTGTCTACAGGATCTGATCATCATTTTGCAGGACAATGCTCAAGCACGTACAGTGCAAGCTGTTACTGATTTGTTTGACTGATGGAGCTCTTTAGTGCTACACCACCTAATGCACTCCCCTGACTTAAGCCCTCGTAAGTTCAACTCGATTTCTAAACTGGAGGAAACACGTCACAGTATTCGCTTCAGAACTGTTACAAATTCGTCGGGCAATAGACCGCGCCGCTCGAACTGTCAACACGACTGGCACTGCTAAGAGTATCCTACGACTTCCACATCACTGGCAACGGGTTATACACAATGCTGGTGACTACTTTGAAGGCCAGTGAAACTTTGAAACAGGTATCTATTTTGTTCGAGCTGTAAATAAATAGTTGGCACTATTAAAGTTCCAGCTCTCGTATCTGCTTCCATTGCATTGACGAAATTTCATTTACCAAAATTTTAGAATGTAGGGTAAAGAAAGTTCTCTTCAATCCATAGATTGGTTTGAATACAACACAGTGTTTCACTAGGCATTATTCTATTGGAGATGGCATACCTTTGCCATTCTTTTACAACTGAAATATCGCAGAGTGTTAGAGGGGAATCTGTGTTTTAACGTAGACCTCTAACGATTCTTCAGCTTCACATTTTTCCTATTAACAAAGCACGGGCAGGTGTGAAAGAATAGGTAAGTGATATAAAGAACTGTACTATCGACCTACATGGGGTGAACAGAAATATGTAAACACCAAAGACACAACATTTACCATGACTAATGCGCTGTAGGAAGTCCGACGGCATTCAGAACACTTTCCAGTCGCCTTGGAATGGGTAAAGACCGGTTCTGTATGGTTTCTAAGGCAATCTCTTACCATTCTTCCTGCAAAAAAGTGGCAAGCTCAGGTAACTATGTTGGAGGTAGATAACTATCACGTATCCTTCTGTCAGAAGTAGACGACAAAGGCTCAATAATATTGAGGTATGATGAGTGTGGTGGCCAGGGTAGATGCGACAGTTCATCCTCACACTCACTGGACCAGTCCTGGAGGATGCGAGCTATGTCAGCAGGAGCCCTGCTGTCTTAAAACACAGCATCACCATTGAGGAACAAACCTTGTACCTTGAGATGGACCTTCTTCTTCTTATTCGTGGTAGGCTCCACAGTTCTCCAAGATCCTTGGCCTCCGTATCACCTGCCTCCATTCTTCTCTGCCCATCGCCTTCCTTCTCCAATTTCTTATTCCCATCGCCTTCAGATCTTCTTCCATATCGTCCAGCCACCTTTTCCTGGGTCTACCTCTTCTCCTTCTCCCGTCAGGTTTTCCCATGAAAACTTTCTTGACACTCCGAGTTTCTGGCATTCTCTGTACATGTCCTGCCCATCTTATACGTCACGACTTAATTTTAACACCTGTCCAAAAAGTGTTTGTAGTTCTACATTCGTCCTTACTCTCCAGCCATCTTCCTCTCTCACTGCTCCAAAAATCCTTCTCAGTACCTTTCTTTCCCATCTCAATAACCAGTTGTCCTCCTTTAATGTCAATACCCAGTCTTCTGATCCATATAGTACTATAGGTCTTAATGTGGTCGTGTATATTTTGATTTTTGTATTCCTACTAACATTCCTGGAATTAAATACATTCTGAAAGGTAAAATAGCAACGATTTCCACTCGCTGTCCTTTGTGGAATTTCTACTGCTACTTTATTGCCTCCGTTATTACAGAACCTAAATATTTAAATGTTTTCACTCTTTCATATTCTTCCCTATTCATTACTATTGAATTCTTTTGTCCGTTTATATTGGGCTCCCGCATCACCATATACTTTGTTTTGTATATGTTTACTTCTAAACCTACTTCTCTCGCTACTTCATCTAACGTATCGTAGTTTTCCTTGAGTGCCCTTACATTCCTTGCCATTAATAGTACGTCATCCGCATATGCTGCCACTAGATCTTGTCGATTAAGTATTGTTCCTCCTGGGTTTATCGGCATTTGCCGCAACACCTTTTCTAAAGCTAAATTAAACAGCATTGTGGAGATCACATCTCCCTGTCGTAGCCCCCTCTGTACTTAAAATTCACCAGACAGTTCTTGCTCTATTCTTACTTTACACATTGTTGCTTTCTTTGTCATTTCTGTTAAACTGACCAGTTTTAGTGGGTTTCTAAATTTTTTCATAATCTGTATAATTTTCTTCTTGTGTAGGCTGTCGTATGCTTGCTTAAAATCAATGTATAACTGATGTAGTTGCTTGTCATACTCAAAAAACGTCTCTAGCACCTGTCTTAATAAATATATCTGATCCATTATCTAACTGTTCCTCCTAAATCCAGCCTGATAGTCCCCCAATATCCCTTCTATCATCCCTTCAAGTCTGGAGGCTGCGATGGGGAGGCTGCGATGGAGCTGATCAAGCTAATTGGCTACATAACCTTTGACTACAATGCGATTGCAGAGTACCCATGGGGCCCTTCGAACGTCAATGTAAGACTGCCCAAATCAAGCCGAACCCCCAGCCACGTTTGACTCTTCGGGCAAAAACTCGTTCACAAGTTGGAAGTAGTATGCAACAAGACTCATCTGAACAAATGACTTTCCGCCATTGCTCCAGAGCCGAGCTTGTACGGCTTCGGCACCCCGTTTTCTTGTTACGTGCATTTACATCACTGATGAGTCGGTCTGGAAGTCCAACTCGCTCTGCAGTTCTCTGCTTATGGAGTTATTTTGATGGCGACATGGTTCGTGAGTGCGATATTCATTTCTGCAGTGATTTTTGCAGTTGTCGTCTTATTCTTCGTCACAGTCCTCTTCAACAACCGTCTGTCACGATCACTCGACACAGACCTTCGTCCAAGTTGAGATCTAGCGGATGACGTTTTCCGTTTTCCCTGTATACAGTATAAATCTTCAAGACGAAGCCTCTTGATAGACCAAATGCTTCAGCTACCTTCGTTACGGAAGTACCCACCATATGAGCACCAATAATTTGCCGATTTTCACAGTCACTCAGCACCGATATAATGCACTCAGACCTACACAGAACATGTTCTGACCAAGACTGATACTAGCAACGTATTTAGGCCAATGAACATGTGTCGTTCTTCGTCAAACACAGAAGCGCAACCTGCAGGCTTGTCTAGCATCTGCATTTATGTCCAAGTACGCATTTCTCGCGACTTTCCCATACTTTTGACGAACCCCTGTAGGTTTCGGGAAACGGCCTTGCCGCTGTGGATACACCGTTTCCCGTCAGATCACCGAAGTTAAGCGCTGTCGGGCGTGGCCCGCGTTTGGATGGGTGACCATCCGGGCCGCCATGTGCTGTTGCCATTTTTCGGGGTGCACTCAGCGTCGTGATGCCAATTGAGGAGCGGCTCCGATCAAAGAAAACCATCATATGGACCGGGAGAGCGGTGTGCTGACCACACGCCCCTCCTATCCGCATCCTCAATTTGAGGATGGCACGGTGGTCGGAAGGTCCCGATGGGACACTTGTGGCCTGAAGACGGAGTGCTGTAGGTTTCAGTCACTGAATTTTGGATTCAAATTCTGATACTTACTGACTTTCTTCATAACCCATGGCGTAACAAAAGAAAAAGGTTTATACAGTTGCTACAGTAGTATTGTGCGTATTCATCTGGTCTGTTTCTACCAACGTATGGTTGTAAACGGAATCAGTAAACACCATTACGATGTATCGTGTAATTTATTTATGGAAAATGTAACTGGCAAATAAGCAGACAATTTTTGTCACTGTAACGATGTAATTGCCCCTTTGGACTAAAATTTTTTGTTTATGATGTCAATGATTTCACTTGAAGTCATCAGGCATTTTGAAATGGAGTACTGTGAGAACTTAAATGTGCTGCACACGACCAAATTAACAAATATGAATGTACGCTTATCACGAGGAGACGCAGCAACTGGTAGATACATCAATCGACGCCGACGCTGCAATGTTAAGTACGAAAATTGGCCCACTTACAACGCTACTACTAGCAACAAAGAAATGACCGATGCTTGCATTCAGGACTTCTGTAATCGTCTTGCGCTAGTGTATAGGACACTTTACTCTTACCGTGTCCCGTGCCCCTTGCCCCTTTACAGTGGAAAGCACGTGAGGTAAGCATACTTTATCATCATATGGTCCTTTTTCAATGGCTGTGTACATTACGTTCATAGAATCCTTTTGCCGCGCGGGATTAGCCGAGCGGTCTGGGGCGCTGCAGTCATGGACTGTGCGGCTGGTCCCGGCGGAGGTTCGAGTCCTCCCTCGGGCATGGATGTGTGTGTTTGTCCCTAGGATAATTTAGGTTAAGGAGTGTGTAAGCTTAGGGACTGATGACCTTAGCAGTTAAGTCCCATAGGTTTTCACACACATCTGAACATTTGATTTGAATCCTTTACATATACACTCCTGGAAATGGAAAAAAGAACACATTGACACCGGTGTGTCAGACCCACCATACTTGCTCCGGACACTGCGAGAGGGCTGTACAAGCAATGATCACACGCACGGCACAGCGGACACACCAGGAACCGCGGTGTTGGCCGTCGAATGGCGCTAGCTGCGCAGCATTTGTGCACCGCCGCCGTCAGTGTCAGCCAGTTTGCCGTGGCATACGGAGCTCCATCGCAGTCTTTAACACTGGTAGCATGCCGCGACAGCGTGGACGTGAACCGTATGTGCAGTTGACCGACTTTGAGCGAGGGCGTATAGTGGGCATGCGGGAGGCCGGGTGGACGTACCGCCGAATTGCTCAACACGTGGGGCGTGAGGTCTCCACAGTACATCGATGTTGTCGCCAGTGGTCGGCGGAAGGTGCACGTGCCCGTCGACCTGGGACCGGACCGCAGCGACGCACGGACGCACGCCAAGACCGTAGGATCCTACGCAGTGCCGTAGGGGACCGCACCGCCACTTCCCAGCAAATTAGGGACACTGTTGCTCCTGGGGTATCGGCGAGGACCATTCGCAACCGTCTCCATGAAGCTGGGCTACGGTCCCGCACACCGTTAGGCCGTCTTCCGCTCACGCCCCAACATCGTGCAGCCCGCCTCCAGTGGTGTCGCGACAGGCGTGAATGGAGGGACGAATGGAGACGTGTCGTCTTCAGCGATGAGAGTCGCTTCTGCCTTGGTGCCAATGATGGTCGTATGCGTGTTTGGCGCCGTGCAGGTGAGCGCCACAATCAGGACTGCATACGACCGAGGCACACAGGGCCAACACCCGGCATCATGGTGTGGGGAGCGATCTCCTACACTGGCCGTACACCACTGGTGATCGTCGAGGGGACACTGAATAGTGCACGGTACATCCAAACCGTCATCGAACCCATCGTTCTACCATTCCTAGACCGGCAAGGGAACTTGCTGTTCCAACAGGACAATGCACGTCCGCATGTATCCCGTGCCACCCAACGTGCTCTAGAAGGTGTAAGTCAACTACCCTGGCCAGCAAGATCTCCGGATCTGTCCCCCATTGAGCATGTTGGGACTGGATGAAGCGTCGTCTCACGCGGTCTGCACGTCCAGCACGAACGCTGGTCCAACTGAGGCGCCAGGTGGAAATGGCATGGCAAGCCGTTCCACAGGACTACATCCAGCATCTCTACGATCGTCTCCATGGGAGAATAGCAGCCTGCATTGCTGCGAAAGGTGGATACACACTGTACTAGTGCCGACATTGTGCATGCTCTGTTGCCTGTGCCTGTGGTTCTGTCAGTGTGATCATGTGATGTATCTGACCCCAGGAATGTGTCAATAAAGTTTCCCCTTCCTGGGACAATGAATTCACGGTGTTCTTATTTCAATTTCCAGGAGTGTATTTTTCACAATTTGATGGCTGTAAATAACCGTATACTTAAGTTTGCTGTTATTTATATATAGGATGCCAAGAACATTCCTGATCTATATAAATGACGTGGGTGACAATCTGAGCAGTTCTCTTAGGTTGTTCACAGATGATGCTGTAATTTACCATCTAGTAAGATCATCCGAAGACCAGTATCAGTTGCAAAGCGATTTAGAAAAGATTGCTGTATGGTGTGGCAGGTGGCAGTTGACGCTAAATAACGAAACGTGTGAGGTGATCCACATGAGTTCCAAAAGAAATCTGTTGGAATTCGATTACTCGATAAATAGTACAATTATCAAGGCTGTTAATTCAACTAAGTACCTGGGTGTAAAAATTACGAACAACTTCAGTTGGAAAGACCACATAGATAATATTGTGGGGAAGACGAGCCAAAGGTTGTGTTTCATTGGCAGGACACTTAGAAGATGCAACAAGTCCACAAAAGAGACAGCTTACACGACACTCGTTCGTCCTCTGTTAGAATATTGCTGCGCGGTGTGGGATCCTTACCAGGTGGGATTGACGGAGGACATCGAAAGGGTGCAAAAAATGGCAGCCCGTTTTATAGTATCACGAAATAGGGGAGAGAGTCTGGCAGATATGATACGCGAGTTGGGATGGAAGTCATTAAAGCAAAGACGTTTTTCGTCGCGGCGAGATCTATTTACGAAATTTCAGTCACCAACTTTCTCTTCCGAATGCGAAAATATTTTGTTGTGCCCAACCTACATAGGTAGGAATGATCATCAAAATAAAATAAGAGAAATCAGAGTTCGAACACAAAGGTTTAGGTGCTCGTTTTTCCCGCGCGCTGTTCTGGAGTGGAATGGTAGAGAGAGAGTATGATTGTGGTTCGATGAACGCTCTGCCAAGCACTTAAATGTGAATTGCAGAGTAATCATGTAGATGTAGATATAAATGAACATTATATACACGGCCGTTGGAGATGTATCACACACACACACACACACACACACACACACATACACACACAAGCACGCACACGCGCGCTACAAATTGGCGAAAGGCCAAAAGTGTAATAACGGACATCACAAAGAAATTTTTGAATAGTCAGAGATGCCAATGACTTTGAAAAGTTTTATATGACGGCAGTCCCACCCAAGAAAAGATAATTACTTTCTTCATCTTTTCGAGAGTGTTACAGCTTCCTTTATTCGAACGCTTCTCTTTAGACAAAGCGCAAACAAGTGTGAATGTTTATGGCGTGATCAAAACTCGGCTGGCCATTCATCGTCCATCACGTAATAGATCGGAAATGTTTCAGAACTTATAGTCAGCTTCAAAACGGAAACGAGACGTTTAGTTAGCTTACTCAGTTTCAACGGTATAACGGATCCCATAAAGAACAGAGTGAAAATTACGGCGTCACGGGTTGTGTGGACACGACTGCAATCTATTAGCACATAAAGATTTTAGTTTTATGAAAGATCGTAAAAATTTTCATATGCACTACTTTACGATGGACCAGTTTGCCGCACATGCCATAAATAGCCTATTCGTATCAGGCAAAATCTACTGCTGTGAATGGGAATCGTCGATTGTTTATGACACATTTGTTCTTAAGCAGGGAACACACAGTATGCTCTATGGCGGACGTACCTTGCACTTTTGTCCCATTTATGTTGGTGCACGAGAACAACGATTTACGGTTTCCGAGTTTATTGCTACAGGCTTAACATTCTGGTCTTCGTGTGCTGTATCGTTCAGCGACACCGGACGGTGGAGGACAGATAGAAGGCGCTTCGAGTCGATAGATATGTGTCTGTTGAGAATAATAACGAGGAACAGCTGGGCAAGAAGTATGTCCAATGAAGATGTTGTGAGGGAAACCAGCGAGGACGAACCTCAAAACAACTATCAAAAACATTGAAACAAAGCCATTTAGACATTTACAGGGTGACGTAGAAGTCCCGTAACATTTGGGAATTCAATACTTCACGATTTAATGAAGATACAGAGGTAAAAACTGACACACGTTCCCGAAATGACATGGCCTTTTGATGAAACCAAACAAATGTGCGCAAAATGACCAACATACGGCGCTTCATATAATATGAAAGCAATAATTAGCATAAGACGATGTTCTTTAAACGCTCAGCATCTCCGCCGTCGTTCACCAGCAATATCTGTAGTCGAGGGACATGGTGTGAACAGCAGCGTACAGCATACCAGTAGGTATGGACAGAAATTGCCGTCGGATGTTGTCTCTTAGAACTCCTGTTGAGATTGGACGATCGCGGGAGACTTGCGACTCCAGCTAATCGAACAACCAATTATCACACGGACTGAAGTCTGGGAACTTGATATGTCCAAGGAGGTTAGAATAAAGGGGAGACGACGTTATCTACACTCCTGGAAATTGAAATAAGAACACCGTGAATTCATTGTCCCAGGAAGGGGAAACTTTATTGACACATTCCTGGGGTCAGATACATCACATGATCACACTGACAGAACCACAGGCACATAGACACAGGCAACAGAGCACGCACAATGTCGGCACTAGTACAGTGTATATCCACCTTTCGCAGCAATGCAGGCTGCTATTCTCCCATGGAGACGATCGTAGAGATGCTGGATGTAGTCCTGTGGAACGGCTTGCCATGTCATTTCCACCTGGCGCCTCAGTTGGACCAGCGTTCGTGCTGGACGTGCAGACCGCGTGAGACGACGCTTCATCCAGTCCCAAACGTGCTCAATGGGGGACAGATCCGGAGATCTTGCTGGCCAGGGTAGTTGACTTACACCTTCTAGAGCACGTTGGGTGGCACGGGATACATGCGGACGTGCATTGTCCTGTTGGAACAGCAAGTTCCCTTGCCGGTCTAGGAATGGTAGAACGATGGGTTCGATGACGGTTTGGATGTACCGTGCACTATTCAGTGTCCCCTCGACGATCACCAGTGATGTACGGCCAGTGTAGGAGATCGCTCCCCACACCATGATGCCGGGTGTTGGCCCTGTGTGCCTCGGTCGTATGCAGTCCTGATTGTGGCGCTCACCTGCACGGCGCCAAACACACATTCAACCATCATTGGCACCAAGGCAGAAGCGACTCTCATCGCTGAAGACGACACGTCTCCATTCGTCCCTCCATTCACGCCTGTCGCGACACCACTGGAGGCGGGCTGCACGATGCTGGGGCGTGAGCGGAAGACGGCCTAACGGTGTGCGGGACCGTAGCCCAGCTTCAGGGAGACGGTTGCGAATGGTCCTCGCCGATACCCCAGGAGCAACAGTGTCCCTAATTTGCTGGGAAGTGGCGGTGCGGTCCCCTACGGCACCGCATAGGATCCTACGGTCTTGGCGTGCATCCGTGCGTCGCTGCGGTCCAGTCCCAGGTCGACGGGCACGTGCACCTTCCGCCGACCACTGGCGACAACATCGATGTACTGTGGAGACCTCACGCCCCACGTGTTGAGCAATTCGGCGGTACGTCCACCCGGCCTCCCGCATGCCCACTATACGCCCTCGCTCAAAGTCCGTCAACTGCACATACGGTTCACGTCCACGCTGTCGCGGCATGCTACCAGTGTTAAAGACTGCGATGGAGCTCCGTATGCCACGGCAAACTGGCTGACACTGACGGCGGCGGTGCACAAATGCTGCGCAGCTAGCGCCATTCGACGGCCAACACCGCGGTTCCTGGTGTGTCCGCTGTGCCGTGCGTGTGATCATTGCTTGTACAGCCCTCTCGCAGTGTCCGGAGCAAGTATGGTGGGTCTGACACACCGGTGTCAATGTGTTCTTTTTTTCCATTTCCAGGAGTGTATGTCGAGCACAGACGTCAGTCGAAGTCTGTCCGCCATATTGGTGTGTCTTAAAAGTCTGTATCACCGTTAAGTCCTGTGTTAAAAAACCCTATTAGCGTTAATGCGTTGAACTGACATTCAGTTTTGAGTAGATACTTTGAAACAATGTACCTTCGTGGATGAATACTCATCAGACAATTGAAAATTTGACTTTTAAACGCCAATTCTCCACTCGAGTTCCACATATAGCAATTATATACAACCGCTCGCTCACAGTAAGATCCGTACCTAAAGACTGGAATGTTGCTCAAGTCACACCAATACCCAAAAAGAGATTTATTCCGATTAATTTTTTATTGCCGTCTCATACTGCTTCTTTCACGTGTAACTTTGGTATGCGTAATTTCTTTTTCCACGGTCTTTACACACAATGGGTTTCTGCACGCTGGGTAGTTTACACGTATGTACCCGAACATAATCCTCATTCTTCTCAGGGGATCATTAGTCTCACTCCGACGTACAGGCTTTTCTCAGTACGCAGTGTCATTGGTATAACATTTTGTGAATGAAAGCTCTCCTGCTCCCACTGGACACAGGACGTTAACTCAGCTTCGGTGCCTCCGTTAGTTTATTACTACTAGTACATCGTTCCACGAGTTGCAGTGAAGGAACAACAGGTAGTGTTTAAGCTGTTCTTTACTATTGTTATTTTAAATTTCCTCGTTGCAGCCTCTACGTCATAAATAAAGCTGACTTTAGCACAGCGATTTCCTTAGCTCAAAAAACGAGCCTAAGGACAGATTCTGTTAAAAAGTTTGAGCTCTACGTGAAGTCCCATTCCGCCTCACACTGCTGCTCGAACCGACCGAGAGATCGTTACTCGTTTCACCGATACTGAATCACTTGCTGGGGGTAACTTGCCAGAGGCAGCTGTGGAAACTTTGTCGAACACACATTTTCCTCCACATTACCAGATTTATTTTTATTGCCCGGTACAGAAAAACTTTCCTTGATCTGCGCTGAGGGAATTACCATATTCTATCTTCGTTGCAAAAGTGAACGCATAAAATTAGCTAACTCCGCTGCAAGCCGTATGCCCGTAAGGCACGGAGTTGGCATTTCTCTTGTGGCCTTCCCTTTGCCAGTAGTAGCATACCTTAAAGAAAAGTCTGGCGGAGCGAGCAAATGCGTTCACCCTACGTTTTCTGGGTGGAGGCTACAAACACTGTTTTATTTTTTCTCGCTCTCTTATTTTGAAAGGTTCTCTCCTTGCTTCTTTTACGAGGATTGCGCGAAGATTGAGGACCTTTTTTACCATAAGGTAGCACTCATATCCTCTCAAACAGTTTTTTCTTACTTAGTGTGTGCGTGTGTCCATCCTTCTGATTGGAGGTTTGAGGAGGGACTTCGGCCGTTCACTTATGCAACAAAATGGAACACCTACAGCCATCCTTACCACGTTATCAAATGTTTACCTGTTTCGGTGCTTCAGTGCACCACCTTCAGGCCTTAAATGGCATTTAGGGGGTTAACTCCAGTCGTATTCACGATTCATCAGTGGCCAACATCTACGAACTGGTTGTGGCAGACTACCAGTAACAACGATGTTGTGTTGCCAACCATCAACTACCAATTCTTTTTAGGCTACAACGTGGTTTTGTTCGTTTATGATATGTAAGGGGCGTTCAAAAACAAAACATCCGGAGACATAATTGCAGAAACCAGTACCTGTCCGTTACAAGTATTCACCCTGGCTGTTGAAACGTTTGTCCCACTGTAACATAAGGCGGTGAATGGCTGTCTTACAAAATTCCCCAGGGCTGCGATGTTAACCAGTTTCGCACGTACAGCTGGACGTCGTCTTCCGAGGTGAATCGTTTGCCCCTCAGAGCCTTTTTAAGGGGATCAAAAATGGCCTAATCACAGGGAGGGAGGTACGGACTCTATGGAGGGTTGCCGAGAACGTCCCATTTGAATTTCTGTAGGAGTGCCGCGACAGTGTTGGCCGTATGTGCTTTTCATTGTCGTGGAGCAGAATGGCCCGACGGGTGAGATTGCATGGTAGTTTTGATTTGATCCCTTGGCGAAGGGTGGTCAAGGTTTGCGAGTAACGCTGGGCATTCACCGTTGTCCCTGTGATTACGCCATGTTTGGTCCCCTTAAAATGCTCTGAGGGCAAACGAGTCACCTCGGATGACGACGTCCAGCTGTACGTGCGGAACTGGTTAACATCGCAGCACCAGGAATTTTATCAGACAACCATTCACCGCCTTGTATCACATTGAGACAACCAAGGTCAATACTTCTACGTACAGGTGCTGGTTTCTGTAAGTATGCCACCAATTCGTTTATTTTTGAACAGCACTTAGACGTAAACATGCATGACTGCTTTTTTTGGGACCCTGCGCCTTAAGATAAGTCCCTTACCAAGGACAACAGCATTTCCAAAGGCACAATGCTTTTGGGCCGGGTCGAAAATCACTTATGTAAATTAAGACTGAAGTTATAATTGTAATGCGTTAAACTCACATCTGAATATTTAAAAAGAATCGCAATTGTATATTAAATAAAAATTTGCAAAAGCTGAGCATGTAGCCATATTTACAAATTAATTTCCGATGTGAATGTAAAATGACTCGTTCTATGTCATTAAGATTTATCGTGAAAAAACATACCTGGAAAATGAAACAAACTAACTGATAATAAAGGATCTGATTATGATGTTGAGGGAACGAAAAAGTGTGATAAAGACAAAGATGAAGCAGGGATGCCACTACAACTATTGAAAAAGACGCTCATGCTTACAGCCATTTACAAAAGTTGCAGAGAATTTAAAATCTGAACACTTGTTTGGATATCACTCCTCCCAACACTAGTCGAGATGTATACATTTCGATCGAGAATTTTCTTGTCCATGCGGGAAATAAACATAAACGGTCGGCACCTGCCTACAAAGAGCTCAGTAGCAGAAATTTGCGACGTTTGTGCGGGCATCATGTGCCATACTTTTCACTTTATGATCGGTGATCAACAAGAGAAAAACCAATATGTTTGTTCGTTTGCTTGAGGCTTGCGATCCGATTTAAACAAAGGTACAAGGCTAAGAGTCAACAGACTTCACAGCTCCCACTTGTCACTCATTTGCCATACAGATGCAAAGCAGCGCAGGGAAACAACTGAATGTAGCAACTGCTGACGACGAAGTGAGCACTGCATCAGCTGACCACCAAGTCAGTAGGGTCTCACGCAACATAATACGAGAAGCTGTAGGCTATAAGCCAGAATAACAGTAGTCTTACGCACTACATACTATCGCACAGAGGACCATGGCGTGCCGTGAGAGTGTACGAGGTGATCGGTATCCACTTCCATAGTCATCAACTCAACTTGGTACTATTTTGTAAGAGTAATGGTGACAGATACCTTGAAAATCATACTGAAGCTGTACTCATCTATTCCGAGAAGACTGAAAGCCGTTCTGAATGCCCACGGTTTTCCTACACCGTAGTAGGCATAGTAATGTGTTTTTGATGTTGACATATTATTGTCAGCCCCTGTCTCTTCTCCTTTTGTTTTTAAACAATATATTCGCTGTTAATAGCTAAATTTCATAGCAGAATTCTGTCTTTCTCCTCATTCCTACTACCAGCGCACATTCTCCCCGAAACTGTTTCTTCAGTTCCTTTTCCGTTGATTATTAGATCACACGTGGAGTGACCTCATACACAGGGCTATTACAAATGATTGAAGCGATTTCATAAATTCACTGTAGCTCCATTCATTGATATATGGTCACGACACACTACAGATACGTAGAAAAACTCATAAAGTTTTGTTCGGCTGAAGCCGCACTTCAGGTTTCTGCCGCCAGATCGCTCGAGAGCGCAGTGAGACCAAATGGCGACAGGAGCCGAGAAAGCGTATGTCGTGCTTGAAATGCACTCACATCAGTCAGTCATAACAGTGCAACGACACTTCAGGACGAAGTTCAACGAAGATCCACCAACTGCTAACTCCATTCGGCGATGGTATGCGCAGTTTAAAGCTTCTGGACGCCTCTGTAAGGGGAAATCAACGGGTCGGCCTGCAGTGAGCGAAGAAACGGTTGAACGCGTGCGGGCAAGTCTCACGCGTAGTGATGTGAAAGATTCAGTGTTTAAACCTCCTCTACCAAGAAACGTGCCAGAACTGCGAGTTCGCATCAACAATGCTTTCGAACTCATTGATTGGGACATGCTGCGTCGAGTGTGGGAGGAACTTGATTATCGGCTTGATGTCTGCCGAATCACTAAAGGGGCACATATCGAACATTTGTGAATGCCTAAAAAAACTTTTTGAGTTTTTGTATGTGTGTGCAAAGCATTGTGAAAATATCTCAAATAATAAAGTTGTTGTAGAGCTGTGAAATCGCTTCAATCATTTGTAATAACCCTGTACTTTCTCTGTCTCTTAGTATTCTGCTTTATCCACTAGCAGTACAAGCGTACTGCAGCAGTAGTCTGCGAATAATCTCTGCAGCTTTACTCCCATCAGTTCATACTAAACGAATCACTCTCCTTATTTTCTTCCTTATTAAGTATTCCCGAATTCGAATCAAGGAAAACTGCTAACATGAATAACTTAGAAGTAGATAATTTCGGAATAGTGAAAAAACTTAATTCACTTAATAAAAGTGAGAATCCCGGTCCAGACTGTACACAATTAGGTACCTTTCAGGTGCTGATGCTGATGCTATAGGTCGCTCGACGAAAGATCTGTGCCAAAAGACTGGAAAGTTGCACAGGTCACACCAGTATTCAAGAAAGGCAGTACGATAATTCACTGAATTACTTGACTGTATCATTAACGTCGACATGCAGCAGGCTTTTGGAACATATATTGTGTTCAAACATTATGACTTATCTCGAAGAGAACGGCCTATTGACATACAGTCAACACGGTTATAGAAAACATCATTCTTGTGAAACACAACTAGCTCTTTATTCACACGAATTGTTGAATGCTATTGACAAATGATTTCAAATTGACTCCGTACTTCTAGATTTCCAGAACGCTTTTGACAGTGCATCTTACAAGCGGCTTGTAGTGAATTTGCGTGCTTATGGAATATTGTCTCGATCATGCGACTGGATTCGTGATTTCCCGTCAGATAGGTCACAGTTCGCAGTAACTGAAGGAAAGTCATCGAGTAAAACAGAAGTGATCTCTGGCGTTCCCCAAGGTGGGTAATAGGCCCTCTGCTGTTCCTTATATGTATAAACGACTTAGGAGACAATCTCAGTAGCCGCCTTAGGTTGGTTGTAGATGAAATTGTCGTTTAACGTCTAGTAAAGTCATCAGAAGACAAAACGAAATTGCAAAACGATTTAAAAAAGTTACCTGTATGGTGAAAAAATATCAATTGACCCTAAACAATGAAAAGTGTGAAGTCATCCACGTAAGTGCTACAAGGAATACGTTAAACATCGGTTACACTATAAATCAGTCAAATCTAAAGGTCGTAAATTGAAATAAATAACTTGGAATTACAAATGGCTCTGAGCACTATGTGACTTAACTTCTGAGGTCATCAGTCGCCTAGAACTTAGAACTAATTAAACCTAACTAACGTAAGGACATCACACACATCCATGCTCGAGGCAGGATTCGAACCTGCGACCGTAGCGGTTTCTCGGCTCCAGACTGCAGCGCCTAGAACCGCACAGCCACTCCGGCCGGCTTGGAATTACAATTACAAACAACTTAAACTGGAAGGAACACACAGAAAATGTTTTTTCTTGGCGAGAGGGGAAACGTGGCAGATCTGTTACGGAGTCTGCCTACACTACACTTGTCTGTTCTTTTTTCGAGTACTGCTGCACGGTGTGGGATCCTTACGAGATAGGGTTAACGGAGTTCATCGAGAAAGTTCAAAGAAGATCAGAACGTTTTGTACTATCGAGAACTAGGGGATAGAGTGTCACGGACATTTTCGTTGCGCCGGGAACTTCTCACGAAATTTCAGTCACCAACTTTCTCCCCTGAATGTGAAAATATTTTGTTGACGCAGAATTAAATAGGGAGAAACGAGCATCATAATATAACAAGGGAAATGAGTCCTCGTATGGAAAGGTACATATAAGTGTTCGTTTTCTTTCCGCACGCTGTTCGAGATTGAAATAATAGAGAATTATTGTGAAGCGGTATGGTGAACTGTCTGCCAGACACTTAAGTGTGATTTGCAGATTATCCATGTAGAAGTAACGATGCATAGGGATAACGGAGCACCAACAGTATAAGTCTGAAATCAGTATGAATAGATTTATCCGCTACACCAACACAGCTGGCACAAAACAACAATGAAGATATGGTAGTGTCGAGTCAGTGCTTTCAATATGGGGAGCCAAAAGAATTTCATTTACTTACTGATTTTTCTTCGTAAACGCTTATCGTTTCATTGACATGATACTGTTTCATACGGCCATCGACTTCCTGAAATTTCTTCATTTCACTACAAGTCTCGACCTCATCCTCCGGGACACTGTGGAAATTATTTTCTTCATGACGAGTCTTTGATGCCATTGCCGGATTTATTTTGTGAAGGATCACTGAAAACATTCCTTTGTCCCGTCCTCAGATGGCGTGGTGGTCCGCAAGATGTCTGCACGCTCCCGGATTTGGGATTTGTGTGGTGTGTGATAAAAGTTATGCTATGTATTCTACCACAGAATCATCGACTGATCCAGGCTGTTTCATGAAAAAAAAAAAAAAAAAAAAAAAGGTCCTAAGAAGTGCCGCGAGCTTCGGTTCGATTGGCGGCTCATGACTCATGATACAAAATATATAATTATTTAGTTGGAAATATTGGGAGATTCGGCAGACTCAGTATTCACGAACTGCGACATATTTGCAAGAAGGCCGCACAGTGATCCAGGAAATATTACTTCAGTCAGGAGCACAGAACTGATTAATAAACTTTAGTTCTCCTTGAATGCATTCATGATAAAATAAACTTTCAATATTGTTTCAGTTTCCTTCGAAATCTTCAGAAAGACTAAACAGGCTGACAGTTCAAAGCTGAGGAGATCGAGAGTCACACTGAAAACGAAATACACACGTTGTAGGAAAAGAAATGCAGTTTGCTAGCGTTAAAGAATTACATTGCCTCTGTCACTTTCACCTGTTGTATTTTATACATCATTCACTCCCGGTTTAAGTATACATGACCTTCTACATGTACTTACCAGAATTTATGTATGAAAGATAGTAGACTCGATAGTAGACCAGTTACTCCATACAACTATATAAATACAGTGATTCGTTTCGTGGTAAAATACAAAAATTTGGAATTGACATCCGTATAACAGTAAAATTTCACAGTTACTGTAGGATTCTATGAATTCAACACTAACACTACCACAAGAAAAATCGCGACACCAAGTCGGGGATGTACAACATAAACGAAAGTTGGTATGCATATTTCTACATCTGAAAAATGATGTCTGTTCAGATTTCATGCCTGTCCAATAAGTGTGGCGCTAGTAGTGGCGTTAATTGTAGGCGAGCTGTGAACTGCAGTAAACAATACTGCAATCCTTCATGCTCGATATCTTACCCGATGGCGAAAGCATCATGCAGTAGCTTTACCCATGTCACAAAGCCTGAACCATGCTGAAGTATTTTGAGCAGCACGATAGTGAATTCATGTTTTTTAGTCACCAGATTTACCTGATATGAACCGTATGGAACACATCCACAACGCTGTTGGGAGACAGTTCAGCAGCCACAAGACAATGACTTGTAAAATCCGGGAACTGCCTGACCTTGGCCACGTATCTCCGGAATCTTAAGAAGGGTTTTCCGAAAACACGCCAGGCTGAGTAGCTGCTGTATTGCGTTCGAAAGGTGTACCGACAGGCTTCTAAGCGGGTGGTCCAAGATGTTTTCGCTCGTCAGTGTATCTACGTACACCCAAACCTCCAGATGCAAGGCAGTCAGATCGGTACAAAACACTGTACATCGACAGTGTATCAACCAGCACTCCTACATGGTTTGTGCCTTGTGCTGTCGTCCAGGAGAACGTATGTAATCGGTACGTAATAAGGAACACCTGACCTACGGAGAATAGGAAAACCGTAACTGTGAGTGAGTGTCGCGAAGAGATCCCTTGGGGACATTAGAAGGGCGTTCGTTTGTCGAACCAATGGTCCTGGGTTCCAGCCTTAGCCATGCCAGTTTTTGTATTGTAGTATGCCTGAAACAGTTAAATGGGACAACATGTTCCTGACACGTAAAAGGACTGTTCGGAGTGATCTCTACGTTTTATTGACAGTCGGCTTTTGCTAAGTTTATTTGAAAGTAGCAAATCTACAGAGTACATTTGTAGTTTCATAGAATAGACGTTAACAATCGGAACAGAAGAACAAAGAAGCAGTTTCATCATATATGCAGAAGTATTAATAGTGGCAATAATAATAATAATGAGAGAAGAAGAAAAAGAAGAATTATAGGTTTGCTGCTTTCAAGTAAACGAAGCGAAATCCGATTTCCAATAGAACATTGCTGTAAGCTCTGGTGAGTCCTCTTACATGTCAGGAACATATTGTCCCATATAACAGTTTCTCACGTACAAAACCTGGAATGGCTAATGCTCGAACCCAGGATCCTTTGTACGGCAAACTAATTCGCTGCTGACTTCCACACGGGAGCTCTGAGCGACAGACGCTCACAGTTACGCTTTTCCTGTGGTCCGCAGGTCATGTGTCACTTATTACTTACCGTTTACGCTCGTCCTTCTAGACGACAGTACATGGCGCGAACTATATCTGAATTCTCGTTGCCACTCTGTCTGACCTATGGTACCATTCTGACCAGCTGACGCCTGGAGGTTGCTTGCTAGAGGTTCCGGGTAACAGGTGATTAATCGGAATTTCCGTCTTGTGCGCATCGTATAGTTGTCCGCACAACTACAGTAGGAGGCGGTGAGGAAATGGATGAGGCAGTCTTCTGAGGACACAGAGCGGACGTACACGACACTCTGCGTTTTAGGACACTTTACCCGTTGCACAGTCAATCAAGTAATGTCAACTTCATATAAATTAGTGAATTCACTTCCAAAAGTTCTTTATACATTGTCTGATCATAAGTATTGGAATAGCGCCAGGCAATGCGGAGTTGACCACTACAGATCACGAAAGACGGATCTACGATTATAAGGGGAGACGGCGAGTATTGTGTTGTCAGTAGAGAAGGAAGGCCAGGAAGCTCAGTGGTCTGGTCATTGGATGCCACCTGCATAAAGAAACTCGTCAGGGACAAATCCAACCTTTCAAAAGCTGCCCAAGCCGACTTTTCATGATGTGACTGTGAACGCGAAAGAACAACCACGTTTAAACTAAAACCAGGTGGACCGTTTTTGCTGATGGACAGAGATTGTCGAGCACTGTGGAGGGCGGCTGTAAGAAAATTACATGAAATCAGAATGGGTAAACTGGTTGTAATAATGTACACTGAAGAGCCAAAGGAACTGGTACAACTACATAATACCGTGTAGGGGATAACGCGAGCACGCACAAGTACCGCAGAACGACGTGGTATGGACTCGACTAATGTACGAAGTAGTGCTGGAGGGAACTGACTCCATGATTCCTGCAGAGCTGTCCATAAATCTGTAAGAGCACGAGCGGCTGGAGATCTCTTCTGAAAGGCACGCTGCAAGACATCCCAGATATACTGATTAATGTTCATATCTGGGGTGTTTGGTGGCCAGCGGAAGTTTCTAATCTCACGGGAGTGTTCCTGGAGCTACTCTGTAGCAATTCTGGACGTTTGGGGTGTCTCATTGTCCTGCTGGAATTTTCCGAGTCCGTCGGAAGGCACAATGGACATGAATGCATGCAGGTGATCAGACTGGATGCTTACGTACGTGTCATCTGTCATAGACGTAGCTAGCCGTCCATGGATCCCATATCACTTCAACTGTACGCGCCCCATAGCATTACAGAGCCTCCACCAGCTTAAACAGTCCCCTGCTGACTTGCAGGGTCCATGGATTCATGAGTTTGTCCCCATACCAGTACGTCCATCCACTCGATACAATTTGAAGCGAGACTCGTCCGACCAGGCAACATGCTTTCAGTCATTAACTGTTGACGGACCCAGGTGAGGCGTAAAGCTTTATGTCGTCATCAAGGGTACACGAGTGGGCCTACGGCTCCCAAACCCCATATCGATGATGTTTCCCTGGATGGTTCGCACACTGCGACTTGCTGATGCTCTAGTATCCAAATCTGCAGACAATGGCGGAAGGTTTGCACTTCTGTCACGTTGAACGATTCTCTTCAGTCGTCCTTGGTCCACTTCTTGCAGGATCTTTCTCCAGCCGCAGGGAGGTTGGAGATTTGATGTTTTACCGGATGTGATATTTTCGGTACACTCGTGAAATGGTCGTACGGAAAAATCCACATTACAGCGCTACCGCGGAGACGCTGTGTCCCATCGATCGTGCCCCGACTACAACGTTCAGATTCACTTAAATCTCGATAATTCGCCATTGCAGCAGCAGTAACCAACAACTACACCAGACACTTGTTGTCTCATTTAGACGTTACCGGCACCAGCTCCGTATTCTGCCTTTTTACATATCTCTGAATCTGAATACGCATGCCTGTACTATCTTCTTTGGTGCTACAGTGTATAAGCACAGGAAATATGTCACAAACAGCGCCAATAATGCTTAAAGCATGCTGTAACATACAATAAACAAGATTTAAAAAAACCCTGATGGTGGTGATATTTGTCGCCGAAACTAGTTTGGGATAATAAAGAAATAAACGAACAACAAGGTGTTTTGCATCAAGGAGGACTCAATTTCTGATATTACAGTGTATAAGGAGAAAGACAGTATGGGAATAACGTTTAGATGCGCTGCTATCGTAGTTGAACCTGACTGCGTGAAAGAAAACGAAACCGCACTTTTTTATCAGCTCAGCATAGCACAGCATTTTCTTTATGACAGTCAGTTTTAACAAAAAATTCGTACACTGTTGTTTAAAAAAATATATAGCTCTTTGAGTGTTTACTACACTACAAAAGTCGGTCAAGAAATCTAGGGATTTTTGCTGACAACTTTTCTCTCTGATGTATGTATTACATATTCATTTATATACTAAAAATAGGTAGCATATGTCCGTCCAAATGTTTATTAGAGTATTGTATAAAAATTTGAAGTAAACCGTGAAGAATTTGTTGATATTTTTGCCAACAACGTTTCCCCTTTCTATACGATTTACTTCTTTTTCTTTAGCGTTTTTCCCTCCTGGCAGCAGGGTCCGCTTTTTATACGATACACATTTTAAACATATGTAGTGTGTAAGTCCAAACGTTTATAAGTGTGTCGTGTAAAAATTTAAAGTAAATAGGTCAAGAATTTTTAAAAATTTTTGGTAGCAACGTTAAACAACGACTTGTCTTTATATAGCAGTATAGATTAACAATGCGACATGCGAATCGACAGGCGCTAGATACTTAGCGCTATCCGTCTGTAGCCGTGATTGGTCGCTAGTGCAATACACTTACGAATTCAGATATTCTATGATTGTTATAAGGTTTTGAAAATCACTGTACTGTGAATATAAAGGCACCATCCTCTCTAGACCAACACAGCACGACCTACAGAACATGAAATAAAAGACCACAGAGAAAGAGTGTTTGAAATATCCTTCGCCCCCTTATTCAGTCTGAACCAGTCGGAAGTGAAATGGGGTGAAAGTTTCGCCTGGGGAAAACCGCTCCGTGGCCAGTACACTGTACATATTACTCCCTTGCTAGAATGTGGCCTAAAGGAAGAACACGTAAGTGAATCCAACGGGACGTTAATATAGACCTCTAGGTGGCTCGATATCCGGCTTGCCTTCTCATCAACTGTGTAACCGAGAAGGTTGTGGCCTAGGCAGGAAACGACGGACGGCGACGAGTTTCACTTTATGGTGCAAGTTTTATGTGTATCGTGTGGGGAGCCACTTAACTGCCTACGACAAAATAGACTCGCAACGTTCGTTCCTCCAGTTCAAAAGCTTTCCCTTGCGTCCACATCGTGGGTGTCCCCGCGTCGTCGTTTAATTGCCGAAATTGCGGCCACGTACTGGGTAACAGCAGTCATTACGTCTGACGTAGAGAACAAACGTGGGGGCTTAAACAGCAGCCTCGTTAAGTTCCACGACCATGCGGCGGCTAGCGGCGGCGTGTTTGTGCTCTTCGTGCTCGAAGTAGGCGATAAACGTTGTACCCAGTTTGCCCACAATCACGATAATTATCTTAATCCACTGTTTGCGTGCAGATGTCTTTTCTACCCAGAGACGACCCCGTCGTCATTGACGGAATTTGATGTATTCCCGGAAAATAGCCGTTTTGAGGCGACGGCGGTGAACGTCGATTTACAGCGAGACTATCGACTACTTCTAGCAGCAGCTAGGAACAGCAAAAAAACTATTCAAGTACAGAGTCGCGACTGTAAAAATCAAAAAGGAATCGGAAGTACTAAAGCAATTAGACGTCTAACAACAGTCAGTGCAGATTTGCAAGTTATGACCTCGTGAGGTAAGGGGAACCACTGTGATTGGTTAGCTTTCGTTCTTTCTTCTTTATTGACACTATCTTCAAATACTTTTACTCTGTAATTTCCGAAGTATACCCTCTCCAAAACAACCTAAATATTTTGTTTTTCGGCTACTGGTTTAGACGGTATGTCTTCGTCTAGCAGAGCTTAAAATTTTAAAATGGTTTTTATCCGTTCGAAGATGATATACTGTCGAAACCACTGCAGAAATTGTAAGATTTTAGCAATTTTGTGATGGTTATGCGTCAAAGTTCGTTTAATAAAAGCTGTTGATCACAACTTAAATAAGACTTCTATACCCTGACCTCAGCATGAGGTGGAGATGAATATTCTGCTACAACAGCCTACGATCCCTAGCTAACCTTTACGCAGTCGAAGCTAGCAATTGTGTAAAACTGTTGGTTGATTGTGAATATCATTAAAAATTCTCTACAGTGAACAAAGACTGTGCAAGTTTTGCTTTTGTTACTTGGATAGTACTGCTAAATGGTAACTGGAATACTAAAGAATGGAATTGAAAATATCACTTTCAGGAGTAACCACTAATCGAGGGTTATAACGTTGCATGCACATTACGTCAACAGGAACAGGGAGAAAAATTCAGAAGAAAATCGACCACTAGCTGATTAATGGTATTTTGTCAATAGATGACAATTCAAAGCGACCATCGTTTTCTGTAAAGATATGATTTAAAGCAGATACCAGCCGCTAAAGTGATGACGTATTTCTAAAATGGCTTACTTTTTCATGCCTTTCCCAGTTTGGAATCTTACACACCCGGATAGCCGAGAGTTCTACAGCGGCAGCTTCTGGGACACGGGGAGACGGGCTGGTCTCGAATGGAATCCACCTGGCGACTGAACCCCGAGGAACCGTGTGCCGGGCAGCCTAGATGTGGTTTCCAGGCTTTTTCCCACATCCGACTAGGTGAATACCTTGCTCTTACCCTAGTTCTGCCTCAATTTCATTATTCGAAAACATTTAGAAAATGTTTTTACATTTGTACGTGAGATAAAACTTTATTCAGACAGATTGAGATACATAAGTTCCAATCTGGGGGGCGGGAAGGTGTAGGGGTGGGGGGAGGGGAAGGCAGAAGAGGTGACAGGAAGGGCATCCGGTCGCTCACTGTCACTGACTTTGCTAAATACGAATTATTATGGTAAGCCCATGGAAACACGGCTTAGAACCAAGAAGAAACAGAAAAAGACTGGTTTGAATATTGTCTTCGCCTTCAGACGGCTTCATTACATTTACAGGACGAACTATTAATCTGCTGTTGCATTTACGTGTGCCACGACATACTATAAAAAATTAAGAATTTTTCGGAATGGAAGTAAAAATCTAGAATAAAGTCCTTTTAAGACCAACAGGATAAATTTGTGGCCTATGTACTTACAACTGAAACGTCTCTGTCCGAGACCTGGCATCTTTCGTATAACGCTAAATTTGGTGTCGATACTTTTCGTTGTAAAACAATATTCAGTATGCCTGTGTGTAAGTCTGAACATCGAACTTAAACACGTATACAATACCTGATGAAAAGTATCTGCACGCCCCAGTGTAGTGTGGAATTGACTATTATGTGTAGTAGCAAGGGCCGACTCCACAGTATAAAAGGAGGCGGGGAGTGTTGTGGTAATTAACAGGGAGGCAGTAATAGCAGAATGTGTCAGGAGAGCTCAGTTACATCGAACGTGGACTAGTAATTGGATGTCAGATCCATTTCAATCCTTCTAAAGCTGCCCAAGTCGACTGCTGAGGATATGATTGTAAGGTGAAAACGTGAAAGAATAGCACTGGTTAAAACAACAGCGGGCAAACCTCGTTTACTGAAGGGCGGGGAATGTCGAGGCTTGCAGTGGGTGGTTGTAAAACGTCGCCTGAAACAGTGGAAGGAATCAGTCGTGGGTTGCAAAGTGTGGTGTGCGTACTGTAAGACCTTCAGTACACACACCATCAGATTATTTGACTTGTCGCTCTAACGAAGTAGGCGAGTGTCAGTAATATGTCTCGTGGTCTTATCGTGGCGTGTTTATCTTCTGCCGTTAGGTCAGACGATAGAACTGCCACTTGCGCGCTTAGAGTAGCAGGTTGACGGTGACCAACTTTAAACAGAACTTGATTAATTTTCACACACATTTATTAAAATAATAAAAAGCATGGATATTACGTAACTTGATTCTGGATGCTGTTTACAATTGACAATCTGAAGTTTTTTTGGTCTTGGTACGTTAATCTTATTCTCACATATCTCTGATACTTGACAAAGTGTCTATACATTTCTCTTCATGGCTATGAACAGGAATATGACAATCTTATTAGGTGCAGACTGAAACTTGACTATAGACTGGTACAGACAAATGCAGACTAATGCTGACTGATGCAGACTGACTAATCGGAGGTCTGTACACTCGTTATAATACCTCGAGCGTTCAGGTATCACTGCGCGAGTGTGATCCGCGAGGAGAAAAGGTTCTACGTTAGCAGCAATCTCATTGGCTGCGTTACATATTAATACGCGGATCGGCGGAAGCAGAATTTGGTCCGTCTCTAAGACAGCACCATCTCGTAGTGCAGAGACGGACGAGCGCTGCGCCTGCGCTATTGGGAAAGTTGTGTACGCGCTGACTACGCGGAACTATGTACACAACACAAAGTGCTGCCAGTAGTCCAGCTAGTACTGTCATTGCGTGTAGGGTTTTAAAAAGAATGGAGTATTTGGAGTGATGAATCACGCTATACCCTGTGGCAATACGATCTGAGATTTTGGGTTTGGTGAATGCTTGGAGAACGTTCTCTACCATCACGCGTAGTGACGGCAGTGATGTAAATAGGAGGTGGTATCACCGTATGAATGGGTTTTCGTGGTTAAAGAGTGGTCCCGTTACTGCTTTTAAGAAAACGCTAAATGCGGAAGGATATGAACATCTTTAGTGTGTTTTGTACTGCATGCAGTAGAGCAACAGTTCGGCGCCAGTGAATGTCAATATCAGCACAACAGAACATCCTGTCATAGAGTACAACTTGTGAGGCAGTCGTTTGTGGACAGTACCGTTCCTGAAAAGGCCTGGTCCGCCAAGAATCCCGAGGTGAACCCAATGGAACCCTTCTGGGCTGAGTAAGCGCTTCGATTTTTGACCAGGCCTTAGCGTCCAGCATCATTACGTCGTCTGGCTTCGGCTCTAGAGGAACAATGGACTGCCATTCCCAAAACAGACATTCCGATAGTTTTGATGTGTAAAATAAAACAGCATCATTCTCTGTACATTTGGGCAACGGCCTTGCCGCAGTGGATACGCCGGTTCCCGTCATATCACCAAAGTTAAGCGCTGTCGGGCGTGGCCAGTGCTTGGATGGGTGACCATCTGGGCCGTCACGCACTGTTGCCAATTTTGGGGGTACACTTAGCCCCGTGATGCCAATTGAGGAGCTACTCGACCGAATAGTATCGGCTCCGGTCAAAGAAAACCATCATAACGACTGGGAGAGCGGTGTGTGGACCACACGACCCTCCTATCCGCATCCTCTCCTGAGGATGACAAGGCGGTCGGATGGTCCCGATGGGCCACTTGTGGCCTGAAGACGGAGTGCTTACATATTCTCAGAACATTTAAGAATTTGTGACGTAATATTTAAAATGTATGAAAATTCTACACATTTTTAACATTGTAGCCATCATAAAAAATTTCGGGCGTATATTAAACTTGAAGGATATCAGAAGACGAATTTTATGTACACTCGAGAAACTAATGCGTAAAACGTTAACAGATCTAAGTTCGTCTGACCGAAACACGGACAGAATACCAATAAGGTAACCCAGAGAGAGAAATTCAAGGGCAGGGTCGGAAATGGTAAAGCAGCTAGGAATGGTAGGGTGGGGCGTACCATTTACGACCGAGCCGCAGATGCTTCCTCAGCCTGTTGCTGTTAGCGCTTGAAGCCACGTGAAACGTCTTTCATGCCTCTGGTAGCGCTCTACACTCATGAGGTGTAACGCCTTCGAACCGCTATCGATGTCTTCCGCAACGAGGGAATATTAAATGTAATATCAAGAGATTAGGAACCTATGATAAATAAGTAGTGAAGCGGAGTATAGCAAATAAAAAAGTAAAAATAAACTGAAACTGAAAAACACAGACGAATGGAAAAGCTGCTAGAAGCCGATCTTCGGGAAGATCAGTTTGTATACCGTAGAAAAGTTGGAACACGTGAGACGATACTGACCCTACGACGTATCTTAGAAGATAGATTAAGGAAAGGAAAATCTACGTTCCTAGAATTTGTAGACATAGAGAAACCTTTTTACAATGTTGACTGGAATACTCTCTTTCAAATTCTGAAGGTGGCAGGGGTAAAATACAGGGAGCGAAAGGCTATTTACAATTTGTACAGAAACCAGATGGCAGTTGTAAGAGTCGAGGGGCATGGAAGGGAAGCAGTAGTTGGGAAGGGAGTGAGACGGGGTTGTAGTCTATCCCCGATGTTATTCAATCTGTATATTGAGCAAGCAGTGAAGGAAACAAAAGAAAAATTAGGAGTAGGAATTAAAAGCCATGGAGAAGAAACAAAAACTTTGAGTTTCGCCGATGACATTGTAATTCTGTCAGAAACAGCAAAGGACCTGGAAGAGCAGTTGAACGGAATGGACAGTGTCTTGAAAGGAGGATATAAGATGAACGTCAACAAAAGCAAAACGAGGATTATGGAATGTAGTCGAATTAAGTCGGGTGATGCTAAGGGAATTAGATTAGGAAATGAGGCACTTAAAAAAATGGTTCAAATGGCTCTGAGCACTATGCGACTTAACTGCTGAGGTTATCAGTCGCCTAGAACTTACAACTAATTAAACCTAAGTGTCAGGAAGTCATTTCTGAAAGTATTTGTATGGAGTATAGTCTTTATGGAAGTGAAACGTGGACGGTAAAAGTTTATACAAGAAGAGAATAGAAGCCTTAGAAATGTGGTGCTACAGAAGAATGCTAAAGATTAAATGGGTAGATCACATAACTAATGAGGAGGTATTGAATAGAATTGGGGTGAAGAGAAGTTTGTGGCACAACTTGACTAGAAGAAGGGATCGGTTGGTAGGACATATTCTGAGGCGTCAAAGGATCACCAAGTTAGTATTGGAAGGCAGCGTGGAGGGTAAAAATCGTAGAGGGAGACCAAGAGATGAATACACTAAGCAGATTCAGAAGGATGTAGATTGCACTAGGTACTGGAGACGAAGAAGATTGCACAGGATAGAGAAGTATGGAGAGCTACATCAAACCAGTCTCCGGACTGAAGATCTCAACAATAAACTGAAGTACGTGCCATTGAAGTTAACTTCTCAATGGTAAACAAGCGCAACCAGTACTGTATGGTGAGATGTACAACGAGGCCGAGATTGTCAAAACAGCGAACAGTTGTCTGCACTGAGGAAGATTCGTTCTGTCAACAATAGCCTTAGGCTGAGCCTATGCCAGTTCTCAGTAATATTGATTCTTCCACGAGTGCTACTCCAGCAAGCTATGCAATTAGAGCTTTTGTGAAGTTCGAAATGGAGTAGAAGTATAGTGACGTAAGTGACGTTGTTAATGCAGGTCGTGAGCCTTGCCTGGATAGCTCAGCCGGTAAGACCACTGCCCGCGGAAGGAGGGGCTCCCAGTGTGAGTTACGGCACTGTAGGCATTTTTAATCTGCCACGAAGTATCTCTCCCAAGTTGTTACCTGCCGTTCTGAATTTGACAGATTAAGAATTGAACTGGGAAGTAAAAGGACTTAGAATCAAAGGGAAGAGATTTAACAACCTGAGATTTGCACATGACATCGTACTGATGGCAAATTGTTTTGAAGAACCGCAGACGATGGTATCGGATGTCATTGCGGAATGTCAGGTAGTAAGACTGAGCATAAACCTTTTTTCGGAAACGGAGGAAAGGTACAAATCGAAATCACACTTCTGGGCAGTGTCAGAGATAACACTTACTTTCGCTAGCTTTTAAATAAGACGAGAGACGTAATACCGGAAATCTTTTGATATATGAATCTAAACAATGACAGACATTTGGAGTGCATACAACTATCTTCATGGTCAAAGACGGCAGTAAATTGGAAATTTGTGGTAAGATCTTATGGGACCAAACAGCTGAGGTCATCGGTCCCTAAGCCTATACACGACTTAATCTAATCGCGCGGCCCTTCCTGCCGGAGGTTCGAGTCCTCCCTCGGGAACGGGTGTGTATGTTGTTCTTAGCATAATTTAGATTCAATAGTGTGTAAGTCTAGGGATCGATGACGTCAGCAGTTTGGTCCCTTAGGAATTCACGCATTTGACCATTTTTCCAACGTATGACGTAGGAGTGAATGTCTTCCACAAGAGTAACTGCCAGAATGTTCAACGCAAGCACGCAAACGTGCGTGCATTGCGTTGTGCATGTGCCGGATGTCAGTTTGGGATGGAGTTCGATGCCTGTTGCAATGGTTCTCTCAAAACACGACAGTTAGTGCTGTTTGTGGATAACGCTGGCGTTGTCGCCCGATGATGTCCCATATGTGCTCGATTGGAGACAATCTGTTGATCGAGCAGATAAAAAGAGAACCGACTCGTGGCGATAACATATTAGACCTTCTGGAGTCAAACAGACCCGAACTATTTGAAACAGTTAACGCAGAACCGGGAATCAGCGATCATAAAGCGGTTACTGCATCTACATCTACATCTACATGACTACTCTGCAATTCACATTTAAGTGCTTGGCAGAGGGTTCATCGAACCACAATCATACTATCTCTCTACCATTCCACTCCCGAACAGCGCGCGGGAAAAACGAACACCTAAACCTTTCTGTTCGAGCTCTGATTTCTCTTATTTTATTTTGATGGTCATTCCTACCTATGTAGGTTGGGCTCAACAAAATATTTTCAGTCGTAAATAGAAATATTAAAAAAGGTAGGAAGATTTTTCTGTTTAGCAAAAGTGACCAAAAGCAGATTTCAGAGTATCTGATGGCTCAACACAAAAGTCTTCTCTCAACTACAGATAGTGTTGAGGATCAGTGGACAAAGTTCAGAACCATCGTACAATATGTGTTGGACGAGTATGTGCCAAGCAAGATCGTAAGAGATGGAAAAGAGCCACCGTGGTACAACAACCGAGTTAGAAAACTGCTGCGGAAGGACAGGGAACTTCACAGCAAACATAAACATAGCCAAAGCCTTGCAGACAAACAAAAATTACGCGAAGCGAAATGTAGTGTGAGGAGGGCTATGTGAGAGGCGTTCAATGAATTCGAAAGTAAAGTTCTATGTACTGATTTGGCAGAAAATCGTAAGAAGTTCTGGTCTTATGTCAAAGCGGTAGGTGGATCAAAACAAAATGTCCAGACACTCTGTGACCAAAATGGTACTGAAACAGAGGATGACAGACTACAGGCCGAAATACTAAATGTCTTTTCTCCAAAACTGTTTCACAGAGGAAGACTGCACTGTAGTTCCTTCTCCAGATTATCGCACAGATACAAGATGGTAGATACGGAAATAGACGACAGAGGGATAGAAAAACAATAAAAATCGCTCAAAAGAGGAAAGGCCGCTGGACCTGATGGGATACCAGTTCGATTTTACACAGAGTACGTGTAGGAACTTGCCCCACTTCTTGCAGCGGTGTACCGTAGATCTCTAGAAGAACGTAGCGGTCCAAAGAATTGGAAAAGGGCACAGGTCATCCCAGTTTTCAAAAAGGGACGTCGAACAGATGTGCAGAACTATAGAGCTATATCTCTAACGTCTATCAGTTGTAGAATTTTGGAACACGAGTATAATGACTTTTCTGGAGACTAGAAATCTACTCTGTAGGAATCAGCATGGGTTTCGAAAAAGACGATCGTGTAAAACCCAACTCGCGCTATTCGTCCACGAGACTCAGAGGGCCATAGACACGGGTTCCCAGGTAGATGCTGTGTTTCTTGACTTCCGCAAGGCGTTCGATACAGTTCCCCACAGTCGTTTAATGAACAAAGTAAGGGCATATGGACTATCAGACCAATTGTGTGATTGGACTGAAGAGTTCCTAGATAATAGAACGCAGCATGTCATTCTCAATGGAGAGAAGCCTTCCGAAGTAAGAGTGATTTCAGGTGTGCCGTAGGGGAGTGTCGTAGGACCGTTGCTATTCACAATATACATAAATGACCTTGTGGATGACATCGGAAGTTCACTGAGGCTTTTTGCGGATGATGCTGTGGTGTATCGAGAAGTTGTAACAATGGAAAATTGTATTGAAATGCAGGAGGATCTGCAGCGAATTGACGCATGGTGCAGGGAGTGGAAATTGAATCTCAACGTAGACAAGTGTAACGCAGAACGAGAGATCCCTTATCATTTAGCTACATTATAGCAGGTCAGCAACTGGAAGCAGTTAATTCCATAAATTATCTGGGAGTACGCATTAGGAGTGATTTAAAATGGAATGATCATATAAAGTTGATCGTCGGTACAGCAGACGCCAGACAGAGATTCATTTGAAGAATCTTAAAGAAATGCAATCCGAAAACAAAGGAAGTAGGATACAGTACGCTTGTTCGCCCACTGCTTGAATACTGCTCAGCAGTGTGGGATCCGTATCAGATAGGGTTGACAGAAGAGATAGAGAAGATCCAACGGAGAGCAGCGCGCTTCTTTACAGGATCATTTAGCAATCGCGAAAGCGTTACGGAGATGATAGATAAACTCCAGTGGAAGACTCTGCAGGAGAGACGCTCAGTAGCTCGGTACGGGCTTTTGTTGAAGCTTCGAGAACATACCTTCACCGAGGAGTCAAACAGTATCTTGCTCCCTCCTGCGTCTATCTACCGAGGAGACCATGAGGATAAAATCAGAGAGATTAGAGCCCACAAAGAGGCATATCGACAATCCTTCTTTCCACGAACAATAAGAGACTGGAATAGAAGGGAGAACCGAAAGAGGTACTCAAGGTACCCTCCGACACACACCGTCAGGTGGCTTGTGGAGTATGGATGTAGATGTAGATCTGGATGAACTAACTTACGCTATAACACACACACACACACACACACACATCCATGCCAGAGGGAGGACTCGAACCTCCGACGGGGGGAGCCGCACGGAAAAGACAGCAGTGAAATGGAAAAAAAGAAAATAGTTTGTGATCAATGTGTCCTGCCTATAACTTAGGCTACGAGGCCTGGACACTTTATAAACATTAGAAGACATTAACTTAGAACTGCACAGCGAGGCATGGAAAGACCTATGTTGAGATTTACAAGGAAAGACAAAAAGAAGGCGCAGAAGGCATCAGACCAGTTAACGGCGTAAAGGGCGCCCTGGAATGAACAGCCATTATCAAGCTGCAATAGACCGAAGATTTTGCCGGAAAAAATGATGTTGGTTGGCAAAAGCGGTGGAGGAATGACGTCCCAGTGACAAAGACCACGAGAAGAATGTCAGACCATTGCACAGAGGCCTACGGAAGATCGCTGTAGTACGCGGACTGAGTATCGTCGAACATCGTTACGCATGGATGAAGAAGTCGTAGACATACCTAAGTTCAGTACTGGAGAAAGTACATCATTTAATGATAGAAATAACTGACGATGAAGATGGTGTTGGTAAAGTATCAACCTCACAGTGTTTACATGAAAAGCACTTGGGTGACTTCTTCCGATTTGTGATCAAAAACTTTTCGCTAGTGATTTTACGAAACGTTACTTTGTTTTTCGAGCGTCTAGGCGATCACATATTTATACGAAACAAATAAATTAATTTGTGAAAAATATTCATGAAAGAAACGTACACGGCAAAACGTCTTTGTTACGAATATACCAACAAACCAATAAATTTACTACGCGAAACTGGTGGAAAAAGTAAAAGTAAGCCAGTTAACGGTTTTCTCGGGTTACTTCTAACTCGCTGTTGCAATCCTTTCAAAGTGCCGACAAAGGTGACGTCTTTTCAACTGGCTCGAAGGGAAAGGAGATACTGTACATATGAAAAAGTAAGTTGTCTGTAGCACAGGCTATATACTTCTGTGAAGTCAAATAATAAACAGATCACATCTCTAAGGCTATAACATTAGTTATTGGTGCGATTGGACGTATTCTCTGTCCTCGACTTTTAAGTTAAATGTGAAATGTTCAACACATAGCCGCGCGGAGTGGACGCGTGGTTTGAGGCACTATGTCATGGATCGCGCGGCCCTTCCTGCCGGAGGTTCGAGTCCTCCCTCGGGTACGGGTGTGTGTGTTGTTCTTAGCATAAGTTAGTTTAAATAGTGTGTAAGTCTAGGGATCGCTGACGTCAGCAGTTTGGTCCCTTAAGAATTCACACGCATTTGAACATTTTTCCTACGTATGACGTAGAAGTGACGAGACGCCAGGAAGTACTTCTCGTTCAGATTCAATGTTAAGCTGTAAGGCCGCTTTCTCTGGTTAGGTAATTGGTGTAGATTATGTTCATGCAAGTTGTCGAAGTGTTGTCCAATTGAAAGTCTTGCACCAAGACCATTTATCAACGCTAAATTATTAATATCAAGTACATTGAGGTGAGATACACGCTTACCCAGATGACGGTAGTACCACGTGCACAAGGTATAAAACGACAGTGCATCGACGAGGCTGTCATTTGCACTCTGGTTATTCATGTGAAATTGTCCCGACGTGATTATGTCCGCATGACAGGAATTAACAGACTCTGAACACAGTATGGTACTTGGAGCTAGACTCATGGGACATCCCATTTCGGAAATCATTAAGGAATTCAGTATTCCGAGATCCACAGAGTCACGAGTGAGCCGAGAACAACTAATTTCAGGCATTACCTCTCACCACGGACAACGCAGTGGCTGACGGCCTTCACTTAACGACCGAGAGCAGCGGCGTTTGGGTAGTTGTCAGTGCTAACAGACAAGCAACACTGCGTGAAATAGCAGCGGAAATAAGTGTGGGACGTTCGACGAAAGTATCGGCTTGGACAGTGCTGCGAAATTTAGCAATAAGATTTACTTTCATTACAATTGATCCGTAGTGAGGAGGTCCTCCAGGATGTAGACTATGTCAGAAAAACAATAATACATGACGAATATATACAGCTGAGACTAATAAGCTAATGTATCTTGCACAGCTCCCAAGTAGAATGATAATCATTTTGCTAACAGCCAACATCGCCTACAGCTCGTGACCATAGCGGATGGAGCCTAGACGACTGGCCTGGTCGAGCGTTCGAGTGAAGCGCAGCCCCACGACGCCATGGACTAAGTTGTCACCGAAGCATTGTGCAAGCTGATAGTGGCTCCATAATGGTATGGGTTGTTTAATCTAATGGACTCGATCCTCTGGTTACGTTCTGCTACTTGGAGACCATTTTCAGACGTTCCTAGACTTCATATTCCCAAACAGCGATGGAATATTTATGAATGACAACGCGCCGTGTAAGTGGGGCACAGTTGTTCGCAGTTGCCTGGACGAACATCACTTTGGACAACCGGGTGGATGATTTTGCTACCCAAATCGCTCAACATGAATCCCATCGAACATTTATGGTACGTAACCGAGATGTCTGCTCGTGAACAAAATTCTCAACTGGCAATACATTCGCAATTATGGTCACCTATATGGGCAGTGCGGCTCAGTGTATCCGCTGGGCGTTTACAACTACTTGTTAAGTCCGTGGAATATCGAGCTGCTACGCTGTGTTGGGCAAAAGGAGGACCGCCACTGTATTACGAAGTCTCCCATGATTTTTGTCGCCTCAATCTCGATATGGATAGAAACACGGTTCTCCTGAATATTATGGTATCAAGTTCTGCCGTACTATATAACTATTTGTACATTAACAGTTGGCGTCCTACACGCTTCGATTAAAGAAGATAATGCCTGAGAAATAAATATCCAAGAACATGTCGAAACACCAGAATAGACTAGCTGTGGAATGAACTGTACGAAGCAGTTTTACTTTCGATGTATATTTTGGCTATGCCCTAGCAATGTAGTACTGAACATCGGTCAGTACTGCTGTCATCGAGCATAGATAGTCTCATACAGTGGCAAGACAAGAAATTTTTCTTTAACCCTCTCCGTCATATTTTCGTTTGTTTTTCTGTTTCACTTGAGAATTTGTAAAATGATTCCTTCTTTACGCCAGATATAGTCTGTGACGCCAAGGGGCCCGGGTTCGATTCCCGGCTGGGTCGGAGATTAAATACTCTAATCTGCAATGATCCACTTCAATATACTCGAGAACTGGCAGATGTGATGAACTTTGATCATTCCATCACCGTGCGACATTTGCGTGCAATGAGGAAGGCTAAAAATCAGGGGTGTTGGTAACGCAAGACCATTCCTATCCTGTATCACTACTGGTGTCGAAAAACTGTGTCTTTATGCTGACATAAGGAGCAGAAAGAAATAGTTCAGCCGAAAGAAAGAAGCAACTCCCCGTGCATAGACCTGCGCGCATCCATAAAAGATAATGTTGTGCATCTGATGGAACAGTGGCAGTGTGGTGTACTGCGAAATGCTTGCCAGAGGTGTAACAATCACTAATGATGATACTTCCTGGCAAATTAAAACTGTTTGCCATACCGATACTCGAAATCGGGACATTTGTCTCTCATGAGCAAGTGCTCTACCATCTGAGCTACCCAAGCACGACTCACGCCACGTCCTCACAGCTTTTCAGTCGTGCTTGGGTAGCTCAGATGGTAGACCACTTCCCCGCGAAAGGCAAAGGTCCCGAGTTCGAGTCTCGGTCCGGCACACAGTTTGAATCTGCCAGGAAGTTTCATACCAGCGCACACTCCGCTACAGAGTGAAAATCTCATTCTGGCAACATCCCCCACGCTGGGGCTAAGCCATGACTCCGCAATATCCTTTCTTCCAGGAGTGCTAGTTCAGCTAGGTTCGCAGGAGAGCTCCTGTGAAGTTTGGAAAGTAGGACACGAGGTACTGGCGGAAGTAAAGCTGTGAGGACGAGGCGTGAGTCGTGCTTGGGTAGCTCAGATGGTAGGGCACTTGCCCGCGAAAGGCAAAGGTCTCGAGTTCGAGTCTCGGTGCGGCACACAGTTTGCCAGGAAGTTTCGTATCAGCACACACTCCGCTGCAGAGTGAAAATCTCATTCTGGATCACTAATGGTATTTACTGTCAACGACTGAGACGTCTTACAGACGCAATACAACAACAATGAGCTGGAAAATTGAGTGAAGGATAACGCCCGCCACCATTCTACTACACTGACAAAACACTCTGTGCAGGAGTTGGGTTGGAAAGTCATTCCGCAACCACCTTATTCACCTTTTCCGCTGTCTGTCGAACATCTTCAATATAGTTTTTTCGTATTAAAATGCGCTCTGAACGTGGCCTGACGACTTCTTCACCTCAAAACCGTGTGATTTCTAAACTTGCGGAATCTAAAAGTTACCCCAGCATTGGCAGACTGTTGTAAATGGTGAAGGAGAGTACATTATAGACGACTAAAGATCTCTTTTCATATGTGTCTGTTGTGTTTATTAACCTTATGGAAAGAAGCTATGAATTTATACACCTACCAAATAATATGCAGCAGGGATGAATTAATTATTCACGTCCTGCTGGTCCCCAGTTCACGAAGGTGCCTATCTTCACCAGATTGGATGTGGAAGCTGTTGTTCCAAGAAAAACAAAGAAGTATTGGCTTATGATGCCAAAGGAAGGAGATTTATTTTCCACCAATTAACATAACGGTTGCGTTTACCAGCTCTCCTATATGTAAACACACACACAACGCTGTCGTACATTCACAACTCACTAGCTTACCCTAACAAGCCGAACTGAAAACGAAAAAGAAGGAGTGGGGTGGGGGGCGGGAGGCACAGGAGGAATGGACTCGCCTGCTCTTGGATATGATCTCTTTCATCCCGACGATGAAATCGTTTTTACAGTTAAGGTCAGTTCCTGTAAAAACCAGTTACATAACACGGACGCTGACGCTAAAGGTAGCTGCAAGTAATTAGTTTATGGACGGAACGAGAGACAAGAAATCAGAAGAACAAAGAGAACAATCGCCTGCAGTTCTCCCTTTATTAATTTTCGCACAGAAACGACGAGGCGGGAAGTAGTAAGGACTTTCTGGACTGTACCGAGCGGAGAAATGTGTCACTGTGTTAGAGAAAAGGATTTTGTTGTGCACGATAGAGAGCAGGATTTCCAGCAGAAAAGTGGGCCAGTATTATCAAGACTGAGAGGAAATTGCCTCTCTGCACAATTACAGCAGAAATAGAATGCAAGTAAGCGAGGGAGCATCGGAAGTAAACGGCACTAGACACAATTTTGTTGAGAGCACGGACGACAGGCGAAAAGAAGATAGAAAAGAAAGTACAATCACAACCGGTACAGCAGAAATGGGACAAGCTGCTAAAACTTTCAATAGACTTCTTGTAGTATAAGCTTAAAATAAAATCAGTAAACAACGTCGACGGAAAATGAAATACACTTTCTGACGAATGAGGGGTACGTTTGCAACTAGTCCTTTAAGTGCTACTTGTGAAATATTTACACGTTTTCTCACAATGAGCTGTGCTGCAATGGATTTATGACACGGAACTCTTAATTTCCATTAGCTGGGTTGAATCCCAGAATAGTCCGGCTAACGTTGTACATGATTGACAATTCGTACAGTACAACAGGTGTTTAAACGCAGGTATTAAGACTATTATAATGTAAAACTTAATGAAAAAGTCCAATTGGCCAAAGTAGCGGTATTTCTTTAACTCGATCAGAGACTCCACTTTAAGGTTCATATTCTGGTGTATAACAATGCTATGTCATATGGTATCGACCACAGTTCGTGGTCTAGGGGCTAGCTTTACTGACGCTGGATCACGATGTCGCGGGTTCGATTCCCGGCGGGGTTGGGGATTTTCTCTGCCCGGGGACTGGTGTTTGTGTTGTCCTCATCATTTCCTCATCATCATCATCATCATCATCATCATCATTCGTCAGAGTGGCTCGATTGGACTGTGTAAAAAAATTGGACTGTGAAAAAATTGGGACTTTGAACGGATGCTGAGGACCATGTAGCTGAGCGCCTCTCAAACCAGACATCATCATCATCATCATCATCATCATGTCATAAGGTATACGGAGTAGCTACAGACTGCCACAGAGGAGCAACGTGGATAGGAAAAGTTCTCAGTCCTCTCCGGCTGATAAAAATATCATCAAGTATGAATGTGATGTTTGTGTTAAGATCAAGAATTGTCATCACTTTACCAAGTAAAATACGTTTCCGTCGGCCTATGTCAAGCAACGACATTGCCCTTCATAAATGTTATCCGTCGGCCTGAGTGACCGAGCGGTTCTAGGCGCTACAGTCTGGAACTGAGCGACCACTACGGTCACAGGTTCGAATCCTGCCTCGGGCATGGATGTGTGTGATGTCCTTAGGTTAGTTAGGTTTAAGTAGTTCTAAGTTCTAGGGGGCTGATGATCTCAGCAGTTACGTCCCATAGTGCTCAGACCCATTTGAACAATTTTTGAAATGTTATCCAGGAAAGTATTGGGTCTGAAAGCCGACACGCTTATGCGTATTTGAAGCCAACATAGCAGCTGACAACAGAAGTTACGTGCGTCCAGTGTGCTCTCGAACCACGTGCGGTGGCTGCTGCACGGATACTAAGACCGTTCAGGAAACTGAAGGAACGCAGACAAGGCGGAAGATAAGAGAAACGCTTTGCTAGTGCGCTGCTGGGGAACTGCGGTCACCACGCGAACTACGAGGTGTGGCTGGAAAAAAACCGGACTAGTACTGGTGAAACAATAAAACGAATGCAATAAAGCTGAAAGTCGCGTGGTCTGCCACGTGACTCTCGCTCCGCCTACTGCTCGAGTTTCATCTGCCTCCTGCACTCAGTCTGCCCGTGGCGTCTGTTTTAAGTAGTTGACGTTTTGTCTGTGCGTCGGAAAATGTTGAGTGTACAGAAAGAACAGCGTGTTAACATCAAATTTTGTTTCAAACTAGGAAAATCTGCAAGTGAAACGTTTGTAATGTTACAACAAGTGTACGGCGATGATTGTTTATCGCGAACACAAGTGTTTGAGTGGTTTAAACGATTTAAAGATGGCCGCGAGGACACCAGTGATGACACTCGCACTGGCAGACCATTGTCAGCAAAAACTGATGCAAACATTGAAAAAATCGGTAAACTTGTTCGACAAGATCGCCGTTTATCAAACAGAGCAGTGTCTGAGTTAACAGGAGTTGACAAGGAAAGTGTTAGGCAGATTCTTCATGAAAGTTTCAACATGAACAAAGTGTGTTCAAAAATGGTTCCAAAGTGTCTCACAATTGAACAGAAGGAACGCCGAAGAATGATTTGTTCTGACATCCTGGAAAACATTGAAAGTGATCCCACCTTCTTACAAAATGTTATTACTTGCGATGAATCGTGGTTTTTTACTTACGATCCCGAAACTAAGCGCCAATCGATGCATTGGAAAACTCCTGGTTCTCCACGACAAAAAAAAGCACGAATGTCAAAATCGAAATTGAAGGCAATGATGATTGTTTTTTTTGACATCAAAGGGATTGTGCACATTGATTGGGTACCGAGGGACAAACAGTGAATCAGCATTACTACATTAGCGTCCCGGCTACCCTACGTGAGCGAGTACGGAGAAAACGGAACGATTTGTGGAGAAAAAAGTCATGGATCCTTCACCAAGACAATGCCCCAGCTCACAGTGCGTTGTCAGTGAAGACATTTTTGGCAAAACACAACATTCCCATCTTAGATCATCCACCCTACTTACCTGATTTGGCCCCCTGTGACTTTTTTCTTTTCCCTAAAGTCAAGTCAGCTTTGAAAGGAACTAGATTTGAAACTGTTGAAGCAGTAAAAGAAAAAGCGACGGAAGTAATGTATGGACTTACCGAAAATGATCTGCAGCATTGCTATGAACAGTGGAAAATGCGTATGGAGTGGTGTAGAGACCGAGGAGGATAGTACATTGAAGGAGATAACATGAAATTGTAAATAATTGTAAATAAATGTTTTTTCCAGCATCAGTCCGGGTTTTTTCTAGCCGCACCTCGTATTAGACTCGACTTTCTTCAACGTTCTTTCTCGTGTAGACCGCTATAGTCTAACTCCCGTGTGATTCAAAAATGGTTCAAATGGCTCTGAGCACTATGGGACTCAACTGCTGTGGTCATAAGTCCCCTAGAACTTAGAACTACTTAAACCTAACTAACCTAAGGACATCACACACATCCATGCCCGAGGCAGGATCCCGTGTGATTCCCACAATAATATGGCGACGTATACTATCCTTTGTTCTTGAGCTACTTCACAAATACTTCGTCTGCGAAGACATCTCTTTGGGTCTACTAAAAATAATTTTAAACAGTTTTGTGCTGTTTCGCCAAAAAATGTCAACAACATAAGAGTATTGCAGTCTCAGTATAACACTATTTCCGGATAGCAACCATGGCGTATCGATCTACTAAATGTAGATTGACAAGTATCCAGTAACACGATAACAGTATGAAAAATCCTGATGATAGCATCTCATTTGTTTCGTTCCATTAACACAGAAAATAATTTCTTACGAAAGTTCCTGTGCATTAGAGTGCAAACAGAACTCTCAAACAGGGTGGTACCAGTTAAAAGTTTCAAACAAGGGATAATAAATTGCCTACAAAATGATGGGGAGTTTCTGAATAATGAGAAAGCCAAAGTTTCAGTGTTCCGTCGATGTATGGGTCGTTATTGACAGCGCAAGAAAACAGATAGGACAAGGAATTGGGGAAGAAATCACCTGCTGAGGAACAGTTTAGGCAGTCGCCTGAAGGGCTTCAGGGAACCCAAGGGAAGGTAAATATGAATTCCTTGAAAGAAGTCATATTCCTGCTTTAGTATGAAAAGTAGCTGGTATTTAAGTGTAGTGCCATGGTTCTGGTTCTGACGATTATTATTCTTATGTTTACAGGCTATGTATTAACACAATTTGCAATAATGTACACCAGGAGTAATCAACTTCTTCACTACCGCCCACTTTTGAATCCCTGTTAACAGCAAAATTTCGATACCTCCCGATGGGTCCACAGTAATGGTGATTTATAAAACAGGGAAGTAACTTCACTTTATAAAAATTATGAAGCTTAATTACAGTAAGCCAAAGCGTATTATAATATTACAAATATTTACCAAATACTTTATGAGAAATAGTTACGGAAACGTGATTAAAATGGTTTTAAAACCACTACCATCTACGCCCCACCATGAAAGCTGGAGCGCCTACTAGTGGGCGGAGGGAACCAGATTGACTACCACTGATGTACACCATTTTAAGCTTTCCAGTACGTCTTAATGATGTAGTATAATTATGGCACAACATAAACAGTGTCTCGTAATTGTTAGTGAAAGCTGTGTAACATGAGTGTAAATATGCAACAGAAGCAAAACTTTCAAGTCAACAGGCATCTGCAAACGAGGCGTTTGTGAGCCAATTTTCAATGTGTGTTAACGAGTCATCACTGACTGCAACATGAAATGTTGCCCAACTGAGTACAAATGTGAATGCAACGTAAATTTTTCGACAAAGTGCCCATATAATTTGGTTCAAATTGGAGCCATGCCTTACCTTATCAAGATATACAATAGTGCTTCAGTGGGCTACAAATTACAATTCAACCACGCTCATACTGTTCAGAGAGCTGCTCTAGCATCTGAATGCAAAACTGTACTCGTCTCTGGGTTCTTTCAAACACCCCACGGATCATCCCGTAAATCAGCTCCTGTTGTTCAACGTAATCAACGCCAGGTCTGAGAGCATCACCTCTGACATGACATCAAACAAAAAAATCCATAGGATAGACATTGTAATGACTCTTACCTCACCAGATTTTCGTAATTCAACAGAAATGTTTGATACTTTATAAATTGCTGCTTAACTGAAGTTAATTATTATACTTAAATTATATATTCCACATCTAAAGATAATTTTGTGCATACCTGATCATCAAAATACAATTTCTCTAATAAATTAATTTTATTTTTCATATCGATACACTTAACAGCATCGATCTTGAACCAAGAACATTAGTAATCACAATTGTTAACTTAAATTTCTGATTTCATTCTTAATTCTGCTAATTTACTATCAATAATGCAATAGACAATTATACAAAGACAGGAAGGTAACAGTTTTTATATTGTCAAAATTTGCAGCCTTACTTAAAAATTATTAGGCATATGAATTTTATATAATAAATTATTACCAGAAAACACTAAGTAACTTATACTTGCAAAATAATTTCAGTTAAGACAATCATAAGAAAAGTAATTTCTACTACATCCTGTTCTAGAAGGGTGTCGAAGCTATGCAAGCAATATTTATAGAAATTTTAGGCGCCAGGCTCGCCAAAATAGTTTATTGTTTTCGATATTTGTCAGTGTAACTATCAAGTTCTATGTTTTGTATCGGGCGAGGTGGCGTAGTTGTTAGCACAGTCTACTCGGATGCGGGAGGACGACGGTTCAAACTCGCGTCTGGCCATCCTGACTTAGGTTTTCCGTGATTTCCTTAAATCGCTTAGGGCAAATGCCAGGATGATTCCTTTGAAAAACGGCACTGCTGATTTCCTTCCCTATCCATTTCTAATGAAAATTTGTGCTCCATCTCTAACGACCTTTGTCGACAATACGTTAAGCACTAATCTCCCGGTCATCCTCCTCTTTGTGTTGTGTTGAAATACTGCATAATGCATTTACTTAACAAGCGGTGTTGTAAAATGTGTCAAGCATTTATGAATAAATACAGAAGATGTCAAAAAGCAACAGTATTTCAGTGACTTTTACTGAAACAAAAAGACCTTGGATCTATTAATAGGAAGACATAAACAGGAGCCGACATCCTAGACAGCGAGACAGCCGTAGCAAGATAAGAAAAATGTATCTGCTAACATAATATTTCTGCCGTTATGAAATTATATAAACTTCTAAAACACTATAATAGTTAGTTTGACGTAGGATATTTACTTTCTGTACTTCTATGAACATTTTGAAAGTAAGGGATAAACACTATATCGTCTTGGAGGACAAGACACAGGACCTGAAGACCTAGCCATCGTTTACATTATTGGTGCGTTAATTATCTTCTTACATCAATAGCGATACATGTCGAAACCTCACTATGCCATCTACCACTTTACTCTAGAATGTTCCATGACTAAAATTTGAACCCAGCAAGATAGAGACATAGAGTTCATATTTAAAATGTATTTGCACTAACTAAGACAATATCTCACGTTAGTGACTGTTCGTAACGACACATCCGCAGTTATCTCGTAAACAGCTGGATTGGCGACCTTTAGTTAATAGAAAAGTTACACTACGACTATCGCAGACTTTCACTCACGCTAATTTTCACTGTAAATATGATAAACCATTTATCTCTTTTTCTTTTCCTCTTATTGTATATCAGTAAACCCCTGATTTTTTAAAGAATCGATTTCCGTTGTATAAACTGTTTCAGACATCTGATTACTAATGGGTAAGAGTGTTAAATATGCATTAAGCATGCAAGCAAGAAAAATCTTAGGAAAGTTTTAAAATTATGCATCAAGCTTGACAGAAATCGCTAAGTCTTCTCTTTATTAAATAGTGGATGAATACAAATTGGGTTATTTTGCGCTGCAGTTTAAGTAAAAGCTCGTTTAGCACAAATCTCAATGTTTATGACGTCGTATCTCTTCAGCTAAGTGTCGTACAATGATATAATTTTGGACGTAGATTCAATGATAGACGTAGGTACTGTGCGCAGAGTGCTTTGCGAAAAGGAGTAATAAGTGAAAATGTCATGCCTGATGTTGAAGTTTTCCTGCGCTCCTTTTTAAGGAAAAACCTAGTGTTTATGACTTGTGAACTATGTGTCGTACAGTGATATAATTTTGCAGGAACATTGAGTGATATATGTAGATCTGGCTGCATAGTGTGCTGCGAATAGATGTAATGAAGAAGTATTAAACTAAAACCTCATGCCTGTTTTTCCAGCCATTTCAAGCAGCCGCCAGTTTCTCAAGCATGTAATTGTTTCTCCTGAACTATGTACTGTACAATGACATTATTTTTCCGTTACATTAAGTGATGTATGTGGATACTATGTGCAAACTGTTGTGAATGGAGTTAGTGGTAAAGAAGTAATAAATTAAATCGTCATGCCTGACCTTGCCATTTTACTGAATGAACGGCGGAAAAGCTGTAAGCGATAAACTTCTTTCGTTTTGTCTCTTGCTGGTGGACGCGGAGAGCAGATGAGGGGATATCAGCGAGAAAAAGTTTGAAATTATGTGTAGAGTTGGCTGGAAGTCGCTAAGTGCTTTCATTCTCAAAAGCGGTAAATATAAAGTCCGGGCATTGGCAAGCCGTCAATTACCTTGCCTCGAAACAAACACACGTTTTCTACCTGTAATACTTGTCTTATTGTGTTATACCTCTTGATAGGTAGTTTATTAAAATACTTTAAATTTTTATATTTGGTCAATAATTACGCGAAATATTGAAATTAAAATTTTTGATGCCCCTGGAAGCTATCAGATCGGCAACCTGCAACTCCCTCAGGGTACCGTACCCCGTTTTGCGGGTTATTCGTTTAGTAGTACAGACTGTGTCCTTGACTTCCAGACAATGGAAACATAGTCAGAACTAGTGGCAGCAGTATAAAGCCTCTTGATGGTATATGTAAAACGGCACAGCTGTTGAAGCACAGCTTAATAGATTTTGCTACATACTGTTGTTTGTATTAGCAGTCGTAATCAAGCGACATTACACAGCAGTTCTGTTAAAACGCTTGTAGCGCTCTACGATCCAAGCGGCATTGTGGAACGAAGAACATATAATAGTGTTTTTTAATAAAAATACAGAACGGCCGTTGTAGCCGTGGGAACAACCACAACAGATGAGAATTTCTGTATGTAGAATGAAGAAAGTACGTCCACCACGAGGATTTTGTCAAAACATTAAAATACATGGTTTCCTTTGTACCAGTGTCCCCTAGTTGTTAACACATTTGGTTTTTTTTCTGTACTACCAAACAATTTCGGTCTATGGCCTTTCTCAAACGCCCTGCTAAAAAGTTTTTACCTAAACAATGTTCGTGCTTCAGTACATCAATTACCAGCAGGAGCTAAACACAACACAATTTACACGGAAGAGGAAAACCAGACAGATGGGAAAAAAAGCTAGTAACCTGTTACTTGTTTCAAAAGTAATTGCCGTAAATATTAATATATTTATGAAACTCTGGGACAAGATGGTCAATGTCTTCAAGTAAAATTGTTTGCAGCTGCCAACGAGACTATGATTGTTCCCTGGAGTGCACTTCTTTGTCCGAAGCAAGTCGACGGCCACAATGTATTTCTTCAGGGCTTCGAAATCATAAAAATCTCTGAGGAGAGATCAGAACTGTCTGGAGGATATGTACGGTGTTCCCAGCGAAACGTCTGCAGCACAGCAGAAACAACTTTGGCGACATTTGGGCGGGCACTATCCTCCAACCGAATGATGCCCTCCGTCAACCCACCGCTCACTGACGTTCTGTAAAACAATTCCACAATTAAGACACAGTGGTACGTCGACACACTGGAAAAATTGGAGCACGTTGTAAATTCTAAACGTCCAGGGCGGCATCATTGTGTTGCAGAATAATGCCCACCCACACGATGCCACGGTTGGTTCGACTACGCTGCAGACGTTTCGCTGGGAAGCCCTACGCATCCTCTATACTGTACCGATCTCTCTTCATACGCTTTCCATTTCTGGAGCTTTAAAGGAAGACGTTCGTGGCCGTCGGTTTGCCTCGAACGAAGAGGACCACACGTGGGTAACCATGGATGGCTCCGTAGGTAACCGCAAACATTTTTCCGTGAAGGCACTGACCACGTTGTCTCACAGTGGGACAAATCTATAAAGAGTTTCGGTAATTACTTTTGAAGTAATCGTTTATTTACCTTTATTCCATGCGCGTCATTTTCATTTGACTGCCACTTATATGTTGGTTGCGGTAACTTGCAGCATACATTTGTTGGCTGTAGAGACATCAAAAATCTGTGGTGCTAAGCTACTGGACCTAGCAAACGTTGTGTGTTGTTCAGTCCGTGTTTTAGACTATCTGACAAGTGCTGTAGTGAAGACATGATATTGTTCTTATGAAAACAGTTTAACGCGGTACTTGAAACTGCTATTGTACAGAAAATAAATGAAAAATTGGCAGTAAAATAGATCATCACAGTTCTCTTGGACTCGAGGAAGGTAGTATATCTTGTCTATCGGAGGGAGATTTGAAATCCACCCTCCACACGGGTGTGAGTCTGGTCTCTCTTCTACAGTGTCATATCGCTAGGCCACCTGTGAATGGAGAACTGGACTATTGCTGCAGTTCGTCGTCAGTTTGTGGTTATGATTGCGACGTTTCCAACGGCTCTCTACTCTTTATGTACAGTTTGAACTGCTGACGTTCTGAATTCCATTAATCAGCTCATGCACCGTCTAAATTCAACAATTTGATCGTACTGTGTCGAAAATTGACCTTTTAAGGCCGTTGCCGTGTAAAAATAGACGTTAATGCTTACAAAAATTAAAAACAGTGACTAATGAACGTTAATAACACCATTCTCGGTTTGCAATGGGCAGCTTCATTTCCGAAGGGCTATTGACCTTTAAAATTACTCAGTTCATGTTGTAGACGCGATTTTTGCTGTTTGTGAAAGTTCCTTGCTCACATTACTCATAATTAATGATAATGCAATGTATATTGCATGTACTGAAACTCTAATGCTTTGCGAACTTTCTAACATTTTTGTACGTATTGTAACTCATCTGCCAGACATATTGTTTGGCAGTGTTTCGTCTTTGTAAATCGCCGTCTTGGTACATAAATATCCTTGTGATCGCAATATTTAGGTGTGTGTGAATGGTGATCTGCACTATACGATCTTCAAATTTCTGGGAAGTTTTGAACCTTTTTTGCTAAACCGCACAGTATGTTATTGCTCCAAAACAGTCAACAGTGATACAAAAAGTGGAAAGATTTGTGTTCCGAGAATATTAAACTCTCCTATTATCTTCGAAAGTTGTTTTCATTGTTTTAATCCATCGTCGGGTGCAATTACACTAAAATATAGCATTTTCAAACGTTTCTTGCATTTATGTTTTTTTTTAATTGTTTCCCCTGTTAGGTAATCCACCCCCTCAAGGAACTTAGGCCAGGAGAAACAGCCAACGTGGTATAGGTCAGATGTAAGTTTAAATGTAAACGGCCGCCTGATGATCAACTAGTTTAGAACGAAACCAGTAACGTCGCTTACTTCTCTAAATATATCGTATTATTATTGAAGTTTTTTATTGGATTTTGCGTCGATAATTTAGCTGATTTAACAATTCGACACTGAATATATGCTTTGTTTTAATTAATGGTTAGGTTCAATTACAGTAACGTAATTACTTTTCTTCCATCGTTTTCTGTTGTAGGGCACCACCACAAGGAACCTGCACCACAGCAAAAAACGGTCAACACTCCATTAGATAAATGGAATTTCAAACGTGAACAGCGGTCTGACGATGTATCTGTCGGTTTGAAACCATTAAAGGCGTTATTTGCTCTGAATGAATAGCATCATTAACAGTGCTTCACTGCTGATTTAACCTGTATAGGTAATTTAATTGATCCAACAATCAAAGTTTACTTTCAGCACTTGATAGTCATGTTACATACATCCCTGTACGATCTGTAAAGGCAGTTTGCAGCTGCAGAGAATAGAGGTACCCTCCGGTGCACCTGTCAGGCAGAAGTGCTTACCTTGCAGCGCGGCGAGCAGTACTACTGCTGTGACGATCGGCGGCAGCATGGGTCCCATCACGACCTTCGCTCACATTCCTCGACTTCTTCGGCTCCTCAGCGTCTGGCGCCACGCGTCTAAACTGTCCGCCCCCGAAATCTGCGCGCTAGGACGCCGGTCCGCTGCTCACGGGTTTTTCCCGTTCCACTCGCGGAAGCCCGCCGCCGCCGCCTGACCGTAGGCGTCCACTGGGAGACGTCGACGTCACGTCTGCTCACGGCGGCGTCTGCACCGACACTGGCGGCGCTGCCCCCACGCAGTCTGCCGCCTCGACGCCGCCGGAGGCGCAAACGCGCATGCGCGACGCTCTCCCCACCACCGGGCTCCCCTCCTACCCAGCCCCTACTATCTAGCGTTTCTGCTCGCTATACTTGACAAGTAGTCTGTTATCTGACAGTTGAAGCAACTGTCTCAAAGAGGCATTTGGCATCCAAGAGCTGGTGTGGTCAGAGCCAGTTTAACAATTCCACACCGGCGTTGAGAATTGTGTTTCTCGCTATGGGGCGGAGTGGGTGTTCATGCTTTCCTTCATTTGACAGCGCTGCTTTTCTTGTTTATCACCGTGCTCCAAGGGTCATATTCAAATGATTACTATTTTAATACACTGAACTTTTATTTTGACAATAGCGTAAGTACAACCTTTTAAAACAACAGGAGATGACACAAAATTATTTTACACTAAATAACTCGAAAATGAGATTTTCACTCTGCAGCGGAGTGTGCGCTGATATGAAACTTCCCGGCAGATTAAAACCGTGTGCCGTACCAAGACTCGACCTCGGGACCTTTGCCTTTCGCTCTACCGACTTTTTTTTTTAAACCTCAGTTTGTTCGTTTTTGTTCGTTGAATCTGATCGGGACGGACGTCGTAAGACACCATTTTAAGTCCGTTGTTGATCTATTAACTCAGTTTTTTTATTACAGAGGGCAGCTAACCCTCTGACCGAACACGCTGAGCTACCGTGCTGGCTATCAACTGAGCTACCCAAGCACGACTCACGCCCCGTCCTCACAGCTAAAGTTTTGAAGGTAGGAGACGAGGTACTAGTAGAAGTAAAGCTGTGAGGACGGGGCGTGAGTCGTGCTTGGGTAGCTCAGTTGGTAGGGCACTTGCCCGCGAAAGTCAAAGGTCCCGAGTTCGAGTCTTGGTCCAGCAGAAAGTTTTAATCTGCCTGGAAGTCTTATGAGGCATCTCATTTATTCAGAAGTACTCTCACTGAAGGGTCACACGATGTTGTATTCATAGGTGTTCGTTGCACCTAGATGACAGGTAGTACATCATGATTATTGTGTTTCTTGTAGCGTAACTGGTAGAGTCGAGCATGAGCCACCGGTAGGATACGCCGCCCAATGGGAGGATCTAGCAAGAGCCGATGGGAGGTTGTAGTGTGAGCCGCTAGCGACACACGCCGCCATGAAAGTGTTAAAGCCCTAGGGACAAAAGCTGTCGCTTGGCGCACGAAGCTGAGAGGGTTGCCAGGGGCGCAACAACTATAAGGTTCCTATGTGGGACGGGTCACAATCAGTAGCGGCCATCTTGGACTCGAATCGGGCACCAGGGATGCAAAGTGCCAGATGTGTATACATTACGCATCGAAATTTGCAGCTAAAACTGACCCAAGTGAACATGTACGAGGGAAAAATGATAAATCACTTGTGTGCAAAGATGTTTTCAAACCGGGCCTCAGTGAACTGATGGAATAAAGTAATCATGTGTGTACGCTGCAGATTCCTCGACGTCCGCCATAGGGTGGGTGGATTTTGGGTTCCACTGAACAGGTCAGGAGTCCACTACACGCAGGAGTAGGTTTCGCGGGTAGCAAGGGCTGCGTGGCGTGGACTGAATGGGTTTTTAGGTTAGAGGGTCTCGCGCAAACACAAAAAGGCTTCAGTTTCAAAGGGTGCAGGCCGGGCACAGGCAGAACGTAGATGCAGGAATTGTAGGTGATATGGTTTCAAATTGTCGTAGCTCTGATGGGAAAGTACCAGAGCTCCAAGCGGTGATAGAAAGCACTTATGCTTAAATAGGTATAGGCAGTGAAAGCTGGCTGAAGCCAGAGATAAGTTCAGCCGAAATTTTTGCGAAGAACCTAACAGTGTTCCGAAAGGATAGACTAAACACAATTGGCGGCGACGTGTTTGTTGCTGTTAGAAGTAGTTTATCTTGAATTCCTTTGAGCTAGTATGGACAGAGGTTATTCTTGGCGACCGGAATAAAATAATACTGGGATCCTTTTGCCGACCATCCAATTCATATGATAGAATTGCTGAAAAGTTAAAAGAAAACTTGAGTTTACTTTCAAACATGTACCCGACTCATTCAGTTTTTAATTTCTCCATATGTTGGCGAAAATACACGTTTAAATCCAGAGGTACGCGTAAAACATCATCCGAAATTGTGCTAAATGCATTCTCTGAAAATTATTTCGAGCGGTTTGTTCACGAGTCCATGCGAACAGTAAACGGTTGTAAAAATACACTTGACCTCTTAGCTTTAAATAATCCTGAGCTAATAACAAACACAAAACGGGTACAGGAATTAATGATCACAGGGTTGTCAGCCCGCATCTCGTGGTCGTGCGGTAGCGTTCTCGCTTCCCACGCCCGGGTTCCCGGGTTCGATTCCCGGCGGGGTCAGGGATTTCCTCTGCCTCGTGACGGCTGGGTGTTGTGTGCTGTCCTTAGGTTAGTTAGGTTTAAGTAGTTCTAAGTTCTAGGGGACTGATGACCATAGATGTTAAGTCCCATAGTGCTCAGAGCCATTTGAACCATTTTTGAACCAGGGTTGTCATAGTGACACTGAAGATTGTAACCCCCAGTCCTCCAAAAATAGATTATACTTATTCCTCCAAAGGTAAATAATACCATTTCAAAAAAGCAAATAAAAATTCACTTGACGCCTTTCTGAGAGACAGTCGCCACTCCTTCCAAATTAACAATGTAAGTGTAGACCAGATGTTGCTTGAATTCAAATAAATAGTATCAGTAGCAATTGTGAGATTTATACCAAACGAATTAACAAACGACGGATATGATCCCCCATGGTACACAAAACGGGTAAGAACACTGTTGCAGAAACAACGAAAAAAACTTCCCAAATTTAAACGGAGGCAAAATCCCCTGGATTGGTGATCTTTTACAGAATCTCGAAATTTAGTGCGGATATCAATGAGAGTTGCTTATAATAGTTTGCACTACGAAACTTTGACTCGAAACATGGCAGAAAGTCCAAAGAGATTCTGGTCGTACTTGAAATACCAGCATGCAAACGACAAGACACAATGAATGCGCATGGCAATGGAAATACTATCGACGACTGTGCTGCCAAAGCAGAGTTACTGAACACAGCCTTCTGCAATTCCTTCTCGAAAGAAGGCGAAGTAAATATTCCAGAACTCGATTCAAGAACAGTTCAAACATGAGTAACGTAGAAACAGATGTCTTCGGGGTAGTGAAGAACTTAAATCAGTTAACAAAAGCCAGTCTTTCGGCCCAGACTGTATACCAGTTAGGTTCCTTTCAGAGTATGCTGATATACTAGCTCCATACTTAACAATCATATACAACCATTCACTCGACTAAAGATACATACCCAAAGACTGGAAAGTTGCAGAAGTCACATTAAAATTCAAGGAAGATAGTGAGAGTGATACACTAAATTAAAGGCCCCTTACCATTAACGTCGATACCCAGCAGGATTTTGGAACATATATTGTATTCGAACATTATTGCCGGCCGCGGTGTACTCGCGGTTCTATGCGCGCAGTCCGGAACCGCGCGACTGCTACGGTCGCAGGTTCGAATCCTGCCTCGGGCATGGATGTGTGTGATGTCCTTAGGTTAGTTAGATTTAAGTAGTTCTAAGCTCTAGGGGACTGATGACCGCAGCTGTTAAGTCCCATAGTGCTCAGAGCCATTTGAACCATTTGAACATTATCCATTACCTCAAAGAGAAAGGTCTATTGACACACAGTCAACACGAATTTAGGAAACATCGTTCTTGTGAAACACAACTAGCTGTTTACTCACACGAAGTGTTGAGTGCTATTGACAGGGGATTTCAAATTGATTCCGTATTTCTAGATTTCCAGAAGGCTTTTGACACTGTACCACACAAGAGGCTTGTAGTGAAATTGTGTTCTTGTGGAATATCGTCTCATGATTTCCTGTCAGTGAGGTCACAGTTCGTAGTAATTGACGCAAAGTCATGGAGTAAAACAATAGTGATTTCTGTCGTTCCCCAAGGTAGTCTTATAGGCCCTTCGCATATAAGTATAAACGATTTAGGAGACAATCTGAGCAACCGTCCTAGGTTGTCTGCAGACGTTGCTGTCGTTTATCGACTAGCAAAGTCATCAGAAGATCAAAAGAAATTGCAAAACAATTTAGAAAAGATATCTAAGATATCTAATTGAAATTAAATAACGAAAAGTGTGAGGTCATCCACACGAGGGCTAAAAGGAATTCGTTAAACTTCGATTACATGATAAATCAGTCAAATGTAATGGCCGTAAATCCAACTAAATACCTAGGAATAGCAAATACGAACTACTTAAATTGGAAGGAGCACACAGGAAATGTGTGTAAGGCTAACCAGAGACTGCGCTTTACTGGCAGGGCACTTAGAAAATGTAACAGATATACTACAGAGACTGCCTACACTACGCTTGTCCGTCCTCGTTTAGAATACTGCTGCGGGGTGTGGCATCCTTACCAGATAGCACTGATGGAGTGTATCGAGAAAATTCAAAGACGGGCAGCACGTTTTGTATCATCGCGAAATAGGAGAGAGAGTGTCATTGAAATGATACAGGATTTGGGGTGGACATCAATAAAACAGAGGCTTTTTTCGTTGCGGTAGAATCTTATCACGAAATTTCAATGACGAACTTTCTGCTCCAAGTGCAAAATATTTTGTTGACGCCGACCTTCACAGGGGGAAACGATGATCACAATAAAATAAGGGAAATCATAGTTCGCACGAAAAGATATAGGAGTTCGTTTTTTCCTCGCGCTGTGTGGGATTGGAATAACAGGGATTTAGTGTAAAGGTGGTTCGATGAACCCTTTGCCAGGCATTTAAATGTGATTTGCAGAGTATCCATATAGATGTAGGTTTAGATGTAGATGCACGGCTAGGATTTCGTCCCAAAGCCCTGGATCGATTTCAACCAAATTTTGCATTGAAATTGCAGGCCCCATGAGTGTCAGCACTGTAGGATGTTTATATCCTACTAGCTCCAATAGTGGAGATAAGGGCTAAACGTGTTTTTGTGTTTTTTATGTCCACTGGCGTACAGGATGCCGTGCACGACAGGTATGCGGGAACAGTATCGGCCTGCTAAATCAAACAACGGGTTAAACTATATGACAGCGGCAAAAAAAAGTTTCAGGGCCCAAACATGTAGGCTGGCCTGAATGACAGATGTGTTGTCGGGGTAGGACAGGCCTGCTTTATTAAACTGTATTCCAGGGGCTACACGTGGTGATGAACATGAATACGGCAGGTTGAGACTGACTGAAGAGGGGGTGGGCAGAGAGAGATGGAGGGAGAAATAGACAGAGAAGAGGAGATGTGTGAGGCAGGTGGAAGGTGCAGATGGGTAATAGGCAGGTGGGAAAGGATGAGGGGGAGGTGAAGATGGAATGAGAGAGAGGAGGAGGATACAGTCAGATGAAGGGGGTGATGTAAATGGGCAGTGAGAGGGGAAGGAGGGGATTAAAATACAGAATGAGTGAGGAGGAGAAGATAATTAGAGGTGGAAAGATGAGATGAACATATTGAGGGAAGAATATGAGAAGACGGAGAGGGAGAGCAGGAGATGTATTCAGTATATATGTCGAGGCAGGCATGGGCTAAGCCATGAGGAAAAGGCTAGTAGAGTAATAAAGCTAAATTTTTGAGAAAATATAAATCACTATCGTGAACATCTTGCCATCAGCGATTCACAGTACCAACGCTGCAAGGCCGTGGTGGACAATGTTACAGGGCCACATCAGTCAGTTAATACGATAGCTCCCCATGCATCAACTGAAAAGAGAGCTGTCCATCTTAGGTTCCATCCACATCTGCATCTATGCTCTGCAAGCCACGTTACGGCATATGGTAGAGTGTACGTATGACACCATTCTCACTTTCTACCATTTCTGTTCCACTCAAGAAAGGTGCCTGAGAAGAGCGGTTTTGTTTTCTAGTGGATTTTATTTCGCAACGACCACATGGGACGAAGTAATGTGTTGTCTGATTCTTCTTCGAAAACGCGCTCGGGATTTCAACAGTACCTTTCTCCGTGAGAAACTGAGCCCGTTTTGTAACGACTGTCAGCAGAGTTTGTTGAGAATTTCTGTGGCGCTCTCTCGCCTGCTGAACGATCCTGAGACTAAACGCCCTGCTCTTGGTTGGATCCTCTCTACCCCTTCTGTTAATGCTGTTTGGTAAAAGTCCCATGCTGATAAGCAATACTCAAGACCCGGTGTATCAAGTGTTTTGTAAGTCCTTCAATGAATATCAGCGTGGTATCTGCTTTTTCTGCAGCTAGATTCACTCAGTATACCATTTTAGATCGTTCCAGACGTTAGTCCTAGATATTTTACGGTAGCTACTGTTGCTAAGGATTTTTCACCAATAAATTATCGAACAATAATGGACCTCTTCACCTTTTTAGGGGCAATATTTTATATTCTATTAAGTGAGGCTGGCTGTTGACTCTTTAACAGCCAGTCCCTGCACCAGTCATCGATCATCAGTCCTCTGGCGTTGCAAACTTTCTATTGACTAGAGCATCGTCTGCAAGAAGTCCCATGGAAATTTCGACGTTATCCACTAGATCAGCCCTGCAGACAGTTATTTTGTACGATTACGGACCCAGCAAGTAACTATTTATACAGTTTGATTCAGCTGGCCTTTCTACTGTGCTTTATGCAACCCGCAACGCCTTCAAATACCACCTGTAACATTTTCATGTTCTCTCACTCACTACGTGAAAACTATTTGTACTAGAGAACACATGAACAGGACCTTTTTGTAGGAATTTAAACGTAGTAAAATTTCATGCTGAGATGCATTTTCGGTAGAGGTTGTAGTTTTTGAATTATTCAAGAAAAACGAACAAAACTAACCTTCAAACATGTTTTTCTTGAATAACATAAAAACCGTGACCTCCAGCGAAAACGTGTTCCAGTATAAAATTTAACCACATTAAATTTCCTACAAAAACGTACTGTTCATTTTTTCTGCACGACTAATGGTTTGCGCCGCGCAGGATTAGCCGAGCGGTCTGGGGCGCTGCAGTCATGGACTGTGGGGCTGGTCCTGGCGGAGGTTCGAGTCCTCCCTGGGGTATGGGTGTGTGTGTTTGTCCTTAGGATAATTTAGGTTAAGTAATGTGTAAGCTAAGGGATTGATGACCTTAGCAGTTAAGTCCCATAAGACTTCACACACATTTGAACATTTTTGAACTAACGGTTTGCACAACATTCAGTGGTAGGTCTAGCTGAATCACCCCCCCGTTTGATGTGCACATATGTCAGCAAGCCTAATTAGTAAAACATACTGCTTGAGAAGGACTGAGAAATATTTATATTTTTTAGTAAAGAAAAGATATTTCTTGTATTCATTTAGATTTCAAAGTTATATGAAAACTCCAAATCGAGTGGTCAATGTTAAAAAGAACTCAATTGCATTTTTGACATAATTTGTCTCTCATGGGAGAATCAATACCTGAATTAAAACTGGTTAGTTTGGAAATTTTTGGTAAGGACTGTGGGACCAAACTGCTGAGGTCATCAGTCCCTAGGTTTACGCACTCCTTAAGCTAACTTAAACTAACTTACGCTAAGGGCAACACACACACCCATCCCCGAGGGAGGCCTCGAACATCTGACGGGGAGGACCGCGCCGCGAACCGTGACAAGACGCCATAGATCGCATGGCCATCCCGCGCAGCTAAAACTGATTAGTTTTATCCTCAAATCACTGTCTACAGTCCATCTATTCCTGCACTTATTCTTCAAAAAAGTTCAAGTTGAAAAGGGTCGTTTACATAGATAGGTTATCGACAACAACATCAAGTGTCTCTATGCATTTTGACAGATGCTGATTACTCTTTGCGATCACTTGTCCAGAATGGGACCATTGGCTGTTTAAAATAAAATTATTTAAGATTCTTGCTATATGAGAGTTTAATTAAGAAGTCTTCTTTATTTGATTACCTTTTCAGTTTAAAGCAATTTCTTAAGTAATCTTCTTCAAAGGGACATCTCATCCATTGTATTTCGCCCCCAATTTTAGGGAAGTAGATCCTGAAAGACGCATGAAATGGCGATACTGCTCTAGTGAGTACAGTTAGTAGATTCCATAGTCATATTAATGAAAAATAATCTATAGTTACATTAGAAGACAAGTAATTAAAATAAATTACTCTTAGTTTTAAAAGTCCCAGAGTTAGAAAAAATGAGCTGTTTTAGGAACAGTTACTGTTCGAAGAAAATTAGTGTTTTCAATTTGACCTATTAAAAATATTTTCATAAAATTAAAGAAAATAGATAATTTTAAATTTCCTTAGCCTGGAGGTCAAAGATTTGCAGTAATTTTTTATGGCTGCAGCTGTTGTTTTGGTTTCCAGAATATCATGTATAACCAAATATAAGTCGAAGATACAGTGTTCCACTTTTTGAGCCCATTGTCAAAGTTTAGTTCTCTGGTTGGTCATCAAGGTATCGGTTTCCTGCTATGAATCAGATCACTTTGTGCAAATGCCGGGATGGTTCCTTAAAAAGGCCATTGTCGCATCCTTCCCCTCAAGCAATAATAAATCCGAGGAAAGCTCCCTCATGCAGTAACAATTTCAAGAAAAGCTCCATCTCTAATAATCTTAGCTGTGGACGGGACGTAAAACTCAAGTCTCCCTTCATTCCTTCTTGTTGTGTCTGGTTACTAAATGAGCAAATTCAAGCGTGTACTTCTTGTCAGGAGCTGTGTGCGGGAAACTACCTCGACAAATTACTGTCGGCCTGTGGCATGTTGTTTGTTTACGCCATTAGCCGCTGGCCAAGGCCGCACGCGAGCACTGTAGCTCAGTCTGTAGGGTTGTACAATCCCAGCCACCTGGTAGCACATGATATTGGTAGTTTTCAACAGTAAAAAAATACTGGCAGCTTCTTTTGATGTGTTATTTTCGTGAGTATAAAGAAAAGGGCAAGTTTCCACATAACAGTATAGTCAGAAAGTACTTCAGCTCTTATCATTCAGTACTCACTGACCTTTACGACTGAAAACCCTGAAGCTCTCTATAACTTTAGCTCGTCTTCAACGCTCAACCAGCGGTCACGGCCCAGTACCACACTGTCTGCGACTAACATGTAGGCCGCGGCGCATTGGTTGAGAACCGCTGCACTGTATTACTGATTTGGCGGCCGTGTGTCACTCCCTTGGCGTACGCAGGAAATTATCACGGAGATTCCGATTTATCCTGTATATCATTTATACCGGGTATTAAAAACAGGTATTTCCCTTTTTGAGAGGTGTTAGCATGGACCGAAAACAGGATAACAATGTTAAGGGGCTCCGGAACGCCCTATACTTGCAATGTTAAAATAACGCTTATAAATTACATCTTTCCTCACAAAGTATTTGAGGTAGGAAGTTGAACTTTTTACAGATTATTTATTGGAATATGGGCTACAACTTAACACAGGCATTTTACAAAATTTTAGTTCAGTTATTAAAGATGATTTTTTTTCAATTGTAATGAAAATCCAAAACTTTTTTGGCAATTTTTTATTTATATATTCAAAAATATACAGTTTTTTGGAAAAAGGCTGTGTTAAATTATGCAGAAGGTACTGTGTAACATTTACTGAAAGTTTGAAACAAATATGTTTGGAAGATCCTTAGAAAACATGCAATTAGTATGAGAAAATAAAAGTTTTGGGAATCGAGCGACAAAGATTGGATTAACTTTTTAGTGCATTCCAGGTCCATAGGATGGATTATCTTCATCCTCTGCAAACTCCTTCTCCAGCTTCCTCTTGTTCCTCCTCCTGTTTACTCTTGCTTGTATTTCTAGACTCTTTACAGTCCTGTCTGCAGCCCGAAGGCGTTCCTTGTTTAAAGCAAGCATCGCTCGTTGTTGTGTTCGTAGATTTTGCTACCATTTTCTTCAGTTTCAGTTACTGCAACACTGTTCCAAAAGGTGGTCATGTATGAACACTTATCACATTTCAGTTGTATTTCACTAGCAAGTCCTACGTGCTTTATTATGGAGAGTTCCAGACCAACTTCACTACAATGAATACATCTTACACAGTTTGAAAAAATTCCTTTGAGAACCGACATATCAAATATTTCATTCACATCCGATTCGCCCATAAAACATTCATAGTTTTCACTCATTGAACCAAGCTTCTTCTGTGAAGTATTTTCTTTCCCACTTTGACTGCTATGGGCAGGTGTACTTGAGAGGTTAGGTTCACTCACTTGGTTATCGTCTTTATTGTTTACAGTAATAACATTTACCTTTGGCTTTCCAACATTTCTCCTTTTCTTAAAAGCCTTCAGAGGATTTCTAATAACTTTACTTTAACTCATTATTATACTTCAACAAAACAGAGACTCAAGAATCAGAATTAATTACGAATATTTTCGAGATAACGACAGAGTAAATAAACATGAAACAATCGACAATCATACCAGCGATATATACTGAACCATCACAGGTTAGCCACAACACATACTTTATCTCACATCACTAAAATGTACCTGATGAACACGGACGTTAATAATAACACCATTTGACAGCAGTTTAACAGCGCCACAGTGGGTCACGCCCATGTAGAACACATTTCAAAAAAAATTTAAAAATAGTTGTAGTCTTCGGAATTGAATAAATTATATATCTATTAAAAGCTAATAGTCTGCAGATTCAGAAAACGCAAAAAATTAAAAATTGAACTTTTAATGATTTTGAGCCTTTCCGGAGTTCCTTAAACAATTATGGGCTCTAAACCGTACAATTTTAGAGCTGTGCGCACTTTTCTGCCTTGGCTCTTATGAAACGCACCGCTTCTACTGCAGCCTCTTTGTTAATACGAACTACAGTACCTACATAATGCAGAAAACTCATGAGTAAAGGAATTCTGTTATTGTGAGAAAGCAGAGATTCTAGTGTAATACTTGCCCTGGTGTAGTGCTTGCCCAAGATAATAAACTTAGTACCGCGTTCTGACTCAAAAATAAGTGAAAAATAGTCACACAACAGTCATTTTTATAAATTCAACGTGATGAAAAGAAATGAGGGCCGGCGTATCTGCCGGCTGGTGTGGCCGAGCGGTTCTAGGCGCTTCAGTTCGGAACCGCGCTGCTGCTACGGCGATAAGTGTGGCGGACAAAATAAAGAAGAAAAAGACATAGTAAACTTGTGGCGATATGTTCATCCATACAAATTTCCTGAGTGGCCGAGAGGTTCTAGGTGCTACAGTCTGGAACTGCGTAACGGCTACGGTCGCAGGTTCGAATCCTGCCTCGGGCGTGGATGTGTGTGATGTCCTTAGGTTAGTTAGGTTTAAGTAGTTCTAAGTCTAGGGGACTGATGACCTCGGATGTTAAGTCCCATAGTGCTTAGAGCCATTTGAACCATTTTGAATTGGCGTATGTACTATGTGTACTTAGTTCATAAATGAATATATTCGTGAATGCAGTAGAACGCTTGGATGACCTGTTAGCTTTCCACTTGTGGAGTCCAACTGTGCAATCCGGGCTGTCTCCCCTTTTTTTATGTAAACTGATGTGCAAAACATAAGGATGAAAGTAACTTTCCGATTACAGGTTTGTGTAACTGAGATAGCTCGATGAAATTTGTATCATACGTAGGAAGAAAAGCTACAGTGTAGTACACAAGGTAAAAGGAATTTGGTAAGTAGACATGACTGTCTTAAGGAGCTCCCTAAATATAAGCTTTCTTGGGTATTAATAACCACTGTATTTGGTCATTTATTATTGGAACGCTGTCGGTTTCGTCGCACTAAAAGCCACTCTTCAAGTGAACATATGACTAAAACATTAAAGCGCAAAATCTCGGAACCTTTTTACCCAACGTTCGCTGTCCGTGGGAACAAACCACCACTGAAAGGCAGTATGGCATAGAATAAAACAGGCGGTTTCCAATACAGTGGATCCGTCTGTTTGTTAGATCAATACGGAACCGTTTACAGGGGACGCGGCTGCGTGCTCTGTTATACTCCTGCTGAAAATGGGGCTTTTACTGCCACGAAATCGGTAGTGTTCCAGTAATAAAGGACTAAATACAGCTGAAGCGGGAATTATAACCAAGGTGACCATTCACACCTGTTGTTTCCATTCAATAAACTTTACCAACACCCGTACGCTTCAAGATATTTTATTTTATTTTCAAAGCAGCCAGATTCGCCAATTCACTTTGCCATCTTCAGAAACCATATGCTTTTTTTTAGAATTAACGAACTTATCGCGTAGCACCATAAAACTGGATATCGTGAGTCCCAATCGTTGTGCAGCTGATTCATACGATAGCGTTACAGCAAATAAAATAAAATATCTTAAATTGTGAGGCTGCTGGTAAAGTGTATTGAATTGAAAAGTACGTTGACCGGCGTTGCCTGGTGATACGTTGTTGTGATGCCTCGTGTGAGGAGGAGAAGTGCGTACCATCACGTTTCTGACTTTGATGAAGGTCGGACTGTAGCCTATCGCGATTGCGGTTTATCGTATCACGCCATGCTGCTCGCGTTGGTCGAGATCCAATGACTGTCAGCAGAATATGGAATCGGTGGGTTCAGGAGGGTAATACGGAACGCCGTGCTGGATCCTACCCGGCTCGTATCACAAGCAGTCGAGATGACAGGCATCATATCCGCATGGCTGTAACGGATCGTGCAGTCACGTCTCGATCGCTGAGTCAACAGATGGGGACGTTTGGAAGACAACAACCATCTGCACGAACAGTTCGACGACATTTGTAGCAGCATGGACTATCAGCTCGGAGACCGTGGCTGTGGTTAACCTTGACGCTGCATCACAGACAGGAGCGCCTGTGATGGTGTACTCAACGACTAAGCTGGGTGCACCAATGGCAAAACGTCAATTTTCAGATGAATCCAGGTTCTGTTTACAGCATCATGATGGTCGCATCCGTGTTTGGCGACACCGCGGTGATCGCACATTGGAAGCGAGTATACGGCGTGATGGTATGGGGTCCCATTGGTTACACGTCTCAGTCACCTCTTGTTCACATTGACTGCACTTTGAACAGTGGACGTTACATTTCAGATTTGTTACGACCAGTGGCTCTACCCTTCATTCGATCCCTACGAAACCCTACATTTCAGCAGGATAGTACACGACCACATGTTAGAGGTCCTGTAGGGGCCTTTCTCGATACCGAAAATGTTCGACTGCCGCGCTGGCCAGCACATTCTCCACATCTCTCACCAATTCAAAACGTCTGGTCAACGGTGACCGAGCAACTGGCCTATCACAATACGGCAGTCACTACTCTTGATGAACTATGGTATCGTGTCGAAGCTGCATAGGCAACTGTACCTGTACTGTACTGTACATCCAAACTCTGTTTGACTCAATGCCCAGGCGTATCAAAGCCGTTATTACGGCCAGAGGTGGTTGTTCTGAATACTGATTTCTCAGGATCTACGCACCCAAATTGCGTAAAAATGTAATCACATGTCAGATGTAGTATGATATATTTGTCAAATGAATACCCGTTTATCATCTGCATTTGTTCTTGGTGTAGCAATTTTAATGGCCAGCAGTGTGAAAAGGATTACACAATGAGGTTCAAAGTGGCTCTGAGCACTATGGGACTTAACAGCTAAGGTCATCAGCCCCCCAGAACTTAGAACTAGTTAAACCTAACTAACCTAAGGACATCACACACATCCATGCCCGAGGCAGGATTCGAACCTGCGACCGTAGCAGTCGTGCGATTCTGGACTGAAGCGCCTAGAACCGCTCGGCCACCGCGGCCGGCGATTACACAATGAGACGATCAGAAACGACATTTTTACTCAAAGGCCATAGTTACATTATAGTTATCGCGATTTATGACGGTCACCTGCACATTTAAAAATGCGAAACATTGTTCTTAGTAACCTTCGTATTCACCACGGACAATAACGCATGCTCTGCGACATGTTACCGTGCTGGCCACAAGATTGTTAAGCAGTCCGTATGGCATAGCGTTTCATTCCTATACGAGCGCGGTTGACAACAGGTGGCCGTTGTTTCACGTGTACGGGCTACAATACACCTCAACAACGCATCCTACACACGCTCGATGGGATTGAAGTCGGTGGGACTTGTAGGCCAGTCTATTCGCCGAATATCCTCTCGTCACAAAAGCTCCTCCACCTGCATGGTTCATTGCGGACGTGATTTTTTATCCATAAGAAATGAAGTCAGGATCGAATAAACAGCTTTAAAGGTGTACCTGGTGCTATGTCAGATGGCCATTTGTTACGACTTCTGCAGTACTTGTTACGGCCATTTGCTATTTGTTACGACTTTGCAGTACTCTTTAGCAGCAGGCACAGTGGCTGCGCGAAAGACTGAGACGGCGTGGAGTTTTACAATTATTTATTGAACTTTCTTTACAATTTCTCCCTCGTCGTCGCTGCCCAGCCCTGCGGATCCTTCCGCCTGCCTGCTGCTGTGTAGATTCTCCGACAATGCGCGCGTAGTGCGCCACCAGTGCCCCGCTGAAGTCAGGATGCCCTGTGGTTTTGATGAACTCGTCGCCGCTCGGCAGTCCAGTATGGCACCTCCACGGAGCCGCGTCGCCGTGAGGTCAGCTGCCACCACCTGCTGCACCGGCGGCTGGGAAGCCGTCAGTCGCGATGTCCGCGAGCTCCCGTCATGGACGGACCACGCGCCGTGGGGCCGGATTGCCGTGGAGTCCGGGCGTCAGTCCCTGGCGGCGCCTGTGACCAAGACCGCGCTGCAGCCGTTCCTGCTGTAAGTTATCGCTGTAGTTAGTCAGCCATGGTGCCGACCGAACTCGGGCCGACCCCCAGAGCTGACGTTGACATCTGGCGGCGAACGGATGACTCCTGCGAGCTGGAACAGACTTCCGGAATCGTCACCTACGAAGACTGAACATTCGCACACGGACCACGTCCGTCCTCATATCCGAACTGCTTCCTAATGGCTTCCGTCCGCTGCTGCCTGCGCTCCACTATTTATATCCGGCAGGAGGACGATTTTTACCCTCGGTGGGATCTTTTTGTTATTACTCCCGCAGTATATTGCAGCCTAACGTAGCGTGCTAGCCTCACTTCCCTTACTCAGCACTCTCCAGGCTTTGCTCGGCGCTCGGTCTGCGTGCGTCCTTGCGTCAACCGGTTGGTAGACTGCAACTGCCAGCAATGCTATCTGTGCCGCGCCTACTTCGCAATGCCGCGATCGCCGGCTGCCTCTGTTTTGCCTTCTCCACTGTGTGAAGCAACGTTTACTACATGTAGCTGCAACACTGGGAAGGAGTATGTCACGATAAAGCAGAACTATCACAGCACCTTGCTGAAAGATTTGGAGGTCAGCACTCTCGTACAACATTATGCCTCCCAATACCATGACACCTGTACCACTAAAAGGATCAATTTCCATTATTATGGACGTATCCTCATATGCTGAAAGGTGGGAACACGTAATGCACGCATGAATATTGTCGAACTTGTCTGTTTTGCTGGTTCATTTGTTGGTGCGGGGAGACGGTGTTGCATGGGCATAATGACATCCAAATATTTGAACAGGATACACTCAAAGTTCAACGTTATTCTCACACTATGTTCCCTCCCCATGTGCGTCTTTTCGCGACTGCATTCAGCGCTGACTTCATTCTTACGGATGATAATGGGAGATCTCCTCAAACTCCGCTCTACATAGGTCCCGGTTTCATCGAGCTATTTTACTTGGGCCCGCATCTCGTGGTCGTGCGGTAGCGTTCTCGCTTCCCACGCCCGGGTTCCCGGGTTCGATTCCCGGCGGGGTCAGGGATTTTCTCTGCCTCGTGATGGCTGGGTGTTGTGTGCTGTCCTTAGGTTAGTTAGGTTTACGTAGTTCTAAGTTCTAGGGGACTGATGACCACAGATGTTAAGTCCCATAGTGCTCAGAGCCATTTTGTATTTTACTTGGCAGTGACACATCATGTCAAAGTTTCTTTCGCCCTTACGTTTTGTACGCTAGTGTACACAAACCAGGGTCCGCAGCTCGTGGTCGTGTGGTAGCGTTCTCGCTTCCCACGCCCGGGTTCGATTCCCGGCGGGGTCAGGGATTTTCTCTGCCTCGTGATGACTGGGTGATGTGTGATGTCATTAGGTTAGTTAGGTTTAAGTAGTTCTAAGTTCTAGGGGACTGATGACCGTAGCTGTTAAGTCCCATAGTGCTCAGAGCCATTTTTTTACACAAACCAGGAACCCGGAAAGTAGCTATCCGTGTGATCTGTGGCAACCCCAATTCGATACGTGATCCAGAGGTAGCGCCTTTCATTAGTAACCATAACGTCCTCGGTCCCGGCTTCGACCACGCCGCCTCTTAAATTTTGACAAAAAATTACTAGCAGTACGACGCCGAAGACTCTCGGCGTAGGAAGTCGCCCTCATTCAGCCAACGGACTGGTCAAAGAGGGCGGAGGAGCAGACAGAGGTTCAGGGCTCCCTCTTGCCCTGCGATGGGAAACTGCCCCTAGGGCGGAAGAATCAGCAATGATCAGCTGCATTAGGATGCAAAAGGCTACTGAAACCACTGCATTATAAATACCTAGTGTGTATCCACAGGACATATGGCCTGTCGTTAGCAATGTGTCCTGATGGTCTCTCCATTGGCAAAAGATTCTGGACTAGTCTCCCATTCGAATTTCCGGTAGGGGGGAGGCTGATCATGAGAAAAAGACTGAATATCCAATGAAAAGGTACCGTTCTACAGCTCGGGGCGTAGAATGTCAGAACTTTGAATGTGGTAGAGAAACTAGGAAATCTGAAAACGGGAATGCTAAGGCTCATTGTAAATATAGTGGGGATCAGTCAAGCAAAATGGAATCAGTCAAGTAAAATGGTAATAAGACAAAGACTTCTGGTCCTATCAGTACAGGCTAATACCAACAGCAGCAGAAAATGGTATAACGGGAATATCATTCGTTGTGAATAGGAAGGTTGGGCAGAGATGGAGTTACTAAGAACAATTTAATGATAGCGCTCCTCTCATCAGAAGAACAGCAAATCAAAATGGATAGTGATAGCCCAGGGATGCATTCCGACGTCGCAAGCTGAAGATGAAGAGATAGAGAAAATATATCAGGATAATGAAAGGGTAATACAGTTCGTAAAGGGAGATGAAAATTTAATAGTCATGGGGACTGCAGTACGGTTTTGTGGAAAACTGGCAGCGTTGTTAGCGAAATCCATAAGGGGGGGGGGGGCATTAGTACTCATGGAAGTACCTCTTTTTTAGACTAATATCAGTATCCAATGAGAAGTTCAGGCAGGCAGGTGCTAAACATGTCCAAAACTCACAAAATTCTCACAACAGGAAAGTAAATAATAATGTTATCATATTAACCAAAATATTGATGGATTAAAGAAAAAGGAGATTATCACAAAAGTAAATTAAAAAATAATGTTACCATTTTTCACCAAAATATTCCAGGATTGAACAATAAAGTAGATGAGCTCCTGGTTTGTTTAGATGACATTGAATCTGATAATGTAATAGAAATACTATGCCTGTCTGAGCATCACATTGTGTCTGATATGGAAAAGGTAAATAACAGTGGTTATAAAATAGCTGCACATATGAGTAGAGAGAATAAGGTGGGAGGAGGAGTTGCCATATACACCCCTGGAAATGGAAAAAAGAACACATTGACACCGGTGTGTCAGACCCACCATACTTGCTCCGGACACTGCGAGAGGGCTGTACAAGCAATGATCACACGCACGGCACAGCGGACACACCAGGAACCGCGGTGTTGGCCGTCGAATGGCGCTAGCTGCGCAGAATTTGTGCACCGCCGCCGTCAGTGTCAGCCAGTTTGCCGTGGCATACGGAGCTCCATCGCAGTCTTCAACACTGGTAGCATGCCGCGACAGCGTGGACGTGAACTGTATGTGCAGTTGACGGACTTTGAGCGAGGGCGTATAGTGGGCATGCGGGAGGCCGGGTGGACGTACCGCCGAATTGCTCAACACGTGGGGCGTGAGGTCTCCACAGTACATCGATATTGTCGCCAGTGGTCGGCGGAAGGTGCACGTGCCCGTCGACCTGGGACGGGACCGCAGCGAAGCACGGATGCACGCCAAGACCGTAGGATCCTACGCAGTGCCGTAGGGGACCGCACCGCCACTTCCCACCAAATTAGGGACACTGTTGCTCCTGGGGTATCGGCGAGGACCATTCGCAACCGTCTCCATGAAGCTGGGCTACGGTCCCGCACACCGTTAGGCCGTCTTCCGCTCACGCCCCAACATCGTGCAGCCCGCCTCCAGTGGTGTCGCGACAGGCGTGAATGGAGGGACGAATTCCTAGACCGGCAAGGGAACTTGCTGTTCCAACAGGACAATGCACGTCCGCATGTATCCCGTACCACGCAACGTGCTCTAGAAGGTGTAAGTCAACTACCCTGGCCAGCAAGATCTCCGGATCTGTCCCGCATTGAGCATGTTTGCGACTGGATGAAGCGTCGTCTCACACGGTCTGCACGTCCAGCACGAACGCTGGTCCAACTGAGGCGCCAGGTGGAAATGGCATGGCAAGCCGTTCCACAGGACTACATCCAGCATCTCTACGATCGTCTCCATGGGAGAATAGCAGCCTGCATTGCTGCGAAAGGTGGATATACACTGTACTAGTGCCGACATTGTGCATGCTCTGTTGCCTGTGTCTATGTGCCTGTGGTTCTGTCAATGTGATCATGTGATGTATCTGACCCCAGGAATGTGTCAATAAATTTTCCCCTTCCTGGGACAATTTATTCACGGTGTTCTTATTTCAATTTCCAGGAGTGTATGTCAAAAGTTATCACTGTGTAGAAAGCTTAGATACAAAAAAGTTTTGTTTAGAACAACATATAGAAGCATGTGCCTGTCAACTTAAACTGAAGGAGGGCTCTTTTATAATTGTAACAGTATATAGGTCCCCTTCAGGAAACTTCCATTTATTCCTGGAAAACTTGGATGCCTTGTTATGCTACCTGTCAGACAGGGGAAAGCAAATTATTATTTGTGGGGACTTCAATATTGATTCACTGAAAGAGTCTAATAGGAAGAATGACCGGGAAATCTTGCTCAGTTCTTTCAATTTGACATCTGTCATTAATTTTCCTACTCGGGTAGTAAATGACAGCAGCACATTGATAGATAACACTTTTATAGACCGAGATAGGTTTAAAACATAAATTCTTGTCCTGTTGAGAATGGGCTTTCTGATCATGATGCTCAGCTAGTTAAAGTATATGACATAGCTCCATTCAGTAATTCAAAACTACCCTCCAAAATGTGCTTTCAATTAATGACTCAACAATAAGAAATTTCAGAGAAAATCTGCAGCAGTTAGACTGAGATTAGGTCTACAAGGAACCCAACGCTAATTTAAATATAACTCATTTCATGATACACTGCCGGCCGAAGTGGCCGTGCGGTTAAAGGCGCTGCAGTCTGGAACCGCGACACCGCTACGGTCGCAGGTTCGAATCCTGCCTCGGGCATGGATGTTTGTGATGTCCTTCGGTTCGTTAGGTTTAACTAGTTCTACGTTCTAGGGGTCTAATGTGTAACACTACCGCCCTACTCGGACGTAGGTTAGCTATATAAAGCCTGTACTGTAATAAGTTCACGGGCTTCACCTTATGAACAAGGATTTTAGTACAAAAGTTGACCGCGTGTACCTAATAGAAGCAAGATCGGACTTATACTCAGTCAATAACTACAGTGATGCATCAAGCAAATGTACAGTATAATTATTCTTTCGCATGGACAAGAAGTACACACAGTAGATGCTACCTATAACTAACAATTCGGTCGCCAGCCTACTTAGGCAATTAGTGAGTTTTTCCTTGTACAAGTGAGTGCATGTACAAGCATAGTAACACGTAGTAATGATGCGTTATATGGCAAAGTTTGGAACCCGAAAAATCCACTGAACTAAAGTTTTCTCTTTTTTGTACTAATTTGGACGAGCTACTTTTACACAACACCACACAGTAATGATTACTACGAACTACATTTTGTATGTTGAGCAGACTGAAATCGGGCATAGATTGCCCTAGCGTCGACAATCTTAAAAGTACACACACAATATCACTATGAATAATGGAAAAACTCTAATACATTTAGGATTAATATAGAATTTAGCTTTGCTGGTCAAATTTGATCAGTACACATCAAGGTTTGAACGAATGAACAAGAGCAAGAGGGGGGGGCCCTGAAACTGTTATAGTGGTTATACTGAAACTGTTAAGTACTGAAGGCAAATTAACACACAAATTTTATCAATCTCTGGATAACTACTCTTTTGTCTTACTTCTGAATAATTTAACTGTCATTATTTCTGTCTCAAATTAATTAAATAACATCGCTAACTCAATTAAAAAAAAAATAACTCTTTTGTTCTTTACCAACATTTGCAACAACACACAGAACTTTATATACCTTTATGGCATAGATTACTCTGCTGATAATTCTCATTAACTTTAACATTAAACTTTCAGTTTAGGATACTCGGATTGCACAATACGAGGTAAGGATCCTGTCTTGGTCAGTGATCAGGATAAGCCATGGCTAAAGCAATTTTGGTAAAAGTCATATTATTATTGAACCATTGGAAACAGTTTCGACACTGGTCCACACAGATACACTTCTAAATATGAAATAAATGTTTGACCTGTGCAAGTCGGTGCGGCGGTTGGCGGGCAGCGAGATAGCGAGAAGCACGGCACACATACAAGCACGGCTAAGGCTCTCACTGCAGCGGCACTTTCCATCTTCTTAGCGTCGTTATCTTTCCAATTTTGTGCCTCAGAATATAGCCATGCCAAGTAGTCGTCGGAATCGGTCCATCCGAGGCTCAATGGAATCCACTTTTCCTGGGTAGCCTCCTCGGTACAGTACGTGTACTTCCGACTGTTGCTCGCCTCCGACTGTTATACTGTGCCCGTTGTGCCGAACCGCGCCAGTGTGCGTTTTCCCGCCTCGCCTGCCTCCACCTTTTCCCGCTCCCCTACAGGTAGGGTATTCACCACAGGTTTTCTACTACACATATCCTAATGCATTACTTACGTATGGACCAAGTGTATAACTTACAATTTTCACATTTTACAATAGTTTTAACATAAAATACACTTTCCTTTGATTACCACATTATTTGAAATCTAACATAAATAATATTCGTTTCAAAAGTTACTCACAGTTTCTTTAACATGACACGAAAAGAATCGAAAAAGAAATTCAACACATTGCTATTATTAATTTATCTAAATTCATAAAAAAAAATTATTATACGTATAATTGTCGTTACACATGCCCCTGTTTCCAGAAAATTTTCTTAAGTCTAAATTTTATGGGAACACTAAATCTTACAATTATACAGTGGTTCCGGATCTTTACTTAATTGTCCAAATAGATTTACACTACATATTTCCTTTTGCTCACTGTATATAGGTTTACACTTTTTTTTAACACTTCAAGAATACTGACTTGTCATTTACTCAAGTGCCTTTTGCACAGTCCAACTTCCCATCACAACCTCACTAAAATAGCAATTTACTTATTTTTTCTAAATTTCTCAAAGAAATAATTTAAAATTCTGGAATACAAACATTTAATTACAAAAAACCATTTCATATTTTGTGTACACTATAAGAAAATTTATCGCTGCATGCTTTGAATAGCAGTCCATTTTCTTACTTACTAAACAAAACACACACACATATATTCAGAAAATTAACTACATATATTTGCTGCCTATTATGTGGATTTGGGCAGTCCTTTTTACTTCATATTGTCACATCTCCTGGATCACATTTACAAGTTTCCATCGATTATTTATCTGCCCTCATTGGTATTTGGCAGTCCTTCATATTATAGTTCATATACTGCCCATTTTCATTTTTGACAGTCCCATCTTTTATCTGACTGATAGCATTTATCCTTTCTTTTCAGTCCTTTTCTCCACACATTTTTACAGTTACAGTACAATTGGTAATCTGAAACTCACATAACTACATTAGCACACTTTCAAGGGTATACAGACATTTACAAAGATTAGATACATTTAGGATAACTTGGGTTCAGCAAAAGATACAGCACATTTACTCGTTCCTAGGAACATACAGTTTCAGGTCCACTATATTTCTTACACCTAAAGGTCTTTTGGATTTTGGGTAGATCAGGTAGTAAGCATTGTCGTGTGGAATATTCTGTATTAGATATGGTCCATTATAAATATATTTAAATTTTGAAATTTCATGGTTTAGTTCACTAGACTTTTCGTGGGTTTTTAAAAGAACATAATCTCCAATTTTAAATTTTGAAACTTTTAAATTTTTATTGTGTCTTTTAGATCTAGATTCAGCTTTTTGCTTTGCCCTTTTTATCACCAATTCTTTCTTTTGATCCAATCCCAAACTTGTACAAGGTGGAAACTCTAGTTTTTCTTCAATTAAACTTTTACTACTTCTGCCTAACAAAATTTCTTCCGGTGGGAATCCTGTAGTTTCATGATGTAATGTGTTCATGACATTCTCAAAATCCGACATAAACCTGCCCCAGACTCTAAATCATGCCCCTTCCTGTATTTTCCGCAACGCACCTTGGTCGACTTTGACATCGTCCCAAGATACGTTCCTAACCTGTGAACCTTTTATATCTGGCGGCTTTTTCGGTTTCTGGAGTTCAAAGTCTTTGCTTACTTGAACTCTTTGCAAAATAAACACTGAGTCGTCCGGTGGTTCTTTCTTTCTTTGTTCGGTCTCAACATCCGGGTTTTGCTTTGAAGTTTCTTCATCATTAGGTGCAATATCGCAATTAACTGCATCCCCTTTATTTTCACTGATTTTCTCATACCCTCTTTCAGTAAAAGTATATTCATTTTCCTTTACACCTGAAAATTCATCTCCACTAGAATCATCACTACACTCTTCCTCAACCTCAGATTCATTTAAGTACGCTACTTTAGCACAATAGGGAGAGTTAGTACATTCATTTTCGTCTATATCTGCGTATCTTTCATCATCTGAACTATCGTCGGAATCCGACCATTCCGGATCGCTTTCAGGTTCTAACATAAAAGCTTTTCTGAGACAGGCACTAAGTTCTTCCTCTGTATTGTCGTCAGGCTTAGATTTTAATTCAATCTCCCCTTTTGGCAAAACGGCCCCATCCTCTGCTTTATTCACATCCACTGTGACTTCATATTCGGTGTAATCCTCGTGGACTTTAATTACTTTCAGGTAATCATCTACCCCTTCTCCACGGTGCCTCTCGGTAGCAGCTTGTACTATTGGCGGACTGTTAGCAGAAGTTATTTCTTCATCAATGCGGAGGATTTCATCCTCCAAATCCTTTCTATCATTAACCTTCCTCCTATCGGCAGCACGCGTACTTTGCGCGGCGCTATTTATTCTCCCCTCTTCAAATTTGGGCCACGTCACTTTATGGACGTCCCTACTATCTCCCTTTCCACCAAATAATTTCTTCGCCTCATACTCCCTTTTAAAATCCTCCCACTCACATTGTTTTAGGCCCTTGTACAGATCGTCGATCTGCACACGCCAATCAGTTACTTCTGCTAATTCATCCTCGCCTTTTATCTCATTGCAAACACTGCTAACCGCACCTCTCTGTGTACTCACAGTCTCATTTATTGTTTCCTTTGCCACGGAATTATCACTCGTAAAATTTTCATTAGCTCTGACTGCTACGTTCGTACCTACTGCTGCCGTATTGCTAGCGGCTTCTTTCCGAACAGATGTTCTGCTAGGGTGGGCCGTTGCCCTCTGATGCTCCACTCGCCTGTTAACATGTAGCGCTCTGGGCGGCAGCGATGATTCATTCTGGCTCGCACCTGACGCTTGTTTCGCCACAACACGTCGCGGCGTTCCATGCTCGTCCCTAGCCTGTCTCATTACATTACGGTCGGTCCGGTATCTTTTCTTGAATCGGGGCCGGTATGTATTGTCCGCTTCCGTTTGGCCCGCAACGTTCGCGGAAATTAGTTTCCCGCGTCGTTATTATTTTGCGCGGTATACCCTCTACCGCGACCTGGATTATTTCCTCTACCTTTTCCTCTGCCTCTTCCTCTCTGTATTACATTGACGCGAAATCCATCGCCGTCATTTCGTACGTCATTGTGTCGGTTATTACGGTTACCAAAACTTTGATAATTGGCACGACTTTCGCGCCAATGATCTTCGTCTTCGACTCTTTCGAGAAATGCTTGGAAGCTGCGATGATTGCTTCCTACATACCTTTTTGAATCCTCCGGAAGCTTTTTATATAGCTCCCAGATAATTTCCGAATCTGATCTTCTACCTCTTAGGTGTGTCAATTTCCGGTACCAATACTCACAGAAATCTTTCAAAGAATTTCTGCCCCGGTTATCATGCTGTTTGGCCATGATAAACTCGCGCCATAAATGGTCCTGCTTTTGTTCAGACCAATATTCTTCCGTAAATCTTTGCCTGAATTCTTCGAAAGTCATTCGTTCGGTATTTAAATTTATTCCCCAGCGCTTAGCGTCACCTGCTAAGGCGCTAATTACTACGTTTATCTTTTCCTGATCAGACAAGTGCTCAGGAAATACTCTCTCGCAATTTTTGATAAAATCTAACGGATGCCACCCGTTATGTTTCTTGGCTGGATCGAAGCGTTCCTCGCCTTCTAACAGCTTCGTAATTGGTGTGCCATTACAGACAACACCAGGCCTATCTTTAATTTTGCTCTCCAGATCGAAAATTTTGCCCTGAATTTTCGTAGTATTTTGTTCACAATTGTGAACACATCCGGTTACTTTTTTACTTAAATCACTTTCAGTGTCTGAAACTACCTTTTTCAATTGCGATATCCCGTGTTGACATTCGTTTACGATCTCAGTTTTAAGACCGAAAACTTTTTCGTCTACCTTAGTTTCAACCAAAGGTTCTACTTTCTCTTGGATGTTGAGAATTTCAACATCAAATCTACTATTAATGTTTCCAATTTCCTCCTGCATAGTATCCATATTTTTGTTAATGGTATCAATTTCAAATTTCAGAGTATTTACCACAGAACTTAAATTACCCACTGTTTGTTCTACCTGTTCTATCTGTTTACTAATTTTAATTCCCTGTCCTTCCACCTGTGCTTTAATTTGATCCACCTGTGTTTTGAGTTGCTCGTTAACGTGTGTTTTGAGCTGTTCATTCTGTGTTTTGAGCTGCTCGTCAACGTGTGTTTTAAGCTGCTCATGTTGCGTTTTGAGCTGGTGTCCCTGTGTTTTGAGCTGCTGATCAACGTGTGTTTTGATCTGCTCACTCTGTCCTGAAATTTGTTTGGTTAATTGTTCAAATAGATCGTTTATGCTTAAAATTTTCACACTGTTTTGTTCTACGGAATCGGTGTGTTCCGATCCTACTTCAAAAGTTTCATTCGGTTCTTTCTTTATCTGTGGAGAATCAAACATGTCAGTGGATTCATTCACATACCCACTATCATCTACAAAGTCACCCTCTGCTTCCTGTTTTGTCCCTTGCTGTGTTCGAGGTGATCTCAACCTTTCAATCTGTTCATTGACGTGTTCGTGGTATTGTATGTACGCCAACTGTCTTTCGCTAACGCCATCTGTTATCTGGCCGCGTAAACTCCGGCTACTGCCAGCCGCATTCTCCATTTCGCTTGGCGCACCTACCCCGTCTACGTTTCTGTCCATTCTAAATGCCAACTACACCACACTATTATACTTGGCTCACACTGCAGTTTCTTTTACTAAACTTTATTGCTATTCGTGCCACTGAACATCCACTGTTCAATCTTTTCGTTAATTTGTAACCGACAACAACTGGATGTCCTGTCACCGGGAAGCCACTTGTAACACTACCGCCCTACTCGGACGTAGGTTAGCTATATAAAGCCTGTACTGTAATAAGTTCACGGGCTTCACCTTATGAACAAGGATTTTAGTACAAAAGTTGACCGCGTGTACCTAATAGAAGCAAGATCGGACTTATACTCAGTCAATAACTACAGTGATGCATCAAGCAAATGTACAGTATAATTATTCTTTCGCATGGACAAGAAGTACACACAGTAGATGCTACCTATAACTAACAATTCGGTCGCCAGCCTACTTAGGCAATTAGTGAGTTTTTCCTTGTACAAGTGAGTGCATGTACAAGCATAGTAACACGTAGTAATGATGCGTTATATGGCAAAGTTTGGAACCCGAAAAATCCACTGAACTAAAGTTTTCTCTTTTTTGTACTAATTTGGACGAGCTACTTTTACACAACACCACACAGTAATGATTACTACGAACTACATTTTGTATGTTGAGCAGACTGAAATCGGGCATAGATTGCCCTAGCGTCGACAATCTTAAAAGTACACACACAATATCACTATGAATAATGGAAAAACTCTAATACATTTAGGATTAATATAGAATTTAGCTTTGCTGGTCAAATTTGATCAGTACACATCAAGGTTTGAACGAATGAACAAGAGCAAGAGGGGGGGGCCCTGAAACTGTTATAGTGGTTATACTGAAACTGTTAAGTACTGAAGGCAAATTAACACACAAATTTTATCAATCTCTGGATAACTACTCTTTTGTCTTACTTCTGAATAATTTAACTGTCATTATTTCTGTCTCAAATTAATTAAATAACATCGCTAACTCAATTAAAAAAAAATAACTCTTTTGTTCTTTACCAACATTTGCAACAACACACAGAACTTTATATACCTTTATGGCATAGATTACTCTGCTGATAATTCTCATTAACTTTAACATTAAACTTTCAGTTTAGGATACTCGGATTGCACAATACGAGGTAAGGATCCTGTCTTGGTCAGTGATCAGGATAAGTCATGGCTAAAGCAATTTTGGTAAAAGTCATATTATTATTGAACCATTGGAAACAGTTTCGACACTGGTCCACACAGATACACTTCTAAATATGAAATAAATGTTTGACCTGTGCAAGTCGGTGCGGCGGTTGACGGGCAGCGAGATAGCGAGAAGCACGGCACACATACAAGCACGGCTAAGGCTCTCACTGCAGCGGCACTTTCCATCTTCTTAGCGTCGTTATCTTTCCAATTTTGTGCCTCAGAATATAGCCATGCCAAGTAGTCGTCGGAATCGGTCCATCCGAGGCTCAATGGAATCCACTTTTCCTGGGTAGCCTCCTCGGTACAGTACGTGTACTTCCGACTGTTGCTCGCCTCCGACTGTTATACTGTGCCCGTTGTGCCGAACCGCGCCAGTGTGCGTTTTCCCGCCTCGCCTGCCTCCACCTTTTCCCGCTCCCCTACAGGTAGGGTATTCACCACAGGTTTTCTACTACACATATCCTAATGCATTACTTACGTATGGACCAAGTGTATAACTTACAATTTTCACATTTTACAATAGTTTTAACATAAAATACACTTTCCTTTGATTACCACATTATTTGAAATCTAACATAAATAATATTCGTTTCAAAAGTTACTCACAGTTTCTTTAACATGACACGAAAAGAATCGAAAAAGAAATTCAACACATTGCTATTATTAATTTATCTAAATTCATAAAAAAAAAATTATTATACGTATAATTGTCGTTACAAATGACCTCAGCAGTTGAGTCCCGTAGTGCTCAGAGCCATTTGAACCATGATACACTTGTAAGAGAATTTGAAAACTGCTTCCCCAAGAAAGTAGTTAAATCGAATTATAAGAAACTATGCCAAAAACTTTGGGTTACTAAAGGAATAGAAATATCTTGTAACCACAAACGGAACTGTATCTAACAACAAGAAAGGGTAATGACCCAGAAACAGCCAAATATTATAAAAACTACTGTGCTACATTAAGAAAGGTTATTAAAAAGTCCAGAAACATATGCATCATGTCTGAGATCAATACCTCTGATAACAAAATCAAAACAATTTGGAATATTATTGCAAGGGAGACAGGGCAACCAGGAGTACAGGATGATGGCATCACCATCAGAGCGAATGGAAACTTGATAAACAACAAGCCGGACGTCAAAAACATTTTGAATAATCATTTTTAAATGTTGTAAAGAAAATAGATTCTAAATGTTCATTAGAAGAATCAAGGCAGTTAATGGAAGAGGCCTTACCCACGCCATTTGATACGACTGAAATTCCACCTACCTCTCCTTCTGAAATTAGGAAGATAATAAACTGTCTCAAGAATAAAAGCTCACATGGAATTGATGGCATTTCCAGCAGGATAATAAAAGCTTGTTCCCAAGAAATAAGTCGGATTCTTAGCCACATATGCAATAGGTCTCTGAAGCAGGGTATTTCCCCAGATAGACTGAAGTATGCCATTGTTAAACCACTGCATAAAAAAGGGGACACGTCTGATGTCAACAACTACCGTCCAATCTCTCTTCTGACTGCCTTATCCAAAATTCTTGAAAAAGTAATGTATTGTAGAGTAGCTTCACACCTTTGTAAAAAAAAGTTTTCACAAAATGTCAGTTTGGTTTCCAGAGGGGTTTTTCAACGGAAAATGTTATATATACTTTCACTAATGAAATATTAAATGCCTGGGTAACCGGAAGTCACCCGTTGGTATTTTTTGTGATCTATCAAACACTTTTGATTGTGTAAATCATGGAATACTTCCAGATCAGGTCAAGTACTGTGGTATGAATGGGACAGTGCTCAAATAGTTTAAATCATACCTAACTGGAAGAGTGCAGGAAGTTGAAATAAACAGTTCACATAATATGCAAAAAACTGGTGACTTCTCAAACTGGGGAACAATCAAGAATGGGGTGCTGCAAGGTTCGGTCTTGGGTCCTCTGCTGTTCTTAATATAAATTAATGACTTGCCATTCTATATTCACGAAGATGCAAAACTGGTACTTTTGCCGATGATACAAGTATAGCTATCACACCCAACAGACAAGAATTAACTGGTGAAATTGTAAACGATGTTTTTCAGAAAATCATGAAGTGGTTCTCTGCAAATGGGCTCTCATTAAACTTTGACAAAACACAGTATATACAGTTCCACACAGTAAATGGAATAACACCATTAATAAATATAGACTTCGACCAGAAATCGGGAGCTAAGGTAGAATATTCAAAATTTCTAGGTGTATGCATTGATGAGGGGTTGAACTGGAAAAAAACACACTGAGGATCTACTGAAACGTTTGAGTTCAGCTACTTATGATATTAGGGTAATTGCAAATTTTAGCGATATACATCTGAGTAAATTAGCTTACCACGCCTATTTTCATTCTCTGCTTTCGTATGGCACCATATTCTGGGGTAACTCATCATTAAGTAAAAGAGTGTTCATTGCACAAAAGCGTGTAATCAGAATAATTGCTGGAGCTCATCCAAGATCATCCTGTAGACACTTATTTAGAGAGCTAGAAATCATCACTGTAGCCTCACAATATATATGTTCATTTATGAAATTTGTTATTAACAATCCGAACGAATTCAAAAGTAATAGCAGTGTACATGGCTACAACACTAGGAGAAAGGATGATCTTCACTACTCAAGGTTAAAACTAACTTTGGCTCAGAAGGGGGTAAATTACGCTGCGACAAAAGTCTTTGGTCACTTACCTAATAGCATCAAAAGTCTGACAGATAGCCATATAGCATTTAAAAGAAAATTAAAAGAATTTCTTAATGGCAACTCCTTCTACTCATTAGATGAATTTTTAGATATAGTAAGTGGGTAATTTCCCAATCCCCACAAAAAAATTAAAAATATTGAGTGTCATGTAATATTTTGTGTAATGTAATATCTTGTATAGACACCTTTTATTAACCTGACACATTCCACATCATTACGACGTGTCGTATTCCTGATCTATGGAACAGGTACTAATCTAATCTAATCTAGTAGTAGAGAGGGTTACGGGAACACTTACGCTTCCTACCAGGAACGAGAGACAAAAAAGACTGATTTATGCGAAATATTTCAGCGTACACTCTGTTCAACAATCACAAGATGTGGAGGTGTACTTCGAAAAGCCCCGAAGACACGGGAAAATTTCAGGCTCAGAGATTAGATATCGTATTGTAAGGCCTACCCAGGACCAGATGTAGAACAGGATTACAATTTAGTAATAATAGTATGGCGAAGTTCAAGAGGTAACTCAACTAGAATCAATGTGGAAGGAAGTGGGATACGGAAGTACTTAGGAATGAAGAGTTACGCTTGAAGTTCTCTGAGGCTATACATAAGGAATAGCTTACTGTGCAGTTTAGTTGAAGAGGAATGGACGTCTCTGAAAAGGGCGATTACAGAAGTTGGAAAGAAAAACATAGGTAAGAAGAAAGTAACTACGAGGAAACCATGGGTAATAGAAGAAACATTGCACGTGATAGACGAAAGAAGGAAGTACAAAAATGTTCAGAGAAATGCGGGAATTCTGAGATACAAGTCATTCAGGAATGAAATAAATAGGAAGCGCAGGGAAGCTAAGGCAAAAAGTGTGCATGAAAAATTTTAAGCAATCGAATACAAGCTTATTGTCGGAAGGACTGACTCACCACAGAGGAAAGTCAAAACAGCCTTGGGTGACATCGACATCAAGGGCGGTAACAATAAGAGGGAATTCCACTGTGAAATGCAGAGGAGAGAGCGGATAGATGGAAATATCACACTAAATTTCTCTTACAGCGGGAAGACCTGCCTGATGACTTGATAGAAATTGAAACAGGGGTCTACAGGGGTAGGGGAACTGGTATTAGAGTCAGAACTTAAAAGCGCTTTGTAAGTCCTCAGATCAAATAAGGTAGGAGGAACAGATAACAATCCATCAAGAACGAAGGTTCACATTGATGTGTGGAATCTGGTGATATACCGTCTGACTTTCGTAAAAAAAAATCACTCACACAAAGACAGCAAGAGCCAAGAAGTGCGAAAATTATCGCACAATCAGCTTACAAGCTCAGGCATGTAAGTTGCTGAGAAGCATAGCATACAGAAGAATGGAAAAGAAAATTGAGAATGTGTTAGATGACGACCAGTTTGGCTTTAGAATAGGTAAAGGCACCAGAGAGGCAATTCTGACGTTGTCGCTGATATTGTAAGTTGACTAAAGAAAAATCAAGACATAGCCATAAGATCTGCGGACCTGGAAAAAGCGTTCGACAGTGTCAAATGATTAAAGATTTTAGAAATTCTGAGAAAAGTATGGTTAAAGTGTAGGGTAAAATGGCTAATATATAATATACACAAGAACCAAGACGAAACAATAACAGTCTAAGACCAAGAACGAAGTGCTCAGATTCAAAAGAGTGTAAGACCTAGATGTAGTTTTTCGCCTCTAATGCTCAATCCGCACGTCGAAGAAGGAACAGCGGCAATAAAAGAAAGGTTCAAGTGTGGAATTAAAACTCAAGATCTAACGATATTAATGATAATATTAGCCGATGAAATTGCTATCCTCACTGAAAGTGAAGAAGATTTGCAGGATTTTCTAATGGAACGAAAAGTCTCATGAGTGTAGAATGTTGACTGAGAGTAAATCGAAGAAAAACGAAAGTAATCAGAACTAGCAGAAATGAGAACAGCGAGAAACTTAACATCAGGATTGGTGATAAAGAAGTAGTTGAAGTTAAAGAATTCAGCTACCTAGGCAGCAAAATAACCCATGACGGAAGAAACAAGGAGGACATAGAAAGCAGACTAGCATTCTTAAAAAGACCATTCCTGGCCAAGAGAAGACTGCTAGCATCAAACAGGCCTCAATTTGAGGAAGACGTTTCAGAGAACGTACACTCCTGGAAATGGAAAAAAGAACACATTGACACCGGTGTGTCAGACCCACCATACTTGCTCCGGACACTGCGAGAGGGCTGTACAAGCAATGATCACACGCACGGCACAGCGAACACACCAGGAACCGCGGTGTTGGCCGTCGAATGGCGCTAGCTGCGCAGCATTTGTGCACCGCCGCCGTCAGTGTCAGCCAGTTTGCCGTGGCATACGGAGCTCCATCGCAGTCTTTAACACTGGTAGCATGCCGCGACAGCGTGGACGTGAACCGTATGTGCAGTTGACCGACTTTGAGCGAGGGCGTATAGTGGGCATGCGGGAGGCCGGGTGGACGTACCGCCGAATTGCTCAACACGTGGGGCGTGAGGTCTCCACAGTACATCGATGTTGTCGCCAGTGGTCGGCGGAAGGTGCACGTGCCCGTCGACCTGGGACCGGACCGCAGCGACGCACGGATGCACGCCAAGACCGTAGGATCCTACGCAGTGCCGTAGGGGACCGCACCGCCACTTCCCACCAAATTAGGGACACTGTTGCTCCTGGGGTATCGGCGAGGACCATTCGCAACCGTCTCCATGAAGCTGGGCTACGGTCCCGCACACCGTTAGGCCGTCTTCCGCTCACCCCCCAACATCGTGCAGCCCGCCTCCAGTGGTGTCGCGACAGGCGTGAAAGGAAGGACGCATGGAGACGTGTCGTCTTCAGCGATGAGAGTCGCTTCTGCCTTGGTGCCAATGATGGTCGTATGCGTGTTTGGCGCCGTGCAGGTGAGCGCCACAATCAGGACTGCATACGACCGAGGCACACAGGGCCAACACCCGGCATCATGGTGTGGGGAGCGATCTCCTACACTGGCCGTACACCACTGGTGATCGTCGAGGGGACACTGAATAGTGCACGGTACATCCAAACCGTCATCGAACCCATCATTCTACCATTCCTAGACCGGCAAGGGAACTTGCTGTTCCAACTGGACAATGCACGTCCGCATGTATCCCGTGCCACCCAACGTGCTCTAGAAGGTGTAAGTCAACTACCCTGGCCAGCAAGATCTCCGGATCTGTCCCCCATTGAGCATGTTTGGGACTGGATGAAGCGTCGTCTCACGCGGTCTGCACGTCCAGCACGAACGCTGGTCCAACTGAGGCGCCAGGTGGAAATGGCATGGCAAGCCGTTCCACAGGACTACATCCAGCATCTCTACGATCGTCTCCATGGGAGAATAGCAGCCTGCATTGCTGCGAAAGGTGGATATACACTGTACTAGTGCCGACATTGTGCATGCTCTGTTGCCTGTGTCTATGTGCCTGTGGTTCTGCCAGTGTGATTATGTGATGTATCTGACCCCAGGAATGTGTCAATAAAGTTTCCCCTTCCTGGGACAATGAATTCACGGTGTTCTTATTTCAATTTCCAGGAGTGTATTTTTGGAGCACAGCATTGTATAGTAGTGAAACATGGACTGCGGAAAACAGGAAAAGAAGGGAATCGAGGCATTTGAGATGCGGTGGTATGGAAGATTGTTGCAAATTACTATGTGGAGTGATAAAACAAGGAATGTAGAGGACCTCCAGAGAGTCGGCGAGGAAAGGAACAGATGGAAATCCCTGATAAAAAGAAGGGACCGGATGGTAGGACGTCTGTCAAGACATCATGGAACTTAGAGAAAGCTTTTGACAAGATTGAATGGAATACTCTCTTTCATATTCTGAAGGTGGCAGAGGAGAGCGTAAGGCTATTTACAATTTGTACAGAAACCAGATGGCAGCTATAAGAGTCGAGGGGCATGAAAGGGAAGCAGTGGTCGGGAAGGGAGCGAGACGGGGTTGTAGCCTATCCCCGATGTTATTCAATCTGTATATTGAGCAAGCTGTAAAGGAAACAAAAGAAAAGTTGGAAGTAGGTATTAAAATCCATGGAGAAGAAATAAAATCTTTGAGGTTCGCCGATGACACTGTAATTCTGTAAGGGACAGCAAAGGACTTGGAAGAGCAACTGAACGGAATGGACAGTGTCTTGAAAGGAGGATATAACATGAACATCAACAAAAGCAAAACGAGGATAATGGAATTTAGTCGAATTAAATCGGGTGATGCTGCAGGAATTAGATTAGGAAATTACACGCTTAAAGTAGTAAATGAGTTTTGCCATTTGGGGAGCAAAATAACTGATGATGGTCGAAGTAGGATATAAAATGTATACTGGCAACGGCAAGGAAGGTGTTTTTGAAGAAGAGAAATTTGTTAACATAGAGTATAGATTTAAGTGCCAGGAAGTCGTTTCTGAAAGTATTTGTATGGAGTGTAGCTATGTATGGAAGTGAAACGTGGACGATAAGTATTTTAGACAAGACGAGAATAGAATCTTTCGAAATGTGGTGCTACAGAAGAATGCTGAAGATTAGATGGGTAGATCACATAACTAATGAGGAGGTATTGAACAGAATTGGGGAGAAGAGAAGTTTGTGGCACAACTTGACTAGTAGAAGAGATCGGTTGGTAGGACGCATTCTGAGGCATCAAGGGATCACCAATTTAGTATTGGAGGGCAGTGTGGAGGGTAAAAGTCGTAGCAAGAGACCAAAAGGTGAATACACTATGCAGATTCAGAAGGATGTAGGTTGCAGGACGTACTGGGTGATGAAGGAGCTTGCACAGGATAGATTAACATGGACAGCTGCATCAAACCAGTCTCTGGACTGAAGACCACAACAACAACAACAGTCTCCTTTTAGACTTATACACTTCGTACAACGCTGTTCTAATTTGTTAACCCCTTCCGAATAATAGGAATTGTCCAACTCTCCAAAATAGCTATTAGTTGCTGCAGTCACCTCCTCGTTTGAATAAAATCTTTGTCCCGCCAGCCATTTCTTCAAATTGGGGAACAAATAGTAGTCCGAGGGAGCCAAGTCTGGAGAACAGGAGGGGATGTGAAACGAGTTGGAATCCTATTTCCATTTATTTTGCGACCACAATTGCTGAGGTGTGTGTATTGTCGTGATTAGAAATGACGTTTTTGCGGTCCAATCGCCGGCGTTTATCTTGCAGCTCGGTTTTCAAACGGTCCAATACCGATGAACAATATTCACCTGTAATAGTTTTACCCTTTTCCAGATAGTCGATGAGGATTATCCGTTGCGAATCCAAAAGAGAGTCGCCATAACCTTTCCGGCCGAAGGAATGGTCTTCGCCTTTTTTGGTGCAGATTCTCCCTTGGTAACCCATTGTTTAGATTGTTGTTTGGCATCAGGAGTATAGTAACTTATCCATGTTTCATCCAGAGTGACGAAACGACGTTTAAAGTCCTGCGGATTCTCCCTGAACAGCTGCAGACCATCCTTGCAACACTTCACACGGTTCCGTTTCTGGTTAAGCTTGAGCTTGATAGCTTTCTGATGTCCAAATGATTATGTAAAGTAATATGTACCCGCTCATTCGAGATGTCCACAGCACTAGCAATCTCACGCATCTTAACTCTTCTGTCATCCATCACCATATGATGGATTTTATTAAATATTTCTGGAGTCGTAACGTCCACAAGGTATCCAGAACGTCCAGCAACACTTGTGCCCATATGTCCACTCCGAAAATTTTGAAACCACTTATAAACTGAAACTTCCTGGCAGATTTAAACTGTGTGTCGGACCGAGACTCGAATCAGGACCTTTGCCTTTGGCGGGCAAATGCTCTACCATCTGAGCTATCCAAGCACGAATCACGCCCCGTCCTCACAGCTTAACTTCTGCCAGTACCTCGTCTCCTACATTCCAAACTTTACAGAAGCTCTCCTGCGAACCTTGCAGATCTAGCACACCTGAAAGAAAAGATATTGCGGAGAGATGGCTTAGCCACGCCTGGGGGATGATTCCAGAATGCGATTTTCACTCTGCAGCGGAGTGTGCGCTGATATGAAACTTCCTGGCAGATTAAAACTGTGGAACGGAACGAAACTCGAACTCGTGACCTTTGGCTTGAGCACTTGGCCGCGAAAGGCAAAGGTCCCGAGTTCGAGTCTAGGTCCGGCATACAGTTTTAATCTGCCAGGAATTTTCATATCAGCGCACACTCCGTAGCAGAGCGAAAATCTCATTCTGGCACTTACAAAAGTTCTAATCGAAGGTGCAGAGTCACCGTAATGTTTATCAAGCTTCTCTTTAGTCTCCTGAGTCGTTTTGCCTTTCATAAAGTAATGTTTAATCACCACATGAAATTCTTTTTCGTCCTTTTTTGACAATCACTCGACATCCTTGAGTCACACGAATGCCAAAAACAAACAAATAGATCAATATGGCTGAAACGTGGTGTGCGTTCTTTCCAAAGATGCTACTAACTAAACATGACCTCGATACTCACCGGTGGTGCCATCTCTCGGACTTTGCACTTTCTAGAGGAAGACTTAACTTTCGTGACCCACGAGACGGCCGGCCGTCAGTGTGTCTCCTCAACAACTGTTCAGCCAACATTGCAGGCACCTGGTTCATGCACCCGTGCTGGCTGCTATTCAACGGCGACGAAGCCCTGAATTTGCTCAGTAGACGTCCACTGAGTGGCATAAAGTGGCCTCTTCAGACGAATCACGTCTAATGCCAATTGGAGTGTAAGGCGTGAAACGTCTGAAAGCAAACACCCTGCAACAATCGCCAGAAGTGTGCAGGCCAGAGAAGGGAGTCTTACGGTTCGGAGAATGTTTTCGTGGTATTACTTGGATGATCTCGTCATTCGTTATCAACACAAGTATGCACATAAGCCTGGGGATCAATTCACTCCTACATGCAGTGTGTTTTTCTTCGACACGACAGCATCTGTCAGCAGGACAATGCAACATGTCACACGGCTAGCAGGGTATACGCGCGGCTCGAAGAGTACCAGGGCGAGTTTGCAGTATTCCCCCGACCACCGGAAATCCCAGATTTAAACCTTCCAAGATGCTACTCCAGGCGGGTGTAAAATGAACGTGCGCAACGGAAAATAATAAACGCTAAAACGAAGATTTGGCCCTGTCTGACCACCCTCTGAAGCAGATCTTAGGATCTCTTAATTCTACAAATTACAATATAGACATAAATGTAGGATGAAGGCAACTAATCCTATTAAATGAAAAGCATTGTTCCTGCTTGTATATTTACTGTAGATTAAAACAAACTTTTGTATTACAAAGTTTACACTTCATCAGTAAAATATAAAAACACAGTAAATGAAGCAGGCAAAAGGGAATACAAACGTCTCAAAATTGAGATCGACAGGTAGTGGAAAATGGCTAAGCAGGAATGGCTAGAGGACAAATGTAAGGATTTAGAGGCTTCTCTCACTAGGGGTAAGATAGATACTGCCTACAGGAAAATTAAAGAGATCTTTGGAGAGAAGAGAACCACTTGTATGAATATCAAGAGCTCAGATGGCAACCCAGATCTAAGCAAAAAAGGGAAGGCAGAAAGGTGGAAGGAGTATATAGAGGGTTTATACAAGGGCGATGTACTTGAGGACAATATTATGGAAATGGGAGAGGATGTAGATGAAGACGAAATGGGAGATAAGATACTGCGTGAAGAGTTTGACAGAGCACTGAAAGTCCTGAGTCGAAACAAGGCCCCGGGAGTAGACAACATTCCATTGGAACTACTGATGGCCTCGGGAGAGCCAGTCATGACAAAACTCTACCATCTGGTGAGTACGATGTATGAGACAGGCGAAATTCCCTCAGACTTCAAGAAAAATATAATAATTCCAATCCCAAAGAAAGCAGGTGTGGACAGATGTGAAAATTACCGAACTATCAGTTTAATAAGTCACAGCTGCAAAATACTAAAGCGAATTATTTACAGACGAATGGAAAAACTGGTAGAAGCCGACCTCGCGGAAGATCAGTTTGGATTCCGTAGAAATGTTGGAACACGTGAGGCAATACTGACCTTACGACTTATCTTAGAAGAAAGATTAAGAAAAGGCAAACCTACGTTTCTAGCATTTGTAGACTTACAGAAAGCTTTTGACAATGTTAACTGGAATACTCTCTTTCAAATTCTGAAGGTGGCAGGGGTAAAATACAGGGAGCGAAAGGCTATTTACAATTTGTACAGAAACCAGATGGCAGTTATAAGAGTCGTGGGGCATGAAAGGGAAGCAGTGGTTGGGAAAGGAGTGAGACAGGGTTGTAGCCTCTCCCCGATGTTATTCAATCTATATATTGAGCAGGCAGTAAAGGAAACAAAAGAAAAATTCGGAGTAGGTATTAAAATTCATGGAGAAGAAATAAAAACTTTGAGGTTCGCCGATGACATTGTAATTCTGTCGGAGACAGCAAAGGACTTGGTAGAGGAGTTGAACGGAATGGACAGTGTCTTGAAAGGAGGATATAAGATGAACATCAACAAAAGCAAAACGAGGATAATGGAATGTAGTCAAATTAAGTCGGGTGATGCTGAGGGAATTAGATTAGAAAATGAGACACTTAAAGTAGCAAAGGAGTTTTGCTATTTAGGGAGTAAAATAACTGATGATGGTCGAAGTAGAGAGGATATGAAATGTAGACTTGCAATGGCAAGGAAAGCGTTTCTGAAGAAGAGAAATTTGTTAACATCGAGTATAGATTTAAGTCGTTTCTGAAAGTATTTGTATGGAGTGTAGCCATGTATGGAAGTGAAACATGGACGATAACTAGTTTGGACAAGAAGAGAATAGAAGCTTTCGAAATGTGGTGCTACAAAAGAATGCTGAAGATACGGTGGGTAGATCACGTAACTAATGAGGAGGTATTGAATAGGATTGGGGAGAAGAGAAGTTTGTGGCACAACTTGACTAGAAGAAGGGATCGGTTGGTAGGACATGTTCTGAGGCATCAAGGGATCACAAATTTAGCATTGGAGGGCACCGTGGAGGGTAAAAATCGTAGAGGGAGACCAAGAGATGAATACACTAAGCAGATTCAGAAGGATGTAGGTTGCGGTAGGTACTGGGAGATGAAGAAGCTTGCACAGGATAGAGTAGCATGGAGAGCTGCATCAAACCAGTCTCAGGACTGAAGACCACAACAACAACAAGTAAAATTACTAATCAATTGCCCAATTCTGCCCCTTATTATGACTGTGCGATCTAATATCAATAACGCGAAATGACTGAAATCATCCACGTACCAAAAACTAGAAGACACTACTTTCAAAGATGATCTACAGTGGTGTGGAATCCCAGTGGAAATCAACGTGATCAGCTGTAAAACGATGGAGGAACTCCAGTCACATATAAACTCTTTCAAACACTAGGACGGCAGAAGATGGTTCTCCGACTGAAATACTCTGATACTCTCTTCTCTTCTCTGTGTTCTACAGACCAGAAACGTGAACTCCCAGCCACAAGGACGGAGTTCAGATAACGTTTCAACGTAAGTATAGGCAGAGGAAGTGCTCTCAATTACTGAACGCTGCGTACTCAAAGACGACTTCCAACCCGGAAGTGAAGTCCAGATTCGTATAGGTTCGCAACAGTACAGTGCCTAACTGTTCTAACTGTAAACTCTCTTGAGAGCAAAGACAGCAAGTCCGTCTGTACAAACAAAAGCTGATATCGAGCGACCGTCACACACGGGTGCTCACAACGGAAGACCTAGTCTCACCCACTGCTGGCCTCCCACCGTCGTAATTCCGAAAACTAATCATATTCCCGAAACCATGGAATATTCTTCCTCTCTACCTATTCTTCATAACGCCGAGCAACCATATTTTAGTCTTCTGTCGTCCAGCGCGGAAAGTTTGCGAGGAAAAACCTATACTCGTACAATGGAACGCTTCTGAGTAAAAATCCTTCGAAATAACCCATCTTGCGTGGTTTCCGAGGTGTCGCTTCTTCGTTCCTCTCACCTCCGTCCAAGATTTCCAGAGTTCGGAAGTATTATCCGGTTCTCCTTCCGGCCCTACTACAATAGTGGCCGATAGCGGCCGGCGGATCCTGTATTGTGTCTTCGCGCTCAGGTGTCCAAAAAAACCGCTCTGAGCACTATGGGACAGCTGAGGTCATCAGTCCCCTTGAACTTAGAACTACTTAAACCTAAGTAACCTAAGTAAATCACACACATCCATCGACGAGGCAGCATCCAGGTGTCCAGACAGTCCGTCTTGCCACTTCCTATGTGGAACTGAACCACCAGACCTGTGTGAGCCTTCCACCCAGGGTGTAAGTTCCGCCTGCCGTTTCATATCCACTGTCGTTCCAAACTCTACTACACTACTGGCCATTAAAATTGCTACACCAAGAACAAATGCAGATGATAAACGGGTATTCATTAGTCAAATATATTATACTATAACTGACATGTGATTACATTTTCAGGCAATTTGGGTGCATAGATCGTGAGAAATCAGTACCCAGATGAACCACCTCTGGTCGTAATAACGGCCTTGATACGCCTGGGCATTTAGTCAAACAGAGCTTGGATGGCGTGTACAGGTACAGCTGCCCATGCAGCTTGAACACGATAGCACAGTTCATCGAGAGTAGTGACTGGTCTATTGTGAAGAGCCAGTTGCTCGGCCACCATTGACCAGACGTTTTCAATTGGTGAGAGATGTGGAGAATGTGCTGGCCAGGGCAGCAGTCGAGTATTTTCTGTTTCCAGAAATGGCTGTACAGGACCTGTAACATGTGGTTGTGCATTATCCTGCTGAAATGTAGGGTTTCGCAAGGATCGAATGAAGAGTGGAGCCAAGGGCCGTAACACATCTGAAATGTAACGTCCACTGTTCAAAGTGCCGTCAATGCGAACATGACGTGATCTGAGACGTGTAACCAATGGCACCCCATACCATCACACCGGGTGATACGACAGTATGGCTATTACGAATGCACGCTTCCAATGTGCGTTCACCGCGATGTCGCCAAACACGGATGCTACCATCGTGATGCTGTAAACAGAACCTGGATTCATCCGAAAAAATCACGTTTTGCCATTCGTGCACCCAGGTTCGTCGTTGAGTACACCATCGTAGGCGCTCCTGTCAGTGGTGCAGCGTCAAGGGTAACAGCAGCCATTGTCTCCGAGCTGATAGTCCATGCTGCTGCAAACGTCGTTGAACTATTGGTGCAGATGGTTGTTGTCTTGCAAACGTCCCCCCTCTGTTGACACAGGGATTGAGACGTGGCTGCACGATCCGTTACAGCCATGCGGATAAGATGCCTGTCATCTCGACTGCTGGTGACACGAGGCCGTTGGGATCCAGCACGGCGTTCCGTATTACCCTCCTGAACGCACCGACTCCATGTTCTGCTAACAGTCATTGGATCTCGACCAACGCGAGCAGCAATGTCACGTTACGATGAACCGCAATCGCGATAGGCTACAATCCGACCTTCATCAAAGTCGGAAACGTTATGGTACACATTTCTCCTCCTTAGCCGGCCGAAGTGGCCGTGCGGTTAAAGGCGCTGCAGTCTGGAACCGCAAGACCGCTACGATCGCAGGTTCGAATCCTACCTCGGGCATGGATGTTTGTGATGTCCTTAGGTTAGTTAGGTTTACGTAGTTCTAAGGTCTAGGGGACTAATGACCTCAGCAGTTAAGTCCCATAGTGCTCAGAGTCATTTGAACCATTTTTTCTCCTCCTTACATGAGGCATCACAACTACGTTTCACCAGGCAACGCCGGTCAACTGCTGTTTGTGTATGAGAAATCGGTTGGAAACTTTCCTCATGTCAGCACTTGTAGGTGTCGCCACCAGCGCCAACCTTGTGTGAATGCTCTGCATAGCTAATCGTTAGCATATCACAGCATCTTCTTCTTGTTGGTTAAATTTCGCGTCTGTAGCACGTCATCCTCGTGGTGTAGCAATGTTAATGGCCAGTAGTGTAGTATAGGCGATCGTTCATTGCGCCATTCTGATAATAAAAGACACTCTGTCACCTTTCATGCAATAAGCGTTAACAATTATTTAGAATGCTTACATGACAATGTCAGTCTCCTTTATACAGGGTGTTACAAAAAGGTAGGACCAAACTTTCAGGAAACATTCCTCACACACAAACAAAGAAAAGATGTTATGTGGACATTTGTCCGGAAACGCTTAATTTCCATGTTAGAGCTCATTTTAGTTTCATCCACCTACGCTCAATGGAGCACGTTATCATGATTTCATACGGGATAGTCTACCTGTGCAGCTAGAACATGTGCCTTTACAAGTACGACACAACATGTGGTTCATGCGCGATGGAGCTCCTGCACATTTCAGTCGAAGTGCTCGTACGCTTCTCAACAACAGATTCGGTGGCCGATGGATTGGTAGAGGCTGACGAATTCCATGGCCTCCACGCTCTCCTGACCTCAACCCTCTTGACTTTCATTTATGGGGGCATTTGAAAGCTCTTGTCTACGCAACCCCGGTACCAAATGTAGAGACTCTTCGTGCTCGTATTGTGGTCGGCTGTGATACAATACGCCACTCTCCAGGGCTGCATCAGCGCATCAGGTATTCCATGCGTAGGAGGGTGGATGCATGTATCCTCGCTAACGAAGGACATTTTGAACTTTTCCTGTAACAAAGTGTTTCGAGTCACGCTGGTACGTTCTGTTGCTGTGTGTTTCCATTCCATGACTAATGTGATTTGAAGTGAAGTAATAAAATGAGCTCTAACATGGAAAGTTAGCGTTCCCAGACACATGTCCACCTACATATTTTCTTTCTTTGTGTGTGAGGAATGTTTCCTGAAAGTTTGGCCGTACCTTTTTGTAACACCCAGTATATACATATATACGATGTACGACCTGTCGCATGATACCTAATTGTGTTTGTAGAACACGGCAAAGTATGTCGATGGGTGCTCATTAGGTGAGAAATTATAGCCACCTTACAAATCAATCAATAATTTGTCGGACCACATCGATCATGCTGTTCGTGCCATGGTTCCTCATCGGAGAACGCTGGTTCAGCTGGCCACGGCTCTGGAGTCTGTATGGCTCCACATCCCCGTCGGTAACTTCCAGAATCTCAATGACTCTCTTCCTGAATTTCTCGTAGCGGTCCAGGCCGCAAAAGAGATTTATTCAGTCTTTTGACAGGTGTTCACATTAATGTAACCGGATAGACTGTGGTCTTTTGGAATATTTTTCAGTCGTTTGACTGTGGCTAGCCTTGAAACGGATTTAAATGCATTTATTATTCCATTTTAAAATAATAACATTCGATTTAAGTGCGCAGCAGTCTTTCGCTGAAAGTACAAAAATTAGTCCAGAAAAGTAAGGTTTTTCCAAATGTGGGAAACTGTTCCAAGATACAAGTTAGTCCTGTACCTCCAGAATTTATAAGTTTTGCAATCGAGAATATCTTGTCAACATTGCATTTAATAGTCTACGTGTTACATTATCCTAAAAGTACCACCCTTCCCCCTATTTGACTTTAGTGTCACGAAACTATCGAAAGAATAACACCAACAACAGATTTTGTACGTTTCGTGACATCAGACAGTATATGGCTGACAGAAACGTATGCACGTAAGCTAATGGCTATAAAGGACTTAACGTTATGACTTTTAGCAGCCACGTCCGTGGACTTTAAATTACCTGAGCGTGCACTTGTGTCTGAGCTGCACAATTTATGGCACCGAGGTAAAGGTCACTGTACAGTTTGATCTAAACGTAGCAGCTCGTTGCATGCACGTTAGAGAAAACATGGTACGAAGGCAGTTTAACCGAAACGTTTCGTCTACAGCAAGGTCTTTAAAGACGGAGCCGTAGCTCAGATGTACGAGGCGAGGAAGAAAATTGACTGTGACCATGTTATGGACGAGGAGCTCGACGGAAAATTTTAATCACATTGACGGAAATTGGAATGTTGGTCCTGGAAAAGGAAACTTCCTTGTATTAACCACCACACATGTTCACTGCGTTTACGAAAGAGAGCTTTCAGCGCGAAAATTTGATGGCATTCGAGTCCGATACATTATATTCCAGTCTAAGAGTATCTGATATATTACTCTCAGAATAATAAGAAATACTTTTACAGAGTTTCATTGTCATATTTTCCATAGTTGTTTTAGAGCCATTCACACTTAGTATCACATACAGTAGCATATTAAATCTTATTCCTTTTGTATTGTAGGTCAGGAAATAATTCAAAATGTATTTTCCCCTTCTTCTTCTTCTTCTTCTCCTTCTACTTCAAGGGTTATACAGGGTGTTCCAAAAATAATGAGCCGATTTTAACTTGTAATAATATTGAGACAAATGTCTCTAGGTAACTGGAACAGCGCTAGATGTAATCGGCATGTCTAGAGTTTCAGAAAAAATCCGCTAGATGTCGCTACGAGCGCTGATCTGGAGTGTGCAGCCAGTCTCGCGCAATATGGCGTCCATGCAACCGAAGGCGTATTGTGTTATGGAATTTAGCCGTACTCAGTGAGTGATTGCAGTTCAGCCGGCGTTTCATATTCGATTGCTTCCTGTGGGGATATGTTAAACAATGTGTTTTCGTTCCTCCGTTACCTCGTGACACAAGTCCTCCATGCAGCCAATGGAGGAAATTTTGAACATTTATGATGGATTTTTATAAACTTCTGTCTTTTCTGAATAATTTTGTATGCAGTTTATTGACGTGAAGCCCTTTTTCGTAATAAATAATTCTATTTAAAGTCGGCTAATTCTTTTTGGTACACCCTGTACTTTAAGCCTGCTTAGCTTTTGCAAATTATCTGCACATCCTTCTCTGTGTCGTCCAACATTTCCCCATCCTGCCACTTTTAAACTAATTTTCATTTGAGAATTGTTATATGCTCGTACCAGTTGTTGGGGTATTTATTAATCTAATTTTAATTTGATCTGCTTGTATCTCCTGTCGTAAGTTTCGTTTCTCATGTTTATTCCTCTTCAACAAGCTCTTATTCCTCTCTGAAATCGAACTTTCGGACTTTGTTTGTTACGTATAGTTTCTTTTACGGGTATGCAGGGTGCAAGTCCATGAAAAAAACACTGTCGTAGTTTTCAAATTGAACGGTCACTTCTTCTCTGAAGTTTCCGTCCATCTGTGTTGTCGGTGTCTTCGGGTAGCTTGGCACAGGGAGTGTAATATACCGCTTGTGACAGTGGTCTCTTTCGTTGTTCGTCACCAACTTCTTTTCCTTACTTAACAGTGCATAATATGGTCTTAGAATGTGTTCGAAATCGAAGCAGTTGTTACACTTGAAGATCTCTCACATCTAAAATAATGGTTCTATCCCGATAACTACATATCCTTTAAGCCAGGAGTTGACATACTGGTGACGCGATGCTGTAGGTGATAGGTAACAAGTTTCACGTTTTACTGTCTGCAGCTCTCTTCTACAGCAGATAATAGATAATCTATCTATTATCATTCGTCACATATTATATCGTACAATGTATCACCTCTTAAATTATACTTATGCTTGAGGTTTACACAAATACTTGTAAGCCCATCTATCTAAGCCGCCGAGAGTGATATGTAAACATTCAAATCAATTTATCCGGTCATAAAAATTGCTGTCTGTTCGTATTCTGTTTTTTCAATTATAATCTCTCTCGCTTGCACACAGCGAATCATAAATTTAAGGAAATACTTTCATAATTCACTGACGGAAATTCCCTGGGTCACAACTCCGGACAATCATTCCAAGGGAGTCCGATGGTCTCACGGCCAGCTTGAGTGGCCGAGCGGTTCTAGGCGCTACAGTCTGGAACCGCGAGACCGCTACGGTCGCAGGTTCGAATCCTGCCTCGGGCAGGGATGTGTGTGCTGTCCTTAGGTTAGTTAGGTTTAAATAGTTCTAAGTTCTAGGGGACTGATGACCTCAGCAGTTAAGTCCCATAGCGCTCAGAGCCATTTTGATCGTCTCAACAGACACACAGAGGCAGTGTAATATAGGTTAGACGGCCTCTGGTAGTAGAGGTACCAGGAATTTCCTCTGAACGCTTTCCATGTGTGTTGATTCTCACTGTGACAAATAAAGTGCAAATTAACGACGTCATGCATTGGCCCACTACTTCAAGAAACAGGCGAAGATCTTAATCAACTCTGATATTTACACCTATGTTGTGAAACCTAGCCGGCCGAAGTGGCCGTGCGGTTCTAGGCGCTGCAGTCTGGAACCGCGAGACCGCTACGGTCGCAGGTTCGAATCCTGCCTCGGGCATGGATGTGTGTGATGTCCTTAGGTTACTTAGGTTTAAGTAGTTCTAAGTCCCGGGGGACTGATGACCTCAGAATTTAAGTCCCATAGTGCTCAGAGCCATTTGAACCATTTGTGAAACTTATCAGTCGGGGTGTGATGGAAGACATTTCTGGAACCAGTATAATTTATTCCCTTTCGTATGTCAATGAAGCAAACGACGCGAGGACTAAAGAACTGTCACTACAGCTCCATACTTGATTGCGTTTCTCGTTTCCCGCAGTGGTCACTTCGCGAGTTTTAAGTGCGAGGAGGTAATACGCAGTCTGACTTTCTGGAATCTGTGCACTCGACATTTCAACGGTAAAGCTCTTCGTGATGCACGATTCCTCTCTTGTACCGTTCGTCGCTGTAATTCGGTAACCATCTAATGCTATTGCATTTACCAAACGAACCCGAGTCAAATGGCACTGATTTTCCTTGCATCTTCTCTATCCACTCTGTTAATCCAACTTAGTACTGAATAGAATTGGGGAGAAGAGGAGTTTGTGGCACAACTTGACTAGAAGAAGGGATCGGTTGGTAGGACATGTTCTGAGGCATCAAGGGATCACCAATTTAGTATCGTAGAGGGAGACCAAGAGATGAATACACTAAGCAGATTCAGAAGGATGTAGGCTGCAGTACATACTGGGAGATGAAGAAGCTTGCACAGGATAGAGTAGCATGGAGAGCTGCATCAAACCAGTCTCAGGACTGAAGACCACAACAACAACAATCCAACTTAGTAAGGATTCCAAATTGACGAAAAATTGAGACTGGCATATTTTAGTCCTTTTGATGCTTGTGGAACATGCTTTCTCACTAATAGGAAACAGTGTAAAACCGTACGTGTTTCCTTTGTTTTCTTTATTTCAAGTTTTTTGTCATTTTTGACCATATGTTTACGTAAAATGTCATATGAAGTTATTTTTATAAAATAATAGCGTTGTTCTGAACTGTAATACTAATCTGAAGGCACATGTGTATATCGTTTATTTACTTCTGGAAGCTTCGACCGAGTACAGAAAAAGATATTTGCATAGAAGTTTTACGACCGCCAGAGAACAACTGTTGAGTAAGTTAGTTCAAAGAAGAACTCAGAAGTGTTATTGGTTTAAAAGGCAGGCGTATTTTGTAAAGAGAAGTGTTTCTTAGTAGTACTGGCCGGAAGGCGAAGTAGGAAAAACAGAATTCGCAGTCTGGGTGAAGAGCAGTTAGTTGAAGGCGGGACGGTGGCAGTGTTGAGACGAGCGATCGCGACCGCAGTGTTTAAGTTGCTGATAAATTATTTAAATTGTGCAGAAAAGAATAATTTTTGCGGGGTTGCAAGTAAGGGAGGTTTCCAAGAGTAAATGTCAGACGGAGAACGCTATTATTTGCGAGGAAAGACGAGTCGAACTTAGAACATTCTAAAAGACGACTGCTGCACAATGTTGGCTACAATTTGCTAATACTTTAAGAGGAACAATTTTCATAGCTTCCTAGAACCAGAAACATGCGAGTTACAAGAGAGCTGTTACATCTAAGTTCATTCGGGCGGCAAATAAGACGAATGTTGAGAACTTTAAGGCGGTCTAGAGTGGGTTATTTTACTATCCTACGCATTTAGGACTGAAATTTGACCTGTTGTGTCAAGTGCTACGAACTGCGAATCTTGTTGTTCAAAAGTCTGTAAAACAGTGTGTGAGGGCCAGGCTTCCGAGTTTGAATGAGAGAAATAAACTGATGACTTGTTATACGAATACAGTGTTCGAAGCGAAGAGATCTGTTCGTACCATTAACCAGACTTATCCCACCGCACACTTTCGAGAAACAGTTCAAAGGTTTATTTACAGTGTGCTTTCCTACCAAATGACGCTCCGGAGCAGTCACAAAATTTTATTTCAAGTGTGGTGATCAATTTGCTAAATCAACAGAACCGCCATCGCCATCTCGCAGCGGTTCGCCGATATCCAAGGACAGCAGACAATCGGCGCCAGAGAACCACAATGCAGTTATCGTCTGGTAGGCTACGTCTAAGACACAGCCATCAACAGTCTGCTGCAATCTAATATATTGCCGTATCGTACAAAACAAACACCTAACTGAACAGTTTTTTCAGGTGCACCACATGTAAAGAACAGTATCAGTATTCCCAGCCGTGTGCGGGACTATATCGATTGCTATGCTTGCAGAAACTCTTTGCGTAGCGGTCCGTAGCTACCGTTTCCTTGCCTTCGAGAGTGCTGGCGTCATCGCGGTGCGGCAAGGGATTTGAGTGCGTAGGCAGCTCAAACGCGATATGCTGGGGCTCAGCTGTTTTCGTGAAGCCTCGCGTATTTTTAGTAAATCGGCTTGCAACTGAGAACCGTAGTGGTCGCTCATCGTATCTGTTTGGCAGACGTGTACGAAGCGGGCCGAGCCTCCACCTATAGGGGAGTTGCAACTCTTTACTGACTGAACAGTGAGGGGTCATATTATGGAGTTGGATTTTGGGCGTGTTTCTGCTGCCTTCATATAGAAAGAACAACTTATTGACCAAAAGTACTTCAGTCAACTCCTATGGAAGAAGACAGTGTTCACTACATCGACTAGATTTTCGCGTGGAGTGACCGCGCGGATCTTAGCATAAGTTTAAGTTAGTTTAAGTAGTGTGTAAGTCTAGGGACCGATGACCTCGGCAGTTTGCTCCCACAGGAATTCGCACTCATTTGAACATTTTTCGCTAGATTTTCATGTTTTTCATCTTCCACAGAATTAGACGGAAGTTTTCTATGTATACAAAATTCCAGGATCGCACACATAACATTATTAGTATCACTGAGATCACATGAAGATATATAAAAATGCCTCTGAGCACTATGGGACTTAACATCTGAGGTCATCAGTCCCCTAGAACTTAGAACTACTTAAACCTAACTAACCTAAGGACATCACACACATCCATGCCCAAGGCAGGATTCGAACCTGCGACCGTAGCGGTCGTGCGGCTCCAAGATATATAAAAGCCGAACAACAGGCAATCAATATATATGAAGATGGTATCTGTTCTTCGGACATGTCCGAAAGAACAGAAAATATATGTAGTTAAGGCTCAACGGCCATTTGACCATCTTCTTCTGTGCGGATGGACAAACAGTGCCCGAACTCTTACGGGTATCGGCAGTAATGAGTATGATGGAAAGGGGCGCTACGACTATAGTGCGGGACAATAGGATGCGAATGTGGGTCTGACGGGAGGCGTGCCAGAGATAAGTCCCTGCGGAGTATTCATTTCACTGTAACGCGAAATCAATCCCGGCTGGGATTTTTTCGACCGAGTTGTTTTTCCCTCACTCAGAAGGCAAATGCCAGGATTTGGAACGTAGGAAACTTAATGAACAATGTCTTCCTCTCAACTGTCCATCCATATGCAATTAAAAATCCTACAAAATAAAGTAATCGATCAACTGTCCTACGTAAATGATGTTCCAACAGCACAAAGTATAATAATCGGCTGAAGAGGACTATACTGTACTACAACCCACCATCTCCTTCAGATTTCCAGAAGGCTTTTGATATCGTTCCGCACAAGCGACAATTAATCAAATTGCGTGCATATGGTGTAACGTCTCAGTTGTGTGACGGGATTCGTGATTTCCTCTCAGAGAGGTCACAGTTTGTGGTGATAGACGGTAAATCTTGGAGTAGAACAGAAGTGATAACTGGCGTTCCGCAAGGTAGTGTCATAGGCCCTCTGCTGTTCCTGATTTATATAAATGATCTAGGTGATAATCTGAGCAGCCCCCATAGATTGTTTGCAGATTTACCGTCTAGTAAAATTGTGGTGTCACCGCCAGACACCACACTTGCTAGGTAGTAGCCTTTAAATCGGCCGCGGTCCGCTAGTATACGTCGGACCCGCGTGTCGCCACTATCAGTGATTGCAGACCGAGCGCCGCCACACGGCAGGTCTAGTGTAGAGAGACTCCCTAGCACTCGCCCCAGATGTACAGCCGACTTTGCTAGCGATGGGTCACTGACAAAATACGCTCTCATTTGCCGAGACGATAGTTAGCATAGCCTTCAGCTACGTCATTTGCTACGACCTAGCAAGGCGCCAGTACCAGTTACCATTGATCTTGTGAATCTTGTACCGTCAGACCGACGTTCACCATTAATGGATTAAAGTTAAGTATTCCACCAGCTATGTCCGTTTTTCTAAATTCCAATTTCCTTGTCCTGTTCCAGACCTCACGCCAGCCTGCGTGAGTTAAAACGCGTGCCTTTCGGCTTCCTCTAGTAACCTGGTGTTGGCTCTCCTGCCAACCCACAACAAAAATCATCAGACGATCAATTCCAATTACAAAATGATCTAGAGAGAATTTCTGTATGGTGCGAAAAGTGGCAATTAGCACTAAACAAAGAAAAGTGCGAGGTCATCCACATGGATACTAAAAGAATTCCGATAAATTTAGGGATACGATAAATCTCACAAATCTAAGGGCTGTCAATTCGACTAGGATTTACAATTACGAGCAACTTAAATTGGAGAGACCACATAGATAATATTGTGGGGAAGGCGAAACAAAGACTATGTTTTGTTGGCAGAACACTTAAAAGATGCGACAAACCCACTAAAGAGACAGCGTACAATACACTTGTCCGTCCTCTGCTGGAATATTGCTGCGCAGTATGGGATCCTTACCAGGTAGGACTGACGGAGGACATCGAAAAAGTGCAAAGAAGGGCAGCTCGTTTCGTGTTATCGTGCAATAGGGGTGAGAGTGTCACTGATATGATACGCGAGTTGGGGTGGCAGTCACTGAAACAAAGGCAGTTTTCTTTGTGACGAGATCTATTTACGAAATTTCAGTCACCAACTTTCTCTTCCAAATGCGAAAATATTTTTTTTGGCACCCACCTGGTTAGGGAGAAATGATTATCATAACAAAATAAGGGAAATCTGAGCTCGAACGGGAAGATTTAGGTGTTCCTTTATCCCTCGCGCCATTCGAGAGTGGAATAGTAGAGTAGTAGTATGAAAATGGTTCGATGAACCCTCTGCCAGGCACTTAAGTGTGAATTGCAGAGTAACCATGTAGATGTGGATGTAGATGTAGGTGGAATGAAAGAAACTGAGTCGTATTATCACCTATGAGGATTTTTATTTCCATGATGCATAGTTTCGAGGGAATCGTGTCGGAAAAAAATTGGGGGAATGAGACTTCAAACAAACATTTTACGTGACCGAAACACCTAGAACAGAATTTGAATACGACTGGGGCTGTTCGGAGAGATTAAGATACAGTTCGGGACCTGTTCGATTTTTCAAATAGCCAGCGACATACTGACTGTTGTTGGTACTACGTCCACGATCGGTTTTAGAGTTTATAACGCACTATGGATTTAAATGGTAAAAGTAATTCTACAGTGCATGTCACGTGTAAGAACGCCGACTTATAAACTAATAAGAGACTGGAATCATGATTTCGTCCCATTCTCGAGCTTTCGTTCGTCCCACGATCTAGTGACTTCTTATGGTACACTACCCGGAGGGAAGTGGTTTCAGTGCACCACTTGTAAACAGTGGGCTCACGAAGAATGCACAGAAGGTGATCTTAGCTATGTTTTGCACAACTGTGACTCAGAATACTCAGACTGATCCATAAGCTAAATGTTCAATTGATTGAAGGAATGTTCACTTTCAGTTTATTCTGTAGGCTATGTTTATTTGTATGAATGTACTTGACGCCTTCACAAAGCTGTGTCAGCTGTTCACGCCTTCTGATGTCGCTCCGACTAAAACTGTGGAGCAGTGGCCCCAACATCGTCAAGACGTGAAATAAGATTTCTCTCATGACGATTAATCGAAATCGGTTTTATAATTTATTATTTCCTTGATAGATTCGAACATATAATACATCATACCGTAGTCCAATGAAACTGATTGTTGTTCGCAGCAACACAGGTCAAGAACAGGTCCAAGCTCGTTACCGGTCAAATTGGGGGCCAGCATTCAAAGACTGGTATCTGTAGATTTCTGCTTGCCACAGCAATCACTTCAAACATTATCATACGCCATTATCTGCACTTCAGTGACTTTGAACGAAGTTGTGTAATAGACCTATGAGAAGCTGGATGTCCCTTCTGCAGTATTGTAGAATATAGCCACTGTACAAGGTCGCTGGCAGCCGTGGTCACGACAATGTGCGATCAAAAGAAGACCTGCCTCCATACGGCCACCTGGCACTACCAAAACGGAAAACCGTCGTGTTAGGCGTATGGCTCCGTCGCATCGTACAGCATCTGCAGCAGCAAAATGGCTCTGAGCACTATGGGACTTAACATCTGAGGTCATCAGTCCCCCTACACTTAGAACTACTTAAATCTAACTAACCTAAGAACATGACACACAGCCATGCCCGAGACAGGATTCTAACCTGCAACTGCAGCAGTTCTACAGCAGCAGTTTGACCACCAGTGGACGCCACACTGACACAACGAACTGTTACAAATCGGTTACTTCAAGGATATGTCAGGGCCAGTCGCCCTGTAGCGCGCATTCCGCTGACCCCAAACAACCACCGTCTGCGACTTCAGTGGTGTCAGACGAGGTGTCATTGGAGGTCAGGGCGCTTTTTGATGAAAGCTAATTGTACCACGGTGCCAGTGATGGCCGCGTGTTGGTTAGTAGGAGGCCAGCTGATCTCTTCAACCAACCTACATCTACATCTAAGTCATTACTCTGCTATTCACAATAAAGTGCTTGGCAGAGGGTTCAATGAACCACCTTCAGACTGTCTCTCTAGCATTCCACTCTCGAACGGCACGCGGGAAAAACGAGCACTTAATTTTTTCTGTGCGAGCCCCGATTTCTCTTATTTTATAAGTGATGATCATTTCTCCCTATGTAGGTGGGTGCAACAAAATGTTTTCGCAATCGGAGGAGAAAACTGGTGATTGAAATTTCATGGGGAGATCCCGTCGCAACGAAAAACGTCTTTGTTTTAATGGTTGCCACTCCAATTCACATACCATATCTGTGGCACTATCTCCCCATTTCGCGATAATACAAAACGAGCTGCCCTTCATTGTACTTTTTCAATGTCATCCGTCAGTCCCACCTGATGCGGATCCCACACCGCACAGCAGTAGTCCAGGATAGGGCGGACTAGCGTGGTGTAAGCAGTCTCTTTAGTAGACCTGTAGCAACTTCTAAGTGTTGTTGTTGTCTTCAGTCCTGAGACTGGTTTGATGCAGCTCTCCATGCTACTCTATCCTGTGCAAGCTTCTTCATCTCCCAGTTCTTACTGCAGCCTACATCCTTTTGAATCTGCTTAGTGTATTCATCTCTTGGTCTCCCTCTACGGTTTTTACCCTCCACGCTGCCCTCCAGTACTAAATTGGTGATCCCTTGATGCCTCAGAACATATCCTACCAACCGATCCCTTCTTCTAGTCAAGTTGTGCCACAAACTCCTCTTCTCCCCAGTTCCATTCAGTACCTCCTCATTCGTTATGGGACCTACCCATCTAATCTTCAGCATTCTTCTGTAGCACCACATTTCGAAAGCTTCTATTCTCTTCTTGTCTAAACTATTTATCGTCCATGTTTCACTTCCATACATGGCTACACTCCATACAAATACTTTCAGAAACGACTTCCTGACACTTAAATCAATACTCGATGTTAACAAATTTTTCTTCTTCAGAAGCGCTTTCCTTGCCATTGCCAGTCTACATTTTATATCCTCTCTACTTCGACCATCATCAGTTATTTTGCTCCCCAAATAGTAAAATTCCTTTACTACTTTAAGTGTGTTCATGGTGTGGGTTCCCGTAGTCATGTCCTGGTTCATGAACCACGGGCAACGTATGAGTGGCCAAGTAAGTGGTCCCGACAGTCGGGATACCAGTTACTTTGGAATAAGGCTGGGCATCTCGGACATATTCTGAGTCATGGTCACCTTTGTGCTCATACGGCAAAGACTACCAAATCCACCGGTTAGTCCCTCAGCCGTTAGGGGTAAAACCAAATGGGACTCGGGGCAAGTAAGGCTAGCAACCTGCTTCCCTGGTACTTTAAATATGATGCTGGCAACAATCAGAGCAAAATGCCTCGGACCTTTGGAGGTGACGGAGTCCTACCTCTAACTGACAAACCAGGGACTCCTAAGATACTACTTGGCAAACAAATGGTAATGAGATGGGGAGCTATTAATATCAATGGGGGCTTCTCTGGGAAGAAGGTAGAGCTGGCAGAGGCTGCAAGTAAGATGGGGCTGGACGTTTTAGCTGTTAGTGACATTTGGGTAAGGGGTGAGAAAGAAGAGGAAGTGGGAGAATACAAGGTCTACCTGTCTGGAGTCAAAGCAGGAATAGCACAATGGGGTGTAGGGCTTTACATCAGGAAAGAAATTCAACCCAGCGTAGTTGCAATAAGGTATGTAAACGAACGACTGATGTGGATGGATTTGACAGTGTCTAGCAAGAAAATTATGATTGTGTCAGTATATTCGCATTGTGAAGGGACAGATCAAGATAAGATGGATAGTTTTTATGAGGCACTCAGTGATGTAGTTGTTAGAGTAAAGGACAAGGACAGTGTTCTGCTCATGGGTGATTTTAACGCCAGGATTGGAAATCGAACAGAAGGGTATGAAAAGGTTATGGGTAAATTTGGAGAGGATATGGAGGCCAACAGGAACGGGAAACAACTCTTGGATTTCTGTGCCAGTATGGGCTTAGTAATCACAAACTCCTTTTTTAAACATAAGAACATTCACCGGTATACTTGGGAAGGCAGGGGAACCAGATCTGTCATTGCCTATATAATAACAGATCAGGAATTCAGGAAGGCTGTGAGGGACACACGTGTATTCAGGGGATTCTTTGATGACACTGATCATTATTTAATCTGCAGTGAAATTGGGATTGTGAGGCCGAAAGTGCAGGAGGTCAGGTCCATATGTAGGAGGATAAGAGTGGAGAAACTTCAGGATAAGAAAATCAGGCACAAGTACATAACAGCGAACTCAGAAAGGTACCAGTTAGTTGAATGTAGTCAATTACAGTCATTGGAAAAGGAATGGACAAGGTACAGGGACACAGTACTAGAAGTGGCTAAAGAATGTCTTGGAACAGTAGTGTGTAAAAGTAGGATGAAGCAAACAGCTTGGTGGAATGATACAGTCAAGGCTGCCTGTAAAAGGAAAAAGAAGGCGTATCAAAAATGGCTACATACCAGAACCCAGGTAGATAGAGGAAGTTATGTTGAAGAAAGAAACAAAGCCAAACAGATAATTGCAGCATCGAAGAAGAAATCTTGGGAAGACTTTGGAAACAGGTTGGAGACTACGGGTCAAGCTGCTGGAAAACCATTCTGGAGTGTAATTAGCAGTCTTCGAAAGGGAGGTAAGAAGGAAATGACAAGTATTTTGGACAGGTCAGGAAAACTGCTGGTGAATCCTGTGGATGCCTTGGGCAGATGGAGGGAATATTTTGAAGAGTTGCTCAATGTAGGTGAAAATGCGATCAGTAATGTTTCAGATTTCTAGGTAGAATGGGATAGGAATGATGATGGAAATAGGATCACATTTGAGGAAGTGGAGAAAATGGTCAATAGATTGCAGTGCAATAAAGCGGCTGGGGTGGATGAAATTAAGTCGGAACTCATCAAATACAGTGGAATGTCAGGTCTTAAATGGCTACACAGGATAATTGAAATGGCCTGGGAGTCGGGACAGGTTCCATCAGACTGGACAAAAGCAGTAATCAAAAAAATCTTTAAACATGGAAACAGAAAAGATTGTAACAACTACAGAGGTATCTCTTTAATCAGCGTTGTGGGTAAAATCTTCGCAGGTACTGTTGAAAGGAAAGTGCGAGTATTAGTTGAGGACCAATTGGATGAAAATCAGTGTGGATTTAGGCCTCTTAGAGGTTGTCAGGACCAGATCTTTAGCTTACGGCAAATAATGGAGAAGTGTTATGAGTGGAACAGGGAATTGTATCTATGCTTTATAGATCTAGAAAAGGCTTATGACCGGGTTCCTAGGAGGAAGTTATTGTCTATTCTACGAGATTATGGAATAGGAGGCAAACTTTTGCAAGCAATTAAAGGTCTTTACATGGATAGTCAGGCAGTAGTTAGAGTTGACGGTAAATTGAGTTCATGGTTCAGAGTAGTTTCAGGGGTAAGACAAGGCTGCAACCTGTCTCCACTGTTGTTCATATTACTTATGGATCATATGTTGAAAACAATAGACTGGCTGGGTGAGATTAAGATACGTGAACACAAAATAAGCAGTCTTGCATATGCGGATGACTTAGTTGTGATGGCAGATTCGATTGAAAGTTTGAAAAGTAATATTTCAGAGCTAGATCAGAAATGTAAGGACTATGGTATGAAGATTAGCATCTCCAAAACGAAAGTAATGTCAGTGGGAAAGAAATATAAACGGATTGAGTGCCAAATAGGAGGAACAAAGTTAGAACAGGTGGACGGTTTCAAGTACTTAGGATGCATATTCTCACAGGATGGCAACATAGTGAAAGAACTGGAAGCGAGGTGTAGCAAAGCTAATGCAGTGAGCGCTCAGCTACGATCTACTCTTTTCTGCAAGAAGGAAGTCAGTACCAAGACTAAGTTATCTGTGCACCGTTCAATCTTTCGACCAACTTTGTTGTATGGGAGCGAAAGCTGGGTGGATTCAGGTTACCTTATCAACAAGGTTGAGGTTACGGATATGAAAGTAGCTAGGATGATTGCAGGTACTAGTAGATGGGAACAATGGCAGGAGGGTGTCCACAATGAGGAAATCAAAGAAAAACTGGGAATGAACTCTATAGATGTAGCAGTCAGGGCGAACAGGCTTAGATGGTGGGGTCATGTTACACGCATGAGAGAAGCAAGGTTACCCAAGAGACTCATGGATTCAGCAGTAGAGGGTAGGAGGAGTCGGGGCAGACCGAGGAGAAAGTACCTGGATTCGGTTAAGAATGATTTTGAAGTAATAGGTTTAACATCAGAAGAGGCACCAATGTTAGCACTGAAGAGGGGATCATGGAGGAACTGTATAAGGGGGGCTACGCTCCAGACTGAACGCTGAAAGGCATAATCAGTCTTAAATGATGATGATGATGCTTTAAGTGTCTCATTTCCTAATCTAACTCCTTCAGCATCACCCGACTTGATTCGAATACATTCCATTATCCTCGTTTTGCTTTTGTTGATGTTCATCTTATAACCTCTTTTCAGGACACTGTCCATTCCGTTCAACTGCTCTTCCAAGTCCTTTGCTGTCTCTGACAGAATTACAACGTCATGTTTCCTTTACTGCTTGCTAAATATACAGATTGAATAGCATCGGGGAGAGGCTACAAGCCTGTCTCACTCCCTTCCCAACCACTGCTTCCCTTTCATGTCCCTCGGCTGTTATAACTGCCATCTGATTTCTGTACAAATTTTAAATAGCCTTTAGCTTCCTGTATTTTACCCCTGCCACCTTCAGAATTTGAAAGAGAGATTAATTCTTTCTGCCAATGAATCGCAGGCTTTAGTTTGCTCTACCCAAAATATTGTCTATTTGATCGTTCCAATTTAGGTTATTTGTAATTGTCTTACCTAAATCATTTTGCAAGTCGATTTGATCATCTGATGACTTTACAAGACGGTAAATGACAGCATCATCTGCAAATAATCTAAGACGGCTACTCAGATTGTCTCCTATGGATTAGGAACAATAGAGGCCTACAACATTTCCTTGGGGAACGCCGGATATTACTTCTGTTTTACTCGATGACTTTCCGTCTGTTACTTTCTGACAGGGAATCACGAATCCAGTTGCACAACTGAGGCAATGCTCCGTAGGCACGCAGTTTGGTTAGATGACGCTTGTGAGGAACGATGTCGAAAGCCTTCTGGAAATCTAAAAAAAATGGAACCAGTTTGATAGCCCCTGTCGATAGCACTTATTACTTCATGAGTATAAAGAGGTAGTTGTGTTTCACAATAACGATATTTTCATGAATCCGTGCTGACTATGTATCAATAAATCGTTTTCTTCGGGGTACTTCATCATTTTCGAATACAGTATATGTTCGAATACCCTACTGAAAATCTACGTTAATGATATAGGCCTGTAATTCAGCGGATTACTCCTACGTCCCTTTTTGGGTATTGTTGTGACATGAGCAATTTTCCACTCTTTAGGTACGGATCTTTCTGTGGGTGAGAGGTTGTATATAATTGCTAAATATGGAGCTATTTTATCAGCATACTCTGAGAGGAACCTGACTAGTATACAATCTGGACTGGAGGCCTTGCCTTTATTAAGTGATTTAAGCTGCTCTGCGACACCGAGGATATCTATTTCTATGTTTCTCATCTTGGCAGTTGTTCTTGATTGGAATTCAGGAATATTTACTTCGTCTTCTTTGGTGAAGGAGTTTCGGAAAACCGTATTTAATAACTCTGTTTTAGTGGCACTGTCATCAGTGACTTCACTGTTGTTATCGGGCAGTGAAGGTATTGATTGCGTCTTGCCACTGGTGTGCTTTATGTATAACCAGAATCTCTTTGGGTTTTCTGCCAGATTTCGAGACATAATTTCATTGTGGAAATTATTAAAAGGATCTCGCATTGAAGTACGCGCTATATTTCGAACTTCTGTAAAACTTTGCCAGTCATGGGGCTTTTGTGTTCTTTTATATTTGGCATGCTTTTTTCGTTGCTTCTGCAACAACGACTGACCCGTTTTGTGTACCATGGGAGATCAGTACCATCACTTATTAATTTATGTGATATATATCTGGAGGAGGAGGAGGCGGAGGAGATTAGTGTTTAACGTCCCGTCGACAAAGAGGTCATTGGAGACGGAGCGCAAGCTCTGGTGAGGGAAGGATGGGGAAGGAAATCGGCCGTGCCCTTTCAAAGGAACCATCCCGGCATTTGCCTGAAGCGGGTTAGGGAAATCACGGAAAACCTAAATCAGGATGGCCGGAGACGGGATTGAACCGTCGTCCTCCCGAATGGGAGTCCAGTGTGCTAACCACTGCGCCACCTCGCTCGGTGATATATATCTCTCAACTGCTGTCGATACTATTTCTTTGAAAACATTCCACAACTTTTCTACACTTACATGATCAGATCGGAAGGAGTGAAGGCATGTCTCTTAAAAAGGCGTTAAGAGCATTTTTATCTGCTTTTTTAAACAGATATATACTTTGCGTTTCTTTTTGATGGTTGTAGGTGTTACGGTATTCAGCCTAGCAGCAACTGCCTTGTGGTCACTAATCCATGTATTCGTCACAATACTCACTATTTGTCCATCATTACTTGTTGCTACAAGGTCAAGTATGCTTTCGCAACCATTTACGCTTCGAGTGGGCTCATGAACTAATTGTTCAAAATAATTTTTCTGAGAAAGCAATCAGTACCATTTCGGATGACGTTTTACGCCTGCCGCCCCGGCTTTAAACGTACAATTTTTCCAGCATATAGAGGGTAGATTCAGGTCACCACCAGCTATTATTGTATGAGCGGGTATTGTGGTCGTAGTAGAAACTCTGGGCTTACACCTTTTGTTATGGCCTGGGGAGCGATTTCATATGACAGCAGGAGAACTCTCATGGTTGTGCCACGCACCCTGAGTGTCATATTTAATTTAATTATAAGCACTCTCATAAGAATTTTCTTTTGCACCTCAGTAGGACTTTTCCCTGATTTTAAGTTTACATCAATTGCTGATGCCTTGGGATATGTAGAGACAGTAGCTCGTAACGTCGTATATCCAGCGCCGTGCACTGGGCACTATAGTTCTATGTTATACGAGGGCTGTTCGTAAACTAAGGTCCGATTGGTCACGAAATGGAAACCACTGTAGAAATGAAAAATGTTTTATTTGCAGCAGTGAGCTACATCTTCCAGCTACTTCTCTACATAATCTCCGCTCCGCCAAAGCCATTTATCGTAGCGTTGTATCAACTTTTAAATGCCCTCGTCATAGAAGGCAGCCGCGTGTGCTTTCCGCCATTGTCTGCCGTGGGCTACAACTCGTTGTCTGTGCCAAAAGCTGACTTCACAGCCAATGGTGTATGTGAGATGAAACTTAGGGGGGGTCAATTACGGGCTGTGTTGTGGCTGATCAAAGACTTTTCAGGGAAAACGCCGCAGGTGCGTCTCCATTGCCCCCGCAGTGTGCGGCCGAGGATTGTCATGAAGAAGGAAACGAATGACAGTTATGTTATGTGGGCTGCATGACATCAGGCGAAATGTCTCACCAGGCCCTCATACTTGGCGGGAGACACTATTGTTCTAAATATCTTCATGTGCTCACTCTGAGCTCAGAACCGAAAAGAGCAATGTGACGTGATCAACAGGCATACTAGAGCCACTGCTCAACACATCTGTGCTAGGTGTCATCAGATTTTCACTGTGGTTTACATTTCGCGCCCGATCGGACCTTATTTTCCAGATAGTGTTGAGTGTGCACTTTCATTGAAGTTCAGTCTTTTGAGTCGTGATAACATTTATAGGTAGTTTTGAAATTTCTTTTTTTTAATGAGAGTCTGTCGTTTTTGAAGAATTATTTAATTATTTTATTTCTTTGAGATTATACCATTTTATTATTTTATTTATGGCGTAATATTTTGTTAATACTCTATGATAAAGTTTAATCTTTTGAGTATTACAAAATCTGAAGTTAGATTTGAATTGTTTTTTATTAAATGAGACTATGTGTTTTTGAATGTTTTAAGTCTGTACAACGTTGTTACCGTTGCAATTGTGAAACTTGTCTGTATTTGGTGTTTGATTCCAGCTGGATTTCTCAGAGGAATACGACGGACTTGAGCTTTATTTACAGACTTGCAGTACTCCATAGTGTTCATTCTTTGTGTAGCCACAGCCAGCCGGATGATGCTGTCGTGGGCTGAAATGTCAGCCTACAGTCGACGTGTAACTAATGTTCTTGTTCAAATAAAGGGAATGGAAACCCCATTCCAACAAATTTTTGAAGACTGTGGCTTGACTCACACATCAAAAGTGGTCGTGAGCTCTGGTAAGACAACTGTCACGCTTTGCTGATAGAATATCAGATGCAGTGTCGTGTGCAGGTCTCTAACAGTCAACCGCAGGAATGCCATGTGGAAGCCATCTGTCAACCATAAGACAGCACCACTCTCAGTGTAGTGACGAAATGCAGAAACATAAACATGAGTCTCTCAAAGCCAAAAAGAATTTACACTTAGGCAAAGTGACCCTGAGACCGTAAACAGTATGAGAATAATTTTTGAAAATATTAATTTACTAAGTGAGGATTTAATTCTCAAATATCATCAAATTTATTTGCTAATGTTGGGGTGTTCTGAAATTGATACCGTAATAAAATGTAGCCTTTGCCTAAAGTTATTAGTAAATAGACAATAAAATTATTTATAATGTTGAAAGGTGTCTACTCAGTTTTATTTTCTCGACTGTGGGAGGACCTGTAAGAAGATTAAGATTACAGTTACCAATTATAAGAAGGGGGCTTGCCCCTCTCACTGATTACTTGCATATTTGCTCCGTATCTAGTAAGCTACTCTCACAACAAATGCTTTCTCTTGTATACTTGTTCGTTCGTTCACCCCGGCCACGACCATACGCGTTCAAAATTATTCATGTAGCATCGAAGCTCTGAAGGAAAACTGATACATACTCAAAGAAATCCGGGGCAAGGAAACTGCCCGAACTCGGTATGACATTATGATGACGACTAGCTTGGTTTCGTATTCAGTTTCAAATGCAACACATTTCATATACAGCAAGCTAAGGTGGCAGTAGGAGGGGGAACAAGATGAATGAATCTAGCAAATAATAAAGTAAAAGTGAAGATAATTATTTCTTAACATATGATGAACATTAAAAAGAAAATTAAATAACATGATTTTTATTGTGTTCGTAACTGTGATTGTTCAGTACCCATTTATTGTGGAAAGTAAACAGAATTTACATTGTGATCGGCAATGGTGCGTCTCTGTGCACTGAAGAAACAATCGGCCAATGGATCATATGTTTCTAGCCATGCAGAAGCTATGCATTCACATTAAACAGCAGAAAGGAAAAGGATGAGTTCTGGTTGCATTTACTGTAGAATGAACGCGGAATGTAGCTTGAGTGGGAATTCCGGAGATCTGTTATGTTTAACGTCTACTCACGAGATTAGGACGGACTTCTATGAACCAAGAATCTGCACACGAGTGGACAGTGGTTTCTTTCGACTACTGAAGTCACGGCACCAAGTTTGACTCGAAAAGGCTAATCTCTCACGCAAAGCTAATCTGGATATCAACAAACGCTCCATATCCCTGAACGCGTTGATTCCATCAGGATTTACCACATCCTAATATCGAACATGACATGGATTACGATTACATTTACGTCTACACTTAGTATCTCCCACAAGCAATACTTCTTCACGACCGATTCTCCGAAGTCCTCTGCATGACCGGTCCATCCTGTGTCCTTTTCCCAACTGCCTTCAACTAGAATCCACAGGACGCAGAGTGCCGCGACTGAAATTTTTGGGTGGGTCCTAAGTGACTGATCCGTAGTTGTGCTCCGAAAGGGTGATGCGCTGGACCAGTGAGCGCCTGGGAGAAAGCGTTGCGGGAAGTCATTCCATCCTCCTTACAGAACATACGAGAAATTGCTGTAGTTTTACAAAGAACCCAGAGAAGCGGATGAAACGTTTCGCCTTTAAAACAAGCGGAAATCCTCATTTAAGTTTCGCATTGTGTGCACCGAAAGCGTCACGTGGGCCGCTCAGGAACGTGTAGGGGGTCCATCTGTTTGTTCTTTGGGGAGAGCCATACTGCTGCTGTCCCGAAAAAGCGAACGCAAACTGTCCCTGCTGCAGCTCACTGCCAAGCATATTATATGCAACTGCATACAAGGTACAGAATATACACCCACTAGGGGCTACTGATCACTTAATTCTATATAGGCAAAATGAAATAAAATGTAGAACACTTCCCATAGGCGTTGGTGCGAACAAACAGCATTTGAATCAGACAGCATAGTCAATATGGTCTTTGAGAAACTTATCGAATCGCAAAAGAGATTCTGCTGTTGAGCCGTAACATGCAACAAGAAAAACGAGGATTCCCATTGAAGATATCAAAGTTGCTCCATCCCCCCCTTCCCCCCCCCCCTCCCCCCGCCACTCACGCACCAGGTGGGGTGGCGGGGCGAGTGTAGTGTCGTTCGAAGTCCCCCCTCCGAGACAAATAAATTTGAATTATAACTTTCTTGATACGATGTGCAGTTTTCGAGATTCTTCAATGTCTTCAATTGAAATGAACACTCAGCAACGCTCTGAAACGAAAACTTTTTAACTGCCTCTTATAGATTTTTAACCAAGATAATGGCTTCTTACATTTAGATCAAGTCACCATTCGTCACACCTTGTAGAAATGCTGTCTAAGTCATCCAGTATTCTCCTACAGTTACTGGAAGAAGCTACTTTTCTCTATACTGAAACATCAGCAGACAGTCGCAGATTGCTGCTGACTCTATTCGTAAAATCAGGAGATACCAAGAGCCATGCTCTCACACTTTGCTGGGGCATTCCTGGCCATATGTTTGCCTCTGATTAATATTTGCCGTCAAGGACAACATACTGGGTTCTGTTGCTTAAGAGGTTTTCGAACCGCTCACACATATTTGACACAGTGCCCATTGCAGGCTGTTGACGGAGGGACCAGCATATGGAATAAGATCACAGACATGTGAATGGCTTGAAGACTTCTTAAGCAATACAACCCAGTATGTTGTCCTCGACGGCGCGTGTTCATCAGAGACAAGGGTATCATCAGAAGTGCCCCAGGGAAGTGTGATAGGAACGCTGTTGTTCTCTATATACGTATATGATTTGGCGGACAGGGTGGGCACCAGACTGAGGTCTTTTTGCTGATGATGCCATGGTGTACGATAAGGTGTCGAAGTTGAGTGACGGTTGGAAGATAAAAGACGACTTAGACAAAATTTCCAGTTGATGTTATGAATGGCAGCTAGCCCTGAATGAAGAAAAATGTAAGTTAATGTGGATGATTAGGAAGAACAAACCTGTAATGTTCGGATACAGTATTACAAGCGTCCTGCTTGACACAATGAAGTCGTTTAAATATCTGGGTGTAACGTTGCAAAGTGATAAGACGCAGAACGGTGATGTGAGAACTGTGGTACGGAAGGCAAATGTCGACTTCAGTTTATTGGGAGAATTTTAGGAAAGAGTGGTTCACATGTAAATGAGACCGAATGTAGGACACTGGTGCGATCTGTTCTAGAGTACTGTTCCAGTGTTTGGGATCCGTATCAGGTCGTATTGAAGGAAGACATCGAAGCAAAGGCGATCTGCTAGATTTGTTACCCGTAGGCTAGAATAAAACCTGAGTGTTTCGGAGGTGCTTCGTGAACTCAAATGGGAATTAGTCCAGGGAAAATTTAGAGAAACAGCATTTGAAGCTGACTGCCGAAGGATTCTGCTGCCGTCAAAATGTATCGCGCGTAAGGACCACGAAGATACACGAGAAGTGACAGCTCATACGGAGGCTGTTTTTACCTCGCTTACATACTAGTGCGCCAACGGCCTTGCCGCAGTGATAACACCGGTTCCCATAAGATCACCGAAGTTAAGCGCTGTCGGGCTGGGCTAGCACTTGGATGGGTGACCATCCGGTCTGCCGAGCGCTGTTGGCAAGCGGGATGCACTCAGCCCCTGTGAGGTCAATTGAGGAGCTACTTGAGAAGTAGCGGCTTCGGTCTCGCATACTGACATTCGGCCGGGAGAGCGGTATGCTGACCATTTGCCCCTCTATAGCCCCATCCAGTGACGCCTGTGGACTGAGGATGACACGGTGACCGGTCGGTACCGTTCGGCCTTCCAAGGCCTGTTCAGACAGACTTTTTTTTCAGTCAGGCAGAGATTGCGGTCGGTACCTTTGGGCCTTAATGGTCTGTTCGAGAGGAGAGATAAGAGGGGAACAGGAGGGAAAATGACAAGTAGTGGTATATGGTACCCTCCGCCACGCCCTGTACGGTGGCCTACGGAGTATCTATGTAGACGCACATGTAGATGTACATATCTGGAAGGCCGGCCAGAGTGGCCGAACGGTTCTAGCTGCTACAGACTTGAACCGCGCGACCGCTACGGTCGCAGGTTCGAATCCTGCCTCGGGCATGGATGTGTGTGTTGTCCTTAGGTTAGTTAGGTTTAAGTAGTTCTAAGTTCTAAGGGACTGATGACCTCAGAAGTTAAGTTCCATAGTGCTCAGAGCCATTTGAATCATATCTGGAACCTATTCGGTACGCTCGGATCTTCATTAATAGTCAACAATGGGGCACCTGCATCAAACACTTTCCAGAAATTTACAGATATGGAATCTGCTTCTCATGGTTTCAGCTCTCTGTTTAGCGACTTAGAATTGACACACGCATCTAACTCTTTCTAGAACCCAATAGCGCATATTGGTGTCTTAGGTATTTCGTAATTTTATATGTTGATCCTGTATACATTGAATGGTACCTTTCTCAGTGACTCCCTCACATATAACTGATAGTGGGACGCCAGTGAAGGCTGCTCTCGGCTCTATGTCTGTGAATTCTGATACAGTACATCTTATTGTTAATCTTCAACCGGTTTTTTTAGTTTTGAATCCCGTCTCCACTATCCAGTTCTTAATTAATTAGGACCCCCCTGTAAGAAGCGACGAAAGCGATGGCCACCCACGGTCGGTATTATGATATTAAATGAATCCCTTGCTGCTTGCAAAATTCCTTTCTATCTGGAACGAGCTGTTTACAACCTATCATCCGGCGTTTGGATACATTGGTGGCATGGTGGGAGGGGGGGGGGAGGGGAGGGGGGATTTGAGGAGGCGCTTGCAGGGCTAGTGAGACTAAGCGAGTGTCTCTTATCACTTAGGTGTGATATTCGACGCGTTTGGGAATACGGCGTTTCAAATCCCCGTCCGTCCATCCAGATTTAGATACGGCACGATTTCTCTTTTTTTTCTGTATAGTAAGACATGTAAAACGTTACTCTTTCTTTCTCTTACATGGTAGCATATCTCACGAATTCCTGCAGTAATTATGTAAAAGTTGGTCCATAAACGGCAAATCTGCTAAAAATGCTATCTAGGTAAGATACCACAGCACCCTTTGGATTAGAACTCGTGTTTAAGTGGGATGACATGTGAAAATAATTGAAAACAGCATTAGTGTCGAATACATAATTTCTTGGCTCGCTAGTGTGATTGGTGACAGTCCCAATAACATTTTAGTCTTCTCCGGCAGAATAGAGGTGGGAAGGAATTAGATACATGATCGAAACCGACTGCAATTTGTCAAATCTTCTGACGAGGTAAAAATGCCATTCATTTTTTGTAATCTGGTGACGTATATTGCTGAATCAGCAATTAATATAGCTTTTTTCCCATAACTATCACAATTTGAAATTCTTAAGAGCTAAATGGCCATCTTACAGCTAGAAATGAGAACTTCCATTAAATAATGGATATTTTTAATTTTACTGTAGCTAATGAATGTTCACTGTCCAGTCACATGCGTTGGACCATCTGTCAAATGCCTGAAAACTACCTTTTCCAGTGCGGACTCTTGCGAGACGTGCAGGAAGACAGTCAGTCATATCGAGGTGGTTCCACAGATCCTCGGTTGGGTTTAATCCGGAGAGTTTTGTGGCGAGGAGGGGGGTCGAGTTGGTAGTTTCTTCATGGTACTCTTCGAACCACGTACATACACTACGAGCTGTGTGACACCTTTCATTTTCCTGGCGGCAGATGCCATCGTGCCGAGGAAAACAAGCTGCATGTAGAGGTACTCATGGTCTCCAAGGGTAACTGCATACTAGTGTTGCTCCATTACGCATTCACCAGATCGTGACACTCCCTCCTCGGGCCTGAACCCTTCCGGCGATTGTTGCAGGCTGTTTTCTTCCCAACGTTTCACACCGATGGAGCAAAAGGCGTGAGTCATCTGAAAAATCCACCTGTCAACACTCAATGGACATCCATTTGCCAGCCGTTATGGCCGAGCGGTTCTAGGCACTTAAGTCCGGAACCGCGCTGCTGCTACGGTCGCAGGTTCGAATCCTGCGTTGGGCATGGATGTGTGTAATGTCCTTAGGTTAGTTAGGTTTTAGTTCTAAGTCCATGGGACTGATGACCTCAGATGTTGAGTCCCATAGTGCTCAGAGCCATATTGAGCGTCCTGCCGAGCAAATTCCAGTCTTCGTCGTCGTCAGTAAGGGTGCATGAACTAAGCACCTGTTGCGGCGGCCCATACGCAACAATGTTCGCTGAACCGTCTTTGAGGGGACACTGTTGCTGATCCCTTGGTTCATCTGAGCTGTCAGTAGCTCAACAGTTGCACGTTTTTTTTGCCTGTACACATCTCCGTAGCCGCCTTCCACCACACTGTCATCTATAGCCCGTGGTGGACAATAACTGCCTCGGCTCCGATTTTGGTAAGTGCCATTTTGTCATGCACGGTGTACTTAAAACACTGCGGTACACGAACAGTTAACCATCTTCGACGTTTCGGAAAGGCTTCCATCTTTGGCCCGAAAGCCAATGATAATACCCTTCTGGACCTCAAATATATCGCTCCGATAGTGACGGCACTGTTTTCCGCGTCCCACCGAAACATTTTATATACTCTCCATTGCTAGTGCTGCCACATACCGTCTGTGAGTCGTTTCTACAGGCTGGTTTCGATCATAGGCGGTGGTCACGTTAATGTGACTTTACCACCGTAGTAGACACCATGCCAATAATCATTTTTGTTTTTACATGATAAACTGGTCTAATTGTTGTTTCTAACGCAAGACTGAAACAAATAACATGACGTCAGGTAATTCCTTAGTGATAAAATAAAACCTAGAAAAATAATTTATTTAAAAATCAGTGGAGAGTAGAGGAAAGCACTGAAAAAGTTAATTAGTCAACAGATATAATCTGTTTAGTCTTGACCGTGTTTTACTGTAATGCCGACAGAAATGGTTAATTTCATAGCGAAACCCTAAAAGCAATATACTGAAGGCGATATAATGAGGGTCACTTAGGAGTACAAACGTTTATATAGAGTTAACACCGAGCTGCTGCATTTCGCAGTTAGCGCGGCCACCGACGCTCGGGTCTTGCAGAACAGTTTACGCCTGTCGGGACATTTGCGAATTGGCATTTCCGCAGCACTTTCCGCAGAGTTTGTATAGCAGCGCCGCGGTAATAGCAACAATTACGAGATTCGTGTGAAATGGCTGGCGGAGAGAGCGCCGTCACAAAGGGCTCGCCCATTGGTGCAATCAGGGTAGCATTTACATCGCCGCTAGTACCGCTGTTAGCCGCGTGGCGCTCTAATCGCTTGGCGGCCGTGTTCGTTGGAACAGAAATAACACGCCGCCATCAAAGTAACTTGTTTGTGCCGACATTACGACACCAATTCAAAATGCTCTGGTATGGACACTTCACACGGAAGCGTTACGCAGCATAATTTACTCCCCAGGAACTGAATTCAGTGATAATTGTTTTAAAGCATATCCAATTAAAGATCGTTTACATATGTCCACACCTACAACACTGAACGCCAAGTTACCATATGTCATAGGCAGAGTGCACCTTCTCTATAGACACATTTTATCACAGTACCAGCAGCAGTTTTCTACCTTTTTTTTTTGATTTAGCGTCGTGATCATTAATGCAATTTATAACCTAAAAGAGGGTAAAACGTTACATTGCTTCTAAATCAACGCAAAATTTACTACTCTACATTTTATTCAAACTAAGTGGTAATTTATGGATTATGCTTTAGTTAATTACCATTATTAATCTCCATTGGTATATTACATATCAAATTAAACGGAAAGCTGGCCGGTGTGGCCGAGCTGTTCTAGGCGCTTCAGTTTGGAACCGCACGACCGCTACGGTCGAAGGTTCGAATCCTGCCTCGGGCATTGGTGATGTGATGTCCTTAGCTTAGTTACGTTTAAGTAGTTCTAGGGGACTGATAACCTCAGATGTTAAGTCCCATAGTGCTCAGAGCCATTTGAACAAAACGTCCTGTTTTATTCCCTGCTGTAGGACTGGGAAAACGAGGCGTTTGAACGGGCTCGAGTTTTTCGGATACGCCACAGCGTTCGATACAGTATAGAGTTTGTTCGAACAATCACGTGACATTTCACTCGAGCGGCGCTAGTTCAAGGGATACACAAGGAACTACGAGCTAACCACAGCAATGAGCTATAGCTCTGCCTAAAATTTGACGATATCGTTAAACAGTGGAGGAAACAGAATAAAATCCTACCACTGCACAAAATCTTATTGTGTCAGAACAAATTTACAATACGAATTGTCATACAGTACAGGTACGTTTGGATAATAAACATTTACATCGATTTTTAAGTAAAGATAACAGACAAAGATGAAAACTTTATCTTTTAAAAAATATTACTTGACAATAATATTCAGTATGATATTTTATTTGTTTATAAGAGGCGGTAATGATACTCCAAGCACGTTGCAAAAGAGCAATTCAATCCCTGTCCACATATTAGAAATATAACAAATAAAAATTTTATCAATTTAAAAACAAGGCGGCGATATTCAGATGAAACAATCATCATTATGATAGGTGGTAATGATTTACCAAAAAAGTTGCAAATGAGCAATCAATCCCTTTTCATATATTACAAGTATGACAGATAGAAACTCTACCAGACTTTAATCTGTTTAAAAACAAGACGGTAACAATCACATGAAACAATCCAGAATCAAATGCCGAACAAACGAAATGTATCGTAATGATGTCACTGTAATTTTCGTCCCGAAAATGAATTACAGCGGCGAGGCCCGTCTTGGAGAAAATTCTGTCAGACCTCTCTAGATCGCAGGTCGAAAGAAACCTCGACAACCAAACTGGCTCATGATGCAGTATTTTATTTATTTATTTACTGCCGTTATTACGCGTGACTGCACCCTAAAAGATGTTTCAGTTTCCGATTCAGAGTTATTTTTATTATTAAAATGCATAACGCATTAAAAAGGCTAAGACAGGTCTCTCTGACAGTACCAAGAAAAGCCGCTAAATCGCAGGCCGATCAAAAGATCGAACAGTGACGTAAACTGCTCGAGCAGTTTAAGTCGTGTTCACACAGCCTACGCTAGTGCAATAGTATATTTTCCAAGGGTTAATTTAGGGTTAGATACAGGGAGATTGAAAATAAATGGAACGAAATGAAGTACTCCTGTGACTCCAGTAATAACATTATTGTAGGGATACACATATAAACCGAAAGTTAACTCTCACTTTTTAGGTTGGCAACAATGAAACAATGGGAAGTCGCCGTTGTTGTTCATCTCTGGCGTTCATAATCAAAATGGTGGCATCTGCAACAGAAAAGGCATATCTCTTCATAGAATACATAGAAACATTATTAATAAGTTTAAAGACTATTTGGTAAAGTGGCACTACACCATCACAACATTGTCAGACTGGACAGCAATTCGAGAAGACAGGATGCATATGCAAGGAAAAGACCTCAGGGCGGCCATTTATCGAAAACGGAATGGCGGTAAACAGTCGTACGATCTACGAGAGAAGCCCCAGAAAATTCACGCAGCGTCTCAGTAGAGAAGTGAATGTAACACAGTGTGGCATGTGTTGCACAAGCATCTACAATTCAAGGCTTACGGAATTCAAATGTTGCAGGCGAGCCAATAAACCATATCGGAGACAATTAAACATAGTTTTGCAAGCTCGGATGGGAGTGGCTGATTTCACAGCTAGACTTGTGTTCTCATAGGGAGCTACATTTCATCACGTCTCGTTATATGATATATTAACACTTAAGCTGCCTTCCTTCGTAGAATACTCTTCAGTTGACGAAACTGACCGTGTTTATAGGAGTGGGACGAAGCCTCATACGAAGTTTTATTTCTTCTTCAGTTTTGCTTTATATTAATATTGTTATTCAGCATTACGTTGAATATATTGCAAAAGATCGTTTTATACGACGTAGAGAGAAGAAGTGGCTTAAACTGCGACTTCTAATTCGTCGTCATAGGTCACAAGCAGCAGAAACTTAACGTAGAACGATGAAGAGTCGTCTTGGAAAAAGAAAAACTTCTATCAATCAGCGACACAGTATAATTTTGCTGTAGCGTAATGTCTTGAATCCAATATTCAAACACTGTTAGATATACTGGTATTCAAACACCGTTAGATGTAGTGGTATTCAAACACCGTTAGATGTAGTGGTATTCAAACACCGTTAGATGTAATGTGACAGTCACTTAACCGTGATTAAGCCAGTTTGATATGCAATCGAGTGCCATTTTCTGTGCAGAGAAATAGTTTACGTCCTTAAAAAACCAACGGCAAGTTTATGTAGTCACGGCAAGTAGTTCATGCTGTGATCGATATCTTGGTACTATGTCGATCGAAATTGATCTCAAACATTTCATAAAAATTTTGAGTTTTCTAGTCGCATGTTGTAATAACAGGTTAATATAAGTGATCAGTTTTATGTCACAGTTCTTATGCACTTATATCCCTTTCTCGATTAAAATTATTCTGGGTGTTGTAGCACGTCAATGTATAAAATACTGGGTGAAAATTATTGAAGTATATGAAATAAAATCGTCATTACTTCTGAACGGTTTGTGTTAGGACGTTCAAACTGCACGTTTGGTCCGCGGCATGATAATAATTAGTATGCGCTATATGGTTTGGTTTAGCGATGAAGCCCAGTTTAATTTGGGTAAGCAAAACTGGAGCGTTTGGGAGACTGAGAATCTGCATCTCGCGATCAAGAAGTCTCTTCACCCTCAATGGGTGATATTGTGGTGTGGAATTGAAAGTACGCTACTTCTGTGTCGGCAGCGCTGTGTAGCGCTTTGCATTGGATCTCTGACTGCTCTTCTTTGTAAGAGACTCTATGGCTGGTTGGACTCGTTGTTGGAAGTTAATCGCCAGTGGTGTTGGGCAGTTGGAAGTTAGTTGCCAGCAGTGATGGAAGTACTGTTGGGCACTTGGAGGTGAACAGCCAGCAGTGATGGATGTGCGGAGAGAATAGCCAGAGGTGATGAAGGTTAGAGGTTTGAAGTGTTAGCTCTAGCGGATGATCTGGACGTGTGTCCGTCATGGAAATGTAATTAGTCAATTTTTAAGATTTCTTTCTAGTTAGGGTCATTCTTTTGAATTAATTATTTGAAGTCGGGTTGTAATTTTTTTGAGCAGTCAGATTGCGTTGTGCTATAGTTGAATTCCTATATCTAGGAGGCTCGCGCATGCCCGCCCAGACGCTGGAGATTGCTGCGTTGCCAGTTGCACACGACGCACGCGCCAAGAGAAGCAGCGCCATAGTATAGCATAGTTCGCAAACTTACGTTTAGGGGGGAGCGCGCAGTACATGAAGTAAAGCCACCACGGCCGCATTAACCCTTTCGCTGCTACAAAGACGTCCCTGCATTCCGCTCTGTGCGCGAGTTTGTCACTGCACTGCTCGCCTGTGCAGACACATGGTGTTCCGACTGCTTTGACACTCGTTATCATTCGATTCCACAAAAACTATTTGGCCCAAAAATTAGATTTTTACACATCTTCTTGGCTGATACCTTCCCCCCATAAATAATTTTGTTTCGATGTTCAACGCAGTTATTATGCAGCATTAAATATAGTTAACCATTGCACGAAATTTTGAAGAGTTTGCAGAGGTAAAAGTCCATAGAGTATACTTTCCGTATGGTCGATTTTAGTTGCCACAATGTTGAGAATTAAATGTGGACAAGATACCTACATTTCATATAAAATTTACTGTATAGCAATATCTCATTTAATTTAAGTGCCACATAGGTGTCGTATGTAATATTGAGAAATATTCCATCTTTCGCGACTGTAACAAAAGTTTTATTTACACCGGGCACGTTTGGCTTTATTTTAAAGCACTTCGATCAATCAAAAGGCAGTACACAAAATACATTAAACAAAACTGTGGACTTACAAAAACATTAGGACTTGAATATACCGTCTATCAGTGAAGTCCTCTGAGCTATGTCAAATATAATTTTTGTGTGTGGCACACACAAACAACATTTATTTGCTAAAACACTGATCAGCCAACACAAACGTTGAATATTGTGTTACCGCAGCACAAAACTACGAAAGGTGACTTGGCAATGGAGGAGGCAAAATACTGTCCACTGAAGATGCTTCAAAAGAGAGATACGCGTCTGGTCTAAATAAGTCGCTTATTACAGTTGCAGAAGAGGAATATATTTCAATACCATTGGTAAAACTGCGACTGTAGAACAAAAACAAGAAAGAGAACATGAGTACCATTGTGTATGTGCCATACCTTTCATTGATTGAAGTGCTTTAAAATAAAGCCAAACGTGCCCGGTGTAAATAAAACTTTTATTACAGTTGCGAAAGACGGAATATTTCTCAATATTACATACGACACCTATGTGGTACTTAAATTAAATGAGATGTTGTTATACAGTAAATTTTATATGAAATTTAGGTATTTTGTCCACATTTCATTCTCAACACTGTGGCAACTAAAATCGACCATACGGAAAGTATACGCTATGGACTTTTACCTCTGCAAACTCTTCAAAATTTCTTGCAATGGTTTACTACATTTAATGCTGCATAATAACTGCGCTGAACATCTAAACAAAGTTAAGTCATTTATGGGGAAAAGGTACGAGTCAAGAAGACGTGTACAAATCAAATTTTTGGGACAAATAGTTTTTGTGAAATCGAATGATAAGTGTGTCAAAGCAGTGGGAACACCATGTGTCTGCACAGGCGAGCAGTGCAGCGATGACAAAATCGCACACAGCGCTGAATGCGGCGAGCACGTGTCTGCAGCAGCGAAAGGGTTAATAAAGAGACAAAGGACTAGAAATTTCGAAAAATTGCATTCAAACGAATAAAATTCGTTAAGTATGGCACTTCAATATTGTTTTTAAATAAAGAAAATATTATGCACCTCACAAGGATTCAACTCGTAACCTTTCACTTAGTAGCCCAACACCTTCACCGTTACGCTAACGCAGCTCGCCCGTGTTCGTTTCTCCTTGAGAAGTATAACACGTCACACAAAATACTGACAAACACCGTTGGTATGACTATGAATATTCACGCTTCGTCGAAGTACAATAGGAAATAAACAATTACCGCTGTTCTTTATTGCGAAAAAGCAGTTCGTGAGATTAATACAAACACCTTTCCTTGCTATCGCCTGAATTAGGAGTCTTATTGCTTGTTTTGTTTAATTGATTAATAGAATTTGAAGCAGTTGGTATAAAGAATGCTTTTTCCAAACTTTCTATAAAAGAAAGTCTGCTATCAAGACATTGCTTTTGTTCTATTACTTTATTTATGACTGAACGTTTCTAAAACCGAAGGCACTCGCCCTTGCTCTGCACTGCAGTCGAGATCTGGCAACGTCGTTCTCTGTTCATTAGCTTACTGTGTTTTGTGACGTCAGATGCGCAGAACAAACCTAAACTCGGCCGCCAACATAAATGACGCGCACTTTAGTATATTGTAGGTCAGTGTTGACATGATAAGAATAACTAAAGAGAAAGTATGCTCAGTATGTTCACTTTCGCTCAACAGCTTCAGAATCAAATAATGTAGAAGTTGAAACTTTTCATTTCATTCAGCAGTTTAAGAACAGAATCACAATTTAAAATAAATAAGTTTCAGAATGTCCAGTCGCTGAAGAATCTGTGCGATATTACTTGATGGCACGGTGACTACCGAAAGGTACCTGAAGGTTTTGGAAGATAATTTCATCCCCATTATCCAAAGTGATCCTGGTTTCGACAAGATGCGGTTTATGCAGGACGGAGCTCGACTCCATCGACGCAGTATAGTGTTTGATGTCCTGGAGGAGCACTTTAAAGACCGCATTCTGACACTGGGGCACCCAGTGACCACTGGCATGGACCTCGATTGGCCGACATATTTTCCGGTTCTGAACACATGCGACTCCCTTTTGTTGGGCTGCATTAAATACAATCCGTACAGCAATAACCCCAAAACCATTTCTGAGCTAAAACCAGCCATTCAGAAGGTCATCGACAGCATCGATTTTCCGACACTTCAGCGGGTCATACAGAATTTCACTATTCGTCTGCGCCATATTGTCACCGATGATGATATCTTTAGTGACGTTCACATGCTGAGTAATGTGTGTACACGCCGTAGTTGATGACTAATTTACCTTTTTTCATATAGTTCAATAACTGTCACCCTGTAATTTAATTATAAACTACAAAACCGACTGCTTGATTGTGTTGCAACCTGACCTCAGAGCAAGACTGGTTTTGGAGGGGGAAAGGCGCTTACACTAACTGCAGACGATCGGCGTCAATACGTTATATTTGTAAAGACTTATTGACCCTAGAATATAACAGACTAGTCACGATGAAAGGGAGAGAGCAGAAGGGAAGCTGTTCGTGGACTATACGACGTGTCGGTTACTGGCGACAGTCTGCAAATACGCACTTGGTATCTGGTGGACACGTTTCCTTCCTAGAGTGCGCGGAAATACACTGACAGTCCCCTGGTGCTGTTTATGCCAACCTTCGCGAGTCATTGTACTGGGATAGCTTGAAGACTGGTTGTACAGAAGTGACAAAATGACTTTCATAGGAGTTTGCCTTTTATGCCAGGCTATTGTTAGATCGTATGTGAGAAACTCATATTCGTCGTAGAAAAAAAAATGGTTCAAATGGCTATGAGCACTATGGGACTTAACATCTGAGGTCATCAGTCCCCTAGAACTTAGATATTTTTTTTTTTTTTTTTTGTCATCTGTCTACTGACTGGTTTGATGCGGCCCGCCATGAATTCCTTTTCTTTGCTAACCTCTTCATCTCAGAGTAGCAATTGCAACGTACGTCCTCGATTATTTGCTTGACGTATTCCAATCTCTGTCTTCCTCTACAGTTTTTGCCCTCTACAGCTCCCTCTAGTACCATGGAAGTCATTCCCTCATGTCTTAGCAGATGTCCTATCATCCTGTCCCGTCTCCTTATCAGTGTTTTCCACATATTCCTTTCCTCTCCGATTCTGTGTAGAACGTCCTCATGCCTTACCTTATCAGTCCACCTAATTTTCAACATTCGTCTGTAGCACCACATCTCAAATGCTTCGATTCTCTTCTGTTCCGGTTTTCCCACAGTCCATGTTTCACTACCATACAATGCTGTACTCCAGACGTACATCCTCAGAAATTTCTTCCTCAAATTAAGGCCGGTATTTGATATTAGTAGACTTCTCCTGGCCAGAAATGCCTTCTTTGCCATCGCGAGTCTGCTTTTGATGTCCTCCTCGCTCCGTCCGTCATTGGTTATTTTACTGCCTAGGTAGCAGAATTCCTTAACTTCATTGACTTCGTGACCATCAATCCTGATCTTAAGTTTCTCGCTGTTCTCATTTCTACTACTTCTCATTACCTTCGTCTTTCTCCGATTTACTCTCAAACCATACTGTGTACTCATTAGACTGTTCATTCCGTTCAGCAGATCATTTAATTCTTCTTCACTTTCACTCAGGATAGCAACGTCATCAGCGAATCGTATCATTGATATCCTTTCACCTTGTATTTTAATTCCACTCCTGAACCTTTCTTTTATTTCCATCATTGCTTCCTCGATGTACAGAATGAAGAGTAGGGGCGAAAGGCTACAGCCTTGTCTTACATCCTACTTAATAAGAGCACTTCGTTATTGATCGTCCACTCTTATTATTCCCTCTTGGTTGTTGTACATATTGTATATGACCCGTCTCTCCCTATAGCTTACCCCTACTTTTTTCAGAATCTCGAACAGCTTGCACCATTTTACATTGTCGAACGCTTTTTCCAGCTCGACAAATTCTGTGAACATGTCCTGAATTTTCATTAGTCTAGCTCGATTTTTTATTAGAAGTCATGACGCAACTTCAGGTGATCTGTGCAAATAATAAGAATTTTTTTACAAAGAATCCTTGTCAGTGGTGTAAAGAACAAAGGGATAATGAAATGTAGTATTATAAAGTTGTGCTTGAAGAGTGCTCACAGAGATTGTTTTTGACGGGTCGTCGTCGAAAGATAACTCCCTTAGAGGCACGTCTTGTTAACAAATAGCGCGCTTAGCCGTTAGTCCTTATTTTAAACAAAGAGGATACCAGAACCCATAAAAATACCGGGTGTATTAAAAAGTATCATCCAATTTGGCACGTCTATATTCCTGAAACTAATAAACATATACAACGAATTTTGATTTTTTGATGAGCGGGAAATTCAAAAAGTTTTCTTTTTCATACCTTTTCGTAGGTGTTCAGTATGCTCCCATTGAGATGCACGGCATATGCAAACCAGTATTCAGATTATTTCCACAGTGCAGCAAGCTTGCCTTGAGGTACAGCTTCCACAGCTGCTGTTATGCGATGTCTGAAATGGTTCAAATGGCTTTAAGCACTATGGGACTTAACATCTGAGGTCATCAGTCACCTAGACTTAGAACTACTTAAACCTAACTAACCTACGGACATCACACACATGGTCTGCAATCAGTGTACGATACTTCTTGGCCGTGGTGGTGTCTTGCAGAGCTCCATCATGAATGCACTGTGTGTTCAGACACACTTGTACCTTGCTCAGCATTAAAATCTGATGTTAGTTCCGCCACAGTTTGCCAAATCACATTTTACCAGTCTTCCGAGCCTACGACGCCCTACGTCTTTAATGACAGGTAACTGCCCAACCCCACGATGTGTTGACGTGGTTTCACCTCGTGCGTCATCGAGGAGTCAGCTGGTATACGACAGTGACGGAGGTGCGGTCAGTGAGCACCGTCGGCAAACAGCTATGGACGGTTAGCAAGTGACTGCCGACTGGTGTGGGCTCTGCCGCGCCCTGTTGCTGATGTGTGCGGAAAACAGATCCCTGGTGCGAGACAGGCACGTAACATACGGATAAGGCTGAATGCGGAAGTGTTGATAACAGGTTCAAATGGCTCAGAGCACTATGGGACTTAACTTTTCAGGTCATCAGTCCCCTAGAACTTAGAACTACATAAACCTAACTAACCTAAGAACATCACACACATGCGTGCTCGAGGCAGGATTCAAACCTGCGATCTTAGCGGTTGCGCGGTTCCAGATTGTAGCGCCTAGAACCGCTCACCGGCCGGAGTGGCCGTGCGGTTCTAGGCGCTACAGTCTGGAACCAGGCGACCGATACGGTCGCGGGTTCGAATCCTGAAACGGGCACGGATGTGTGTGATGTCCTTAGGTTAGTTAGGTTTAATTAGTTCTAAGTTCTAGGCGACTGATGACCTCAGAAGTTAAGTCGCATAGTGCTCAGAGCCATTTTTTTAGAATCGCTCGGCCACTCCAGCCGACGATGGTAACAGGCTAGCGTTATTGTCAACTGTGGTTGCAAGTGGATAAACAGACTCGGCGGAGTGCAGTTTGTTTTCCGTGGTGCTCAGCATTTATTTCTACTACGGCTGGCTGGTTCTGAGCACTATGGGACTTAACATCTATGGTCATCAGTCCCCTAGAACTTAGAACTACTTAAACCTAACTAACCTAAGGACAGCACACAACACGCAGTCATCACGTTTCTACTACGGGTAGAGGCAGTTTAGAATAGTATTCCTCGTTAATCCTGTGGGTCACCGCAGTAGTGTAACTGGTACTCCGACTGTGGCCGATCGGCATTTGGGCGATATTGTTTCGCAAACATATGGTTTTTTCATGGCGTTGTCTTTGTTTTCGTTGTGGCTTCTGGGCATGGTCGCGTCGTTTGTTGGTGTGGTACATAGCTGCCTCCTAGAATAATATAGTGTGTTGCCAAACCTTATAGTTTACTATACTTGTAATTTGAAACATGAAAACTGCACCAGTTACTTGTGTACTGATGCTTAGTACCATGAGACTAAAGAGTTTATTCTCATTATAAGGAGCTTTAGTGCATTTGTGTACATGAATATTTTTGGTGATGTTTGCGTGTCTGATTTTCTGCCTCCATTGCGTCTTTTTGCGGATAGGCTACGATCGGAAAATCAGATAAAATGAATTTGACTATTTTTAAATGGTAATGTTACAAATGCTAGTTTCTTCGTCTACTTATATGTATTGTGCCTACGCCTTTATACAAAACATCACATCCACGCAAGCCATCACTTGCACGATATAGTTGCAGACTTTTCGCAAACATCTAATATGATGAACGGAATTAAGTTTTAGCGTACCTGTGTTTAGTACTACTGTTCGGTGCTATTCTTGCAAGACTGAAGATTAAATTAGATAAGATTAGATTAGATTAGTACTTGTTCCATAGATCATGAATACGAAACTTCGTAATGATGTGGAACGTGTCAGGTTAATAAAAGATGTCTATACAAGATATTACATTCCACAAAATATTATATAGCACTAAATATTTTTAATTTTTGTGGGGGTTGGGGAAATTACCCACTTACTATATCCAAAAATTCATCTAATGAGTAGAAGGAGTTGCATTAAGAAATTCTTTTAATTTCCTTTTAAATGCCATATAGCTATCTGTCAGACTTTTGATGCTATTAGGTAATTGACTTTAGGTAAAAGACTTTTGTGGTAGCATGATTTGCCCCTTCTGAGCCAAAGTTAGATTTACCCTTGTGTAGTGAAGATCGTCCTTTCTCCTAGAGTTGTAGCCATGTACACTGCTATTACTTTTGAATTCGTTCAGATTGTTAATAACAAATTTCATAAGTGAATATATATATATATATTGTGAGGCTACAGTGAAGATCTCTAGCTCCTTAAATAAGTGTCTGCGGTATGATCTTGGATGAGCTCCAGCAATTATTCTGATTATAAGCTTTTGTGCAATGAACACTCTTTTACTCAATGATGAGTTACCCCAGAATATGATGCCATACGAAAGCAGAGAATGGAAATAGGCGTGGTAAGGTAATTTACAGAGATATATACCCCCAAAATTTGCAAAGACCCTAGTAGCATAAGTAGCTAAAATCAAACGTTTCAGCAGATCTTCAGCGTGTTGTTTTGCGGTTCAACCCCTCATCAATGCATACACCTAGAAATTTTGAATATTTTACCTTAGCTAACGATTTCTGATAGAGGTCTATAGTTATTAATGGTGTCTTTCCATGTACTGTGTGGAACTGTATGTAATGTGTTTTGTCAAAGTTTAATGAGAGCCCATTTGCAGAGAACCACTTACTGATTTTCTGAAAAACATAGTTTAAAATTTCACCAGCTAATTCTTGTCTGTTGGGTGTGATAGCTATACGTGTATCATCAGCAAAAAGTACCAGCTTTGCATCTTCGTGAGTATAGAATGGCAAGTCATTAATGTATATTAAGAACTCAATGTGAACATGTTGCATTTTTCTCTGCCCGCAGTTCGCTTAAGCAGTCTCTGATGTCTACGCACATTCTGGAAATATAATCTGCATTATGACTTCGATGAGCTAGCGCCAAGGCGGCTTTCCATCGAAGTACGGTCCGGCCCGACTGTCTGGCGTGGTCGTTTGCACATGAGCGGGCGGTGCCACCGCGAATCCCGCTGGTTCCTTGCCGATTCTATTGCCCTCCCAGCGTGTCCTCTCTTCCACAGCCAAGTGCAACATGCATTTATAGTGGTTTCTTATTTAGGTGTACATGTAATCATTGGTACTGCTTGATACGTGGTTTATCAATGGAGATTAATGTATTCTGATTTGAGTTGACTCTTTCTTTTGCGTTTTAAATAAACGATGGTACACCTTTGAAAAAAAAAACGGTTGTCCTATTCTCATTTGCAGCTCAGCTACGTCAATTTTTAACATTTCACTACAATGGGCCATGACTTCTACATCCCGTTACACTGCTGTGGGACCCATTTGCGAGTCTCGATATCTCTTATTTTTACACTCACAGGGTTTGTAAACATGCCACATCCTTGTCCTCCTAACCTACCCTTTCCTGTAGGAGTGTGTCAATTACTACGATTCTCGGCATATGTAGGCTGTGTGGAAAAATTCAAATGGTTCAAATGGCTCTGAGCACTATGGGACTTAACGTCTGAGGTCAGCAGTCCTCTAGAACTTAGAACTACTTAAACCGAACTCACTTAAGGACGTCACACACATCCATGCCCGAGGCAGAATTCGAACCTGCGACCATAGCAGTCGCGCGGTTCCGGACTGAAGCGCCTAGAACCGCTCGACCACAGCGGCCAGCGCTGTGTGCAAAAACCGAACTTGGTGGTATTAGAGAAGACATTCAGTTAGGTCTTGGAGTTCCATAGCCGCACGGGATTAGCCGAGCGGTCTAACGGCGCTCCAGTCATGGGCAGTGCGGCTGGTCCCGGCGGGGGTTCGAGTCCTCCATCGGGCATGGGTGTGTGTTTGTCCTTAGGATAATTTAGGTTAAGTAGTGTATAAGCTTACGGACTGATAACCTTAGCGGTTAAGTCCCATAAGATTTCACACACATTTGAACATTTGATTTCGAGTTCTATAGGGTGAGCAAACTAAAACGGGTGTGGAAAATATTTCATGCACCTTAAGACAGACAACCACATTTACATCACCTACCCCGCTAGCATGTGGCATACGAGGTGTCACAGAAAATACTGATGATGATGTCTGGTTTGTGGTTCATCAGCGCTCCTACAATGTCCCAATCTTTACACAGTCGAATCTGGCCACTTTCACAAATGATGGTGAAATGATAAGAACGACACAAACACCCCGTCTTCGGGCTGAGAAAAATCCCCACCCCAGCCGGGAATCGAACCCGGAACCCCGTTATCCAGAGGCAGCAACGCTAGCCACTAAATCACGAGCTGCGGACTGAAAAGCAACGAGACAGATGTTTCTATCAACGAAAGTTTTTAATTCTTTTCAAACAACAATATTGTCCCCTACATGGTAGTTCGCTACGGCAGCTATTCACCGGCAGAGTCGGTGTTCCCAGTCTTGGGAGCATCGCTGAAGGGCTTCAGCTGATACGGCTTTTAACACATCCAGTCACATTTTTTTGAATATTCTCCAGAGTCCCAAAATCACGTCTTTTTAAGACAATTTTAGTTTGAGGACAAGAAAAAAGTCAAGTCAGACGATTCATATCAGATTAATTCAAGTGGCTCTAAGCACTATGGAGCTTAAATTTGAGGTCATCAGTCCCCTAGACTTAGAACTACGTAAATCTAACTAACCTAAGGACATAACACACATCCATGCCCGATCCGGGATTCGATCCTACGACTGTAGCAGTCGCGTGGTTCCGGACTGAAGCGCCTAGATAGAACAGGTCGACCACAGCAGCCAGCAGAGTAATTAGGGGCGTGGAGTGGAACAACAAGAATGCCTTTTGCGGTCAAAAATTCCAAAATGAAATTGGCCGTGTGAAATGGGACGTTGTCCTCAACGTCCGGTATCACTTGATTCACCGTTGTTTTGATCTTTGATTTGCTTATTCGAGTTTTTTCCGCTCGAGGAGATGTCTCAGTGTGCCATTTCTTACTTTGCCGCTTTATTTCAGGATCTTACTCAAAAATCCAGGATTCGTCACCCTTGATTACAAACTTAAACCATTTGTGGCCACCCGCGCGGAGTGGCCGAGCGGTTTGAGGCTCAATGTCACGGACTGCACCGGAGCTTCGAGTCCTCCCTCTGGCAAAGGTGTATGTGTTGTTCTTATTATAACTTAGTTTAAGTAGTGTGTAAGGCTAGGGACCGATGACCTCAGCAGTTTGGTCCCATAGGACTTCACACATACTTGAATATTTTTTTTATTCGTGACCATTAGCAATCCTCAACGCAGATGTTTCTTCAGTTGTCCTTCTGTTCCGTTATGAGGTACTCCCCAAGTTTAACATAAAACTTCATGGCAAACGTTGCTCTAAATTCCGCTGTTCCATATTCGTAACACACAACAAATACACAACTTCATTGATGGCGTGCTCGAAACTCACGTGATGGCTCTATGGATCTGAAACACGAACTCAGAATCTGGAAGGGATGAACACATCGATCTACACAAGTAGAATAACACAACGTTGCCAGATCTCTCGCTGTGCTGTCAGCATTATCACCTTTCTTACACACCTTGTAATTGGGTTGCCTACCTTAAGATGCATTAAATACACTCATGTTCAGGAAAAACAGAACACCTTGAACGACAAGAAATAGGACATCAATATTCACAGAACACATACATATACAGAAACGATTAGCATTTGAACGATGTCGGCCATTGGTTTCAAGGTCAACATCAATATCGCGGCGCAACTCCACCTACCGATAAAATGTACCTGTGGTTCTCGTTGTCACTATAAACGGAAGGTAATGCGTGAGTTGAGCAGACATGCAGAATGCAGACATATACGAGAACCGTACCATCAAATCAGTGAGTTTCAAAAAGGGCGCATTATTGGTATGAGAGAATGCGATTTATTCTCCTGGGGCATTGCTGCTCGTGTGAGTCGATGTGTTTCGGCAGTGCAACGGGTGTGTGCAGAATGGTTCACGGAAGACCACAGAATACAACGAGATGGGTCAGGTTGCGCCATCCAGACCACCCTTCCAGAAGATCGACGCCTCATCCGAGCGGCGTTGCAGGACAGATCTGCGTCCTCATCGGCTCTGGCACAACAATGGAAAAGTGTAACACATCATACACTATCAGAGATGACAGTCCGTCGCAGTTTATTGCGTCATGGCTTACGTGTGCGGCATTCACTTCTCTACCTACATTTGATGAATGTTTAGAAACATGCTATACAGCAACGGTGACTGGAAAAATGTCACCGGGGACAGGAATGGTATCAGATAGTGTTTCTTGACGATTCCAGGTTCTGCTTGTTTTAAAACGATGGCCGCGTTTTGGTTCGCCACAGACAGGGGACTGGCACCACAGTGACTGCATTCGCGCCAAACACGCAGCAATGACTCAGAACCTTATGGTGTGTGCCGCCATTGGATACAATCCCAGATCACATTTGGTACTTGTCCAGAGCACTGTGAGCAATGTGGTCCACGTGAATGACATCCTGCGACCCGTAACCATATCCTTTCTACAAAACACCCTAGAAGCAACTTTTCAGCAAGACAATGCGCGACCACATGTTGCTGCACGAACACCTGAGTTCTTGGTGTCACAGGGTGTCAGCGTTTTGCCTTGGCCCTGCAAGTCGCCAGACTTGACGACAGTCGGAAGTGTATGGGATATGGTGAATCGACGGGTGCAGCGCTGTGACCCATTGCCAACCAACACAGATAATCTTTGAAACCAGCTGAATGCAGCATGAAGGAAAATCGAAATGCCGTGTGACTAGGGCCTCCAGTCGGGTAGACCGTTCGCCTGGTGCAAGTATTTCGAGTTGACGCCACTTCGGCGACCTGCGTGTCGATGGGGATGAAATGATGATGAAAGACACACAACACCCAGTCATCACGAGGCAGAGAAAATCCCTGGCCCCGTCGGGAATCGAACCCGGGACCCTGTGCGCGGGAAGCGAGAACGCTACCGCAAGACCACGAGCTGCGGACAATGCAGCATGATGACTATACCACAGGACGCCACTCGCACCTTATACGCGTCGATGCCATCACGCATGGAACAAGTTATCAGAGCCCATGGTGAACTCTGTGCCTTGTAGGAAACAGGACAGATGCTGACCCGAGGTGACTGAAATAGTAATCATTTCTGCAGAACATACTAATGCACTTGCCCTGTGAATATGAACGTCCTATCTATAGTCGTGTAATGTGTCTGCTTATTCTGAACATGAGGGTATTTCCTGGGTTAGTTTCATTTTGACCGCCCTGTATTTCCAGTATTCTCAGCCAAGTGCCTCACGCCGGCGTGTCACAGTGCGTGGTATTTATATCAACAGAAGCAAGACACAGTGGTTAAGTCCACCTCCTGTGACAGCTGAGCATTCGAACCCAAACTCTGCACATTGCGCTAAATGGGTGCTGTATTGAATGAAGATACTTGTCACAAAGTGTGCCTCTCGGGATTAGCCGATCGGTCTAGGGGGCTACAGTCATAGTCTGTGCTGCTGATCCCGGCGGAGGTTCGAGTCCTCCCTCGGCCATGGGTGTGTGTGTTTGTCCTTAGGATAATTTAGCGTAAGTAGTGTGTAAGCTAAGGGACTGATGACCTTAGCAGTTAAGTCCCATAAGATTTCACACACATTTGAACATTTTTTTGTCGCATAGTCTTGCCACATTGTCATCCTTTCACGTCCATTTTCTGCCTAAAATATGCACGGTTAGGAAATTTGAGAAATTTTTTATTCGTGATAGGTGAAATCACTCTGTAAAACCAGAGTGAATTTTTCTTCATCCTGTACACAAACCTTTACTCACTGTCACAGCGCCAGTTACTGCATGTGCCTCTTTATATAGTTCCTTGGTAATATCACAACACCACTACACAACACATGTATGGGGATGTTAAGGGGCAATCAGTCTTGAAATGGAAACAATAGTGAGAAATCCGATGAACCTCTGCGCGGATGTGTTGGACAGTGTATCTAGTACGCCCTTTGATCGCTTAACGTCATTCTTTTTTCAGTGCAGTGAGCACGTAAAGATGACTCGAAAATAGTGGCTCCCACATAACGTAACTGTCATGCGTTATCTTCTTCATGATAATTCTGAGCCGCACACTACAAAGCCAATAAAAACGCGATTGGAGTTTTTTCGGTGGGAAGTGGTTGATCACCCTCCTTACAACCCGGATTTGGCTCCCTCTGATTTCCATCTCTGCTCCCATGAACCGCTGGCTATGAAGACAACATTTTCGCACAGACAGCTCGCTGTAGACCAACGTAGAAAATCGGCGGAGAGCACAGCCTGATGCCTTCTTCGACGAGAGTATTGGAAAGTGGGTACGACGCTACGATAGATGTCTAAGTCCGAGAGACGACTATGTCGAGAAGTAGCTGGAAGGTGTAGCTAACTGTTGCAAATAAAACATTGTTGATTTTCCCTGTGGTTTCCATTTCGCGACAGATCAAACCATGGAAAAAATAGTATATTACTAAACGGCTACATCATCCGGGTCCAGAAAAAAGTAGCTTATGTAACTGCTTCCAGGGGCAATAAAAATTTGATATTCAGTATCTTTTAAATAATTTTTCACCGAATTTAAAAATTTTAAATGCTGTCATAATCTGCTCGTTAAGGGGTATAACCTTGCATTAAAAGTTTAACAGAATAAGCCACTATCAAATTGGAAATTGTTAATACGTTTTGAGACAGCATAATTCATTACCCAGACTATATTCATCCAGTGTTCGAGAGTGAAATTACTTACCTACTTCCATCTGGCCTTACACACACGAGGGCTGTTAGGTAAGTAAGGTCCGATTGGTCGCGAAATGGAAACCATAGTGAAAATCAGATATTTAAAAAAAAAATTGCGGTATGGTCTTATGGGACAAACTACTGAGGTCATCAGTCCCTGAGCTTATGCACTACTTAATCTAGCTTTAACTCACGCGAAGGACAACACACACACCCATGCCTGAGGGAGGACTCGAACCTCCGACAGAGGGTGCTGCGTGAACCGTGACAAGACGCCTCAGAAATTTTTTATTCGTAATAGTTAGCCACACCTTCAAGCCATCTATGTAAACTGTTGTCGCCCTGACTTTGACATTTGTGGTAGCGGCGTACAAACATTCTAGTACACTCATCACAGAAAGCAGCTACCTGTGCTTTCTGTCAACTCTCTGTGCTGGTCTGCCGTTCTTTGTTTGTGCCAAAATCTTGTCTTCATAGCCAGAGGATCATGTGTGCAGAGATATACGCTGAAGGGAGCCAATTAAGGGCTGCATTGTTTGTGATCAAACACTTCCCATCGAAAATGCTGCAGAAGTGTCTTCATTGCCCCTACAGAATGCGGCTGAGAATTTTCTTGAAGAAAGAAACGCTGACATTTATGTTATGTGGGATGCATAGCTTCAGGCGAAATCTCTCACCAGATCCACATACTTGGTGGTAGACACTGTTGTTGTAGGCATTTCTACGCGATCATTGTGTGCCCCAAACTGAAAAGAGTAACGTTGCGGTATCTGCGGGCAAACTAGAGACACTGCCCAACACATCTATGCAAAGATTCATCGGATTTTCACAGTGGTTTCCATTTCGTGACAAATCGGAATTTACTTTCCGAATACGCCCCGTAATTTCAAATAATTGCGAAACTTCTTTCGTTGACATCTTCTACAAAATAATGTTAAAAATATTTGTAACTTGCTACTTTTTCGCTGTTCATGCAGCAGAATTTCAGTATCAGGTACAGTGGTTTCCATTTCGTGCCAAATCGGAATTTACTTTCCGAATACGCCCTGTAATTTCAAATAATTTCGAAACTTCTCTCGTTGACATCTTCTACAAAATAATGTTAAAAATATTTGTAACTTGCTACTTTTTCGCTGTTCATGCAGCAGAATTTCAGTATCAGGTACGTTATTTTAATTTATTACTTCTTTACTAACTTCAGCCATATACAGTAGGTTGCGCAGAATACTCACACATTATCTCATTTAAACAAATTAGTTGCTTTATTCATGGGAGTTCTATTTCTTTAAGAAATCAGGGGACAAGGGTTGTTTGCAGTGAGCTTCGTGGACAGAAATATAGTTTATCCTGTCCTTTGTGGTCAGTCTAGTTCCGCCGCAGTTACGGTTAAATTCCATTTGGAAAGCTACATAAGAATGATATCAGCAACTGAAGATCAAAGACGACAGTTTGAGGGAAATGATAGCGGGCTTACAGCTAAGAACAGGTGCATTAGTGACAGAAATAACGCATACGCTATTCGTTTTCCACAGAATGACATTCCATATCTTGTGGGAAACAATCTGCAAGCGCTTGAAGGCAACAGGTGTGTCTGGAAGAGCAGAATTCACGGAAGCCACTGAAACAGGTGCTCAGGAAGGGATCTGGCATGCAAGCGCTTCCGCGAAACACTGCTCTGAGAGACCGAGCACAACCACTAGGACATGTAATTGCCTCAGTTATAGCAGAGCACGGACAAATGAAGACCAAGGTCCCACGCAACATATGCTAGATTCCTCTTTGTAGTACTGCACGGAACAGCTTTGGCCAGAATGGAGGAATGTTTTGGTATGTGACAGTGTCCCTTACACCAGAATGTTGCACACAAAATGTAAATGTATGAACCTTTGCAGCACCACCCACCTGCTGCAAGGGCGAGGGAGTGACAGTATTCTTACCTTGGACTAAAGCCACACTGCTGTGAGAATGTGGAGGAGAATCATTTTCTTCTTTAAGTTCCAAAGGTCCAGTATCAAAACCTTCGAAAATTTTAATGGTAAGGCACTGTTTCCATTTCAAAACATTATTTCAGTGCGTTTCCTCCCTACACAGGAACAGCAAATCGACAGATATTTTACACCATACCATTTAAGAGCATGACGGAATTGCACTATAATCTCGGTACACATAAGTTTTATTAACAGTATAGAGAGGTCGTGTTTCAGTCAAAATTACCTCACTCCGAAAATCGGGGAAAAGTAAAAGAAAAAAATTAAAGAAAGAAAGGCAGAAGGAGGGATGTATATTCACGTATAGAGAGTGTGTGTGTGTGTGTGTGTGTGTCTGTGTGTGTGTGTGTGTGAGAGAGAGAGAGAGAGAGAGAGAGAGAGAGAGGGAGAGAGAGAGAGAAGCTATCTTCAGGACCACAGAATGCACAACAATTTGTGTTCCACAAACATAGCCACTGGATTACGCTGAATACAAAGCGTTGCCTCTTTCAGATTTCAATGAGCTTAAAGTCTTGTCTGAACGTAGAACATATTTCTGCTGGACAAGAATTTAAGATCACATTTTAATTCGTAACGTTACAGGGGGGTTCTGATTTCGGACGTCACCCATCATCAAATGAAAAGGACGGATCAAGGAACGAAATCGCTAACTAATCACTTCGTAGTAGATGTTTTAAGATGAATACACAGTTTATAGTGACTGTCTCCGTTTGTAACTAATTCCTTTAGTTCTGTGATGAGTTAATATTCGAAACCAGTTTGAATGAGCGTTTTACAATTATTGCTGAAAATGTAACACAAAAATCCCAAATAATTATGCACTAAATACAGTGATGTTATTTCCAAGAGCAGACCAGGAATTCTGTAAAACTGTACCGAATGTACAAAATGAAGCACCAATGTGTGTGCCGAAAAAGTACATATGGTGTATAAAAATTCTTTTAACAGGCACAGTAAATGAGTTACTCGCATTAGGGAAATTTACAACGTGTTTCAAACAGGCAAGTGTGGTGCCTCTGCTAAAAAATGGTAATGCAGAAGAAGCCTTTTCCTGCTGACACCGTTCTTAAAAATGATACAATCAATTACGAAAAATAGGTTTAGATTTATGTGAAGAAATACAGCTTTGTAACTGAATCAGCCTTAGAATCAGACAAAATATAATTCATAAACCTGATACTTCATGCTTTTGACAAGGATGAGTGCATCACAGGAATATTCTTAGATTTGTTAAGATTTTTACTGCTGTTGACCGAAGGATTTTAGAAGATAGTAATAAGAAGCGAACTTAATGACTACTTCTGATCGTACCTAGAGGACAGTGTACAAAGAGTAGAGGTAACACGAATCTCAAATAAGGCCAAACTTTGAGATATACATCTATCAGAAACAGATCCAGCAACGTAAATGTTCTTCAGATATCATATTAGAACCAGTACTATTCCTATTATAAGTCAGTGACTTTCACGATAGTTTACGTCATGGGGCAGAAGTTCTTTTTGGTGTTGACAACAATATCGCATAGAACACAAGATAAATATTTGCAGAGAAAGGAAATAAAAGCTTCAAGGAAGCCAAAATTGTTCAGTATGCAGTAAAGTGACTTTGAACATAAAGAAAAAAAAGCTATGAATTTCAGTTTCAAGAAGTAAAATAGCTCTCTTGATCTGAATGAAGGTTCGCAACAAAAACATAATTTTAGGAATAATTATTGATTATCAGTTGATTATCAGTTGAAGTAGTATGAACACACAAAGATAATTACAAAAAGAATGGCATCAACATGTTTGCCCTTAGAGTTCTAAGCCATTGTCTTTTTAATTACTTACTATTAATGTGTGCACTCAATTCTTAGCTACAAAATTGTTTGCTGGGGTCAAATGCACAAAATATGAACACAGTTTTCAAGTTACATAGAAAGGCTATGTGTTTGAGCTCATTGTAAAGGTCTCTGCAAATAACTGGACATTTAATATAACATGAGTACATTTACCAGTCAATTGTGCACATAAAAATAACATTTGATAATTACTGAACAAACAGCTCTGTCAATGGTCATGAAACAAATCCAGACTTTCATTTAACAAAAAAGGATGAAAATAACATTCAAAACGGCATTTTCTATCGAGGAATAAATCTACCAAAAAATTTCCAAAAGCGTTTGAAGAGATTACTAGAAAATCCTTATTTAAAAAGGCAGTTAGGAATAATATAATACGCAAGGGAGAATTACTTATACAACAGAGAGTATGAGTGCAGTAAAAACTGATGTTTAGGTAAACAACACTAATACTAATAATAATAATAAGGAAACTATCATTTCACATAACACTTCCACATTATATTTCTTTCTTCCCTTTTTACTTGTTTCTTTTCTGGGAAACCTTACTCTAAAAGTTATGTGGCATATATTAGTAACATCTTACCCTCATCATCAGTTTGACATCTGATGTACATATAAAGGAGGCTGAAAAATTATTTCCAGAATTTCTGCAGAGGAGAAAAGTGGCATCACTTCTGTCTCTGAGCTGGTCGTGGATTTTGTTCCAAAAATTAACAACATAGAGACAGAAGTAATGGCACTTTCTGCAGGACCTGACCATCATTTTGTAGGGCAGTGCTCAAGCACGTACAGTGGAAGCTGTTCCTGATTTGTTTGACTGATGGGGCTGCTAAGTGCTATACCACCTACTGCACTCCCCTGACTTATGCCGTCGAGAGTTCAACTCAGTTTCTAAACTGAAGGAAACACTTCATGGCATTCGCTTCAGAACTGCTGCAAATTCCTCGGCATTAGACTGCGCCGCTCGAACTGTCCACAAACCTGGCACTGCTAAGAGTATCTACGACTTCCACATCGCTGGCAACGGGTTATACACAATGCTGGTGAATACTTTGATGGTCAGTAAAACTTTGAAACAATTATCTGTTTTGTACGAGCTGTGAATAAACAATTGATGCTATTGAAGTTCCGACCCTTGTAGTTTGTAAAGGAAGAAGACGGAATAAATCTTTAGGGCGTACATATTATCCTGCTTCTCATACTCCATTTTAGAGTTTGATTCGAACAGTAAGTGATCAAAATGGAAATCGAACGGGAACAGAAGTAAAGTAACGAAAAGAAGTAGATTACAAGAGTGTTTCATTAAAATAAGTAAAAGGTAGGATAATTTATAATAGAAAGATAGTGAAATGCAGCTGTTGGATGGTAGATGGCGCCGGTTAATCGTAGATCCATGTTGCTTTCTCCTGACTACAGTTCTTGCTGTACTATTCAGGGTAGCGGACGCACCCGCAAGGAGTGGCCCACTGCCCAGTGTGCCGTGCGTCCACAAAGCTCTGTAGATGACTACGACACTGCTGATCTTTGCAAGCTTACGATGGTGCGCAATAACACTTCTGACTAAGAACTCAAATGTCAGGAAATAAGTTCTTCATAAATTTCGAAATAAAACTTTTGCTTGAAGACACTGCCCAGCTTTAACTGTCAGAAGTCGAAAACATGTTTCATACGGTTAAACATTTTTTTTTTATTCCTGCTTCATTACATACAACTGAATGTATTTTAAAAATACGCATTTATGAATGAATGTTTGGGAAAAGCACCCTTGGTCTTTCATTAGTAGTCAGAAGGATCTCGGTCCCGGTTTCTGAACCCTGCCATGGCTTAGATTTTGAGTAAATATCATTTCAATGTCGGCCCAAGACTTCCGGCATAAGAAGTCAGCGTCATTCAACCAACGGCCTTGTCAAAGACAGCAGAGTAGTGGAGAGAGGGTCAGGGCAGTCTCTTCCCCTTGGGCTGCGAAACTGCACCTAAAAACGGAAGAATCAGCAATGAACAGCGGCATGAGGATACACAACGCAAGGCAGAAAACTGACTTAAAGGTACATAATGTGTATCTACAGGACATGTGGCCCATAACTGAAAAGTGTCATAATGATCTCTCCATTTTGCGAAAGATTTCGGACTAGTCCCCCATTCCGATCCCCAGGACTAGGCTGCCGAGGGTGAGGTGACCGTGAGGAAAGGACTGAACAATCAACTAAAGGATAACGTTCTACGAGTCAGGACATGGAATGTCAGAAGTCCGAACGTGGTAGGAAAGTGAGTAAATCTGAAGTGTGAATGCAAAAGGTTCAGTCTAGATATAGTAGGGGTCAGTGAAGTGAATGGGAAGAAGAGAAGTATTCATGGTCAGATGAGTATAGGGTAATATCAACAGCAGCAGAAAATGGTCTTACGGGTATCGAATTCATTATGAATACGAAGGTAGGTTATAGCGCAAATTACTGTGAACAGTTCAGTGTATTGTAATCATCAGCAAACCAACACCAACAACGATAGTTCAGAAGTTCAGCTATACATGCCGACGTCGCAAGCAGAACATGAAGAAATAGAGAATGTATATGAGGATATTGAACACGTAATTCGGTACGTAAAGGGAGATGAAAGTCTAATAGTGATCGGGCATTAGAATGCAGTTGTAGGGGAAGGAGTAGATGAAAGGGTTAGGGGAGAATATGGGCTTGGTAGTGGGAATGAAAGAGGAGAAAGACTAACTGAGTTTTACAATAACTTTCAGCTAGTAATAGAGAGTCCTCTTTTCAAGAATCTCAAAAGGAGGAGATATTCGTAATAAAGGCTGGGAGATACGGGAAGATTTCAGTTATATTACATCAGTCAGGCGCCTGCGGCCTTGCCGCAGTGGCAACACCGGTTCCCGTCAGATCACCAAAGTTAAGCGCTGTCGGCTGGGCTAGCACTTGGATGGGTGACCATTCGGTCTGCCGAGCGCTGTTGGCAAGCGGGCTGCACTCAGCCCTTGTGAGGCTACTGGGGAGCTACTTGATTGAGAAGTAGCGGCTCCGGTCTCGGAAACTGAGGCACGGCCGGGAGAGCGATGTGCTGATCATATGTCCCTCCATATATGCATCCAGTGACGCCTGCGGACTGAAGATACACGGCGGCCGGTCGGTACCGTTGGGCCTTCCAAGACCTGTTCGGACGGAGGTTTTTTTTTTTACATCAGTCAGGCAGAGATTCCGAAATTAGACACTGAGTTGTAAAGTGTAGCATGAGCAGACTCAGATAACAGTTTAGTAGTAATGAAGAGTAAGCTTAACAGACTAGCCAGGAAGGATCAATGCGCAAAGAAGTGGGATACAAAAGTACTAAGGAATGAAGTAACATGCTTGAAGTTCTCTGAGCCTGTAGGAATAGCTAAGTAGGCAGTTCAGACGAAGAGGAATGGACAGCCGTAGAATGGGCAATAACAGAAGTCGAAAAGAAAAGAAGTAGGTTCAAAGAAGGTAACAGCGAAGAAAATATGGGTAACATGAGAAATACTTCAGATGTTCGACGAAAGAAGGAAGTACTAAAATATTCAGCGTACTTCAGGAACACGGAAATACAACCACTTAGGAATGAAATAAAGACAAAGTGCAGGGAAGCTAAAGAGAAATGGCTGCATAAAAGTGCGAATAAAGCGAAAAATAAATGATTATCAGAATGACTGACTCAACGTGTAGGAAAGCCCAAACAACCGTCGATGGAATTAAAAGTAAATGAGGCAACATCATGTATGCAACGGGAATTCCATGTTAAAAAGTAGAGGAGAGAGCGGATAGGTGGAAGGAGTACACTGAAGGAAGGGAAGAGGAGGAATATTTGCCTGTTGACAGGATAGCAGAAGGAACAGCAGTCAATGTAAATGAGACAGTGCATCCAGTATTAGAATCATAATTTAAAAGTGCTTTAGAAGGCTTAAGGTCGAATAAAGTAGAAAGGATAGATAAGATTCCATCAGAATTTCTGAAGTCATTGGGAGAAGTGGCAACAAAACGTCTAGTTACGTTCGTGTGCAGAATGTATGAGTCTGGCGATATACCATCTGAGATTCGGAGGTACATCATTACACAGTTTCGAAGATTGCAAGAGCCGACAAGAGGGAGAATTATCATACAATTAGCTTAACAGCTCACGCATCTATGTTGTTGCAAGAACAATATACATAAGAACTGAAAAGAAGATTGAAGGTGTATTAGGTGAGGGTTAATTCCGGTTTGGGAAAGATAAAGACACCAGAGAGGCAACTGCAGTTGATAATGGACGGAAGACTAAAGCAAAATCAAGACACTTTCTGTGGGATTGTCGATATGGAAGAAGCGTTCGACAGTGATCAGTGGTGTAACATGTTCGAAATTCTGGGAAAAACTGGGTAAATTATAGGGTAAAGAATATATATTAGAAAAGTAAGTGTACAACGTACGTGCCAGTATAACTCAGAAACGAGTCACGGTACGATCAGAGGAGTCATGTGGTGATGTAGCCCTCTATCCCCCATCCATGAAGAAGGTTCCCGTTTTTACCAGAAGGACGTGCTTTTGAAGATATAAGGACTTGGACGTTACGCCCTATAGAAATTTCTAGAACATTCAGGAGCATTTGAGAGTATTCTAGAACATTCTAGAACATTCGAGAGTATTCGAGAGGATTCTATAACATTCCACAATGTTCCGGAATATTCCACTATGATCCGGAATGTTCCGGAACGTTTATGAATAGTCTGGAACATTCGGGAAGGTTTCAGATGGCAGAATAACCCATGAAGGACGGATCAAGGAGGACATTAAAAGCAGACTAGCAATAGTAAAAAGTGCATTCCTGGCCAAGAGAAGTCTACATAAGTCTTAATTTGAGGAATTAATTTTTGAGAATGTACGTTTGGACCACAACATTGCATGGTAGTGAAACATGGACTGTGGGAAAACTGGAAGAGAAGAGAATCTCAGCATTTAAGATGTGGTGTAACAGAAAAATGTTGGAAATTAGGAGCATCGGTACGGTAATGACTGAGGAGGTTCTCCGGAGAATCGTCGAGGAAAAGAGTGTATGGTAAACACTGACAAGAAGAAGGGACAGGTTGGTAGGAAATGAGTAACTTCCATGGTAGTAGAGGGATCTGCAGAGGGTAACAACTGTAGAGGAAAAAAAAAAGACTGAAATACATCCAGCAAATAACTGAGGACACAGGTTGCAAGTGCTACACTGAGATGAAGAGGTTTGCACAGGAGAGGAACTCGTGATGGGCCGCATCAAACTAGTCAGAAGGCTAATGACTCAAAATAAAAAAAGTTAAATAAAATAAAATGAGAGAGAGAGTAGATCCACGTTATGCATGAACCAATGATCTCTAGGATCACTTTGCATCCCATTTACAGCTGCCTAAAGTACGCATGACCGTTTTGGCTTGTGTTATTTTTACATGCCATCACCTGTTACAGTGCAACAGAATGAGAGATATATTGCGTTTTCTTGTAACGACTGTCTTCCTTTTAAACTTTTACTATAGTAGCTAGTAATATATTTTCTTTCACTTTTATTGTAGATTCTGAAGATGGCTACGGCATACAACGAGGGTGAGTCAAATGGGAACCTTAAATTTGTAATAACAAACAGAAATTTCGCGCCGTTATCCTGTAAGTTGTTAAGCGTGCTACAAACAGCGTGCAGAATGGCCTGTAGGTGGCAGCATAGTGCAGATGCACACATGCAGTCGCAGTATGAGTATCAAGATGGCCACCCCACTTGCGACTTGCACCAGTGAAGAACAGCGTTCTGTGATTCGGTTTTTGCTTAGTGAAGGTGTGAAACCTATTGAAATTCATCGACGAATGAGGGTTCAGTACGGTGATGCATGTTTCTCACAGCAGCAAGTCTACGAATCGAGTAGGAAGTTCGCAAGTGGTGTGACTTCAGTGGAAGATGCTCCTCGTCCTGGTCAGGCACAATGAGTTGTGACTCCACAGAACATTGCAACAGTTGAAGCCATAGTGAAGGAAAACCGCCGAGTGTCACTGAATGGTATTGCAGCATGTTTACAGATTAGTCGTGGGTCAGCACACCTCATTGTGCATGATGTGCTCCAGTTTCACAAGTGTCTGCAAGATGAGTGCCACGGCAGCTGACTCCTGAAATGAGAGAACGACGTGTTGATGCCTGTGAAGAATTTCTTCGGCGCTTTGAACGAGAAGGTGATGGATTCCTTGCAAGAATCGTTACTGGGGACGAAACCTGGGTTCACTTCCACCGGAAACGAAGAGAGCGAGCAAAGAATGGCGCCATTCCTCATCACCAAAACCAAAGAAGTTTCGAACAGAACCATCAGCAGGGAAGGTTATGCTGACTCTCTCTTGGGACGAAAAAGGCGTCATTTTGGACCATTACATGCCTAGAGGGACCACTGTCACCAGTGCATCATACACAGATCTCCTAAAAAATCATCTGCGGCCTGCAATCAAATCTAAGTGCCGTGGATTGCTGTCAGCATGTGTCCTTTTGCAACATGACAACATGACAACCCAAGGCCCCACACTGCCTGTACAACAGTTACAACAATCACAGATCTGCATTTTGAGTGTCTTCCTCATCCACCATACTCATCAGACCTTGCCCCAAGTGATTTCCATATGTATGGACCACTGAAAGGCGCCATGGGGGGAAGAAGTTCTGTTCTGATGAAGAGGTACGCCACGCGGTGCGTGAGTGGTTGCGCGGACTACCAAAACAATTTTTTTCTAAAGGAATGTATGCGCTTTGTAAGTGCTGAAGGACTTGCATAGAGCATGGGAGAGATTATGTTGAAAACTGATACAGCTTTGTACCACTTCTGCACAATAAATAATATTTTTAAAAAATATTTAAGATTTTCCCTTGACTCACCCTCGTACAAAGCGGTAATTTTATTCAAGAAATGTTGCTATCAAGAGAGTGAAATAAAAGTCATATATATCATTATCACTCAACAGTGTGTCATTTTATGCCAAATTCTATTTAGTTTTATATCAAAAATTACCACCAGTAAGTAAGGTAATTTGTCTGACGAATCGTTACCAGTGACAGCAGTAGAAATTAGCTATGCTTCCGTGAATGGATTAGGAATGATGGGAAGGATCGAAGGGAGCTATGCTGTTATAACACCAGCTATACTGTGTACTCACTGCAGAAATCGCTTTTACTCTTCACGGTGAAACTACTATTGACCACAGAGATTAAAATGAGTTGATGGTAGTTATGGTTTATGATGCTGTTATTTCAGTCAGTGTTAACAAGTGGTTTGAAACAGAAAGATGTCAACTCCAGCATTCGTCCCATCCATTTGTTCATGAGTGCCGTTGCAAAATACTGCTCGCCGGTAAAAACTTGTCACGTACCTCCTACAAGGTTTGTGAGGTAGTTAACTCGAATTTCGTGCAGTGGCCTCTGTTCCAGTGATGTAGATAGTCCGCTTCAGCTAGGCGCTGTTGGAGACGCGGAGGCTCCCGTTCGTCAGAGCTCAACACTCTCCTACGGGGCCTCAGGGAGTTCTGCCCGCGAGGTCGGACACTTTAATCTTTTCGGGTCGAGTTGCTCGTTACTGACAGAAAGGAACGAGATTCCGGCCGCCGCTAAATAAATCATAGAGCTCACTCGCAGGACGCCGGATTCATGGTGTGCGTCAGAGTGGCCCGCCCCAGCGGAGGAGAGAAGGGCGAGAAGGGGGTGGGGTGGAGAGAGGAGGGGCTGGAGGTGTGGGTGGCGCCCATTTTTCCAGACGTAAAATATCGGCGACCGCTGCGGATCGCGTGGGCACGCCCCGAGGCAACAGCGACAGTGAGAGATGTGCATGCCGCGCCGGGGAAGTCCGCCTCCCACGGCTGCCAACCTTCCGCGCTGATGCGTTAGCGCTCCGTGCTAGATCACGGGAAAGCGAAAATCGAGCTGTTTCGGGTGAGAACGTCCCATCAGCCAGCAGAGGCGCTCTATATTTTGTGATGGGAACATCCGAATAAAAACAACCGACTCCTTCAGATGCATAATTCACTCATTCTTCTGAGGGCGATCACTTTATGGGAGCAGACGAATGAAGTCAATCTATTTAGTCGGTCGTAGTTCTACGCATCGGCTGCACTATTCATTCATTCTTTTGAGCGAAACGTGTCTGTCGGAACAATAGAACGTAAACAGATGAGTCGGTTGTGGTTGTGTGTATCAACGTCTTTCGACTGAAGCTTGTCTGTGGGATTCAGTCTGGCACATTCAGTTCTGAGCAGAAGCAATCGATCATTTTGCCATTTTGAAATCATTATTGTTGACTGAACGCTGTAATCGCCTTTCGTCTCTGTTATTGCCGTTCCGTTATTTGCTTTCCATTGAGCGCTAATATGTGGCTTTTTGTTCACTATATCGTTCATGATTAAGAATAGGCGTTTTCTTTGTAGTGAACGTTGTGTTGGAACCGAAATGCAGAAACGCTCAGTTGCATGAGATTCAATGAAGTCATAGTAAAGGACAAAAATTAATCCTCATAATAAATTCACTGCAAAATACAGTATCTGCAGAGATGAATCATATTAGAAATCTACATTAACCGATGATATTGGAAGCATATTAATGAAGAATAGAGACAAATATACCTACCAAGAAAAAGCTCTTAACGATTGGCTTTATATTTTCACAGAGAATGTGATTATGTCATGAAATAGCTAAAAAAACATTTGCTAAAAGGCGAGAATTAGTAAGGGGTTCAAACTAGCACAAGCGAAAGAACTGCAATAAATTTGTTCAGTATTCTTGAATTAATTAAACATAAATTTACAATATAGCTCCAGTTATTGACCTTTCAAAATCATCAATGATCCACATTCAATATCAGAGGTATGAAAAAGATGGTACTTAAGTAAACAGAAACATAAATTTTGTAAATACTACATTTTTAGAAATGTAATTTTTATTCATTTCTCGTTGAAATACGATAGGTTATATGTTTCTGAGGAAGTTGGCAGCCCTCGTAATGGTTCACATATAACCTAAAAGGCCGGCCTGGATGGCCAAGCGGTTCTAGGCGCTACAGTCTGGAACCGCGTGACCGCTAGGGTCGCAGGTTCGAATCCTGCCTCGGGCATGGATGTGTGTGATGTCCTTAGGTTAGTTAGGTTTAAGTAGTTCGAAGTTCTAGGGGACTGATGACCTCAGAAGTTAAGTCCCATAGTGCTCAGAGCCATTTGAACCATTTAACCTAAAAGGCTGAAAATGTATGTGAATAAAATCACTCAAACCTAGAGACTAGGTGAAAACATCCATACGTCTGCTGTAACTGTAAGAGACATCGAACATTCATAGCTGTCCCAGTAGTAGTAGTAGTAGCAGTAGCTATATTCATCCTTAGATCTCTTTTTAGAAGTTTAGACCAATTAAAAAGAAGCCAATTCGTAAACACATATACTTACAGAACTCTACTTAGAAACAATCATTAGATTTACTCCTGGTATACAATACTTTTTTTAAAAATAACTTATTAAATAATGTAATGCCTCACTGTTCACTCATATCTCACTATCAGTCACTGCACACACTATACACATATTGTTTCATAACACATCACTCACTACACACACACACACACGCACACACACACACACACACACACACACACACACACACACACACTGATTATCTCTGGGCCATTTTCTGTACCACAACTTCCCATTTGATATCCTGAAAAACTGGGTCAGCATCCCTCCATAATGAGTGAGATGTTGAAGTCAGAAAGAGGAAGAGGTGTTAGTACTGTGCTGCGCTTAGCTTAGGGGTAAGTATTTCTAGAAAGGAAAAAAGGACAAACATTAAGTGAAGGTGCTATGTGGAATTTTGGATAATTTATAATCATTATTATTTAACTGTCTAACATTTTTTTTATCTAGCCCCTACTCTGTTTTATCTAAGTAATCCATCAATGTATAAAATTTATTGCATAACAGGTACTTTTCAGCTGCCTTTTTAAATAAGTGTATTTTGGCAATTTCTTTCATCTCTTTTGGTAATATGTTGTACAGTTTTATTCCATGGTAGGAAATGCTGTTTTGAGTTTTATGTTTCTTTTTCCTTGGTAAATGTAAGTTGAGTCGAGCTCTTGCCCCATGCTCATGGACAGAGCTGTTTGTGCAGCAATTATTAATGTTATTTTTGATGTGTGCAACTGACTGGAAATTGTATTCACATGGAGCAGTTAATATCCCCGCTGCTTTGAACAGATCTTTACAATGAGCTCGACTACTATTTTTGGTTATTATTCTCATGGCTCTTTTCTAAAGTTTGAAAATTGTGTTCATATTTCATGCATTTGATCCCCATAAAAATGCTATTGCTAAGAATTGAGTGTACATATGAATATTATGTAAATAAAAGACAGTGAATGTTACACACTGATGATAGAATTCTAAGAGCATAACATTCTGATGACATTCTGTTTGCAAGTACCTTTGTGTGTTCACACCACTTCAACTGAGAATCAATATTCATTCCTAGAAATTTAGCATTTGTTATACAGTCTATTGATGTACCATGTATATTTAATTTAATATTGTCATTTTTCCTCTTCAGACAGAAATTCATGGCATTAGTTTTCTTTATGTTCGATCTCAATTTATTGCTTATTGACCAATCATAAACTTCCTTGAGTGTTTCATTTGCTTTCTCAGTTCTCTTGTTTTCTCAGTGACTGTAATACTGCTGTCATCAGGGAAGAGAATTTTTCACCATGATTAACACTACTGGGAAAGTCATTAATGTTTATCAGGAATAGTATTGGTCCTAATATGCTACCTTGAGGAATCCCTACAGTAATGTATTTTGGTTCTGATAAGTGCTTTACTAAGTGTTTGGATCTATTTGAAGTATGTGTTATCTCCACTCTTTGTACCCCATCTGCTATGTATGATCGAAACTATTGATTATCTACCCCTCTTATTCCTAATGCTTCTAATTTATTTAACAGAATCTTGTGGTCGTCTGCATCAAACGCCTTAGAAAGATCCAAAAATATGCCTGTAACATACTCACCTTAATCAAGAGCATCAAGTACAACTTTAGCGAATTCCACTATGGTTGACATTGTATTATTGTCACTTCGGAAACCAAACTGTGGTTTGCTTAAAATGTTGTATTTATTCAGGTAACTCATTAATCTGACTTCCATAATTGCTTCAATTATTTTTGAGAATGCTGACAGCAGGGAAATGGGCTGGTAATTTTCTATGTCTTCTGCATTACCTTTCTTAAGCAGAGGTACAACCCTTGCCTTGTTTTAACTTCTCTGGAAATGTCCCAGCCCTAGAGACTAGTTTCATTCGAGTAAAAAGCCCACTAAACGAAAAGAATGGATATAATCCAGTTGGCTTTTTTACCATGGGCGTTCACAGAAATTTTTCGTTGGGGATGGGTGGGGGGAGCGGAGGACGGCAAGACGTAAAAAATTGCTATATTTCATAAAAACGAGGTGGTCAAATACGAGAGTTGTCGAGTGATCAGAAGTATATTTTACAACTGACACAAAAATTATTATATCCCAGAAAACTGATGGTTATCCATTCAGTATATGAATAAATACCATTTACTCTAGATTCCATAGGGGGAGGGGGTCGAAAATCCCTGTCAAAAATCCCTCTCTCACCCATCCACATCCCCTGCGGATGGCTATGGTTGTCCCATAACAACTTTTAGGCTCAATGCATCTACCTTGCATGTGAAAAGATTTAATAATACCTACTGAAGCTACATCTGTGTCTTGTGGTTCAGAACCTACTTCCTGTTGTGCACTCCGTTGTTACTGTTTGGTGATCGACCAACGCCCTGTGTCGCTGTTCTTTCATTATATTTTACCAGCTTAGTGCCCAGTGTCGCCTGAGTATGCATTTATTTCAATCTTAGGCCATCTTCATCCGTCTCAGCTTTCCCCATCCATCTGTCTTCTCCTTCAGCCTGTCTCTGGCCATCTCCTGTTTCACCCTTCACACTCTCGACCACCCCTAACATTCTTTCCATTTCCTCGAGCCTCTCTTCTGTCCTTCTACCCCCTCTCTGTGTCTGTCTGCTCCTCTCACAGTCCATCTGCTCCTCCAACCTGTGTTCGTCTCCTCCCCCCTCTCTTTGTCCATTTTCTCTTCCCCCACACTCTTTCTGTGTCTTCCTTCAACTCTCGCTTTCCATTTCCTTCTGCCCCTCTCCCTGTCCATCTCCTTCTCTCTGGTTCCTATGTCTGTCTCTTCTTCTCCCCATTCTCTATACTTCTGCTCCGCTTTATTTCTCCAATTCCTCCTCCCCTCTCTCTGTTCATAACCTCCTCTCCTCTCTCTCTTTCTGTCTCTTTCTCCCCTTGTATCTGTCCATCTCTTTCTCTAATTACCTCCTCCTCTCTCCTCTCTCAATCCATGTGCCCTTGCCCTTTCTCAGTCCAGCTCTTCCTCCCTCTTGTCAGTCCCCATCTACTCTTTCTCTCACTCTGTCTGTCCATCTCCTATTCTCACCTTTTCCCTTCATGTTATCACCACCAACCCGGAAGGAGGCTGGCAGTTCTTAGCCCCACGGTATCTCTTATGAGATAGTATATAACATGTGTACCAAATTTGGTTGGAATCGTTACACAGGTTTAGGATAACCTATTTACCAGTGGATTTGCCTATGTACACACATTTCAGATATATTTAATATTTATTTAACATATGTCACACATATCTGAACACAGATTTTACGTGTTTCTCTAGTGAATTACGCCCTGTAGTTTCATTTTAACGCAGCTCTATTTTTATGACGCCATACCTCCTGAACTATGTCGTACAATGATATAATTTTGCAGTTATACTCAGTGGTATATGTGGCTACTGTTTGCGGAATGTATTGTGAATGGAATTAGTAGTACAGAAGTACTGACTTACACTACTTGCCATTAAAATTGCTACACCACGAAGATGACGTGCTACAGACGCGAAATTTAACCTACAAGGAGAAGATGCTGTGATATGCAAATGATTAGCTTTTCAGAGCATTCACACAAGGTTGGCGCCGGTGGTGACACCTACAACGTGCTCACACGAGGAAAGTTTCCAACCGATTTCTCATACACAAACAGCAGTTGACCGGCGTTGCCTGGTGAAATGTTGTTGTGATGCCTCGTGTAATGAGGAGAAGTGCGTACCATCACGTTTCCGACTTTGATAAAGGTCGGATCGTAGCCTATCGTGATTGCGGTTTATCGTATCGCGACATTGCTGCTCACGTTGGTCGAGATCCAGAGACTGTTAGCAGAGTAGGGAATCGGTGGGTTCAGAAGGGTGATACGGAACGCCGTGCTGGATCCCAACGGCCTCGTATCACTAGCAGTCGAGATGACAAGCATCTTAACCACATGGCTCCAACGGATCGTGCAGCCGTGTCTCGATTTCTGAGTCAACAGATGGGGACGTCTGCAAGACAACAACCATATGCACGAACAGTTCGACGACGTTTGCAGCAGCATGGACTATCAGCTCGGAGACCATAGCTGCGGTTACCCTTAACGCTGCATCACAGACAGGAGCGCCTGCGATGGTGTGCTCAACGATAAACCTGGGTGCACAAACGGCAAAATGTCATTTTTTTTCGGATGAATCCAGGTTCTGTTTACAGCATCATGATGGTCGTATCCGTGTTTAGCGACATCGCGGTGAACGCACATTGGAAGCGTGTATTCGTCATCGCCATACTTGCGTATCATCGACGTGGTGGTATGGGGTGCCACTGGTTACACGTCTCGGTCACCTCTTGTTCGCATTGACGGCACTTTGAACAGTTACGTTACATTTCAGATGTGTTACGACTCGTGGCTCTATCCTTCATTCGATCCCTGCGAAATCCTACATTTCAGCAGGATAATGCACGATCGCATGTTGCAGGTCCTGTACTGTCCTTTCTGGATACAGAAAATGTTCGACTGCTGCGCTGGCCAGCACATTCTCCAGATCTCTCACCAATTGAAAACATCTGGTCAATGGTGACCGAGCAACTGGCTCGTCGCAATACACCAGTCACTACTCTTGATGAACTGTGGTATCGTGTTGAAGCTGCATGGGCAGCTGTACCTGTACACGCCATCCAAGCTCTGTTTGACTCAATGCCCAGGCGTATCAAGGCCGTTATTACGGCTAGAGGTGGGTGCTGATTTCTCACGATCTACGCACCCAAATTGCCTGAAAATATAATCACATGTCAGTTCTAGTATAATGTATTTGTCCAATGAATACCCGTTTATCATCTGCATTTCTTCTTGGTGTAGCAATTTCAATGGCAAATAGTGTAAAAAGTCGTGCAATATGCAGCAGTTCTTCAAGCATCTCAGTGTTTATGACGAGATATCTGCTGAACTATCAGTTGTACAATGAAATACTGTTTCTGGTACATTCAGTGAAATATTTCAATACTGTCTGCGAAATATGCCGCGAATACAGTCATTAGTAAAGAAGTAACAAATTAAAACGTTATGTTTCATGCTGGAGTTTTGCTGCACGAACAGCGAAAATATAGCAAGCGGTAAACTTTACTCCTTTCATAATTTTGGTAGTCAGCGAGAATGACATTCTTAAGGATTTGAAATTATGAACAAAGTTAGTTGCAAGACACTAAGTGCACTCATTCTCAAGTGCTGGACAGCAAAAGTGAGGGTATTCGCACCTCTTGGGCTACACGGCTTTTTCATTGCCACCGATACACCTTTGTAGGTGGGCGAATCTTATCCCCACACCGATCCTTTTTAGACAGTAAGTTATACATGTGCCAAGTTTGGCTGAAATAGGACCAGTGTTACAGGAGGAGAAATGGAACGTACGTGTTGTTGTTATGGTATTCAGTCCAGAGACTGGTTTGATGCAGCTCTCCGTGCTACTCTATCCTGCGCAACCTACTGCAACCTACATCCTTCCGAATCTGCTTAGTGTATTCATCTCTTGGTCTACCTCTACTGTTTTTACCCTCCGCGATTCCCTCCAATTCTAAATTGATGATCCCTTGATGCCTCAGAACGTGTCCTGCCAACTGGTCCCTTCTTTTGGTCAAGTTGTGCCGCAATTTCCTTTTCTCCCCAGTTCTAATCCGTACCTCATCATTAGTTACATAATCTACCCATCTAATCTTCTGCATTCTTCTGTAGCACCCGAAACGTCCCCTTTGAAAAATTATATATGACTGTGCTTAAACTGACACACAATATTTGTAGCGCAACGCAATCTGACTTTCAAAAATCCCTACAAAAGAATGGCCCTTACTAACATTAACCTATACGTTTCACAAATCACTTACCTCACAAAAATCTTGGTTACTCGAACTACTGCAATACAGCGAGCGTTACTACTGCCAGCTAAATAAAAGATTCTAACTACTGAAGGCACTAACTACTGATAGGCATAGTTAGCAAATGAAAGATTTTAATAGAGAACAAACAATGTATTTACCTCAATAGTCATCAAAAGTCATAATATATATATCAGTTCATGACATCCAGTCTTACAAATTTCAAAACTCCGCCATTTCTCTCCCCACATCCACCACTGCTGGCGGCTCACCTCCAACTGCGCAACGCTATGCGTTGTTCACATCCAGCTGCCCAACACTACAATGGCAGACAACAATGCAAACTAGCCACAGACTGCACACAGCACAGCCAGTGATTTTCATACAGAGCGCTACGTAACGTTGCCAATAAGAAAACATAAACAGCCTACTTACACACCACATTGCGAAAGCTTCTAATCTCTTCTTGTCTAAACTACTTATCGTCCATGTTTCACTTCCATGCGTGGCTACACCCTATACAAACACTTTCAGAAAAGACTTCCTGACACGTGAATCTATACTCGATGTTAACAAACTTCTCTTCTTCAGGAACGCTTTCCTTGCCATTGCCAGTCTACATCAATTATTTTGCTCCGCAAGTAGCAGAATTCATCTACTACTTGAAGTGCTCATTTCCTAATCTAATTCCCTCAGCATCGCCGGATTTCATTCGCCTACATTCTGTTATCCTCGTTTTGCTTTTGTTGATGTTCATCTTATATCATCCTTTCAAGACATTGTCCATTCCGGTCAACTGCTCTTCCAGGTCTTTTGCTGTCTCAGACAGAATTACAATGTTATCGGCAACCCTCAAAATTTTTATTTCTTCTCCGTAGATTTTAATTCCTACTTCGAATTTTTCTATTCTTTTATTTTCTGGTTGCTCAATATTCAGATTGAATAACATTGAGGGCAGGCTACAACTCTGTCTCACTCCATTCTCAACCACTATTCCGTTTCATGCCCCTCGACTCTTATAACTGCCTTCTGGTTTCTTTACAAATTGGCTGCAGCCTTTCGCTCCCTATATTTTACCCCTGCCACCTTCAAAATGTGAAAGAGAGTATTCCACTCAACATTATCAAAACCTTTCTCCAAGTCTGCAAAAGCTAGAAACGAAGGTCTGCCTTTTCTTATTCTATCTTCTATGATAAGTCGTAGGGTCAATATTTCCTCGCTTGTCCCAACATTTCTAAGGAATCCAAACTGATCTTCCCCGAGATCGGCTTCTACCAGTTTTTCCATTCGTCTGTAGAGAATTTATACATACCATACATATATATGTACATCCAGTCTTATAATATGTATGGATTTATTGTTCACGTAAGCAAGTTGGTGCACTGGAAAACAGCTCCTTGTGGGGCTACTTGGGGACTTCAAAAAGTAAGTTACACATAATTACAGCAGACTAAGTAACGTTCATTGAACGCTGTTTTGATAATATACTTAAATAAAAATAGTAAAACATAGAAATAAGCACAAATGTAAAATCAGTATAAGTAATTCATGAGCCAAATTGTAAAGATAAATTAACCTCTGTACAAAAGCATATCATAATCTGTGGAAGACCTATAATGTTATCTCTGTGAACTACCTATAAGAAGACCTTTGTAACTGTTTTGTTTATATCAGATATTTTCGATGTGTAAACTGTACAAGTTGTGTGTGATGTTAAGTGTGTGTGACTCTCTACACAAATGGACCATTAGAAAATTGTAAGTACAAATTGTTCTCAAACTTTAGCCACTAACCTCACAGAAAATATTGACACCCAACTAAAAAATCGCGTTTCTTATGTATTACAGTAAAAGTCAACAAAATGAAGCAGACTCACACACACTGACAACACCAAAAGAAATGGCTTAACACACATCATAAAAACGCACTTGAAAATGGGAGTTATTTCTCGAAACGCGTCGTGCAAATAGTAAAATAAAGAAAATCGTGACTGGTAGCAGAAGATTTATTTATTTATAAACAAACCTATTAAACGCCACAATGTTGGAAACGTAATATTTTTCTTCATCAAAATACACTTAAAACACTATACGGGACGTTTAAAGAATTGCACTATTCTGTTATATGATATAGCGTATTCTTACAGATAGATAACACTCCTTCAGAAGTTTTAAACTCATTGTGGGGAGTGGCAACAAAAGGGTTGTTCACGTTGGTGTGTAGAATGTATGAGTCAGGTGATTTAGCATCTGACTTTGAGAAAAACATCATCCACACTATACCGTAGATTGCAAGAGCCGAAAAGTGCGAGAATTATCGCACAATGACCTTAAAAGCACATGCATACAAATTTCTGACGAGAATAGCATACAGAAGAATTGAAAAAATAATTGAGGATGTGTTGGATGACGATCAGTTTGGTTTAGTAAAGACAAAGGCACCAGACAATTCTAACGTTGCGGTTGATCAAGTAAGACTAAAGAAAATTCTAGACATGTTCATAGCATTTGTCGACCTGGAAAAAGCGTTCGACAATGTAAAATGGTGCAAGATGTTCGAAATTCTGAGAAATATAATGGTAGGCTATAGGGAGAGATGGGTAATATACAATATGTACAAGAGCCAATAGGGAATAATAAGAGTGGACAACCAAGAACCAAGTGGCTGGATTGAAAAGGGTATAAAACAAGGATGTAGTCTTTAGCCCCTACTCTTCAATGTGTACATCGAAGAAGCAATGATGGAAATAAAAGAAAGGTTCAGAAGGGGAATTAAAATTCAAGGTGAAAGGCTATCAATGATACGATTCGCTGATGACATTGCTATCCTGAGTGAAAGTGAAGAAGAAATACATGATACGCTGATTAGAATGAACAGTCTAATGAGTACAGAATATAGATTGATAATAAATCGAAGAAATGAGAAGAAGCAGAAATGAGAACACCAAGAACCATAACATCAGAAATGATGGTCACAAAGTCTATGAAGTTAACGAATTCTGCTACTTAGGCAGCAAAATAACCAATGACGAACGGAGCAAGGATGGCATCAAAAGCAGACTACCAGTGGAAAAAAAGGGCATTCCTGGCCAAGATAAGTCTTCTAGTATCAAACATAGGCCTTAACTTGAGGAACAAATTTCTGAGAATGGTAGTGAAACATGGACTGCGGTAAAGCCGGAACAGAATAGAATAGAAGCATTTGAGATGTGGTGCTACAGACGAGTGTTGAAAATTAGACAGACTTGTAAGGAATGAGGAAGTCCTGCGCAGAAACGGAGAGGAAAGGAATATATGGAAAACTGACAAGGAGAAGGGACAGGATGATAGGACACCTGTTAAGACATCAGGGGATGACTTCCATAGTAGTTAGGGAGGTGTAGAAGGCATAAGCTGTAGAGAAAGACGGATTTTGGAATACAGCAGCAAATAATAATTGAGGACCTAGGTTGCAAGTGCTACTCTGAGATGAAGAGTTTAATAGTTTGGCACGGAAGAGGAGTTCATGGCAGGGAGTATCAAACCAGTCTTTCTTATGTAGCACAGGACGCCAATGAAGTTAACGCCAAGGTCACAGTTCCCGTTACCTGCCGCTAGATTCAGTTTCACACTAACTTAGTCGCAACTGTCGTCCGTGTTCCTATAACGCTCTTTTCCGTTTCGTCTACATACACTTTCCCATAGCCACACGTCATTTCATAAACACCTGCGTGAAGGTTATCAGGTGCTTCGGTGTTGCGTCGAAAAATGTTTTTTATATTGTTTTGATGAAAGGGAGAGGTATGTCAATACTTGTTTCCGTGGATTTCTGCTAATGCGGTCAGTAACCCCAGAAACAACATGAAACTTAACACAGTAAGGAGGCGATTCCTCATCATTCCTTTTAGTATCAGTAATATTTCGTTCAATAGCCCTGTCTGTGCACAGTGGTAGCCACAAGATTTTCAGCCAATAACCCTACTTCTTCGCCATTAGCGAGGGGATACTACATTTATTATCTGACTATGCTTGCCAACCACTGAAGACACAGGAATTTTACTTAGTAATGTAACTTCTCGAAAACAAACGCAGTAAAACTCCTCGCTCATGAAAGAACACAGTAAAACAAGTTTCTTTGAAAACGTTCAATTTTACATAATAACTTTATCTTTTGGTAAAACTATAATTTCTGATAAATAATATTCATTTCACATGTTTTACTGCATGAGTGAATCAGGGAATAATTGTGGTATGTATGTGCCATATTTGTCAGCATACTTGTGAAAGATATAGGCGTGGGATTCTGAGTGCATACACAGGGAAAACAGTGGATTGTAAAGAAGCCAGTTTACAACATTTTGGAATTAAAAACATATTTTTAGTTCTCGAGTTATTTAAACATAAAGATAATTTGCTTTTATTTATTTCCTGAACCATGTTATTTGATAATTTCACCAACAACAACTTGGAATAGGGATTAGTTAAAGATGGTTGTGTGAATCAATATCGAAATCTAATGGACTATTTTGGAATTCAGCCAACCAGAAGTAAGATATGATTCCGTAGAATTTCCTCAGCGTCTTATATGTTTATGCTCTTCAGGATATGCTGCCGGATATGATCGTCTTCACTGCATGATATTTCGGCGATCCATCAGGCCGCCATCTTCAGGTGTGACCACTGAGCACATGATCATGCCTGAACGGAATGAACATCAGAAACGGCGGCTCCTTGATACTCCGGGTCCACGCCACTGCAGCTGCCTGAGAAGCGGAAGAGCTGTCCCCTGCGAAGAGAAGAATTGCAGCGCCGCCGTCGATAGAAACGAGGGAAAGCGATAAATCCCAAACTAAGATGTAGTGGGTCGAAAACCAGAAATCAGGTAAAATAGAGTTCCTTGTTCTGCTTAAAGGGAAACCTATATCGCTATTAATAATGTCATCACATAATCGTATTTCTATGGATTCCTTGAGAACACAACCCCAGTAACGAAAAGCCGGAGCAATAATTTGGGTCTCTCTGAAAGACATATTATGTCCTTCATTGAGACAATGTTCGGCGACGGCAGATTTTTCCGGCTGAAGCAAACATATGTGACGCTCACGTTCCACACATCGGTCATGAACAGTGCGAATTCTCTGTCCAATATAGGCCTTTCCACAATGAAAGGAAATTTTATAAATTCCAGGCGTTCTCGATCCCAAATCATCTTTAACAGATCCAAACAGGCAAAAGAACACTTTTAATATAAGATTTCTTGAGAATTCTAGAAATTTTTGAAGAAGAACTTCCAGCGAAGAATAGAAAAGCAACTGATTTACTAGTATTCGGCGCTGGTTCACTTGATGGTCCAAACTGAAATGGGCGATTAAATTGATGATCGGTGTATCCGTTGAGCTTGAAGACATCATTGAGATGATCCAGTTCCTGTGTCAAATTTTCGGAATCAGAAATGGATAAGCTCTCTTGACCAATGTACGTAGAACTCCCATGCGCTGATGTGGTGGTTGACAGCTCGTAGAATGATGATAGCGGTCCGTGTGTGTGGGTTTACGGTATACGCCATGTCCCTAGGTACCGCTTTCTTTGTGAACTAGACCATCCAAAAAAGATAATTTGTCATCATTTTCAATTTCCATCGAAAATTTGATGCATGGATGAAGAAAGATAAAATGATCTAAAAACCGATTACGATATTCCATTCTATGTGGCCAAACAGTGCAAATATCATCCTCGTATCTCCAAAAACATGTAGGTTGAAGAGAAGATGTCCTGAATGCGATATCCTCAAAATCTTCCATAAAAAGATTAGCAACAACGGGAAAAGAGGACTACCCATAGCCACACCGTCAGTTTGTTAAAAAAGTACGTTATTAAATAAAAAATATGTCAATGTCAACACATGGCGACACAGCTCCATAGTTTTATCATCAAAAATTGGCCAATTAACAATAAGGACTCTTCCAAAGGTACCTGGGTGAAAAGAGAAGCTACATCAAAACTAACTAACAGTTTAGATGTTTCAGTGCATAAAGATTTCAACCGTTGAATAAAATCAGTCGTGTTGGATAAATGATGTTCACATTTCCCAACGTAAGGGCTGAGGACGGAAGTAAGATATTTAGCTAAATTATAAGTAGGAGAGCCCACATTACTATCGACGGGACGAATGGGAATTCCAGGTTTATGCACCTTCGGTACACCACACAACCTGTGTTGTACTGGCGCCCCTAGATGAAGTATTTTGGTGGTGTCCTTTGGTAGGAAGCTCTTCTGAGTACGTGAAATGGTCTTCCGCTTTATCCAGTCTGCAGGATCGCTCCAAAGTTTACGGTAAGCAGAATCATCCAATAGGCGGGTCATTTTAGCCAAATAAACTTCACGAGACAAAAGAACAGTGCTACTACCTTTTTCAGCAGAAGAACTAAAAGATCTTTATCTTGCCTCAATGACCGAATGGCTTTCCTTTCACTGCAAGGAATATTACTCTGTGGTGGCGGTGTACGACGAAGATGATAAGAAATTTCCTAATTTCCTCTGCCAGATCTTCAGGAAACGGAGCATTGGCCTGCTCAACCGCACTAATGAAATCAATGTTAGGCAGGTTCCTTGTTGTAGGAACAAAGTTCGTACTTTCTCCAAAACCAACAAAGTAGCATGATCCAATTACATGTCGGTTAAATTAGTAACAGTCCGACGACAAGTGATGTCATGGGATGTGGATGGTCGTTGGCGAAGTCGAAGAAATTTCGAGGATTGTTTCTTAATAGTATTCTTCTAAGTAGAATACGAAGATGGCCCAGGAAGTTTCATCAATCCACTTCCAGGAAGCGGGAGAAAAACGAGAAGAATGTTCTAAATGCAAGAAATACAATTCGCATATCAGATCGAGGTGTTGACGTGTGAAACGAATTCTGCCCCGCACTAACGCCAAACCAGCATGTTTCTTTATCCTTTTTGCCATTTTAGTTTCAATAAAGTGAGAAAATTTAGCAAATTTAGGAACAATACCTTCATCACAGAATCTCAATAAAAGTACGAGTGAACTCAACAACATCCCATTCTTCTTGCGGAATTTGTCAAACTTCTTACCAAGAATTACCATCTCCTCCCAGTATATGCTTCTGATGAGATTCCGTGTATTTTCCCGGCTTCTTATATGTTTATGCTCTTCATGGGTATGCTGCCGGATATGATCGTCTTCACTAAACGATATTTCGACGATCCTTCTGGCCACCATCATCAGGTGCGATCGCTGAGTACACAATCACGCCGGAAGTGAACGAACATCTGAAATAGCGACTCCTTTATACCCCGGGTCGAGGCAACTGCGCCTGCACGAAAAGCGGAAGAGCTGCTCCTTGCGAAGCGAAGAACTGCAGCGCCGCCGTCGGTAGAATCGGGCGAAAGTGATAAATCCCAAACTAAGATGCAGTGGGTCGAAAACCAGAAATAAGGTAAAATAGGGTTCCATGTCTTGTGTAAAGGGAAACCTTTATCTCTATTAATAATGTCATCAGATAATTGTATTTCGATGGATTCCTTGAGAGCACAATCCCAGTAACGAGAAGCCGGAGCAATAATTTGCGTCTCTTTAAGCGACATTTTATACCTTTCACTGAGACAATGTTCCGGGACGGCAAATTTTTCAGGCTGAAGCAAACGAATGTGACGCTGATGTTCCACACATCGGTTATGAACAGTGCGAATTGTCTGTCGAATATAGGCCATTCCACAATCACAGGGTATTTCATAAAGTCCAGGCTTTCGCAATCGCAAATAATCTTTTACAGATCCAAACAGGGCTCTAGCTTGGCCAATGGCAAAACAACACTTTTAATATCATATTTCCTGGGAATTTTAGAAATTTTTGAAGAATTACTTCCAATGAAGGATAGAAAAGCAACTGGCTGACTACTATCCGGTGCAGATTCATTTGATGGCTCAAACTCAAAAGCACAGTTAATTTGATGATGGTTGTATCCGTTGAGCTTGAAGACAGCCTTAAGATGATCCAGTTCCTGTGTCAAATTTTCGGAATCAGAAATGCATAAGCTGTCTTGACCAATGTACATAGAACTCCCATGTGCTGATGTGGTGGATGACAGTTCGTAGCATAAAGATACCGGTCTGTGAGTGTGGCCTTATGGTATAAGCCATGTCCCTAGGTACCGCTTTCTTTTTTGTGTACCAGAACATCCAAAAAAGGTAATATGTCACCTTTTTCAATTACCATCGAAAATTTGATGCGCGTATAAAAACAGTTAAAATTATCTAAAAACCAATTAAGAGCTTCCATTCCATGCGGCCAAAGAATGAAAATATTATCCACGTATCTCCAAAAACATGTAAATTGAAGAGAAGAAGTCCAGGATGCGGTATATTCAGAATCTTCCCTAAAAAGATTGGCGACAATAGGGGAAACAGACTCCCCATAGCCACACCGTCTGTTTGTTCAAAAAATACATTGAATGAAAAATTTGAAACATAGAAGAAGATATCCTCGTTCTAGCAAAGCAGCTTAAATCGCTTAATAAAGGCAATACCTACGGTCCAGATCGTACAGGGCGGTCCATTGATCGTGACCGGGCCAAATATCTCACGAAATAAGCGTCAAACGAAAAAACTACAAAGAACGAAACTTGTCTGTGTTGAAGGGGGAAACAAGATGGCGCTATGGTTGGCCCGGAAGATGGCGCTGCCAAAGGTCAAACGGATATCACTGCGTTTTTTATATAGGAACCCCCATTTTTTTATTACATATTCGTGTAGTACGTAAAGAAATATGAATGTTTTAGTTGGACCACTTTTTTCGCTTTGTGATAGATGACGCTGTAATATTCACAAACATATGGCTCACAACAGTGTGTAACAGGTAGGTTTTTTAAATTAAAATACAGAAGATAGGTACGTTTGATCATTTTATTTCGGTTGTTCCAATGTGATACACGTACCTTTCTGGACTAATAATTTTTGAGAATGCATGCTGTTACAGCGTCATTACCTGTAAATACATTAATGCAATTAATGCTCAAAATGATGTCCATCAACCTCAATGCATTTGGCATTACGTGTAACGACATTCCTCTCAATAGCGAGTAGTTCGCCTTCCGTAATGGTCGCACATCCATTGACAATGCGCTGACGCATGTTGTTAGGCGTTGTCGGTGGATCAGGATAGCAAATATCCTTCAACTCTCCCCACAGAAAGAAATCCGGGGACGTCAGATGCGATGAACGTGCGGGCCATGGTATGGTGCTTCGACGACCAATCCACTTGTCATGAAATATACTATTCAGTACCGCTTCAACCGCACGCGAGCTATCCGCTGGACATCCATCATGTTGGAAGTACATCGTCACACTGTCACGCACTGAAACATCTTATAGTAACATCGGCAGAACATTACGCAGAAAATCAGCATACATTGCACCATTTAGATTGCCACCGATAAAATGGGGGCCAATTATCCTTCCTCCCATAATGCCGCACCATACATTAACCCGCAAAGGTCGCTGATGTTCCACTTGTCGCAGCCATCGTGGATTAGCCGTTGCCCAATAGTACGTATTATGCAGGTTTACGATATCGCTGTTGATGAATGACGCTTCGTCGCTAAATAGAACGCGTGCAAAAAATTTGTCATCGTCCCGTAATTTCTCTTGTGCCCAGTGGCAGAACTGTATATGACGTTCAAAGTCGTCGCCATGCAATTCCTCGTGCATATAAAATATGGGACGGGTGCAATCGACGTTGATGTAGCATTCACAACACCGACGTCTTTGAGATTCCGGATTCTCGCGCAATTTGTCTGTTACTGATGTGCGGATTAGCCGCGACAGCAGCTAAAACACCTACTTGGGCATCATCATTTGTTGCAGGTCGTGGTTGACGTTTCACATGTGGCTAAACACTTCCTGTTTCCTTAAATAACGTAACTATCTGGCGAACGGTCCGGACACTTGGATGATGTCGTCCAGGACACCGAGCAGCATACATAGCACACGCCCGTTGGGCATTTTGATCACAATAGCCACACATCAACACGATATCGACCTTTTCCGCAATTGGTAAACGGTCCACTTTAACACGGGTAATGTATCAGGAAGAAAATACCGTCCGCACTGGCGAAATGTTACGTTACTATTACAGCGCAATCTGTCACAAAGCGAAAGAAGTGATCCAGCTAAAATAATCATATTTCTTTACGCACTGCACGAATATGTAATAAAAAATTGGGGTTCCTATTTAAGAAAACGCAGTTACTTGATATCCGTTTGACCTATGGTAGCGCCATCTAGCGGGTCAACCATAGCGCCATCTGATTTCCTCCTTCAAGCTAGACGAGTTTCGTTCCTTGTAGTTTTTTCGTTTGATGCTTATTTCGTGAGATATTTGGCCCGGTGGCTATCAACGGACCACCGTGAATACCAGTGTAGTTCGTTTCAGAGTATGCTGATATAATAGCTCCATATTTAGCAATTATATACACCCGCTTGCTCGCAGGAAGATCCGTACCTAAAGACTGGAAAATTGTTCAAACCACACCAATACCCAAAAAAGGAAATAGGAGTAATCCGCTTAATTACAGGCCTATACCACTGACGTCGATTTGCTGTAGGGTTTCGGATTATATACTGTATTCGAACATTATGAAGTGCCTCGAAAAAAACAATTTATTGACACATAGCACTGATTCAGAAGGTATCGTTCCTGTGAAGCACAATTAGTCGATTATACTCATGAAGTAATGAGTGTTATCGGCAGGGGCTATCAAATTGATTCCATATTTTTAGATTTCCAGAAGGCGTTCGACACCGTTCCTCACAAACGTCTTCTAATCAAACTGCGTACCTATGGAATATCGCCTCAGTTGTGCGACTGGATTCGCGATTTCCTGTCAGGAAGGTCACAGTTCGTAGTAACAGACGGAAAGTCATTGAGTAAAACAGAAGTAATAGCCAGCGTTCCACAAGGAGGCGTTATAGGCCCTCTGTTGTTCCTGATCTATTGTATATTAATGACATAGGAGACAATCTGAGTAGCCGTGTTAGAATGTTTACTGTCATTTACCGTCTTGTAAAGTCATCAGATGACCCAAACAAATCGCAAAATAATTTTGATAAGATATCTGAATTGTGCGAAAAGTGGCAATTGACCCTAAATAAATGAAAGTCCGACGTTATTCACATGAGTACTAAAAGAAATCCGCTAAATTTCGATTACACGATAAGTCACACAAATCTTAAGGCTGACCGAGCGAGGTGGCACAGTGGTTAGACACTGGACTCGCATTCGGAAGGACGACGGTTCAATCCCGCGTCCGGCCATCCTGATTTAGGTTCTCCGTGATTTCCCTAAATCACTCCAGGCAAACGCCGGGATGGTTCCTCTGAAAGGGCACGGCCGACTTCCTTCCCCATCCTTCCCTAATCCGATGAGACCGATGACCACGCTGTCTGGTCTCCTTCCCCAAACCAACAAACCAATCTTAAGACTGCAAATTCAACTAAATACTTAGAGATTACAATTGCAAGTAATCTAAATTGGAACGGCCACGTAGTTAGTGTTGTAGGTAGAGCAAATTAAAGACTGCGATTCATTGGCAGAACACTCAGAAGGTGCAACAGGTCTACTGAAGAGACTGCTCACACCTCCCTTGTCCGCCCTATTCTGGAGTATTGCTGTGCGGTGTGGGATCCGCATCAGGTGGGACTGACGGGTGACATCGAAAAAGTACACAGAAGGGCAGCTCGTTTTGTGTTATAGTGAAATAGGGGAGGTAGTGCCACAGACATGATACGCGAATTGGAGTGACATTCACTAAAACAAAGGCGTTTTTCGTTGCGAGAGATCTTCTCATGAAGTTTTGTCCTCCGATTGCGAAAACATTCTGTTGGCACCCACCTACATAGGGAGAAATGATCATCACGATAAAATAAGAGAAATAATGACTAGCACAGAAAAATTTAAGTGCTCGTTTTTCCCGCGCTCCGTTGGAGAGTGGAATGGTAGAGAGACAGCTTGAAGTTCATCGAAATCTCAGCCAGGCACTTGATTGGGCATAGCGAATTAATTACTTAGACGTAGATGTAGATGTCATAGTGGAAGACCAGATTCAGATAAACAAACATTTTTGTCTTGGTTGTCATATGAAAACTGATGTAATTTTTTGAACCAGACATGTTCCTGGATTCCTAAGCAGTTAGTCCATAAAAGACAATATCAGTTTAAAACATATTAGCACAGGCGTATGAGATACCGACTTGAAGTTCAATTAATTTGTTAGCATTTGTGGGGACTGCAGGAATCACACCTAATATGGCTTACTGGAAATTGATAAAATGAGTAAATCGAGAGAACGTCGATATAGATGCAATTTCTCGGAGCTTGTGCTTATAATGTAGTGAACTAACACAGATCTATTTCAGTAGACAGTGCATTACGGATGAATTTGCATGTGCATCATACACTCACTCCGAGGATGTGAAACACGTACCTCTGCACCTTGGTAGACAAGTCGAGGTAATCAACGTGAAGTTAATGCATCTAGGAAGTCTTGTCAAGGAAGTAGCTAGGAGAAGTGAAATACTGAATGGTGGATTTCGCTACCACTTTTCCTGACACTGCAGAGAGAGTAGAGTCAAGGAAAAATTCGTTTCCCAACAGAACAAGCAACATACATTATGGCACAAATTGTCTGATAGTTTTACCTGCTGTGGGAACAAAAATAAATTTATGTTAGCTCCAAAATATTATCCATAGCCATTCGCAGAGCTAGTTTAATGTTGTGTTATCTAAGGAATGTAAAATAGTCGCAAGTGAGGAGCCGAGCTCACGGAATAGTGATCGAGTTTTGTATTTTATAGTACACTTAAATATCAGGTAGAGGACGATTTTAAGTTAATGCCACCGTGACAAATTACCGGTATAGTTTCGCCTGTAAACACCAGACAGACTTAAATATATTACAGGCTTAGCCAAGACAGACTTCATATCCAATAAACGCAGCCTAGGAGATACAACTGCCTGCATGGTACCTGCTACACGCCTGAGATTAAAATGATAATTATTATTCCAAAACAAATATAAGAACTTTCTTACAATATCTGCTCTGTCCAAATTGTTCTCGGCATAAAGTGGGGAGCCTACGCCAACTCAGAGATGACAACGAATGTGAAAACTATGCACTCATTGTGAAAATGAAACTGTTTTATTATCATTCAACTGTGAAAAGTTCCCGGAATAATGGGATACCGTTCCACGAGGAATTGCTACACAGACCCCTCTTGATGAAAGGACCATGGATTTTAAATGAATAGTACTTGAATCTAAATTGTTGATTGGCATTCGAATAGTTGCATTGTAACACCATTACACTGAGTGTTTGTTGCAAAGTTTATTGTGCTTTATACGGTAATTCGCTTTTTATTGGATTAGTGAAGTTCACAGAGACTCATATCAAGAACGTGTGGTATATACAATCGACAATCAGAATAGTTAGGTAATGATTATAGGGTCATTTACGGTTTGCATTAGTGTTATTGTAACCACTCGAGGATCTCCTTAACTTTAATAGCCCGAAAATAGTTACGAAACTCAGGAAAGAACGTGACGAGAGTAGTCCCCCAGTTGTCCAGTGCCAACAAGAAAAACCTTAGTGAATATGGAAAACCTGTGACAAGACTCTACAGACCATTAGACCTCCTGAATGGTACCCGCAAGTAACTGAAATGGGTCGTGTGCCACACACATGTCAAAGAACAAAAGATATGTAATGCATAATAAAGCAATTTCAACAACGTCTGGCACTGAACCTTCGACAATACATACATCTACTTCATTATATTAAAGCTTGATAGAAAATTAACTGATCATTTCAGTGAATTATTGTCTGTTACCTCAATGAAGCGTCAAGTACGGTAAGTATAGCTGATAATAGTGGCAGTTCAATAACCACTCACGTAGAGATCGTATTAAAGTAATGCGTTAGTCATTTGATGTAACAGAAAGATAAATCTGTATAAGTGTTCACCACCAGACCTACCGACCAGTCAGTGACATGGTTTAGTGGCACTGATTGTCACTGATCAGGACACTCCATTCCAAACGCCTATGGCATCCTTGCTTCTTAATCAGTAGCTCGTCGGTACTGGGATACGAAAAATACATTTGCTAAACTTAGAACAAACCAGCATAGCACAATAGAGATTTTGTGATGGAGGAAACATTTTATCTACTACACATCATCCATTTACATAAAGTTTATATTCACAAAATTAACGTAAGTTTCGTTTATGTATGTCTGTTAGCGGTGAAATGTTCCATGAAGCATCGCCTCCGTTTTTAAGAGTTTATTAAATGTCTTTCATTCGTGCATCACTGTGCTAATAAATTATCAATGAGCTGCAACAGCGTCCATCAGTGACAAATATTTATCTTTACTGTAAGATCACATGACCGTTACTGTCCAGAATGCCGCCGTACTAGTGTCTGGATCTGGCGAGAATTAGTCGGTGTTCACTCTTTGCGGCATGCGGTTCTAGGCGCTTCAGTCCGGAACCGCGCGACTGCTACGGTCGCAGGCTCGAATCCTGCCTCGGGCATGGATGTGTGTGATGTCCTTAGGTTACTTAGGTTTGAGTAGTTCTAAGTTCTAGGGGACTGATGACCTCAGATATTGAGTCCCACAGTGCTCAGAGCCATTTGAAGCAACTCTTTGCGGTTGCCACGCTGCTTCAAATGCGCAGCTCATTTAGATAGGGGTAGACATTGTTTACTATCATGATCATGCGCTATATCCTGGAAGCTACCTCTGCTGCATGATATCACAGCTAGACAGGAAACCTCCGGAGGAAATATTTTCCCAGCAGTATGAACTCATTAGCCACGTAAGTACCAGTTTTTCTCGTTTACATGCTTGCTGTCCTCACTCTTCACAAATTGGTTGCTTTCCTTCTCCCCACGATACCTTGTCTACTCTGTTCGTTTACGCATCACGTAGCACACACAACTCACTCACTCGTTGACTAATGAGCTCACTTGTGTAGGACTCATTGCCAGTTAACTACTCACGCACTTCCACAGAAAATGTTACCATGGTTCCACCACACTCACTGATCACCTAACCATTAAACTACGTTATTTACAAATAATGTTCATACGCACAGTTATATTCTGCATTAAAATGACTTAAAAAAAACAAAAGTTCTTCAACCCGTGGTTAAGGGCAAAAATACAGGAACAACTTAGAATCTTTCACCCAACGCAAGACAATAGCTCTCCATGCTTAGCTTCAATTAACTGCTTATAAACAATTAAAGGTGTCCGTACAGTAATACGTGTGCTTCAAATGACACCCGATACGACATAAGAAGACAATAAACTTGCACTTACAACGTGGAACATTTACCTCAAACTACTCATTCGATACCCTAAGTATGGCTTAAGCTAAACATAAGGCTAGAACATGGTGTTGAATCACTCTAAGAATAAAAACTCAAGACCAACACATGAAGTCACATTAGAGGTACTCAAAAGAAACCGTTTGTGTTTATTTGTAACAGTGACAACAGTTTAGTTAACTTTCAGAGTCAGTAATGATCAACTTTGAATGTCTGTCTTAATAAACTGGAAATCAATCATAGTACTTTTCAATTTTATTACACTCTTATCAATACTAAAATACTAGGGCGAAAAGAAGGCGCAGCCTAAATCTTTCTTTTGTCAGAACCTGTTGCAGGTTTTGAAAAAAACAGAGTTCACTGCATGTGCACGATCCTGTTTTCTCTGGGAGCGATCAAAATTGGTGATTTTGCGCCGTTGCAAACAAACGGCTTGTACATGGCCTTGTTTTCCACACGTGTAAGACGTTGCGTTACGTTACGGGCAGTCCTGTCTTTTATGGCGAGCAAAACACCTAGGGTAAGACTTCACTAAATTCACGGGCCTGTTTACATCTCCACATGGCTGCCCGGATGGCTGTGTACGCGCTCGTTGTTGTACCTGCTTGGGTGTTCGCGAGCAAGGGGCGACTCGACCCGGCAAATCGGGGCCTGGTCAAACTTATCGGCCGCTATGGCACCTGAATCATATTGCCCTCAGATCTGCAGTACTTGTTGGAGTGATGGATTTGAGTACTTTAAGATCTGTTCCTGTATTTTACTGTCTGGGACACTGAATGTAATTGCACCCCTAATCATTAAACAACTTTAAATGTTACCACAGCTTGAATTTACACTTTCTAGTCATGCTCGTTAGTTCTGTGTATCACTGACGGTACGTATGTTCTGGCTTTTTCTGCAAGCGAAAGAATTGATATCTAGCTGCAGCTTCTTGGACTTGCTGGCCATAATATTGAGTTAGTGCAGCGATAACTACTAAGTCATAGCTGAGTTCATAAGGAGACGCGCCTGGGAATAGTTTTTGTATTGACCTGAACACTAAGGAACACGCTATCAAAAGGAAGTGTTGCAGCTTTACAGTACCGTGAACATGATGAACTTGAAAATGTGCTTTGAACTGAGTCAGGTATTCGAACCATTCCATTTATGTATCGTTAAATTGCTGGAACGTCGGTATGCAGGTCGGGGCAGTTGTTGGGCTGGTGGGTTGGTCGGTTGTACGACCGAGTCAGCTTGTGCAGCCGGTAGTTTTACCGTTGTCAGCAAGGTAGTTGGTTCTGAAACCGAAATTTGAAATTGGAAATTTGTGGTAAGGTCTTATGGGACCAAATTGCAAAGGTCATCGGCCCCTAAGCTTACACACTACTTGATCTAACTTATGCTAAGGACGACACACACACACACACACACACACACACACACACACACACACACACACACACACACATGCCCCAAAGAGGACTCGAACATCCGACGGGGGAAGCCACGCAGACCGTGACTAGGCGTCACCCAGCACGGCGAAACTGAAAATCTTGTGTTATATCCATCACATTGGCTGTCTGCGGTTGAGATGTGGGGGAAGGGGAAGGAGGGGGCGGGGCATCCATGGTTTACACAAATACGTTATAGCAAAACGCAAGCAAAGCCTCTGAAAAGAGAAATTTGATTAGTTCTGCAGCACTGGAATACATGCAAGAACACAAAAATTTGTGCAAATAGAAATGAACAACCCTGCAAGCTCAAACACAAGAGAAGCAAGCAGAATCTTTTGCCATGTTGCTTACCTTCGATTTGCACTTTATTATCCTCGTCGCCACTCTTGAGACTTGTTCCATGGGAAGCAAGGGAGAGGATGGTGGCCAGTATCCTCTTTCTGCAACACAACTACACACATGTATTAACATGGTTGTTTGTTTAAAAGATCACGAAACAACTTATCTTTAAGAGAGTCCATGTGTCGTGGTACAAGCTCTTCAAATAACAGTCCAAGTTAGCCTCACTGCTGATGAAGTATAGGTCCCACTACAAATACCACTCCAGTTGGTATACCCTCGCAGCCGATGGGGTGAACTGACAGACGGCAACTAGGATAATGACTGAGAGATTGAGCCTGAGAATGAGACTGAGTTAGTGACTGAGATTGAGCCCTCTCGTCCGTGGCGACGATCTAAATACTTACGGTCCAGAGGTTCAAATGGTTCAAATGGCTCTGAGCACTATGGGACTTAACTTCTGAGGTCATCAGTCCCCTAGAACTTAGAACTAATTAAACCTAACTAACCTGAAGACATCACACACATCCATCCCCGAGGCAGGATTCGAACCTGCGACCGTAGTGGTCGCGTGGTTCGAGACTGTAGCGCAATAGAACCGCTCGGCTATCCCGGCCGGAGCAGTCGAGAGGGAGTTGGTGGAGCGTTGCTTGCGAGCCTGTCTTTGGCCTCTCTCCTGATAAGCGTGCTTTATCGAGCGCCTACTATCGATCTTCTTCCTCCAACTTGCTGACCGGTGAGGTGGTGACAGCTTACGTCAGCACACAGGATGTTGGATGTAATAGTTGTGCAACATGGCACAGAGATGAAGGTACAAATTGGGGACAGCTGTGGTTGAGCATTACCAAACACACCTCATGTAACATCAATTTTTTACCTATTTTGTATCTGTATCGATATTTCTATCTCCATTTGTATTATTGCTTATGTATAATGTTGCATCAGTCATGGAAATTCCTTGACTATGTGTACATATTTCAGTTACGTGAAACTTTTGAATGATGTTGTTTAAATTAAGATTGTGGATTTATATAACTAATAGAATAATTTTTATGTAATATACTTGGTGCATAATTAGGGAACACAGGGTTGAATGTAAAAGATGTGGGGAAGCTCCGCAGCTATCAAAGTAGCCTGGCGGAGTGATTGGCGCAACTTGTCCTTTGTGACGAGTAAGGAGTCTGGGCTGGGCAGTGCTGTGGTTAACACGTAGCTAGCAGGAGCGGATCATTGTGGCTCACATTTCTGGAGTGTTGAGACCAGAAGAGCTTAAAGGCAGTAGTTATGGACCTCAGATGCTGCGTTTGGTGATATCATTATCTTGGTATGGCTTTGACCCTATAAATATAATTCCGAGGCCAAGAACGTATGTAACAGAGCGAGGCCAACGGTATTGCTGTGAGTGCATCGCCACCAGGTTAATAGCCACTGCAAATTACGCCATCAGTACCACCAGCCTTCCACTAAATTGTTTATATTTGGTACTCTGTAAATGGACCAGGTATTTGTGAAATTTGGGTGATTTTGTAATAATAATTGTGGTGTTGCTATAATCTCTATCGTACACAAGTGATTATCCCAAGTCACAAAACTGGACCGGAATACTATCCTAGTGAATTTAATTCTGAGTGTCCTAATTCATTATGAGAAAGTGGTTGAACTTGAATTTAATTTTGTGTTGTCATTTGCACAGCCAATTATACTTTTGAGTAGATCAAAAGACTGGCTATGAAAGCACATTTGTTATTTAAAGAGTTATAGTTTGTTGTGCTTTACTTACTTGATAATTAATGATAAGAATACTCCCCAATTTTCATACATACTGGTGTAGTTTTATTAATGAGCATGGTTCTTCTAACCACGAAAGTTTAAGGGCCCTCATGTACTAGGCTAGTTAGTTAATGAAGAAATGCAAAGGCTCCTTCAGAGCCAGTGTGGTTAGATTTGCATTCTGTTTAGTTGCTTCAAACCGAGTTTAAGAAAGAATTATTTACTGTGATATCCTCGTAGCACACGTTGGTTAATGCACAGACATAGACACGCTGTACTAAGCAATGAAGTTATAGCTTGTGATCATTAGTGGACCCTCTGATTTAAATTCAGAACCATTTCAGTCCTGTTTAGTATTGCTACTAGTTTCATGTGTGCCGGTAATTGGCTTTATAAACTGTTACACCTAGGTCGTTTAAGGTACGTATTGTTGAGAGGCATATGTTACTGTTTAGTATCTCACTGGCAATTTGTTTGTTAGTAGCACATTTATCTGCAGGGTTAGGTTACTGTGTTGTAGTAACAACAGATAGAAGGAGAGTTTAGCGGTGTGTGTGTGTGTGTGTGTGTGTGTGTGTGTGTGTGTGTGTCAGGGAAGGTTAGGTTAGCCTTACCACTGCCTTCTGCTTTATCGTTTTGCTTGACACAAGAATGCCTAATTAGGCTGGCGATCAGTTTTAATATGTAATGTTACAACTTGCTTTTGTGCTGGGAGAACGTCTATTCCTGCCCCATCGTTTACTGTTAGTTATACTTTGCTGGACTGCTTCAGAAACGAATCCCAGTTTGATTGTTCTGTTTCCATTAGCTTATCTCACGGTCACATCTCAAAAATTTCTCGCAGAGCTATAACGCTAGCATCGATTGCCGTTTACGGTGGTCGGTGCCACCGTTACACTCAGACCACTATATTCCGCAGGCGATGGAATCCGCACGCACTAGCACAACACAGCAACTTTATTTCAAACCCTTAATACTCAAACAACTTAAAAGTCGCCCATTGTTTATTCAGCAACTTAAAAGTTTAAATATTGGTAGCTGGTTATTGCGTGGGACTCTCTTTTGCCATACAACACGGTCTTTTTGTACCCTCGAGCTTCCTAATAAACAAAGCAGTCCTTAACTACCTCCAGCTTTCCCTGCATACCAAATTCTCCCAATTCCCAGAAATATTAAGTGAATTTAGCCCTAAGTTTTGCCACGGAGAAAACGAGCAACGGAAATACAACTACCGGATCTCAGATCGACCGATCAGGGTTTGAACATTACTAATTACTTCCTAGTAACTTCCCTTCACAGGGCACATGAGGAGGGAAAGCGTGCTGGTATGCACATTGAGGGATAGATTAACGAAATAAATTTATGTTTAATGGAAATTTATTCACGAAATGGAGCTTACTTCAGAACGTCGCTAAACATGGAACATGCGCTGAATCCTAGCACTATGGTCCCATAAGGTAAACTGTGTTAATCACCGTTATTCAGTGAGGAATATGGTGAGTCATGGGTGTAGTATGGAAGCTCATGTCTTCACACACACATTCACAGGATAATGGAAGACTATATTCACGCCACCCGATGTGGCCGATCGGTTCTAGGCGCTTCAGTCTGGAACCGCGCGACCGCTACGGTCGCAGGTTCGAATCCTGCCTCGGGCATGGATGTGTGTGATGTCCTCAGGTTAGTTAGGTTTAATGAGTTCTACGTTCTAGGCGACTGATGACCTCAGAAGTTAAGTCCCCTAGTGCTCAGAGCCATTTGAACCAAATGGTTCAAATGGCTCTGAGCACTATGGGACTTAACATCTTTGGTCATCAGTCCCCTAGAACTTAGGACTACTTAAACCTAACTAACCTAAGGACATCACACACATCCATGCCCGAGGCAGGATTCGAACCTGCGACCGTAGCGGTCGCGCGGCTCCGGACTGAGCGCCTAGAGCCGCGAGACCACCGCGGCCGGCGCCATTTGAAGCATTTTTCAAAAACTATATTCACAATATTCTAGAGAAATTTGAATAGTCGATAGTAGCTTGTAACTCACAGTGGAAAGGAAAAAAAAGACCCAGTGAACATCACGATACATGAAATGCACTGTGACCAGATGAGGGACAAGTTAGACACCATCTGAGTGTAGTTACGTCCTAGCACAGTTATCACTAGCGAGAACCACACAGTGCTTCTAATAGATGACTTAAAGTACAGGAAGTTCCTAATTCGAGAAACATGAACTAATTTCCATTCCAAATCAGCAACTCTTCTGCGATTTTTCCGCGACTATCTACCTCCATTAAAATCCATTCTCTCCACTTCCGTGCCCGGGACCATAAAACTCTGGAGGGGGCGAACTGACCAATCAACAAGACGAATTCTTTAGTGGTAGAAGGCGTCTCCTCCTATCAGAAGACAGGGGAGACAAGGCTTGTTTCCTCTTGCTCAATATTTTCCATCGGTTCAAAACGTCTAAAATTTAAACTGGTCTGAAAGAACCAAACGCAAGGTCACTCATTAAGGAAGACCACACAGACAACGTGCCGCAAGCTAACCTTGAAAATTAAACTCAGCTGCCGTTCTTACGCCACTGCTCCAAAGCTGAACCAAGAAAGTAAACCCAAATTTATTGCGTGCGTTTGCAATTACGCCCACATTCATTCAATCCTGCCATCATCCACGTATAGGAACCGTGTTTACAGCTACATGTTGTGGTAAATTTCATATATAATGACAATGAGTATAAAACACTCACAGTTTCGGTTCCCAGCATGATCTTCCTCACTAGAATGGGAAAAATATGAGAAAAAACAGGCAGAGAAGAGACTCTTCGCGGAACAGGACAAAATCACAAATTTACATTCCACATCTTCCCCCCTGCCAACCCCATGCCGCCTCTTTACCCCGAGCGTCTATTCCAGATTGATTCTCCCATCACACATTTGCAGTGCATAGTCCGGCCACAGTGGATAGAGACATTGGTTATGAGTGCGTGTTTTCTATTTCAGAAAGCAGTCTTTTCATTGTGCTTGTCTGCTACTCCTCAACACAATGAGTAGCAGTCTATGCTTTTCACAATATTGTCAAAATTGTATTAAAGGTGTAGTGGCTACTGCCTTTCAAACTTCTGCAGAGGAAACCAGTATTGCTGTGTAAGGAAACGTGGCAAACTTTTTAGACTCTCTATGCATTTGATGATGATGATGTTGGGTTTGTGAGGCGCTCAGCTGTACCCGCAAAATATCACAGCTTTTTACACAGTCCAGCCTAGCCAGAGTCACGAATGATGTTGATGAAATGATGAGGACAACACAAACATACAGTCGCCGTGCAGGGAAAATCCACAGCCCGGCCGAGAATCGAACCCAGGACCCCGTGATACAGAGGCAGCAAGGCTAGCCAATAAGCCACGAGCTGCGGACCCCCTATGCATTCGTTTATGCTTTCCGAGAAATACAAATTCCCAGCAAAAACGGAAAAATGTGAACTAATAACTGCGGTGTAAAATCCGGTGACATACACTCGTGAAAAGGCACACCCAGCCAAGTGCTAACCCTTCTACCAGGCTGAGAAACAGCTTAGTTCCATTCCTACGTTGCTCGTGCCTCAACACAACGCACAGTCACCTATTCAATGCCGGACTTCCACACACGAGTTCTGTACTTTGTTTTTCCTTGACATGCGACTGTACGGTGCTTTACCAGCAGAAGCCAGACAGTCAAGCGACGTTTGCGTCGCCACCGCCACTGCAAAATAAACAGCGACTCCCCTGCCAGCCAGACCGGGAACAATAAACACACAAATATTATAAGCCAGCGGTAGGGCGCCGGCGGGCGTCTCGGTTACGACTCCTGTTTAGTGATAATTCATTTGTGTTTGTTGTGCGAACCGCGCACGTGTTTATTCTCGCTGTGCTCCGGCGTTTACTTTCGCATCACACAGAGTTCTCCGCCCTCAGCTTCAGCGTCGCCAAGCATCGCAGTAGGCGCGGAAACTTGCGGAGAATGCGGCTCACAGAGGTTGACAAACAACACAGGCACACTGTGTCGTGTGGAAGTGAATATTGGACGGAAGGTAATACAGTATGTTGCTTGTATGCGAAACGGGGAAATTTTCCTAAATCAGCATTTATCTTTCAAATATCACCTTACAGCATTTCGTACACTGAGGCGACAATAGCCACGGGATAGCGATATGCACATATACAGATGGGCGTAACGCCGAGTACACAAGGTATAAGGGCAGTGTACTGGCGCAGCTGTCATTTGCACTCATGTAATTCCTGTGAAAAGGTTGCCAACGTGATAATGCCGGCACGGCAGAAATTAACAGGCTTTGAACGCAGAATAAAAGTTGGACCTAGACGCATGGGACTTTCCGTTTCGGAAATCATTAGTAACAATATACCGAGATCCTTAGTGTCAGGAGTGTGCCGAGAAATTTCAGGCATTATCTCCCACCACGGACAACGCAGTGGCCGACAGATTTCACTTAACGACAGAGAGCAGCGTCGTTTACGTAGGGGTGTCAATGATAACAGACAAGTCATACGAGAGAAGAAACAGCAGAAATCAATGTGAGACGCAGGAATAGGACAGTACGGCAAAATTTGGCGTTAACGGGCTGTGGCAGCAGACACCCAACACGAGTCCCTTCGATAAAAGTACGACATCGCCTGCGGCCCGTTTCCTGGGCTCGTGATCATACAGATAGGATCCTGGAAAACTGTGGCTTGGTCGGATGAGTTCCGATTTTAGTTGGTTAGAGCTGATGGTAGGGTTCGAGTGTGGCGCAGACTCGCTCCCGGAGCCATGGACTGAACTATCCAACAAGGCACTGTGCAATCTGGTGGTGGCTCCATAGTTGTCTGGGCAAACTGTTCACTGAATGGAAATGATTATGTTCGGCTACTTGGAGACGATTTTAGAGCCATTCATGGATTCTCCAAATAACGATGGAACTTTTATTGATGACAAAGTGCCATTTCACCGGTCCACAACTGTTCGCGATCGGTATGAAGAACATAATTGACAATGCGAGCAATAATTCGACCAGACATATAGCCCATCATGAATCCCAAAGAACCTTTATGCGGCAAAATCTCGGTTCGTGCAAAAAATTCTGCACCGGCAACTATTTCGCAATTATGGATGGCTATAGAGGTACCGTGGCTTAATATTTCTGCAGGGGACTTTTAATTGCGTGGTGAGTCCCTGGAGCTTCGAGTTGCTCTACTACGCCGGCAAAAGGAGGTCCGACGCGATATCAGGAGGTATTCCATGACTTTGGTCACTTCGGTGAATACAGGGCGACAGTTTATTGAACTGGAATGAAAATTTCCACTCTGCAGAGGAGTGTGCGCTGATATGAAACTTGCTGGCAGATTAAAACTGTGTGCCGGACCGAGACTCTGACTGGAGACCTTTGCCTTTCGCGGGCAGGTGCTCTACCAACTTAGCTACCCAAGCGCGACTCACGCCCCGTCCTCGCAGCTTTACTTTTGCCAGTACCTCGTCTCCTACCTTCCAAACTTTACAGAAGCTCTCCTTAGCAGGGGTTAGGTGGAGAAGAGCCTCAGATAGAACGAGGAGCAAGAAATGTGCAGCACACTTCAACCGAGGCCAAGAAACCTAGGAATATAGGAAGAAGAAAGGGCTGATGCTAGGTAGTAGCCATGGGCGAGGTGTAGGTCATCAGTTGCTGGAAAGTTTAGGGGCAGTGTGCCAGGCCACCAGTATCTTTAAGCCAAATCCAGGGCTAAGTCATGTGATAGAGGACTTATGGTCTTTACGTATGGACTTTACACAAGAGGACCATGATGTGATAGTAGGTGCGGTGGGAAACAGTTTGGACAGGGATGGGGCATACGACATAGTTGGTGACCTGGACAATGTACTCTGCCTGACTCACGGCAGCAACGTACACTGTCTAGAGGTGTTCCGGCGTCATGGTCGACCACAGCGTAACGGAGCTGTGAGGCAAATCAATGTCGGGTTAGGGATGGCTCTGAGGGCGAACAACTTTGCTTATGTTTCTCTGGTGCCTGTCGGGACTATCAACAGATAGGGTTTCACTAGGCATGGCCTACACCTAAACTTAGCAAGATTGGTACAGCTGATTCAAGAAAGTATAGGGTTTGGACCTCGGGCTGCACATGATCAAATACCTGTTGTCATGAGTGGGAGAAGTAGGCCTTTTTTTAGGATAAATCCAGAAAACAGGTTTCCCTGCAGTTTAAAGAATACTGAAACAGCCACTCATAAGACAGATATTAACACTTCAGTTATCACACATACCAGTTGTAGCAAAGAAAAATAAACCATTGGAAGGGATAACATGGAGAACTTCACAGACTTAACAATCCTCTATCAAAACATGCAATCAATAAAAAATAAATTACAACTATTAGCAGTTGAGCTCCAATCTCTGAACTGCACAGTAGTTTGTGTTACTGAGCACTGGTGTAGAGACAATGAAATCCAACATCTAGTATTATCACTGTGTGAAATGCCAAACTCTTACTGCAGAACTGCTTCAAGGAGTGGAGGATCATGCATTTATATCATAAAAGGAACGCAATTCAAATCAAGACCTGACCTCAGTACAGTAAGTAAAAGACAACACTTTGAAATATCACCTGTTCAATTAACAGGGGTTGATATCACCAAGAAATTAATCATTTCGTTTGTGTATAGATCTCCTAGTGGTAGCGTGGACTCTTTTTTCAATGAATTAACAGAAGTTCTGGATAAAGACTCAAGTACAATGGTCAGCATGATTTTGTGTGGGGACATTAACATCGATACTAATACCATAAATGAATCCACCAGCACCCTCATAAATATTCTTCAAAAATTTGGAATTTCCCTATTGGTCAATAGTGCAACAAGGGTTACTACAATGACTGCATCAGTAATTGACCATGTGGTCACAAATATGGTCAAGGAAAAATTTGATGTATCTGTAAAAGATCTCGGACTATCAGACCATCTCTTTCAAATAACAACAGTAAAATCGGACATCGAATCATTCCCTAAACTACAAGCCTACAAACGACATATATCAGAAATCAAAATAAGAGTTTTCAAAAGAACTGGCAAAACAAAGCTGGTATGAAGTGTATAAGGAAACGAATGTGAATAAGAAATTCTCTAAATTTTCCGCATTATTTAAACTGAACGTTGAAAAGGCATTAGCAAAATTATGCGTGTCTGTATCAACATCACACAAAAACAGATGGATAACACCAGGTATTAAGAAGTCCTCCTAAACACTTAAATACCTCACTTCCATGCAAAAGAGTCGCAATGATCCATAATTCTTAAATTTCCATCATAGATACAAAAAGATCTATAGTAAGGTGTTGATTGCTGCAAAAAAGTCATTTAATGACAAAATAATATATAATGCAGAGAATAAAAGCAAAACAGTCTGGGATGTTATAAAAAAGGAAATGGGGAGAGGCAAACAAACACAGAATACCATACTGCTAAGGGAGGTAATAAATGAGCCACAACACTTAGCGAACTATGTAAATGAGCGTTTTTCAAGTATTGCAGAGAAGTTACGGAAAAAATTGCCCAAAACAAATATAATACCAGTAAATAATATTGCAATAAATACAATGATGTTACTTTCAACCACAGAGAATGAAGTAAAAAAACTAAGAAGTGAAAAGTCAATAGGCTTAGATGAAGCACTAATGTGTGTATTGAATCAATGCATAGAAATTATACAAGGCACCTTAACAAATATAATAAATGAATCCTTCACATCAGGGACTTTTCCACAGCATTTAAAACAGGCAAGAGTTGTATCTTAGCTTAAGAAAGGTAATGCAGAAGACACAGAAAATTACCAGGCCATTTCCCTGCCGTCACCTTTTTCAAAAATAATAGAAGGAATTATGAAAGACAGATTAATGAATTACCTGAAAAAACACAATCTTTTAAGTGAATCAAAGTTTGGATTCCAAAGTGGCAAAAGTAAGGAGTCAGCCATAGAAGAATTCACTAAAGTTGTACTTGATGCTCTTGATAAAGATGAGTGTGTCACAGGCATAGATTTTTGTAAGGCCTTTCATACAGTCGACCACAAAACTATATTAAATATATTAGAAGCAATTGGAATAAGAGGGGTAGCTAATGACTGGTTTCGATCATACCTAGCAGACAGGGCACAAAGAGTAGAGATAACACATATTTCAAGTAGAGCCAAACAATTAGTAAAACACTTATCAGAAGCAAAATACATTGCTATAGGAATTCTGCAAGGTAGCATATTAGGATCAATACTACTCCTGGTGTACATCAATGGCTTTCCCAGTAGTGTTACTTGTGGTGAAAAAATTCTCTTTGCTGATGACAGCAATATTAAAGTCACTGAGAAAACGAGAGAACTCCTAGCAGGGAAACCATATGAAATTCTCAAGGAAGTTTACGATTGGTCAATAAGCAATAAAGTGACATTGAACATAAAGAAAACTAATGCCATGAATTTCAGTTGGAAGAGGGACAATGACAATGTTAAATTAAATATAGATGGCACCTCTATAAACTGTGTAAGAAATGCAAAATTTTTTGGAATTAATATTAATTCTCAGTTGAATGGTGTGAACACACAAAGGTACTTGCAAACAGATTGTCATCAGCATGTTATGCCCTTAGAACCCTATCATCAGTGTGTAACATTCAGTGTCTTTTAGTTACATACTATTCATATGCACAGTTCTTAGCTATGGCATTCTGTTTTGGGGAACAAAGTCTCAAAATATGAACACTGTTTACGAACTCCAAAAAAGAGCCATAAGAGTAATAACCAAAAATAGTAGTTAACTGCACTATCTGAATACATTTACCAGTCAGTTGTACACAACAAAAATAATATTAGTAATTATTGCACAATCAGCTCTGTCTATGACCATGGAACAAGAGCTAGACTCAACTTACGTTAACAAAGAAAAATAATCATAAAGCTCAAAACAACATTTTCTACCAAGGAATAAAACTCTACAATAAATTACCAAAAGGGATTAAAGAAATTGCAAAAATACACTTATTTAAAAAGGCAGCTAAAAACTACCTGTTATGCAATACATTTTATACATTGAAATATTAGTTGGATAAAACAGAGTAGGGGCTTGGTAAAAAACAAGTTATACAAATAAACAATAATACCACATAAAACCTTCACACTATGTTTTTCCCTTCTTTTTTCCTCTTCTATAAATACTTACCCCCAAGCTATGCATAGCACAACACTAACACCTCTTGCTCTTTCTGAGCTCAACATCTCGCTCATTATATAGGGATGCTCTCAGTTTTTCAGGATAGCAAATGGGAAGATGTGGTACAGAAAATGGCCCAGAGATCACCGGTCTGTGTGAATTTTTGTGTGTATTGAGTGAATTGTTATGAAACAACGTATGTGTAGTGGGTGTAGTGACTGATAGTGAGATATGAGTGAACAGTGTGGCATTACCTTATTTAATAAGTTAGTTGTAAAAAAGGTATTGTTTACTGCGAGTTAATGTAATGATAGTTTCTAATTAGAAATCTATAAATGTATGTGTATGAGTATTAGCTTATTTTAAATTGGTCTATACTTGTAAATACGTTGACATGTCCTATATCGTTGCATAAAGAAACCTACGGATGAATGAAGCTACTATTACATAGACTTGATATGGAAAAGCTTGTAGACCTGCTGAAACGTTTAACTTCAGCTACTTTTGGCATGATGGTATGATATTCCTAGGCGAAAAGAGTTCATTACACAAAAGAAAATAACCGCAGTACGTTTATTTACCGATGCTATTTGTTGTCAAGAATCCACTGCTATTTGCGAATATTTGAGATATTGACAAAATAATAATCTAATTTTGAGGCAGAAACAGGTGCAATATTCAGCTGTAGCCTCTTTGATAAACTGCCCACTGGAATGAAATGCCTGACGGAAGTATTGTTTTTGAACAAAAATTAAAGTTGTGTATAACAAGTCCTTCTGGTTCGTGGTTTACATATAATCAGTGTGTTAGTGCAGATATTATGATCACTGATAACCTAATATGTACCCACTTTACTATGTTACTTGTTGTTTTCTCACTTTATAAGCATCTTCCCACATATGTGTCAAATAATTTTCTATCTGATATTTTATGGACGGTCATAGCTGCAGAACTAAGTATCAGTGGGTACTCTCCCGGTGTTGTGTCCTGACTGCTTCCCACGAGAAAAGAAGCATTAGTGTGTTGCTCTTGCCAGACTTACTTGACCGTATTAACCAACCTAAAAATACACTACCCCTAAGAGATACTATTATTAGTGCACAAACGAAGTAAATACTGATTTCATGCTGACCATAATACTGTCCTCAGTCACCATTAAAAATATCTGCACTCATGTTCAGCTAACATTTCCCAGATAACGTTTATCGTGAATATGATTACGAACACAGAACTAACAAACATCGTAAAGAACCTGTTGCTTTGGAGTATACAAGTCCCACTTACTTCTCTGACAGTAATTTCTGTTGAAATGTGGTATGTTTTTGTGTTACACAAGCTGTAGCTTATCCGGATATCGCACATTTTTTTGGAATAGAATCACGGATCTCAAAAGCATTCTAACTGGGTCACAGGTAAGTGTATTCCAGCTCGAAACGTCTCACGAAATTACACCCGGGCGAGCCGCTCTCGACAAGGTGCAATAGCTGAGGCGCACAGGACGCCAGGAATGTAATCTGTAGTTAAGATAACGTTTCTGCAAAGTTCGGGCGGCGACCGCACGTTCGCAGACAAGTATTCCTGCGGACGCAACGACGTCGGCCAACTTTTTGATTGCCCCTTGCATGTTATAGCAGTTCCCAACTCCCCGGCAGTGTGCTTTACGCCGCCATTTAAAACCTGTAACGGGGCAAAAGCGAGCGCGACGAGAGAAGGCAGACTATCGCAGGGAGAATGTGCCTGTATAATGGCCGCGCTTCGAGACAAGTATCGGCCAAAAAAGGAATTGGATCGGATGTCCTGCTTCGAATTATATTTTCAGATAGGTCTGTTAGCTCGCTTCTGTCTCCGTAGCTCGATAATACTAATTGCAGGGCGGAGCGCGCTGCCTGTTTGACGCGCAGACAACTACTTCCCATTTCTACAAGCTACACTACTGGCCAATAAAATTGCTGCACCACGAACATGACGTGCTACAGACGCGAAATTTAACCGACAGGAAGAAGATGCTGTGATAAGTAAATGATTAGCTTTTCAGAAAATTCACACAAGGTTGGCGCCGGTGGCGACACCTCCAACGTGCTGACATGAGGAAAGTTTCCAACCGATTTCTCACACACAAACAGCAGTTGACCGGCGTTGCCTGCTGAAACGTTGTTGTGATGCCTCGTGTAAGGAGGAGAAATGCGTACCATGACTTTTCCGACTTTGATAAAGGTCGGATTGTAGCCTATCGCGATTGCTGTTAATCGTATCGCGATATTGCTGCTCGCGTTGTTCGAGATCCAATGACTGTTAGCAGAATATGGAAGCGGTGGGTTGAGGAAGGTAATACGGAACGCCGTGCTGGGTCGCAACGGCCTCGTATCACTAGCAGTCGAGATAACAAGCATCTTATCCACATAGACGTAACGGATCGTGCAGCCACGTCTCGATCCCTGAATCAACAGATGGGGACATTTGCAAGACAACAACCATCTGCACGAACAGTTCGACGACGTTTGCAGCACAATGGACTGTCACCTCGGAGACCGTGGCTGCGGTTACCCTACACTCTGCATCACAGACAGGAGCGCCTGCGATGATGTACTCAACGACGAACCTGGGTGCACGAATGGCAAAACGTCATTTTTTCGGATGAATCCAGGTTCTGTGTACAGCATCATGATGGTCGCATCCGTGTTTGGCGACATCGCGGTGAACTCACATTGGAAGCGTGAATTCGTCATCGCCATACTGGCGTATCACCTGGCGTGATGGTATGGGATGCCATTGGTTACACGTCTCGGTCACCTCTTGTTCGCATTGACGGCACTTTGAACAGTGGACGTTACATTTCAGACGTGTTACGACTCGTGGGTCTACCCTTCATTCGATCCCTGCGAAACCCTACATTTCAGCAGGATAATGCACGATCGCATGTTGCAGGTCGTGTACTGTCCTTTCTGGATACAGATAATGTTCGACTGCTGCCCTGGCCAGCACATTCGCCAGATCTCTCACTAATTGAAAACGTCTGAACAATGGTGGCCTAGCAACTGACTCGTCACAATACGCCAGTCACTACTCTTGATGAGCTGCATGGGCAGCTGTACCTGTACACGCCGTCCAAGCTCTGTTTGAATCAATGACCAGGCGTATCAAGGCCGTTATTACGGCCAGAGGTGGTTGTTCTGGGCACTGATTTCTCAGGATCTATGCACGCAAATTGCGTGAAAATGTAATCACATGTCAGTTCTAGTATAATATATTTGTCCAATGAATACCCGTTTATCATCTGCATTTCTTCTTGGTGTAGCAACTTCAATGGCCAGTAGTGTAACTTCTTTCCTTCAGAATTAAAATACAGAACAGTGTGCTTTCGCGAAAAGATACATGCGAACTACAGTGCCCTCCTTCTTATGTGTGGCACTGTAGCGAAAAGGAAGCGACTCTGCCTTCCTTCTCTGGTTTGTTTGTTACTAACCTGGTGTTTTGCTGCTTCGGTTGTCTCTCGTCGCAGTAATAGCGCTCAGGCGCCAGGTTCATTGTAGGTTTGTGCTCCTGCTGAAAAGGGGTGTGTCGGGATGCCAGTTGTTAAAGGTTAACAGTGTCTTGTAATACGAGTGTCACTCCAAAAGAAATGCATACTTTTTTTTATCCATCTTTGATTCTACATGTTTCAAAGTTTTACAGTGTGTGGATACATCCTTTTAGGAACAGTATTTTTATTTCTCCAGATAATTTCCATCCCTCTCAACTACCTTACACCATCCTGGAACCAGCGCCTGTATACCCGCACGGTAAAATTCTAGACCAACCTGTTGGAGCCACCGTTTGGCAGCGTGAACAAGGTAGTCATAATCTTCAAACCTTGTTGCACGAAGAGAGTCTTTCAGTTTCCCAAAGAGATGATGGTCACATGGAGCCAGGTCAGGACTGCAAGGCAGGTGTTTCAGTGTTGTCCATCCGATTTTTGTGATCGCTTCCATGGTTTTTTGACTGACATGTGGCCGTGCATTGTCGTGCAACAGCAAATCATCCTGCTTTTGCCGATGTGGTCGAACACGACTCAGTCGAGCTTGTAGTTTCTTCAGTGTCGTCACATATGAATTAGTATTTATGGTGGCTCCACTTGGCATTATGTCGACAAGCAAGAGTCCTTCGGAATCGAAAAACATCGTAGCCATAACTTTTCCAGCAGAAGGTGTGCTTTTGAATTTTTTTTTTTTCTTGGGTGAATTTGCATAATGGCACTCTATTGATTGCTTCTTCGTCTCTGGTGAAAAATGATGGAGCCATGTTTCATCACCTGTCACAATTCTTCCAAGAAATTCATCTCCACCATTCTCGTACTGTTCCAAAAGTTCACCGCATACCGTTTTTCTTGTTTCTTTGTGAGCCACTGTCAACATCCTGGGAACCCACCTGGCACAAACCTTTTATAACGCCAACACTTTCAGTATTCTGCAATCACTTCTTTCCCGTATCCCACTGTAGCGTGACAATTCGTTCACTGTGATGCGTCTGTCAGCAATCAGCAATTCGTTAACTCTCTGCACATTGTCTGGAGTGTGTGCAGTACGAGGCCTGCCGCTGCGAGGACAATCCTCAATATTGCCGTGCCTGCTTTCATCACGTAACCCGCTTGCCCACCGACTAACTGCACTGCGATCGACAGCAACATCGCCATACACATTTTTCAGCCTCTTGTGGATGTTTCACACTGTCTCGTCTTCACAGCACAGGAATTCTATGACAGCACGTTGCTTCTGACGAACGTCAAGTGTAGCAGCCATCTTGAAGACATGCTGTGACGGCGTCACTCATGGGAACAGGTTGAACTAAGTTTGAAAACAAGTGGGAAGGATGTATCTACACACTGTAAAACTTTCACCCATGCAGAATGAAAACTGTATTTTTACAAAAACCATGTGCATTTCTTTTGGATTGACCCTCGTATAACCGTTTTAATGAAGAAAACTTTAAAACACGCGTCACAGACTTTCCAATATGGCAGCTCTGGGCTGCACCGTTACACTCAGCACTTTACAACACCTTTATCACTTTCAATTCTCGCTATAGATACTGTCCACAATACGTAGCGTTCACTGATAATTAATACCGTTCACTTTAACTTTGTATCTTGTTTATCACGTCTATATTTGTGGTCAGTGGTGCTTTTGGAGCAACCTCCGGTTACTGGACTGTGCGTTTTGAGTGGCGCCTTGCTACTAACTTCGCACCATCTTCCCGACGCACAAGAGGGACCCCATCTTTCTGCCTCAGCCAATAGGGATACTCCACTCGTCTCTTACGCATACAGATATCAGAACTCTCAGCGAATGGGCATTCAGATCGCAGTGGCCATACAGATCTGACTTCACGTTTGTGGACAGTATGACGGAAGTTTTCCTCAGAATACTTTCTCAGATTGTAAGATCCTACTCCCGAATCTCCCAAATAGTCGGATCTTGTCCCTGCTAAGGTTGCACAACATTGCCTCTTATGATGTTATCGTTATTGCTCCATGCTGACGCATAGTTGTCAGGTTGACATGTATCCTGGCTGCTACAGAGCATTCCCGAGCTTTTAGATCTCGCAAAGGTTCATAAATGTGCGTAATAATTAGCATATAATTAGCATAAACACGTGAAGGGAATGCACGTATGCATTACAGAATGTCATAGCTACATACAGTGAACTTCTCATTGGTTTCACAGTTATGTCATACTCTCACATATACTACGTGGTCAAATCCGAAAATGACCACCAGATACCGCCAGTGCCAAAGGAGGAGGTGAATATTGTTTTTTCACTAGAGAAGCAGAGACAGCAGGAAAGGTTGGTGCGGAGAGTGTGAACTAAAACTCACCTGAGCAACAAATCTATCGGCCACATTGGATCGCCGTAAAGCTGTCCAAGTCGATTTAGTGATGTAATTGTGAAGTTAACCCGAAGGAACGGCCACAGATGCCAGTCATACCACCTATACCAACGGACAACGGCTGTCGAGTACTGCGGAGGGTGGTTGTAGAAAGTCACCTGAAGTCAACGGAGCGAATCATTCGTGAGTTCCAAACTGCTGCCAGCGGTCTAACAAGAACAGTGGCTGTGAGTATGGGGTTGAAACCAATGGCGTACAATGGTCGGTGACTGTTGGTCCAAGAGTTCGAACCTAGCCATTCGAACAAAAATAGTGAGCAATGGCGGCCGAAGACTTCCAGCATAGGAAGCCAGCCTCGCTTTGCCAGCGGCCTCGTCGGAGAGAGCGGAGAAGTGGACACAGGATAAGGGCAGCGTCTTGCTCTCGGTACCTGAGGTTGAAAAACCGCCAAGATGATCCCTACTTTGGGAAGAGATTACAGATTAGTCTTCCATTCAGATCTCCGGAAGATGACTGCCAAGTGTCTACATCTACATATACATCTACATGGTTAATCTGCATTCACACTTAAGTGCCTGGCAGAGCGTTCATCGAAGCATTTTCATACTGCTTCTCTACCATTCCGCTCTCGAATGGCGCGTGGGAAAAAGGAACACCTAAATCTTTCCGTGCGTAGATGAGTGTCAACAAAATATTTACGCATTCGGAAGAGGAAGTTGGTGACTGAAATTTCGTAAATAGTCCTCGTCGCAAAGAAAACCACCTTTGTTTCAGTGACTGCCACCCCAACTCGCGTATCATATCAGTGACACTCTCACCCCTATTGTGGGATAACACGAAACGAGCTGCCCCTCTTTGCACTTTTTCGATGTCCTCCGTAAATCCTACCTGGTAAGGATCCCATACCGCGCAGAAATATTCCAGCAGAGGACGGTCAAGTGTAATGTACGCTGTCTCTTTAGTGGGTATGTCGCATCTTCTAAGTGTTCTGCCAACAAAGCGCAGTCTTTGTTTCGCCTTCCCCACAATATTACCTACTTGGTCTTTCCAATTTAAGTTGCTCGTAATTGTAATTCCTAGGTATTTAGTCGAATTGACAGCCCTTAGATTTGTGCGATTTATCGTATACCGAAAATTTATCGGAATTCTTTTAGTACCCATGTGGATGACATCACACTTTCCTTTGTTTAGTGCCAATTGGCGCTTTTCGCAACATACATAAATTCTCTCCAGATCATTTTGTAATTGGAATTGATCGTCTGATGATTTTACTAGACGGTAATCTAGGAATATGGAATCGATCTGAGATCCCTTGCCGACAGCACTCATTACTTCATGGGAATAAAGAGCTAGCTGAGGTGCAAAAGAACGATATTTTCTGAATCCGTTTTGGATATGTACAAATAACTCATTTTCTTCAAGGTGATTCATAATGTTCGAGTACAGTACATGCTCCAAAATCCTACTGCAAATTGAGACCAGTGATATGGTTCTGTAATTCAATGGGTTACTCCTATTTCCCTTCTTGAATGACCTGTGTTACTTTCCAGTCTTCAGGAACAGACCTTTCGTCAAGTGAGCGGCTGTGTACGATTGCTAAGAAAGGCGCTATTGTGTCTGCATGCTCTGAGAAGAACCTGATTGGTATACCATCTGGACCGGAAGAGTTGCCTTTCTTAAGTGATTTGAGTTGTTTCGCAACACCTAAGATACCTACTTTTGTGTCACTCATGCTAACAGCTGTTCCGGTTTCGAATTCTGGAATATTTACTTCTTTCGTGAAGGAATTACGGAAAACAGTATTTAGTAACTCCGCTTTAGTGGCACCATCATCTGTAACATTTCCATCGGTATCGCGCAGTGACTGTATTGACTGTTTATTGCCACTGGTATACTTTGCATACGACCAGAACCTCTTTGAGTTTTCTAGCATATTTTGTGACAATATTTCATTGTTTAAACTATTAAAAGCGTCTCGCATTGACGTCCGCACTAAATTTCGAGCTTCCGTAAAACTTAGCCAGTCTTGGGGATTTTGCGTTCTTCTGAATTTGGCATGCTTTTTCTGTTGGTTCTGCAACAGTGTTCTGACATGTTTTGTGTACCATGGTGGATCAGTCCCGTCTCTCACTAACTTATGCGGTGTGAATATATCTATTGCTGTCGATACTGTATCTTTGAATTTGAGCTATATCGGGTCTTCACCTACATAATCAACTTGGAAGGAATGGAGAGTCTCCTTAGGGAGGCATCAAGCGAATTTTTATCTGCTGTTTTAAATAGATATATTTTGCTCTCCATTAGATCAGGATTATTTGTGGCTAAGAGGTCAAGTGTGTTTTCGCAACCATTTACAATTCTTGCGGGCTCATGAACTAATTGTTCAAAGTAATTCTCAGAGAAAGCATTTAGTACAATTTCGGAAGATGTTTTCTGTCTACCACCGGCTTTGAACATGTGTTTTCGTGAACAAATGGAGGGTAGATTGAAGTCTCTACCAATTATAACTGTCTGAGTGGGGTACTTATTTGTAATGAGATTCAAGTTTTCTTTGAAGCGTTCAGCTATTATATCATCTGAGTCGTGGGGTCGGTAGGAGCCAATTATTATTTTGGTACGGCTGTTGAGCATATAACCTCTACCCATAGTAATTCGCAGGAACTATCTATTTCAACTTCACTACCAAGATAAACTACTACCAACAGACACAAACACACTTCAACCTACCTTATTTAATCTGTCCTTTGTGAACACGGTTTGCGCCTCTGTAAAAATTTCGCCAGAATTTATCTCCGGCTTTAGCCAGCTTTCCGTTCCTATAACGACTTCAGCTTCATTGCTTTCTATCACCGCTTGAAGCTCTGGTACTTATCAAACACAGTTACGACAATTTACAATTACAATACCGACTGTTGCTTGGTCGATTCTCGTCGTTTCTTTGCCCTGTGCCCTTTAAGACTGGAGCCCTTTTTGATCTTTCTCAAGACTGTCTAACCTAAAAAACCGCCGAATCCACGCCACACAGCCCCTGCTACCCGTGTAGCCGCCTCCTGTGTGTAGTGAACACCTGACCTATTTAGGGGAACCCGAAAGCCCACCAGGAGGAGAACATGTGAAGATGATGGAATAACCAACGAAAGGGTGACACTCTACGAGTCGTCAGAAGTTTGAACGAGAAAGAGAAGCTAGAAAATCTGAAAAGGGTAATATTAAGGCTCAGTGTAGATATAGTGGGGGTCAGTCAAGTGAAATGGGAATAAGACAAGGATTTCTGGTCAGACAAACATAGGGTAATATCAGCAGCAGCAGCAGCAAATGGTTTGACGGGAGAAGGATTACTTATGAATAGCAAACTAAGGGAAGGAGTGAGTTACGGTGAACATTTCAGTGCTAGTGTACTCATCAGCAAACCAACACCGACAACACTAATTACGATATAAATGGCAACGTCGCAAGCAGAAGATGAAAACATAAACAAAGTGTATGAGGATACTGAACGAGTAATTAAGTATGTCAGGGAGATGATAATCGAACATTCATGGGGGATTAGAATGCGTCTGTAAGAAAAACAGTGGAAGAAAGAGTTCGGGTAGATATGGGCTTAGTACCATGACTGAGAGGGGAGAAAGACTGAGTTGAGCAGTAAATATCAGATATTAATAGTGAATAGGAGCACCCAGGAATAAATACAGACAAAGATTACAATTTAGTAACGTTGAAGAATAGACTGGAGTTTAAGAGAATTGTATGGGTAATCGGCATGGAAGGAAATACTGAAGAATAATCAGAAATGTGGATACTGCGATAAGGAATACCGCATTAGGCAGTTCAATTGAAGAGGATTAGACATCTCTGAAAAGATCAGTCACATATGATGGACAAACAGAAACCTTGGGTGACAGGTGAAATGCTTCATTTGATCGACAAAACAAGGAAGTACAAAAAGACAGGAATACTGAAACATGAATAACTTTTTTTTTTTTTTGAGTCATTAGTCTTCTGACTGCTTTCATGCGGCACCGTCTCGAAATCCTCTCCTGCGCCAACCTTTTTATCTCAGAGTAGCAGTTGCAACCTACGTCCTCAGTTATTTGCTGAATGTAATCCAATCTCTATCTTTCTCTACAGTTTTTACCTTCTATAGCTCCCTCTAGTACAATGGAAGTTATTCCCTGATGTCGTAGCAAAGGTCTTATCATCCTGTCCCTTCCTCTTGTTATTTTTCCCATATGTTCCTTTCTTCGCCATTTCAGCGGTGAACCTCCTCACCCACTGAATTTTCAACATTCTTCTGTAGCGCTATCTCTCAAATACTTCGATTCTCTTCTGCTCTGGGATTCCCAGAGTTCATGTTTCACTACCATGGAATGCTGTGCTCCAAACGTGCGTTCCCAGATATTTCTTCCCGAAATTTAGGCCTATGTTTGGTAGTAGTAGGCTTCTATTGGCTAGAAATCACTTACGAATAAAATGACTAGGGAGTGCAGGGAAACCAAGGCGAAATGGCTGTAGAAAAGGAGTGAAGAATTTAAAAAAGAAATTATCGGCGGAAGAACTGATTCAGCAAATGGAAAAGTGAAAACATCTTTCGGTGAAATGAAAAAGAAAAGAGTGGCAACGTTAAGAGTGCAATGGGAATTCCTCTGATAAACGCAGAGGAGAGAGTGGAAAGAATGTATTGAAGGCCTATATACGGGGGAAGAATTGCCTGACGACGTGATAGAAGAAGTTGGAGATGATGTGGAAAAGATTGGTTCAAATGGTTTAAATGGCTCCGAGCACTATGGGACTTAACATCTGAGGTCATCAGTCCCCTAGAACTTAGACTACTTAAACCTAACTAACCTAAGGACATCACACATATCCATGCCCGAGGCAGGATTCGAACCTGCGACCCTAGCGGCCGCGCGGTTCCCGAGTGAATCGCCTCGAACTGCTCTCCCACTGCGGCCGGCTGTGGAAGAGATTGGGAATTCAGCATTAGAATCAGAATATCATGTTCTCTCGTTATTTATGAGGGTCATATACAGTTCGTGGTCCCTCTCTCGATCTCGTTTCTTAAGCTGTTGGTATATGTTGTTACTTTTCCTGTTATATATTAAAAGTGTTGGTTTACTTCTGAAATTTCATCTGCTTCCCGTTTCCTCACAACAGTTTTCTAGTCATTCACGGTGTATCTCTTTTGTGTACTTCCATTCCACTTGGAGAGCATTTTCATCAACAACTCATCAAATTCCGTATTTACGCTCTAGTAGGCAGACTGGTAGAACCGGCACTGGAGTCCTGGTTTCAGTTCCAGATACGGGCAGGAACTTTTTCGTCCAGTTCCTCCAGGACAGCCATAGACCCCGGTCCACTCATCCTGCTATCAAATAGGCACTGGGGATCTTTCTCGGGGTAAAAGGTGGCCAAGCGATGGGCCCCTTCACTTCCCCCTCCCCCCCTTCCCCTAATGCTGCAAAGAAATGGGCCGCACGCTGCCTGTAGTCAGCCCACTATCCCGTTCACGGGCTTTCCGCCACAGATTTCATCCTTACTGTTATGTATCTATAGTAAACGGTGCTGTTTAGGCTGGTTAGGTGTGGGCCGTGATTTCTTATCACATACGAGTGCAAGTACAGCAGAGGAGATAACTATTGGATACAAGAAACCGTTTATTACTGCTTGTTTACATCTTTAGACTCCGATGTTGCTAGTGCTGAAGGCGTGCAAGGCAAATTGTAACGGCATTTCCCAGTACGCCGATCTCTCGCTTGGCCTTGTAGGTGATGGTGCCAACAGAGCGACACTGCTATAGCTTGGGCTGAGTCGTAGTAGTCTCACATTAGCGTCAGCTAGTAGCATGGTCGTCCTGGCAAAGAGGGCTGTCACTGTGAATACATTCGGCTTTGTGTCGCCTGCAGTGTCACACGACGAAGAGGCCATCCGTTGAGACCATAGCAGAGGTGGGGATTTCTGGATCCCTTGTGTCACGGTCCTGACAGGGCAGCAGGGCGCTGAGGTGCCCTACCACCCAAATGCTAAGCTGGTGGACTGAGATTTGAGGCTTGGTGTTGGTAGAGACGTCGGTGCCATCAGCACGGCGCTGACTAGGACATACTTGACGCTATATTGACGCCCAGCTGTTCAATGATGTCGTGCTGGACCAGCGGATTTAAATGCAGCTGTTGTTCGCTAACTTTGCAGATAAGGCTATGTTCGTGTGTCACGTGGAACTATGGGGAACAGAGGCCTATGACCGAGGTTCAGCCGTTGTTACGCGCTGTTCGGTCAACTCGTAGAAATTTCCTACAGGTTGGTCAATGTCCTAGGCCAATGACACGCAAAAGTCTAAGGAAGGAGAAGTGGCTCACTGTTGCTGAAGTTGCTGAACAGGTAGGGCATCGATCAATGGTGTTCAATGGCCGGGTCCTGGCGCTCTGTAATTAGCTCTGAGCACTGCTACAGTCAATCCCATTACAGTAGGGTCAAAAGTCACAAAGATGAGGGAAGACCATGGTCTGAGTGTTTTGAGATGAGGACCCAATGAGACAAAAGGAGTATTTCAGGAAATATCAAATTTAGCAATGTGTTTGAGGTCTCGTAATAAAGAGTTGCTCTCATCATCAAGTTTGGTAGTGCTACCTCAGAAAAAACACATCAGCGGCTGGTATGTGACGACAGCGAAGTTCATTGGATTGGATTGGATTGTTTGGGGGAGGAGACCAAACTGCGAGGTCATCGGTCTCATCGGATTAGGGAAGGACGGGGAAGGAAGCCGGCCGTGCCCTTTCAACCATCCCGGCATTTGCCTGGAGCGATTTAGGGAAATCAAGGAAAACCTAAATCAGGATGGCGAGACGCGGGATTGAACCGTCGTCCTCCCGAATGCGAGTCCAGTGTGCTAACCACTGCGCCACCTCGCTCGGTAGCGAAGTTCACCACAGTTTACAGTTCATGAGTGGTTGCGAAAGATGGAATAACACTCGTTACAAGAAGTTACAGACGTCAGTTAATGTACAGTTCAATATGATGTTACCCCCATAAAGTCGTAGAAATCTACGCAGAAAAGGTGCAACAGGTATCATCCTAATTGGAAGAAATTTATCGCCGGCAATTGAATCTTGTGGAAAACTAGATCGCTTCGCGACCGAAGTTAGGTCGAAGTTCTTGTCAAAGAACTGTTTTCAGAGTCGAACTTGAGATGATTTAGGGTCTTGTAGGATAAGATAATCCAATATGCATCTCCCATCATGACTGTGAACTTCACACTTTGAGAAACAACACCATGCAGAATATGCAGCTGTGATACATAACCTGTAGCTCGAAGGTGGAGGGGGGAGAAGTGAAAGAAAAGGGAAGGGATTATTGACATCAGCTGTAGCGTGAATTGATTCGAAATCAGCGGCGGCGAGTGAAAATTTGCCTCAGACCGGGATTTGAACCTGGGGTCTTCTGCTTATTAGGTAGATGCATTAACCACAGCACCATCTGGACACAGTGTTTATCGCCATTGCGCGGACTATCTCGGCACCTCGATCGACCTGCATTCCTAACTAGCGCCAACTATCTTCAGTACCTCTTCCATGTCTTCCATGCTCGTTACTTTGAGATTTCGCCGGCCGGTGTGGCCGTGCGGTTCTAAGCGCTTCAGTTTGGAACCGCGTGACCGCTACGGTCGCAGGTTCGAATCCTGCCTCGGGCATGGATGTGTGTGATGTCCTTAGGTTGGTTAGGTTTAAGTAGTTCTAAGTTCTAGGGGACTGCTGACCTCAGTAGTTAAGTCCCATAGTGCTCAGAGCCATTTGAACCATTTTTTGAGATTTCCATAGGAGGTCGGTAGTAACTGTGCAATCGCACTGAAGGTGGTGGATTCACTGCCCGTCGAGGCTAATCAGTTGAGTGAATGTGTGGTGTCTGTTCATTCGTACATGTAAAAAAGAACAGACACCATGCGGAATAGGCAGTTGTGATACATATTATGTAAACTGAAGGTGTAGGAGGGAGAAAGAAAAGGAAATAGAGGGGATTAAGATTCACCGGAACTTGATGCGGAATCAGCGCCGATAAGTGCAAATGTGCCAGACTGAGATCCGAACCCGGGATCTCTTGCTTACTCGACAGCTGCGTTAACCACTTCACCAATCAGACACAGTACTTATCGTAATTGCGTGGACTATGTGGCACACCCCTCCACCGACCCATATTCCTACCTAGAACCATCTATCCGCAGTGCCTCGTCCATGTCCCACGCTCACTAGTTTGAGCTTTCCACAGGAGGTCGAACATGATTGTGTATGCGCAGTTAAGGTGGTGGATTCATTGCCCATGGAGCTTAGTCAGTTATATGAATGCGAGGTGTCTGCTCTTTCGGATGTAATCAGCAACTGGGGACGGATGTATGGTAACCACTCTCGCTTTAATACCAAGATAGATCTTTTCGTCACGTCAGTTCGGACCCTCTACAGCTTCTTGTTGCATCTTATTACAGGGTACAGCTATCTGTTTTCTGGACCCCATGTTGCAGACGCCAGTTTGAAAGGCAGTGACATAACAGCAGAAAATGACTAAAGGGCGTTTATAACACGAGTAGGCGGCAAGTTGTTCTGACGTTTACATCTCATCTCATAACCCAGAGGTCTGAAACTTACCTGTAATGCAGGAAAGGTGGCGAACTGTGTGGCCCTGACGACAGAGTAGAATTCCAGTGTGGGCGCAAGTGTTTTGGAGCACCGTTCGGCGATCCGTAGTGACCGTTGACTGGACGACGTGGTCAGTTATGATTTCAGGAGACACAGGACCATCGAGATTATACGATAGATCAATGGAATCGTGTCGCCTGGTCGGATGAAATACATTTCTCGTGTTCACAATGTCGGTGGTCGTGCCCGGCGACATGATCACCTAGGCAAACTGCTGCTCCAAACACACTGCGCCGCTGATGCCTGTCAGTATGGGTAGTATTATAATACTGGGGTATATTCACCTGATTTTCAGTGGCACGTGTGGTAATAATCAACGGTACTGTGACTGCTGTGGACTACGTCAACATTATCCACGATGACGGAGACATGAATAAATGTCAGGGTCTGGATCCTTGAATAGTGGTACAGTGATCTTCGAGGCATTATAGCTACTCACGTTGATGTCTTTGCCGCCAATTCGCCTGATCTGAAGATTGTGGGAATTATCTGGGACTTTATAGGGACCCAGTTACGCACCCACAGACCACCTGCCCGAAGTATACAAGAACAGTGTGATGCGTGTGTGCCGGCCGCTGTGGTCGAGCGGTTCTAGGCGCTTCAGTCCGGAACCGCGCTGCTGCTACGGTCGCAGGTTCGAATCCTACCTCGGGCATGGATGTGTGTGATGTCCTTAGGTTAGTTAGGTTTAAGTAGTTCTAAGTCTAGGGGACTGATGACCTTAGATGTTAAGTCCCATAGTGCTTAGAGCCATTTGAGCCATTTGATCCGTGTGTGGACATCTGATGCCCTTTGTTTCCGGAAACCTACCAAGGATTTGATGAAAAAGCACGCTAAATCGTTGCTCTATTGAGTTCCAAATGTGGAACAACATGCTGTTCAGCAGGTGGTCGTAATATCTTGCTTCATCAATGTATTTGATCCAAATAATTTGAAACTAGGGGCTGTTACTTTGAAAAGTAGCTATGATCAATGAGTTGCTGTTATAAGACGTAATTGGAGATGTCAGTAAAGCTATATATCCATTTCCACCGCTCGATTCCCCGTATTCAATACTTAGATTAGGAGCCCCTACCATCAACTTTTCAGTGCAAATACCTCTGGAACAAAAATAGATATTGAAAAACGACTTTCACGTGTATGAAAGCAAGGCAGGGGTTCGTGAAAGTAAATACTATGAGACATTCTTAAGCGAAAGCATATACTGCTTTCGACGCCAACTCACGTTATTTCAAATGGACACCCCGCCTTATTTCTAATACAATCAATAACACGAAAAATCAGAAAAAGAATGACGTTGGTTGCATCTCAGTTGCTTACCAAGAAATGCCTGAAATGAATGAAACGCTCCTCTTTTGCGTATCCTGATGTGAAAGCGTAAACCCCACGTTACTCGTAATCGCGATGTAATTGACGTGCTACGCTGCGACAGTCGCTGTACTTATTGCTATTGCTATTGCTATTTACTGGAATACTCTCTTTCAAATTCTGAAGGTTGCAGGGGTAAAACACAGGGAGCGAAAGGCTATTTACAATCTGTACAGAAACCAGATGGCAGTCGAGCGGCACGAAAGGGAAAAACTGGTTGGGAAGGGAGGGAGACAGGGTTGTAGGCCATCCCCGATGTTATTCAATCTGTGTATTGATCAAGCAGTAAAGGAAAAAAAAAGAAAAATTCGCAGTAGAAATTAAAATCCATGGAGAAGAAATAAAAACTTTGAAGTTCGCCGATGACATTGCAATTCTGTCAGAGACAGCAAAGGACCAGGAAGAGCAGTTGAACGGAATGGACAGTGTCTTGAAAGGAGGATATAAGATGAACATCAAGAGGATATAACATGAACATCAAGAAAAGCAAAACGAGGATAATAGAATGTAGTCGAATTAAAAAAGGTGATGCTGAGGGAATTAAATTAGGAAATGATACACTTAAAGTTGTAGATGAGTTTGGCTATTTGGGGAGCAAAATAACTGATGATGGATATAAAATGTAGAATGGCAATGGCAAGGAAAACATTTCTGAAGAAGAGAAATTTGTTAACATCGAGTGTAGATTTAAATGTCAGGAAATCGTTTCTGAAAGTATTTGTGTGGAGTGTAGCCGTGTATGAAAGTGAAACATGGACGATAAAGAAGAGAATATAAGCTTCCGAAACGTGGTGCTACAGAAGAATGCTGAAGATTAGATGGGTAGACCAGAATTGGGGAGAAGAGAAACTTGGGGCACAACTTGACTAGAAGAAGGGATCGGTTGGTAGAACATGTTCAGAGGCATCAGGGTATCACCAATTTAGTATTGGAGGGCAGAGTGGAGGGTAAAAATCATAGGGGGAGACCAAGAGATGAATACACTTAGCATATTCTGAGAGATGTAGGTTGCAGTAGGTACTGGGAGATGAAGAAGCTTGCTCAGGATAGAATAGCATGGAGAGCTGCATCAAACCAGCCTTAGGACTGAAGACCACAACAACAACAACACTGCTATCATTGAGTGGACGGTAAACAATACATACGTCCAGTCACACAACTACGTACAACTACCGTTTACTCCTCTGTTACATCCTTGGTCACCCATTAATTACGTATACTCTTGCCCTTACGTTCATTCCAGTACTGTAGTAAAGATCAATAAAACAGGAACTGGAAGACCCTTTATTTTTCATTGTGTGTGACTAGACACCTGTATTGTTTCCAGATATATTTCCGCTGAAACATTTAAATGGACTACCCATATAACCTGCACATAAGCGTTTGAGAGACTTGTTGTACCTCTGTGCATCACTACTGTTATAGTAGCCGTAGCTGCAATCTCATGTACTTTCCTTTTCCTTATGAAGTTCTACGAACTCTATATTATCATCTTCATTTCGCTTATTAGCCAAATAACTCCGTCGCGAAACTTACGACAGCCGCCTGTCATGAAACCTATCTGCTGGACGCCCGATTGTGCCCCTTGAAACATGACAAGTGGAAAACGATAGCTGCGCGTCGCTTCCCCCATGTTAGTCAAATGGATCATTGTAGATGGGACTTAAGTACTTGTTGACGCAAACAAGCGGTCTTCTGTGAAAGAGACACTGAGATTCTCGACAGGGCACGTAAACAAAGGCGTAGTAATTACTGTGTCATCTGAGACTCTTCTGCTTACATAGCAAGCACTGGGATGGAGAAGTTACGGCGCGAAATTTCAAAGCAAAACAGCAGCAATTTTTCCTGGATCTACTGTTTTAAAAGACCTTACACAGATTAATTAGCACATTCCTTTTCTTTTTTTCTTTTTCATTTTTCATCACTCGTCTTTTACCGGAATATACCCTTGATCGGGTAGATAGGTTAGAAAATTTAAAAAAGGAAATGGATAGGTTAAAGTTAGAAATATTGGGAATTAGTGAAGTTCGGTGGCAGGAGCAACAAGACTTCTGGTCAGGTGAATACAAGGTTTTAAATACAAAATCAAATAGGGGTAATGCAGGAGTGGGTTTAATAACGAATAAAAAAAAATAAGTGTACGGGTAAGCTACTACAAACAGCATAGTGAACGCATTATTGTGGCCAAGATAGACACGAAGCCCATGCCTACTACAGTAGTACAAGTTTATATGCCAACTAGCTCTGCAAATGACGAAGAAATTGATGAAATGTATGATGAGATAAAAGAAATTATTCAGGTAGTGAAAGGAGACGAAAATTTAATAGTCATGGGTGACTAGAATTCATCAGTAGGAAAAGGGAGAGAAGGAAACATAGTAGGTGAATATGGATTGGGGCTAAGAAATGAAAGAGGAAGCAGCCTGGTAGAATTCTGCGCAGAGCATAACTTAATCATAGCTAATACTTGGTTTAAGAATCATAAAAGAAGGTTGTATACATGGAAGAACCCTGGAGATACTAAAAGGTATCAGATAGATTATATAGTAGTAATACACAGATTAAGGAACCAGGTTTTAAATTGTAAGACATTTCCAGGGGCAGATCTGGACTCTGACCACAATCTATTCGTTATGAACTGTAGATTAAAACTGAAGAAACTGCAAAAAGGTGGGAATTTAAGGAGATGGGACGTGGATAAACTGAAAGCATCAGAGATTGTACAGAGTTTCAGGGAGAACTTAAGGGAACAATTGACAGGAATGGAGGAAAGAAATACAGTAGAAGAAGAATGGGTAGCTTTGAGGGATGAAATAGTGAAGGCAGCAGAGGACCAAATAGGTAAAAAGACGAGGGCTAGTAGAAACCCTTGGGTAACAGAAGAAATATTGAATTTAATTGATGAAAGGAGAAAATATAAAAACGCAGTAAATGAAGCAGCCAAAAAGGAATACAAACGTCTCAAAAACGATATCGACAGGAAGTGCAAAATGGCTAAGCAGGGATGGCTAGAGGACAAATGTAAGGATGTAGAGGCTTATCTCACTAGGGGTAAGATAGATACTGCCTACAGGAAAATTAAAGAGACGTTTGGAGAAAGGAGAACCACTTGCATGAATATCAAGAGCTCAGATGGAAACCCAGTTCTAAGCAAAGAAGGGAAAGCAGAAAGGTGGAAGGAGTATATAGAGGGCCTATACAAGGACGATGTACTTGAGAACAATATTATGGAAATGGAAGGATGTAGCTGAAGATGAAATGGGAGATATGATATTGCGTGAAGAGTTTGACAGAGCACTGAAATACCTGAGTCGAAACAAGGCCCCTGGAGTAGACAACATTCCACTAGAACTACTGACAACCTTGGGAGAGCCAGTCCTGACAAAACTCTACCATCTGGTGAGCAAGATGTATGAGACAGGCGAAATACCCTCAGACTTCGAGAGTCATATAATAATCCCAATCCCAAAGAAAGCAGGTGTTGACAGATGTGAAAATTACCGAACTTTCAGTTTAATGAGTCACAGTTGCAAAATACTAACGCGAATTCTTTATAGACGAATGGAAAAACTGATAGAAGCCGACCTCGGGGAAGATCAGTTTCGATTCCGTAGAAATGCTGGAACACGTGAGGCAATACTGACCCTACGACTTATCTTAGAAGAAAGATTAAGGAAAGGCAAACCTACGTTTCTAGCATTTGTAGACTTAGAGAAGGCTTTTGACAATGTTGATTGGAATACTCTCTTTCAAATTCTGAAGGTGGCAGGGGTAAAATACAGAGAGCGAAAGGCTATTTACAATTTGTACAGAAACCAGATGGCAGTTATAAGAGTCGAGGGGTTATGAAAGGGAAGCAGTGGTTGGGAAAGGGGTGAGATAGGGTTGTAGCCTATCCCCGATGTTATTCAATCTGTATAATGAGCAAGCAGTGAAGGAAACAAAAGAAAAGTTTGGAGTAGGTATTAAAATCCATGGAGAAGAAATAAAAACTTTGAGGTTCACCGATGACATTGTAATTCTGTCAGAGACAGCAAAGGACTTGGAAGAGCAGTTGAACGGAATGGACAGTGTCTTGAGAGGAGGGTATAAGATGAACATCAACAAAAGCAAAAAAGGATAATGGAATGTAATCGAATTTAGTCGGGTGATGCTGAGGGAATTAGATTAGGAAATGACACACTTAAAGTAGTAAAGGAGTTTCCTATTTGGGGAGCAAAATAACTGATGATGGTCGAAGTAGAGAGGATATAAAATGTAGACTGGCAATGGCAAGGAAAGCGATTCTGAAGAAGAGAAATTTGTTAACATCGAGTATTGATTTAAGTGTCAGGAAGTCGTTTCTGAAAGTATTTGTATGGAGTGTAGCCATGTATGGAAGTGAAACGTGGACGATAAATAGTTTGGACAAGAAGAGAATAGAGGCTTTCGAAATGTGGTGCTACAGAAGAATGCTGAAGATTAGATGGGTTGATCACATAACTAATGAAGAGGTATTGAATAGAATTGGGGAGAAGAGGAGCTTGTGGCACAACTTGACTAGAAGAAGGGATCGGTTGGTAGGACATGTTCTGAGACATCTAGGGATCACCAATTTAGTATTGGAGAGCGGCGTGGAGGGTAAAAATCGTAGAGGGAGACCAAGAGATGAATACACTAAGCAGATTCATAAGGATGTAGGTTGCGGTAGGTACTGGGAGATGAACAAGCTTGCACAGGATAGAGTAGCATGGAGAGCTGCATCAAACCAGTCTCAGGACTGAAGACCACAACAACAACAACAACATTGACTTTTAACAAACAGTGTCTACCTGTCACTTAGTAATAAGGCGTTTAACTAATTCTGCGGTAATAGTTAAGTGTCACGACTATTAATTCAATTTTTATAGTACTGAAACTTAAACTAACAAGATACATTTTTCAACTAGGAATCCTATACCAGGCTGTATTCCCCTTATCGATGTTGTAGTGTCGCCTTTGCTGTTGCACAACAATTTACAGATGCACCAGTTAGTACATCTACACCTGTTTTGCGCAAGCCATCATATGGTGGATAGCGAAGGGTGCCTTGTACCACTGTTAGTCGTTCCCACTCCTGTTCCACTGGCAAATGGATCACCAGAAGAAGGTCGCTGCAACCGTGGAAGAAACGTTGATTTTCTCCAGCAGTTATTTTATAGAATATGGCGCGGTAACATACCCAGAAAACTTTTATGTCGGATCCAAAGCGGTCTGCATACACTTCGACTTCCCTCGTCTTCGAGGACCTCAAAGAGTTTCGCTAAAAGAACATCTTCTTGGTTCCCGGGGCTACATTTGCGTTCAAGGATAATTTTAGTAACAACTGCGTGTTGATAGAACTTACTAGTAACATATCTGGCAGTATGCCTCTGATTTGCTTCCTTTTTACCGATCTGGTGAGGATCTCATGTACTTGAACAGTACTCAAGATGAGTTGGTAAAAGTGTTCTGTACGCGGTCACCTTTGTACACTACAGGCCATTAAAATTGCTACACCACGAAGACGACGTGCTACAGAGGCTAAATTTAACCTACAGGAAGAAAATAAAGGTCGGATTGTAGCCTATCGCGATTGCGGTTTATCCTATCGCGACATTGCTGTCGCGTTGGTCGAAATCCAATGACTGTTAGCAGAATATGGAATCGGTGGGTTCAGTAGGGTAATACGTGCTGGATCCCAACGGCCTCGTATCACTAGCAGTCGAGATGACAGGCATCTTTTCCGCATGCAGCCACGTCTCGATCCCTGAGTCAACAGATGGGGACTTTTGCAAGACAACAACCATCTGCTTGAACAGTTCGACGACGTTTGCAGCAGCATGGACTATCAGCTCGGAGACCATGGCTGCTGTTACCCTTGACGCTGTATCACAGGCAGGAGCGCCTGCGATGGTGTACTCAACGACGAACCTGGGTGCACGAATGGCAAAACGTCATTTTTTTCGGATGAATCCAGGTTCTGTTTACAGCATCATGATGGTCGCGACATCGCGGTGAACGCACATTCAAAGCGTGTATTCGTCATCGCCATACTGGCGCATCACCCGGCGTGATGGTATGGGGTGCCATTGGTTACACGTCTCGGTCACTTCTTGTTCGCACTGACCGCACTTTGAACTGTGGGCGTTACTTTTCAGATGTGTTACGACCCGTAGCTCTGCGCGTCATTCGATTCCTGCGAAACCCTACATTTCAGCAGGATAGTGCACGACTGCATGTTGCAGGTCCTGTACGGGCCTTACTGGATACAGAAAACGTTAGACTGCTGCCCTGACCAGCACATTCTCCAGATCTCTCATCAATTGAAAACGTCAGGCCAATGGTGACCGAGCAACTGGCTCGTCACAATACGCCAGTCACTACTCTTGATGAAATGTGGTATCGTGTTGAAGCTGCATGGGCAGCTGTACCTGTACACGCCATCCAAGCTCTGTTTGCCTCAATGCCCACGCGTGTCAAGGCCATTATTACAGCCAGAGGTGGTTGTTCTGGGTACTGATTTCTCAGAATCTATGCACCCAAACTTCGTGAAAATGTAATCACATGTCAGTTCTAGTATAATACATCTGTCCAATGAATACCCGTTTATCATCTGCTTTTCTTCTTGGTGTAGCAATTTTAATGTCCAGCAGTGTAGACAAGCTACACTGATCTAGAATTCTGTTACATTTGTTGTTAATTTGCAACATTATGCCGTGACTGTGTCAAGTACTATATTCGAACATAATAGTATTACTTTTTCTTCTCATCTGCATTAACTTGTACCTTAACGCGTTTAGAGCAACATGGTATTCGTCACACCAAATAGAAATTCTATCTAAGTCGTCCTGCGTCCTCCTACCGTTACTGAAAGACAACACTTTCCCTAAATAACAACACCATCAGGAAACAATCTGATATGGCTGCTCACCCTATCCCTCAACCTGTTTATGTACATCAGCTGTTAAAAAAAATGGAAGCAAGAAGAAGAGGAGGAAACGAAATGAAACTTCAAGGGTAGAGAAGATATGGGATGTAACTTCAGTGGTTACAAAATCGAATCAAATTTACGAAACCTGAAAATCATATTATCTAGCCTGAAACGGGGTGACACCGAATACGACTAATGGTCTCGTAGACTCTGAATCACAGTCAGTACCGGTAGCTCCAGATGCTGACAGCATTCTGGCTATTGGGGATTGTTGTTTGATTCAGTTTCAAGTGAAGAAATCCGTAAAATATCGCGTCGGTAAATTTTTAAAAGCCACTCAAAGACGAAGGTGAGCCAATATATGATACCACGTTGCTACGATATAGTCATAAAATTACGTTAAAATTTTACAGACTTAATTTAGCTGACGAAGGAACTGTTACCGAACAAGATATTGTGAAATCATTGAGTCCTTCAAGTACTGATAGGAGAGGACTTCTAGCGTTCATCGTGAAGGAGCTCGAAATGTATCAGAAGGCTCTGCTGTAGAAGAAACATATGATTTCCGAAAGCGATGTAGACTTCGTTCTGTCGGCTTAACGTAAGTTCCCAGACTTTTTTAGTTAGTTCTCAAACTATTTCAGGTTTGTTATACATCTGTGAAATTATGTGTTTCATTTATTTCGTATTTTTTTTGTTTTTGAAATATCATCGGTGTTTATAGTTTCCCATTTACCGGCCGGCCGAAGTGGCCGTGCGGTTAAAGGCGCTGCAGTCTGGAACCGTAAGGCCGCTACGGTCGCAGGTTCGAATCCTGCCTCGGGCATGGATGTTTGTGATGTCCTTAGGTTAGTTAGGTTTAACTAGTTCTAAGTTCTAGGGGACTAATGACCTCAGCAGTTGAGTCCCATAGTGCTCAGAGCCAACCCATTTACCGTATTACTTTGAACATCATTGAAAATTTATGTATTTTCGAAGTTACTGCAATTGTATGGAAAGACTGAACTACACATTTTTATTATTTATTTTTTGTACTAACAGTTGTTAATGAGACTAATAATGCTGTGTTATTATTTGACCTGTATAAGCCTCCTAGTCTAGCGAAATAAGGGAAGTGAATAGATTCATAATGAGCCTAGAATTCGTGCTTAAAGTCTTCAAGTATTCTAAGTACGGCAGTGATATACCTCGACCTAAAAGTCGATATCTGCGGCTGTTGCGTTACTTGTCGATGTCAGGAACAACTCGTGTTATCAATAATGGGAAATTGAATTGCCGAATCGTCGTTTGTCGGCAGTCATTCAGAACGATCATTCATAATTTCCTATGGTTCGTAAATAACATTTCCGCGATTTCCCTAAATCGCTCCAGGCAAATTCCGCGATGGTTCCTCTGAAAAGGCATGGCCGATTTACTTCCCCGTTCTTGATACCATCCGATCTTGCGCTCCGTTTTTAATGATCTCGATGTCGGCGGGATGTTGAAGCCAATCTTCCTTCTTTTCTTCTTTCCCAAATAGTATTAGCCGATATTTTGTCTTATTAAGTTAGAATTTCATCACATCGTCGGAATTATCACAAAATCGGAAATAAGACAAACAATTAAGTTATTGCAGTGATAAACATATATCTAGAATTACGCCATACTTAAGACCTACAAGTAAGTTATTAAAGTGAGAAATCTATATCTCGAGTTACGCTGTACCTGTCTAGCATGGAAATCGTATTTTCGAGTTAAAATTCTTTGTTTTCTGAACCTTACAAGCAAACTGTCACATTACAACCTATCCTAGATTACGGGATACGCTATGAGACAGATTGTCAGCACATCTAGGTGTTTTATTTTCAACAAAATCTAGGCTTCGGGCTACGCTACAGAATACTCTGTTAGTAAATTTGCGTTTCTTCCTGCTTCCATACCAAAAAATATGCAGTCAATTCGTATCTCCCACCTGAAGAAATCATTAGGTTTAGCGATTTTCAATGTCTGTGGTATACTATCATCCGACTGGCCACAATCAACGCCACCGGCCACTTAGGCCGAGCAGTTTCAGTCGCTACAGTCTGGAACCGCGCGACCGCTACAGTCGCATGTTCGAATCCTGCCTCGGGCATGGATGTGTGTGATGTCCTTAGGTTAGTTAGGTTTAAGTAGTTCTACGTTCTAGGAGACTGATGACCTCAGATGTTAAGTCCCATAGTGCTCATAGCCATTTGAACCATTTTTTTACAATCAACGTCAACTAATCGCGAATATCACACGCAACAATAGAACCGCTCTCGAAATCTTCAACGTCCTCACCCGTTTGAAATGAGTCCCTTCCTTTCTCTGCTTGGCGAATCATTACTTAAAACCACTTTTTATGAATCCTACATAAGTCATTAGTTTATATGTAGTACATGTCAACAGTAAGTGGAAGTCCTCGATTTTAATAGTAAGTAGTATTTCACTTATCTTTTACTGCTAGTCGTAGTCTGTTTCTCGTTGTCCCTCGGTTGATAAAATGTCCACAAGTCTTTTGCAAAGCATAAAATAATATAAATTCTAATTTCAGAATATGAGTAATTTATTCCTCTTCGAACACCTCGGACATACTATCACAAATCATCCCGTCATCTTGTGTACGTCTTTTTTCACATACACAACATCGTCTTTACAGAGACTCCACTTCTTTGATAAATGCGCATCACATAATTAGCATAGTTCATCTGTGACAGTGTGCATATGTTACGGTCAAAGCCCGAGATTGGCCAAAGCGAGAACTAGCCGAGCAAGTCGCGAAGTGGCCAACGTCGCTTTAAATTGGCCAGGCAACGTCCGATCTTTTCCTGATTTCGGGATTCGACCGGGCAGTTGGCGAAGCAGTTGGCACCGATCGGCCGAACTCCAGAGAAAGACGCAAAGCAGATTTGATAGAACAGTTTCAAACTGTATAAGTCACGAAATGGCCAACATCGCTACAGATTGACCAGTCAGTGTACAATCTTTTCTTGGTTTCAGTATCTGGCCGACCTGTTTGAGAAGTGGCATACTCAGATCGTCCAGCATCTGAAAATAAATAGTGGATGAATATGTATAATTTCAAGCAGTACGCGATCTATTTTCATGTTACCAATCTCACTTATTAATAATGTAAGCTTTGTATAATCCAATCAAATTATAATCTTTTTTCTTTTTTTTTTAATTACCAGTATTCATTTCTTACAACATGTTGAGCTTTTATGACGTTTGGAATTCCACAATATTTTCTTATTTCTGTATTTGTAGCGATTTTTGGCGTATTTAGTAGAGCAATTGCATCGATTGTATCCTTGGTCACTGGTCAGTGACTGTAAAATACGATATGGTTCTTAATAATTTTTCTTCTTTGGCCACGGATTCCAGCACGAGCAGTTTCTCGTGCAGGATAGAGAACTCATTTCTGGACTACAACGGTTTGAGGACACCATGTTCTGCTCTCAGCTCGTAGAAAGTGCCCTCGACTTTCAGGACAACCGCAAGCAAGCTCCTGGGATCTCCGCGGACTCTGTCAACATCCGGTATACAAATGCGAACACTGACTCCAACTTTTGCAGATGGAAATTTTGCGTTTGAACTTTTATGCATCTTTGTACCTTCTGCTTCCAAACTGTTGTGAGTTACGCCCTCCTCTTCTTGATTTCTTGCTCATTATTATAAAACACAGTTTGTCAATAATTTTCCCTCCGCATCATTCCTCTCCTTCATTATTTCTTCCGCAATTGCGTGCACATCTTTGGCGCAAGAAATACAACGTGAGCCGTACTACAGTCCTCTTCACAAACCTCGCAGAATATTTTCACCTTGTTACCGTCAGGCAAGCGGTTTCGACTTTCCGATCGTTCGACATCCACGGTGGCAGTTTCATTGTTGGGAGAAGTCCCTACATTTACAGCATCCTCCATTGCTTGTTGGACTTTCTCAAGGTCTTCCTCTGTCACTATGTTATCAGTAATTTCTTTAGGCAGTTTTGAAGCGTTCAGCCCCAACCCTAACATTGCTTCGTATGGTGACTGCTGAATTCCTTGATGAAGAGATCAGTTTTTCATTAACTGGATGAATCGAACACTTTCAGCCCAATGTGCTGAGTTATTTGTCTGCATCCACATCATTATCATATTTTTTACACCCCGACTGGCCCGTTCGATGCAACTTTGGCTTTAGCTACGTCTTTGTTTTCCATTTACCAGTTTCAGTTCCGGCCACATGTTATTCAGCTTATTTATAACTTTGTTCGAAAACTCTCCACCATTACCTGACTGCATCACACTTGGAGCACCTATAGTGATAAAGCTGTCAAGAAAATGTTAAGCAACTTCTTCTGCTTTTCTGCTTTTCAGTGGTCGCAATAATATAAATTTGTTTAAGTGATCTTAGTAATTGTGTATGGACTTGTACTTTCCCATCAGAGCTACTTTGCATGTCTGTCAGATGTACCTGGTGTCTTGAATTAAATTCTTTAAACATTAGAGGTTTGGAAACTATACTTTTCTTTGGATTAGTCTGACAATGTTTGCATAAGCGGAGATAGAAAGTAATGAACTCTTTGGTTACATTTTTGGACTTCAACAGCATTTCTTTTTTCCGTCTGTGTGCAACCTCCATGTCCTATTTTCCAGCGAGTATCGTGCAGTGTTTCGAACAGTTCTTCTGTATGGACATAGTACAAAATAGCGCCATTGTCTCCTGTTAAGGTGCAATACGGTTTACTTTTCCGTCAACTTCAGTAACCTCATATTTTCTTAGACGACGATAGTCAACACTCTCTTTTCTCTGCTTTGCTTTGGCTTGTTTAAAGTCTTCTACAAAAGAACAGTATGTATCTGTTGTGATTATTACGCTATTATTTCCTTTCTCTTGCAACAGCATGTTCAAAGTATCCGGAAATCTGTCTTTCATATCAAATGTCGTTTCCGCATGTACATCTACCCCATCTTCATCGTGAATATCGTTCCCATGTGAAGTAGTCACTAGCAATTGAAATCGAATGCCATTACATGTGATCAGCCTATTCCTACTACCAAATAATTGGTACAGTTATATTCGGTTACTGATTTAGGGCACGCTCATTAATTAATTGCTTGAGCTTAGACAAAGGCTATCCGATTCCCGGTTGTTGCCAGCTATAACCACTGTAACGATCTCTGCTCCCATTTGTATCACTGATGATGGTAACGGGCACCGAAACGTTGCGCTCCAGGTTCTATTCTATGCAAGTTAGTCAGCGACAAGGTAGTATCCGGGTGGAAATCTCCCTAAAGAGAGGGACGGATCGCCGCGATGGCGGCACGTGCAGCGAGCGGTACAAAGAACGCAGACGAGCGGCCGCCATGAAATATTAGCAGGCGGGTTGAATGGGCGCCTCTCTCCGGCTGATTGCCGCCGCTATCTGAGGCGTGATCTTAACGCCGGCGCAGCTCGCAACAAGTGCGACAATCTGCACTGGTGCCGGGCCCCCCTGTCCGCTTATCGCGCGCGCTGCCCACTGACTCTGCCGCCCATTCACCGACACACACTGTGCGTCCTCCGCAGCTGCAATCTCCGCTCGACACACCGGCCAGCTCGTCAAAGGCGGGCAGCCAGGGCATTCGCGTTTTGCTCCACGTCGTTTGCCTGCGCAACTAACGCTGCCTCCATTCTCGCCTCTTTCCCCTCCCTCATCCCACTTCCCCGTTGCACCCACACTCCCGCCATCCACGTACAGACAACACAGGTGTGAATCACATTTCTGCCTTGCAAAAGCGGCACACTACATAGCCCCCCTCCTTTTTTTTAAGAGAGAGAGAGAGAGAGGGGGGGGGGGGGACAGCCCGATTTGCAAGCTAAAATTTGCCGCAACATTTTACAAGTGGTGTACTAGCAGTTCCACTTGCACAAATGGAGCGACTAATTTTGTGAGGCAGTAATTCTTAACTCTGAATTACACACAGGAGAAAAAATTGCGTCACCAAAATTCAATTAATGCAGATTAATGAAATTTCGGGACTACATTTCTCTAGGTAACATATTTAAGTGATTAACATTGCAAGATCATAGGTAAGAGCGAGATAAGCCACTGCAAATATGAAATACTCGTACATTGATAACCGGTGTAACCGCCAGAATGTAGCATCAAAGAATGCGTACGTGCAGGCATTGCGTTGAAGAGGTGCCGGATGTCAGTTTGTGCGATGGAGCTCCATGCCCGTTGCACTTGGTCGGTCAATACAGGGACGGTTAATGCTGTTTGCGGATGACGCTCCGATTATGTCCTTATGTGCTCGATTAGAGACTGATTGGGTGATCGAGCACGCCAAGGCAGCATATCGACACTCCGTAGAGAATGTTGAATTGCAACAACGTCAGGTGGGCTAGCGTTATCTTGTTGAAAAACACCCCCTGAAATGCTGTTGGGTTGGGTTGGGTTGTTTTGAGGGAAGAGACCAAACAGCGAGGTCATCGGTCTCATCGGATTAGGGAAGGAAGTCGGCCGTGCCCTGTGAAAGGAACCAACCCAGCATTTGCCTGGAGCGATTTAGGGAAATCACGGAAAACTTCAATCAGGATGGCCGGACGCGGGATTGAACCGTCGTCCTCCCGAATGCGAGTCCAGTGTGGAAATACTGTTCATGAACGGCAACACAATAGGTCGAATCGCTAGACTCAGATACAAATTAGCAGTTAAGGATGCGAAGGATATCCAGCAGAGTGGTCTCGCCGTGGTATGAAATCGCACACCAGACCGTTACTCCAAGTCCGGTGTGTGTAGCTTGCAGACATGTTGGTTGCTGGTCCTCAACTTGCCTCTTTCTAAGCAGCACGCGGCCATCATTGGCTCCGAGGCAGAACCAGCTTTCATTAGAAAACATAAAAGACCTTCCAATGTGCTCTCGCCTGACACCACTGATGTCTCAAACGGCGGTGGTATGCGATCGGCGGGAAGCACGCTACAGGACGTTGTGGCACTCTTGCGCCAACAGCTGCGCAAATTGCTGCTGCAGACGCAGTAAAATGCGCCAAAGCCGTATGCTGAACACGATGTTGTCACCTGGACGTCTGTAGCCCGGTATTCTTGCGATCGGACGTACTCGTGACTGCCGCTGCCAGCAACCATGTGCACTTAAGTATGTTCAGAAAAACGACTAGAGACGTTCATATTCACAAGACATACACATTAGTATGTTCTGCAGAAATTATTAGCATTTGAGCCACGTGGCCCGCAGGTTCACGGTCAACATCGATGTCACGTTGCAACGTCACTATGATAGTACTGCTCAAAAGAAGAAATTAATGTTTTAAGCTGGTAATATTGAACTCGATGTTATTGAACTAATGTGTGTAGTGTCTCTGCCTGTATGTCTGTGAAGGACAATATCTCGAGCGGCGTTCACTACCCCCACAGCATATGTAATTTCGTACACATAGATCAGTTACTCACGTGGGGTGGAAGCAGCTGCCGAGTCCGACTGTTGCCTGTAAATATCTTGAAATGTAAGAGAAAGAAAACTTTTATAGGATTTTCTCGAACTGGAACACTGCCATTCGCATTTGGTCATTCGATGATTGTCGGTGAGTGAAATGAGTTCGTTTTAGCAGGGAAAACTTTCTCTATGCTTTTGAGCGTGTTTTTGAAGCAGGTTCTACAGCAAACATCGACCACCAGATGTTCGAAGTCCTATACAAGCTTGTAGTACAGTTCATCGCATATTCCCTTGATCAAAATTAAATACGCGCAGTTACCTTAGAAATGCAACAGACTGTATTATGGCCGATACCAAACTCGACATTGACGTTACATATCGCTTGAGAATCTCAAAAAACACAAATTATACGATATCTACATCTACATCTACATCTATACTCCGCGAGCCACCTTACGGTGTGTGGCGGAGGGTACTTATTGTACCACTATCTGATCCCCCCTTCCCTGTTCCATTCACGAATTGTGCGTGGGAAGAACGACTGCTTGTAAGTCTCCGTATTTGCTCTCATTTCTCGGATCTTTTCGTTGTGATCATTACGCGAGATATATGTGGGCGGTAGTAATATGTTGCCCATCTCTTCCCGGAATGTGCTCTCTCGTAATTCCGATAATAAACCTCTCCGTATTGCGTAACGCCTTTCTTGAAGTGTCCGCCACTGGAGCTTGTTCAGCATCTCCGTAACGCTCTCGCGCTGACTAAATGTCCCCATGACGAATCGCGCTGCTTTTCGCTGGATCATGTCTATGTCTTCTATTAATCCAACCTGGTAAGGGTCCCATACTGATGAGCAATACTCAAGAATCGGACGAACAAGCGTTTTGTAAGCTACTTCTTTCGTCGATGAGTCACATTTTCTTAGAATTCTTCCTATGAATCTCAACCTGGCGCCTGCTTTTCCCACTAGTTGTTTTATGTGATCATTCCACTTCAGATCGCTCCGGATAGTAACTCCTAACTATTTTACGGTCGTTACCGCTTCCAATGATTTACCACCTATGGCATAATCGTACTGGAATGGATTTCTGCCCCTATGTATGCGCATTATATTACATTTATCTACGTTTAGGGAAAGCTGCCAGCTGTCGCACCATGCATTAATCCTCTGCAGGTCCTCCTGGAGTACGTACGAGTCTTCTGATGTTGCTACTTTCTTGTAGACAACCGTGTCATCTGCAAATAGCCTCACGGAGCTACCGATGTTGTCAACTAAGTCATTTATGTATATTGTAAACAATAAAGGTCCTATCACGCTTCCCTGCGGTACTCCCGAAATTACCTCTACATCTGCAGATTTAGAACCGTTAAGAATGACATGTTGTGTTCTTTCTTCTAGGAAATCCTGAATCCAATCACAAACCTGGTCCGATATTCCGTAAGCTCGTATTTTTTTCACTAAACGTAAGTGCGGAACCGTATCAAATGCCTTCCTGAAGTCCAGGAATACGGCATCAATCTGCTCGCCAGTGTCTACGGCACTGTGAATTTCTTGGGCAAATAGGGCGAGCTGAGTTTCACATGATCTCTGTTTGCGGAATCCATGTTGGTTATGATGAAGGAGATTTGTATTATCTAAGAACGTCATAATACGAGAACACAAAACATGTTCCATTATTCTACAACAGATTGACGTAAGCGAAATAGGCCTATAATTATTCGCATCTGATTTATGACCCTTCTTGAAAATGGGAACGACCTGCGCTTTCTTCCAGTCGCTAGGTACTTTACGTTCTTCCAGCGATCTACGATAAATTGCTGATAGAAAGGGGGCAAGTTCTTTAGCATAATCACTGTAGAATCTTAAGGGTATCTGGTCTGGTCCGGATGCTTTTCCGCTACTAAGTGATAGCAGTTGTTTTTCAATTCCGATATCGTTTATTTCAATATTTTCCATTTTGGCGTCCGTGCGACGGCTGAAGTCAGGGACCGTGTTACGATTTTCCGCAGTGAAACAGTTTCGGAACACTGAATTCAGTATTTCTGCCTTTCTTCGGTCGTCCTCTGTTTCGGTGCCATCGTGGTCAACGAGTGACTGAATAGGGGATTTAGATCCGCTTACCGATTTTACATATGACCAAAACTTTTTAGGGTTCTTGTTTAGATTGTTTGCCAATGTTTTATGTTCGAATTCGTTGAATGCTTCTCTCATTGCTCTCTTTACGCTCTTTTTCGCTTCGTTCAGCTTTTCCTTATCAGCTATGATTCGACTACTCTTAAACCTATGATGAAGCTTTCTTTGTTTCCGTAGTACCTTTCGTACATGATTGTTATACCACGGTGGATCTTTCCCCTCGCTTTGGACCTTAGTCGGTACGAACTTATCTAAGGCGTACTGGACGATGTTTCTGAATTTTTTCCATTTTTGTTCCACATCCTCTTCCTCAGAAATGAACGTTTGATGGTGGTCACTCAGATATTCTGCGATTTGTGCCCTATCACTCTTGTTAAGCAAATATATTTTCCTTCCTTTCTTGGCATTTCTTATTACACTTGTAGTCATTGATGCAACCACTGACTTATGATCACTGATACCCTCTTCTACATTCACGGAGTCGAAAAGTTCCGGTCTATTTGTTGCTATGAGGTCTAAAACGTTAGCTTCACGAGTTGGTTCTCTAACTATCTGCTCGAAGTAATTCTCGGACAAGGCAGTCAGGATAATGTCACAAGAGTCTCTGTCCCTGGCTCCAGTTCTGATTGTGTGACTATCCCATTCTATACCTGGTAGATTGAAGTCTCCCCCTATTACAATAGTATGATCACGAAACTTCTTCACGACGTTCTGCAGGTTCTCTCTGAGGCGCTCAACTACTACGGTTGCTGATGCAGGTGGTCTATAGAAGCATCCGACTATCATATCTGACCCACCTTTGATACTTAACCCAGATTATTTCACATTCGCATTCGCTAATAACTTCACTGGATATTATTGAATTCTTTACTGCTATAAATACTCCTCCACCATTGGCGTTTATCCTATCCTTGCGGTATATATTCCATTCTGTGTCTAGGATTTCGTTACTGTTCACTTCCGGTTTTAACCAACTTTTCGTTCCTAATACTATATGCGCACTATTTCCTTCAATAAGAGATACTAATTCAGGAACCTTGCCCTGGATACCCCTGCAGTTTACCAATATTACGTTAACTTTTCCTGTTTTTGGTCTCTGAGGACGGACGTTCTTTATCAACGATGATAATGTCCTCTCTGGTAAGCCGTCAGGTATTTTATCGTTTCGCCCAAGGGGGGGTCCCTCTAACCTAAAAAACCCCCGTGTGCACGCCACACGTACTCTGCTACCCTAGTAGCTGCTTCCGGTGTGTAGTGCACGCCTGACCTGTCTAGGGGGGCCCTACAGTTCTCCACCCAATAACGGAGGTCGATGAATTTGCAACCATTATAGTCGCAGAGTCGTCTGAGCCTCTGGTTTAGACCCTCCACACGGCTCCAAACCAGAGGACCGCGATCGACTCTGGGCACTATGCTGCAGATATTAAGCTCAGCTTGCACTCCGCGTGCGATGCTGGTTGTCTTCACCAAATCAGCCAGCCGCCGGAAGGAACCAAGGATGGCCTCAGAACCCAAGCGGCAGGCGTCATTCGTTCCGACATGTGCTACTATCTGCAGCCGGTCACACCCAGTGCGTTCAATAGCTGCCGGAAGGGCCTCCTCCACATTACGGACGAGACCCCCCGGCAAGCACACCGAGTGCACACTGGCATTCTTCCCAGACCTACCCGCTATTTTCCTGAGGGGCTCCATAACACGCCTAACGTTGGAGCTCCCTATAACTAATAGGCCCGCCCTCTGTGACTGTCGGGACCTTGCCGGAGAATCGGCCACTGGCCCAACAGGCGAGGCATCCTGTGGTGGCTCGGAAACGATGTCATCACCACTAGGAAGCACCCCGTACCTGTTGGAAAGGGGCAAGGCAGCTGCCACGCGGCCAGATCCCACCTTCGCCTTTCGGCCAGGCACGCGCGAGCCCACCACTGTCCGCCATTCACCCTGGAGTGATGGCTGACCGGTAAGATGCTCACTGCCGGAAGACGCAGCGACATCAGGGGTTCCATGTGATTCCAAGGCCACCGAAGTAGGCATAGGTCTCACCACAGTTGCCCCAACGCCACTACGAGCCGACGCCTGCGCCTCGAGCTCGATGAGCCTAACAGACAAAGCCTCCACCTGCCCCCGAAGAGTGGCCAATTCTCCTTGCGTCCGCTCACAACAACCACAGTCCCTACACATGACTATGTTTACCCTACTCTATAGGGTGACAAATTCCCAAGATAATCTTCTGATGAGCTACTCTGATAATCAAGAAACACTCACTGAAATACGAGACGCGAAAACTACGCTAGGTTTTCCCAGAAAAACTATTTAAAAGCTAAGCTCAGCAAATAAGTACAAAAACGCTTTATACAAACAGTACTCGCTGCTGCTGGTGCTCTCGCTCTGGCTGTCACAAGACAACTGCTGATTCAAGTGACTAGTGGCTAACGGCCGCGAAACAAACAAAAGACGGTTTTAGGGCGCTTTCTGTTCTAAACGATCAAGAAAACACTAAGAAATCTAACACGAAAACTACGTAAAGTTTTATCAAGAACTGTTAGTTACTATGCAGAGCAGATAAACACAAATAGAATCCCTTCCTTAGTGGAAGGTCGTAAACAAAATGCAAAATAAACGCTTTATACAAACAGTACTCGCTGCTGCTGGTGCTCTCGCTCTGGCTGTCACAAGACAACTGCTGATTCAAGTGACTAGTGGCTAACGGCCGCGAAACAAACAAAAGACGGTTTTAGGGCGCTTTCTGTTCTAAACGATCAAGAAACCACTAAGAAATCTAACACGAAAACTACGTAAAGTTTTATCAAGAACTGTTAGTTACTATGCAGAGCAGATAAACACAAATAGAATCCCTTCCTTAATGGAAGGTCGTAAACAAAATGCAAAATAAACGCTTTATACAAACAGTACTCGCTGCTGCTGGTGCTCTCGCTCTGGCTGTCACAAGACAACTGCTGATTCAAGTGACTAGTGGCTAACGGCCGCGAAACAAACAAAAGACGGTTTTAGGGCGCTTTCTGTTCTAAACGATCAAGAAACCACTAAGAAATCTAACACGAAAACTACGTAAAGTTTTATCAAGAACTGTTAGTTACTATGCAGAGCAGATAAACACAAATAGAATCCCTTCCTTAATGGAAGGTCGTAAACAAAATGCAAAATAAACGCTTTATACAAACAGTACTCGCTGCTGCTGGTGCTCTCGCTCTGGCTGTCACAAGACAACTGCTGATTCAAGTGACTAGTGGCTAACGGCCGCGAAACAAACAAAAGACGGTTTTAGGGCGCTTTCTGTTCTAAACGATCAAGAAAACACTAAGAAATCTAACACGAAAACTACGTAAAGTTTTATCAAGAACTGTTAGTTACTATGCAGAGCAGATAAACACAAATAGAATCCCTTCCTTAGTGGAAGGTCGTAAACAAAATGCAAAATAAACGCTTTATACAAACAGTACTCGCTGCTGCTGGTGCTCTCGCTCTGGCTGTCACAAGACAACTGCTGGTGGCTAACAATGACTGTTTCATTGCACACACTTCCTACACGTCCTCTCGTTATCCTGTCTCGGAACAAAGTCCCGTCACATTCTGATTTTCTTACTTTTCTTCGTTTGCCATGGACCAACGCTAAGTCAAGGAATAAATATTTCTCTCGCGCAGGCGAAACGTGCCAACTCGCGATTTAAGTATATTAACTTCATACCAATAACCATTGGAAATTTGTTCGATTTATCAGTAACGTACACCTGCAAGAGATAAACTATCATCTATCAGTTGAATATGGCTCCGCTTGTCGCTACTAATGAAAGATAATGGATCGGTGATATTTCATCAGACGTGCAGTATGCCACACAGACGCCGACGGTTCTCGTCGCCACAAACCAAAATTAGTAGATCAGTGTGACTTGAGCAGACATGCAGGATGCGACACATACGTATGCATGAATCGTATCGTCAAATCAGAGACTTTGAAAGAGGGCGCGTTATTTGCATGAGAGACTGTAATGCACCCATCCAGGAAATTGCTGCACGTGTGTGACGAAATGCTTCGGGGCGCAACGGATGTGTGCAGAATGGTTCAGGGAAGGTCGTAGAACAACGGGTCAGGTCGCACCATGCAGACCATACCCGAAAGGATCGACACCTCATCCGAATGGCATTGCAGGGCGGATCTGCGTCCTCCACGGCTCTGGCGCAGATATAACACATCGTACACTGTCAGAGCTGACAGTGGGTGGCCGTTTATTACGACATGGGTTACGTGCGCCTCGTCCACTTCTCTTCCTACCTTTGACGAATGCTAAACGGCAATAATGTCTTGAAGGGCATCACTGGGGATAGGAATGGCATCTGATACTGTTTCCAGACGAATCCAGGTTCTGCTTGTTTGAAAATGATGGCCGCATGCAGTGGGTATGACATTACGTTGACTGCGTTCACACAAGACATACAGCGCTAGCTCAAAGATTTATCGTGTGGGGTGCTTTTGGGTGCAACCACAAATCACAGCTGGTGCGTGTCCAGGACACTGCGACTAGTGTTATCTCCGTGAATGATATTCTGCGAGACTTTCTGCACAACACCCGAGACACTACTTTTCAAAAAATGGCTCTGAGCACTATGGGGCTTAACATCTATGGTCATCAGTCCCCTAGAACTTAGAACTACTTACACCTAACTAACCTAAGGACAGTACACAACACCCAGCCATCACGAGGCAGAGAATATCCCTGACCCCGCCGGGAATCGAACCCGGGCGTGGGAAGCGAGAACGCTACCGCACGACCACGAGATGCGGGCACTACTTTTCAACAAGTCAATTCAAGACCATATGTTACTGCAGCAACACCTTCCTTCTTGGTGTCAAGAGATGTCAGCCTTATCCCCTCGACCACCACATCACCCGTCTTGCCGCCAATCTAAAATGAGTGACATATGGTGAAATGACAGGTGCAGTGTTGTAACCCAATGCCAACCACCACAGATGAACTTTGGAACCAGGTGAATGAAGCATGGATGGCTATACCACAGGACACCATTCGCGCCTTATACACGTTGGTACCGCCACACATGGAAAAAGTTACCAGGGCCCATGGCGGAAACTGTACACCCAACGCAACAAGACACATGGTGCACCGAGGCGACTGAAATGCTAATCATATCTGGTTCAAATGGCTCTGAGCACTATGGGACTCAACTGCTGTGGTCATCAGTCCCCTAGAACTTAGAATTACTTAAACCTAACTAACCTAAGGACATCACACACATCCATGCCCGAGGCAGGATTCGAACCTGCGACCGTAGCAGCAGCGCGGCTCCGGACTGGAGCGCCTAGAACCGCACGACCACCGCGGCCGGCTAATCATATCTGCAGAATATACTAATGTACATGTCCTATCTGTAGTTGTTCAAGGTGTTCTGTCTTTTCCTGAACATGAGTGTACAGTGGCTATGTACCTGGTAACTTTTTCTTCAGCATCGCAGAAGGAACACACAGCGTCTCGTAGACCACTTATACGGCCTCTTTCAAAGCCGATAAGATGCTGATAAAGGCGTCTTTGTCGGCTTAAAGGTATTCTTGACTAACATCAACACACCACGACCAATCTCAGAGGCAACTAACACTTCTTCGAAAGACATCCTTAACAGTATCTTCAGGTGCTTTTTCTGGACTGGGATTTATTATAACACATGTGTCATCTGCAAAAAGCACTAGTTATGCTTGTTGAACATTAAGTGAGAGGTGATTCACACGAATAAGGAACAGCAGAGGACCCAAAATTGAACCCTGTGGGACTCCCTTTATGATAACTCCCCATTCACTAGAATTTATCACCCTCCCAACATTATTAATCTAACTTATTTAATCTAACTTAAACTAACTTGCGCTATGGTTGACACACACACCCATGCCTGAGGGAGGACTCGAACCTCCGATGGGGAGAGCCGCGCGAACAGTGACAAGATGCCCTAAACCGCGCGGCTACCCTGCGTGGTGTTTTGCAATTACATTGAGGTTTTAAACAATACAGGAATCAACTGTTGGAAACCCTTAGTTGATGAAGCTTGCACAGTTTTGCGAACTCATTCTGGACTTGGAGATGAAGCCACCTGCCACAGTCGAGCAGTGTGTTGCTCGTCTCTTGGGTCGTTTCATGACCTGCTCATTTTTGCTGAAAAACAATTTTTATTATTTTATTGTTACTCATTTATTCACGCGTTCTTCACGAATGCAGCCTATTACATGGAAAGCTAACATAATCCATACAAATCACTTTTGTGTATATAGTAAAAAACATATTTCATAATATTACTGGAAACCTATAACCACAACAAAGAAATAAAAAGAAAAAATCTGTCCTCCACAATAATATTATTAACCTCTTAATCAATTTTTCAGCTACTTATACTACTGTTGGTCCTATCGATCCTATGACAAAAATCAGTAAACTTCCACGTTTGCTTCTCATTATACTACATCTAATCCATAGAATGTTGTTTCCGCTACTGAATCTGCTCTCAAAATGCCCCAGTGAAGTCTGATGAGTACCTTAAGCGGAGGACAGCACGTCAGCGGGATTCTAGCTGTGCCAATGGATTCCAAAATTCACATTTCGGTAGTTACTTGCATTAAGGCGATGGTCAGTCTTGAAAAGCGTTTCAATCGATGGTCGCCGACAGCACTTGTCTTCTCTCCGTCTGTATGGAATACTAACTTCCCGGAACGTGTAACCTCCCACTCACTTATCGACCTTAATGACAGTGAAAAATTAAACCCCGTTTACCTAATGGAAATTTGGGAAAAGCAATCGTCACCGAAGTTAATCTGTCGGTAAAGAGGGAGTCACACCTAGCGATACGTGGCTGGCGACCACGGGGCCCCGAGCTGAGTCCTGACATTGCTTCCACTTACTTATGCCAGGCTCCTCACTTCTATCTTTCCTATCTGGCCACCCTCGGCCAGCTCTTGTTCTTTTCCGACCCTGACGCTATTAGGTTTCGAGGGCTAGGGGGTCCTTCGTTTTCCAACCTATACTTCTCATGCAGCGTCTGACCCGGTGCGGGCGGCTGCAAAAGGCGTCTGTATCCCATGTTAGGGGCGGCCGCCAGAACTGCGGAAGGCAACGGAATACCACCGCAGATTATCTTCCCTGCATAATGCAGTCTCGATTTTATGCACAAAAAATGTCTTCCTCTCATGTTAAATCAGTGTCTGGAGGTGAAATAGTCCCCCATTCGGATCTCCGGGGGGGACAACTTGAAAGGAGGCAAAGAATCAAAACGAGAATTGGTACCTGGAATGTCAGAACTCTGCTACAAGCAGGAAAACTAGAAAACCTTAAAAGAGAGATGGAAAAGAACCATATGGATCTCGTAGGAGTTGCTGAGGTAAGATGGAATGGACATGGAGAGTTGCAGTCAGATGAATATGTATTCTACTACTCAGGAGGAGAAGTAAAAGGAATTAATGGAGTAGGAATGATTATGACAAAGGAATTGGCTAAATGTGTGGAATATGTAGACTATGCAAATGACCGGGTTATTGGTGTAAGGCTGAAAGGAGCACAAAAAGATTTACTGATTGTCCAGGTGTATATGCCAACTTCAGAACATGATGACCAAATTGTAGAGGAAACGTACAATGTAATAGAGAGAATAATGGACGAAAATGAAAAATGCTGCAAAATAGTAATGGGAGACTAGAATGCCATTGTGGGAGAAGGGAAAGAGGGAAACATAGTAGGCAGTCATGGTCTTGGAAAGAGAAATGACAGAGGTGAATGGTTAATTGACTTTTGCAGGGAAAGGCAGCTGATAGCGGCAAACACATGGTTCAAGAACCATAAGAAGAGGCTCTACACTTGGAAATCACCAGGGGATAAATATAGAAACCAAATCGATTTTATACTGGTAGAAGAAATATACAGGAATGGAATCAAGAAGAAGCACACATTACCAGGTGCAGATATTAATACTGATCACAATTTACTTATGGCAGAAATAGAAATAAGAATGAAAAAACTGAAAAAGGCGACAATGGTGAAGAAGTGGGATCTAGAGAAGATAAGGTCCAACAAAGAACAAATTACAGAAATTCTGTCTCGGGACTTTCTAAACACATTACGAGACAAAGAAGCACCTGATAATGCCAACGAGTACTGGAATATGCTGAAAGAAGGAATCATTAAAGCAGGACAGCAAAATATAGGATATGTAAAAGGGAAAAGGTCAAAAAAACCATGGGTCACACAAGAAATGATTTCCAAGATGGAGGAGAGAAGAAAATTGAAAAACAAGAACACTGAAGATGCAAGAAAGATATACCGAAGGTTAAATAACGAACTGCGAAGAGAAACAGAGCTGGCTAGGAAAAAATGGCTAAAAGAGGAATGTGATGAAATTGAAGAACTGGACAGGAAGGGAAGATACGACTTACTATACAACAGAGTAGACTATGACATGGGAACAAAACAGAGCAGGAAGTGCTACTATGGAAATTTTGAGTAAAGACGAAGAGGTAGTGTACAAAGATCGTGACGATGTCCTCCAGAGATGGGAAGCATATATAAAAGAGCTATATGACACAAATAGCAAACCAGAAACTCTGGAACTTGAATCACACAACAGTGTAAGTAATGAAGGGAAAGGACCGACCATCATAATGGAAGAAGTAAAGTCTGCCATTGCTGCAATGAAAAATGGCAAAGCAGTAGGTACAGATGCAATACCGGGAGAAATACTAAAATGCTTGAACCACAATGGAATAAGAGAAATATGAGGTTATGTAATGAAATATATGACAGTGTTGAATGGCCTGAGGACTTTTTGACAACAGTAATGATTCCATTACCGAAAAAACAAGGAACCAAGAAATGCAGCGAGCACAGGACAATCAGCCTCATTTCACATGCAGCCAAAGCGATGTTAAAATAATTAATAAAAGACTTGAAAAAGTAATAGAGGAGAATCTCGGCGAGGAACAGTTTGGCTTTAGACGGAATACGGGCACCAGAGATGTAATAGGGCTCCAACGAATCTTGGGAGAAAGGTTTATTGAAAAAGGAAGAGACCTATATAAGTGCTTCACCGATTTAGAAAAGGCATTTGACAATGTGGTTTGGGACAAGCTGGCGACTATTATGAGGGAAAAGAGAGTGGACTGGAAAACCAGAAGACTTATAAACTCATTGTACCTTAATCAAAAAGTTTTAGTTAAAGTGAGAGGAGAAAGTACAAACTGGATCAGACTAGGGAAAGGAGTAAGACAAGGATGCTGTTTATCACCTACTCATTTCAACCTGTACTTGGAAAATATGATTGACCAATGCTCATTAGATGGCAAAGGAGTAGAAAATGGAGGAAGAAGAGTGGGGTGCTTGAGATTTGCTGATGACATGGTCCTTCTAGCCACAGGGGAAAAAGAATTACAGGATTTGGTGGACACCATTGCAACTAACGGAAAAAAATATGGAATGAAAATTAACACAAATAAAACAAAAGTATTGGCAATAGGAGGAAATAAGGGAATAAAAATTGTGCTGAATGGAGAAACACTAGAACAGGTGCAAAATTTTAAGTATCTTGGAAGCAAGATAGACACCGACTGGAAGTGCACCACAGAAATTAAAACAAGGATAGCAATGGCAAAAGAGGCGTTTTATAAGAAAAGGAGAATCTTCTGCAGCGGTCTGGACAGAGAACTCAGAGACTCGTAAAATGTCTTGTATGGAGTGTTCTTCTATATGGTGCTGAAACATGGACTATGAGGAAAAAAGACAGAGAAAGGCTGGAGGCTTTTGAGATCTGGACATGGCGGAGGATGGAAAGAATAAGTTGGATGGACAGAGTAAAAAATGAAGCACATCGAAATTCAGTAAAATGCGGTTAGTCTTGGGCTACCTCAGCAATCATTTCAAAAGCTACTTGAATCTACGCAATTTAGAAATAAGAGATTTAACTTTGAACTTGAATTAAATGATTCTGAACAATTGACAATAGTAAAATTTAGTACGTACCAAGCTGAGCTGCAGTCACAGGTAAGCTAAAATACGGTAACAAAACTCGCACTCTTAATTTGTGCTTGTGTAATCTAAATATTGTAGCCAGCTATGAATACCTTAACTGAACTTTGAAATTAAAGCAGTGAAATCGAATGATGCTGGCGTTTGAATTTCAACGACACTCGGGTTCATTCCGGAAAAGGAAGGGACCCTGCTTGGTAATGCAATTGGGACAATGAGCAACAAAGGTTCATGCTACGTTGCTGTAGTTTTGTGATTTGAACAGTTTGAAAAGCTGAGGTCTGCCATACAGTTCTAAAACTTTACGTGCTTCCAGTCTTCCTTGTTGGTTGATTGAAGGTCTGAAGCCGTCGATCGAGGAGGTGGCGACAGTCACTCATTGTCGGCCGTCGCTGTTGCAGAAGCTGGATGTTGGCGCGCCTTCTTCTCGACACGGTCACCAGGCGAAACGGGCTCTTGATGTGCGCCAGCTAATGCTTCCCGTCCGCGACACCATGTCAGAAACTATCATCGCAAGTCGAGCGCAAATACATGCTGCCAAACCCCGAAAGCGCGGCAACTCGCGGGAGCGTCACACAACACACCTGCTCCACTGCACTACTCCAGCCAGACTCCCTCTGCTCCGCCCGCGCTCCACGCTGCAGAGTTAACACTACCAAAGATCCTAAACACTTTGGTTCTCCACACGACCTATCGATGTAGTCGTTAGATAGCATAGTTTTCCCTAGGCCAGACCCAGCGTATAAATACAAATAATATTTACAAAACAAACCAATTATACATCGACATAAATGCATAAGTATATATATACAAATAGTAAAACAATTACAATATACACTCCTGGAAATCGAAATAAGAACACCGTGAATTCATTGTCCCAGGAAGGGGAAACTTTATTGACACATTCCTGGGGTCAGATACATCACATGATCACACTGACAGAACCACAGGCACATAGACACAGGCAACAGAGCATGCACAATGTCGGCACTAGTACAGTGTACATCCACCTTTCGCAGCAATGCAGGCTGCTATTCTCCCATGGAGACGATCGTAGAGATGCTGGATGTAGTCCTGTGGAACGGCTTGCCATGCCATTTCCACCTGGCGCCTCAGTTGGACCAGTGTTCGTGCTGGACGTGCAGACCGCGTGAGACGACACTTCATCCAGTCCCAAACATGCTCAATGGGGGACAGATCCGGAGATCTTGCTGGCCAGGGTAGTTGACTTACACCTTCTAGAGCACGTTGGGTGGCACGGGATACATGCGGACGTGCATTGTCCTGTTGGAACAGCAAGTTCCCTTGCCGGTCTAGGAATGGTAGAACGATGGGTTCGATGACGGTTTGGATGTACCGTGCACTATTCAGTGTCCCCTCGACGATCACCAGTGGTGTATGGCCAGTGTAGGAGATCGCTCCCCACACCATGATGCCGGGTGTTGGCCCTGTGTGCCTCGGTCGTATGCAGTCCTGATTGTGGCGCTAACCTGCACGGCGCCAAACACGCATACGACCATCATTGGCACCAAGGCAGAAGCGACTCTCATCGCTGAAGACGACACGTCTCCATTCGTCCCTCCATTCACGCCTGTCGCGACACCACTGGAGGCGGGCTGCACGATGTTGGGGCGTGAGCGGAAGACGGCCTAACGGTGTGCGGGACCGTAGCCCAGCTTCATGGAGACGGTTGCGAATGGTCCTCGCCGATACCCCAGGAGCAACAGTGTCCCTAATTTGCTGGGAAGTGGCGGTGCGGTCCCCTACGGCTCTGCGTAGGATCCTACGGTCTTGGCGTGCAACCGTGCGTCGCTGCGGTCCGGTCCCAGGTCGACGGGCACGTGCACCTTCCGCCGACCACTGGCGACAACATCGATGTACTGTGGAGACCTCACGCTCCACGTGTTGAGCAATTCGGCGGTACGTCCACCCGGCCTCCGGCATGCCCACTATACGCCCTCGCTCAAAGTCCGTCAACTGCACATACGGTTCACGTCCGCGCTGTCTCGGCATGCTACCAGTGTTAAAGACTGCGATGGAGCTCCGTATGCCACGGCAAACTGGCTGACACTGACGGCGGCGGTGCACAAATGCTGCGCAGCTAGCGCCATTCGACGGCCAACACAATATATATATATATTTGAATTATAAAAAACAAATACTAAAAAAAAGAGGCTGCATAGCGCGAGATTCGATCCGGCGACCTTCGGATTACGAACCCGAGCGCTTACCGCTGCGCCACGACGCTGTAGAGAATTGTTAATCGTAGAGAGTATTTCACCGCAGCGGTTTCTTTTAACTGTCGATTTTCTCGACAACGGCTGAGAAGTGCATCTTGGTGCTTTGCCACATTACACCTCTGGCCATGAGCTTTTATTATGCGCAGTATGAATCGAATCTGAATTTCACAATTGGCAGCCTCCCCTTGTTAGTAGAACTGAAATCTGCTTCTGATCACTTGCCGTGGTCTATGAGCCCAAACGCTTACTTCAAGTCCTACAGCTGATATTACTCGTAATATCAACTGGTGCTGTCCTCTGCTTGTTTTCGAAGGAAGCTGAAATTATCTCCTTACGATGTTTACAATCATGAATTTCATGTTTGTATCTTTTCTGCCTGCCCGCACTACTTTGTAAGGTTTCTGCATTATACGAGGTGGCACTTTTGTTTATAATATTTTCCACAGAGAGCTTATTTAATGAGTAAAATTACAGAGTAGACTCTTTGGATAATACGGTTTATATTGTCGTCTCGCGGTCAGCCCGCGCTTTGTCGAACGTTGGTACAAACAGTCATCTTGTCTTAGCCGTGCTAGTGTGGAAACTTTACTTCGGAATGCAGTTACCACAGTTTCTAACACATCAAATGAGGTAACATCTGGCTATGCATTCGAATGTTGTCATTAGGGAGTGTTTTCAATTTAATCTTTTTTTCAGTATTGTTGCTCGTGTTTTGTCTATTAGGACACTGTCAGTTTAAGCACTTCGTAATACGCATGAACTCAGGAAATCTTCAGTCAGTCTCTTCCCCTTTCTTCTTAAAGTACTGAATGTTAGAGGAAGTTTTGCCGAAAGTGTTCACTTCGTGAGCTTTCTGTTTGATATGCAAATTAAAGTAATTGTTAATGACAATGAAACTTCCTGGCAGATTAAAACTGTGTGCCGGACCGAGACTCGAACTCGGTCCCGAATCGAGTCTCGGTCCAGCACACAGTTTTAATATGCCAGGAAGTTTCATATCAGTGCACACTCCGCTGCAGAGTGAAAATCTCATTCTGGTTAATGACAATGATAGTCAGTTTATGCAGGTTCATATTTTCTAATTCTGTTCTTGTGAGCCGTTCACTTTTAATACGCAACAAAATCACAATAACATTCTCGATCTTTTCTTTCACAGCATTTCGCCTTAACGATAAATCCTGTTCTAATTTGTCAGTTCCATTACGCAATTCATCTTCAGTTTGACGACTGGAACGGTTATGAGCTGCAGTCCCTTCATTCGAAAATTTTCCGATGGCTTTCTGTACCTTGCTGTCTAACAGTTCTGCTATTTGGGTGTCATTTTCGGACGCCAGGGCCGTGAACTTTTCTACAAACCCATTCCTTTGTGTCTGAAATTGTTCGTGCAGAGCTCTTTCGATGCTCTACAACAACGTTATGCAATATTAGGCAACCTATCAAACATTTTCACAGAGTGCGGAATGCGCTTGTTTTACGCGTAAAATCTCGTCTGTTAGCTTCTGCGCCGCCTTCTGTATACAGGCATGTGGTCTTCTCAACGCTGATGTTCCAGCGGACATAGCCGTATCTTGCCTTTCAGAAATTTCAGACAGAGTGTATCTTTTTTCTTCGCGATTTCTGATATTTTCGATATTTCAGAACACATTCCCAAGATTTCGTACGTCATAGCATTTTGCTTTTTTTGAATTTTCTGACATTTCGGAGTACAGATCATACTCGTCTTTTTAAATTTCGATCTCCACCAAGAACATCAATTTGAATTTCTGATAAAGTTCTGTTAAGCGATCCATCGCTCATACTTCCTGAGTGGCAGTTTCTTCCACGTCATGATTCGACTCGGCATCTCTGTCCAGGATGGGTAGTTTTCAGCTTCTCAGTCATTTCCATAAAATGGATCTCGTCAAAAGCTCGAAAGTGAAAGAAGTTTTAATGTTAGAGTAACTAACAGTATGACTTAATATGTGATTCGCTAAAATGCAATAATCCGCCGTAATATTTTTACATTAAAGATAAAAGTGTAAAGGTGGCTAGCCTCATAGTTGCGTCGGTGAGACGATCTCGCTCACAAACTCCAGAACATTGCTAATTACCACGTATATGTGCTGTAACAACTACTCCAAAACTCCTGGGCTGAGCTTTAAACTATTCTAAGCGGTGGTTTGGTCTCAAGCAAGTTAGTACGATGTACGTAAATTTTAATTTGCCTCTGCTGCTCCACCGACGACAATTAATCCTCTCTACGTGTGCTAAAGTTCTGTATCCCTCTAGTTTGCTCTTCAGTCGAGTGTTCATGAAGCGCAGAAAACACATATAACTCGTTTATCGCACCGCATTAATACTTTCCACAAATTGCATCATTTTACAAATACGTTCTTTCACGCCAGGTTATAATGTGCACACGTATTCAGCAAGCAAAAATAGCAGATATTGTAATCGCCTCTCTCATATTGTGGTAAAAAGCAAAAATTTAAAGGATGTTTTCGCAAGTCATTGTGAAAGGTAATCTCTGAAATAGATGGCTAAGCTGCAGGCTAAAACTATTACCATAATTAAACTGAGGGTATACCTTTTCTAGTAACTGCCTTTCCAGATAAGAACAGGAATACATGTAAAATTTGAAATTTTTCCGGCGAATCAACTGTTCAAAAAGATTTCGGGTTTGAATGAAGTTTACGACGACCGGCTGCAAACCCGAAATCTTTTTTGAACAACAGGAATATATAGTACACTATCAGTCGATTTTGAGCCTTGCCTTTCGTTGGTATTTGATTTCACTTACATATGATAAACACAACACTGTACAGGAAAAGACGACGCACTACGAAAGACTTATTTTATCGGAAGGGAGTTCGGCAGATTTGATGTAAATTTCCAGACAAACAAATGACTAAAATTTCAGAAACAGTGGATAATTTATCCAAGACAGAGAGCTTCAAAAAATTAAGCAAGTCAATAACATGTTAGTCATTCTTTGACCATTACGCGAGCAGCTGGCATTGACATATTACGGGGGTGAGTCAAATGAAAACCTTAAATTGGTAGTAACAAATCGAAATTTCCCGCCGTTATCGTGTAAGTTGGTAAGCGTGCTACAAACAGCGTGCAGAATGGCCTGTACGTGGTAGCATAGTGCAGATGCACACATACCGTCGCAGTATCAGTATAAAGATGGCTGCCTCACCTGCGATTTGCACCAGGGAAGAACAACGTTCTGTTATTCCGCTTTTGCGTAGTGAAAGTTTGAAACCTATTGAAATTCATCGACGAATGAAGGTCGAGTACGGTGATGCATGTTTGTCACAGCAGCAAGTCTACGAATGGAGTAGGAAGTTCGCAAATGGTGTGACTTCAGTGGAGGATGCTCCTCGTCCAGGTCAGGCACAACGATTTGTGACTCCACAGAACATTGCAGCAGTTGAAGCCATAGTGAAGGAAAACCGCCGAGTGACACTGAATGACATTACAGCATGTTTACAGATTAGTCACGGGTCAGCACACCACGTTGTGCATGATGAGCTCCAGTTTCACAAAGTGTCTGCAAGATGGCTGCCACGGCAGCTGACTCCTGAAATGAGAGAACCACGTGTTGATGCTTGTGAAGAACTTCTTCTGCGCTTTGAGCGAGATGGTGATGGCTTCCTTAAAAGAATCGTTACTGGGGACGAAAACTGCGTTCACTTCCGCCAACCGGAAACGAAGAGAGCGAGCAAGGAATGGCGCCATTCCTCATCACCAAACGCAAAGAAGATTCGAACAGAACCATCGGCAGGGAAGGTTATGCTGACTCTCTTTTGGGACGAAAAAGGCGTCATTTTGGAGCATTACGTGCCTAGAGGCACCACTGTCACCAGTGCATCATACACACATCTCCTAAAAAATCATCTGTGGCCTGCAATCAAATCAAAGCGACGTGGATTGCAGTCAGCAGGTGTCCTTTTGCAACATGAGAGTGCAAGGCTCCACACTGCCCGTACAACAGTTGCAACAATCAAAGACCTGCATTTTGAGTGTCTTTCTCATCCACCATACTCACCAGACCTTGCCCCAAGTGATTTCCATATGTTTGGACCACTCAAAGACGCAATGGGAGGAATGAAGTTCGTTCTGATGAAGAGGACTACCAAAAGATTTTTTTTCTAAAGGAATTTATGCACTTTGTAAGCGCTGGAGGACTTGCATTGAGCGTGGGGGAGATATTTTGAAAAGTGATACAGTTTTGTACCACTTCTGTACAATAACTAATATTTTTAAAAAAATATTTAATTTTTTCATTTGACTCACCCTCCTATGTTGAGGGTATGGTGACAAATTCTGTCAAACTGGATCCTTAGGTTATCGAAATCCCAAGCTGGTTTGAAGAACCTGCCCATAATACTGCAAGTATTCTCAACTGGGGAGAGACCCGGCTACTTTGCTGGCCAAGGTAGAGCTGGCAAGCACGAAGACAAGTGGTAGAAACTGTCAGTGTGTGCGGGCACACGTTATCTTGCTGAAATGGAAGCCAAGGATGGCTTGCCATGAACTGCAGTTAAAATGCACGTAGAATATTGTCGAAGGACCGCTGTGCTGTAATGGTGCCGCTATGAAGTGAAATGACGCCCCCGTCCAGCACTCTTCTTGTCGCGCCATGTGGCGGGCGATACTCGTCTTCGTATCCCTCCGCTGTCCACGACTTCTCGACACGCGTCTTCGTTAGTCATCGGAGTTGATTTCGAAGTGGGACTTGTTACTGAAGACAATTTTGCTCTATTCGGATTCCTGGGCTAATAAGCATCTGGAGACGCCTCGCACAATGGTGGGATGCCAACCTGAATATCTTCTGCCAGGATCCGTGAGCCAGGAGCGATGGTCTGGGGTACCATTTCGTTTCGTAGCAGGACCCCTTTGGTTGTCATCCGCATAACCCTGACAGTACAGTGGTACGTCGACGATATACTACGCCCAGTTTTGTTGTCCCTCAAGCGAAGCCATCATGGGTTTACATTTCAGCAAGACAATGCCCACCCGCACAAAGTGAGATTTTCTACTGCTCGCCTTCTTGCTTGTGCTAGCCTACCTCGGCCAGGGGGATCGCCGGATCTCTCTGCAACAGGAAACGTTTGGAGAATTATGGGCAGGGTACTCCAACCAATTCGGAATTTTGACGACTAACGCCCCAGTTGGACAGAATTTGGCGCAGCATCCCTCAATGCCAGGCCGAATAACTGCTTGTATAATGGCCAACGCGTTACTGACTTGCTGAATTTGTGGAGCTCTTTCCCTTGAATAAATCATCTAATTCTTCAGAAATCGTAATCACTTCCGTCCCAGTCGAATAATCCCTTCGTGGTCCGTGATTTCTTTATATCGTAGCGAGGGAAAATACGTAGTGAATAAGCAATATGCGAAGGAAGTTCACACTTTATCACTCAGTGAAAACATGTACCTTTAATTTTCTTCAGCCAAGGAAGAAAGTAACACAATAGCGGGAATTTAAAATGGCCATTATAAGTTTTATAGTAATTTTTAGCAACCAGTGAACCGCACTATTGGATGACAACGACCCAAATTAAGCGCATCAAGCGAAGTAATATAATATATGACAAACATAAAAAATATCGCCGATATACTATAACGTTATCTTCCAGTACTCCTGCATGCATATGAACGAGGTTAATGAAAGAAATACGGGTCAGTAGGATACAGGCATGCCGGCCGGTGTGGCCGAGTGGTTTTAGGCGCTTCAGTCTGGAACCGCACGACCGCTACGGTCGCAGGTTCGAATCCTGCCTCGGGCATGAATGTGTTGGTGTCCTTAGGTTAGTTAGGTTTAAGTAGTTCTAAGTTCTAGGGGACTGATGACCTCAGAAGTTAAGTCCCATAGTGCTCAGAGCCATTTGAACCATTTTGATACAGGCATACAAGGAAGCAGGATAGGACTTCCTGGAATGGACAGAATGAGACGGTGAGAGAAACACTGAAATGGAAACTCATGCAGAAGACGATAGAAAAGACTGAAATGAGATGATATGGGCATTTCAAAACATTGGGAGTTGGTAGGACATCGTGAGAGGCTGATGAAATGACAATAGGAGACAAGAGGTCTAGAGGACGATCGAGAGATGGCTCTGTGGAATGAAGGAGTGTGTGGAGAAGAGAGGAGAAGATAGGAACAGAGTGGGTAAGAAATATGCAGGCCAGGAAAAGATGATGAGGCTTGTGTTCTAAGCGAATCCAACTAGAGACTGGAAATTGTAGAAGAAGCACTAAGCACTACGTCTACATCTACTTCTCAATCGATACTCCATAAGCTATCTTGCGGCACGTGGCAGAGAGTACAAGTTGGAAATACTTCGTAAAGATAGGTAATATAGTCGAGAGCTGTCAGATCACCAACCAAAACGGTATAGTGGGAGAGGACAGAAAATATGAGAAATTAATACATGCTGCTTCTTTTACAATAGTAATCATAAAAGGCTCTGAAATTCCAAATAAATTTTTAAGTTCTCACTTGGAACCATCAGCAAATTTGCAGTCGTTGGTTCATATGATACTGAAAACATAGATTTAGATTTTTAATTACGTAATTATGTTAATTATGTAAATTTACCGTCCGTGGCAACTAATGGGTGCCTCCTGACCTTGGCGCCCCGAGTTCGTTTCCTGGGAGAGCCGGAGATTTTATCCGCTTGGGGACTGGGTGTTGTGTATGATCTCATCATCAACGTGCAAGTCCCCGACGTGGCGTCAAATAAAAAGAGTTGGCTAGCAAATAACCCCAGATGGTGTCTCCGGGCAAACAACGACGTACCATCATTTAATTTCATTTCATCTCAATTCATTTCAAAAATAAAAAAAAGTAGTTCTACGTTTCGTGGCACTCTAAAACTTTGTTAGATAAACTCCACTTTCAAATTAAGCTTCTTTACAATCTTTACCCTTTAATGGATGAACTAAAGAACCAAAGAATTTAAATATGGCTATAGTGATCTACTACACACCGTTTCCCGAGAACGTCAATCACATACAATTATTTATAACTGAAATAAGTTTTACATTCTGTGTGCACATGGGCGCCTGATACTGTTCTAAAAGTTCCTTACGCAGTTCAATGTGCTGCTAGACGCTGCAGTTCGCTGTATGATTTCCACCACCAACTCGTCCATCCAGTAGCTGGCGCGCTAGAAAATTATTAGTAATTAATCCATTCCGCTTATCAGCTAACGGCAAATGACCAGTTTTCCTCACTTGGTTTTCGATGCTGGAATGTTACACAGCCAATTGCCAGGCGCGAAGGCAGTGGGGCAGGGAGAGGTATCATGGCGTCACGGCCTTCCCATAAAAACATTTACATTTTTAACACCGAAATTCTTAGCTAACTTTTTGGGACTGGAGCTTAACGAAAACTCGGAGTCTTGAAAGAGGCAAGCTATGATTAGCACAGCATACTTTTCAGTTGCTTGCATAAGGAGCACGTTCACTTGGATGAGCCTGCAGCCCGACGGCATCCGGTGAACATTTCAGCAGGGAAAAGACAAAAATCCAAAGGATACCTGCTGTCAACAACAAATCTGCCACGATTCACAAGTCGACAACGAAGTGGAGGTGCTCTTACGCTTAGATCAGGTAGTGTAAGTAAGGTTACATTAAGCAAATAAATGCATTGTCACAATTCGACAGCTATAAATGTTAAAAATTCGCCACGTTGACCACTACAACGTTGTGAAAACAGGTTCTCGAAATACACTACTGGCCATTAAAATTGCTACATGTCAAAGGTGACGTGCTACAGACGCGAAATTTAACCGACAGGAAGAAGATACTGTGATATGCAAATCATTAGCTTTTCAGAGCATTCACACACGGTTGGCGCCGGCGGCGACACCTACAACGTGCTGACATGAGGAAAGTTTCCAATCGATTTCTCATACACAAACAGCAGTTGACGCGTTGTCTGGTGAAACGTTGTTGTGATGCCTCGTGCAAGGAGGAGAAATGCGTACCATCACGTTTCCGACATTGATAAAGGTCGGATTGTAGCCTATCGCGATTGCAGTTTCTCGTATCGCGACATTGCTGCTCGCGTTGGTAGAGATCCAATGACTGTTAGCAGAATATGGAATCGGTGGGTTCAGGAGGTTAATACGGAACCCGTGCTGGATCCCAACGGCCTCATGTCACTAGCAGTCGAGATGACAGGCATCTTATCCGCATGGCTGTAACGGATCGTGCAGCCACGTCTCCCTGAATCAACAAATGGGGACGTTTGCAAGACAACAATCATCTGCACGAACAGTTCGACGACGTTTGCAGCAGCATGGACTACCAACTGGGAGACCATGGCTGCGGTTACCCTTGACGCTGCATCACAGGCAGGAGCGCCTGCGATGGTGTACACAACGACGAACGTGCGTGCTCGAATGGCAAAACGTCATTTTTTTGGATGAATCCAGGATCTGTTTACAGCAACATGATGGTCGCATCCGTGTTTGGCGACATCGCGGTGAACTTACATTGGAAGCGTGTACTCGTCATCGCCATATTGGCGTATCACCTGGCGTGATGGTATAAGATGCCATTGGTTACACGTCTCGGTCACCTTTTGTTCGCATTGACGGCACTTTGAACAGTGAACTTTACAATTCAGACGTGTTACGAGCCGTAGCTCTACCCTTCATTCGATCCCTCCGAATCCCTACATTTCAGCAGGATAATGCACGACCGCATGTTGCAGGTCCTGTACGGGCCTTTCTCGATACAGAAAATGTTCGAATGCTGCCCTGGCCAGGACATTCTCCAGATCTCTCACCAATTGAAAACGTCTGGTCAATGGTGGCCCAGCAACTGGCTCGTCACAATACGCCAGTCACTACTCTTGATGAACTGTGGTATCGTGTTGAAGCTGCATGGGCAACTGTACCTGTACACGCCATCCAAGCTCTGTTTGACTCAATGCCCAGAGGTATCAAGGCCGTTATTACCGCCATAGGTGGTTGTTCTGGGTACTGATTTCTCAGGATCTATGCACCCAAATTGCGTGAAAATGTAATCACATGTCAGTTCTAGTATAATATACACTCCTGGAAATTGAAATAAGAACACCGTGAATTCATTGTCCCAGAAAGGGGAAACTTTATTGACACATTCCTGGGGTCAGATATATCACATGATCACACTGACAGAACCACAGGCACATAGACACAGGCAACAGAGCATGCACAATGTCGGCACTAGTACAGTGTATATCCACCTTTCGCAGCAATGCAGGCTGCTATTCTCCCATGGAGACGATCGTAGAGATGCTGGATGTAGTCCTGTGGAACGGCTTGCCATGCCATTTCCACCTGGCGCCTCAGTTGGACCAGCGTTCGTGCTGGACGTGCAGACCGCGTGAGACGACGCTTCATCCAGTCCCAAACATGTTCAATGGGGGACAGATCCGGAGATCTTGCTGGCCAGGGTAGTTGACTTACACCTTCTAGAGCATGTTGGGTGGCACGGGATACATGCGGACGTGCATTGTCCTGTTGGAACAGCAAGTTCCCTTGCCGGTCTAGGAATGGTAGAACGATGGGTTCGATGACGGTTTGGATGTACCGTGCACTATTCAGTGTCCCCTCGACGATCACCAGTGGTGTACGGCCAGTGTAGGAGATCGCTCCCCACACCATGATGCCGGGTGTTGGCCCTGTGTGCCTCAGTCGTATGCAGTCCTGATTGTGGCGCTCACCTGCACGGCGCCAAACACGCATACGACCATCATTGGCACCAAGGCAGAAGCGACTCTCATCGCTGAAGACGACACGTCTCCATTCGTCCCTCCATTCACGCCTGTCGCGACACCACTGGAGGCGGGCTGCACGATGTTGGGGCGTGAGCGGAAGACGGCCTAACGGTGTGCGGGACCGTAGCCCAGCTTCATGGAGACGGTTGCGAATGGTCCTCGCCGATACCCCAGGAGCAACAGTGTCCCTAATTTGCTGCGAAGTGGCGGTGCGGTCCCCTACGGCACTGCGTAGGATCCTACGGTCTTGGCGTGCATCCGTGCGTCGCTGCGGTCCGGTCCCAGGTCGACGGGCACGTGCACCTTCCGCCGACCACTGGCGACAACATCGATGCACTGTGGAGACCTCACGCCCCACGTGTTGAGCAGTTCGGCGGTACGTCCACCCGGCCTCCCGCATGCCCACTATACGCCCTCGCTCAAAGTCCGTCAACTGCACATACGGTTCACGTCCACGCTGTCGCGGCATGCTACCAGTGTTAAAGACTGCGATGGAGCTCCGTATGCCACGGCAAACTGGCTGACACTGACGGCGGCGGTGCACAAATGCTGCGCAGCTAGCGCCATTCGACGGCCAACACCGCGGTTCCTGGTGTGTCCGCTGTGCCGTGCGTGTGATCATTGCTTGTACAGCCCTCTCGCAGTGTCCGGAGCAAGTATGGTGGGTCTGACACACCGGTGTCAATGTGTTCTTTTTTCCATTTCCAGGAGTGTATTTGTCCAATGTCATCTGCATTTCTTCTTGGTGTAGCACTTTTAATGGCCAGTAGTGTATTTACTCGTTCTCGATGTAACTGGAATGGGTTGTCTAAGAGGCCTACTGCTCCCTGAATATGTGTGAAATGACCAAGCACGATGGTCTCTTGCAAGTCAAATGTTAATCAAAATTAAGATTTCACAGCCAGGGGATAGTAGCCCCGAAGTGTGTGCGCCACTGCGCGGGTGCGTGTGTGGGGAGAGAGAGAGAGAGAGAGAGAGAGAGAGAGAGAAGGAGGGGTTCGTAGTAGAGAGAGATAAGGGTGTATATGGGTGTTCTTTGTGTTTTTAATGTGTTAAGAAATCTGTCTGCATTGCGGGAAGGTAATACACAATGAAGAAATGGAGTGACAAGCTGCGAGGAGGCGCGGAGCCGTCACTTTGGCAGTTTTGCGGCGCTGCGGTCTGCGCTTTTGTGGGGAACAATGGCCCCGGTAGGCGGCGTTGGCGCTGATGAACGCGGGCGGCGCCCGTAACGGGCTTGACGGATTCCAGTCACGTAAGGAGCACTCGGCGTTCTTTCGGCCCACTTATTCGCCATTCAGCGGCGCAGTTTTAGGAATTGGAGGCCCCACCGCAGAGGCAGAGGATGCGGCATAATGAAGCCCGCGCGGCGCGGCGCGGCGTGGCGTCAGCGTCACCGGGCTGCTGGAAACAATTGCCGGCGCTGAGTCAACACCGGCCCCCAGGCTGTTAAGCCGCCTCCAGACTCCAGTCCCGCTCTCTGCGGGGGCGGCTGCCGAGCGGCGCCAGGTGACGGTTCTACGCTCTGCCGGTAAGAAAACAAAAGTGCGACGGAGTATCGGAAAGAGGATCAGGGCAATGCCGTCAGTATCAAGGGTAGTGATAAGGTTCTATTTATCACCCCGAAGAAATAAGTCATTAATTACGAGGGTTAGAATTTTAAAAGTGGCAACTATTTATTTACAGCTCTTACAAAATAGATACGTGTTTCAAAGTTTTACTGACCTTCAAAGTAGTCACCAGCATTGTGTATAACTCCTTGTCAGCAATGTGTAACTCGTAGGATACTCGTAGCAGTGCCAGACGTGTTGACAGTTCGAGCAGCGCGGTCTATTGCCCGACGTATTTTTAGCAGTTCTGAAACAAATGCCGTGAAGTGTTTCCTTCAGTTTAGAAATCGTGTTGAATTTACGAGGGCTTAAGCCAGGGGAGGGCAGTAGGCGATATAGTACTAGCAGCCCCATCAGTCAAACAAATCAGTAACAGCTTGCACTGTGCGTGCTTGAACATTCTCCTGCGAATTGATGGTCAGGCCCTGCAGAAAGTGTCACCACTTCTCTCTCTAATCTGGTCGTAGGTTGTGTTTCAAAAATGAACAGCATAGAGACAGCGGTGGTGACACTTTCTGCAGGACCTAACCATCATTTTGCAGGACATTGCTCACGCACGTACAGTGCAAGCTGTTACTGATTTGTTTGACTGATGGGGCTGCTAAGTGCTATACCACCTACTGCTCTCCCCTGACTTAAGCCCTCGTGAGTTCAACCCGATTTCTAAACTGAAGAAAACACTTCACGACATTCGCATCAGAACTGCTACAAATTCGTCGGGCAACAGACCTCACCGCTCGAACTGTCAACACAACTGGCACTGCTAAGAGTATCCTACGACCTCCACATCGCTGGCAACGGGTTATACACAATGCTGGTGACTACTTCTGATGGTCAGTAAAACTTTGAAACAAGTATCTATTTTGGTGTATCTATTGAGGTGTAAATAAAGTTCCAACCCTCATATTTTGTTTGTTTCTGGAATCATAAAAACTGTTGGACTCTTTGACTGACTACGTAATACTGCAAATATCGTTGACGTATGCTTTAACGCTCTTCATTCAGTAGTAGAGGCAGCAAGAAATGACTGATGGATTGCTGTCACTGTCAGTGACCAACACTCGTATTATTTATTTATTGCTTATTTAGCCTGACCAAATTAGGGACTTATGACCCTCTGTTACATCTGACCAGCAACAATACAAAAAAAGTACGTAACAGTCACAATAATAATAACTGCATTGTTAATAAAAATAATATTTGGCAATAATAATAATAATAATAGTAATGGCAATAATAGTCACACTAATACTGATGATAAAAATGGAGGAATTAAGAATGATAATAATTAGTTATTATGTAACAAACTCAATAATAATAATTTTCATTTTTAACAAAAGTGATAATGTGCAGTAATATGATTAATGATATTAATTAATTTAGCACTTTTGAAACCTTGTTTGACATTAGAAGAAGTGGAAGGGATAATGAAAGAGTTGGTCGGGGTGGCCGAGTGGTCCTAGACGCTACAGTCTGGAATCGCGCGACCGTTACGGTCGCAGGTTCGAATCCTGCCTCGGGAATGGATGTGAATGATGTCCGCAGGTTAGTCAGGTTTAAGTAGCCCTAAGTTCTAGGGGACTGATGACCTTAGAAGTTAAGTCCCATAGTGCTCAGAGCCATTTGAACCATATGATAATGAAAGAACAGGGCATTGAGCTGAAAATGCTAGTGGTTGCTAGGAAATAAGGGAACATCAATAAAGAACTGTGTAGACAAGGGAAGGGAAAAAATGATGGTGGAAGGATGGGTTGACGAGATTCAGCTGCAAGAACAGATACCTATTGTGATAGGTGGGCCGTTACCTGTCTTATGAAATTTGAAAGGATTTTAATTTCTGTAATATTTTGAGGGAGATTCTTCCAAAGCCTGGTTCCTGATCCAGAAAATGATTTGGAGAACGTGGCAGTATTGTGTACTAGCACAGAGAGGATTATGCTTTATTGGGAACGAGCATTTCTGCTGTTTTGTTCAGATAATAGTGCAAGGGTTGAAGATAAGTAGGAAGGAGTATAATGACTGAGAAGACCATACGGAAGACACTGGTTAAGATAGTTTCTTCGCTTATCGGAACGCAACCATAACAACTGTTCTTAGACAGGAGTGATACGGTTAACATACCGTACATCACAAACGTATTGCACACAAGCATTCATCGCCATTACAACCTCCACATTCGCTACCAGTGTGTTAAAACAAATAAGACTGCACAAATGCCTACGAGTTATATGTATGTGGCAATGCCTCACTTCTGCCCCTGAAATAACACGGTCACATATACGCGAAAAGATACAAATACAGAGTTATAATGATATTTATACAATTAGTTAGGTATGTAAATTACGTCAATTTAGATGGATCTGCTTGTAAGTAGGCTGTTTAGGTTTTCTTATTGGTAACGCCACGTAGCGCTCTGTATGAAAACCACTGGCTGTGCTGTGTGCAGTCTGTGGCTAGTTTGCATTGTTGTCTGCCATTGTAGTGTTGGGCAGTTGGCTGTTAACATGGCGTAGCGTTGCGCAGCTGGAGGTGAGCCGCCAGCAGTGGTGGATGTGGGGAAGTGAGATGGCGGATTTTTTGAGAGCAGATGATCTGGACGTGTGTCCATCAGAGACAGTACATTTGAAAGACTGGATGTCATGAACTGATATATATAATATGACTTTTGAACAATATTAAGGTAAATACATTGTTTGTTCTCTATCAAAACATTCCTTTTGCTAACTGTGCCTATCAGTAGTTAGTGCCTTCAGTAGTTCGAATCTTTTATTTAGCTGGCAGTAGTGGCGCTCGCTGTATTGCATAGTTCGAGTAACGAAGATTTTTGTGAGGTAAGTTATTTGTGAAAGGTATAGGTTAATGTTAGTCAGGGCCATTCTTTTGTAGGGATTATTGAAAGTCAGATTGCGTTGCGCTAAAAATATTGTGTGTCAGTTTAAGCACAGTCTTGTATAATTTTTCAAAGGGGACGTTTCATATGTCGACCCTTAGCCGAGGATACCTCACTGGAATCTTCTGATTTTTTTTTTTTTTTGTAGTTTGTGTAATTAGTGTAGCTTTTGTTTATTGCTAGCGCGTAATTGTAGAGAGAATCTCCTTTGTAGTTGCAGTCTTCCATTGTGGTACAGTAAAACGGTTGTGGCATGGATGTAGATTTGCACCAAGTATTTCGCAGCTGCGCTTGCGATTAACTAGATATTATTTTCAGTGCTATGTTAATGTGTTTTCTTATTTTTGCTCTTCAAATTGTGCTTTTCTGTCTTATCGTGTGAAATATTGTGACAATTATGGCGTGTGAAAAATGTAATACTAGGGTCCAAAGTAAACTGAGAAATGACAGTGAAGACGAAAGCAGTGTGTTAGCGCAGCCGCGTAATGAATTAATTAATGTTCAACGTAGTAATTTGGTAATTGTGCATAGGGAAATGGAGCGGGCGGCAAACAATGGTGTAGACAGTGAAATAATTAGTGAAAGGGAAGCGTTATCGATCGATCGGTCGGCAACAGCCCGCCTCAGGAATCGGGAATGACAGGACACAATCTTGCAAATACTGCAGATTCAGGTTTTGGGTCCTCACCGTTTTCTCAATTAAGTCAAGACACATTTTCTGCTTGTCAAAATGTGAATGTTGCCGGTGCAACTGCACTGCCGAAAAGCACTGAGGAACATGTTTCAGACACCAGTGCATTGTTATTACAGTTAATGCAACAAATGGGACAAAGGCTACAAATGTTGGACACAACGCTTGAACAAAATCAGAAACAAATGGGACAAAATCTTCAAAAGTTAGACACAATGGAACAAAATCTTCCAAAGTTAGACACAATGGAACAACACCAGAGACAAACACAGCAACAGTTAGACGCAATGGAACAAAAGCTTCAAAAGTTAGACTCAGTGGAACATATGCTTGAACAAACACGTGAAGATTTAACTACTTAGTTACATAAAATCGAATCGAAATGTCAAAAAGTCTGTAATGACGTAAAAACACAAATTTCTGAGAATTTCCAACCTATTTTTTCGCGGCATGAAAATACATTACAGAATCACGAAGCAGCCATAAAAGAACTGCAAAGTATTGTTCATGAAAATCATGAGACCTTGCAAGCTAAATTGACTCAGTTGCATCTACCGATTCGGTTACGCAACTTGCAAAATCTCTGGAAAACTTAAAGGACACAGTAGATACGATTTCAACACAAATGGACACTCTGAAACTTGGTTCAGAAAAACACACTGAGGAAATAAGTACACAATCGGAGAAAGTAGCCGAACTTACGGATCAGGTCACTAACTTATCTGCAAAGGTAGGTGATGATCTGAATGACACAAGACCTGTAGCCATCAGTGACACAGAAGAGTATGAACAAATTAAGAAATTCAAACAAAATCAGAATCAAATTAATACGCAACACAAAAGAGAAATCTGGGAAGTACAAGATCAGTTGGCACAAGTAATACAAAAATTACATATTTCAGAGGACACTCGCACTCCAACATGGGAAGAGGGACTTAGAAATACGGAAAAGCCACAAAATAATAACACAGGGCATTTCGGAAATTATGAAAGAAATTGGCAAGGTGCACCGAATTTTGAGATGGAACCGCCGACACGACGTAACAATGACCGATATGCTACTCGACGACACGATGATTTTGCCTGTAAGCTGTTCATTACTACACGTAAATTCAAAACATTTAAGAATTCTGGCAACAACATTCATCCACAAGCGTGGCTCCATCTATTCTCTCATTGTTTTCCTCCCAACTGGTCATTAGAGCACAGATTAGAATTTATGTGTGGCTACTTAGAGAATGAACCAGCTGAAAGAATGCGATCGGTCATACACGATTGCCACAGTGAAGGAGAATTTTCTCATGCCTTCCTCTCAGCATATTGGTCTCAAGCTACACAAGACCGAGTAAAACACAGCATCATAATGATGAAACATTTTGAACAATCTGAATTTTCCAGTGTTGTGAAATATTTTGAAGACATGTTGCACAAGAATCAGTACCTGTCAAACCCATACAGCCCCTCAGAACTCATTCGCATTTGCTTAATCAAATTACCTGAACATTTACGACATATTATTTTGGCAGGACGTTGCAAAGACGACACTGAAGCTTTTCAGGGACTCTTACAAGAATTAGAAATTGACACTGACAATCGCGGAACGCGAAAACAGGAGCACAACAATTACAAGTCACATCTGTCACAATTCCTCGATGACAGAAATAATACACGACAAGGCTATTCTTACAACGTAAATCGTGACCATACAGACACCACCCGTATGACAACTGTTGGCAGAGTAGTAATAATTACAGGGAAAGATCGCCTCTCCGTGGTAATGACTATCACAGAGACAATCAGAGAAACAGACAAAATGGGAACCAAAACAATTATTATCAAGGGAAACAGAATAACTTCAGGCGCAACAGTTCAGCGTGCAGTTACTATTCAGGGAGAAATTCTCCACCACGTGACCGGCAAGAAAGAAACTATGGAATTTACCGACATGACGACGACGATATTATCGTAATGACAGACCAGAATTTCATCAGAACTGGCGGGATTCAAACAGGGCAGGGCCCTCTCGACAAGTTGAATTTGTAGAAGTTAGGTCTCCAACCACAATAACGCCGCACGGCAACAAAGAGATAGCAGACAATGACTCGCACCGCAGGCAGCCACGTGTGCCAGCTGGCTCAGAGAAAAATAACATAGACGCTAACCTTGAGGAAAATTTGAGCATTCTTTACCGATGTACCATATACCATAGGATAATTCCGTTGAAGCTGGAGCTCTGTATAGTAGGAAGGGTAAAGGCTTGCACCACATTTCACATGTAAAACCGTTTATTGAAAGATACTCTGCTTTTTAACTTAGTCTCTGCCATAATATTTTTCGCTTCATGTTACTAGTATGCTTTGTCAGACTTGGAAATTGTTAGCATGCAACAATATTTTGAAGTTAACTATACAGTCTAGAACCTATGGAACATATTTAGACAGTAATTTCGAATACATTGTTATAGTGAACACACGACACAGTGATATTGTGTGTGTACATTCTTGTTTGTTAGTTGCACGATTACGTAACGACTATAAGGCTCACATACTTAGAACATATACTGGTACTGCTAAAGACATTGTAATGCAACATTTTGGTTTACTTGAAAATACATTATGGATTTAAAGTGCTTCCTGGGAGATACCAGATGACACAGTGGCTAGTTTATGTGACAGCTACACGATTTTATCACGACACTACTATTGAGTGACAATTTACAATGTTGCTTTGGCGGTGTTTCTGTTTTATATCTGCACAGTTTTTCTGAATTCTTCTGGAAAGGAAAACATGTTTTAGTAGTAAATTTGTGGTATAGCTACAATGAGACAGCCTTTTCTGTAGCACGACAATACGTTACAGCTTAAGTACTTTCTTCATCACGGCAATAAGCGTAATAAGTAAGATATCTATACGCAAAGCATTTCACTTTTGTTTATCATGAGGTAAATACATTGACTTCTGCAGAACTTAGCTTTCGGAGGACGATAACTACGACACTTCCACAGAGATTATCTTACAACAAGACGCACAGGTTAGCGGTACAGTACACGTATTTGAGTGATTAATTTTGTACTTAAAACATTTATTTTTAAAGATTTTTGAATTACAACGACACAAAGGTTTCCGTTACACATTTCTTTCCATTGCTGTAATCTGTAACACCTGAGGGTATAATTACATTAATCCTCATGGGGGTACACGCCTGCTTTGTGTACCATGTGTTTGGCAAGCACAAGGAGCCCTAGCTAATATGGTATTTGCTTATACAACTTTATACATCGGCACCATATTTCTCTAACACATAAATTACACAGCTATCTGATCATTTAACTGAGAGAGACAAACATTTTTTTTACTACGTCAGTGACACATGTTTATGCAATTACACAGTTGGATAACTTCACACTTATGAAATTGTATTTTGTTTGTACTTTATGAGCAGAGAATATTTTTTAGGGTTTGAAATTATTGCGAAAGCTACGACGTTTTTGAGATTTGGCTTAGTTTTTATGATGTTATTATTATGATGACAGTGTGTATTATGTTGTTGAGGTATGTTTATGATCAATAAGCTGATGCTATATGAGCAATTTGATTATGCTATGTATTTATTAAGATGAAATATTGAAGTGTCGTCGCAAGATTGACGTGTCGGCAAATATGTATATGTGTAATAAGGTAAGCAGTAATGAGTAGTGGTTAGGGACTGTGACTTGTGAAAAAGGATGTTGGAAACCAAGAATCGTACTTTAAGAGTTATGAAATGTATGTATATGCGTGAATCACAATGCCGGCGAAAATTTTTTGGACAGTGTTATATTCATATGATTTTGTTTCTACACATTTACAACGCTAATTCTCGACCTGTGAATTTTTTTATATGAGACTTTCACTGTAGTGCAAACTGGTGTCATAAATATTTCGGTAAGAAAGCTAAGTGACCTTGATGTAATGCGTTATGGGCGACCAGCTGTGGGAGTCGCCTGGAGAAGCCATTAGGTGGAGAAAAAAAGATACCATTAACCTCGCTATTGATATTCTTTTGTAGAAAGCAGCGCAAATATGACACGCTCGAACTTGAAAACATATGATTACACTGTGGAGCTCTTAATTTATGATATTTACTGAAATGCCTAATGAAATGGTGAGAAACATTTTACATCTATTGTCTTTGTAGTTGAGAGATTGCTCATTTTATTTAATATCTAGTATCTAGCTGCACTGCAGCATTGGTTAAAATAAAATTTAATAGATGTACTAATATCACTATTTTCTGTCTACAGACCCAGTAAAGAATACATTTCTCATATACTTTCTTAGAAAAAAGAGCACAAATAGACATTTCCCTTCACAGGAATTGCCAAAATAATTTTTTAACGATTTGGTAACTTGTCTGCTATAGTAAGTCAAGGTGATGCATCACTCTAGTGTTAAGATGTGACATAGTTATTGGACATGGCCATCTTTACTCTAATATATTTTCTGCTTGAGCTTTGTCATGTTTAGGTATAAGTTATTGCATTTGCTGCTGCTGTGTGCCAGGCATAGTGCTACTAAATTTCACTTTGTGTTACTCTGTTAAGCCAGTTTTACTACTGATTTATTTTTCTTGTTGCTGCACATTGGCTCATATTAGTTGTAATGTTGCATTTTCTTGGTAATTTAGATTTACTGTAGCTTGCTTTGCCAATTTGTACTTTTTTGTCATTGCTGTTTGTGTTAATTGTTTTGTACTGCTGCAATGCCACATCAATTAGTATATATATCTGAGCTCAGTAGATTTAAGTTACCTTAAGATCGGGTAGGCTATATAAGAGAACAAGTTGTGATGAATTGGAAGAAATGCATTGAGAAGCTATAAGAAAATGGTTTGGCCAAAAAAATATTTTTGAAAGAGAATATGAACAAAAAAGTAGGATTTAGGGATAACAGGTTTACGTAGGATTTTCTTGGAAATCAATGATGAGGTAAGATAATGGAAAATAAATAATGAGGTAAGAAATATGTGTATATATAAATACAGAAAGCATGCTTGGATAGGATATTTTTGGTGGAAACAAATGTTGAAATAAGACGAAAGATCTATGGAATGAAGTTTTGGGTTGGACTGCAGTACCAAATGTTACACTGAAAACAAACCCTGACCTTTCCTCCTGTGTTATTCTGCTATGTGTTTGTGTACTCTTGTGTATTTGTGTTTTTCCTGTCTTTATGTGTTTATCTGATAAGACTTATGTTGTATAATTTTTCTAATACTCAGCTACATTCACTATGATGAGGAATACTGTTATCCTCAAATATAATTTGCATTAATAATATGTTATTTACTTTGTAAATATGGTTAGACATTATTTATTCTGTTCTGTTTCAGTGCTCATATGTGAAATTAATGTTTCGAAAACTATTGTCATTATTTTATATATTTACTTATGTCATAATTCCTATAACACTGATGTATATGATTATTTCTATTCTTTTGTAAAGCCTGTAATACTACAAATGTTATCTGTATTATTATGTTTTTTAGTGATGTATTTTGTACCGTTGTAATTGTATTCTCATGTCATAAATTTAAAATTGTAATTGACACCAGTTCATCAAATTAAGTAACTTGTCAGCATTCATTTCACTGCACACATTTCTGTTGATCATAGTATATGTACAATGTGTGAAAAAAGGACTGTTAGTGCTTGCACGTGTGTTGATAATTCAGCAAGGGACTGGTTAACAGCATTGTTGGTTCTAAGGCCATTCCAAAAAGTTTTGTGAGTGCACCAGTGGTTGTTTATGGATTTGCTGTATTGTCCGCAAGACTCGTCGATGGTGATTGTGCACCTGCACAGTCGCAACAGATGGCTGCTGGCTGTCTCTACAAGGACTGAAGTGGGTCTGCACCTTTGATGGCCCACCAATACCATTATTCCTACAAGGACTGCAGTGGGTCTGCACCTCTGGTGGCCCAACAATACCGTAATCTCTACCAGGACTACAGTGGGTCTGCTCTGTGATGACCTACCTACCAATATTCTTCAAAACTTCGAGTGACTCTGCTGTGGGTTTGCTCTGTTGTGGCCCATTACCTGTCTGCATGTCGAGAGTCAGCACTGTCTTTCCGTTCGAAGGACAACACTACTTCTTCAAGACTGCATGGAAATCCACTACTTCTGTGTGCATTTTCTTCTACTGCTCAGACTTTGAGAAAAACACTGCTATTTTACTGTGATGAACGATCAGGACTGTCTTTATGGGCTGTGAGAAAATTGCAGCTCTTGACCAACATTGTATCAGTAAGTGTGTGCATATGATTTCTTTGTTATTGCAATTGTGAAAAAATTTTAACAAATATGTATTGGCCAGTGCCCAAAACAATTTGTAAAATTTTTTGTGGGGAGCATGGGGGCTATGTAAGTAGGCTATTTAGATTTTCTTATTGGTAACGCCACATAGGGCTCTGTATGAAAATCACTGGCTTTGCTGTGTGCAGTCTGTGGCTAGTTTGCATTGTTGTCTGCCATTGTAGTGTTGGGCAGTTGGCTGTTAACAGTGCGTAGCGTTGCACAGTTGGAGGTGAGCCGCCAGCATTGGTGGATGTGGGGAATTGAGATGGCGGATTTTTTGAGAGCGGATGATCTGGACGTGTGTCCATCAGAGACAGTACATTTGTAAGACTGGATGTCATGAACTGATATATATAATATGACTTTTGAACAATATTAAGTTAATACATTGTTTGTTCTCTACCAAAATATTTCTTTTGCTAACTGAGCCTATCGGTAGTTAGTGCCTTCAGTAGTTTGAATCTTTTATTTAGCTGGCAGTAGTGGCGCTCGCTGTATTGCAGTAGTTCGAGTAACGAAGATTTTTGTGAGGTAAGTTATTTGTGAAAGGTATAGGTTAATGTTAGTCAGGGCCATTCTTTTGTAGGGATTATTGAAAGTCAGATTGCGTTGCGCTAAAAATATTGTGTGTCAGTTTAAGCACAGTCTTGCATAATTTTTCAAAGGGGACGTTTCATGCTGTGTAGCTGAAGTTGCTTTTGTGAATTTTCTTGCGTAAAATTAAGAATGTTTGTCCTGGTTCAAATGGCTCTGAGCACTATGGGACTCAGCTTCTGAGGTCATTAGTCCCCTAGAACTTAGAACTAGTTAAACCTAACTAACCTAAGGACATCACAAACATCCATGCCCGAGGCAGGATTTGAACCTGCGACCGTAGCGGTCTTGCGGTTCCAGACTGCAGCGCCTTTAACCGCACGGCCACTTCGGCCGGCTAATGTTTGTCCTGTTGTGAAATTATTTAAGCTATTGAGCAATCAGTACATAAATCGTGATCTTCTTCTTATTCTTTTTCTTGTGCCTTGTTCCGCAGTTTCCGCAGGGTCTGCAATATTACAATCGGATCTGGCATGGTTATTTCGAAGGGGTGGCCGGATGGCCTTCATGCCACCAACTCATTCCCCCATGACAGAATCAGTGTATCCCAGCTGTCTGTGTCTATTGTTAATCATGAAATAATGCAAACGTGTTTCAAGTGTCTGCGAGTCGTGTAAATGAGGCGGGATGTGGGGACCAGCTTTGTATTCACCAAGGCGAATGTGGAAAACCGCCTAAAAACGACATCCAGGTTGGCCAGCACACCGGCCTTCGTCGTTAAACCTCCGGGCGGAATCGATCCGGCGCCGGCGCGCCTACCCGAGACCAGGAAGCAGCACATTAGCGCTCTTGGCTAATTTGGCGGGGAATTGTAAATCGTGATAAGTGGGCAGAACTGTAATATGAAATTGCTATTGCTAGATTACTATTGCTGTTTGTGTACTGGTATGTGCTACGTGCTGTTCTCGTCAATATGTCACAGTTCAACGAATCCCTACATCTACAGGGATACTCTGGATGTCTGGCAGAGCTTTCATCGAACCACCTTCACACTTCTCTATTATTCCAATCTCGCATAGCTCGCGGAAAGTACGAACACCTATATCTTTCCGTACGAACTCTGATTTCCGTTATTTTAGCTCCTAAAGTGAAGTGGCTCTGAGCACTATGGGACTTAACATCTGTGGTCATCAGTCCCCTAGAACTTAGAACTATTTAAACCTAACTAACCTAAGGACATCACACAACACTCAGTCATCACGAGGCAGAGAAAATCCCTGACCCCACCGGGAATCGAACCCGAGAACCCGGGCGCGGGAAGCGAGAACGCTACCGCACGACCACGAGCTGCGGACATAAAATTAAGTATTAGTAAAAACAAACAAACTGATTTTGTAACTCTCTTTGCCGGTCGGGGTAGCCGAGTGGTTCTAGACGCTACAGTCTGGAATCGCGCCACCGCTACGGTCACAGGTTGGAGTCCCGCCTCGGGCATGGGTGTGTTTGATGTCCTTAGTTGGGTTTAAGTAGTTCTACGTTCTAAGGGACTGATGACCTCAGAAGTTAAGTCCCATAGTGCCCAGAGCCATTTGTAACTCTCTTTTGGGACACAAGGGCATCGTTAGGAGTGCCACGGAAAAGTGTGACAGGACCACTCATGTCCTTTATAGAGGGTGTTTCACAATTCCTACTACACGGTTCTGGGGGCGGGGATTGTTAGAGGGATTTAGCCGATAAGGAACACATGTCCAGCGATATACCGTTTCGATATAAAATTATTTTAAATATTGGTTCACACTCGAATCTCCCACGTCATTGTACGCACCCGAAATGAGACGAGGATGCCATTGTCATTCCGTATGGTAATTATGACGTCAGCATTTGCGACAGACTGCGGAATGTTGGAACAGCCAACAACATACATCTCACGTAATGACCATAAAGACACGGGAATTCAGGGGTCCTCTGAAACATACAATCACTTTTCCGTTGCTCTATTTGCCGATGGAAAAGGGAAGGGCATGACTAGCAGTGATGACCTCCCCTATGCACCGCGTGTCCGCAAAAGTATGGAAATACCAAAAGCACAACACATTATCGTGCCTGATAAGGTGCAGGAAACCCGTTGGCATTAAAAATAGCTCCTAGTCCCCTCGCAGTGGATAAATACGGATTCTGTATGGTTGTCTCACCGTTCTTCCTCCAAAATATTGGCAAGTCCAGAGAACGACGATGGAGGTGGATAGCAATCACACACCATTCGGTCTAAGGCGCTGCAGTCATGGACTGTGCGGATGGTCCTGGCGGAGGTTCGAGTCCTCCCTCGGACATGGGTCTGTATGTTTGTCCTTAGGATAATTTAGGCTAAGTAGTGTGTAAGCTTAGGGACTGATGACCTTAGCAGTCAAGTCCCATAAGATTTCACACACATTTGAACATTTGAACACACCATTCGCTGCAAAGTATACCATTAAGGCTGAATAATAGTGCGATCTGGTGACCATGGTGTCCAGGGAAATTGCGACGATGCATCCCCCCGTATGAGTTGAGCTGTGTCAACAGGGGACCAGCTGGCTTGGAACACATCGTCACCATTGGTAACAAACACTGTACAGTTTACAATTTTACATTTTCCGTTGGTAATTGTATGAGTATCAATCTGTGAGCAATTTATATAGCTCTTTCGTGGCCCATCGTTGTTTTGTCTTAGAGTATACAATAGTGCAACTTGCAGGCTTGGCTAGCACCTGCATTTGTTTTCAAGCATTCATTTCTCGCGGTGTTCCACATTTTTGTCAATCCCCTATAGGTTTCTATTGTGCACGTTCTCAGGGCATCAGTATTTGCTCATTCGGTAGCGTATACACCTGCCTCTTGGAGGGAAACCCCTCTGCTAACAGTTGCCATTATTTTTTGAGTAACCTTACATGACACGCGAGAAGCCGAACAACGTTTCCGAAAAACCGCCAATCTGCGGTTACGCTGGGCGGCTTTTGTTCCGCGTCGATCGAGGCCAAGATCTGTAGACAGGAATTTTCTTGCAGGACGTGTCGCAGGGGAAATCAGCGGCAGTGAATGGCGGAAGTTAATTCAAGTTGTATTAGGCCGCAGAAGGCCCCAGCGGGGGCGGATCGCCTGCGGCCGGGCCTGTCAGCTGCTCGGCGGTGGGACGCGTCGCGATGAAGAGAAATGAGCCGCCGCGACGGCCGTAAATAACCAACGACAAGTGTACCAAATAAAAGCATATCGCCCAAATAAATGTTGGGCGCGGCTCTTTTCAATTAACGCGGCCCGTCTGCTGGAAACGCGTAGAGCGGGCAAGCGCGCTTGCGTGGGGCGCTGCGCAAATGTTTTTGTTTCTCCAGTCCGTGGGTTAGGAAATAACCTACCTGCTAAAAATTGCTTCACTTTGGCTCTCTAGTAATAATCTCTTGTTTTTCTTTTCTTTGTGTGGTGAGAGAAACTATGTTACAGCAGAAAATATTGTTGTTACATTTCAACGTTTGGCGCTTACAATATATAGGGTGAATATTAAGCAAGAGGACAGCCCTCGGGAGGTGATGCCTGACGGGAAGAGGAACAAAAAGTTTATATGAGAATACGTTCGGGAATGGATGGTCGGTATGCAGTAAAATACCTCAGACTGTTTCCTAAATAAGCTTCAATTTATGCGACTGTTGTTGCTGCTAGTATTGGAATCGTCAGGAGACTTCCAGCCGCGGCATCGGGTGCATTCGTCAGTCGCAGTACCACTACTGAATACCAGTTTCTACATGCCGTTTAGTTTCAGCTCCTCTCACGTAACTCTTTGTAGGAGTGAACAGTATTTCCGTTCCCTACATCTACATCTATGTCTTCATGACTACTCTACAGTTAACAGTTAAGTTTATCAAAACTAGACATGATTGTCTTATGGGATTGCCGCGATCGTTCATTAAATAAAAGTATGACATTTCAGTCTTTGATCGCTATTTTTTATATTCAATGACCGGTTTCAGGCTAGCTACCTATCTTCAGATCATATATTGCAGTTACAGAGTAACTTGTCAGTACATAACTTACGGCTCGCTGTGATAACTTATGACTTATGATCTGAAGATGGGCAGCTACCCTGAAACCAGTCACTGAATATAAAAAATAGCGATCAAAGACTGAAACGCCATATTTTTATTTAACAGTTAAGTGCGTGACAGAAGGTTCATCGAACCACATTCACACTATTTCTCTACCGTCCCACTCTCGAAAATCGCGCTCGAAAAACGAAAACTTAAATCTTTCCGTGTGAAGCCCTGATTTCTCTTATTTTATTACCATCACCATTTCTCCCTACTTACATGATGGCTAGAAAGTAGTTTCGTATTCGGAGGAAAAAGTTGTTCAATGAAATTTCGTGATAAGATTCTGCAGCAATTGAAAAAACGCCATTGTTTTAATGACTGCCAGCCCAACTAGCGTATCATATCTGCGACACTCTCTCACGTATTTCGCTATAATACAAAGTGAGCTGCCCTTCTTTGAACTTTTTCGGTGTCCACCATCTATTCTGTCTTATGTGGAACCCACACCGCAAAACAGTACTCCATAAGAGGGCGGACAAGCGTAATGTAAGCAGTCTCTTTAGTATACCCGTCGCTTTTTGCAAGTGTTCTGCGAATAAATCGCAGTCTTTGGTTAGCTCTCCACACAACGTTATGTATGACCTCGTTCCAGTTCAAGTTATTCGTAGTTGCAAAAATGTTCAAATTTGTGTGAAATCCGGGACTTAACTGCTAATTCATCAGTCCCTAAGCTTACACACTACTTAACCTAAACTATCCTAAGGACAAATACACACACCCATGCCAGAGGGAGGACTCGAATCTCCACCGGGAACAACCACACAGTCCGTGACTGCAGCGCCTAAGACCGCTCGGCTAATCCCGCGCGGCTCGTAGTTGCAATCCTTAATTATTTACACACGTTAGACTAATAAGGTTAAGAATGAGGAGATTTTCCGCAGAATCGGTGAGGAAAAGAATGTAAGGAGAACACTAACAAGAAGAAGGAACAGGATGACAACATCTGTTAAGGCATTAGGGAATAACGTCCATGGTACTAGAGGGAGCTGTAGAGGATACAAGCTGTGATGGAAAACAGAGACTGGAATACATCCAGCAAATAACTGAGGACGCAGGTTGCAGTTGCAACCATGAAAGGATAACGTTGGCACAGGAGAGGATGCCTGGCGGGTGCATCAAACAAGTCAGAAGACTGAGACTAAAAAAGTGTATTTAGTAAAGTTCACACTCTTTATATTTGTGTGATTCATCTTGTAACCGAAATTATAGTCAATCGCCACGTTTCGCACCATAGGGATATCTTGCGTGAACGCCAGGTATCATTTCTGTTTGACTCTACAACTTTCCGTCAGTTACTACGAACTCTGACTTGTCTGACAGCAAAGCACGAATCTAGTCACACAACTGAAACGATACTCCGTAGGCACCCTGTTTGATTAGAAGTCTATTGTCAGGAATGGTGTCATAAGCCTTTCGAAAACCTAGATATATGGAATCAATCTGAAATCTCCTGTCGAAGGCACTCATTACTTCAATGTGAGTAAAAAAGTACTTTTGTTTCACAAAAACGACATTTATTGAATCCTTTCCGATCATTAGTCAATAAATTGTTCTCTTCGAGGTAATTCGTAATGTTCGAACAGAGTATTATCCAAAATCCTACTGCGTTAGTGATAAGCGTCTGTAATTCAGCGGATTATTCTTGTTTCCTTCCTTGAGTGTTGGTGTGATCTGTGCAGCTTTCCAGTCTTTGTGTACACATCTCCGGTCGAGTAAGCTCTTGTATATGGTTGCTAATTATGGAGGTAATCTGAAGCTCCACTACACCGAGGATATCTACTTCTAAGCTACTCATCTTGGGAGCTGTTCTTGACTGGAATTCTGGAACATTTACTTCGTCATCATTGGGGAAGGAATTTCGGAAAACCGAGTATAGAATCTCCATCTTAGTGGCACTGTCAGCGCTAACATCATCGTTGCTATCGTGCTGCAGAAGTTTTGATTGCGCCTTCTCGCTCGTGTACATTACATATCACCAAAATCTCTTTAAATATTTGCTGCCAGATATCGAGACAGAAAGGAAGCTGTTAAAATCATATCGACTGAAGTCCACGCTAAATTTAGTGTTTCAGTAAAACATGGCCAACATTGTGGATATTACTTTCTTTGAAATGTGTCATGCTTTCTTCGTCGCTCCTGCAACAGTGCAATCTCCTGTTTTGTGCACCATGGGGATATATATCTTAATTACTGTAGATACTGTCTCCTAGAGCCCAAGCCGCATCTGTGCTATACTTACTTATCAGTTTTGAGTTGTTGAGACTGTCTCTTAGGAAGATGTCAATGAATTTTTATTTGATTTTTGGTGGGTTTGGATGTTACGATACTCAGTCTTGTTATATCATTCTTGTCGTCACCATTCCCGTTGTCCGTCGTGATGCTCTGGATTATTTGCTGCTAAGAGGTGAAGTAGGTTCTCGCAATCATTTACACGCCAAGTGGGCTCCTGAACTATTACTCAAAGAAACCTCGGACGGATCAATGTAACGTATATGTGTACAACTGTTTCACCTTCTGCCTAATAGAATGTAGCGAATGTAACTCCATCTTCTGTCTGTAATATGGGATTACGGCTGATCAGTATCCAATGAAACAATACCAGTCGCCGTTAGTTAGGTTTTATTTTTAGGCTACCATTTTGACGATACATTACGTCACCTTCAGGCATGCTTCAGTTGAGTAATCTTCGTGTTACAAAATACAGCAGCACTTTTAACTGGTCTCGTAACGATTATGACGGACATGGGTGCTCCTTGGACAGTTGCTGATATGGTCCAAGGAGCACGGGTAATAATCGTTGCGAGACCATTTAAAAGTGCTGCTGTATTTTGTAACATAAAAGTTACTCGATTGAAGCATGCCTGAAGATGACGGAAAGTATCGTCGAAACTGGTAGCCTAAAAATAAAACCTAACTAAGGACGATTGGTATTGTTTTATTGTGTAACCGAATGTAGGCACCTCAGCACGTTTTTACTATCGAAACAACATATATAGTGTTAAATATTCAAACGGTCTTGTGCATTGCCTGAGATGACACATATTGCTGACAACAACATTCATGTAATTGAAAACGTAAGGCACTGAAATAAAGCTTTATTAAAAGTATTTGCTGTTAGTTTCGTTCTTCACCAACAATCCTTAACGACCGCAGAGTTTAACATATCCAAAATGGATTAAATAACTAATTCATACATTTCTTTCGGCTTTCACTTTATTGTTTAATACTGACTTTCCGTCTCATCTCTCGATATTTATCCAGCGGCTTTCCCTCTCTCCAAAGGTTTCTTTAGTTTTCCTCCAAGCGCCATCTTTCTTTCTCATAGCCATGAAGGCTGCTACAACTTTGCATTTCCTTTCAAGCTATTAACGTTTTGTCATTTCGCACTTTCTGCCGATCTCATGTTTTCAGATGACTGTATTTATTTTGCCTGCTTAATTTGCTGCATTTTCATATTATTCTACTTTCATCAACTAAATTCAGTATCCGTTTGAGATTAGAATATCTCCAACGAATAGGAATACACCCAGTTAAGTGTAAGCGCTAGTCTCAGATGAAAATGTTACCACAGGTAAGAAAACCGCGGTTGCTCGCAACAGAACGGTTAGCAGATTGATGGCCCAAGGGGAAAAACGTCAGCGATGAAATAAGTTTCAGATGATTTACTGTTAACAAACAGCTCATTGCGCTACCCACTTTATTGGAGGGCCTCCTTTACACTCAGTCACTAGGTAGCGCCACAACGAATTGATGGGAGTATGTATGAGCTGGAGACGGGTAGCCGTCGAGTTGTCAAGTACCGTACTGCGAATATGAACAACCTGTGGTTTGCACATCCAAAAGTTGGGGGCATGTCCTCATACAATGTGTTGCAACCCGGAAGGACAAAACAATAGAAATTCTTCCAATCCGTATGTGGGATACGGCAAACCAGTGCTTAACAGTATTGGTTAAAAACAATCTTGGTTTCAATTTTAGTTTTTTATTTTTATAAAAGTAGAAAAATAAAAAAACTAAAATTGCAACCAAGACCGTTTTTAACCAATACAGAACAAAACAATATCAAATGACAGGCCAGATAATTCACCTATTAACTTTTTTCATGGGAATATGACTGTCTTGTGGACAGATGGATAGTTATATGAACTGTGGACGTTGAAAGCAGTTTTATTTATGTATCATATATATATACTGAAGAAACTGCAAAAACTTAGGAAATGAAGGAGATGGAACTTGCATAAGTTGCGGTTGTACAGAGTTTCAAAAGAATAACTAGGCAACGATTGACTGAAACAGGGGAAAGAAATACAGTATAGGACGAATCGGTAGGTTAAATATCGAAGGTGTCAGAGGATCATATAGTTAATCTCTACATATAAAAGACAATGTCCCGGCTGGCTGACTCACTAAGTCATTATCGCACAGCACAAACCGCTAAGGATAGAAGATTGAAATTTGTAAAGGGTGTTGATCTTATAATGCAGGCGTCCTGTAAGAGGAGATTTTTAGGAATTCCATCCCTAAGGCAAACAATCCTGTTGAAAGAACATCTGGAAGTGAGCATTATATCAGAGGTTGAAAATATGGCTTTAGTTGTAAATTACTTTATTTCCGCACGACCGGTTTCGGACTGTTATAAGCCCACCCTGGGGTTTCTTAGTTGTAATGTGGTCACCTGAGGATGGGCTTATAACATTCCGAAACCGGTCGTGTGAAAATAAAGTAATTTACAACTGAAGCGGTATTTTCAACCTCTGCCATCCCAAAGGGGTAAAGATGGGATGAGAGGTTTTTGAAAGTATGTCTCTATTAAGGCAGTTTTGAAACTAGACCTAAGAAAATTGGTATTCGGTTTCTCGGTAATAAATAAATCAATACGTATATTTGAGCATTTTTCGAAATTTTACCCACGTAGGGGTGAAATAGTGGTTGAAAGTTTTTGAAATAAATCATTATTAAAGAAGTACTAAGGTATTTTTAAAGCTAATCTATGGAAATTTGTGTCTGACTTCTCCATTAGAAATAAAAAAATAGTAGTGTTGGTTTTGGAAATAGTAGAGGAAATGTTCCATGAAAATACTTCATTGTGCAAGGATTTTTAATGCTAAAGGTGTGAAAATTTGAATTACACTTCTCAGTTAGAAATAAAAAAAAGCAGGATTTCATTCTTCTTGGAAATTCAAGCCATTTTGGTGCTGAAACAGAAGATGAAAGCTTTTATGGAAATATTTTGCAAGCATTTTCGAAAAGGAATCTACGAAAATTTGTATTTTCATTCTCTGTTAGTAATAAAAAGAGTTCGTGTTATACTTTTTGTGGAAATTCAGCCATTGAGTGGGTAAAAGAGGGGGTGAAGTGTTTTATGAAAATACTTAGTTTTTTAAGCATTTTTAAAACTAGTATTTGGCTTCTAAGTTAGAAATGAGAAAGCACGATTTCACTGGTTATGGCAATTCAGTCCCTAAGGGGGAGAAATAACGCCATAGTGATTCACTGGCTGATCATTGTCCAGCCCAAACAACTAAAGATAGAAACTTAAAATTTAGGAAGGGGTGTGGAAATCGTACTATAGGCAGCGTTGAGGAAGGGACTGTTGGAAATTCGGCTCTAAGGGGGCGAAACAGGGTCTGATATTTTTATTTTACTTTTTCATTATGCAACGAAATTTGAAGCTATACGTATGAAAATTTGTATTTGGCTTCGCTGTTAGAAACAAAAACATACATGTTTCGCTGATTTTGGAAATTCAGTCCCTAATGCGGTGACACAGGGTATGAAAACTTTTAAGAAATTATTTCGTTACATTAAAAAAATTTTAAAGCTTAAGGTGCAAAAATTCGAATTTCTTTTCTTGACTGGATATAAAGAAATATATGTTAGGGGACGAAAATTTCTATGGAAATATCACCACAAGAAAGCAATAGGCTTGATTAAGAAAAACTTTAGACTTTTGGTGAGAAGTGCATTCGGAAAAGACCATGCTTCTATGGCTTTAAACGCGTTAAAAGTTAAGATTTATGTAATCTGTGAACAACAAAAATACTACAAAGGAAAACAACAAAATCTGTGCAGACCATACTGCCTACGCGAGCGAAGCAGTGGGCACTAAGCTAGTATTTAAATAAAAATAACTTTTTAATGTACGACTTTTTGAATCCTATTAAAAAGTATAAAACAGTTCCTCCTAGCCCTATACAGGTAGTTATAAAGATTTCTGATTGTGAATTTTTAATAACTCCGAAAATGCTAGTAAGATTTAAAGCAAATATGGGAAGCATTGAGTAGATAATAGAAGGGAGGTGAATTATTCATGCATCAGTTAGTAAGTAGTATAACAGTAGCTGGTGAACTATTCTTGTGTTGCATGTGCCCCACTTTTTTGTTTTAAATCTCACATATATCTTCATAGCTATTAAAAATTCACAATCATAAATTTTCAAGACTATGTGCATGGGGTTAGGAATCGGCAAGGGACCAGGAGAAATTATTTTACACTCTTTAGCATGATTTAAGACATTCACTTCCTTTCAGTAATTATATTCTGCTATTTGGTATTCTGTGTGCGAAATTTTTAGACAATTTCATTCTGGTGAGATTACAACAAAGATGTGATAAACTTCAGTTCTGAAACTTCGTGGCAGATTAAAGCTGTGCACCAGACCGAGACTCGAACTAGGGCCCTTTGCCTTACGCGGACAAGTGCTGTACCGACTGAGCTACCCAAGCACGACTCACGCCCCGTCCTCACAGCCTTACTTCCGCCAGTACCTCGTCCCCTACCTTCCAAACTTCACAGAAGCTCTCCTGCGAACCTAGTAGGACTAGCACTTCTGAAAGAAAGGATGTAGCGGAGACATGGCTTAGCCACAGCCGGGGGGGAGGGGGGGGGGATGTTTCCAGAATTCTGGAAACTTCAGTTTTATTTCAGCTTCTCTTCACCTGAGTCACCCAAGATAGTGCCTCCTATGTATGTCTCGTAAAAACACTCACACGAAGACTTACCAACATTCATTTTTCTCAAAAAAACGGTTGCGAATTGAACAGGAAAAGGGGGCGACGGCAGTAGTACACGAAATAACACACCAGACGAGAAAGCTAGTTAATAATGCAATGCCATTCTGTCCAGTGATACGTTTAAAATTCGAATACTCTAAGTCGTCGAGAATATATTTTAAAATCAATGGGAAAATTTGTACCGAAAAGACAGACAGACAGATAAGAAAAGAAACCAATCAAAATATGCGAAAAGACATGGTCTATTAAAACTCCTGGATCTCACAGGAGATACTGAATTTAATTGATGACAGGAAAAAATATAAAAAGTAAGCAATGAAACCAGGGTAAAGGGAATGCAGACATCTGAAATACTGACAGAAAAAGCAAAGTGGCAAATCAGTAACTTCTAAAGAACAAATTCAAGACTATCGACGGATGTATGACGAGGGAATATTAGAGAGATCTGTGGAGAAACGAGATACAGCCATACAAATATCAAGAGCAAAGAAAAAAAGGGAATGCTGAAAGGTGAAAGGAAACTGAACGTCTGCTCTAAGAGTCGAGAGAAGCACTTTCTTTGGTGTTTCGCCAGATATCTGCAATTGGATTGTGTAGCTAGAGTCGCCCACACAAACAGTGCTCATGACTCCTTTCATGCGACGCCAACTGTAAACAGAAAGCGTCAGTTTATTTTCTGCTACAAAGAAAATGGTTTTCGGAGCGGAAATTCACGTGCCCATACTACTGAGCGGCCACAGATTAGATTAGCGCAATATTTGTTTCTATCGATATATGTTAACAGGGTCAGTAAAACACGAAATTTAACTAGCACTCCAGCAGCGACTCGGTAGCGCTGCGTGCTTGGCGGGCCACGGCCATGCTCTCGCAGCTGGGGTGCAGGTTATTCTTCAAGATATACAGGCCTTGTTAATACATATCGATAAAACAAATATCGTACTATAGTAGTCCGGGACCACTCTATCGAATGGGCACGTAAAATTCCGCTATAAAAATCGTTTTGCTTGTAACGGGAAGAAAACAGCCTCTTTCTGCCGACACTGTGCGTCGCATGAAGGTGGGTCAAAACAAAATGTCCAGACACTCTGTGACCAAAATGGTACTGAAACAGAGGATGACAGACAGAAGGCCGAAATACCAAATGTCTTTTTCCAAAGCTGTTGCACAGAGGGAGACTGCACTTTAGTTCCTTCTCTAGATTGTCGCACAGATGACAAAATGGTAGATATCGAAATAGACGACAGAGGGATAGAGAAACAATGAAAATCGCTCAAAAGAGGAAAGGCCGCTGGACCTGATGGGATACCCGTTCGATTTTACACAGAGTACGCGAAGGAACTTGCCCCCCTTCTTGCAGCGCTGTACCGTAGGTCTCTAGAAGAGCGTAGCGTTCCAAAGGATTGCAAAAGGGCACAGGTCATCCCCGTTTTCAAAAATGGACGTCGAACAGATGTGCAGAACTATAGACCTATATCTGTAACGTCGATCAGTTGTAGAATTTTGGAACACGTATTATGTTCGAGTATAATGACTTTTCTGGAGGCAAGCAATCTACTCTGTAGGAATCAGCATGGGTTTCGAAAAAGGAGATCGTGTGAAACCCAGCTCGCGCTATTCGTCCACGAGACTCAGAGGCCATAGACATGGGTTCCCAGGTAGATGCCGTGTTTCTTGACTTCCGCAAGGCGTTCGATACAGTTCCCCACAGTCGTTTAATGAACAAAGTAAGAGCGTATGGACTATGAGAACAATTGTGTGATTCGATTGAAGAGTTCCTAGATAACAGAACGCAGCATGTCATTCTCAATGGAGAGAAGTCTTCCGAAGCAAGAGTGATTTCAGGTGTGCCGCAGGGGAGTTTCGTAGGACAGTTGCTATTCACATTATACATAAACGACCTTGTGGATGACATCGGAAGTACACTGAGGCTTTTTTCGGATGATGCTGTGGTACATCGAGAGGTTGTAACAATGGAAAATTGTACTGAAATGCAGGAGGATCTGCAGCGAACTGACGCATGGTGCAGGGAATGGCAATTGAATCTCAATGTAGACAAGTGTAATGTGCTGCGAATACATAGAAAGAACGATCCCTTATCATTTAGCTACAATATAGCAGGTCAGCAACTGGAAGCAGTTAATTCAATAAATTATCTGGGAGTACGCATTAGGAGTGATTTAAAATGGAATGATCATATAAAGTTTATCGTCGGTAAAGCAGATGCCAGACTGAGATTCATTGGAAGAATCCTAAGGAAATGCAATCCGAAAACAAAGCAAGTAGGTTACAGTACGCTTGCTCGCCCACTGCTTGAATATTGCTCACCAGTGTGGGATCCGTATCAGATAGGGTGGATAGAAGAGATAGAGAAGATCCAATGGAGAGCAGCGCGCTTCGTTACAGGATCACTCAGTAATCGCGAAAGCGGTACGGATATGATAGATAAACTCCAGTGGAAGACTCTGCAGGAGAGACGCTCAGTAGCTCGGTAGGGGCTTTTGTTGAAGTCTCGAGAACTTACCTTCACCGAGGAGTCAAGCAGTATATTGCTCCCTCCTACGTATATCTCGCGAAGAGACCATGAGGATAAAATCAGAGAGATTAGAGCCCACACAGAGGCATACCGACAATCCTTCTTTCCACGAACAATACGAGACTGGAATAGAAGGGAGAACCGATGGAGGTACTCAAGGTACCCTCCGCCACACACTGTCAGGCGGCTTGCGGAGTATGGGTGTAGATGTAGAAGGACGAGATGAGCATTGTTTGTATGGACTGACACCAGATACACAACGTAAAAACGGAACCAGAGATTTTGCTTCTGACGACTCTTACGAGAGACACCCTTTATGGAAAGGAAATGAACTTGTAGGTAATACGAGGGTTGTGCAGAAAGTAAGTTCCAATCGGTTGCCGGATGGACGCCACAGTGAAAACCCGATGAAGCTTTGCACAGATATGTTGGGCAGTGCAATGCATATCCTCCTATTTCCATATATTGTACTATAAATTTTTATCCTTTTTTTCGTTACCTGAATATATGAGATACGACATTTCTGTGTCTTTATTTGCAGTAATTGTTTTACTATATATATATATATATATATATATATATATATATATGTGTGTGTGTGTGTGTGTGTATACTTTTTTTTATGTATAATTGGTTTGTTTTGTAAATATTATTTGTATTTTTACACTGGGTCTGGCCTAGGGCAAACTATGCTATCGAACGATTACATCCATAGGTCGTGTGGGGAACCAAAGTGTTTAGGATTTTTGGTAGTGCTAAGTCAACCGCATGGAGCGCGGGCAAAGGGGGTCTGGCAGGAGTAGGACGGTGGAGCAGGTGTGTTGTGTGACGCTCCCGCGAGTTGCCGTGCTTTCGGGGTTTGGCAGCATGTAATTGCGCTCGACTTGCTATGATAGTTTCTGACACGGTGTCTTGGACGGGAAGCATTAGCTGGCGCACATCAAGTGCCCATTTCGCATGGTGACCGTGTCGAGAAGAAGGCGCGCCAATATTCAGCTTCTGCGACAGCGACGGCCGACAATGAGTGACTGTCGCCATCTCCTCGATCGACGACTTCAAACCTTCAATCAACCAACAAGGGAGACTGGAAGCACGTAAAGTTTTAGAACTGTATGGCAGACCTCAGCTTTTCAAACTGTTCAGTTTGCCTCACAAAATTACAGCAACGTAGCATAAACCTTTGTTGCTCAATGTCCCAATTGCATTACCAAGCAGGGTTCCTTCCCTTTCCAGAATGAACCCGAGTGTCATTGAAATTCAAACGCCAGCATTAAAGTAATATCATTCCATTTCACTGCTTTAATTTAAAAGTTAAAGTATTCATAACTGGCTACAATATTTAGATTACACAAGCACAAATGAAGAGTGCGAGTTTTGTTACCACATTTTAGCTTACCTGTTACTGCAGCTCACATTGGTGCATACTAAATTTTACTATTGTTAATTGTTCAGAATCATTTAATTCAAGTTCAAAGTTAAATCTCTTATTTCTAAATTGCGTGGATTCAAGTAGCTTTTGAAATGATTGTTGAGGTAGCCCAAGGCTAACCTTATTTTATTGAATTTCTTAGTGCTTCAGAAACAAAGTTCACTATTAATTTCAGTCACTAAATTAACTTTCAATTTTCCGGTTTTATTAATTCTTTTGCTAAATTAAGTCAGAGTGTAGCGAAATTTATTACATCTGACGAACATTCAATTTTCACACAACACGTGTCAGTTGTCAGTTGCCACGCTTTTAGTGCTAATTATATGTGCATTAATTTTTCATTTTCAGTTGTTATAGTAGTTGTCCGTAGGACTGGCGACCGTAATTTTCTCCAAATATCAAATATCTAATTAACGCCAATTAATTGTTAAAGTAATGACCGCACATTTGCTTTCTTTATTAATTTTACCCTTTTCTCAAAATAATTTTCACCAATTTCATTTGTATTTTTCCTTTAATTTAGATGTAACCCTTTCCTCCCTCTTTACTGACAAATTAACTTCGGTGACGATTTTCCCAAATTTCCATTAGGTGCATGCGGTTTAATTTTTCACTCTCATTAAGGTCGATAAGTGAGAGGGAGGCTACAGTAGTGTCTCTAGTATGATCGTCGATCGCAACAAGACGCTCTTTTCAGTTGTGAACGCACTGTAAGCTAGTAAAAGTGCCTCGAACAACTGTGTCTCCCGCTTGCTGAGAGGCTTCGCCATAATGAATGCAGCCCACCTAACACAACTGCCACGCACTTCCTTCTGCAGGGCATTTCTCAGCCGCACTCTGCAGGGGCAGTGAAGACGCTCCTGCAGCCTTTTTGATGGGAAGTGTTCGATCACCCACAACACAGCCCTAATTGGCTCGTCCTCAGTATCATCTCTGTTCACATGAAACGCTGGATACAAAAAGAACACTTGGATGCAGGCTACGCGGTATAGTCCAGCATAGAGAATTATCGGAAAGCACATTCGGCTGCCTTGTATGACGATGGTGTTGGAAATATGGTATAACACTCTGATAAATGTCTAAGTCGGAGCGGCGACTATGCAGAGAAGTATCTGGAAAGTGTAGCTAACTCTTGTAAATAAAATGTTTCTGATTTTCATTGTGGCTTCCATTTAGCGACCGATCGGAACTTACTTTCTGGACAATCCTCGTATTATAAAATGGAAATTGGAAATAGATGAAGATGAGATGGGAGAGATGATAATTCGAGAGTAATTTGACACTGGAAAGCCTATGTCGAAACAACGCCTCTGGAGCAGACGACGTTCCGACAAAGCCAGTTCCATCTTTGGGTGAGCCAGCCATGACAAAACTATGTCACCAGATGTGCAGGCTGTGCAAGACAGATGAATAGCTCTCAGACATCAGGAGGAATGTCATAATTTCAGTTTCAAAGAGAGCAGATGCTGACAGGTGTGGATATCTCGTAGCTGTATCGTGACTGGGCGCAGTTAAATGTTTTCAGCTGTTATTAGCGGTTTTAATCTCGTTCATGAAGTGCTGTGTAAGTATTGGAAGGTTGGTGCGAGAGGTGGGATAGTTCCATTGGTACGTTTATACAGATAAGGGTCCATTGGTAATCAAATTTGGGATCACCAATGGTGGGTGATCACTCTTTATTGGATCTAGGTTCTCTACTGCGGTGCACCTGAAGAGGTTGGAGAAAACAATAATGGCGTTGGAGGTGGAGTCTGTGTCAGAATATCGGTTGATGTTGGGGAAGATAATAAAGGGATTTGGGGAGGTACCTGTGTCAGGATGGCTGTGGCCAAGGATATGGATACCATGGCCATTGAGGACGTTGATAAACTGACGCCACTGCCGTTTCTCGGCGTTTGTGGGGAATGAAAGCTAAGGTCGGCGACAATTATGGATGTGGTAAACGTTCAATCTACATGGCCCAGGAAATCGTAAGGGATGAGATGGTTAGAGCGGATGTAAATGGTGGCAAGGGTTAAAGTGAGTTCTGGGAAAAAGATCAGGTGGATCATTTAGTAGCAGTTGGGGAGTAGAGGGCGTATTTTGGAGATGGGCGATGGCTACTCTGCTGTGGGCAACAAGATGGGGATTATCATTGTGATGAGGTATGTAAGGAGACAGGAAAATCGAATGGCAGGGTTGGAGAATGGTATCGTTCAGGAAGAGGGCATGGATTTCGTGTTGTTGGATGGCATGGATAAGAAGACGTTTATTGGAGCACAGGGAATGGGTAGATGATGTTCTATGTCTGCTGCGCCATTTTCAGTGAAACGTGGAAGAATTTGAGGGGTAGGTTACAGTAGCGTTTCGAGAAGATCGAAAATGGAAGGGGCTTGATTTTTGGGTTATGTAGGTATTGAGACAGAAATCGGTATGGGTAGTGAGAGTTATTTGCTGTAGGATGTGGGGTCTTCTGAAGCGATGTAATGTATTTTTTTCAGGATAAATGTTATGAAACGGACTATATCTTCAACTGTGGATGGAGTTGTTTGTGTGGATTGGTTGATTAACTGTGCATATGGGGACGATGAGTTCAGACTTTTGGGCAAAGGGTTTGGAGTTGCTTTTGAGGGAGTAAATGGGGAGAGGTTGGTCGCACATGCTGTGGGAAGCTGGGGAGCTTAGGTTCTGACATTATTTTTGAAGGTGGTTTTGTCTGCACAGAGGACAGGTGGATGGGTTCCTACAGTATCTGTCAGGTAGTTATCGTATTGCAGGCTTCACTGAAATCCATACACTTGTGTAGCGTATCGAGATGCTTCTACAAGATGCTTCCTGCAGTAAATAAAGGCCACATATTTGATAAGTGTGTCAACAGTGTTGAGTTATTCTGAGAACACTCTTACTAAGAAACGATGTCAATTACCACTTTGAATACAGAGTGCCTTTCGCACATTGTTTCCCGATTGGGAGTTGAGTACCCTTTCGATCTCTTCATCGGTGTTCTCTAAGCTGACCTTTTTGATCAGTGTTATGAGTGTGGGTTATGGCGTGTAGACTGGGATTTCTTAGGCGGTAGGCTTGTAAGGGTCATAACGGTAGCATTTCCTCCAAAAAAAGGGGTTAATTCGGAAAAGGGATCAATGGCAATAACGATGGTTAGTTTTAAGGATAATGGAATCTCTCCTAGGGTTGAGCTGCTGGTTTTGCATAGCTGGCACGTAGCGGAGAATGTGACTTAGGAGTCTCTTTGAATTGAGAAATTTAGAGTCACATCTGCTGAGTGAAATGGAAGAAGAATGTGCTAGGAGTTATTGTTCTGGGATGGTTTCGACCTGCATATTGTCAGCATCTGGGAGAGTTAGCTGGATCTTTTTAGTTTCACGCTGTCGGTCACGGGTACTCGGCCTTTTGCTGGTTTAAGTGATAGTTTGTGGTTCGAAGGAAGGTTGTGGGATGACTGGGGGTAGTGAATGTTTACGTCCTGGTATCAGTGTATGTGTCATAGCTGGTGTTGTGTCCGTTGGTGTTGGTGCTGCTCCTGGTGAGAGTCTGCCTGTTGCTGATAGTGCAGATGCTGCGGCTGACGACGTTGCTGGCGATTATGTGACTGGGAGAGCTGACGGTGACGGCGCTGTGGTTGGAGGGAGGGGCGGTAATGTTGTTGAATGTTCGACAGGTAATTGTTACCCTTGTTGTTGTCCGGGTTGCGGTAGATTGCGGCTGCATTTGTTGTGGCAGGAGTTCAGGGCGATGTCCTCACTTTGACGCCTTGGTCGTCCTATAATAATCAGGCGATGGAGATAGTGTCCATCCGTGACAGGAGAAGCTGACCTCTCGGTGGCGATTTCGTGGACACTGCTGGCGATGTGTGTCGCGGCGGCGGTGACAGCCCGATGGAAGATTCCAAATCCATAAGATGTGGTTCTGCAGCCGTGCTCTAGGTGTAGAGTTTTGGATTACTCATTGAAACATCCTTGGTCCCGGGTTAGAGAGCCTGCACTGCTTAAATTTTAATTAATAATCAGCATTGGTGACCAAATACTTCTGGCACAAAAGTTACCCTCATTCTGCCAACGGCCTTTTCAAACAGGATGGAGGAGCGGACAGACTCAGGGCACAGTATTGTCGTGAGGATGTGGCCTGTATTGAAAAGTTGAAAAGTGTCATGATCTCTCCACTGGCAAACGATTTCGGAAAAGTCCCCCATTCTTGCCTCTGGGAGGTGACTGCAAGGGGAAGGTGGCCATGAGATTGAATAACCAACGAAAGGATAACCTTATTCCAGTCGAGGCGTGGAATATCAGAAGCTTCAACATGGTAGGGAAAATAGAAAATCTGAAAAGCGAAATGCAAAGGATCAGTCTAGATATGGTAGGGATCAGTGAAGTGAGATGGAAATAAGACGAGGATTTCTGGTCAGATGAGTTTATGGTAATAGCGACAGTAGCAGAAAATGGTGTAAGGGGAGTAGGATTCGTTATGAATAGGAAGGTAGGGCAGATGAGTGTGTTACTGTGAACAGGTAGTCAGAACCGACAGGAAACCAACATCGTCGACGGTAGTTTAAGTGTACATGCCGACGTTGCAGGCTGAAGATGAGGAGATGGAGAAAATAAGTGATACTATTGAAAAGGAAAAGAAAATCTAATAGTTATGGGGCACTGGAATGCAATTGTAGGGGCAGGAGTAGATGAAAAGGTAACAAGAGAATATGGGCTTTGGACAAGGAATTGGAGAGGAGAGAGAATAACTGCGGTCTGTAGTACATTTCAGCTAGCAATAGGTAATACATTTCAGCTAGCAACATCGAATACTCCGTTCAGAAATCACAAGAGGATGCGGTATACTTGGAAATGGCCGGGTGATACGGGAAGATTTTATTTAGAGTGCATCATGTGAGCCGTGGTAAAAATTGCTGTTTTGAAGTGCGCGTCGCAGCGCGTAGTGTGAAGCAGTCGCCCTCCGTTTCTGGCGGTGGCGCCGCTGTGGCAGTCGCAGCTTTTGTGTCTCCCTCTGGTGGGAAAGGGGAAAGGTTGCCTGTTCACGTGTATTTAAGGGGCGCTATGAGCTCGCGAGTCGGTCAGTCTGAGCGGAGTGGAGTCTGGGTCAGTCTCTCGTCCGCATTTGTGACGCATCTGTCTGTCTGTCGTCCGGAGTGCTAGTATGTCTTTCGTTCGGATCAACCTTTAAAGCCGGCAAAATGAGAGTCTTTCCACTCCGCCAGTAAGAGTACTCAGCGAATCGTCGCCCGGTCGGGGCTTAGTTCCTGCATATGAGCCTGCGCGTTAGATCACCAGCCTGCTCGAGTTTGCTCAGGCGATGGTCACTGCCGGTTGGATCGATCGGTCGGTCGGTCGCGCACTGGGACACAAGGTGACTTGTCGGTCTTGAGCGTCGGCGCATGTGAGGTCGCCACGTCAGTCCTGTGGACCGCGCTTTATAGCGTGGGGTAGTAGCTTCGCGGTCGACACGAGAACAACAGGAGTCAACCCACAACATCTCTGGCCGGTGCGAGCTGCGACGCCGCGGTGTAAATGGTGCTTCTGAGCCCCTTCAGTTACTATCTGTGGAGCTTGGCTCGGTCCTTCCTGGTGCAGGAATGTCGTTTTGCCAGTGGGCGTGTTTCCTCTGTATAGTTGGGTCCGAGCCAGTATTTCCGCCGTCGTGTGTCTGGAAGTGAGTGGGAGACGCACCAGCAGTGCAGTTGCGACTGAGCAGCAATCGCGGACGGAGCAGCGGGCAGTCGGTCGGATGGTGCGGACCAGGAAAGACGGGAGATCGGCGCGCCTTCCTGCGTCCGCTTTCTTGGTCAGTCTCTCGTCCCCAGCTTGCTCGTCTGTCTCTCGTCCGCATTTGTTAGGCAGTTACTGTCTGTCTGTCGTTCGGAGCTGCCTCTGTCATGTTTGTCGTATTCGGTGTGTCAACGAATTCACTGCTTGGAGTGTAACGGCCTAATTCCTGAAATATGTTTTTATCTTGCCTATCATCTTGAGAGGCGGTATATGTATACTGTAGAGCATGATAACTCGTTTGGCCAACCTTGTATAATTTTATATAAGATTGCATTTCAAGGGCTTTTATTTAAATGGTGATTTTAGTATATAAAGTTGCCACCCTTCCACCGGAAGACTTTTCTTGGAAGTTAAAATCAAGTTGCACCTTCGGTGGCAAGTTAATCTTTTAATTTCAGTGTTTTGTACCATTTCCATCCCTCCTACGAGGTACATTGTTTGTGTGCTGGTGTAAATGGTTAAAACTTTTAGTTTAAACTAATCTGGTGTGTTGCAGATTTGCACCAGTGTAGCCTTTCAGAGGTTGCTGTGAGCGGTAGTGAGTACGGCCGTGTCAAAAGGGAGCGGCAGGGTTCTCAGCCCGAAAGTTGTTTCTTTCTGCCTCTGAATAAATTGTAACTTGATATTTAGAGGGTGCTTTCTGCTTATAATTTTAAATCCGTTTCTTTAAAAAAAAAAAAACGCTTTTAGGAATAAAGTTCCCATTTGTTAAAAGCAATTTGATTATGATTTCATCTATTATTCGCTGGCACCTACTTCCACGCTCACATAGTGTGATTAAATGTGTTAACGTTCTTGATGAATCCCTAGAAAATAAAATAAATTCTTTAAAATATTCTTTGAAAAATAAATCCACGGTTCATCATGGTCAGGAATAAACGCAAGAGAAATACGGCGAAACCCTTGCAGATTTCCTGGGAATACCATTGCAAAGAGTGTATGGTAATAAGGAACTATCTGTGTTCTCTTTTTCTCTTCATTTCGTTATTTACTTTTCTATGCCCCATGTGCTGACTTTTTTGTTGTGTAACACTTTTTTAGAAGAGCACTGACAGAAAAATAGACATAGCAATTTGCCTCATGAGTGTTTTCGACTTTTGATATGGTGCACATTCGAATACATGTCTCCTTATGAGTTGGAAACAGGTGGCTGTCCTATTGAATGACGCTGCCTAAGACTAACAACTGAAAGAAACTTCTCTTTCCTTTATGTAAGGTGCATTTTATTTCCAAGTAGGATGTAAACTCTGGAGGTGAACATTTACTTCGAATGTCAGCGAGAATGTCTGCTGCCAGTTTATGATATTTTTTTTATTTCATATTTCCACCAGAAGCTTTTGATGTAGAAGACGATTATTTCGTTATACACAAAAAAACGTTTTCGACGAAGTGCTTCGATAACGGTTATTATTTTCGTACAGCGTCCAGTGAATATTTTATTTTTCCGTCTGGCAACCAAGTAACGACCCAAGCTTTCAACTCTAATGAAGGACTGTCAGTTCCACCATCTGCTGCTATTTGTGTCTTGTCCTTCGTTATGTTATTTTGCTTTAAGAAGAACAGTCAAGGCATTCGTATATAAATTTGCGTTGTGCAGAACTACACTTTCGGTTCTTGCTACAGGCGTATAAATGCAGATATTTTTATTGGTGTCTGAGGATAGTGTATTGAACAACATTACATCAGTCTTTATTTGCAGACTAATATTTACAGCTATTCGCCGTAGTGTGTTTTAGGTTGGTTAGTAGCTCCAAGCAAATGTGGCAAGAACAAGCCGTCAAGGCTGATTTTCCCCTTCGCAGCAGGTCCGGTGTTGATGTGTGGAGACGTGGACGCAAATAGTTAATCTGTACTGAAACGTGTAAACCATTTAATGGAGCAATTATGACCGTCCCAAGACATCAGTTAGTAAATTATGTGACGTGTTTGCTGGAAGACTGTTAGATGCAGCGCAAAAATAACAAAGACACTGAAGCGGATACATACTGAGGTACCAATGATCACAATATCTGCACTTATACACCTAACACCCCAACTTATATACAGAGTGGTCCATCGATCGTGACCGGGCCAAATATCTCACGAAATAAGCGTCAAACGAAAAAACTACAAAGAACGAAACTTGTCTTCCTTGAAGGGGGAAACCAGGTCGCGCTATGGTTGGCCCGCAAGATGGCGCTGCCAAAGGTCAAACGGATATCAACTGCGTTTTTTAAATAGGAACCCCCATTTTTATTACATATTCGTGTTGTAAATAAAGAAATATACGGACCACTTTTTTCGCTTTGTGATAGATGGCGCTGTAAAAGTCACAAACATATGGGTCACAATTTTAGACGAACAGTTGGTAACAGGTAGGTTTCTTAAATTAAAATACAGAACATAGGTATGTTTGAACATTTTATTTCGGTTGTTACAATGTGATACATGTACCTTTGTGAACTTATCATTTCTGAGAACGCATGCTGTTACAGCGTGATTACCTGTAAATATCACATTAATGCAATAAATGCTCAAAATGATGTCTGTCAACCTCAATGCATTTGGCAATACGAGTAACGACATTCCTCTCAACAACGAGTAGTTCGCCTTCCGTAATGTTCGCACATGCATTGACAATGCGCTGACGCATGTTGTCAGGCGTTGTCTGTGGATCACGATAGCAAATATTCTTCAACTTTCCCCACATAAAGAAATCCGGGGACGACAGATCACGTGAACGTGCGGGCCAAGGTATGGTGCTCCGACGACCAATCCACCAATCATGAAATATGCTATTCAATAACGCTTCAACCGCTACGCGAGCTATGCCTCGGACATCCATCATGTTGGAAGTGCATCGCCATTCTGTCATCCAGTGAAACAACTTGTAGTAACATCGGTAGAACATTACGTAGGAAATCAGCTTACATTGCACCATTTAGATTGCCATCGATAAAGTCAGGGGCAATTATCCTTCCTCCCATAATGCCGCACCATACATTAACCCGCCAAGGTCGCTGATGTTCCACTTGTCGCAACCATCGTGGAATTTCCGTTGCCTAATAGTGCATATTATGCCGGTTTACGTTACCGCTGTTGGTGAATGACGCTTCGTCGCTAAATAGAAAGTCTGCAAAAAATCTGTCATCGTCCCGTAATTTCTCTTGTGCCCAGTAGCAGAACTGTGCACGACGTTCAAAGTCGTCGCCATGCAATTCCTGGTGCACAGAAATATGTTACGGGTGCAATCGATGTTGATGTAGCATTCTCAACACCGACGTTTTTAAAATTCCTGATTCTCGCGCAATTTGTTTGCTACTGATGTGAGGATTAGCCGCGACAGCAGCTAAAACACCGGCTTGGACATCGTCATTTGGTGCAGGTCTTGGTTGACGTTTCACATCTGGATAAACACTTCCTGTTTCCTTAAATAACGTAACTATCCGGCGAACGGTCCGGACACTTGGATGATGTCGTCCAGGATACATAGCACACGCCCGCTGGGCATTTTGATCACAATAGCCATACATCAAAACGATATCGACCTTTTTCGCAATTGATAAACGGTCCACGGGTCCACGGGTAATGTAACACGAAGCAAATATCGTCCGCACTGGCGGAATGTTACGTGATACCACGTACTTATACGTTTGTGACTATTAGAGCGCCATCTATCACAAAGTGAAAAAACTGGTTCAACTAAAACGTTCATATTTCTTTACGTACTACATGAAAATGTAATAAATAATGGGGATTCCTATTTATAAAAACGCAGTTGATATCCGTTTGACCTATGGCAGCGCCATCTAGCGGGCCAACCACAGCGCCATCTGGTTTCCCCCTTCAAGCTAGATGAGTTTCGTTGTTTGTAGTTTTTTCGTCTGATGCTATTTCGTGTTATATTTAGCCCGGTCACACATTAGAGATATGAAGGTCAGCTTTGATTCTTGAAATGGATGCTGCAGTTTTATAGTTTGGTACTTATTTTCTGATAGCGGCTATCGAGACGAATCTAATGATGTGTAACAGTTAGGTCTTTGGAGGTCAACGAAGGTCAAAAAGATGCATCAATGTCCATTTACAGAAGGTGCTCGACGTAATGACCATTGGTATCAATGCAGTACTGCAATCCTCCTATCATGGATTGAGTGATATTCCTTATCACTTTGGCACTTATCGAAGCATATGCTCTGACCATTCTCTCTCCTATATCATGCAAATAGCAAATATTCGCCGAAAACGGCGTACCCATCTAGCGTGCAATTGACATGTAAACACCATTCGACGCTTTCGCAATACAGCACTAATAGGAGCGGTAAGACCATTGCCGTCGAATCAAGTGAATGTGAATGATGTATTCCTTCGAAGAACAAGTCCATATGCTTCCAATCTATTCCGTGAGAGCTAGAGTCAATGATGAACTGAGAACAAGTGGATCTTTAACGCATCGGAAACATATCTGGCAAAGGAAATTTACTAACGAGGAAACGGTAATTGATTCTCTTGCCACTTTGGTTCTATATCCTTGTGTTAGTTCGCGTCAAATCGCAAGGGAATCTGGCATGAACCAGAGTAGGATGTTCGTGTTCTGCGTCGCCATAAATATCATCCATAACATATCAGTCTCCACCAAGAATTAACCGGTGGAGATTGTATGCGTCGCATTGAATTCTGCCGATAGGCTGAACTTCAGATTCACATTTCTTAATTTGATTTTATTTACTGACGAGGCTACATTCACGAACCATGTAAATGTTAATTTTCATAACATGCATTATTGGGCTAATGAAAATCCATGTTGGCTGTGGCAAGTTGCACACCAAAAGCCGAGGTTGGTGAGTGTATTATTGGGCTAATGAAAATCCATGTTGGCTGTGGCAAGTTGCACACCAAAAGCCGAGGTCGGTGAGTGTATGGTGTGGGACTCCGGAGGACAGATTAACAGGCTCCTTTTTCATCGAAGGAAATCTTAATGGTAGGAAGTACACTACACTCCCGAAAGAAAAACTAGGTCTGTTATTGGAAGAAAAACTTTTAGGAACAAGGACAAGGAACAGAATGTGGTATCAACACGATGGGCGTCCGGCAAATTTTTCACTGATGGCTAGGAATGTGTTGCAGAGACAATTCCCAAATCGTTGGATTGGTCGCGGAGATGTGTCGTGGCCGGCTCTTTCACCAGACTTGACGCCTCTGGATTTTTTCTTTTGGGGATTCGTAAAAGACATTGTTTATAAAGATGTTTCAACTACACCTGAAGACATGCGAGAGAGACTTGTGAGAGCATGTGCCTCGGTAAGTGCCGATGTGATAAGGAATACCACTCAATCGATGATAAATATTGCAGCACTGCATTGATACCAGTGGTCATCACTTCGAACCCCCTCTGTAAATGGACGTTCATGCCACATTTGTGACCTTCGTTGACCATCAAAGACCTTACTGCTACACATCATTGGATTCGTCTCGATAGCCGCTATCAGAAAATAAGTACCAAACTCTACCATCTCATTGAAAAAAAAAAGTTGACCTTTATATCTCTGAAGTTAACCCACCTAGCAAAAAGAAACCAACGTTATATGAAGGCCTCCGTTGCTCCATGCAACTTTTGTCCTACAAACTTTTCAGCTCCTATCATACTTTCGGAGTTATTCTTGGTGGCAATAGTTAGTGACTCACCCTGTATATAACTGTTATTGGATTCTCAACACGAGTAATTTACTGCACGGCAGAATAATGATAGAAAAATTTCAATGATGGTCAGTCTCTCCTAGCATTTAAAACGCCAAGAGTGTGTTCTAATGATTAATATTTCATATAGAAATTAGTTTCATGCCTAAATGGTGGTTGGCTCCTGTCGTTTAACTTCATCGAGTTGGAGCCACTCTCTCAGTTACCCATAGCTCGTCACTCCACTAGCGTAGTTTTCAGGGCCATATGGCGTTCCCAAACTCACTTGATGAGTTTCAATCCTGGAAATACATTCTTTTCTCTATCTCAAGGGAAGTTGGAACGCCCTATCCCGACAATGTTAAATTTAGTGACTTGGCTTCCCTGTATATCAGAAACCACTGTACCCATTGACATGCAACTTTTACAGGACATTAAGCTGTATATTCTGCATCTACTGAACCACAATAATTGCATTTCAGCCATTGCTTCCGGAAATACAATTTTTTAACTGCACGGTTAAAATTGTGTGTACTTTTTTGTACGTTATCCTAAATAATTTTAATTGTACATAACATTATGTTCTTGTTTTAGTTCAGTAGACTCAGGATATGTATTTTATTACTCCCTGAAAATTTTAGTACTCTACTCGAAGTGGTTTCTGAGATTTAGGGAAAAATGGAAAAGAAAATGCAAATTTTTGGGAACGGCTTCTAAAGTTTCAAAAGGCTGTAACTCACTTAATATTTGCTTAATTTTTTTTATTTTCAGTCACTCAGAAGCACCCTGCACCATATTCTGGATATTTTGCCAAGTTTTTTCTTCTTTTCTTTTTTCTGTACTCCTTAGTTGCCAATTGTGCTGCATACTCTGCTCTATCAATGTGAACTTTGTTTATCCGTTCAAGTTCTCTGATACGGTTTGGTCCAGGATTAGAATGAAATTTTCACTCCAGGATCAATCCCCATGTGCTGTAGTAATAACATTCTTCGTAATCGAGTCCATATAAGATTACTGAACGACTCATTGGGATTTTGAGTCTGACCATACAGACACTTCTTCAATAATTCAAGATTTTCTGTACATTTGTTTTATGATATCCATGACTACTGCTGGGGTGGAATGTTTATGGCTGTATGAGTACTGGGCATTGCGGTAATTGCACCATGAATCAGGTCAAGGAGGACAAAGGTGGTGTACTTTTCTTTCATCGGTTGACAGTCCTTGGAAGAAGGTAGTCCATACTATGTGCTTCATTTTCAACAAACTCACAGTATTATTTCTAATGACCATTCCATAATACTGTTGTAGTTCACCAATCATTTTGTCAGTCAACCAGCCTGTTATGGTTTTATGGTCAAAAAGTTTCTTGTTTCTCAAACTTTTTTTCAACTTTCTCAACCTGATGTCCATCCTCTTCTGGACATGACTTTCATAACACAGCAATCCACAGCCTTCTATATAAAAAAAAACTACCGATTTTATTATATCTTGAAGTAACGTACATAAAAATTTTAACTATTTCAACTTGTGTAGGTTATATTTAAACAATAAAATACTTCCCGTGTGAGTTTATGAGTGATACATATATCATTTTATTCGGAAAAATGCTAATTTTATAATAAGATAAAAATTCGAAAATACGAAAAAAAATGTTTTTCCTTGTAACTCCTCTAAGGAACAGAGTTATTCGTACTAATGGTCAGTGTCCCAATACAGTATTAATAGAAGTGAATAAACCATTGTCCAATTTGAGAGGAAACACACAAGAACCGATGGATTGTAACAAGAACGCATCATTAACAAAGTTACGGGCCATGGCTTGTGCCTGGCTAACTTAGTCAATAAGAGCGTTGTTCGTGAAAGCCATTTTTTCGAATTACTTTCCAAAATTCAGATTTAATCTATCAAGATCAACCACAACAGTGCATCTTCATCTGCAGAGTGAAATTTTAATTCCAATCAACTAACTTAGTTGGGCATCATTTCAGCATTAAGAACTTACATAGTATATTTGAATGTTTGCGTGAATTGGGTCAAAAGTCAGGTCCACAAAATTTTGTTGTAAAGTGTAACTAGTAGAACCATATGGCTGATGTACAAGAGATGAAGATTTTGCATTTAGTGATACGGTGGTGTATGAGTTTTTAAGACACTGTGCAAATGCTTCCGTATACGAAATTTCCTTATCACGTTCACAAACTTTCTCTATGTTGGGCTCTTTTAATAACTGAGTTTTTTGAATACATTATGCTAATGAAATATTAAGAATAAAATATATTATCTTTTGCTGCAAACCAGAATTACTTTGGAAAATTTTAACTTGAAGTAATTTGAATTAAACGTGCTTAATGCTCAGCTTATGCATGCAATAGTGAGGCGAGTGCGTATTCGGTGTTACTATCAGAAATTATTCGCTTGTTTTACTCTCAGTCTGTTACCAAATTTCATAAGGAACCTCGAAACCTTTTCTGAAAAGTGCTCCGATTTATGTAGGTAAGGATGACTGCATTAAACACACATACTGAAAACAGTGTCTTTGTGCTGCAGAAAGTGAGAACTGTCCCAGATACTTCTGTGAGGCTGTGTCAGTGGCTTATACCTGTGATGGATGTCGAACTGCAGATGTCTGAGGTGCCGGCGAAAGAACCCCATTTGTTTCGTGATTACCTCTAAGTGTCGCTGGAATGCAAGAGAAATACGTTCCAATTCTGCTCCTACTTGAGGCAAAATTAGATCGGATGCTCCAGATATTTGGAGAACAATTAACTTCTTCAAAGCTAGTGGAACGTAAAAGAATGGTGACAGTTCCGTAGTATTATTTCAAAACTCTTCCGTGATCCACGCAATAAGAGACAGACGAGAAAACTGACTCTCGTATAATCCACCTATACTTCACGCAGGCACTGTGCTCTCGCGCAAAGAAGCTCCACAAGGTGCTGTAGAAATCGATACATTAGGTACCATATTAGGTGAACTGCGAAGTATATGTGATCCTTGAAATAAATGTCATTATTAAAATCAAGTTGTAACACAGTATTTCACATTATGGTACAGTATTTCTTTACTAGTTTTCAATGATTTTCATTTACAAAGAATGCTTTTTATTGTTTCTTTGTATATGATGAGTTGCAATATTGTGATATTAGTTCCTTATAAACAACTGAAGGCAATTTTTATGAATTCTGTAAAGTAGACACATTGCCAGTATCAAGAACTTTGCTTTCTCAAAGATAATAAGCTAAATGATAAAGAACTACGGCCTTAGGTGAGAGAGAGTGGGAAGTTAGCTGTGAAAAAGAATGGACGCTGCGTAGCTTCGCGAAATAGCGTGCGCAAGTGAGTTTGTATTTCTGTCAAGTCTTTGTGGTTGAATGGATATGCAAATTTTGGTCCATATTATAATGTTAGTTAAAGTAGAGGCTTCAAGAAAACTATGAACGGAAGAGTACAGCACGTTTGAGGTTATCAACAAGTGGACGATGACTCTGGGTAAAGGAAACTGTTGCCGCCGAACTTTCACGACGTACTAGCTGTTTCACCTCAAGTAAGATTGTATCACTGTAGTCAACCGTTACTGTAAAAGACTGGATAGCGCTGTAGAATTATTGTTTGAACAATACGTCGTTTATGTAAAAGTTAATCCTGATCCTATGGTAATTATTTACCCAATTCATTACTGACAAGCAGGATACATAGACTATCACGATAACAACCGAGTATGACACTATGAAAAAGAGAACTTCTTAAATTTCAAAATGTTAACTGTGCCAGAAAGTAAAGCTAATTTTTTTCTCTTACACTGAAAAATCATTGTTGTGGTTAATTAAAATTATTATATAAATATTTTACTACAGTAACTTTATGTTTTTGGAAATAAAGTTCATTAAATGATAAAGTCATTCAATCTGACAAACTAGAGTAATTATACATTCTTATTCTAGTATGTTATTCAATTTCATGTGTTTAGTAATTTCGTGTATCGACCTTCTGGCCGTTTTATTTCGGCAATACCTTAGTACAGTGCTTCTATTTCATAGTTAAATACGTTTATCGTAATGAAATATTACTATTGAAATAGTGGTTAGCCAGTCTCAATGATGGTGAACATTACTTTAACGTCGCTCAACATAATTATTACCCAGTAGATTCAGACAATAAATCTGTCAATTTTTATTTTCAAGCAATTGTGAATTATTGAAAGTAATAATACTTGAGGAACCAAATTTGGCGTTGGCTTTGCATATTCAGCTGAATTCCCGCATACCTAATGACCATTGCAGTCCACGTACACATCATAAATTGTTACTTAAGTTTGAATATCATATCTTGATTTCAACATTCTCTTTGCCTGCAGTCGCGTGAGAATCCAAGGGCGCTATGTGTACGAAATTTAAAATCTTTGCCACCGCTCTCTTTTGTTCCCTGCATTGCGAACAATATTATATAAAATGGGTAAACAGCTGTTATACAATCATCAGGTAAGCAACTGTACAAGGTACATGCATTGTCTTTCAATGAAGAAATAATTATTGTAGCTGGATTTCATTAATAGTTTCTGCTTTCTTTAGAGTTCCCCTGAATCACTGAACCTAATAACCATTGTTCATGAAAATTTTTAATTAACTGGAAAGGAATCTTAGTATTCAGGAAATGTGTAATATGTGATGTATTTGCCTTTCTATCTGGTATACAATTAACTGAGACGGTTAATAATTGTTTGCTTTCCGATCCTGCAACTGATTTTGTTTAAAAGACCATTTCGTTGCGACGTACAATTTCAATGACATGCTTTAGTGCCACATGCTGCCCGGTTGTTTAAGAAAATATTCAATCAGTTACTCATCTTTTAAGTAGACTGCACTTTATACCTAGCGGCCGTGGCAGAACTAATTTTCATGTATTCTGAAGTGCAAATGTTTTAAGCCATTGATCTGTCTTGCAACTAAACGTGGGTGTATTTTTGCCATTCCATGATTTTCATGTGATGGTAAATCTGAATGTGAACATAGTCCAGAAGAGATAAAACGGAAGAGAGAAGGAGTATGTTCGTCAGTGGAGCTCAACCGCAAGTTTGAAAAATTTACATATTCTTATACTGTCTTACTTGCTACCAAGATGATCTCTTGCAGTAGCTTAGAGCACAGCCTGATAGTTGTCTTCAAATTGTTGCAGGCTTATTACAATCCAGCTAGCGTTGATGACAGTCACTGAATATAATAATAAATGTTGCCAATAAGTATTCTAGTAGACAGGAAACTTTTTCCGAGAGTTTGGTTCGATTCTTGCTATGGTGCAAATAGAGAAACAGAGAAACGCGTCGAATTGAATCGTTCAGTGGAAGATCTACCGCTCAAGGATGTCAATCGGCCGATCCATAAACTGAACTCCTTAAATATTATAATTTGTCTATGACAATGTCAGTGGCGCTAAATCGTGGAGGTGATATTTCAGAAGCAGACTGAATTTTCACAAAAATAGGACAGTATGTGTTTAGAGCATGCAGATATTTCACGAAAATAGGACGCTATACAACCTGAAATAATTTCTCAAAAACAACATGATATGTCTTTCGACTAGGCCAAAAAATTATAGGAGCATGAGGTTCTGGTGTTAGAAATTTCGGCAAAACAGTATTCAATATCTGAAGAGTTATCAACCTATATTCTCGCATTAGTTACTTAGTTTCATATTCGACAGATCACTTCCACAATAAATCATAATGATGTAGAACAATTCGTTTTATATTCATATTGCAAATTTGTTTGTAAATATGGCTACATGTTGATTTCTTGAGTATGGTGTGAGATTGTAATTCCTACTCATCACCTTTCACAAATAATAATAATAGAAATGCTTCTATAGAATAGGAGTTCTCAAGCAGAAATATTTTAAGATTGTTTTCAAATTTTACTTTACTGTCTGCCCTGGGTCGGTTATGAGAAATTTTAATTACAACACTGTGCAAACCTTTCGGTACCAAAGATAACTTTAATGTGGAGTAATGAATGTCGTTTTTCTTCTGGTATAGTAATTATGTACATTATTGTTCCTTTTCTGCTGCAGTGGATTATTTACAATAAACTTGTTGAATGAATAAATATACTGTGAGTCAGCAGTTAGAATGCCATCCCAACTCCTTAAACTAATGTCTACAAGATGATTGTGGGTGAGCATCAGATACTAGTCTTGCAGCACGTTTTGAATCAATGAAGACTTTCTTCATTAAAGATGAAATACCCAAGAACATTATTCCATATGACATTACTGAACGAAAATATGCAAAATATGTCAACTTACTTGTCTCTTGCAAGACACGCCTGGGTTATGGCTCTAGTTTACTAGATGAGGCTTTCATATGCACCAAATATCCCCTCTAGACATATAAATCACCACACTACGATTCAAAGGTGTGATAAAGATGTAAACACAAGGAAACAGAACAGAAGGATGACCCTGACACAGGAACCATAGCTGTAGGTCTTGTATCAAATTAATAAATACAAGGATGGTTTGATAAGCCTGGTAAACGTCCATGAAAGAAGGGAACATTTTTGTTGCACCTTCATGGTTTGTAGGCTTGATTATTCCAAGGATTGTGTAAAGAATTTCAACAAGGCACAGCATAGAGTTCATTGTTGAGGGTTGTCCCAATTGGTAAGCGTGTCGACTGCCATTAAAAATGGGGACAACTGACTTTCTTGCTGTTATTAAACATTTTCATTTGAAGGACTGGAACCCCATACGAAGTCACAACAGAACTGGATGAAGTTCACATGGACTCTGCACCATTATTTACACATGGTCGGACCAGCGCCGAAGGCTAAGAGTGCTCTGCTCGTCCAATTGAGGTCACGACAAGAGAAACCACTGACAAAAAACATGATATGTTAATGCAAGACCAACGGCCAAAAATTCTTAAAACGGCTGACGCTGTAGGCATCTCAACTGAGCAAGTCCATTACATCCTGCACGGAGAATAAGCAATGAAAAATCAGATGCTAGGTGGGCGCGCGATTTCTCACTGTCGACCAAAGTTTCATCTAGCACACCATTTCAACACAATATCTGGCGATGTTCAGTCGGAGTCTGCCAGACTTTTTGCGCCGATTTGTGACTGTTGATAAAACGTGGATCAATCATTACACTCCAGAGTCAAAATGGCAATCAAAACAATGGATAAAGGCTGGTAAAAGTTCACCAAAGAAGGCAAAGACTAATTTTCCAGCTGGTGAGGTGATGGCCACTGTTTTATGGGTTTCCAAAAGAATAATCCTCATAGATAAATTGGAAAAAGGCAGAACCATAACTGGATCCTATTACGCTTCATTGCTGGGTCGTTTGAAACATATATTGGCTGAAAAAAGACGAAGGCTGTCACGTCAAATAGGCTCTCCCATGACGAAAGTGCTTCGAATTGGTTCCTCATTCACCCTATTTACCAGTCTTAGGCCTAAGTGACTTCTTTCTATTGCCTAACCGAACCATTGGGTTTCTGGAAAGAAATTTTCATGAAATGGGAAAGAGATGGTAGCAGTCAATGAGTATTTTGCAGATTTCGACAGTACTTGTTTTTCCTATTGAATGTAAAAGCAGGAGAATCCCTGGACTAAGTGTATATCCCGCAAAGGAGACTGTGTCGAGAAGTAAGGTGAACTGTTTCCGAAGCAAAGACTTTTTTACATTTTTTAAGAGAATTACCAAACCTCCCACGTATGACGGTGGCAAGGCTACTGGAATGAAACGGGAAACTTTATGATTTATGGATAATTCAGTCGGATTTAAATTAGCATTGGAAAAGAAAAACAAGTAATCTCTCTCTCGAAAAAAAATAGTGCTGAACCTTAAGTTGTGAAGTAATCACTTTAACTGTTGGAGTGATCGGTGTGGCTCAAAAAGGAACTGAAATTACTCTGATAACAAAGCTTCACGCAGAATCTGATTTTATTTATTTGCAGGGTCATTCTGAGCACGATCATTGCATCGATTTGAAAATTGAGATGGATAAGCATGCGAGGAACCTCAACAACGCCATCGACAAAGATCAAGAACAGGGACTGACCAATTATTATCATTAGATGAAAATGCACCCATTTCCTCGCAAGTGGTATCTGCTTGCCAAATTGCTGCGCAAATTTACACTTGTTAAACGGAGCTGAGGTAAGAAGAAATGCAGAAGGTCGTAGTGTGCCTCCTCAAGAGTCTCTGAAACAGACGACCTCCTGTCTCTCAAGAAGACTCTTGCGCCACTGTTCTCTAAAGAAGACTCAGCCTCCATTGTTTCTAAAATCAAGGGTTCTCCGCTTCTGCCCTACTGCCTTCACGATGCCCCCACAAACCGCTGGTAAGCCATTGTAAGGGAACGTCTCTAGCGCTCCCAGTGGGAAACTAGTCTCGACAATGGATCACTATGAAAAATATTACTACTTTCTTCGGGAAGCCAACATTTCCATAGTTTGCGAACGCTGTCTAATCGTAACTCAGCCTTACTTTCCCACCTATACTCCACGTGGACTGCGTTTTTAATAGCGGCCCCAGTGAGGCGTCGGTAAGCTGTAACGCTGACCCTGACGGTGGAATTTTGCTGTTTCCACGTTTTGAAACGATCTTATCTTGCCAAGGCGCCCGAACTCACATGCTTTTACCACCATCCAACCACCCACTATGCGGGTGTTCAGTAGCCATTTGGGGACGCTCTGTAGAAAATATTGCGGCCTCGTCGAAGTGCGATGGTGTGAAGGGGGGGGGGGGGGGGGCGGCAGCTGGCGGACAACACCAAACACCAGCCCAGGCCCAGGCGACACCAGTTCGAGAAGCAAAGAAACTCTCGCTACACTTCAACGACCATGGTGAAACGGTTCGCCGCCACCATCTATAAAATGGTTTGCAGGAGGCGAATGGTTCCCTGGGCGCTCACCTGGCCTCCAGGCGTGCCCTAACGGCATCCCCCGGCCACCGCTCCGCTGTTCTGCCCTCTAGCTACACACAGATTCAGTGCAGCAAGATGTGTTACAATAAGGAATGGAAAACCTCAGCAATCATCACACTTTCCCCATTAGAATTAAACCCTACATTAAATGTATATTACATTCTCGAGAACGAAATCTACCTATCCTCTCACTGATTCAACAAATGCGCATAATTAGAATGAAGTGCAAGGCTAGATATAACCTGACATGTTTAACTCTCCTCAAGATTTGAAATAATTTTAAGTGGAATTGTAGCCAACATGAGTTGTTTTAGAAGTCCTAATAAGTGCTTTTTTTAGTTTAAATTTTCTTTAGTGTGTACACCGAAGAATTTTGAACGTTCTACCTTCACCATGTGTTACACTTACCATTGGTGTTGTACCCCTAGACGAGAAGAACTGAATATGCTGTATCTTTTGGAATTTGACACTGAGACTAATCGCAGAAAACCAGTCAATTATAAAAGGTCCCGAGTTCGAGTCTCGGTCCGGAACACAGTTTTAATCTGCCAGGAAGTTCCAGATCAGTGCACACTCCGCTGCAGGGTGAAAATCTCATTCTGGCAGTCAATTATAATTTTAAAAACAACGTGTACCATTTCTTTCGTTTCTGTATGTATGTTTGGATTAATTACAGTACTAGTATCATCTGCAAAAAGAACTAATTCTGCTTGTTGTATATTAGACGAAAGATCATTTACATACATGAGGAACAATAGTGGACCTAACACTGATCCTTGGGTATCTTCACCAGCCAGAACAAGACCCCTGGATTACATAGGTTGAATTACTAAGTACAGCTTCCTGCAGCTTCCTGTTCGATATGACATTATCCATTGGTTTGCTATACCCTAAGTTCCACAAAAATTCAATTTCTCTTGTAAAATACAGTGATTCAGATTGTCAAACGTCTTAGATAGGTTGCAGAAAATAGCCACCAGCGCTGTTTTATTATTTAATGCTTGCAAATTTTGGTGAGTAAGTGAACCTGTAAAGCACATTCTCAGCAGAGCAACAGTTCTGAAGTCCAAACTGTGATTTGCCGTTGATATTATTGTTGCTCAGGCGAGATACTATGCTAGAACAAATGGTTCAAATAGCTCTGAGCACTATGGGACTTGACAGCTGAAGTCATCAATCCCCTAGAACTTAGAACTACTTAAACCTAACTAACCTAAGGACATCACACACATCCATGCCCGAGGCAGGATTCGAACCTGCGACCATAGCGGTGGCGCGGTCCCAGACTGAAGCGCCTAGAACCGCTCTGCCACAGCCGCCGGCTATGCTAGAACACGTAACGTTCTCAAAAATTTTGGAAAATGATATCAGCAGTGAAACAGGTAGGTAGTTATTGAATCTCTTATACAACCTTCCTTAAAGAGGGGTTCAACAACGGCACGTTTCAGTCTCTCTAGAAAAATGCCTTAAGTTAGTGCTGAGACTGGGCTTATTATATGGGAACCATTAAAACTAAATGAGTTTTTACTTTTTAGAGTTTATATAAATCCCTTAATTTCAGAAGGAGAAGTTAGTGATACATTCGTATGACTGAGTTTCATGAGGATTGCTTTTTCAACGCACTGCTGACATTTTTCTCTTTAACTGTTTGTGCTGTCTTTTTTCTCTTGAGCTGTTTGTCCCTATATTTTCTACTACACTTAAGAAGTGATTATTCAATATACACTCCTGGAAATTGAAATAAGAACACCGTGAATTCATTGTCCCAGGAAGGGGAAACTTTATTGACACATTCCTGGGGTCAGATACATCACATGATCACACTGACAGAACCACAGGCACATAGACACAGGCAACAGAGCATGCACAATGTCGGCACTAGTACAGTGTATATCCACCTTTCGCAGCAATGCAGGCTGCTATTCTCCCATGGAGACGATCGTAGAGATGCTGGATGTAGTCCTGTGGAACGACTTGCCATGCCATTTCCACCTGGCGCCTCAGCTGGACCAGCGTTCGTGCTGGACGTGCAGACCGCGTGAGACGACGCTTCATCCAGTCCCAAACATGCTCAATGGGAGACAGATCCGGAGATCTTGCTGGCCAGGGTAGTTGACTTACACCTTCTAGAGCACGTTGGGTGGCACGGGATACATGCGGACGTGCATTGTCCTGTTGGAACAGCAAGTTCCCTTGCCGGTCTAGGAATGGTAGAACGATGGGTTCGATGACGGTTTGGATGTACCGTGCACTATTCAGTGTCCCCTCGACGATCACCAGTGGTGTACGGCCAGTGTAGGAGATCGCTCCCCACACCACGATGCCGGGTGTTGGCCCTGTGTGCCTCGGTCGTATGCAGTCCTGATTGTGGCGCTCACCTGCACGGCGCCGAACACGCATACGACCATCACTGGCACCAAGGCAGAAGTGACTCTCATCGCTGAAGACGACACGTCTACATTCGTCCCTCCATTCACGCCTGTCGCGACACCACTGGAGGCGGGCTGCACGATGTTGGGGCGTGAGCGGAAGACGGCCTAACGGTGTGCGGGACCGTAGCCCAGCTTCATGGAGACGGTTGCGAATGGTCCTCGCCGATACCCCAGGAGCAACAGTGTCCCTTATTTACTGGGAAGTGGCCGTGCGGTCCCCTACGGCACTGCGTAGGATCCTATGGTCTTGGCGTGCATCCGTGCGTCGCTGCGGTCCGGTCCCAGGTCGACGGGCACGTGCACCTTCCGCCGACCACTGGCGACAACATCGATGTACTGTGGAGACCTCACGCCCTACGTGTTGAGCAATTCGGCGGTACGTCCACCCGGCCTCCCGCATACCCACTATACGCCCTCGCTCAAAGTCCGTCAACTGCACATACGGTTCACGCCCACGCTGTCGCGGCATGCTACCAGTGTTAAAGACTGCGATGGAGCTCCGTCTGCCACGGTAAACTGGCTGACACTGACGGCGGCGGTGCACAAATGCTGCGCAGCTAGCGCCATTCGACGGCCAACACCGCGGTTCCTGGTGTGTCCGCTGTGCCGTGCGTGTGATCATTGCTTGTACAGCCCTCTCGCAATGTCCGGAGCAAGTATGGTGGGTCTGACACTCCGGTGTCAATGTGTTCTTTTTTCCATTTCCAGGAGTGTAGTTTCCATCCGTGATTCAACATTTATAGTTCTTTCATTCAATTCAGTAGTGATGTTGTCTTATTCTGTGACTAGTTGTTCTGTCTCCCTTTCACTATGTTCCATATAGCCTCATGGGCGTTGTGTTTTAAACACATCTTTATGGTTTGCTGTTATGAGGTCACTATTTATACCAATGTTAATCATTTATGTATGCATAAATATGAGAAAACTGACAAACAATTATTTCCCAATGCTGCCATCTATATCTTCTTTATAAACCAAAGGAAAACCAGAAATCAACCTGCAAGAAATTACATGAAATTGAATTTGTTCCTCATAAAATATAGGAAAATATGACAAGAAATTTATTAGTGAAGCGAATGAAATCAGAAAGGAGACATAGTGAATAAAGTGTTTCCCCATTATAAGCATTGTAGTATATTGTGTCTTCGTTTGTGTTGTTTGGGAAGTTTTTCCACGGTCGCACAAGAATCCCAAGATGCTGTTTGAGCATAATTCAAAATCTTTGCCACCCTCCTCGCTGTACTACGAAGAATACCATATAAAGTGAAAGGCCAACTTACAATTTCCGTGTTTTTGCTGTTGTTTGCCCGATAACCAACTATGCGAGTTATACGTATTGTCTTCCAATGAATAGATACTTATTGTAGATTGAATTCATACATTACTTTGTGCTTATTTAGAACTACACCTGAACCATTGATCCTAATAATCATTATTCAAGAATATTTGTAATTAACATGAAAAGAAATTTTAGTGGTCACGACAGTATATGGTGTGATGTATTTGTTTTTCTATCTGGCATGAAATTAACTGAGCTGGTTAACACTCAGTTTCTTTTGGCAGAATTTCAAACTGCTTGTTCTTGATTTGGTTGAAAGATAATTGCGCTATGATTCACTTTGCGAATGACAATAGTAAGTGCCTTCCACATTCGTATAGGAAATGTCACTTTCAAAGGAAAGTGACATTTTAAGTTCAGATTCAGTGTAACCCAGTCTGCATCAAAAACCAATGTTCAGTTTAGGACTGGCGACCATATTACTTCACTCTGTACTTCGTTATTCTCGTAGTTGAATAACTTAATAATCTTTGTAATTACTCATGTTTCCACCTGATCCTTATCAGGGCAACATATCTACGTGCCATACTAACGACTAGTTGTACACTTCCTTCATAATTTCCTTTATTCTTCTTCGGAATTGATGTCTTCCCCAGTAACTAGGTACACTTAATCATTGTAGACGGTAAGTATACCGAAAACTGCAAGCAGTTTACGGAGTGTCTTAAAGTAAATGTTTCTTGTACTAAGTTGACATTGTTTGCCGAGACATGCTACTACCGATAACTCAAATACGCAAGTTGTAATTTTAAGAGAGTCAGCTTTGGCGGTCACAGTGCATTTTAGTCAAGTTCTTCCAAGTGTATGGTCGCGTTGTGCTGTGAAAAAACCCGATGATGGCTCTCTGCAATGGCAGCCGACACTTCGTCTCATTATCACTCACTCACACACCCAGGAGAATTATACTGTCAAAAGCACTCACTAAGTGTCAGCATATTAGAATGTGTAAGGGCAGCTGCTTCTCAGCGTGAAGAGAATACTTTTATACACTTGATATTTCAAGAGACGCATCGGCTGCCAGTAATTATGTCCTGTTACGGACATGTATTTATCTCGTAGGCTATTATGAAATTCTTGTTTTCAGGAAGATTACATGTACTTCTGGGTACTAAATGTGTTTTATTTTGACAACAGAGACGTGTAAAAGGTGACAGATGTGCATTCCGGGAATAGTGTTGCAATTGCTTGTCGATTCTCTACAGGATACACACAGTAAAGACACAAATCACTGAAATATTTTTAGAGCACTACATTTTCTGTTACCGTTTGCAGGAACAGAACCACAAGGGTGATTGGAAAATTTGTAACTTATGAAAAGAATAAAATAATTCTGATTGTGTGAGACTCTTCTAATGAAGTATAGCAGTTTGTGCTGATCTCATGGTTCCCAGCTTCAGACAGTGCTCGTATAACTATTAATGAGAAACCGCTCTCGTTATTTTAGTGGACGGGCTAAATAAGAGCTGAGCAACAAAATAAATATGTGATTACAAATACCAAATGTTTATTTTGCTTTCATCGCGTTCTGTTTTTAATTAGGACTCTGTTTGTTCAGCAAAGATATTCCGTATCTCTGCTGGAATCATAAAAATACGATTGTTTTGATTCCCTTCAGTGTTTGACTAGCTTTCCACGTAGATCTATTTCTTTCCATCTTGTGGAAAGCTAGTAACTCGAGACTATTTCAAGAACGAATTCAAGTGACCGTGTGAGGTTAAATGCAATCCAGTCATCTGCAAGTGCCTTTTCTATCTTTACTTGCTCTCTTACTTGTCTTCTCTTGTAATGTTATTAGTGACCCACGATAGGATTTTTAGGCACTGATTGAATCGATCTGTTATGCCTTTAACAAGTGCAAACATTTTCGATACAGTCATATGTAAATTAAGATTCTGCTACTTATAAATAAGGAACTTGTCCGAAAGGTCGCCTCTGCGAATAATATCTTCTACGACTGTTATGAAGACAATATGGAGCCCACCTTAGGTGAGGTAAGCTTCAAGATTTAAGGTAACACTACATAATGGGCTTTCCTTGCCATTGCCAGTCTACATTTTATATCCTCTCTACTTTGACCATCATCATTGATTTTGCTCCCCAAATAGCAAAACTCATTTACTACTTTAAGTGTCTCATTTCCTAATCTAATTCCCGCAGCATCACCCGACTTAATTCGACTACATTTCATTATCCTCGTTTTGCTTTTGTTGATGTTAATCTTATATCCTCCTTTCAAGACACTGTCCATTCCATTCAGCTGCTCTTCCAGGTCCTTTGCTGTCTCTGACAGAATTGCAATGTCATCGGCGAACCTCAAAGTTTTTATCTCTTCTCCATGATTTTAATTCCTACACCGAATTTTTCTTTTGTTTCCCTTACTGCTTGCTCAATATACAGATTGAATAACATTGGGGAGAGGCTACAACCCTACCTCACTCCCCTCCCAACCACTGCTTCCCTTTCATACCCCTCGACTCTTATAACTGCCATTTGGTTTCTGTACAAATTGTAGATAGCCTTTCGCTCCCTGTATTTTACCCCTGCCACCTTTAGAATTTGAAAGAGAGTATTCCAGTCAACATTGTCAAAAGCTTTCTCGAAGTCTAAAAATGCTAGAAACGTAGGTTTGCCTTTCCTTAATCTATTTTCTAAGATAAGTCGTAGGGTAAGTATTGCCTCACGTGTTCCAACTCCCAGGGCTTTGTTTCGACTTAGGTCTTTCAGTGCTCTGTCAAACTCTTCACGTAGTATCATATCTCCTATTTCATCTTCATCTACATTCTCTTCCATTTCTATAATATTGTCCTCAAGAACGTCGCTCTTGTATAGACCCTCTATATACTCCTTCCACCTTTTTGCTTTCCCTGCTTTGATTAGAACTCGGTTTCCATCTGAGCTCTTGATATTCATGCAAGTGGTTCCCTTTTCTCCAAAGGTCTCTTTAATTTTCCTGTAGGCAGTATCTATCTTACTGCTAGTGATATGCGCCTCTACATCCTTACATTTGTCCTCTATAGATTTAAGTGTCAGGAAGTCGTTCCTGAAAGTATATGTATGGCGTGTAGCCATGTATAGAATTGAAAAGTGGACGATAAATAGTTTAGACAAGAAGAGAATAGAAGCTTTCAAAATGTGCTGCTGCAGAAGAATGCTGAAGATTAGATGGGTAGATCACATAACTAATGAGGACGTATTGAATAGAATTGGAGAGAAGATAAATTTGTGGCACAACTTGACTAGAAGAAGGGATCGGTTGGAAGGACATACTCTGAGGCATCAAGGGATCACCAATTTAGTATTGGAGGGCAGCGTGGAGGGTAAAAATCGTAGCGGGAGACCAAGAGATGAATACACTAAACAGATCCAGAAGGATGTAGGTTGCAGTAGGTACTGGGAGATGAAGAATCTTGCACAGAATAGAGTAGCATGGAGAGCTGCATCAAACCAGTCTCTGGACTGAAGACCACAAACACACACACACACACACACACACACACACACACACACACACACATAAGGGGCTAACACTGAGTTGCTTAAAAGATGACAGACACGACAGTGATGGAAATTTACTAAGCTTGTTCGTGATTACTCTGACATCCATTCCCGCTGGAGAACAAGCATAAAAGAGCGACCCACCCTTCTTTTCTTTGTGCTGTTTGAAAAGGTGTGAAATAATTAATCCAGTGATATTATATCACGGAAAACTTTTTTTAATTTTTTTTTTTTTAGTCAGTATTGTAACCGAGTCGTGTGCATAAATCGCCCACCAATATGAGCCAGTGTTGTTTATAAACAGTACCAAAATGAAAACTGCTCCTCTCGTAGTACAAAAAAGTGCTTACGTGCTGGGCAGTTGGTCAGAGTTAGGGATGTAAAAGAAGGGAACTAACTTTGATGTAGAGACCGGGGTGTGTGACCTTTACTGTTAGGGGTTGCAAATGTGCAGTGTGGAGTGGATCGATGCCCGTTGGACGCTCGGCGGGTCGTGTCAAAACAGTATTAAGATACCAAACATTTAATGTTCGCAAAGTACAACAGGTGATGTACCGAGGTCCCTGGCCGCTAGCGTTGGTAGTTGCACTGGCAGAAGGCGTTGACCAAGACGTGGCCCGCAGCCATGGTGGTGGCGGTAACTGCAGCGACATCATGTGCTTGTAAGTCGCCAGTGTGGTACTCGCCAACCCACGGTCTTATAGGCGGCTCGATGAGCAGATAGTGGACTGTGCGGCTGGTCCCGGCGGAGGTTCGGGTCCTCCCTCGGGCATGGTTGTGTGTGTTTGTCTTTAGGATAATTTAGGTTAAGTAGTGTGTAAGCTTAGGGACTGATGACCTTAGCAGTTAAATCCCAGAAGATTTCACACATTTGAAATTTTTTTAATTATATATATATATATATTATGAGCAGATGGCAAATGTCCTTCCTTCAGGCTGGACAGTGGCAAACTAGCATACTTCCGCCAGGAATCAGTGTAGCTAACTTCTGTTATGCTACTGTGAGACCAACAGTGACATCATTTGGCCTGCTTTTCCCGTCTTATAAGCTTTCCTGAGCACTTTGTATGTCCCAGCTTCATACTTACCGCACGCCAGCTGACGTATTTTTCAGTTGAGTATACTGAAAACTCTTGAGTATGAGTTACGTCTCATCACCGAATCAGGTGTGGTCACCATTATTGCAGCACCTCTCTACCTGTGTTGTTGTTTTGGTGCACTGGCGTCTCGGTCCGTCCAGCCCATGCGGTCTGTTGCAACTGGCGCGATAGTGCATCAGTAGTATCTAAATTACCAGCGGATTCTGTACGTTGAAACTCACCCTGGCTTTTAGGGTATGACGTGCTTTCCCCTGCTTCTAGCGTCGACGGGGAAGGTACACTGTGTATTATCTACTCAGAATATTGTGATCACGCTATTATTTGGTTTTAGATTGCTAGAAAGCAATAGCGACTGAGACACGAGACTTTTGACAATCTGCTCCCGTCTACCTACCCCAATCGAACAATTGAACCGGTCGAACTTACAGAGCTTCACAATACTGCAGCCATAGTGTTGACAAGGACTTTCAGGGAAAACTTCATAATAGATTCAACAGCAATGAGTATGTTACCTTCTCGAGCAGTTAACATTCCGAACATGTGTAGAGAAGATAATAGAGCTCGTCGACAAGCAAGATAATGACCTACAAACTTTTCTGTCGATTTAATGCTGAATTGAACTCCGACGATACTGCAGTAAAATTGAGTATCTACTTGAATTGTGAAAATCTTGGTGACAAGTCATACTTAGTTCAAGAAACCCTATAGAGAGTAACTGTTGACAAGGATAGTGTCTGGAAGTGTAATTTGGTAATAAATAAACATGAACGAGTTTAAACGTTTTATTTATACAAGCAAGTGGTTGTTATATTGAGCGATAAGATGAAATAACTACTTGTAGCAGTTGCTGAGCAAAGGAACTATAAAGGAGAAATGGAGATTAGCTTACAATGTCTCGTAGATGATGACGTCATTAGGAACTGAGTGCAGTGTATGATTTGGGAAGTGTGGTGTCACCGCCAGACACCACACTTGCTAGGTGGTAGCCTTTAAATCGGCCGCGGTCCGGTAGTATACGTCGGACCCGCGTGTCGCCACTATCAGTGATTGCAGACCGAGCGCCGCCACACGGCAGGTCTAGAGAGTCTTCCTAGCACTCGCCCCAGTTGTACAGCCGACTTTGCTAGCGATGGTTCACTGACAAATTACGCTCTCATTTGCCGAGACGATAGTTAGCATAGCCTTCAGCTACGTCATTTGCTACGACCTAGCAAGGCGCCATTATCATTTGCTATTTATCTTGTGATGCATGTACCGTCAGACCGATGCTCACCAATTATGGATTAAAGTTAAGTATTCCAGAAGCTACGTACTATTTTTGCTACTATGAAGACCTTGCCTGTTCCAGACCTCACGCCATCCTGCGTGAGCTTAAACGCGTGCCCTTCGGCCTCCCGTCCTCGTGGATTGGCTGTCTTGCCAGTCCACAAAAGGAAGCATGGGAAGGTCGGCCAGATGCTTTTCAAACGAACAATCCCGGGATGCCCCTTAAGTGATTTAGCGAAGTTATGGAAGCCTAGATCTGAATATAGAAAAGGAGATTTGCACCGCCATCTTCCAAAATGGTAGTCCAGTGTCTACCACCACTAACGTCTCACCTGCTAAGGTGAGTTAATGTTAGTTACAGTAGTATCAGTAGAAATTTAGTATTCTACACTGGTGAGTAAAACAAAAGTAGCTTTCGCAAGATCTATACTTCCAAGCAACATAACTCGATTAAACGTGGACAATACATAGGACTGCTATAGTGCAGAAGATAACTGAAGGAATAACGCATTGAGACGAACAACAACGACATTTTTTTAAAAAAAACAATACTTACACTATAGTCAATGCGATTTATGATGGCCCCCTGGACATCATAAAAGACGGAATATGCTGTTTAATAAAGCTGTGGTCACCACGGACAGCAGTGTATGCTGTGCAGCGTTTTCCCATGATGGCCATAAGGTTGGTAAAAAGTCCTCCTGCTACTGCGTTCCACTCCTCCATCAGCACTGTTGCCAACCGCTGGACGTTATTCGGTGAATGTAGACATGCTGCAGTACGTCTCCCCAACGCATCCCACACATTCCCAATGAGTCTTAAGTCGTGTGAGCTGCCACACCAGTCCATTCGCCAAATACCGTCTCGTTCCAAGAGCTTCTCCCACATGGAGAAAGAGTGTGGTGTCACAATAACGTTGAGGAGAAAGGTGCAAAATTAATGTCTCCCAACACCACAACACCTGGACCACCATGTTCGCCTATGATCCTCGGTGCATAACGTGCCCTTCCCCACACCCCACCCACCATCCCACCCCACCCCACTCCACTCCCCCCCCCCCCCCCCCCCACCCTGGCCAATGAAGGTTCTTCCAGAATTACACTACTGGCCATTAAAATTGCTACAGCAAGAAGAAATGCAGATGATAAACGGGTATCCATTGGACAAATATAGTATACTAGAACTGACATGTGATTACATTTTCGCGCAATTTGGGTGCATAGACCCTGAGAAATCAGTATCTAGAACAACCACCTCTAACCGTAATAACAGCCTTGATACGCCTGGGCATTGAGTTGGCGTGTACAGATACAGCTGCCCATGCAGCCCCAACACGATACCACAGTTCATCAAGAGTAGTGACTGGCGTGTTGTGACGAGCCAGTTGCTCGGCCACCATTGACCAGACGTTTTTAGTTGGTGAGAGATCTGGAGATTGTGCTGGCCAGGGCAGCAGTCGAACATTTACTGTATCGAAAAATGCCCGTACAGGTCCTGCAACATGCGGTCGTGCATTATCCTGCTGAAATGTAGGGTTTCCCAGGGATCGAATGAAGGGTAGAGCCACGGGTCGTAACACATCTGAAATGTAACGTCCACTGTTCAAAGGGCCGTCAATGCGAACAAGAGGTGACCGAGACGTGTAACCAATGGCACCCCATACCATCACGCCGGGTGATACGCCAGTATGGCGATCACTAATACACGCTTCCAACGCGCGTTCATCCCGATGTCGCCAAACACGGATGCGACCATCATGATGCTGTAAACAGAACCTGGATTCATCCGAAAAAATGACGGTTTGCAATTCGTGCACCCAAGTTCGTCGTTGAGTACACCATCGCAGGCGCTCCTGTCTGTGATGCAGCGTCAAGGGTAACCGCAGCCATGGTCTCCGAGCTGATAGTCCATGTTGCTGCAAACGTCGTCGAACTGTTCCTGCAGATGGTTGTTGTCTTGCAAACGTCCCCATCTGTTGACTCAGGGATCGAGACGTGGCTGGACGATCAGTTACAGCCATGCGGATAAGATGCCTGTCATCTCGGCTCCTAGTGATACGAGGCCGTTGGGATCCAGAACGGCGTTCCGTATTACCCTCCTGAACCCACCGATTCCATATTCTGCTAACAGTCATTGGATCTCGACCAACGCGAGCAGCAATGTCGAGATACGATAAACCGCAATCGCGACAGGCTACAATCCGACCTTTATCAAAGTCGGAAACGTGGTGCTACTCACTTCTCCTCCTTACACGAGGCATTACAACAACGTTTCACCAGCCAACGCCGGTGAACTGCTGTTTGTGTATGAGAAATCAGTTGGAAACGTTCCTCATGTCAGTACGTTGTAGGTGTCGCCACCGGCGCCAACCTTGTGTGAATGCTCTGAAAAGCTAATGATTTGCATATGACAGCATCTTCTTCCTGTCGGTTAAATTTCGCTTCTGTAGCACCTCATCTTCGTGGTGCAGCAATTTTAATGGCCAGTAGTGTATTACTCAGGCTGAATGGGCTCTCATTCGAGAAGAGCATTCGTCCCATATCCTATTTGGACCAGTCCCTACTCTCTTAGCACCATCGTCGCCGATGTGCAGGTGTAAGCGAAACACAACGTATTGGTCGCCGGGCAAAGATACCATCGCCATGCAGTCACCGAGCCACAATGGAGGGTGAGTCTGCGTGCCTTGAAGTCCTGCTAGATGTGGTTTCAGTTGCCCCCTCTGTTTGACGTGGATGCCTTATCGTCTGTTGCGAAATGTCATCTGCTGCTGTAGTTGACCGCAGTCGATCACCTCCTCTCCTTCGAACTGTAGTGCCTATGGTCCGGAACGCTCCGAGTACAAGTGAAATAATGTTCTGAGCAGTACCAAACTCCTTGGGTGTACTAGTCACAGTTCGTCCATCTTCGAGGTCCCGCGTTATTGTCTTCCCCGTACGAAGTCATCCAAATGTTGTCTCCCGGCCATGTAGTATTGAACAGGAGTGTAACTGTTCGCTGATTGACAGACACCGTCTTTTTCCTTTCAATACCCTTCCACGTGTTGCCGGGCCAGCCCCATGTGGTGTTGCAATCACGCTGATCACACGTTACGCGATGTCCAGCTTTCTGTACACGATTAGGAGATCTCTGGCAACTTGCTCCCACACTTTAATTCATTTCCATCCATCTGCTAACATGTTAAGTTACTTTGTCTGTCTCACCCTGCAGTTTCGCAGAGCAATGTACATGAGAAGTATCAAGAAAAGTAATAATAATTATTATATACCAGTACATAAACAGCAGATTATGTTAATGAAGAATGTTTTAATTACTAACGTCATGTGTGATGATTATCGATAAATATTTCCTTTTTATCCTATTCTGCAGCTACAAACAGTGTAAAATGCGTTGTAATGATGGACCACCACAACTGGTTTTTACGTCTTTTTTTTATTTATTGCTACTGGTTTCGAGAACAGCTGATTATCAAACGGTACCTAAACATAATCAAGCTATTTGGTACGCACGCAACACTATCGTAAACGTTATTTTTCAATATTTTAAAATTTTATCTTTGATGAAAATAGATTTATATCGCACGTAATATTTAGGATTGTCTTTTATTCTGAATTATCTGACATCGACTGGACAGTGATAAGAATTCTGTCCAAGTTCTCAACGTGTTTTTAACTATACTGCTTATTTCTGAGTCTGGCAAAAAAAAATACGAGTGACATCGTAAACGAACAAAGAGAACTCAGAAATAAAAAGTATCTTGAGAACTTCGATAAAATTTATATCGATGGCAAATAACTCATAACAAAAGACAGACCTAAATATAACGGAGAATATAAATCTTTATTCGATTAAACATAAAATTTAAAAACAAACCTTATCTCTAACTCACAGATCTTTAATATAACGACCATATACTAATATATCAGTGCAAAAACACACATTGTTTGAAAAAGATGATTTAAGATTTTTTTTGAGTAACTAAGGAATAGTCATACAACCAAATATTACACATATACAGAGTGAGCGTTAATAAAATGGACAACCGGCAGGGACGGTTTCTGGAGAGGAAGTGGAGGAAGAAAGGTCCTTTGAACGTGTGTCCGGCAATGGACGGTGTGCGTCCAATGACAAAAAATCGTCCCGGAACACGGTACAGAGCTGCATCGCATCCAGTTCACACACATGTTCAAATTAGCCTTCTTGGGCTGCAATGCACGCATTCACACGTCGCATCACGGATTGCTGCACTCTTTAGGGCGTTCCACCCTCTCTCCGAAAAGCGTTACAGGCTTGTGAAGACGCTGTTGAAGGGTCTGCATATCAGGAACAGTTTCAGCGTACACAACGCTTTTCAGGTGGCCTCAGAGCTAATAGTCCAGGGGGATTAAGGTCGGTGATCTAGTAGGCCATGTTACAGGGCCTCCGCATCCTATCCAACGTCCTGGGAAGATGTTGAGTTGCTGACGAAGTTGTGATTCCAGAGCTCTATAGCTCTACTGTCTTAAATTTTTCTTTTTTGTCAGTTCTACCTTCTGTCATTAAGATATTGTAAATGTTGTTGGATTCAATCGATACCATATGAGTGTTTGCATTTTTCTTCGTAAAAACTTTGATGTCCTGGTAAAAACATATGCAATGTATTGTCATTATTAGTTAAACACTTTGCCTCACTTGGAGGGAAACAAAACTTATCATATATAACCGTAATTTGTGTAAATATTTTTTCGTACAATTGTCAATATATGCAAACGATGTAATTTCTTCAAAATATCTTGTAGCTGCTCCGTATTTTCTAATCATCACTTAGGGTCATTAGTTCTTTATATGTATAAATGGTGTTGTGGTTCCTTTCGGGAACATAATCATGCAGTGCGCGCAAAATGTGGATGGCATGGATGGAAAGGTGGAACCAAGAGTTACTCGGAGACAAGCAACTGAACCGCCAACAGCTCATGTAACAACAGTGGATTGTGCCGTTTTCCAATGTGCTAAGGCCTCGGATGGATGTATTTGTAAGCTAGCTCTGTTTTGGAAATGGTATCTATCATCGCCACCAAGAAATGACAGAGCTTTATCACTATCAACTGCTGACCCACCTGCCAGGACGTACTCGCCACCACATTGCGCAATCACTATAACGAAATAAAAGAATCGCAGAAATGTAAAGTGAAGGATCAGCTCATTAGATTGGTTTCGTAAAATTGTGGGAGGTAGTAAATGTAGCTTTGTGAAAGCCTCCCAGTGATTGAAACAGTCCAATTTAAAGTTTTGTGGACTCTCAAAGTTACCTATTTAATCATTGACTTGAAAGTAGAAGAATGTGGTAATAAAGACAGGCAATAACCCATCCTGAGGTTAGTTCCAAAAGTAAATATTACTAAAGTTTGGCATGAAATGTTCTGCTTAGTAAACAATTTGCTGTTACTTTTAAAAATTTAAAGTTTTTAAAACTGAGACCTATAAACTTTTGATTGGTTAATAATTATAGTGCTGCCTGTTGTAAACTGCAAAAGGTGAGTCAGTACATTACAAAAATGTCAGTTTTGTTGCCGCATTGCAGTAAAAGTTGAGAACTGCAACTGTGGAAAGTTATATACTCATGCTTGCTAAGTGCCTGTTTCTCTTCTGTATTGAAAGTGCATATGTATTGTGTAACAGGATCCACTGTTTGTCCATTGTGCTCATGATAGATAACAATTAACAGAAAGACCAGTATCTATGAAAACAGTAACTTCTTTTATTCGGAGGAAAATGAGAAATAGTTTGCTAGTGAATTTTTTTATATATTCCCATGTCAGACAGAAAAGTAACTGGTAAAAGAGAGACTAAACCTATGTCCAATATATATTTTCTGTGAACTTTATTCACATTTTATGTCAGATAGGAAAGTGTTTGCAAAGTGATACTAAATGTATGTCCAATATATAATTTTATAGTAAATATTAATAGTTATATTATTGAAACCATTCAGTTCGACTAAGCACTGAAGAAAGTAGCGTGTGTCATGATCTGTTGCACTTATGCACATAGCCTTGTTCTTCCATAATTGTTGGCTCTTTCTTTAACGTCAACATATGTTAGTGGCAAAGTTCATTGCACTCTCGTGCGATAAAGCAGAGGCTGTGTCTGTCCATTAAAGCTACTCATATTTAGTTTTTGAACGAAAAAGTTACTCATTCTTAGCCTAATTAGAATGGCGACCGTTTTGTTTATCATTTGGACTGTGTGGATAGGCAAAATATTGTTTGTTACTGTTTAAATATTTATGTAATTCTGACTTTCGCTTTCGATAAGACGTCTCAGTTAGGTACGTCACGGTCAACATAACAAAATTCCTTTCAGAGGGTAATACTGCTCTGCTTCTTTATGCTGTAATTGCTTTAATAAAAATAATTTTACTATACGAACTGCCTCCAGCTTTGAGGTTATAGTATAACAGAAGTAGGACTGCGAATGCGGAAGTGGAGTGGTGCTCCGTCGTACAGAAACTACATAACCTGTCGTATTGCCAAAGGCACGTTCTCAAGCAGACCTGACAGAGTAACTCGCAGGAAGTCCAGGTACGTTCCTCCGTCGAGGCGTTGTGGAATAATAACCGGTCCAGGCGTGTGGTCGCCACAGACCCCTGCCCACAAACTGATGCTGAACTGATTCCGATGAGATACCTCAACCATTCCCCTATGGTCGACTGTAGCCCATAGATGACGATTATTTATGATGCCAGTTCTGCTAAACGTTGGGTGGAGAGGAATCCCATAATTGTGAAGGTCTGGTGCAAAACCCATTGACAAAATTCTTCCCCATATGGGGAAACCAGTTGCTGATAACCCTTGCACTTGTTGCAGGTGATAGGAACAGTAGTGGTTGTCATGCAGGATACACATAATCGTACTTTGGCTTATACCGCGTTGGCGGTCCACTTGCCTGCATTTTGTACTATGATTTGTCGTAATGTCCTGTAGAACCCAGTCGCCGGCCGCAGTGGTTGTGCAGTTCTAGGTGCTACAGTCTGGAATCGAGCGACCGCTACGGTCGCAAGCTCGAATCCTGCCTTGGGCATGGGTGTGTGTGATGTCCTTAGGTTAGTTAGGTTTAATTAGTTCTAAGTTCTAGGTGACTGATGACCTCAGAAGTTAAGTCGCATAGTGCCCAGAGCCATTTGAACCATTTGATTTGAACCCAGTCCTCCACATCTGTAGTAAACACGGCCAACCGCCTCGCTGCACTTTCGTCTGTCTGAAAGAACTCACGTCCAAAAAAGGCTTGAAATGTTGTTTTATGTGGTTGCTCTCTGTGAGGGTCTTGTACTGGTGTAGCCGTGCTGCCTCTCGACCGGTTCCATCTGCTTGACCGTACACAGACACCATCTCGGCTCCTTTCCGACATGAATACCGGACCATCCTGCTGCTTACAGTATGCTGCGTCAGTCACACAACTTGCAATATACAAGCAACACACGGCACGTGGTCATGGGAACTTGCATTCGCCAGCGCCATCTACCGTGGCAACGATGTATTTTCGGACACATGTTCATAGGACCATTGATCCTCCATTTTCAGTCAGGAATCCGTCCATGCAGTTGGTCGGTTTTATTAATGTTTACTCTATGCATACAGGGTGGTCCGTTGATCGTGACTGGGCCAAATATCTCATGAAATAAGCAGCAAACGAAAAAAACTACAAAGAACGAAATTTGTCTAGCTTGAAGGGGGAAACCAGATGGCGCTATGATTGGCCCGCTAGATGGCGCTGCAATAGGTCAAAAGGATATCAGCTGCGTTTTTTTTTTTAAAATAGGAACCCCCATTTTTATTACATATTCGTGTAGTACGTAAAGAAATATGAATGTTATCGTTGGACCACTTTTTTCGCTTTGTGATAGATGGCGCTGTAATAGTCACAAACATATGGTTCACAATTTTAGATGAACAGTTGGTAACAGGTAGAATTTTTGAATTAAAATACAGTACGTAGGTACGTTTGAACATTTTATTTCGGTTGTTCCAATGTGATACATGTACCTTTGTGAACTTATCATTTCTGAGAACGCATGCTGTTGCAGCCTGATTACCTGTAAATACCACATTAATGCAATAAATACTCAAAATGATGTCCTCAACCCCAATGCATTTGGCAATACGTGAAACGACATTCCTCTCAATAGCGAGTAGTTCGCGTTCCGTAACGTTCGCACATGTTGTCAGGCGTTGTCGGTGGATCACGATAGCAAATATCCTTCGACATTCCCCACATAAAGAAACCCGGGAACGTCAGATCCTGTGAACGTGAGGGCCATGAAATATGCTATTCAGTACCACTTCAACCGCACGAGAGCTATGAGCCGGACATCCATCATGTTGGAAGTACATCGCCATTCTGTCATGCAGTGAAACATCTTGTAGTAACATCGGTAGAACATTACGTAGGAAATCAGCATACACTGCACCATTTAGATTGCCATCGATAAAATGGGGGCCAATTATCTTTCCTCCAATTATGCCGCACCATACATTAACCCGCCAAAGTCGCTGATGTTCCACTTGTAGCAGCCATCGTGGATTTTCCGTTGCCCAATAGTGTATATTATGCCGGTTTACGTTACCGCTGTTCATGAATGATGCTTCGTCGCTGAACAGAAAGCGTGCAAAAAATCCGTCATTGTCGCGTAATTTCTCTTGTGTCCAGAGACGTTCATAGTCGTCGCCATGCAATTCCTGGTGCATAGAAATATGGTACGGGTGCAATCGATGTTGATGTAGCATTCTCAACACCGACGTTTTTGAGATTCCCGATTCTCGCGCAATTTGTCTGCTACTGATGTGCGGATTAGCCGCGACAGCAGCTAAAACACCTACTTGGGCATCACCATTTGTTGCAGATCGTGGTTGACTTTTTACATGTGGCTGAACACTTCCTTTTTCCTTAAATAACGTAACTATCCGGTGAAATGGTCCGAACACTTGGATGATGTCGTCCAGGATACCGAGCAGCATACATAGCACGTGCCTGTTGGGCATTTTGATCACAATAGCCATACATCAACACGATATCGAACTTTTCCGCAATTGGTAAACGGTCTATTTTAATACGTGCTATATATCGCGAAGCAAATGCCATCCGTATTGGCGGAATGTTACGTGATACCACGTACTTATACGTTTGTGACAGCGCCATCTAACACAAAGTGAAAAAAGTGGTCCAACTAAAACATTCATATTTCTTTATGTACTACATGAATATCTAATAAAAATCGGGGTTCCTATTTTTTAAAAAAAGGCAGTTGACATCCGTTTGACCTATGGCAGCTCCATCTAGCGGGCCAACCATAGCGCCATCTGGTTTCCCCCTTCAAGCTAGACGAGTTTCGTTCCTTGTAGTTTTTTCGTTCGATGCTTATTTCGTGATACATTTGGCCCGGTCACTATCAATGGACAACCTTGTATATATACACACGGCAGCTGGATTATATTCAGGTACCACATGAAACTAAAAAAAAAAATACGATATAAAAAGCAACACTGGTGTACTGTCATTATGATGCATTTTATCTTTATACACTATAAATTAATTTCCCCCTCCGCGTTTTTCAGTCTGAATGTCAAAGTTAATCTCAATGACTACTGTAGGGATTTTAATACGGTTTTCACTAATAGATAGACAGATTCACCGGGTACGTTTGTATATATAATTTATTTCCGCTATACAAGTCTTCAGTCTTAGATATTGGGCGCAAGCCATGAGAAGCCGGCCCAGGCCACAAGTACAAGTACTTATACTCGTCTCTAGAGATTCTAACTACTATAGCACTACCAAAGCAGTGTAACTTTGCACTTCAGCCTACGGGGTACAGAAGAGGAACCTCATAATAACTTCAGGGTAGGCGGCTTCGAATCGAGCAAAAATTTCCAGATAACCAAGTGTCGGAATGTACTCTTGTGGGGCTACGGCCAATCAGCGACGAGCATGCGAAAGTACCTGCTTTTAACTAGTCCAAGTAACTCCCCTATCCAGCTAGACCTTATTATAGAGTTGTTTTTCTTCGTCTAATACAAAAGAGCGTAATATAGATGTGAACATTTCATTTCTGTTTCATACAATGCGTATTTGCTGTTATATTAACACCAAGCAAAATGATATTTTTGTAAGAAATTTGGTAGAATCCTAAAACCTCGGTCGTCCGATCTAAAAGCTATTTGTAACATAAGCTATAGAAAAGGATACTTCAGTGTAATTGACAAACAGTTTCACACTTTTAGGAAGGAAATATCTGAATGTAGGAAACATCAGAAACATAGCAGCAGCGTAACTAAAGGAGGAGAAAAAAAATAAAAAAAAAATGGTTCAAATGGCTCTGAGCACTATGGGACTTAACATCTTAGGTCATCAGTCCCCTAGAACTTAGAATTATTTAAACCTAACTAACCTAAGGACGTCACACACATCCATGCCCGAGGCAGGATTCGAACCTGCGACCGTAGCGGTCGCGCGGTTCCAGACTGAAGCGCCTAGAACCGCTCGGCCACTTCGGCCGGCTGGAAAAAGTCACGTGGTGGAAGGATGAAGGAGTACAGACGAAAAGATTACAACAACAGAAAATGAAGAAAGCCCTGAAGAGAAGACGCACAAGGTAAGACTCTGAACGAACTGCGTCGGGAAGCAGCATTTACCCTGAAATTTCCACACGTAGCTGTTTTTATTAGATTCGATGCTATACTAAATTTTAAAGCGTTGAGCTCTGTTAAATTCTTTATGCTCCGTAAACTGGGGCACGAAAAAGAATTAAAAATGCGGTAACAATCAATTATCAAGCACGCAGAGAAACGTAGAAAGACCACGCCATTTCGCGTGTTCGGTTACTGCGGAATTTCTGACATCGTGTCATAATAACCGCTGCACGCGATATTAATTTCTGGAAACAAAGCCCTCCTGCACAACACCGCCAAAGTTTTACCCACCGTTTAGTTTCCAGAGTCAGTTTTCTCTTCCGAAATGAGCCTCAGGATCATCCAGCTTTCGTATCAGATGCAATTTTTCTGATTTCGCTTTGTCAGGAACTATTCGAGCTCATATCGGACAAGGGGATTGTGACCTCTGCTCCATTCATTTCGTAGAATTAACGATGAAGCTTACGAAAATGACGATTTAAAGTAACGGGAGAAAAAAAAAGGAAAGCATGGAAAAGCCGCTTGGTACAATTTTACGCACAGCAAAGTCTAAACCGGAAAAAAATTTTGCATATGTGCAAATGATGGCAGAAAGTTTCAGGTTGATTCCTCAGGGTATGTCTAAGCGATTCTTTCGATTTCACAAGAATGAATCTTCTGCAGGAGTGAAGATTGAAATCTGTAGTGTATTTTAACTGAAGCACTGAAACTAAACGTTTACCCTTGCGCCAGTTATCTCTGTTTTATATGGTTCCCGGTAACGATTTCCAAGGCGAGGCTACATCTCTCCGTCACTCATTCATTACCGAAAGTGCGTCGAGACGAAATGGCAGTAACATAACCTAAAAGGCATTCTGCGCTCTCTTTTCCTACAGGTGGCGTTACTTTCGTTGAGAGTATGGCGCTGCACCTCCTACAGCTCAAACCATTCGATGATGGCACGAATAATTTCAAGACAATGGCTGTTTGTACAGGATGTTAATGAACACATGGGAAATCTCTGGGAAACTTACAGAGAATTTAAAAAGAAGCAAAAAAAATAGACATATACATGTTCTATTTTTGTATTGTAGGAGTAAAGATGACCACTCAGCATAAAGCAGAAGTGCTGCGTAGCCGAGAGTTATACACAAAAAAGAAACAATATTTGCTAGCTGTCGAAATAACCCTTTCTCGACGTAGAGTATACACACACACACATATATATATATATATATATATATATATATATATATATATATATATATCCACGCGCGCATGCACATACGCACACACACACACACATATATATATATATATATATATATATATATATATCCACGCGCGCATGCACATACGCACACACATACACAAAAAACACATCATAAATCCATACATGGAGCATTTCGGCAGGTGGACTAAGTTGGGATAGAGGTTGGGTCAGGTGGGGTGCAAAGAGGGGGAGAGAGAGAGGGAGAGGGAGAGAGAGAGAGAGAGAGAGAGAGAGACAGGAGGTAGGAACGAATACGGCTGAACAGGCGTCACGCCCATGACTAATAATCATACACTGCAGATGTGGACTCCAATGCACGACTGTTCAATGACATCCCTCTCGGAAATAGCCGATTCGATAGCTGTTGGGAGAAGAATATTTGGTACACACCAAACACCAGTACTGTAGAGTAAACATACACTGCTGATTGTGTTATCAATACTAAAATGACTTGCTTATTTACTAGTATCATAACAACTAACAGAAAAAGGCTTCTTGACTTCATAGTACCCATACCAAACAGCACTGAAAATAAAAAAAATACTCGTAGACTCTAACTGAAAATTTGAAAAAAAATGGAAATGAAGCAAATATGTGACAGGAAATGGTGTTTTAACCAATAAAATAAAAAATGTTGACCATATGTATATCTTAATTATTCTGCTTGTTTTGAAGTCCTCTATCCTTATACTAAAGATCTCTGACATATTAGTTAACACCTTGGATAAGGGGAAATTCACAGTCATACTCGCATGCTCAATCAAAGCGTAGAGTGTATCCGGGATGGGCCATGGAAGTCTAATCGTCATACCAGCAGAGAGTTTCCCATTCCTCATGTTTATGGAGTGTTTTAGAGCGCCGTTTAGGTTTCAAACCATGCGGAATTAAATATTTATAACCCCTTTACGATACCTGGATGATAATCAAAACTTTGATCCGTAAGATAATAGTAAGAAGTACCTCAAAACTGTATGTGCAGGGATATGAACGATATACCACAGCAGAGTCGGATGGTTCTTTTAAAAATAAAAGCTTTATAGTCCTATCCGTAAAATTACCCCTTGTTTCTACCTTTATTCATGTACAAGATATAACAGCCAAGTGAAATCGGAAGAATCTTTTTGAAACATCATCTGTAGTTTTAAGACAGCGATTTCAAAATCATATTTTAATATGCAAAACATTTTCAAGAGTGGATGTAGACACTATCATAATTTATTGTTTATACAGTGAAGACTGAAACTCAATACATTACAGAAAGATAAGAAATTACCAAGACAGGATTAGCATAAATTGAAATAACAATAGGTTACTGAGATATTTATGCTCATGATTAGGCAAAGATTGGCTGAATCACGCTTAAAGTAGCACAATAGCAGAGTACCTAACGAAAACTACGAGTCCTAGCCAACTGAAGAATGCGATGCCATCTATCGAAGTTTACACGGAGCTATGTAACTGTATGAACATACATCGTAATGGTATTTGTCGACAGAATTGATAAATTTCAGTAAATTAGAATGTATTCAAGACGAAATATAACTAAGAGATCATGACATCTAATTAGTAACTGATAATATATAAACACTACTGTAAACAAATATCTCAACTAGTACTTACAAAATTCGTACATAGAAAAGCAATAGTAATTTTTATTTAGCCAGTCACAAAAACACATGCTTCATGTTAGTATCAAAATCAAAGCTGTATTTACAAATTTATAACCATATATAATTCAAACGCTACTGTAGAAACGCATTTCATGTAATTTGGCATTATTAACCGTTATATTTCAGCATTTAATTAGTTTACAAGTTTTTTAACCAATAGTAGTTCCAAATTTTGTATCCTGTTTTGGAAAAGAAATCAAATTCTAATTGTAAACTTCAAAATATCTGTTTGAAACAATTCATGTTCTCGTGATTGTTAAAACATATACAAGAACCAGCGACGCTAGCCGAGGTGTGGCTAGTATTGCCCAGCTTCGGTAGGGTCAATGTTACGTTATCTCTGCCGTCCAATAATCGAGATTTTTCTTAAAGCGTTGACTGTTCCGGCCACATCATTTTGATCTGATTAACTTGACGAATCGCTCCTTCTGTAAGAAGATTCCAGACTTTGTTACAGAAGGAATTTATGCAGCACGTCATTCAAGAGCATCGGAAATCAAGAGGTTAAGTAAATAGAATTATGGGCAAATAAGCTGATTATGTTGTAGTTCGGTAGGAGTAGCTGGGATTAGACATGTTTTACACGGAAAGGAATAAAGAGAAAACTAAATGAAACAATGATAGTAGAATTGGATAATGAACCGTGATTTAGTTTCAAAGAATATTCTTAAGAATTTATTTTATTTACTAGTGATTCATCAAGAAGATTAACACATTTAATCAAACTATGTAAGCGTGGAAGTAGTTTCCAGGGAGTAACTGATGAAATCATAATCCAATTCCTTTTGACAAAAGGGGAATTTTATTCCAAAAAGCATTTTTTAAAAGAAACAGATTTAAAATTATAATCAGAAAGCACCCTCTAAATATCAAGTTACAATTTATTCAGAGGCAAAAAGAAACAAGTTTTGACTGTATGAGCTTTCGGGCAGAGAACCTTGCTGCTCCCTTTTGACACAGCCTTAGTTACGACCGCTCACAACAGCCTCTGAAAGACTACACTGGTGCAAATCTGCAACACACCAGATTACTTTGAACTAGAAGTTTTAACAATTTACACAAGCACGCAAACTATGCACCCCCGTAGGAGGGATAAAAATTAAAATATTAACTTTGCCACCGACGGTGCAAATTGATTTTAACTTCTAAGGAAAGTCTTACGGTGAAAGGGTGGCAACTTTATATACTAAAATGATCATTTAAATAAACGCCCATGAAATGCAATCTTATATTAAATTCTACATGGTAGGCCAAACAATAGTTAAGATGCTCTACAGTACACAGATACCGACTCTCAAGATCATAGGCAATAAAATCAAAGTTTCCAAAGATCAAAACATATTTCAGGTATTAGGCCGTTACACATCAAGCAATAAATTCATTAACACACCAAATCCGACAAACATGACAGAGGCAGCTACTAACATACAGTAGATTGATAGGGAGATTACCGAACAACCCGAACCGAAGGTTGCTCTAACCCACCCCAACTCCACAAGGGAAAAACGAACCACCCAATTTATAAACAACCACCTTCCCGCGGGTGGGCAAACGGAGAAGAATGGTGGGACGACCCCAAAGCAAAACGGCTGGTGGCCTCAGCAAGAAAACAAGTATAAGTTAACAAGAGTAAATCAAACAAGATATCACCAATCACTTAACTTCTAATACACTGCGATTTCTCGAGAAAACCTGGCGCAGCACCCCCAAATCGCTCTCACGAACTATCCGCTGCCAGCCTCTTCAACGGACGCAGGAAGGCGCGCCGATCTCCCGTCTCACGGCGTCGCAGCTCGCACCGGTCAGACCGATGTCGTGGGTTGACTCCTGTTACCCTCGTGTCGACCGCGAAGCCACTACCCTTCGCTATATGGCGCGGCCCACTGGACTCACGTGACGACCTCACATGCGCCGACGCCCAAGTCATCTTGGGTCTCAGTGCGCGAACGACCAACCGACCGATCCAACCGCCAATGACCATTGCCTGAGCAAACTCGAGCAGACTGGCGGTCTAACGTGCAGACTCAGATGCAGATACTGAGCTCCGACCGGGCGACCACTCGCTGAGTTCTCTTACTGGTGGAGTGGAAAGACTCTAATTTTGCCTGCTTTAAAGGTTGATCCGAACAACAGACAGACGCTGCCTCACAAATGCGGACGAGAGACTGACCCAGACTGACCCCAGACTGTTTACTGGCCAGTTTTTTTTCCTTTATTGTGATTTCATGCCCCTGCCCCATATGGGCAGGGGAGGGCTGTCAGCGGCACAATCCGCTGCTCTTCAGCCGAGTGACACGACAACTAAAACAAGAATAAAATAATACATACATAAGGAGATAAAAATTTACTGGCGAGCTCATAGCGCCCCTTAAATACGTGTGAACAGGCAACCTTTCCCCTTTCCCACCAGAGGGAGACACTGAAGTTGCGATTTCCACAGCGGCGCCACCGCTAGAAACGGAGGGCGACTGCTTCACACTACGCGCTGCGGCGCGCTCTTCAAAACAGCAATTTTTTACCACATCTCAGATAAATTAGTTAAAAGGACAAGACACGAGGGTTTTTTTTTTTTAAGTAAGGGCTGTTCGCGCTTATAGTCCCGTAGTTCGCGCGGACGCCGCAACAAGCCACCGCGCCACTTGCCGGCATCCTTCCCGTTCACACTGATGCAAGTTGCAGCTCTGGAGCTGACGTGTACGCATCGCTGTGCTACTTTATAATGTTTACGATTATTGAATCGCCCGCCGTGAGTGAGATACGGTCAGTGATACGTTTTTTGACCGCGAGAAGCCTATCAGCTGCAGAAATTCATCGTCAGTTAACAGAAGTTTATGGCTTGAATGCAATGAGTGAAGGTAAAATGCGTCAATGGGATAGCCGCCAAAACGTCCATGATGAAGAACGCTCAGGCTGGCCCTCTGTGATCACTAATGATTTGGTGGCTGCAGTCGAAACAAAGATTCGTGAGGGCAGAAGATTCACAATTTCCACTCTTTCTTTGGAATTTCCACAAGTTTCAAGATCGGTTTTGTACAAAATTGTGTCTGAAAACCTAAACTTTAAGAAACTGTGTTCTCGGTGGGTACCCAGACTCCTCACAGAGGACCACAAAGGGAAGAGATTTGCCACTTCATTGGACTTTTTGATTCATTACGAGGAAGAAGGGGATGACATGTTGAGTCAAATTGTCACTGGAGATGAAACATGGGTATCCCATATCACTCACGAAAGCAAGCGACAATCGATGGAATGGCGACACACAATCTCACCCGTCAAGGTCAAAGCCAAACAGACGCTATCAAAGCGCAAGATTATGGCAACTGTGTTCTGGGACCGGCGCAGTGTTTTGCTAGTGGACTTTATGCCACGACGAACGACAATCAACTCAGATGCCTACTGTGCAACTCTAAAGAAGCTCCGCAGAGCAATTCAAAACAAAAGGCGCGGCATGCTGACAAAAGGAGTTTTGCTCCTGCACGATAACGCTAGGCCTCACACGTCTCAAAAGACTCGGGATTTGATTGATTCTTTTGGCTGGCATGTTTTGGACCATGCACCATACAGCCCCGACCTTGCTCCTAGCGATTTTCACCTTTTCCGGTACCTGAAACACCATCTTGGCGGGTAGCGCTTCAATGACGACGATGAAGTGAAAGCGGCCGTGAACTCTCGGCTGTCGGAGCAGGCGGCCCAATTCTTTGAAGAGGGAATTAAAAACTTAGTTGTACTGTATGACAAGTGCTTAAATAAACAAGGCAACTATGTAGACAAATAGCTAAAAGTGTGTAGAATCAGAAAATAAAAGTTTTTTTACAAAAGTATTTGTATCTTTTTTAAAATAAAAACGGCCCTTACTTAAAAAACAACCCTCGTATATCGAATTTCACTGACAAGTTGAGAAAAATTAAAAATGCAGCAAATGAAACAGAGAATATGGGCGTCCTTACTTCGACAAAGGGCAGATGTTATGGCCCTATGCTTGGGAATGAGCATCTTGGAACTAACGTGGCTGGTCGGCCCTTCACGTGCTACTGTCCTGAGCATCTATTGTGAGTGGTTGAAGGACAATGAAACCTCGAGTAGACTACACGTCTCTGCATGTCCACATCTCAACACACAGCACAGAGGTCGAAAGCTTGCTCTTTGTACAAAGCGGGGTAGGTGGCGACCTGTGGCAGATCTGACGACAGAGTACAACGCTAGCGTTTCAGAGCACACCGTTCAGCGCACGTTGCTGGACATGGAGCTCCGTACAGGATGTCACCTACGTGCTGCCATGTAAACTCAACGACATACTCAATTACGATTGCGGAGATAACGGGATCATCGAAACTGGACCGTGGAACAATACAAACGAGAGGGCTGGCTGCATTACTTAGGTTCCTTGTTACACCAGCTGGAAAATTGTGTCCGAATACGTCGCCATTCAGCCGAACGGATGTTCGGGGACGCAGGCTGGTTGGGCCAGTTTCATGCTATGGGGAATAATCACCTGTGTTTCCGTGGGACCTGCGCGAGTAATCGAAGGCAGTAACCTCACGTTGAAATTTTGGCCACCGAATTCGCCTCACATTGTCTCAGCACCTTTGGGTGCTATCGGACGCCAACCCCTAGCCCACAAAACATACGCCTGTAATTAACGGGAACTGAGTGACATTTGCTTAGATGTCTAGTGCCACTTACTTCCGAAAATCTACCCACAACATGTCGTATCAGTGCCATCGCGAATAGCTGCTGTATTGCCTTCCAAAGCTAGATCAACACGCCACTAATGAGTTGATAATGGAAGACAGAGTGAAGAAAATGACAGTAGTGTAGTGAAATTAAAGCATAATACGTTGTGTTACCTAGTAGTGTCACGAATTCAGCCATATGTGAAGTAAACGGTTCTCAGAGATATATTTTGCTTAATTTTGGCCGTGAATTTTGATTATTTAAACTCAAAACCCCGTTTTACTTCCGAACGTAACAAAAATGACGAAGTCAAAGTTTGGTAATAAACAATAAAAGAACATAAATCACGAAAATTTTCGTAGATCAGTTCGTAAATAATTAAGAAAATGATTATAATTTTGTTCAGTTATGATTGTAAGATTATATTTTAACTAAAGTTCAGTCTTGATCGCAACATTTGTGTCTATTGTTATTCCAGAATTTTTGAATAAATTGGTAATTCTATCTGATATGTTTCCCATATATGTCATCTTCATATATTAATCCAAAATATATGAAGATGACATATTTGAGAAACATATCAGATAGAATTACTAATTTATTCAAAATTCTGGAATAACAATACATTCACAACTGACAATACTTTACAACAAAAATTAAGACATACCGTAAGTAAATATAATGGAAAATTTACCAGATCAGGAGTGTACAAGATCCAATGTAGTGACTGTGAGAAAATAGACATCGGTCAAACAGGTCGAAATTTTGCAGTGAGGTACAAAAAACATACGTCGGGTACGAACAAAGTCTGTATTTGGCCTTCTTATAGCATTCAATAATCATGCTGAGGGGACAGTAGAGCAGAATTTACAAGTTCTTCAGTATGCAAATAAAGGCTTACTTATGAATATCTTAGAAGAAATTGAGATATATGCTCATTTGAAAACCAAATCATCAATGCTGCTCAATAAACAATTAGATTTCCGCGTAAAATATTTTTACGACCTTTTGACGAAATTTTATAATAAAAAGAACCTACTCTTTTGTTTTAAAATGTAAGATTAGTTATACCCATAACAAAAGCTATGTATGTAAAATATGCTGTACAACATATAAAAATTTTATTAAATTGACATTGATTATTATAAAAACTATTAGATCGAGGAGCTCTAAACATTTAATCAGCGGTCTCATCAGTTATTCAGACATACCTAAAGCGGAACGTACTCTTGGACGCTACCCAACTGCTATAAAGAATGTTGCTATGAAAACTACAGTTAAAGTAAGACGATTCTGCAACATCCAACAAAGATGCAATTGTGACGCAGGCGACTCGGTATAATCGATATATACCACAACTCCAAGGACTTTCACATCTTTGATGTAACTGACACTGTAATAGTATTAAGGTTGCCCATAGAGGGCACAGCTATTACACATCGCAGTCTACCGTTTTTATTTAAAATATAAATAAGTTGTACACATACTAAGTATCTGTTAATCAGACATTTAAATGAGTCATTTTTATGTTATTAGTGTATTTCCTATTTTTATACTTTGACGATGGCGTCATATTATGAACGCTGATTGGCAGTTGTGAAGTAGTGTGACAGAAAGTAGGCGGAGCCTCTGCATATTTAAGCTCGTGCTCAGCACTCATAACCATCAGTTGACTTCATAGCAGCTGAGGAGAGCTCCGCCTACCATCCTCTAAGGAAGCCATGGGTATAATTAATTTTATTTTATCTTATTAAAAAAAGTTTTGACGTCATTAGACACTTTCATTTTATTTAAAGATTGGTTTCTAGTATTTCCTAAAATTAATTCACAGGTCTGAAGATGGTTATGTCGTCGGCTGATACTCGTATCCGAGTTTTCATTTCTCTCCTGAGATTTCCTTTGTCACGGTTCAGGCGTGGAAGTGTCGTTGATGGCTTAGCAATCCAACCCTAGCGTGGAACAGGCGGCCACAGACATTACAGCTGATGGAAGGTGGAGGACGTGGCTGAGCCTGGAGGAGTTTACGTCTCCGGCGTTTGTCATCCTCCATTCTTCGACGTTCCAGCTCAAAGTTTTGAAGAGCATTTGAGGTAACTGAGCGCCAGCGACTTCGGTCTTCTGCTATTGTGGACCAGTTACTCGGATCGATGTTCAAGTTTTTCAGATTTTTCTTGTACTGATCCTTATAACGTTTGAGAGGGGCACCTCGTGGCCTTTTACCTGTGCTCACTTCGCTATACAGCATTTGGCGTGGAAGTCTGTCATTTTTCATCCGCTGGACATGTCCAACTCATCTAAGTTGATGCCCAATGATAAGAGCTTCCATGCTATACATTTTTCCTTTCTCAAGAACAGCCGTGTTGGATATGAAGTCATCCCATTTCAGGTTCCTAATATATCTTAGCTTCTGTTGGTTGAAGCGTTCTAGTTTCTTCAGATCACAGCGATATAACGTCCAGGTTTCGCAACCATACAGCATGGTGGAAATGACTACAGCTTTTTACACCATCAGTTTGGTGTACAGTGTTACGTCTTTATTCAGGAAGACACGCTTTGTAAGACGTCCAAATGCTACATGGGCAGCACGTAATCTATTCTCCACATTTTTTCCAGATGAGCAGTTAGATGACAGTATGCTTCCCAGGTAGAGGAAATGGTCCACTTGTTCCAAGGGTGTATCATAAATGGATATGCTGAAGTCAGGAACAGAGGAGCCAGGAGTTGGCTGCGCCATCACCTTTGTCTTTGGAATATTGATGGAGAGACCAAATCGTTCGTACGCCCTGCCGAAGGAATCAACTGACAGCTGCAACTCTGCAGGTGAATGAGCTGGAGAAGCATTGTCATCAGCACCGAGCGAGGTGGCGCAGTGGTTAGACACTGGACTCGCATTCGGAAGTACGACGGTTCAATCCCGCGTCCGGCCATCCTGATTTGGGTTTTCCGTGATTTCCCTAAATCAATCCAGGCAAATGCCGGGATGGTTCCTCTGAAAAGGGCACGGCCGACTTCCTTCCCCATCCTTCCCTAATCCGATGAGACCGATGACCACGCTGTCTGGTCTCCTTCCCCAAACCAACCAACCAACCATTGTCATCAGCATACTGCAGCTCTGTCGCACGAGTGGTACTGGTGAACCTTTTTGGATGGAGTCTGGACTGGTTGAATAATCCTCCATCAAACCTGTACTTTAGTTCTATTCCTGCATTGTTTACGGTTGTCTCGTAAAGCATAGCTGCCAGATACAACGCAAATAATGTTGGTGCAAGAACGTATCCTTGTTTAAGCCCACTTGTTATTGGGAATTCACCAGTCGTTTCATTTTGGCAGAGGACCTGTCCAGTCATATCATCGTGGAGAGCTTCAATCAGGTCAACAAAATGTTCAGGGCAGCCGAAGTGTTTTAAGACCATCCACATGGCTTCTCTGGGAACTGTATCAAAGGCCTTTTCTAGATCGTAGAAAACAAATAGTAAAGGCTTTTGCTGTTCTCTGCACTTCTCCTGTAGTTGTCGTGCACAGAAAATCATGTCAATTGTCCCTCTTGAAGGTCGAAACCCGTATTGAGACTCAGGTAGTATAGTCTCTGAAAGTGTCTGGAGGCGATTTAAAAGGATTCTTGCAAAAATTTTGACAGTGACACAGAGTAGAGATATTCCCCGGTAGTTACCACAGACGCTTCTGTCGCCCTTTTTGAAGATGGTGACAACTGTGGAGTTCTTCAAGTCAACTGGTACCTTGCGGGTTTCCCACATTAATAGAGTGAGTGAGAAGAGTCTAGTTTTCAGAGGCAAGCCGCCACCCTCAATAAGCTCCATCGGGATGCTGTCAGGTCCAGGAGCCTTCCCAGGTTTCACACTCTTGAGTGCCTTGCAGAATTCTTGAAAAGTTGGAGGATCAGCCATCCAGGGTTTTGGAGGGTACTGTGGGACATTTTGAGAAAATCTCTAGCGGCAGTAGAAGGGCGGTTTAACAGTGAGCTGAAGTGCTCTTATAGCGGTTACGCAAACGGAATTGGGTATTGGAGATGAAAAGCTCGTGCTCAGCACATAGACCAAGCAGTAACAACCCATTTGCATTGCAGTTTCCCACCCCTGGTTTACCCATGACCTCTCTCCAAAAACGGTTGTCCCTTCCCACTCTGGCATTGAAATCACCAAGTAAAATTAATTTATCGTGAATGGGTATTTTAGAGAGAGTACTGTTCAGTTGGTGGTAGAACTGATTCTTTGTGTCTTCATCACTGTCTACAGTAGGAGCATATGCAGAGACGAAGGTGATGAATCTGTCTGAACCAATGGGTACTCTAAGAGTCATCAGTCTTTCATTAATTGAGACAGGTGTAAGTCGAAGATCTTTCACTATTTTCGTTTTTACGGCAAATCCTGCACCATGGATGCGTGGTTCTCCTGCATCCTTCCCCTTCCAGAAGATGGTGTACCCTGAACGTATCTCACTAATGTGTCCCTCACCTGAGAGTCTTGTCTCACTCAAGGCAGCTATGTCTATATCTATCCGGGCTAGTTCTTGGGTGATAAGAGCGGTTCTTCTCTCTGGCCTGTAATTGTTCACGTCCAGGAGGGTCCTGACATTCCATGTCCCTATTGTCATAATCATTTCATTCTTCTTTTGTTTACGTCCGCAGTATAAGGAGTGACCTACTGGGTGCGGATTCCCAGCCCGGTTCAAGTGTGACTTCTGATGTTTAGCCCACATTTTCTAGGGCCTTCCCCATTCAGAGTGGGCAGCGGTCATCCTAAATAGGCCTGCCCAGTCGCAGATGCAGGACCGGGTTCCCGAGTAGTCACACGGGTTCTCAGGAAGGCGACCATCACATACCTGCCGCCAATGTGCAGGTCCATACTAGTAGCTTCCAGCCTCACTCGGAGCCTGCTACCATCGTCCTTATCCCATCGCCATTGGTCTTTAGAGAAAATGACAGGAGAAATTGCCATTTGCGTGAATTTGTTTAAGGTGGATTACAGCTTCCGAGGAAGTGACCCACACTATGATTCTGGAACAATTCATCACGGTACATATGCATGTGACATGTGACTTCCGGTACCAGAACTGCAACGAACTGCCGCGAGCTCAATGATGGCTGAGCGGCGCCTTTACAGCCAGTTCGTCTGGCATGACCTCTTCCGCCTCCACGAGCGTTGAGAACCTGGGATATAAGATTCTTCTTCCGCTCGCTTCGCCGTTGGGTCGAAGGGTAGATAACAGATACTAGAGGGGAAAGTGAAAGACACCCTTGGGCCTCGGAAACCTAATACCGTTGGGGTCGAAGAAACCAAGAGTTGGCCGAGGGGGGCGGATAGGAAAGGAAACAGGAGAAGCCTGACACAAGTAAGTGGAAGTAATGCCAGGCTTAGCTAAGGGCCCGTGTGGTTGCCACCCACATACTCCCAAGACGGGAGCCCCCTGCAGGTTATGTAAAAATAACCGAAACCGGTTACCTGTGTTATTGAGACATAAATGTTGTGATCAAGACTGAACTTTAGTTAAAATATAATAATCTATTGATCACTGTATTCCAAAAATGTTTACCAAAATTGTATATGATTGTAAGAACCAAACAACCTGGCACTAGGTCGTGAGTATGTCAAAATAAGACGTATTATTGCATGTAAAAACAGTTGACGTAGCTGTCAGCTGTCAGATTCGAAATTCTCACCTGTAGAAAGCCTTGCACCAATAGTGCACGGGCCGCCCAATTGTGGCGTTCACAATTTAATGACGGACACCACAACTTACACGGGCTGACACCCTGCTGAAGTGGCCGTGCGGTTAAAGGCGCTGCAGTCTGGAACCGCAAGACCGCTACGGTCGCAGGTTCGAATCCTGCCTCGGGCATGAATGTTTGTGAGGTCCTTAGGTTAGTTAGGTTTAACTAGTTCTAAGTTCTAGGGGACTAATGACCTCAGAAGTTGAGTCCCATAGTGCTCAGAGCCATTTGAACGGGCTGGCACATACCATAGCGAAGCACGTAAAATGCGCCTGATAATAACACCGTTCACATACGCAAATACACAGCCCTCCAAAAGAGCACGTAAAACACCATGACATTTACAAAATATTAGGGGAATAAGCCAGAGAAAGTAAACAGTAATAACTACTATTTAGAAAAAGTAAACTACTATTTATGGTGGGCTTGACAATGTCAACAATGATAGTAAACACGCTCCATATTATTTCTAAGGAAAGCAAACACTGAGAAAAACTTGTCGCAAAAGAGAAAGAAATTACATTTGAAACTATTTGAAATTCTTTGTGTCTTTACAGGGCGAGAGTGTTTGGCGTTGCAGCTTATTTTTTTTGTAGGTGATGTGTTGTGACATCTTTGGTGGGTCCTAGGCGCTGACGGCATAATTGAAGTATCTCCATCAGCCATGAAACCGCAACTAATACATCCTCTTGCTTAGAAAATGATTCTCCTGGCGGTAAGATTATTTTCCGTTGCATTCCTTTAAACACAGGCTGGTCGGACGTAATCGTTGTTACGTTGATTCAGTTTCGTATGTGCGCGATTCACAATCATCCATACACACACACATTTCTGTTTCTAACGTCCTGTACACATTTTTAAAACAGACGTAATCTACTTTTACTCGCTGATTGAGACATTAGAGTCCATCAGCTTTTTGGGTAACCACGATCGCGAAATCACAGTTCTGGCGAAAAACGGTACCACAAGAAACAAACAGTCAAAAATCTTCACGGCGACAGTTAATGTTTTAGCGCGCAGCATGTTATTAAGTTAAACACAGGGTAATAAGTTCGAAGAGCATTAGTTCATGCACCTCAGTTACGCGCAAACCAGTATGGCTCTGCGCACGCCTATCGCAGTCCATTTGCGTATCACTGCTGTTTATAGAACTGTGTGGTGTGCAGTGTTCAGTCATGGAATAATCGGTGCGATATTCCTTAATGGCACAGTGACTGCCGAACGGTACGTGAAGGTTTTGGAAGATGATTTCATCCCCATTATCCAAAGTGACAAGATGTGCTTCATTCAAGAACGAGCTCGACCCCATCGAAGCAGGGGAGTGTCTAATGTCTTGGAGGAGCACTTTGAGGACCGCATTCTGGCCCTGGGGCAACCGGAAGCCACTGGCAAGGGCCTCTCATTGCTCAGTTGAAAACATCCACTCGAGAGGTCATCGACAGCATCGATTTTCCGACACTTCAGCGGGTCATGAAGAATTTCGCTATTTGTCTGCGCCACACCATTGCAAATAGCGGCAAGCGTATCGAACATGTCATAATCTAAATCCGAATATCTGTAGTGACGTTTACATGTTGAATAAAGTATGTGCACGCCATATTTTGTAATTAATTTACTTTTTTTCATATAGTTCAATAATTGTCACCCTGTATCAAAATGGCTCTGAGCACTATGGGACTTAACTTCTGTGGGCATCAGTCCCCTAGAACTTAGAACTACTTAAACCTAACTAACCTAAAGGACATCACATACATCCATGCCCGAGGCAGGATTCGAACCTGCGACCGTAGTAGTCGCGCAATTCCGGACTGAGCGCCTTAACCGCGAGACCAGCGCGGCTGGCTCACCCTGTATCCATATGAAGAGATAAAGTGTGATCCCAACACACAATTTTGTAGACTTTAATCAGGTGGTCACCACATTCCAACACAGAAGTGTATATCTAAAACACCATCTTACTTCAGCTTCCTCTACCCATCCAGCCAGCCGGAGTGGCCGTACGGTTCTAGGCGCTGCAGTCTGGAGCCGAGCGACCGCTACGGTCGCAGGTTCGAATCCTGCCTCGGGCATGGATGTGTGTGATGTCCTTAGGTTAGTTAGGTTTAATTAGTTCTAAGTTCTAGGCGACTGATGACCTCAGCAGTTAAGTTTCATAGTGCTCAGAGCCATTTGAACCAAGCCATTTTTCTCTACCCACTGCGTTCGTACAGCACGTGCTGAGGACGTTGAGCAGAACTTTTGTACACATGAGACCACTTTCAGTAGCATGTGGTTTATTCCAAGTCCAGTCTAACAAATAGACTGAATTGGAAGGGGGTGATGGGAGTGGGGTATGATAGCTGTTTGCTCATGTTAGTTCACTGTGTGAAATGAGCGCAGCGCATAGCGGTCCATGCTTCCTGGAGTCAAGGTTCAAAAGGCAAGCGGTAGTTACCCTTGTAACGGGTATCTTCGTCCTTGGGAGCAAAAAACTGTGGTATATATTAAAATTTACGCTGTGAAACGATCGCAGATATATTTAACAACAATAATAGTGATTTCTGCACACTTTTGCCAATTCTAAACGTGTGTCTATATTGTACTCCATATCTTGGACTGTGTGTGCGTCCAGTTAATTCTCATTTGTTGCCATAATGAACACGTATGTCAACTTGAATATAACCCCGATACATGGGAAAGACGCCTTTTTTGTTTTTTTGTTTTTTTTTTTTTCGATGTAAGATGGACACGCAGATTAATTAATTCCAGACCATGACTAGAAATTGAGAAGTATCCTAATCGAACCAACACAGCACCCAACATTCTTAATGAATATGTAAGAGCAGAATTGCATCTAACGCACGTGTTGCAGCTAAAGCCCCGTTTCTGCGTCATCGTGGTCAACGAACACTGTGACAGATCACTGTGTTTCGTGCACTGATCTTACGCAAAACGAAAGCTTTTTAGAGTTTTGTGTTAGCAGAAGAGCCAACACCGTGTTACGAGTGGAGGCCGAAATGCACGCGTTTTAGCTCACGCAAGCTGGCGTGAGGAGGGAAGAACTGTACTGACGTGAGGTCTGAAACATGACAAGGAATGAGAATTCAAAAAATGGACATAATTAGTTTGATACTTAACTTTAAGCCATTATTGATGAACGTCGCTCTTGACGGTACATGATTCACAATATTATCTGTTCAGAATACATTCTTTGAGATGGTAATTATAGTAACTGAATAGGGCGCCTTGCTAGTCGTAGCAAATGACGTAGCTGAAGGCTATACTAAACTGTCGTCTCTGCAAATGAGAGCGTATGTAGACAGTGAACCATCGCTAGCCAAGTCGGCTGTACAACTGGGGCGAGTGCTAGGGAGTCTCTCTAGACTAGACCTGCCGTGTGGCGGCGCTTGGTCTGCAATCACTGATAGTGGCGACACGCGGGTCCGACGTATACTAACGGACCGCGGCGGATTTAAAGGCTGCCACCTAGCAAGTGTGGTGTCGCGGTGACACCACTTAGAGTGTTACTGACACTTCAGCAGGTAAGTTCTCGCTTACGAGTTAACTGAACGCTTCTCGCGAAGCTGCCTGTTCTTATCGTTCGGTGGTCTGGAGCGAGGTGAGTCCTCCGAAGACGATGCCGTTCCGATGGCAGGACACAGGCGACGGCCGTTATTTTTAGCGCCGCCTTACCGGACATCTCATCTCGCAGTACACATCACGGCCCCGTTTAAATAAAGCGTGTACGCTGCATTTGCCAACAAACACCGAGCGCCGGAAAACACTCCCCCCGTCCCCCCCCCCCCCCCCCCCCCCGTCCCCTACCTTTGTTTTCCCCGCTGGCGCATCAATTAAGTCTCGGCTGTTTGACTTGGTGCGGTCTTACAAATATTTAGCCAGTGGCCGCAAGTTGCTTACCCTTGCGCTCCCACTCGCCGGAGGGGAGTTTTATCTTTAGCTGGGAGACCGGCCACACGACCTCAGCTCATGCGAGGAAATGAGTCAAGTCGGAAGGGCTACACCGAATCCCTAAGGGCCTGTACGTTAGTTTACTTTAGTCTAATTACACGTCGCATGTGTCATTTGTACCATATACTGTTGTAGTCTTCAGTACGAAGACTGATTTAAAACTGCTCCATTAAATTTCGGATGGGCAGCAACATAAATTCAGCTTCTTGTTCTAATATTTCCGGTGTATATCGTTCAGCCATCTTCAGAGTGAGCCGGAAGAGTGACGCTTCAGCACATGCTCCTTCCTTTTAAACTCGCAGACCGCCTCACTGGACATATAGTCACAGATACAAAGGCGCCAGAGACATTGATTGGCGCCGGCCGGAGTGGCCGTGCGGTTCTAGGCGCTACTGTCTGGAACCGAGCGACCGCTACGGTCGCAGGTTCGAATCCTGCCTCGGGCAAGGATGTGTGTGATGTCCTTAGGTTAGTTAGGTTTAATTACTTCTAAGTTCTAGGCGGCTGATGACCTCAGAAGTTAAGTCGCATAGTGCTCAGAGCCATTTGAACCATTTGAACATTGATTGGTGCAAAGAAGTACCATGTGCATGAATTATATCTGCGGCTTCGCAGTCGATCCACTCTGGGGTGTTGATGTATCACTTCGAGCTGCCCTGCCGCGACGAATTTCTAAGTTTATTACAGAAAGCGCCGGATACAAGCCGAAACTGCTATCTCCGTTAATTAAATTCGTTGCCAAGAGAATTTCACTTTTTCATCGCCGAGTCTCAGGCAGATGATACAGGCGCTAAAATTTCAACGTTTTCGTATAACACAGAGTCACCACTGTTCTGCCTCATCCGATTTATTTGGCTGTAAGAGAGAAGTGTACCTGCGGAACTCCGTACAACTTTCATGGACTGTACGAAACGTCTGTTTGATGTATGAGACGCCACGTTCACAGAGGCTCTTCTAAACCCCAGCCTTTTGGGGCATCAGACCATCTTTAAAGAAACCCAAGAGCGCTGCGGTCTTCGGTGAAGGAAGAAAAATCACTTTTACTTAGTGCTTGGTAGGAACTGTTCTATTTTTGACGATAGGCGTCCCATATATGGCAGGAATGCCATCGATTTAAATTTTTCATTATTGTAATTCCAGTCTTGGATCACATGTTTATCTAGTAATAGTAGTAGTAGTAGCTTTATTCATCCGTAGATCTCTTTTTAGGAGCATATAGGACATGTCAAAGTACTTAGAAATTTCGATCAATTTAAAATAAGCTAATTCGTGATGATGATGATGATGATGATGATGAGGTCCCATACTCCGAGGAGCGTAGGGAACGATGCGGGAGACCCGCACCGCCGACTAGGCAAGGTCGTAGCGCAGGTGGTTTGCCATTGCCTTCCTCCGACCGTAATGGGGATGAATGATGATGATGAAGACAACACAACAACACTCAGTCATCTCGAGGCAGGGAAAATCCGTGACATTGCCGGGAATCGAACCCGGGGCCCCGTGCGCGGAAGCGGGAACGCAACCGCAAGAACACGAGCTGCGGACAGCTAATTCGTATACACATACATTTACATACTTCTAGTTAGAGACAATCATTAGATTTACTCCTGGTATACAACACTATTTTTACAAATAACTTATTAAATAATGTAATGCCACATTGTTCACTCACGTTTCACTATCAGTCACTGCACACACTATACACACATTGTTTCATAACAATTCACTCACAACACACACACACACACACACACACACACACACACACACACACACACTGGTGATCTCTCGGCTATTTTCTGTACCGCAACTTCCCATTTGCTATCCTGAAAAACTGAGTCAGCATCCCTCCATAATGAGTGAGATGTTGAGATCAGAAAGAGGAAGAGGTGTTAGTATTGTGTTATGCATAGCTTGGGGGTTAGTATTTCTAGAAAGGAAGAAAAGAAGGAAAAAACATATAGTGAAGGTGTTATGTGGAATGTTGGATATTTATAATCATTATTATTATTATTTATTTGTATAACATTTTTAATCAAACCCCTACTCTATTCTAGCTAAGTCATCCTTCAATGTATAAAATGTATTGCATAACAGGTACTTTTTAGCTGCCTTTTTAAATAAGTGTATTTCGGAAATTTCTTTAATCTCTTTTGGTAATTAATATCAGTCGGTAATGAGCATCTTCAGACCTGGGTAGAAACGTGTTCCATTATAAATACCGCACCATTACATGTGATGGTGCAGTCAAAATTGTTACTCATTTCGATTTCGTCAAACAAATAAATGCGTGTCATGTAAAGAGCACCACTGAAGCGTACATACTTCGCATGAAGTGAAAGACCCAAGTACAGAACATACACATCAAATTTCTTTTCTCCGCATTTCTATTCAGTACCTTTCAACAATTACCCGATCTACCCATCTAGCGATCAGCGTATTTCTGTAGTCCCACATTTGAAAATCTTTTATTCTGTTCCTGTCTGAACTGCTTACAATTCACATTGCACTTCTGTACACGTCTAAACTTCATCAGAGAAACAGTTCCAAAAACTTAAATTTATTTCGGAAGTTAACAAATTACTCTTTTTAAGAAGCACTTTTCTTGTAACTGCAAGTCTGCCTATTATATCTTGTCTACTTCGGACATCCTCTTACTTTATTGTCCACAAATAAAAGCTCATCCACTACCTTTACAGTGTTTCTTTTTTAATCTAATTCCATCCACATCACCTGACTTAGTGTGACTGCACCTCATTAACCTTGTTCTCCTTTTAGTAATATTATACTTATACACCTCTCCGACGGCAAGGTAGAGTCCGTGGCTTGTATTTTAGGCGTCACCGTACTGAACATCTCATAGTACATTTATATCCCTCTGAGGTTTGCAGTGAGAAAGTCTCTAAACTTAGTTGTCAAGAAGCTCTAGCACACCTACTCTCCAATTTCACGCGTAGTCAGTATGAAATCATCATCATCGTTTTCATAATCATCATTATGGTCATAATCATCATCATAATCATCATTATAATCATTAGTACTCTTATCTACTGATCTATGTTGCTGTGTCATGTTTTATACCTTTATTAGCTCATCGAGTCAGTCTTCCCCTTTGCGTCAGAATCCAACAAAGCACTTCTTTCATGCATCTTCTATCCATTTGCCCAGTTACATGTCCCACTGAACTCCATTTCCTTTGGAGTCATATAAATCAAGTATTAACGAAATTAAATGGAGGAGAACAGTAAAACAAAAGTACTGACTTGTTCATTCATTTATCCATTCCTCATGTTCTGCAGATACCAAACAGTAGTAGATGCTACAGGAATTTGGAGCGAGTTAAGGATTACAATAACAAAAGAGAAATAAATCATAGGAACTTAATCTGGTTGCTATATTAACAATAAACTATAACTATACTGCTTAATGCTTTTAATGTTTATGTCAGCTAAATTTAATCAAGAAAAGCTAGGAAGAAAGATTCTGCTTTTTAAATGAACTACTATCTTCTCTCTTGTATTATAGATGCTGATTATCTCCTATTTTTAGCTTCAAACTTACCTGATAACAAAGACGTAGCTACGTGTATAAAAATTGAGTAGGGAATAGTGTTCACCTGTACATTTTTCATACTTCCGCCTCTAGCCATTCCTTTAACAGAAGTTCGTGTGTTATCTGTTAAACTGTAAGTGACTTCGGCAGTAGCAGTGGACATTAAAGTTCCATTTGAAATTTCTCTGATTAACAATTCATCTCAAGCTGATGTAATTTCCACGACACTATGTTCTAGCCACAAGATGTCAAAATGAACCAAGTGTACAAACTTCAACTAATGTTATCGATACTACTTATAAAAGGACTGTATCGTGTAAAAATTACGATAATTATTTCATTATTTCTGTAATAATTTAATTTCTTTGTGAATTAAAACTATTATCAGAGAACTACATTCATGGTCAACGACAATTATAATCCTTTTTTTTATCTGTGATAATTGTGGTTCAATTGTTCTTCCTGTGCTAACCGATGAACAGTTCGGACGTGAGACGTGTAAGGTCTGTAAAGAGAAAACCTGTAACTATATATTGCTAAAATTATTTGAAAATAGAGTGGCTTTTGTCTAGACGTGGATTTGTATTTATTTCAATTGCAATCCAATCTAATTAATGTTTTTAAGAGTTAATTTTCGCCTCCGCAATTAGGAGCGCAGCCATTAGCGCTAGTAACTTACAGCAGAGTTTACTAGTAGCTCGTATAAAAAATATGACGGTATTTATCACTGAAAATGATTTTAAATGCTAAAGAATAGAGATAAAAGGCTTAAAGAGTTTTATCGAAATATATTACCTTGATATAAAATAAATCGAGAATAACAATAGACAAATTGACTATCGTCTTTCTGCCGCCATCTTAGCAAAAATATCTCCGCGGCATTTTTGAATCGAGAATTTTAACAAACATAAATGTTGTTATATATAAATGAAGGGAAATAAATGTGCACCGATGGTCCCGAATCTACCTTAAAAAACACAATTCAAGTCAGATTGAATCTTTAAAAATAGTGTTCACAGCTCGTTACGTAATATCTATTTCTTATTTGCTGACGTATGAAGCCTTATTATTTCTGACGATTTACATGAAATATTTCAATAGGAGACATACGTCAGTGTTGTGTGCGGGCAGTATTTTGTGACTAAATGTTCCTTTTGCTAGAGGAAAGTGCTTCCATCTTAAGTAACAGTTGTGTAAAATCTGATAAATGATGTGCAATTTAGTGCCACTCAAACGACTTTGCAGACAACATTTCTACACAACGTAAAGTGGAGATTTCTTTAGCAGAGTGACAAATATTACCCGGGATAATCATTTTGGAGATCAAACGAATTGTTACGCTGACAATAGGTAACTGGTTTTATATATATATATATATATATATATATATATATATATATATATATATAATCTACCTGAGATATCATTTATAAATAATTAAAGTCACTAAATACTATAAACCGGTTCCATCACACTGAGATACACTGTACCTCAAGCTGACAGAATGGACTGCGAGCACAATAATAAAGATATCTTTCTGAAACTTGGCTGAATTACGCCTTGGGCCTGTCTGCAAGGATTAATAGGCAAATTTTTATTTTGATTTATTCATTAGTTATTGCAGAAGAAGGTGACGGAAAATACAAGAGAAAACTACATTCTTGTTTAAAACGTCAGCCATTTTTTTACCTTTTCTCCTAATTTCAAGAAATTATGCTATTACTTCGTTGCAATACATTGTAGATTAATAAAATTGTATGTTTTTTGATTTCAGATAATATTTACAGATACAGGAATTTCGTCTTGGACACACCTTGTTTTCTACTGAGCAACTTTCACTCCTCAAATGAGGCTTAATGATGACTGAATTTCTGAAAAAAGAATAAGAAAACATTGGCCAAGAATCAATAAATAATGTGCAGAAAGATGTACGTTGATTGTTCGTTAGTTTCTACAAAAAAAAATCGTAAGAATTGCTTATTCTGTGGGCTGACAGGAGAATGTGCCGTTAATGATGACCTCTCTCCAAAATCAATAGAGACCAAAGGAAATAATATTACTCCGCGACCAGACTGTCCCCAGGAATGATTCGTCACAGAAACATACACGTAACGCAGCCTAAATTCTTTCTGCATCTTAAATATATTACTATTGATTGTGACCTAGTAATATAACGTTTTCACGGAACGCAATAGCGAGGTGACGAAGCAGCTGCTATCAAGAAACTCTAGACGCAAACTTGCCTTCCATAATCTGAAGATAATTTACTATTTGTAAGAAACGCTTTACATCTGAACTATTAGGTGAGAGCAGAAGTGCCTCCAATTGAAATCTCGATAGAATTAAAGCGCTGTAATTACCTCTCCACAAACATTAGTGCAAGCCTCATGGTTACCCAACACCACCATCTTGAAAAAACAGCTTCCATTTAAATAAAATTGATAAAGTGAACGAAACAGCTATAAAATCACGAGATTTTCTTTTAACTTCATTGTTATTAATTGGTCGTAGCCTCTACTGTCACATTTCTACTCATTCCATAACATCGCCTAAGCAACACCATTGCTTCAGTATAGCTCGGCAGGTCGTAAAATAAAGAGACACATTACCTTGTGTTGCAGAATAGGCACACAGAACGGAGCTGTATATGTTTTTCATAATCATTTCGTCAATACATGTCCATTGCTGCCTTAATGTGTGACTCTCACTCTTTCTTCCAGTATGTGTTAACGTAGTCACTCACTTTAGTACACCACCAGTACACCGTAGGTTTCTTAAACAATCCAAATTTCATGCAAATAAAACAGCTTCTAAAGTCTAATTACAAATCAGTTACTATGTTAAATTTATGCCTTTGAGCAATTAAGCGAGAAAAAGCTTAGGAAGGATGTATAATTGTGCTTTAAGTCTGTTCGAGATTGAGAAGTTCTATTATTAATGAAACACTCGATAAATCTGGTTGACTTTCGCTTTATTTGAAGAAAAAGCTAGTTTTCCTCACATCTTAATGCTTATGACGTCACATCGCCTGAACTATGGGTCGGACAATGATACAATCCTGCAGGTACATTCAATGATGTATTACATACTTTCTGCAAAGTAGAGTCAGTAGTAAAGAGGTAATAAATTATAATGTTCTGATGTTCAAGTTTGACTGCATGAACAGCGAAAACTTCTTTCCTTTCATCATTTTGTGGCAAGTATCTGCACGCTAAATTCCGTAACGATTTCAAATTACATGTAATCTCTGTTGGAAGCCGCTAAACGCTGTCGTGTTCTAACATTGTATGCATGAAGTGCGCGTATTCGTGTGCAGTGAACTACTCGGCCTCAAGTTAAATACACCAGTTTCTAACTAATATTTGTCGTACCGTGTTAAACTTTTAATTTAAGGTTCTATCTCTCACTGAATAGTTCATTACAGCATTTAAAATTTTATGCAAAATACTGAAAACAGAATTTTTGTTACTCCTGCGCTGCAACTGCTACCAGGTTCAGGATTCTGATGTTCCAGGCTCCGTGATAGCTCTGGCAATATATACGAGGGTCGGAACTTTAATAGTGGCAACTATTTATTTACACCTCGTACAAAATAGATATATGTTTCAAAGTTTTACTGACCATCAAAGTAGTCACCAGCATTGTGTATAACCCATGTCCAGTGATGTGGAAGTCAGAGGATACTTTTTGCAGTGCCATTTGTGTTGACAGTTCGAGCGGCGCCGTCTATTGCCCGACGAATTTGTAGCAGTCCTGAAGCGAATGCCGTGAAGTGTTACCTTCAGTTTAGAAATCGAGCTGAAATCACGACGGCTTAAGTCAGGGGTGTGCAGTAGGTGTTATAGTACTTAGCAGCCACGTCAGTCAAACAAATCAGTAACAGCTTGCATTGTACGTGCTTGAGCATTCTCCTGTAAAACGATGGTCAGGTCCTGCAGAAAGTGTCATCACTTCTGTCTCTCCGGTGTTCATTTTTGGAACACAACCTACGACCAGCTTACAGACAGAAGTGATGACAACCGTACAGTTCAAACGACCTGACACAAACCATTCAGAAGTTATGACGATTTTAATTTATTTAGTTCAATAATTATCATCCTGTTTATCGAAAGTCGTCCTATCGTCCCTGCTATCAACGATGGAGGAAGTGAAATCACAATGAAACAGTCGCTATCGGAGTTCAAGGTGATGGATGGACTCATCTCACATTAATATTCATCAATAAGTTGATAGTGTATATATAAATGCATTAACATCACTTCGTAGGTGATACAGTCTTTTGACTGCTTGTGGTACACACAAATATAAAACAGGAAACACTCTCCTGGGTGTGTAAGTATCGCATCGTACACTGTGAATTTCGGCCACGGCAGATCTTATTCCATTCGGTCCTGGCGAGACCATTCCGCACCGTGTTTCTGAAGGGAACTGCCTTCCTAAGCACCAGCAGCAGTTTATGTGGACAGGAAGCGGCAACGACGGCGGCTGCCTGTACTGAGTTCGCTAATACCTGCTGGACGCAGTAAAAGAAATCGTAACGGTGGGCTCCACGTGCGCTGCTGACTGGCTGATACCGGCCTCTCGTGATCCCCTCCCGTCCTCCCCCCACCCCTCCTGAACCCCCCTCCGACAGGGGGCGGAAAATTCCTGAGCACCCGGCCAGATAAGAGGATTTGGAGCCATCAATAGCGGACAAGCCAATAGGAAGGGAACGCCAATAAGTTGTTCTTGAGCCAATATCCTTGTTTATTACGGGCGGGTAGTATCGCGCGCCCCGTATCGCAGGCCTTTATCTACTGCCACCTATTTCTCGAGTGACTGAGCAATAAGGCCCTGCTCATCGTAAGTCTCCCGCCAGGCGCGCGACCTTCGCGGCGGCTCTGACCCTGAACTCGTGTACGGCGCGGTCCGTAATGACCACGTTGTCGACCGTACCTTAAGCCCTTCTGTAAAGGAAAAATGTGGGCAAGGGCTGTACCAACACTGTTGTCACCTGTCGTGCAAACTGCGGCCTCTACATTCACCGAAAATGCCTTAACTTATCTCTGGAATAGACCTTTTAAGCCAACTACTCTTTTCGTATACTGCTCTGAGTATAAGAAAGTCCGAGGGTGGAATTTTAATAGCAGCAACTATTTTTTACAACCTAAACAAAAGAGATAAATCTTCCCATTGTGTGTAGCCCGTTGCCAACGAAATGCAACTCGTAAGATACCGTTAGCAGTGCCCCTTGCGTTGACAGTTCGAGTGGAGCTATTTATTGCGACGATTCCCTCTAACAGTTCTTAAGCGAATTCCCTCAAGTGCATCCTTCATCTCCGGAATGAAGGTAAAGTCACAATCGTTTAAGTCCGTTGAGTTGGTTAGATGGTACAGTACTTCCCGGCCAAATCGATCGAACAACTCAGTCAGCAACTTGCGACATATGCGCGAGGATTATCCTGCAAAATGCTGGGAGGGTTCCGCAATAAGTTTCACCCGTTCCTCCTCTAAGACATTCGTTTTTGGAACACAGCCTGCCACCCGTTTAGTGAAAGAAGTGACATTTTCTGCAGGAGTCGCCCATTATTTTGCACAATAATCTTCCTCGGGCGCATATAGCGGAAACTGTGAATCGTTTGTTAGATCGATGGGGCTGGGAAGTGCTGTACCACCCGCTAAACTCCCCACACGTACGAGCTAGTGGCTTTGATTCCTAAAATGGAGGAAGCACTTCATGACATTCACTTCAGAACTGTTGCAAATATTCCTCTGGTAATAATGTCGTGAGACGAGGGTCTCCCGTCAGGTAGACCGCTCGCCTGGTGCAAGTCTTTCGATTTGACGCCACTTCGGCGACTTGCGCGTCGATGGGAATGAAATGATGAGGATTAGAACAACACAACACTCAGTCCCTGAGCGGAGAAAATCTCCGACCCAGCCGGCAATCGAACCCGGGCCCTTAGGATTGACAGTCTGTCGCGCTGACCACTCAGCTACCGGGTGAGGACCCTCTGGTAATAGAATGCTCCTCTCAAATCATCGACACAACTGGCGCTGCTGAGGGTCTCCTACGATTCCTACATCGTTGGCGATGGGTTATACACAGTGAGTACTTTGAAGGGCAGTAACACTGTGACACATATGTCTATTTGGTATCGGTGTAAACAAATAATTACCACTACTAAATTTTCAACTCTCGCATACCTTCAGGAAAATGCCCTGAATAAGTGCTACTTCCTGAAAAAAAATTTATCCTAAGAAATGCTTTATAATGCAATCTGACCGTGTTTTAAAAGACATTTTCAATTCCCGGGTTCGATTCCCGGCGGGGTCAGGGATTTTCTCTGCCTCGTGATGACTGGGTGTTGTGTGATGTCCTTAGGTTAGTTAGGTTTAAGTAGTTCTAAGTTCTAGGGGACTGATGACCATAGATGTTAAGTCCCATAGTGCTCAGAGCCATTTAGACATATTCAAGCGCAGTTAGTGCTTACTTTGCATAACGATAAAAACTGAGTACTTCAATGAATTCTTTGATCGCAGCTACTCCTACTAAGTCCATACGCTGGTTCGAACGTATAGATGATAACCTTGTAGGTGAATAATGTTCAGCGAACATGCATGGTTCTGTCTCATGAGCCAACACTTTTCTACAAAAAAACCTGATATATGAAGATCCAAAAGCAACCACGTTCAAGAACGTGTGTTGGCAGCAAGCCGTCCCGGAGTCTCCACGCCGTTTCTTACCTTAGAAAACTTTAATCATGTAAAGAATACCAAAAGGTTTCTGGTGATCTCAGTTTCGAAAAAGTTTATGCTCAACGCAGCTTGGGCTCGCATTGACTAGCATTTCTATTGAAGACAGAATACGGATGAGAGTTCTTACTCGAAGTACCGAACCCAAAATTCATACACTGCCACGTAAGCAGTCGTGTCTTTAAACATGAAATCAGTGACGGTAGAACGTAAATAAATCACACAATCTTAAGTTCAATTGGTCATTATTTCGAATCAAAGCTTAACAGCCGATACAAGAAAGACTTTAGGCGTCCGTACATGGTATACTGTGCCACCACATAAGAAAGGGCTGGACAAAGAAGACATCTAGATACATTAGAAAATTATGGAATGATTTAAATAAACGGCAACGTGCTACACTCAACACACCTACTGTTCGAATGGATTGATGAAAACTCGATTCTGTATCACGTTGTCGAAAACTATACGTCTCACTGAGCAAAGAGCGTTAAGTTTGAACATCACTAAAGCCACACTGAAGGTATGAAAATTCGGAATGTTAGTATTACCTCAAATATCAAAATGCCAGTCGCAATCTCAGCATTCTTTTGTAGTTCGTTGAATGAGAACGGTCATCAGAAAGCAGCTTCAAAGCAAGTTAACGCCACCAGTTGTTGATAGCAAAAACGAGGAGTTTATATCTGTGACATCTGTGACGGGAAAGCGAAAAATGTTAAACAAGGCATACTAATTCATCCATTACTTACAGGTAAATCTTTAATTCTTGCTATATTAAAATTATGAGAAAATATTATTATAGCGTTTATTGTAGAATATTTGAAGACAAGCAGCTGTATGTGTATGTGTGAAGTTATGGTCTATAGCAGATGACACAAGTATTGCAAAAATAGTATGTCGAGTGTATTTCTAGAAAGATCTGCTAATGATATTTTCATGGATATTAATAAATGGTTTAAAGCCAACTCACTGAGGTTCACAGTCTTTAATTCCTGGGATTACAACTTGATAATAAATTCAGTTGGGAGGAACACACTACAGAATTGCAGAAACGCCTTAACAAATCTGTATTTGCAATTCGAGTGTTAGCTGACATAGGCGACATAAAAATGAAAAAGCTTGCATACTTTGCCTACTTTCATTCTATAATGTCATACCATATAATATTTTGGGGTAACTCTTCAAGTGAAACAAAAGTTTTCAGAGTCCAAAAGCGTCTAATACATATTATTTGTGGAGTAAATTGACGGACGTCATGTAGAAATCTCTTCAAACAACTGGGTATAATAACTACTACCTCTCAGTATATTTACTCCTTAATGAAATTTGTCCTAAATAATATATCTCTTTTTCCAACAAACAGCTCAGTTCATACATACAACACCAGGAACAAAAGTGATATGCACAACGACTTAAAAGCACTTACTTTAGTTCAAAAAGGGGTCCACTACTCAGGAACACTCATCTTCAATAATTTGCCAGCAAACATAAAAAATTTAGTTACAAATAAAGATCAGTTTAAAAGGAGTCTGAAAGACTTACTAGTGGCCAACTCCTTCTACTCCATTGACAAATTTTTTTAACAGAAACAAATGATGTATTGTATATATTCATACTATTAGTGTTGTTATTTCTGCTATAAAAAAAATTGACATGTTCCACATCCACGAGATCTCCTCAGCACGGATCTATGGAACGAAAAACTAATCTAATCTAATCTTGTTCTTGTGCTCTGTTGTGCCACATATGGATATATTCAGCAAAAATGGACAAATTTCGGTACATATCTTCTCTGACACACCAGACAAAAGTGCTCAGGACACAGCAAAGGAATCTCTAATTAAAAAATAGTGTAGATGTAATTGTAAATGGGCTGATGATTGCAGCATGCTGCCGAAGCATAGTGTGCCAATAAATACTGGTAAATAAAGGCTACTAAAACTGAAAAATTATTTTGAAAATTTTATGGGACAGTCGCAGTCTGCATAATTACTTTTTGAAAATTGGAAATTTGTGATAAGGTCTGATGGGACCCAATTGCGGAGGTCATCGGTCCCTAAGCTTACGCTCTACTTAACCTAACTTTAACTAACTTACGCTAAAGACGACACACACACCCATGCCCGAGGGAGGACTCGAACTTCCGGCGGGGGAAGCCGCGCAGACCATGACAAGACGCCCCAGACCGCTCGGCTACCCTGCGCGGCTAATTACTTTTTACTTCCTCCTATTTTGTTTATATGTTTTGTATATGTATTTGTGAAATAACTCTGCAAACAATGTACTAGTGCTCTTACTTTAAATTTTCGCATTTAGATGAGCGTATCGTATCCTAAAACCTCATATCTATTGCTGGACTAAATTTATTCGTGTGATATTTTTGTACTTTGGATGTTTTCTTGTCTCTCGGTGTTTCGTGTTTCGTCGTCTCTGTCTCGTTAGGTGCGGATGCCATTCTGCTGTGCTCATGATAAAGATTATTTTGTAAATGGTCATTACGTTTTCTTAATACAATATGACGTTGCAGTTATCCTGCCTGTTATTTCTAACAAAAACCATGTCACATTTATGTGATTCATAATTTCCAGCAACTCACATTTCTCATGAAATTCGTCTTTTATGTACTATCTGGAAACAAAATACTGGGTTACACAATGAAGTGCTTTCAAAATGTGTGTAACCAATGGATTACTGTGAGATACACCGCCAGTTAGAACACAATATAAGGACTCTTCAAGTCCTCGTATAATGATTATTGCAAAACATTCTTGGTCGCGAGCAGCATCATCAATGAAAGAGTTAAATTAACGCGACTCATTTCGGCACCACTCTGCGTTTCTAATGTTTCTTATATTTATAACAGCACTAGATCTGTACAGAAAATAATCAGACTCGTTGCGAAAAACGATTTTATTCGTTGTCTCCTAAATAACGGCCTCACTTGTCCCAGAAGTGCCTCCATTTCGCTATGCAGTCCTGGAAAGCTTCTTCTTGAGTATCCTTCAGTTCACGTGCCGAATTCTAGTTAGTCTCAATAACAATGTCGAAATGAAATTGCCTCAGCACTGATTTTAATTTTAAAACAAGGAAAAGTCATGTGGATCGGTGTCCCGAGGGTAGAGGAGTGGTGGAAGGCAAATATCCCATTTTTGGCACAAGACACGTGAGCTGACAGAGCTGAGCGGGCAGACGCATTGTCAGGGTGAAAGAACACAGAACTGTTTTGTAACCAACGGTGCGAATTTTCTCCCCCAAAACCTTCAAAACACCTGTACAATAACGACGTGTAATACTTTGACGTTGAGGTTAGAGTTTTAAACACATAATTCCATCGGTTTAAAAAGCTGCGGTCATAACTACAACAGTGGATGAAGACCGTCGTTCTTTTTTTTCTATCGGGAGTAGTGACCTTTTGCTACCCCTCTATTCTGATTTCACCTTTGTAGCTATGTATCTATAAGCCCAATCCTCGTCTTCCGTGATGATCCTTGCATCAGTTTTCCATCATACATTTATCACGGCTTATATTTTATAGACGTTCACACAGTATTTTCTCTGTTCTTGGATTAATGAAGAAATTATGCTGTGACCCAAAACATGTGCACTTTTTCGGTTAACATCTTGAGTTGAACCATTTGTGATTCCGGCGTATTCTGATTCCTGCCTGACAGTTAGCGACTGGTGCACACTAAACACTTGATTTTCCGAGTGTGAGAATCTCTAACTGGAGTCAAAACTTTTTCTGGTTGGATCATCTTCAATTATTTCACGATCATTTATGAAATGGGAAAATCATTCTTTAACACGGCGTTCGACCTAGAGAATCCCTATGTAAATATGCTTCCAAAGTTCAGACGTTTACATAAATGTTTTCAGCACTCCCACGCAATTCTTTTACTGTAACGTTTCAGCATTTCCAAGCAAATTTTTTCATTAGATAGTTGATGTTAATAATCAGACACTCCAATATTCGCTTGTAACCTGACTACCTAAAGGCAATAGAGGTTTAGGCAATCAAATATATAACTACGTGACGTCACTTGGGTGTGGTACCGTAAAGTGAATAGAAACTGTGTTTAAGTGTACTTCTGTTTTCAACCTTTCCATATCGACTGAATGTTTTTGGATAAATTCTAATTCTTTGTACGATATAAAACAGCAAGTACTTAGTTTAGCATTTTAAAAGCCTTTTGAAACATAAAAAGCTATTTACGTCTTCCTGGTCACTTCTTGTATTCGTTCTAGTATCACCTATAATGTTAAGATTACTTCCGTAATCCCTCTGCCTACCTACAAGGGAAGTGCTGTCCGTCTTAGATCAAGGAGTACCATAATGATGCTTTAACTTCGATTTTGTCAGTAACAGGCGATACGTATTAATTGTATATGAAGATGGTATCTGTTCTTTCGGACATGGCCGAAAGCACAGATATCTGGCCGAAAGCACAGATATCTTCTTCATATAGTTAAGGCTTTCATGGGATGGGTTCCTGTAGTCATGTCCTAGTTCATGAACCACGGGCAACGTATGAGTGGCCCGACAGTCGGGATACCAGTTACTTTGGAATAAGGCTGGGCATCTCGGACATATTCTGAGTCGTGGTCACCTTTGTGCTCATACGGCAAAGACTACCAAATCCACCGGTTAGTCCCTCAACCGTTAGGGGTAAAACCCAATGGGACTCGGGGCAAGTAAGGCTAGCAACCTGCTCCCCTGGTACTTTAAATATGATGCTGGCAACAATCAGAGCAAAATGCCTCGGACCTTTGGAGGTGACGGAGTCCCACCTCTAAGTGACAAACCAGGGACTCCTAAGATACGACTTGGTAAACAAATGGTAATGAGATGGGGAGCTATTAATATCAATGGGGGCTACTCTTGGAAGAAGGTAGAGCTGGCAGAGGCTGCAATTAAGATGGGACTGGACGTTTTAGCTGTTAGTGACATTCGGGTAAGGGGTGAGAAAGAAGAGGAAGTGGGAGAATACAAGGTCTACCTGTCAGGAGTCAAAGCAGGAATAGCACAATTGGATGTAGGGCTTTACATCAGGAGAGAAATGGAACTCAGCGTAGTTGCAACAAGGTATGTAAACGAACGACTGATGTGGATAGATTTGAAAGTGTCTAGCAAGAAAATTAGGATTGTGTCAGTATATTCGCATTGTGAAAGGACAGATCAAGATAAGATGGATAGTTTTTATGAGGCACTCAGTGATGTAGTTGTTAGAGTAAAGGACAAGGGCAGTGTTCTGCTCATGGGTGATTTTAATGCCTGGATTGGAAATCGAACAGAAGTGTATGAAAAGGTTATGGGTAAATTTGGTGAGGATATGGAGGCCAACAGGAACGGGAAACAACTCTTGGATTTCTGTGCCAGTATGGGCTTAGTAATCACAAACTCCTTTTTTTAAACATAAGAACATTCACCGGAATACTTGGGAAGGCAGGGGAACCAGATCTGTCATTGACTATATAATAACAGATCAGGAATTCAGGAAGTCTGTGAGGGACACACGTGTATTCAGGGGATTCTTTGATGACACTGATCATTATTTAATCTGTAGTGAAATTGGGATTGTGAGGCCGAAAGTGCAGGAGATCAAGTCCATATGTAGGAGGATAAGAGTGGAGAAACTTCAGGATAATGAAATCAGGCACAAGTACATAACAGCGATCTCAGAAAGGTACCAGTTAGTTGAATGTAGTCAATTACAGTCATTGGAAAAGGAATGGACAAGGTATAGGGACACAGTACTAGAAGTGGCTAAAGAATGTCTTGGAACAGTAGTGTGTAAAAGTAGGATGACGCTAACAGCTTGGTGGAATGACACAGTCAAGGCAGCCTGTAAAAAGAAAAAGAAGGCATATCAAAAATGGCTGCATACTAGAACTCAGGTAGACAGAGAAAGTTATGTTGAAGAAAGGAACAAAGCCAAACAGATAATTGCAGCATCCAAGAAGAAATCATGGGAAGACTTTGGAAACAGGTTCGAGACTATGGCTCAAGCTGCTGGAAAACCATTCTGGAGTGTAATTAGCAGTCTTCGAAAGGGAGGTAAGAAGGAAATGACAAGTATTTTGGACAGGTCAGGAAAACTGCTGGTGAATCCTGTGGATGCCTTGGGCAGATGGAGGGAATATTTTGAAGAGTTGCTCAATGTAGGTGAAAATACGATCAGTAATGTTTCAGATATCGAAGTAGAATGGGATAGGAATGATGATGGCAGTAGGATCACATTTGAGGAAGTGGAGAAAATGGTTAATAGATTGCAGTGCAATAAAGCAGCTTGGGTGGATGAAATTAAGTCGGAACTCATCAAATACAGTGGAATGTCAGGTCTTAAATGGCTACACAGGATACTTGTAATGGCCTGGGAGTCGGGACAAAAGCAGTAATCACATCAATCTTTAAACATGGAAACAGAAAAGATTGTAACAACTACAGAGGTATCTCTTTAATCAGCGTTGTGGGTAAAATCTTCTCAGGTATTATTGAAAGTAAAGTGCGAGTGTTAGTTGAGGACCAATTGGATGAAAATCAGTGTGGGTTTAGGCCCCTTAGAGGTTGTCAGGACCAGATCTTTAACTTACGACAAATAATGGAGAAGTGTTGTGAGTGGAACAGGGAATTGTATCTATGCTTTATTGATCTAGAAAAGACATATGACCGGGTTCCTAGGAGGAAGTTATTGTCTGTTCTACGAGATTATGGAATAGGAGGCAAATTTTTGCAAGCAAATAAAGGTCTTTACATAGATAGTCAGGCAGCAGTTAGAGTTGACGGTAAATTATGTTCATGGTTCAGAGTAGTTTCAGGAGTAAGACAAGGCTGCAACCTGTCTCCACTGTTGTTCATATTATTTATGGATCATATGTTGAAAGCAATAGACTGGCTGGGTGAGATTAAGAAATGTGAACACAAAATAAGCAGTCTTGCATATGCAGATGACTTAGTTGTGATGGCAGATTCGATTGAAAGTTTGCAAAGTAATATTTCGGAGCTAGATCAGAAATGTAAGGACTATGGTATGAAGATTAGCATCTCCACAATGGAAGTAATGTCAGTGGGAAAGAAATATAAACGGATTCAGTGCCAAATAGGAGGAACAAAGTTAGAACAGGTGGACGGTTTCAGGTACTTAGGATGCATATTCTCACAGGATGGCAACCTAGTGAAAGAACTGGAAGCGAGGTGTAGCAAAGCTAATGCAGTGAGCGCTCAGCTACGATCTACTCTCTTCTGCAAGAAGGAAGTCAGTACCAAGACTAAGTTATCTGTGCACCGTTCAATCTTTCGACCAGCTTTGTTGAATGGGAGCGAAAGCTGGGTGGATTCAGGTTACCTTATCAACGAGGTTAAGGTTACGGATATGAAAGAAGCTAGGATGATTGCAGGTACTAGTAGATGGGAACAATGGCAGGAGGGTGTCCACAATGAGGAAATCAAAGAAAAACTGGGAATGAACTCTATAGATGTAGCAGTCAGGGCGAACAGGCTTAGATGATGTGGTCATGTTACACGCATGGGAGAAGCAAGGTTACCCAAGAGACTCATGGGTTCAGCAGTAGAGGGTAGGAGGAGTCGGGGCAGACCGAGGAGAAAGTACCTGGATTCGGTTAGGAATGATTTTGAAGTAATAGGTTTAACATCAGAAGAGGCACCAATGTTAGCACTGAATAGGGGATCATGGAGGAATTTTATAAGGGGGCTATGCTCCAGACTGAACGCTGAAAGGCATAATCAGTCTTAAATGATGATGATGATGATGATAGTTAAGGCTAACCGGCCATTGACCATTTTCTTCTGTGCGGATGCACACGTATTGTGCGAACTCTTACGGGACTCGGTAAGATTGTCTGCCGCGAGTAATGAGTGTAATGGGCAGGGGCACTACGAATGTAGTGTGTGGACATTACATTGGGAATGTGAGTCTCACGGGGAGCGTGCAAGAGATAAGTCCCTGCAGTAGCATTATCCTCTGTGCCCTCGGGGGCTCAGTTGGATAGAGCGTCTACCATGTCAGCAGGAGACCCCGTGTTCGAGTTCCGGTCGGGTCACATATTTTCAGCTGTCGCCGTTGATGTATATAACGCCTGTCGACCACGTAGGGTCTTGATTTAATTATCATTTCATGTATTAATTGTGGTTGACAACATCAAAGAGCTCAAATCGACTACACGGCTAGAGATTTGCTACAAGGTTTAGAATTACCTTACATTGTGCTTTGGTTACATTACTCGACTCAAATTGCTTGCTTCAATTAATCACAAGCGCAACTAAATTACTTTATAGAATCATATAACCAGAAACAAAGAGTTAATCAGAAAATGGCCAAAGAAATAAATTCTCAGGCTCGGTAGTGTAAGCATACGAGCAAGAGGAAGCCAACTTTGAATTCAAAAATAATTACATAAAACATTTAGCAAATTAATTAAAAATGGAAATTCGTGAAATTAAATCATTACAACACTGTATTCAACAAATTATTCGAGTTGCAAAAGCAACCAGCTACAGGCCCTCACTGAAGGCCAACACCGGCTGTCTGTGATCGGCTTTACACAATAGTTTACAACACAATGGGCAGGAATTTCTAAAACACATATAAAATAAGACAGTTACCACACACGAAATATATCTATAAAACACTCAGTTAACATAAAACCCGCTTTAAAAGATAACCCACAAGAGGTAGTGGCCATAAGAGAGTTGTAATCAACAAATGGATAAATAACAAACATCGCTTGAGCCTTCACATATTGCTCAGATGTTCAGAAAGTAGCACGAGCTTATAAAAATTGTCTGTACAACGAATGAAACTTTAAACCAAGTCGGCGAGTGCAGCAATTAAAATTAACGGCTCAGTCTGGAATTTTAAACAGCTGCACTAACTTTTAGCCGCTCTATTCTCAAATAAATTTACGAGTACGCACAGTTGTGAATTAAATAAGCCAGAATATACTTTAAATTAATAGCAGACAAATAAAGCTGCACGCGGCTTGACACTGCTAATTTGCTACTTCAAAAGGAACAGTAAAATGTTTCAAAACCAATAACGCTGCAAAAGCGGCACAATGGGGTTCCATTACATTACACGGAAGCAAGTGCCTAAGCACCCATTATACCTAAAGCGTACCACTGATAATGTTAAGGGAGAGCACCACCTTCTACCGGTTATCTCATGTCGAAGGCAAGAAATCATTTACATGTCAACAGGTCGATGGTCACTGTTACCAAAATGCAGCGATACAGCCTCCACAAATACATGCCTCCCATGGGCCAGTTACTCAACAACTGCGAATGCTCGACAACCATGAAGACAGGATTTAGCAAACGCCTCCATTTATTCAAACTGAATCCAATAAACTCGTTTTACTTTGGATCGTGAACTCCAGCGCACACAGCGTCTCTATCGGCCGGCCCCGTTTAAGGTCACACTCGCATAGACACGGAGTACACCGTACCTCCGTACAGGTCTCACACCATAATCGGTCTCCTGTGACTTCATCAAGACAAATAAAAGCATCCGCGACTGGCCAAAACTTCAGTAGAAGCACAAGCAAGAGCACGCTGACAGACAATCTCCGACCGGGCCAATGTACCAACTTTGATGCTGCCTCTGGGTCACGGAGTCCCGGATTTGATTTGTGGCGGGGTCGGTGATTTTCTCCGATCATTTCATCATCACTCAGGAACAGTGGCGAGACTGGACACTGAAAAGACTGGGAATTTGTACGGGCGATGACAACCACGCAGTTGGGCGCCCCATAAACCTCTTATCATCATCATGTACCAACTTTAACCCTTCAATAATTAAAATTTATGTTGCATATATTTGGAAAATAAAAGGTGTGACGTCGGCGGTGATGGTCGTCCCAGTCGGTATGACGTGGAACGGCGTCCGTCGCTCACGACTACGCCACCCTGTAACTAGTAAGGAAACACAAACTCCTCGAGTGGTTTGGTCATATTTCAGATACCGTCTTTCGTGATTAATGTCAATATTTCGATAGAGCAGCGCGTCAGAATGTGTAGCCGCTCTTGCTTCTTCACTGATAAACGCGGCAATTGTTCCCATCGATGACGCGATGACTCCTTTGAGCTGAAATGATGACCACAAGTTTCCTTTTGTTGTGAGTCCGCGACAGACGTCCAGCTTGCGCGAACTGGCTAACTGTGTTCTTCTTTTTATTATGCCCGGTTAGACAATGGATGTTGAATATTAATAATATAAAGTCTTGAATCTTCAATTCATCACCCAAGTCGTGGCCATATTATGGAATTGCGGGGATGTTAAGTTAATAAATTGTTGTTCCGTCGTCAAGACGTCGCTATGTCGCGTGTTCAATAACTACACGACGTAATTCCAGAGATAACATAGCAATGTTCAGAATGCGTCGTAATCTTGGGACAAATCGATGACTATCGACTGTTAAATAACCGTGAATTCACTTTTCACTTCATAATATTCTAATAGTCAATTAACTGTCACTAATACACACGATAATGTCTATTCACTTATGTAGGCGACACGAAGAATTAAAGTTTGAATCCAATTTTATTGTTTCTTGTAATTAATTGTACCTACGCTGAGCACGCACACCGATTTCTCATTTAGGGAATTGCTTCCGTTTGCATCAGTAATCCTGTCGTTGACGACAACTTCAGACAACTTGGCGCAATTACCTAATCAAGACTAATAATTGTTTTTCTGTCGGCGTTCTCTCATTTTCAATGTCCTTGAATGTTCGTACTTATTCAGTATCACGAAGACTAAATCCCATCACAAATCTCACACGATTTAATTTCGTCGCGAATCTCCGTATCCCGTTATCTTGCTAACGGTAAAGATAACTTTGCTTTAGTATGACTTCTGAATAATACTCCAGTCTATATCGCAAAACTTTCAAACTTCCGATTAGCTTAAAACAATCTAGCAGCGCTTACATGCATGCTACTGTCGCAATAGTACTAGAGAGCGACTAGATAGCAACTGAAGCTAACATTTCTTTTTTAAAGTTGCATTGTAGTCACTTCGAACTTATTTTTCGGTGCGGCTACAGCTCTCTTCTATGGTAAATGTTATATTTGGCCAACTTACCATCTGGGCTTTAAACTTCGTTATTAATTATTTTGCAATTCTTTCTATGATGTTTTTATTGCGTATCCTATCATATTCTTTCATTCAGTCTCTATTTCATGATATATATTATTATTCACATGACATTCCTGTTGATCAAATTATCACAAGTGTAAACTTCCTGGCAGATCTCATTCTGGATCAGAAGTGTAAATTTCGTCGCCAGTAGCTGCCGTCACTGTCAGGATGACTAATTTTCCTACTTATTTTACAACAAAAGGTTGTTTATTAGGGTTTCTGTAATTGGGGTGTTATAAAGGTGAAAAACAGTCTTCCTTTGTGATCGATAGTGCACTGCCACTACACACACACACACACAAAATTTTAAAACTGGCTGACTGCGAAAACTAGTGAAGTGGAACACCTGTGCCCCACGAGCCTAAATACACCCATATTTTCATGTAAGCCTAAGATTTTCAGAGACACATTTTTAATTTTAGAATGATTTTATCAGCATGATAATTATGGAAAAAAGTACAACAAATCGCTACCAAAACACATTTATCCGAGTGACAATGAAAAACACGAAATATCGCGCACAAGTTTTCAATATAACAAATGGGTCTGAGCACTATGAGCTTAACTGCTGTGGTCGTCAGTCCCCTAGAACTTAGAACTACGTAAACCTAATCAACCTAAGGACATCACACACATCCATGCCCGAGGCAGGATTCGAACCAGCGACCGTAGCGGTCACGCGGTTCCAGACTATAGCGCCTAGAACCGCTTTCAACACAACATTTGAAGATGAATTTGACATAGCACACACCAATGTTTTCTATATTCTAACAATTTTCTTTTTGCTGCATATACTTCCCACTACATACAAATCAAATACAAACCTTAGCAGGGTAAGTGAAACGTGTAGTAATGTTTCAAATCAATGTCTGTGATTTATAAGAAAATACAGTTAGTTATTTCAGACATTTGTGGAACGGAGATGATGTTGCTTTTATACGATTTTCGTGAATGAAACGCCCTATGTCACCTATAACCACAAGCTACCCCATTTTATCGCTCACAGATTTCTATATATCCACTTGTGGTCCGAAGTATTTTTCTCCAATTTCCGAAAGCACCTCGCTGCATGCTACGATTAGACAAATATGAGAAATAAACTTCCCAACCCTCAGAACTGTGTATTACTTTAGTGGGACTCGGTTTTTACAGTTTCTAACACACAATTCAACAAAACCCGACGTTTTACTTTCACACAATGGGCATATGATTAGTGAAACCTAACCAAATTTCTGGATGTTCTGGTGATAGTAAACTGTCGTGGAAAGCCCGCGTTCAGGATATTGTTCAGAGGCTTAATACTGCTGAAGTAAGTGATAGTTCGACACGAAAATTAGTCTACTTTGCTTATTTTCATTCGCTTATGTCGTGTGGTATTATATTTTGGGCTAACTCTTCCCATTCTAAAAGGATATTTTTGGCTCAGAAACGGACAGTTCGCGAACCTCTTGTCGACCCCTGTTCAATAGTCTGGGTACTTTGACATTGGCCTCCTAATATATATATATTATTTACTGTCGTTTCTTGTTAACAATGTCAGCAAATTTCCAAGAATTAGCAGCATTCACTCAGTTAATTAATACTCGGCAGAATTACAACCTGCATTTGGATCGGACTTCCTCTACTCTTGTGCAGAAAGGCGTGCAGTATACTGCTGCATCCAATTTCAATACACTACCACAACAATTCAAAAATCTTAGCAATAATCCACGAATTTTCAAATCGAAAGTAAAGAGTTTGCTAATGGTTGCTGGTAAACCTTTCGGGATGTGAGATCGTGGCTCAAGAAACTCTTCTGTTCCTGTCGTTTCGTCCAGGACTGCGCTCCTCCGGTGAGTCTTGCCGACTGACTGTTCGGACGTCCGAGAGTGACATATATATTGTAATAAACTGAGCGTGGTCGAAGTAACACGTGATAAGCAGAGATAATCCTTGTCAAAGATAAAACTTAACTATCTAGTGACATCTTGTCAAAGATAAAATTGTCTAGCGATTCTGCAGAACTACTGTCCATATGTCGCTAAGTTTCATTCTTTCGTCTTTTCTGTTAAAATTATCCTGATGCTTATAAATTTCAATGGATTCTCTGCATAGTTGTTGATAATAATTTGATGTTGCAGATAAAATTTCTGTTTCAGAAGACTTCAGTTGGTGGTTTTCATGATTGAAGAGCATGCTCTGTTACAGCTGATTTCTCTATTTTTCCTAGTCGGCAAAGACTTTTGTGCTCTTTTAGCCGTGTATTTACGCTCTTCTTGGTAGTTCCAGTATGAACTTTACCACACGTACACTAAATTTTGTGTACACTACATGTCGACAGAGGAGATCGGAGTACTTGACTTATTTTCTTTGCAGGTCTACAGACCGGTCTGATGCCATGTTTCTGTAAAATCTTACAGAACTGATCGGTTACTTTTTTAATAAAGGGGAGAGAAACTTCATTTTTCCGTCGTTGTGGTTCATCCTTGTTCTTTGGTCTTCTGTTCCTTGGTCGCAAAATTCTCTTTACCTCCTTCCCTGAGTAGCCATTTTTCTCGAAGGCCTGATTCAAATGGTTTACTTCGGCGTCCATGTGTTCCGATGTGCATATCCCCTCGGATCTATATACAAGACTTTTAATGACACCTCTCTTTTGTTTCGGATGGTGATTGGAGTTTTTATCTAAATACCTGTCGGTATGTATTACTTTCCGAAAAACTATGTTCCAAACTTCCATCGGACCGTCTCATAACTAAAACATCCAAGAAAGTTATCCTATTATCATTTTCCATTTCCATGGTGAACTGGATTTTTGGATTAATTTTATTTGTATGATCAAGGAATTCATCCAAAGGCTTTCTACCATGGGACCAAACCACAAATGTGTCATCTAGAAACCGATACCAGCGAGATGGTTTCTTGTTTGCTTTGTCTAGAGCCGATTGTTCGAATTTCTCCTTACAGAAATCAGCGATCGCAGGATCTAATGGGGAAATTCGAATAAACGTCAGGATTAGAAGAGTTTTTTGGACCACGACCGCAATCCCGAAATGTTTACCAGCAACTATGTCATCCGGTCGTGAAAGCCTTCATTCTACGAGTTTTCTCATGGGTCACTCCTTCTAACCTGTTGAAGAGTTCCTTGAAAAATCAAGCTGATCCTTATGTTATATTGTTGATTGCGTTTACTTAAACTTATGGCTTAATTTTTTCTGGGTTCATAAATATTTTATTTTTTATCTCTAATTACTTTTATGCTGACACGTTCCATGACCTTGGAGATTTGCACCTCAATTTGGTCCTACGGAACTACACGTGTAAGTAAATAACAAATAAATAAATGTGTCCCATCAGCCACGAAAGGGTTGACTATAGATGCCCGTATCGCCCTCCGCTTAGCGGGCAGCAAACACGAGGTAGAAGCAAATCTTTGGGATCAACTTTGCATCGGCTCAGGTTCATCTGAATGATTATCTACTTAAACTTGACAGCCTATCAGGGTTTTTAAAATAATGAACAGAGTGTTTTCACTATCGTATGAAGTAAAAATATGGTGTTACTGGGCTCCAAAATAACTGTAGCCGATTATACAGATGCTTGCTGCGGTGACGAATTGTGGCATGGTGATCAGCGACGCTCGTTGGTCTGCCAAAGGCCGACAGCTGAAATCCGGCCACCAGCAATTATTTATTATTTAGGTTTATCATTCTTGGAATGGCTTTGAAATATCTTACGTTCGTAATGTTTGTACATTCTGGAGCTTTCGATGTCTGTGTAAAACACTGCGTTCTGTGTCCATGGGGTCGGTACTGTTTCGACTGTACCTTGGTGTGAGCAACAAATCTGCTTTCAGTAAAAGTGTCGTACTTCATTGCCGATCCTACCTTCGGATCTGGACTTTTCTTTTCTACGTGACAGTGTTTATAGGAGACGCCGCGTATTTTAAAACATTTGCATTACCATAGCTCCAATTAGAGATCGTTAAACATGTCGCCTACACGGACAGAAACCGGAATACAAGCAGTAGAAAAGTGGCAGGAAGGTGGATTCTAAAACAGTAATAAGTCAGCTGCACATCAGGCATCATTTTTCGGAAACGCTGGTTAGGACTCGAAAACACAGCTGACAGAATTCGCCCGAGTCACCAAATAGAAAATTCAGGATGATATGTTGAAACACGTATGTAACGTAGCAGCGATGGTGAGGCACGTTAAAATCTTTGACCAGAGAGCCTATTATCGTGGTTAGTATGCGCTTGACCGCGCGAGTGTTGCGAGCAGTACTCTGTCAGTAGTCGTTGCGAGCAGTAGCTCTGTTCAGTAGTAATCGTCGTGGAGTACGCTAGTAGTCGTCATGTAGAGCGGTCGGTCAGTAGTAGCAGCCCAGTGCGGTTGTGTGATGTAGTCTGTCGGCAACACTGGTCAAGATGCTGAATGAGGTATATTGTTAATTAAGGTAATCATCAGTTAATGTAAAGTTTATTTATTGTAATTAATTTCCAACAAGTGCCCCAATAATAATTTTGATTTCAAAAGCAATTTTACAAAAAAAAAATTATTTAATTGAAATAACGATTTCGTTCCACTTCCCTTAAAGAAAAATTTCAGTTACATTAAAAAAAAAGGAATATTATTATTTGTAATGCAGTTCCTCCAAGCCGTGCGCAAGAATAAGAGCAGAAATTTGACTAGCAGTTACAATGAGGTAAGAAATTTAATTCTGATTTTTGCACAAGGGCCAAAGACCGATATTTCGGTTTAATTGAATTATCATTATCACTGACATTTCATTAGCACTGAATTGTTTTTCATTATTTTTGTGGGAGCTTATACTTTCAGTCAGATTGCGATTCTCATTTTTTATTGTCATTAAATTTAATTGCTAGGGAGGTTACGTTTGGCTCCCATTCATTTTATTTCTGTCTTTTAAATTTTTGTGGAGAGGTTACACTTAGCGCAATGTCCATTACCATTTCTATTAAGTATTGTCATTTCATTTAAAATTTTTGTGGGGAGGTTACACTTGGCGACACCCAGCCCAGGATCGTATTTCGTTGAGAATCTTTTGAAAGACAGTCAGATATCTGCTCTTATTTGCTTAAGTATAATTAGGATTTGGCGCTACGCTTTTGCTAATCTTGTGACTTTCTTTCTACAGGTCAACGGCAATTCGTTGCTCTATTGTATTTGTGTGTTGCTTTTGCATATGTGCTTAATTGTTTTGTGAATATTTGTGACTATTGTAAAAATGCCGCGAAAGACTGTGAATAGTGTATCGCGAGGTATTACGAACGAAATTACCGACTCAAACAACTTTACCGATAGGACATGTGACACGCAGTGTAATGATGACAATCCTGCATTCACTAACAATCAGTGCATTCCAACCACTAATGATGACTTTTATCTTAATGATGAACAAACGAACTCAATTGTCTCCTCTGTTAATTTGACGACAATTGGTGACGCGGGACGCTCTATTGTAATGAGCGCTGCCGAGCTTAACACACCCGATTTGGAAAATTCAAGTAACGTTCAGACAAATTCTTCTAATGAAAGTGATCAGGATACTCAAAGTAGGACGGATTCATTTAATTCCGAAATAGTGACCGACAGTGCACATCCGACTGATAAACCTTTTTGTAAATTACAGAATGACCAAATGGTCACACAAAACGCGACAATTGTAGATACACCATCAAACAGTACTGAGAATAGAGTAGGTAATGTCACCTTGGAGCAATTTATGGCAATATTGATAGAACAGAATGAAAGGCAAAATGAGAAAATGGACAACAATTACAAACAACTTAGTGTAGATATCAAACAACTAGATAACAATTCCAAACAACAGAGTGAAAATCTCAAACAACTTAGTGAACAGGTCAAACAAGATAACGAAAAACTTAAACAATACTTAAATGAAAAATTAGACGACAATTCCAGACAGCTTGGCGAACAAATTAGAGCCGTTGCCGCGCAGTGTCATGACACTAAGGAACAGTTGCGCGTGGAAATTGAGGCTTGTTCACGAAAAAATAGCGAAGAAATTAAGTCTGTTGCGCAAGAATTAAGGGAAATGCAAACAGCCGCAACAGAAACACTCAGAGACGAAATTAGCGGAGTCGCTAAACAATGCTCTGAAAAAGCTACACAATTACGGGACGAGTTTAAAGCAATGACGATAGAACTTTCGCGCACAATGGACGCAAAGATAGACGCGAAATTCGAACAACAGAACACTCAGATGAACGAGCGCTTTAATCAGCACATACAAAACAGTGATACGCGTTTCCGCAAATTTATTCAAGATCAAAACAAAGTAAAACGACAAGTCATGGAAACAATCACTGCACAAAGACAAGAGGACAAACGTAAAATGTTCGCGAAAGCGAAGACGTATGTAGACAATAATATTACTACAGTGTCCGACAAAATTAATACCATAGAACAGTTGAACGCGGAATTACGGGATGAAATTTCTGATCTTAAATCAAAAACAGATACAGTCACAGTAAATATTCAAACAGTGACAGACAGATTCGAACAATTAGAATTAACACAGGATTGCGATGTCATCAAAGCTGATGTTAAAAAACTGAGCGAAACTACGAGTAAGTTGCAAAAACAGATTAATGCGTCTGATTCTAAAACCAATGATCAGGTTAAAATACTGACTGAAAAATGTGATGAATTGGCCAGTCGTATTGATGTTATCGAAAATACTAATGACAATAAATCAGACGATACTGCACCGGTTTCATTTAACCAAACACCTGAATTTCAAAATTTACAGCAGACAATTAATGAGATCGATTCATCTAACAACACGTTACGTAGGAAGTTGTCAAGTTTACAACAAGAAGTAACAGAAATGAAAAAAACTTCAGTTAATAACATACAACAGACGCCACTTTATGAACATTTGTCAGATACACGCAGCGCATATAATTTGGGTAATCTACAGAGAGTACGGGACTTAGATTCCGATCAACCACAGTTCAATAGATTCTCTTACGATCCTGAACATGTTCCATGACACAGAGATGATAATTTCGACTACAAACATTTTCTGTCAGTGAGAAAGTTTAAGGTTTTTAAAAACGATAGAACGCAGATTCACCCACTGGATTGGATTCAACAATTTAGCTTTGCTCTTCCACCGACTTGGCTTGTAACACATAAACTTGAATTTATTTGCAGTTTTTTGGAAGGCGAACCGGCAACTCGTATGAGACCGATCGCGAGACAATGCTATTCGGTAGAAGAATTCCAGAATGCATTTCTGTCAGCGTATTGGTCGAAGACGACACAGCGCGGAATTAAAGACCAATTAATTAGCTTACCAAATTATGAGAACACAAATTTTCCAAGTGTCACGCAATTTTTTGAGCACATGGTGCAACAAAACCAGTACCTAAGTGAACCGTACAGTGAATCCGCACTTATACAATTATGCATCTCTAAATTACCACGGTCATTACGAGTGTCACTTCTAACGGGCCAGCAAAAGGAAAACATTTCAGCATTCAGAGATCTTTTACAGCTCTTGGAAGTACAACAATCTGATTATTCTTTTGTAAACAAAAATTTTTCTTATAATAACCAAGGTCAACAAAAGTACAGCAATTATGATCAGACACGTAATTTCAATAGGAAAGATAACAGACGCTTTAGGAACGACAACTACCAAAACTCTAATAACAGCCAAAATTCTAATTATCAATATCGTCAAAATTTTCAGCAACAGGAACCACACTTTAATAACAATAGAGGTATTTCACAACAACAACATCAAAACCAGCCGGTTAGCATACCTAACCAACAATGGAATGCACAAGGTCAACCAGGCTTTAATGTTTCGCCGCGTGCACGTATAGTCCCTGATACAAGAAATAGTAACGTACGGCAGCAAGGAAACAACTACGTACAAAGAAGGCAGTATTTCAATTCCTATCGTAATGCACCGTATAGGAATGACTATTACGACAGACGTAAAAATAATGAGGACAATTTTCAGCGTACATCTACCAACAGTCGGTCATACCAACAGCAAAATTATGCACGAGAACCTATTCTCATGAACGAACCCGACAGTAGGTATCATCCAGAGCGTAATACGTCTGGAAGAAGTAATAGAACTGTTCAAATAGTAGAAATGCCACAGAATCCTCCTAATAATAATAACACGTCAGATAGAAACTGACTAGATACTGTACAGATCGCATCTTCCAATAATACAAGCACTACTTCAGACACGCAAAATGTTGTTCACGAAAATGTAATTACTTTTGACGATATCAGAGACACTCTCTTGCAGGAAAGACCAGTTATTCAGAAAACCATTTCACATCCTGTTATTGAAATTAAAATTGGTTCATCAAAATTTTCAGCAGTAATCGATTCCGGATCACCTATATCAGTAATAAATGAGGAGACTTTTAACGAGTGTAACAAAGAGAATACCTATCCGACATTACCTTTAGGCAAAACAAAAGTGAAAGGAGCAGTACCGAGTAAAGGAGTAGACGTTAAATTACAGACGCATTTATCATTTTGTATTGGAGGTCATACTTTCCACTCTAATTTTTGGATTGTTCCTTTATTGACAACAGACATAATTTTAGGTACGAATTTTCTGGTACAACACGACGCAGTCATTGATTTTCAGAATTCTTATTTAATGTTAAAGGATGAAAATATACAATTGGCTTTAGAATTTCAGCACTCTTTATCTGCGGAAGAACAAACAATTAACCGCACAGAGGTCATTTCCGCAACACGTAACATAGACTGTAATCCCACATTGTTCACGGATACGTACGTACACAACTATAATACTCCAGACGAAGCTGACTACGACGTAATGCAATTGATTTCTGATAAGGTTAAAGAGAGCAGTGCAACTACACACAACGAACGAACGCAGTTACACAAAATTCTTTTACAGCAAGCTCCAGTTTTTGACAACATTCCTGGTACTATGTCCGGATTTATGTATGAATTTCAAGTCAAACAGCACGATACATTTAAAGCAAAGCATTATCCCATTCCATATATCCACAGAGAACAGGTTAAAAAAGAATTGCAGGATATGCTTGACCAAGGAATTATTGAACCAGCAGTTAGTCCGTACATAAACCCGCTACATATTGTTAAGAAAAAAGATGGCTCACTTCGCCTTGTACTTGATTCACGTCACATTAATGATATTATTATTAATGAAACAGATCGACCACAGACATTAGAGGAACTTCTACAGAAATTTCACGGTACAGCTATTTATTCTACATTAGATTTGAAAACGGGATTTTGGCAAATTCAACTTCACCCAAATTGCAGAAAATATACAGCTTTTCTCTGTTTCGGCGACTGTTATCAGTTTTGCAAATTACCGTTCGGCTTAACTATTTCTTCTGCAGCTTTTATTCGCGGTTTGAACACAATACTTCCGACAGAACTTAAGGACAGAATTATGACGTATGTAGACGACATTCTTATCGCAGAAGGTAACTGGTCTGAACACAATCTGATTCTTGAACTACTGATACAAACTTTTCGTGCACAAGGTCTTACAGTTAATCTTAGTAAATCGCACTTTGGCAAAACTTCTATAAAATTTCTTGGACACGTAATTTCAGCAGAAGGCATTGCGCCTGATCCAGAAAAACTTCAAGCTCTACGTGACATTACTGTTCCTACAACAAAAAAGCAATTACGCAGTTTTTTGGGCTTAATTAACTTTTTTCGTAAATTTATTCATCACTCCGCTTTAGACACACCCAGATTATGCCAATTAACAGGTAAAAACAGTATTTGGTCTTGGGATAAGCAAGCACATTCTGAGTTCATGAACCTGAAGCATGCTTTGTTGAATGCTCCACTGTTATCGCACCCAGATCTTACTAGAAATTTTTCCATTGCCACTGACAGTTCCAATACCGCTTTAGGCGTACATATTTTCCAGGAAATTGAAGAAGATGGTTCTACAGTAATTAAAAACATCGCATTTGCAAGTCGCATTTTGTCACCCGCTGAACGAAATTACTCCGTTACAGAATTGGAAACATTATGTGTTGTATGGGCTTTTACGAGATTTAGGCACTTTCTTTATGGCAGACATACTACTGTTTACACAGACCATAGAGCTATACAATTTTTGCTTTCAGCTAAATTCACTCACGACAGATTAAGTAGATGGAAACTTTATTTACAAGAATTTAATTTTACGATAGTTCACATTCCCGGCACACAAAATGTTATAGCAGACGCACTATCGCGTTCTCTCGGCAACAATCAGCAAGACGTAGCAACCAACTTCTGCAAAACAAATTTCAGTGTCATGTACATTCAGCAAGTTGCATTTGAAAACTTTATTTCATCGTCATTACAGGACATAGCAAAGGAGCAAAATAAAGACAATGTGTGGAAAGAAATTAAACACCTTTGGCAAGATAGGAAAAATGTTACGATTAGGAACCACTACACTGTACGCAATGACATTCTGTTTCGCCGCTCTCATCCTGACAGCAACAATTGGTTATTATGCATTCCTGACGAACTGGTTAACAAACTAATCTGGTACACTCATTTAAGTTACGCACATTACGGAGCACGAAAATGTTTTCTTATACTGAGACAGAACTGTTATTTTACCAACATGGAGAAACGTATACGACGAGTTTTAGCGTCTTGTAAAATTTGCCAGATAGCTAAATCAGACACCACTTCACATATTCCTCCATTATATCCCATTATACCTGTTAAATTAAGACATATGGCCGCAGTAGATATTTTTGGTCCGATTCCGAGAACTAACAGAGGTTTTTGCTACATCTTTGTCGCTGTTGAGCTCACTTCAAAATTTGTTACTTTCACTCCGTTACGCAAAGCTACTGCTAAAACTGTTTCGAAAGCATTTGTAAAACATTTTCTATTTCATGTAGGGCATGTGATGAAAGTAATTTCTGACAATGGATCTCAATTTCGTAGTAGCGTATGGACACGCATGTTACGAGCCAGAAACATTTCTCCGATTTATATATCCAAGTACCATGCTTCTTCGAACCCTTGTGAACGGTTAATGAAAGAAATTGGTAATCTGTGCCGAATATACTGCCACAAAAGACATATTGATTGGGATACACACATACTCTCATTCCAAGATGTAATTAATTCCATTCCAAATGAATCCACTATGCTATCTCCGTCTGTTATATTGAAAAACGTTGAACCACCAAACAAAATTAAAGAATTAGTAAACTTCCCTAAATGTCGTCGCCTACGACACCATGAAATAATTGACATTGCGCTGAACAACATCAAACGTGTCGCAGAGCGCCGGAGAAGACAGCAAAAACAGGTTTGTACACGCCGAGACTTTCACGTTGGACAGAAGATATTAGTACGTACACACTATTTATCCAGCAAATTAAAAGGTAAGTGCAGTAAATTTGAACTTCTATACGCAGGTCCGTATCGGATTCGCAGCATCCCTCACCCCAATGTTGTGCACGTCGAAACTTTGAGAACCAGAAAATCGAAAGGCAACCACCATATCTCAAACATTAAACCGTTTATTGAATGAAGACACTTTATGATTCAACACACTATGATGCCATTTACTAATGCAATTATATTCACATGACAAATTACTGATGATTATCGTATTTTTTCTTGGCAAGTGCCCGGCAAGGTAAGGTTAGAAGGTCGCTTTTCTTGTCGTTACACATCAGACCGTGCACATTTTTCATTTTTTTGTGTATATGATTGTACTCCAGTTTTGTTTATATGCATTGTGAAATAGTTAAGATATAACACACACCAGTTGACTTTGACATTCTTTTTGCCGTATGACATCTCAAGATCGTGACTGTTTTACATTTTGCTGTTGCATTGTGATATTCTATGTACATTTTTGCATCTGAACACTGTCAATGTCTTTGACATATTACGTTTTCTGTCATGTTATGCTGTATGGTTAATTATGTCACCATTAACTAGTCATTATTTAGTGGGTATATGATTTAAATGCAAGACATTAATCTTTGTTCATCAATTTCAGAAAGAAATAATGCGTGTAAGAAATAAATTCAACAGAAATGGGAATTTCACCTACGGAATAAACGAAAGAAGATGCAATAACTTTATGAGGAAGAGTAAATGGACCAGGATTAACAAGCATTAACAAGAATATACTATACTCATCATAGAATAGCAGTCTTAACTAATTTTTTCTTTCAGAATACAAGGTGATTGATGCAGGCTGTCAGACAGAACTACACATCTTAGTTTTAGTGATGAAATATGCTAGAGATAAGGAATAGTTGTATAATGAGTAATGAAGTGATTTTTTTGCAGATGATAATGAATGCTGATGAATAATGATGAAGGATATGGTATTATGAATAATGAAGTTTTTCTTTACAGGTGATGATAATAATGAAGTTATGATAATATGGATAATGAAGTGATTGATAATGAAGTTTTTTCTTTATAGATGAGGATAATGTTGAAGTTATGTATTTATGCTATGTAGTTATTTAAGTATTTGTTGCAGTTTGATTTGACAGCAGGTGTTATATTGCATAGTAGGATGACGGAAAGTTTTGGAAAGGACAGCTATGGAACACATTTTTATACCCATTTCACTACCTGTTAATTCGAAGTTCACTACTTTTCAGCATAGTGTGCGTTTCTTCTTTCAGGTCAATAATCCATTTTGTATTTTTTTTTCAGGAGAAGCTTTTCATGATACTTACTAAACCTGTTACTTATTATACCTGTTCTAATACTTGCATTTTTATTTTTTACCCATTTGTGTTTATCATTTATAAATGTGATCACATATACTGCCTTGTCACATAACCTTGCTACAGCTGACTCATGACGAATGACGTTAAATATCCTCATTTGCAGCAATAGGTCAAAAGCAAATAGTGTTATGCCTCAGCAATTAATTATCGATCCCAACGCAATGCATTGCTAACAAAAAAATGTATTACCAGTCCCAAATAGTGATACCAGTTTGAGAAAGTTCTGAGTAATGCTGAACAGCAATGAATAATATGTCACTTGGAAAATGATTAATTAATTATGCTGTGCTTTGTAATTGGAAATGAATGCGATTGTTTCATAATGCTTTGTAATTAGGAAAAAGCTAATGATTAATACTATATTGGAATGACAAATAATTAATTAACTATGCCATACTTTGTAACTGGAAAAGAATGCGATTGTTTCATAATGCTTTGTAATTAGGAGAAGGCTAATGATTATTACTATATTGGAATGACACATAATTAATTAACTATGCTATACTTTGTAACTGGAAAAGAATGCGATTGTTTCATAATGCTTTGTAATTAGGAGAAGGCTAATAATTCTTACTATATTCAAATGACAAATGATTAATTACGCTTTGTAACTGGAAAAGAATGCGATTGTTTAATAATACTTTGTAATTAAGAGAAGGCTAATGATTCTTACTATATTGGAATGACAAATGATTAATTAACTGTAATTAGAAGAGGGCTAATGATTCTTAATTATGCTTTGTAACTGGTAAAGAATGTGACTGTTTAATAATGCTTTGTAATTAGGAAAAAGCTAATAATTATTACTATTGAAATGACAAATGATTAATTAACTATGCCATACTTTGTAACTGGAAAAGAACGCGATTGTTTCATAATGCTTTGTAATTAGGAGAAGACTAATGATTATTACTATATTGGAATAACAAATGATTAATTAACTATGCTATACTTTGTAACTAGGAAAAGAAGGCTACTGATTCTATGTAAAACAATTAATGAACATTTTTCTGTAATACTGCATACTTGGTACAGAAATGTTCAATAACTGGGCTATGAATGCCGCAAACTACTAATGAAGACTGTAATTGTCAATATTATGTGACTTAATGTCCTTCACCTCATGAGCTAACTACCCTGAATTACTGCAATGTCCATTTGTCCTGTTTATCCTAGTGATCATGGAGCACTATATTTGGTTTTGCACTAATTCTACGTTGGTGTGCCTTGTAAGAGCGTGGTGTTGACACGACATGCTGTCCACCACCGTGAGCGATGAAGACGTTATTATGGTCCCACTGTTTGGTGTACCTAGTGTACTGCCAAAATGAGAACACGGAACATTACTACGACAGTTCAGTGTCTTGGCTACACTGATAAATTCTGATGGGAAAAGAACTTCAAATTGTGTCACTTGGTGTTGTACTTCTGTGGAAAGATATGGACTTTCAGAACAGTTGTGTGCAATCTAAAGTGCTACAACCATGATGCAATCCTTCCCTTTCCTATCCAATTCTTGTCACATAGTGAAAATCATTTTTTGCTAACATTATTTATGTTCATGGGTTATACATTTTTTTCGATTCGCTGAACTCCAGTCCGAGTACATTTGTGTCACTTATCGATATGATTTTTTTGCCATTATGTTTATTTATTGCAAAAATGCCTAAGACATTTTTTCGATTTGTTCTGAAGTACAGTATATGTACACTCTTGTCTTTTATATTGTATATACATTTTTATTTTGATGATATGTTCTGAACTACAGTGCATGTGCACTTATGTTAGGTGTTAATATGTTTTCTACTGAACTTCAGTGCCTGTGCACTTTTCTCATTTTTCAATATGATTTGTACTCATTCTGTATATTCAATACTTCAGTGCATATGCACTTATGTCATTTGTTACTAATTGTATATACATTTCATCATTTACTGGTATGTTCTGAACTGCAGTGCATGTGCACTCATGTCACTTATCAACACGATTTTCTGCCAGTCTGTTTATTTGTTCTGAATATGCTAAAGAATTTTTTCAGTGCGTGTGCACTCTTGTTATCTGTCAAATAATTTGTATATACATTTTTCTGATTTGCTACTATGTTTTGTACTCATATCTTGTCTTTGTCTGAAATGTTTTGTGCATCACATTTAATTTATGTACTAAATTTGAATATTCTGTAAATTGTAAAAATTTCTTGCGATGGCAAGTCCAAATGACTCACCATCGCTGCCAAATTTTTGCCCCCCCAGTGGAGGGTTATGAAACACGTATGTAACGTAGCAGCGATGGTGAGGCACGTTAAAATCTTTGACCAGAGAGCCTATTATCGTGGTTAGTATGCGCTTGACCGCGCGAGTGTTGCGAGCAGTACTCTGTCAGTAGTCGTTGCGAGCAGTAGCTCTGTTCAGTAGTAATCGTCGTGGAGTACGCTAGTAGTCGTCATGTAGAGCGGTCGGTCAGTAGTAGCAGCCCAGTGCGGTTGTGTGATGTAGTCTGTCGGCAACACTGGTCAAGATGCTGAATGAGGTATATTGTTAATTAAGGTAATCATCAGTTAATGTAAAGTTTATTTATTGTAATTAATTTCCAACAAGTGCCCCAATAATAATTTTGATTTCAAAAGCAATTTTACAAAAAAAAAATTTATTTAATTGAAATAACGATTTCGTTCCACTTCCCTTAAAGAAAAATTTCAGTTACATTAAAAAAAAAAGGAATATTATTATTTGCAATGCAGTTCCTCCAAGCCGTGCGCAAGAATAAGAGCAGAAATTTGACTAGCAGTTACAATGAGGTAAGAAATTTAATTCTGATTTTTGCACAAGGGCCAAAGACCGATATTTCGGTTTAATTGAATTATCATTATCACTGAGATTTCATTAGCACTGAATTGCTTTTCATTATTTTTGTGGGAGCTTATACTTTCAGTCAGATTGCGATTCTCATTTTTTATTGTCATTAAATTTAATTGCTAGGGAGGTTACGTTTGGCTCCCATTCATTTTATTTCTGTCTTTTAAATTTTTGTGGAGAGGTTACACTTAGCGCAATGTCCATTACCATTTCTATTAAGTATTGTCATTTCATTTAAAATTTTTGTGGGGAGGTTACAACGTTCGGGAAATTTGTACTTGGATAGCAAAGGAGAGCAATTGTTCGAGAATAGTGAAGAGAAAGTAGGTAGGACAAATACCGCATCGAATTGAAAAAAGCTTTTGACGACAATCAACAGCAAGTCCGCTAAGTGGACGAACAATTGAAGGACAGGTGGAAGTAAATTAGAGCTTAACGTCCCGTCGAGAGCGCGGTTGGTGGAGCACGAGCTCGGATTCCTAAAGGATGGGGAATTGTCACCCTGTTGATTTAAGTGTTAGGAAGTCTTTTCTGGAAGTGTTTATACGGAATGTAGCCATGTGTGGGAGTAGAACATCGACGATAAGCAGTCTACACAAGAAGGGAATAGAAGCTTTCAAATGTGGTGCTACAGAAGAATGCTGGAGATTTCGTGGATAGACTACGTAACTAATGAGGAGCTACTGAATGGAACTGGAGAACAAAGAAATTTGTAACACAACCTGGCTAGAAGAAGGGATCGGTTGACAGGACACCTCTGAGACATCAAAGGGTCAGCAGTTTACTGTAGCAGGGGTGAATGAGTGGTGAAAATTATAGAGGGCGACCTAAAAATGAATGCAGTAAGCAGATTCCGAAGGATACAAGTTGCAGTAGTTAGTCGGTGATGAAGGGGATTGCACAGGATAGAGTAGCATGAAGAACTGCATCAAACCAGTGTTTGGACTGAAGATCATAACAACAAAGGTCCTGGCGAACTGAAGAAAGTCGTACCGAGCGAAATAAGCCGCACCAAATGCCGGAAGAAAGTGTCGCATCGCAGTTCTAAATGGACTGTCACATTATACCAAGAAGGACTGAGCCAAGCCGAGACGTACCCATTACTGGTGAGACAGGCCGAGCCGAGGCCCTGACACAGAGAGCACACTGTGCATGCTTGAAGTTTTGCATGTCATAGCGGACCCTGAGATGGTTAATGGAAGGTGCTGGATGATTTATTAATGAACATAAAAACCATATTCCATTTGATGGAGAAAGTTAATCACCAATCAAGACCACAATTAATCAAAATTTGCATTTGGTCACCTTATCCAGTAAATTAAACAAATTTCTGACCTTGGGAATCATAAAAACATTTACAACACAGTGCTTCATGCTTTTAACAAATAATCTTCTACACACAAATTAAAACACACTTTTTAAAAAACTTTTCTGCAATTATTTCACATAAATGCCGCTCATAATCCTAGTGGAAGAAACAGTCTAAAAAGCCTTAACACAGCCGAATGGTAACAATATAGTCACCTGGTGCCCATAAAATTAAACTTTGGAGCTTAATAGCATTGTGATATACATATCAAACCTCAGCATTACCAAGGTACAAAACACTTTCGTACCTTGCAAGTAATGTGACTCGGTACTTTACCACAAATGACTGCTCAAGCACTGTTAACCCACACTCTAGGTACACAGCACACTGCCGCAGAAGCATACGGCAGTGAAGAGAAACACAGGCAAATAGCCTCCCAGAGAAGATATGCAACAAGCTGAAGATGACGTCACTCTGTCGATCACTGGCGTGGTGGCTATCTACAAGCAACCACAGCCGCAAACCACATTGATATATGCTCTTCAATTCCACATCCATGCGAAACGTGACAAGCATTACACGAACCAGAACGCCATACCATTACACGGCAGCGAGAAGATGTCAGGCAAGCAGACTGCATTTGTTGCCTGCAATTCGCAGACTCCGTCTGGGCATTGCACTCGACACGCAATAGCGAAAAATGGCAGGGACACAGTCTGCATTCGTTGCCAGTATCTGTGCACCATCCTTCCAGACGCTACACTGCATACATACACAGACCCCATTGGTAGCCCAGCCCCCCATGCCTTCTTCGTCCACAGGCGGACTGTTACTCAGCTTCCACACTAGCCAACGCTGCCCCACTTCCACCTTGGCCACAGCTGACACTCGCTACATAGCAGTCGCGACGAGTCCTCCAGGTAACAATGGCAGAGAAGTTCCACGAATGGCTCAGACCCATTGGGTTGACTGGCGCGATGGGCATTCATGAGTACGACGCCACAGTGGTATACAAAAGTGGCTGCAAACACAAAGACGCCCATCGCCTTTCAGGGAATCTACTGGCGAAACAGAGAACTCTGGCTGGAATCTCATTCATCGTTCCACTAAAAGATATGACTGCTAAACAGAGGGAACATCCAGCACTGCTGAAAATCATAGAAGACTTGAACAAGGGGGATTAGATCAAAGGAGAATTCCAATCAATAAATGGACCAATTTGTTATTTGTATATTCTGGAATATTCGATACTTGTACAAGCATCTGCACTCTATCTCTGTGCAAGAGCTCAGTTCTGTTCTGGCTATGCGTTAGTGCCAGTTATGAATGTGCTTTCAGATTTAACTGTTGTGCTCCACTGATGACCCTGTCTTCGAATTTTTATTTGACTGTGGTTTCGATGTGAAGATACTACACAGACCTGTCAAGAAATTAGGGAGCACCAACGTCGTCCTCATCATCGTCATCTTCATTATTATCATCACAATCAGTGCTATCATCATCTTCTTCATTGTCATTGTCATCATGATTATCAGCATGGTTATCATCATAATCATCATTATTGTCATCAACATCAGTGTCATGTTTTCATAATTCTTGTTGTAGTCATTGTCATAGTCATTGTCACAGTCATTATCATAGTCATCGTCATATCTTCGCAGCTATTGTGGTAGTCATCGTCATAGTCTTCATCATCATAGTCATCATGTGCTATGTTCAATGGCATGGCTACTGTTCCGAGTGCCAGCACTCTTGTTCTTGGGTGTGTGGCACTGGCAGTGCCAGACGGCCTCTGCTGTTGGACATGTGATCACTGTGACCACTGCTGTGTCGAGGTTTGGGAGTGGACAGTCTAGTGGTGGAAGTTGCTGGAGGAAAAACGGAAGGCAGTTCTGCAGGAAGCCAAGTCAAAGCCCCTCATCGAGCTGACATGCACCTCAACATTGGATGGGCACAGTCAGCACAAGTGGCGATGGTGTGTGGGCACCAACCTGTTGGAGTAGGTGTGGTTTATTCAGGTTGCACACACAGCATTACAGGAGACTGAAAAGTTGTTTCAGAAGTTTCAAGGAGCACAGTCAGAGTGCTTTTGAGGTTAATGTTGGTATCCTGGTGCTCTGGTGCTCAAGTTGAGCCACATACAGAGATGTTGTAACTGAACAAAATTATAGTTCACTTTGTCTGGGAGTTGTGGGAGTCGAGTTGCAGCTGTTGAACAATGGACCATGATAAGCGAATATTGGGTATTGTATGAATGGTTTGCTGAAGTAAACATTCTGTCATAAGACAAACCAATTTATAGCAGTATCGCAAACAACTGTGCAAAAATTAAATTAATTTAAGATCTTGTTACAACTGTGTATGTGTTCAGTACTCCGTGGTTTTAAAGTTATTCGGTACGAATTTTGTTGTTGGCTCTGAGGTTAATTCACGCATATTGTGAATTGCTGTATTCTCTTATATGAATTGCTGCACAGTAGTATATCTGGTGCAGCGAGAGAAATTTCAAACATGTTCCCTGGCAACGCCAAAGGCAGAGCACAGTGAATCAATAGCCAGACGGAATGCCACCAAGAAAGATTTGTCTACGGTGCAGCAGTGAAAACGGAATTTATTGCAAGACCCTGAATGAACTGTGTACCCAAAAACAATGAATCAAAGTGACATCAAGGTTACTGCGAGATGGTTCAAATGGCTCTAAGCACTATGGGACTTAACATCTGAGGTCATCAGTTCCCTAGACTTAGAACTACTTAAACCTAACTAAACTAAGGACATCACACACACATCCATGTCCGAGGCAGGATTCGAACCTGCGAACGTAGCAGCCGCGTGGTTCCGTACTGAAGCGCCTAGAACCGCTCGGTCACAGCGGCCGGCCTGACTGTGAGATATTTTCATCACGGTGACTGTGCATAAGTAATAAGCCTTATTTCAAAAGAATTAGAAATAAAATCATAATAATAAATATAATTTCAACCACCAAAATTCAATATTCAAGCAATAGAAATTAAAATAGCAACATCACCAATGTGAAAGCTTAAGTAACTAATCAGAATACTTGTAAGTAGGCTGTTTAGGTTTTTTTATTGGTAACGCCACCTCTGTATGAAAATCACTGGCTGTGCTGTGTGCAGTCTGTGGCTGCTTTGCATTGTTGTAATACTCGCCATTTTAGTGTTAGGCAGTTGGAGGTGAGCCGCCAGCAGTGGTGGATGTGGGGAGAGAGATGGCGGAGTTTTGTAATTTGTCATGAACTGCTATATATATTATGACTATTAAGGTAAATACATTGTTTGTTCTCTATTTAAATCTTTCATTTGCTAACTATGCCTATCAGTAGTTAGTGCCTTCCGTAGTTTGAATCTTTCATTTAGCTGGCAGTAGTGGCTCTCGCTGTATTGCAGTAGCTTAACGAAGATTTTTGTGAGGTAAGTGATTTGTGAAAGGTACAGGTTAATGTTAGTCAGGGCCATTCTTTCGTAGGGAGTTTTTGAAAGTCAGATTGCGTTGCGCTAAAAATATTGTGTGTCAGGTTAAGCACAGTCTTGTATAATTCTTTAAAAAGGGGACGTTTCATACTGACCATAGAAAGAGTACCTGAAATGTGAAATTCTGAAGCGACTAAGAGAGCTGACCAAACAATAAAAGGAGGGTGAATGATTCCATTGTTGCATCACCGTATCAGAGCACAAGAGACCATCCTGCATAATTGCTACTTCTTTTCTCATGAACTCCTATTCAGTTTGCAGCCGATCTGTCAGAAGGGAGGCCTATATCGATCGACCCTCTGGTCATCTAGTTGCCTTTGATGCACCTGAGGCCATGGTTACTGTGAGCTGCCACATTGACAAGTGAGTGACAGCTGATGTGGAGCTAAAAGCAGACCTTGTGGAGGCCAAACTAGCAGGACCTGAGAGCAGATCATCTTCCATTGTCGTGGAGGTGTTGCCCCTCACTTCCATTCCTGTGGCAAACTGAAGGTACCACTCTCTCGCTTTCTCCTGACCTAAGGCCACAGCCATTCTCTGCACAACTTCATGTACTCTGAGCAGAGGTGGTAGACTCCCCCCCCCCCCCCCCCCCTATCTGCAATCTATAACGGGATCATGAGAGCTCTGTCCACCATCTCCCACAAGTTGTGTGCAGGCTGACTTGGCACTGACGCATCTGCCAGCTAACTCAGGTGAGATGACTGGTTTCGGGTAGCCGAATCGATGTGCTACGCAACTGTGTGCCATGTCCTGATTGGCATATTTCACGGCAGAACACACCCCCACTCCTGACAGTGCTGGCTGCCTGAATGTCAATACATCAACTGTTGGACTTTGTAGACAAGAAGTCTTTAATATTGTGATGCATTTCTAATGAAGACTTCAGGCATCAGACAGTCGTCTACCCTCTGAGTGACATAGCCGCACTCTTTAGGTGGTCAACTGTCGATTTCCTGACCTCGATTTTATAACCCACCTGCACCCTTTGATATGTTAATGACATGTGTAACATTGCAGCCTACTTCAAATGTAGGTTCCCTAAATTTACCCAATATTGGTGTACAAAAGATACGCTGGTGTATAAGAATTAAGGACAGAAGCAAATTTTCCATGATGTGTCACTCATGATCTTTCACTGCAAAGTAACATAGCATGATGAAGCTTCAACCAAACATACAAAGAACTGCTACAGTATAATACAGAACAGAACTGGAAAGAATAAGCAATGAGATGAATAGAGATAACACTTTTACCCAAGACAATGCCATTTATAATAGTCTTACGTGTATTAAAAAAATTAATGATCACAACCGACAGCAATGCTTGCTCTGCGATGTGCTGCCATACTGGCCACTAAGTTGGTAAGGAGTTCCTGTGGTAGGGCGCTCCACTCTCCCCAGCAGTGCAGTTGACAAACGCTGGATGGTTGTTGGTGTATGGGTACTTGCTGAAATAAGTCTCTCAAACGCATTTCACATATGTCCATTGGGATCTAGGTTGGGAGAAATGGTGGGCCAGTCCATTCACCAAATATCCCTTTATCAGTTAGCTCCGCCATCTGTGCAGTTCAGTGTGGTCGTGCACTGCCATTCATATAAATGAGATTAGAACAGGATGCACTCCTGAAAAGACGTACTGGTGAAGGAGTTCAGTGTCACGATAACACTGATTGGTGGGAGTACCATGCTCAAGGATTTAGAAGTCAGTTGACCCAAGCAAAGTTATGCATCTCCACACCACAACACCTGGCCCCCCAAAACGATCATGTTCAACAATGTTCCACGGTGGATTACGAGTGCCCACTCTCGCCATGTAAGGGTATGTAATGCAGCGAGGAACATTGTCGAACATAATCGTTTTGGTGGTCCAGGTGTTAAAGTGTGGGGAGGTATGATGTTGAACGTGGTACACTGACCAGTCACCGTTATTATGACACTGTACCACAGGTGGAGAAGCTCTTTGAACGAAAGGACTTTCAGTGAATGGACTGGCCTGGTCGTTCGTCCAGCTTACATCCCAACGAGCATATGTTTGACGCAATGGGGTAATAAATTACGCCACATCCACTTGTACCAACGTCCATCCAGCACTTGTCAATAACGCCAGTGGCAGAATGGAACGCTCTACCACAAGAACTCCTTACCAACACTGGAGCACGTCGAAAAAGCCATTGTCATCCGTGATGATGACACACCCTATTAAAAACCACCGCCTGTCTTCTGCAATGCCCAGGTGTTTAGGTGTGGTGACTCAAGTGTAATTACAGGCTTTGAATAGAAGTGTCATTTCTATTGGTCTGACTGTGTATTTCTTTCCTTTACCTTCTGTAATGTACTGCAGCAGTTCTTTCTGTGTATGGTCCAATTTTCACTGAGCTGTGTTACTTGGCAGTGACACGACAGGCGAATGTTACTTCTGTCTTTGAGTTTTGCCCATCAGTGCACGTCGTCTTTCTTCCAACGATTCCCATTTAAGTGTATAAAAGCACTTATGTTTTATTTTCGTATTGATCATACTCACCCGTTACTATCCTAGCAGTCTGTAAATTCGTTCGATGTATATTGAGCCGTGGTGGCCTTTTCTGGCACACCAGCTCTTTGGCAGTACTATCGATTACCCGGCTGTACTACGATCTTTGCCCCTGTTGTGATCTGGCGGCGGGTATTGACGGTAGGGGAGTTGGTCGTGGGTCTCGCTACGAGGCGCCAGGACGTGCTTGAGGGGACGACGGAGCAAATACGTAGGCTCGGGCAACGGTGGCGCGGCCGGTCTATCTTGCAAGACAGTCGCGAGTTTGTGGTGGACCTATCTGATGTCAGCTTCGGGCGCTGCTCGTCGCGTTGCTTTGAGGCCGGATTTCTCGGAGAGACTCATCCCTGGAGACCATCTCTAACAACGCTCTCCATCGTACGTGTAAGTGTTTTGGATGCCTTCGTTTCGTCAAACGATTTGCGTTGCAGTAAGTGAACTTGTTGGTCGGTTGGTTCTAATGTACGTGTTGTCGAAGTAAAAGCAGCCGGCAGAGTCTGTGTGACTGCATGCAGACCAGCAGTTACAATTTGCTTTGAAGTCCGCTGGTTGGATGACTAGTAAAAGCCAGATTAGCACGAAGGCGTGCGTGTGATTTTGGGTTTACTGCAGTCAAGCGGCGTCCATGATATATTACTGGACAAAAATAGAAAAAAATTGCAACCAGTTATTCTGTTAATAAAACTTGTATTTTGTAAAGCTAGTCATTTATATCTACTTCCTTATATGCGTGTACTTATTGAATTCTCTCACTCAACAGTAATTGGTTTCTGTATTTTATTGTTTGTCCATTTCTTGACGTATATTGGTTGATGTTTGCTTGGTGTTTGCCGTGACTTCTGCGGTCTGTTTTTACTCCAGTTTCTGCGAGTTGGGGTGCGTAGGTGCGGCGCCACGTTCCGCTTCGGTGCACAGAAGCTGTGACGTGTCGTCTAATGGGAAGTGACTCCCGGTGTGGTCCCTGCGTTTAGGTGTTGTTTGGACGGCTGGTCTGCTGGTACAAATGGCTCTTAGCACTATGGGACTTAACATCTGAGGTCATCAGTCCCCTAGAACTTATAACTACTTAAACCTAACTAGCCTAAGGACATCACACACATCCATGCCCGTGGCAGGATTCGAACCTGCGACCGTAGCGGTGGCGCGGTTCCAGACTGTAGTGCCTAGAACCACTCGGCCACCCCGGCCGGCGGCTGGTCTACTGATCTCGAATTTAAGTTAAGTCACAGCCCATTTGATGAACAAATAAAAAAAATTTTAATTTGCTCGCCAATGAATTTCATATATTAAGTGTAACGTATTGTGCTGGTTGTGTTATTGCTCAAAAATTTTAATCTGAGCCATCTTTTTAAATTGCTTTAGATTTATTGCTCATTAAGTAATTCTAATTTTCTGCTTGCTTAAAAAGGAAGCTATTGGTGATTTTGGATTGTTTTTAAGACGGCCGCGTGTTGATTATATGTTAGCTGCTTTATAAATGTGGTCTTCAATAAATTGTTAGTTTATTGACCTGTTAGTTATTGTGTTTAAGGAGTGACATTATAGGGGCCTTGTCCTTCCATGCTAATCCCGACTTCCTAAGTCACATATGTTCTCGTGCCTGTTTATTAGGGAAACCGAACAGTGAATCACTGCAAAATTTGTCGTATTTGCTTCTTACACGTGATTTTCTCAAAATCTTGGCCCACGGCTTTTGGCAGTTCCTTACATGGCCCATAGAAGATGCTCCAGTAAATAGCACCAGGAACGAATTCAGAACGATTGATTTGAATGAAAGAAGTGAGAACTACATGAACAAATGGAAAAACATTAACGAGAATGCAGAGCACCACAGTCACCGCTGAAATATCAATAAAAATGACGAAGAAGAAAGATCAGTTCAAAGGAAAGAGCGGAGAATAGAATACCTAAGGCAGAATAAACCGAACGTGGTTTAATCCATGATGATAATGATGAACGTGGACAATGTGAAGAATGAAAAAATCCGTATCTTCTCCAAAATATTGACAGAGTCGACAGCTGTGAACTGTTTGGGTGAGTTGTGGTTAAGTGACTTAGACCCTTGGTGATGCTGCAGCAACCGGAAGCGTGCTGCCTCTAGGTAGGGGAGGGAGCACAAGCTGCAAATTGAAAGCGAAGTTGCACCGTGCCGCTCCGCCAAGAATTACTGTGGCCCTGCTCGTCCGCAGCGCAATTTGGGAGCTCGGCGCACCCCCCTCCCTTTCCCCCCTCTCCACCAGCAGCTCTTAGACGCTCCCGCGACCTGCCACCCCCACAGCCAAGAAACATTCGAGCACAGTCATTAGCGAAAGTGGTTTAATTTCACCGAAAACAGACGCGGTACGCCTCGGCTGCTGCCAGCCTTCGTTGGCCCAACAAAACAATACAATTGCGCGGCTTCCTCGAGGAAGAAATGCGGACTAGGTAATGGCCTCTGCTAGGGGCCGTAAATCCGCTAAGGTGCACGGCAGAGATCAAAAGGCCCAGCCGCAGCAAACGCCCTTAATAGCGGAGGTTGCACTGGCGCAACTGTAAATGCACAGACATTTTCTACTCTTTAAGCGACAGCTTGTTGCAGCTACACAGCTCTCCATATCTGGTGTCCACTATTCCAGTTTCATGATTTATACCTTTCAAGTTGCGCATTTACATATAATTATAATGTATTCGATTCGTACATTTACACTACTGTTACAGAAAATTGCAGCACCGCTGAGTGATGCGATTACAAAGAAATTTCAATCACAGATTGTGGACATGACAATACACAAATGGCTAGAATGATAGAACTGTCCATGCACTTTCACCATTAGAATTCAATACGATGGGAAGCTGCCATGGCCGGCCATTGTTGCCGAGCGGTTCTGGGCGCTTCGGTCTGTTGGGAACCGCGCGACCGCTCCGGTCGCAGGTTCCAATCCTGCCTCGGGCATGGATGTGTGTCCTGTCCTTAGATAGGTTTAAGTAGTTCTAAGTTCTAAGGGACTGATGACCACAGTAGTTAGGTCCCATAGTGCTCAGAGCCATTTGAACCATTTTGAACAATTTTTGAAGCCGCCACTTTCTGCAATCCAAGCTTCTAGACATTTTAATATGAAATCAGGAGCTGTATTTCCTACTGGGGAACGGAGAATGTTGCTCCAAATGTTTGTGACTTAATTGAATTATGTCTTCGTTCGAGCTATTTTAAATGCAATGGTGAATTCTGTCAATAGGCTGACGGCCTTGCTATGGTTCAAAATGGTTCAAATGGCTCTGAGCACTATGCGACTTAACTTCTGAGGTCATCAGTCGCCTAGAACTTAGAACTAATTAAACCTAACTAACCTAAGGACATCACACACATCCATGCCCGAGGCAGGATTCGAACCTGCGACCGTAGCGGTCGCCCGGCTCCAGACTGTAGCGCCCAGAACCGCACGGCCACTCCGGCCGGCGCATTGCTATGGGCTCACCCATTTCCCCATTTCCCCAGTCGTAGCCGACGATTTTGTGGAACATTTTGAGCAACAGGCATTAAGTAGTGCTCCTTTGAAGCCTTCTTGCTGGCTCCGCTATGTGGACGATACATCTGTTATATGGCCCGACAGCGAAGAAGAACGTCATACGTTCCACAAATTCTTAAATGGAATTCACCTCAAAATCAAATTTACGTACCTTGGAGGTTGAGAGTAAGGTCGGTCTCCCGATTTTTAGATGTGTTGGTATACAGAAGGTCTGATAACACTGTAGGTCATGGAGTGTATGGAAACCCGACTTACAGAAACAGGTATTTAGATGCCACTTCGCACCACCAACCAGCCCAGAAGCAAGCAGTGCTCAACACTCTGTCTTCACTTGTCTTCCGTATCAGTGACGACGAGAACTTGGAATCGGAGTTGAATTTTTTAAAGAGGACATTGAAGGCAAATGGCTTGTGATAGTTATTTAGGCGGAATAGTAATAAAGCTAATAAGAATGACGAGGAACCGCCTTGTCACTCCGTTAGGTTACCGTTCGTTTCTGGAGTCACTGATGACATAAGCATAATTCTAAAGAAAAATGGTATTCTTTACACAAAAGAAAATGAAAGGTTTTTCCGACGGAAAACGGATGCACCTAATTGCCTCCACAATGCAAGTGTCTGTCAAGTGACATGTGCCTGCGCAAAGTGTATAAAGGCGAAACGGGAAGGACTGTTAAAGAACGCATTGAGGAACCCGAACGGCACATGCGGCTAAAACAAAGTGCAAATTTGGAAGTAGTGGAACATCATGAGAACTGTGGCTCTGACATCGCTTTTAATAACCAACGTGTGCTGGTTAAGGAAACAAACATTTATAGAAGAAAGGTCCGAGAAGCGGCTGAAATTTCGAAGAATGCATCTAATTTCAGCAGAGAGGACGGCTATAGGCTTCCGGCATCGTGGCTCCCAGTCCTCAAGGGTGCGGTGGGCGAGCGACATAAACAACGTGCATTTCGGTAGTAAACATTCACCCTCTCTTGTTTTGTCTGTTTCGAATCTAGCCAATGATGACGGCCAACCAATAGCAGTAGGAGGAATTTCAGTCAATAACCGTTCTCCAGCGTAAGTGTGCAATAATGCCTTTCTATCGAGTGACGATGGGCCACCAATAGTATCCACAGGAGTTCAGCCAACAATGCCCCTTCTTGTGCATCAGTGCGGGAATATTAGCCATTGACTGTGGCCCACCAATGGCACCCATACTACTACTTCTCCAGCACGAACACGGGAAAAAAAATCTCCCCTTTATAAGAGGAAGAGAGCCTCGTCTCTGACAGTGTTCTAGCAGTAGTGGACACCGGAAGATCGTGAGGAAGATCCCAGTAGAGGGGTCGAAACGTCGATCAGTTTAGACGAAATATAACGCGTCCGAATAACCCAGAAGATTTTAACTTCGATGACAACGGCCACGAAAGCATGCAGACTTACATTGTCAAGTGGTTTGCAGGTACATGCAGAAAGCAGCAACGGTCATTACAGGAGAACCACAACGACAGTTTGCCGACCAACCGTATCACAGACATGTTCGATGGGCAATATGTCAGGCAAATGTTCTGGCCGGGAGAGTAGCGAACAGGGCGTTCTTCAAAGAATTCTGGCACATTGCTCGCCACGTATTGCTGGGTCTTGTCCTGCTGAAGTATGGCTTGTAAAGCTGCCTGAAGGAGGGGCAGTGCATCGGCTCTAAACCCTGCTCCATATAGCGGCTGCTTTTCACGTTGTCCTTAATAAGCAGTAAGCGAAGTCGCATGTGACAGTCAACGGCGCCCCAAACTATCACACTTGGCTTTTGTCCGCTATGCTGCCTTCCAACAAAGTCTACCCAATTGCATTCACTACTGTAGCGTCATCAATGTGGGAAACGTTGAAGCGGGACTCATCCGGAAACACTACATTTTTCCACTCATTACGCCAGTAATGGTGTCACCTGCCCATTGAAGCCTGAATTATTGGTGATTTTTGGTCAATGGACGTCGATGCAATGGCTTGCGAGTCACCAATCTAGCCCTCAGCAATGGCGTCGAACTGTCGATGCAGACATGTGCTCCAACGTCGAGCCATCACTATGGACGGAGCTTTTCTGTCGGTTACGGTCATGCACATAAGATGGCGGTCATCTGTCTCTGTTACCACATTGTGTGGTCCCGTACCCGCTGGCCTCTTGGGTATGATCCTCTTGTATTTGCTGGTTTCATACCCCTTCAATGTAGTATCGGGGTGCCCTAGAAGAGCCTCAACGCCACGGAACAAAAACCTCGTTTCCCTGATGCCAGTCATTTTGTCCCCTTCGAACTCACTCATATGTTGATACTGCTTCCTTTGACGTGGACGAGACGTACCGGCAATTGCTCACACGTTTCCATCTCGTTGACGGCTCTGCATCGACTGACCTGTCCTGCCATATCAAACAGGGCGCTGCTGGGTCTACGTGCACGCCATCTCTCTGCCATTTTAATAACTTATTACTCTTCCACTGTTCTACAGGTCCTCCGATTTTGGAGTTATTCTTGTGGTTGCTGCAATTTTCACAAACAATACTGTTTTTATAGATCTAACCGATCTGAAGCAAATGTCTTGTTGAGATTGAGTTCGTGCATTTCTCTGTACACACATCTTCGTCTAACAACGTTTCAGCCATCACGGCAGTTTTATACATCTATTCTGATGAGAAAAACGATAGAATGAAAAAACCCATCAACATTAGCGAATTGTTTGTAGGATATATTGTTACAGCTCCAAGTGTGGGAACAAGCATCTCTTAATTGGCGTATCTGGTCGACTATTCGCCTGTTACTGTCGTGAGCATGTATGGAGAGTGGCTGACAGACGTTGAAACAATTGGTGGACCATACGTCATCACAGAACTAGGAGGTCGGAGCCTTTTCCGCATTGTAACGCAGGATAGATTGCAATTTGTGGCTGTGTGTGTGTGAAATGTTATGGGACTTAGCTGCTGATGTCATCAGTCCCTAAGCTGACACACTACTTAACCTAAATTTTCCTAAGGACAAACATACACACCCATGCCCGAGGGAGGACTCGAACCGCCGCCGGGACCAGCCGCACAGTCCATGACTGCAGCGACTAGGCCGCTAGGCTAATCCCGCGCGGCATTTGTGGCTGATCCGACGACGGAGTACATTGCCTGTGCAGGCCCTACGTGATTCCCCTCTCTTCGTTCACTGTACACTTTTCCATATGAGGCTACGCAGCAGATGACACCCACGAATTCCAACGTTGACCCTAAAACGTCATTTCCGATTGCAATGGCCACAGGATCGATCCTGTCTTATCAGTCGATGGAAACACGTCACCTGGTGAGATGAATCACGATTCTTGTTATACCAGTTCGATGGTCGTGTCTGTATATGCAGTCAGCCAGGCAAACAGGTACTCGAAACTTGCACCATATCATGGACACAATTCAGTGGGGATAATATTACGCTATATAGGATATTCACTTGGGCTGACACTGAACCTGTCATACTGTGATATTTAACTAAGGCATCACTGACTTGTTTCCGTCCGTAGAACACGAGTAACGTAATCATACATCATCGGGATCTCTGCGAAGAAATTTTCATACGCTCTGTGTCTCGTCTCTTTCGTCATCCCTAACTCCCTTATGAGAAGAATATAGAAGGAACACTCATTCTCGCCCATCATATAGTCGCCTTACCTGAGTCCACTCCTACAGCAAGAATCTTACTCTAGAATGACTATGACTATGTCAAAGAACTTCCTCACAAATCTAGCTACAAAAGACAGTTAAAGACTTATCTCGTAAAAGAACATCATTATTGCCCCATGATTTTGAATACTCCCTCTACGTTATTAATTACCGATTGTCACTGTAAATTGTCACACATCCTATGTCCCTCGCTGAAACACAACATAGCTCTCTCCTTTCTTAAAATTCTATTTATTTTGATTCTAATTCTGTAATTTATAGCCAGTCGAAGATATAATGAATTGAGTGTTGACAACAAATCACATTATCTACTTACCTTTTCACTGGCACAAATATATCACGTATTTTACAATTTAAAACTTCTAAATCAAATGGTTAAGGATCGTTTGTAAGTTTAGGAAAATAAACTTCGCTGATTAATTAATCGAAGTCTGCTCTTTTCTGTATTTAAGCTATCTTATTTTTGTTTTGTAACTATGCTGCTCATACAATAAAATGTAATAAGCTGTATTTATTTCTGGCCTACTTAATTTCAAAAAATTTTTGTGGTCTGATGATAGTCTGGCTACGACTGAAACTGCTTGGGAGAAAAATAATCACCATTTATGATAGAGATTGACTGTTTTACGATAAACTTATTTTAGCTCTTTCTCCATTTCACAGTGGAGTTGCCATTGCTCAAAATATCTTATAGTTACCGTTAAACAAGTCGTATTGTGAGGTCTCGGGTGGAGTAATGTTAAATTCAGTATACAAAATCGTAACAATGTTATATGGTTACTGGACAGTATGTTGGCACTCTCGCAGCTCCCTGAAAAATAATCGCTCTGACCTACCCGAGATTTTATGTACTTTCACTGCTCGGTAAATTGCCTTGCAAACGAGAATTACTATGTCATGAAACAGGGTAGCTTTCAAACAGGCCTAAGTAAGCGGTCATAGCCCATAACCAACTCTTCACAGCTAATGCGTCAGTACTCAAACTCTGGTGGCTTGCGCATTCTGGTCAGTAGCACAAATATACTCCAAAACTCTAACGGCGCCAACAGCATAGAAAACCTTGAAAATCGAGCGATGTATTTCACGGTACTAGTCACCTATACTGCAATCATTACATGCATTTTTTCTTTAGAATGTGATATGCTACAGTTGTATTACTTTTGTTCCAATCCGCATATTCATATTAATATTCTTTACAGTTAGGTTGGTGTATATGTTCGTAGAATTTTTGTTTACCTTGTTGGTATTCCGATTGCTACGGGTTTATTTATCGACTGTCATTTTTTATTTGTAGTCTACTGTTGCTGCTTGAGTTTACACATTATCATTTTGTCATTTGGAGGCTGTGAGTGGAGTTGTGGACGTCAGAAAATGGAGCGCCAAGTGGAGAAATCGGAACTTTTCCGATATATTATTATGTTTGAGTTCAGTAGAGAGGTGAGAGCAGCGGACACAGTCGTAAACGTGCGCCATGTATGGGGATAATGCCACTGGACAGAGCACGGCAAGAAGATGTTTTTCTCTTTTTAAGGAGTATCGTTTTGACGTTAGTGACTCTCCACGTTCAGGAAGACCTTTGGGGTTTCATGATCGTTTAAACGCACTAATCCACAATGATTCTCGTCAGTGTACTCGAGAACTGGCAAATTTGATGAATTGCGATCATTCCACCGTAATGCAACATTTGGATGCAATGTGAAGGTGCAAAAATCGGGTGTATGACTACCGCATGCCTTACGCCAACATCTAAGAGACTTGCGGGTGGCCATATTTGCATCTCTGCTTGCCCTCGACAGTAGGCTCGTGTACAACATCGACCATTCCTATCGTTTATCGTTAGTGCTGACGAGAAATGGTATATTTATACTAAAATATGGAAAAGAAAGCAATGGTTGAGCCCAAACAAAGCAGCAACTCCCCGTACGAAGACTTACGCGCATCCACAAAAGATAATGTTATGCTTCCGTTGGAACAGCAAACAGCAACGGTGTAGTGTACTGCGAATTGCTTCTCCAAGGCGTAACCACCACTACTGACGTTTATGGTCATCAGCCGAGACGTCTTGCTGACGCAGTCGAAGGAAAACGACCAGGCAGACTGCGTGAAATGATGCTACCCTGCGATAACGCCCGCCCGCATTCTGCTAAAGACACTATACTGCAGTTGGATTGGGAATTCATTCGGCTCCAACCTTATTCAACTGATCTTACACGCTCAGATCTTCACCTTTTCCGCTCTGTTTCGAATAACGTTCAGGGAACTTCCTTTCCGAAACAAGGCTCTGTGAATTCTTCGCCTTAAAACTACGAGTACGTGACTGTACAGTCGCGAGGTCGAAAAGTTACCCCAGTGGACCGCACGCATCTACAATTTCCTCCTCCACTGTATTCTGTCCATTGCTGCTATCCACCATCCGTTCACATCTATTGACATTTGTTTTAAATCTTCATGGAGTCCATCCCTCCAACGCTTCTTGGGTCTCCCTGGCGGTCTCTTTCCTGTAGGTGTGAAATCCAGGAACTTCCGAGGCCATCTGTGATCCTCCATCCGGGCCACATGGCCGGCCCACTGCATTCGTTTGGCTTTGACAGTTCCTGCTATGTTGGGCTGCTGGTATAGTTCCTCAAGCTCTTGGTTGTATCTGATCCTCCATTCCCCTGTATCTGCATCCAGAACCGGACCGAAGATCTTCCGAAGCACTTTTCTCTCAAAAACAAGGAGCTTATGGAAGTCCTGTTTCCGGATACTCCATGTCTCACAGCCATATAGAACAACAGGCTGGATCAGGGTTTTGTACAGTCGAATCTTGAACTGTCTGGAAAGAGATTTGGACCGAAGCAGTTGTGCTAGGCTGTGGAAAGATCGGTTTCCTGCTTGTATTCTGGCATTGATCTCTGCTTCACATAACGAGTTCTCAATGAAAAGTGCCCCTAGGTATTTGAATTCTTGCACTCTCTTGTAGGAATGATCCCCAACGAGTAGTGATTGTAGATGATCAGCAGTCTGATAATGACCACGCGTCATAACGAGATACTCTGTCTTAGCTTCGTTTATGTTTAGCCCAAATTTGCTGGCAGCCTCGTTTAGTGCTTTGGTCATTTGCTCCAACTCCTCTTCCGACCTAGAGAGTAAACAGATGTCGTCTGCATAGTCTAAGTACACCAGTCTCTTTCCTTCGATTTCAATCCCTTCGTTCTCTTGGAAGGTCTCGCGTATGATCTTCTGGAGGGCAAAGTTGAACAGGATAGGGGACAACCCATCTCCTTGCCTGAGTACTGTCACAATTTCAAATTCCTTAGTTATGCGATTTCCCATCTTGACCTTTGCATGTGTTTCGTTCAGACAGATCTTTATCTGATTGATGAGTTTCTCTGCTATGCCAAACTCCCTTAAACAGTTGAGCAGGCTCTTGCGATGTATGCAATCATAGGCCTTCTTAAAATCAACGAATAAAATATGGAAATTTTTACCATATTCACCAAGTTTCTCAGTGAGCTGCCGGAGACTGAAGATGTGATCTACTGTTGACCGTCCTGGCCGGAAACCTCCCTGGTACTCCCCAATCACCGATTCTGCCACTGGCTGAATTCTATGTATGAGGCAATTGGACAGGATCTTATAGCAGACGTTAAGCAGGGCGATTCCTCGATAGTTGTCACATTTTAGTTTGTCGCCCTTCTTATGTATTGGACAAATCAGAGCTGTTTTCCATTCTCCTGGTAGTTCTTCTTTGGTCCATATTGCCTGTATCAGTCGGTGTATTTTTTCTGCAAGTTTATCTCCTCCTGCCAGGATCATTTCAGCCTGTATTCCATCTTCACCTGGACTCCTATTCTGTTTAAGTTGTCTGATTCTGGTTTTTATCTCATCCAGGGTAGGTGGGGGATAGTCTGCATCGGCTGTAATTGGGTACTGGAAATCAAACTGCAGTTCGGGTTCATCACAATTTAGCAGCTGTCGAAAGTACTCTTTCCATCTCTCAGCTATGTCCCTATCGTTCGTCAGGATCTTATCACGGGAATCTTTGATAAATTTCTGCTTGGCCTGGTGACCTTTGCAGAGGTGCTTCACCCTCAGAAACATTTCCCTCGTCTTTTGTCCTCTGAAGTCTGTTTCTGCTTCAGTGATGATATTCCTTATGTATTTCCTCTTTGCTCTTCTCAGGATTGCTTGTGTAGTCTTTCGGACCTCCTCAAATTGTGCTTTGGCCTGTGCCAGATTTGTCCCCTTCAGCCATTTGTTCCTGGCTTCCTTTCTCCTTTACAGATCTTCTTGCCCACTGGGTTTCCCATGAGTGTTTCCTTTGCTGTATCCCTAACTGAGCTCTGGATGTTTCCCCACATTAGTTCGAGGTCCTGATTCGCGTCCACTTCACTGAGTGCTTCAAAGCGGTTACTAAGTTGCAACTGGTATCTGGTCTTCATTGCCTCATCTTTCAGTTTCTCCACATGGTACCTTTCCACTCTTTTTAACTTAGGCCCCGTCCTTCCTTTACACTGTATGTTTAAATGGCCTCTGACCAGGAAATGATCACTCCCACCTTCGGCACCCCGCGCTGTCTTAACGTCTAACACCCATCTCTTGGCTCTGAGATCAATGGCAACATGCTCTATTTGATTTACAGTTCTCCCATCTGGTGATACCCAGGTTCCTTTATGTATGTTTTTCCGCTGGAAGTTTGTGCTGGAGATGAACAACCCTAATGATGTAGCGAAGCTGATGAACCTAACTCCATTGTCATTGCTTAGGTTGTGTGGACCGTGCCTACCTGTTGTGTCTTGGAGTATTTGTTCTTTCCCAACCTTGGCATTCATATCATCAAGGAGGATCCTCAGGTGACCATTTGGTATAGCGTCCATCACTGCCTCTAGCTGTGCATAGAACTCGTCTTTCACTTCACATTCGTTCTCTTCCGTGGGAGCATGACAGTTCACAAAAGTCGCCTTAATACGCTTTACTTCCAGTGTTAGAACAGATATTCTTGGGTTGACTGAAACGAATTCTGAAACATTAGTGGCCAACGTCTTACTGGCGCAGAAACCAGTGCCTAACAGATTACCTCGTTCACAGGCTCCATACAGAATTGTACAGTTTTCAACATCAATGCTCCCAGCATCGTCCCACCGGATTTCTTGCAGTGCAACTAGGTCTAGTTCGTACCTCTGAATTTCCTTGACCACACTGATTGCAGCTCCTGTCTTGTACAGACTCCTTAAATTCCATGTTCCAAATCGTATACCGTTTCTTTGCCATTGACGTCGTCTATTTTTGTCATTAATGTTCCGAGGCTTACTTCTAGTCTTGAAAGCATGTTCAATTTTTTACGGAGAGAGGGTGCTGGCCTCCCGTCCAACCTGCGGTGTTACCCTCACAGCTCACAGGACTGCTGGCTTTTCTTAAGGGGTGGGCTCCCCTCAGGAGTTGGGTTATAGGAAGGAGTACGAAAATTGGAAAGACGTCCTCGGGCCTCGAAACCTAATACCGTTGGGGTCGAAAAAGCAAGAGTTGGCCAAGGGAGGCCGACAGGGAAGGAGAAAGAAGGAGTCTGACACAAGTAAGTGGAAGCAATGTCAGACTCAGCTCGCGTCCCCGCGGTCGCCACCCGCGTACTTCTAGGTGAAGCCCCTGGGGCGAAGGACGGACTCAGCGTTCAGAAAAATGAAAACAACTTTCTGTGAAATTAAAAACAAGGGCGGTAGCATTAATTGTGCAACTGTAATTCCAATATTAAATTGGAGGAGAGGGAAGATAGGTGAAAAGAGTACATATAGGGCCTCTATTAGGAGGAAGGCTTGTTTGATGTGATAGAAGAAGAAACAAGAGTGAATATGGAGGAGACAAGGGATCCAGTACTAGAATCAGAATTTGAAAGAGATCTGGAAGACTTAAGTAATACAGAAGGGATAGATAACATGCATACTGTCAAAAAAGTAAAATTAAAGTGTTAAATTACTTGAGCATGATCAGCTCCAGAAAACGATGGAATGCGCTTTACTTACTTACAATCCTATTGCCTCAGTGTGTAGTGCATGTCCAGTGGTTAATAAAACAATAAACACATGTATTTATACATAAATGCTTGTGTGGACTGATTGTATAGAAATTAGTACGTCGGTTTGGAGCAAGGCTAGAATCCCAGGGAGGCAACACAGACATAACGAAGGCCGTGGTTTACAAAGCGTTCTCAGCTGGCTGAGGCAAGCCGGGACAGTAGCCACGCGACGTGCAGCTTTTTGAGTGATTACTGACAGGAAAGTAGTCTCATCGACCCTTGCCTCTACTTCTCTCCACACTACTTTCTTCGGACGAGTGTTACCTTCAGGACCGATAGCACTGCCGCTTGTGATACATTTGGAGACTCCTGTCAGCCTAACTAAAGTTAGTTTTCTTCTTTTGACAACCATGTGAGTCGTTATCTTAAATGAAAGGATAATCATGGTATTACTTTTACAATCTATTCCTCAAAATAAACACGGTGTCCATTGCAAAAAAGAGAGGGTGTCAAATTACTTTGTGTAATAAAAGCAAGAAGAATAATTGGCATAAAGAGTTCCGAAGCTGGAGAGATTTGACAACAGTGATGATCGAAGAAAGGGAAATTAGCGGAAGATATGAGTTGAAGTTTGTGTTGGAGAGGGCGTTGGAGTTTGCGACCGAACCGCCGAATCTTTCCATCAGTAAATGGGGTATGTTCTCAAGTGACTCCGTTGTTTTAACCCCTCCACTGATAGAATGACCCGCTTCCTACTTCCGTATGTATAAAGCCAATACGGACTTGTAGCTGTCACGCCTTTGCGCTTACTGCTACGTATTTTAACCGTAAATAGCTCAGCCCTAATGGTAAGAGTTAGTAGTGAATTCTGGCGTTATTAATCTTTGAAGACAGCACAGCTGCCACAAGCTCAGCCCACTTTTACTCCACTCCTACCCTCGCCATTACACCACATTAACTAGGTGCTACATAGACCTTGCTAAATTCACTTGCGTATACATTTCTGACCGTTACTCGCCAGTATTTACCTATTGGATTAGTACACTCCTAACCGGACTATTTCTCAAAGAGCTGTGATGATTGAACAGGTTCGATCCACGGCCTACAGTGCCCTACAGTTCACACGGTAACACTGCCTACCTGACCCACTTAACTTGGTAGTGAGCTTATGTATCCAATCACCACTGCTAGCAGCAGTAGATAATCCTATCAGCACGACGAGAGCAGCAGACTTACCGTCGAATCCTCCTGAAAATACTTATAACTACGGTCGCCAGCTCTGAAGGAGCAAAAGAATAAATCAATTTTTTGGCTCGTTTCAAAGTGAAACGGCTTGAGTTGAATTTTAAACTTAATTCTGAATATTACTATTTCTGATCATTCTCTCAATTTCTGTGAGTTGGCTTGGTAATTACCACCAAGACAATTTAAGCAACTTAGGTTAACAAACTTCTACCCTTCAACTTATTTAATGATTTTGCGATATTACTCTTGGACAATTGCTATAGAATTAGTTAAGTGACTTTACTTGAAAGGTTATTCAGAAAAAATTTAAGTAACTATAAATAGGCGACTCATTCTGGTGTGACCATTGCTCTTTTCTACATTCTTAAACGCTAAAGTATTCTACAACCAAAAGAATTGTAAATGAAAGAGGCGATGGTGGCCTCAGTCTGATTTCACTACACTATGTTTCAGGTTACTACACTTTACAAGGAACAACATGCGTCGTAATTTTGCTCATTACTATATTCTGTCTTCTGCACTTGCACAAAAGAAAACTGGTATTCTCCTTTTACATGTATACAAAGTTCGACTTAACAATTTCAAGCAGTCTTGCCTTGGGTAGACGTGTCGGTGCTGGTGATGATATGCATGTGGCTAACGCAGCTCTTCCTCTTCACGCCTCGTGCCCTTAATGGCGGCTGGAACTACGAGCTGTAGCACTCGTATAAGCTACTGCGCGTCCGCCATAAAATCTGGGCGCAGGAACTCTTACAATCAGCCCCAGTGGCATAGAGACGGCTTCGACAACCATTCGTCGCGTTCCACTCCACAAACGGCGACGATATTCGCCTCTTCGCTGTTGCACAATCACTTTTGCGTGAGCACAGTTACGCACGTCCGCTCACGTCAACACTCCCCAGGCCATTCCATTGTTCAGTCCCTGTGTCTCCAGCTACCTCTAGCTACGCTCGTATCACCAAGAGTGGGGGCGTTCCCCTACCACCTTTTCACCGAAATCATTTAGTATTTAAGAATATTTATATTTATTACCCTGGAGTTCATACCAGTCATAATAATTTACTACTAGCGCTTTATAACATTAAATCATACAGTAATAGCTTATAAATACCAAGAAAAAGAATACATTTGACTCCGATATCTTATTGGATTGTCTGAGACAGCGCTAATTCCCAGTTTCGCCAATAGATGGCATCAGGGTGCACTCCCTGGCAGTCTCACACCAGCGCGCCCGTTTCCAACGCGCGGGCTCCAAATGACTGTCAGCCCACCATCATTTCAGTTCCGTTACAAGTTCTGTAGTCAATGCAGCACTTGTTGTCACAGTGCTGTGGAAGAATAATGGCTAGCATTCCTGCATGGAAAATATGGAGACCTGGGTTTAAGTCACTGCAGTAGCACAAATTTTAATTCCTTTCTTTACCTTCCATCACTACCGTACATCAAGGTGAGACTCAAATGTCTTGAGGAAAGTTTAGTTATAAAGTCCATAGATTTTGTCTGCGATCTCTCCTGCACTGCTAGCAGCGCCATCCCTCACAACAGGAGGTAAACTGCGAAAAGTCTTCCTCTGTGCTTTTTCTTTATCAAGTCCATGCCTCCATGGATTGCTAAGTGTATAGTTGGTGACTATACTGAAGTTGTTTTCGTGAAGTCTAGTTTCAACTGCTTCTCTGTTTACAGAGTCCTAATAGATCAATGAGTGAGCAAGTATTATCCTTTCTTCTAACAAAATCTTGTGCTTATTTAACAGGTTGTGCTCCTGTCGCAGCTGATATCCTCCAGTTAGTGCCAATCACCTAGTGTACTTGCTGCTACTCTACTTATACCATAGATTGCTAGGGACTGCTCCTCTATGCTCTGTGTAGTGCATTCGAGACTTGTTCCATGTTTGTCCCTGGTCATCTTCAGTTTGTTTCGCCTTCGAGACTTTTGTGTGCGTGTGCCTGTTCATCGTCACTCTGTCGTCGTCTCCATCTCGCCGCCATCTCGTCGCTGTTCCACTGTCGCCACCGCTGTTGCTGGTGCCGCCATCAACGCCGCCGACACCGACTTCATCACCCATTCATCAACTGCTAACTTCACTGCCCCCATGGCTTCTCCAGCCATGGCCACTGTTTACACGTGCCCCTCCCAATCGCCTACAACTGCCACTTGAAACACCTACACCTTCCATCAAGCCTGTCCCCCTTACCCAGTTCTCTCCAGGCATGACATCCTCAGTAGCTCAGTAGCACCCTCTTCAGATCCAGCACAAGGACCAGCATCACGAAGTACAGCACCAGCGCCAGTATTGCCACCACCATATATTGCCACCATCAGACATTGATCCACTTTTGCTATCACTGTCGACTCAGCCAGGTGTTTCTACAGTGGATTCGTGGACTGTGGTATCGTTCTCATCTAAACCCCCTTCAAACAATCCCATCTTCTGTTTACCCCAGTCAGGCCCACCACACCCTCTTTACCTACACCCATCTGGACGACCGCCAAACACCTCAGCAGTGATTCTGCCCCCACCTGTGATTCCAAAAAGACACCTAGACAAAAGAAACACCCATCCTATCTGCCACTACGTTTACAGAACATCATACCTGCCTCCTCTCTCTTCCTGACACCAGCTTCCTCAAATCCAACCCCCCCCCCTCCCCCCACCACCACCACCACCGAAATCAACAAATGTCACTTCCTTAGCCACTTCTCAGATTATCCCTAGAAAAGTCTCTCTCCTTATCATATCCCCTGACCCAGAATCCATAGCAAACTCCCCCAGAAAATCTCCTGTCTCACTCTTGATCCCTATCTAATTTCACACCCTTTCCCCCAACCACACAGACCAACCAAACACAATCTTCTCACCATCACTCCATCCTCACCGTTGTGATCAGAGGGATCAATCCTGAGACCATGATGGAGCAGTTAGAGTCTGAGCATAACATATCATTGACGATTCTCGCCCACCCTTCATAGTACGCATCTTTGCTGAATACCCATCCACGGTTGACCACATTGTCTGCCAAGGATGACTGATCTACAAACAATGGCACAACACTGAGCCATCCAAATCCTGAAATAAATCCTACCACTGCCAACGATGAATAATGACAACGACAACCGAACCACAAAAGCCCTACTACCTGGCCCAAATCTACATCCCACCATTTTCTCAAGTAGTGCCCTAACCACACTTCCCCATTCACCCTTTCCAGAGGCCACACACCCTACACCAAATTTCCCTTGCTGCCTACTCTGTCTTCCATGTCAACACACAAGCCACATATTCTGACAACCAGGTCCGCTTTCCTTCTTTTCACTCGTCTTGACATCCTAGCTCAAACCCACTTGAGCCACACAACCCCTTGACCCCTTCTCACCCTAAATGATGGCACCCCACAATATCCACTCTTTTTCAGCCAACAAACACCTCTTCATGCACACCCTGATGCTTTCATCCGGAACGAAACCTTGCTCTAAGCTAATCAAACTATTTGCACTACACGACACATCCTTCACTGAACAGATCATCTTCTCCCTATGACCTTAGGTGAAGTAGCTATTGGCCACCACTAGAAGCCCCCTGTTCCAGGTGAAGTAGCTATTGGCCACCACTAGAAGCCCCCTGTTCCCTCTGCAACACTCCTATGAAACACTTTATTCTCACTCTCTTTCCCAAAATCATAACTGTGTACCTGTGCCACTATCTACGTCAGACTGCATCATCCCATTCCACATGACTTCTTCGCCCACATACATCATACCTTTACAATCCTACCCTTAACATCCATAGCCAGTCCACCGCTGAACTCCAGCAGTGACATCAGTTTACTGACTCCGTCTATGGTTACTTAGTCCTTCTCCCTCTGCATACCTGTCCATAAAGTAATTCCACTGCTGATGTTATCCTCACCTCTCCTAACCTCCTTAGGTGCATTGCTGCAGCAATCCTCGACCTCATTGGAAGCGACCACCGTCATGTCCTTCTTATTATCCCCTACACCACACACTCTACCCATGCAACCCACTCCTCCTGCCTCTCCCAAAGACATCCTGGACAGCTCCTGCAGCTACTGGGATGCCTAAAGGGAATTCATTGCCACTAAACTCAGAAGATCCCCATGACACCCACCACGCTGTCACCTTCTTGCAAAGGACCTTGCCAAACGCCACAGCCCACCACATTACGACATCCCACACTCTCTCCATGTGCTCTCCCACACCTCCATGAATCCTGTAACCTTCACCGGTCCTACCTGCAGACCGATGACCAAGACACACTTCACGCCACTGAAACTTATGACACATGCGACACATGTTGAATGCATGTTGAAAGCCCCATTTTGTTATAAACATCCAAAAACACTAACACCACACTGAAATAAACGTTTCCAAGTACTGGAAGGCATTTCACTGTCTTAATGGAAACGCTCCTCCCTCCTACCCCCTGCTGCGCGATAACCACCCTCACCCCAATAAGCTAAGCAAAGCCAATCACTTCGTGTCCCACCTCTCAGCCACATTCACCATCATAGATGACCCCAACCTCGATTAGTCCTTATTCCTTATGACGAACATACCAATACCTGTGGGACCATAACTTTTCCCGGCGAATTGAATGTTCAAATAACTAACGGGTTTGCTGCCAGGTAACGTCGTCGACCACCGCCGATATTTCGAGAGGAGCACACCCTGCCATTCTCAAGGCACAACTACAAGGAGAAACCAATGTGCAAGGGAATTAAATACCTCGGTTCACAGAGGAGAAACAAGGAAGATCCCACACTCAGATCAAGCAACCGTAGAGTCAACACACACCAAAGATAACCAACATCAGAAATATCGAACATGACTATTAGTCAACAGGTGAGGTAGTACTAATTCTGTCCCTCTGTTTTTTGATTAGGTACAGAGCCGGATTCCAAGCAGCATTTAAACAAAATCCATCATCTCTGTTTATAAGGTTGCTTGATAGTTTGATTTCAACAGCTTCCTTAATAACACTATCCCAATAGCTGGACGTGCAAGCCAGAATCTCCGTGTTGTTGTATTCCGTAGGATGACCGGTGTCAAGGCAATGTTCTGCAATAGCAGATTTGCTCTGCTGTTGTAAACGTGTGTTACGCTTATGTTCAATACACCGGTCTTCCACAGTCATGATTGTCTGACCAATATATGACATGCCACAACTGCAAGGAATGCGATAGGCACCAGGCTTACGCAAACCAAGGTCATCTTTTACGGACGCCAACCGGGTCCTTAATTTAGTAGGTGGTCGAAAAACACATTTCACATCATATCTCCGCAAAATACGGCCAATCCCGTTGGAAATGCTTCCTGCGTAAGGCAAAAAGGCCGTAGACTTCGGTGCCACTCGGCTGCCACCGTCACTCACTCGTTGCACAGAAGGCTGATGGCGCAACGCACGTTTGATCTGCCTCTCACTATAACCATTCTGACTTCGAGATGTGATAGATCAGCTGCCAAACTTTCAGGGTCTGAGATAACGTGGGCCCTGTAAACCAAGGTACGAAGTACTCCTTCATGCTGAGCTGGATGGTGACAGCTATCAGCTCGCAGATACAAGTCAGTGTTAGTAGGCTTCCTATCAACAAAATGTCCCAACGTACTATCAGTCTTCCATCTGACCAACACATCAAGGAAGGTAAGGCATCCATTCATTTCCACCTCCACAGTGAACTGAATATTCTATTGGATTGAATTGAAGTGTTCCAAAAAGCGGTTTAAATTCTCACTACCATCAGGCCAAACAACAAAAGTATCGTTGAAACCATCCTGTCTCCTCTATATCTCTTTTGTTACGCAGCCTTCCCTTCTACAATAACCTATGAAACCTTCCCTTAGGATTTCTATCTCTTGCTTAATAATTACAAATGAAATCTTCCCTTCGAAATTAATTCTCTGTCTCAATCATCGCATACAAATTTCAATGCTGCTTATTAAAAGTGACTTTCTTATTATTTCGACGAAACATAGAATGTTTCCTCGTCGTGGCTCTCACTCTTTACTTGCAATAACCTAAAACTGTTTCTTACCTTTTTCACTGTTATTGGATCGCCATCTGACTGCTACATCGAACTGCGACATGAGTATACTTACTCTGTTTTACTGTACTCTATTAGCTGCTGGTGGGCTGTCATAATAAGTGGCTGTATTTATTACCAAAGCTTACGTTCTTCTTTAATAGCAAAGCTGATGTTATTCTTTAATTAATTTGACTGAAGTTACGTAATTCATAGTTAAACATTTTCTTGACAGCAATAAAATTTTGCAAAGTTTTACGTTGATGGTTTTTGGGATGCATTATAATCAGTAATGCAATATTGCTGGCAAAAATTAATTATATTCTGAATGAAATGATTTTAGAAACGTCCAAATTGGACTTACTTTTTACAATAATCTTACAACTACCATTGCGCAAACATACCTTCAGTAGTCTTGAGTTTCTCAAAAAATAATTCAATAATATTAGTTCCTCTTATGATAATAGTTAGCTGATGTCTCTGTACATCCGTTTATAATCTCTTGTAAATCATAGCTAGTGGCTGGCAGGCACACCGCTCCTCTCAACCTCTCGCTCCAGACCTGCTACCGACTCGCTTCACATCTCGCTTACTACTGACTTCCTACGAACGCTAAAGTGCGGTCTCTCCCGCCAACAATGCTTTCTAGTGCTGAAAATCCGTGCTACCATTACAAAATGTATCAATGCGCCGTCTTCCCGCTCTTTTCTTAAAATGTATCCACACGCGGTCCCTACCACCCTTTTTAAAATTATATAAATGTGCAGTCTCTCCCGCCAACAATATTTTGGTGCAGACGTTCCCTGCTAACACAATTATTTCCAAAATGACAAATATTGATTATTCCTACCTAATACTATTAATAAAATATAAATATCTTTCATAAATTGTGGTTTGACAATATACAATAGAAATAGACACGTCTTACGTCGTCTACATATCTGAAAAAACACGCAGGTTTCAAGGTCGCTGACTCCGATGCACGTTCCTCAAAGTCTTGCATAAACAAATTGGCCACAATAGGTGACAAGGGGCTTCCCATTGCTACTCCATCAGTCTGTTCGTAGTACTGACCATTGGATAAAAAGTAAGTGGGTCAGCAAATGTCGAAACAAATTTGTTAACTCGACACCAAACTTAACACCAATTAGCTGCAACGAATCAGAGAGAGGAACGCGAGTGAAAAGAGAAACCACATCAAAACTAACTAAAATATCTGAGTCATTCAAACGCAATCCCTGCAATCGACGTAAGAAATCTGCAGAGCTCTTAATGTGGTGTACACACCTACCTACTAGTGGGCTCAACAAACTAGCAAGATGTTTAGTTACACGAAATGTCGGAGCACCAATATTAGATCAATAGGTCTCAACGGGACAGCCTCTTTATGAACCTTACGGAGGCCATATAATCTGATACAGTACAGTAAGAATTAAGACTCTTGATAGTCTCCTGTGATAAAGAACTTTTCTTCAGGAGGTTATAAGTCCTTCTCTCAACACTCTTAGTAGGGTCAGCACCGATTTTGCGATACGCCGAATCAGAAAGTAGACACTGCATCATTTGAAAGTAATCGTGTTTGTTCAACGAAATCGTGGCATTTCCCTTGTCCGTTGGTAAAATAACAATATAAGGGTCCCTTCTGAGTGAACGTAAAGCAGCCGCCTCAGCTGCTGTAATGTTACACTTGGGTGGACGGGCCGCAGTCAACACACGACAAGCTTCCCTCCTGACCTCTTCCGCAGCCTCGGAAGGTAGTTTATAAACAGCCTGTTCAATAGAACTAATAAAATCAACGACTGGCACCTCTTAGGCGTCGGTGCGAAATTCAGTCTTTTCCCCAGGGAAAGGGAACGTGCATTGGAGTCAGCGACCTTGAAACCGGCGTGTATTTTCAGATATGTAGACGACACTTTTGTTGTTCGGTCTCATGGTAGTGAGAATTTAAACCGGTTTTTTGGAACACCTGAATTCAATCCACCCGAATGTTCAGTTCGCTATGGAGGTGGAAAAGATAAGATGCCTTCCCTTCCTTCATGTGTTGGTCAGAAGGAAGACTGATGGTAAGTTGGGACATTTTGTTTATAGGAAGCCTACTAACACTGACTTGTATCTGCGAGCTGATAGTTGTCACCATCCAGCTCAGCATGAAGGAGTACTTCGTACCTTGGTTCACAGGGCCCACGTTATCTCAGACCCTGAAAGTCTGGCAGCTGAGCTAGCACATCTCGAAGTCACCTTTCGTCAGAATGGTTATAGTGAGAGGCAGATCAAACGTGCGTTGCGCCATCAGCCTTCTGTGCAACGGGTGAGTGACGATAGCAACGAAGTGGCACCTAAGTCTACGGCCTTTTTGCAGGAAGCATTTCCAACGGGATTGACCGTATTTTGCGGAAATATGATGTGAAATGTGTTGTTCGACCACCTTCTAAATTAAGGCCCCGGTTGGCGTCCGTAAAAGATGACCTCGGTTTGCGTAAGCCTGGTGTCTATCGCATTCCTTGCAGTTGTGGCATGTCATATATTGGTCAGACAATCAGGACTGTGGAAGACCGGTGTATTGAACATAAGCGTAACACACGTTTACAACAGCCGAGCAAATCCGCTATTGCAAAACATTGCCTTGACACAGGTCATCCTACGGAATACAACAACACGGAGATTCTGGCTTGCACGTCCAGCTATTGGGATAGTGTTATTAAGGAAGCTGTTGAAATCAAACTATCAAGCAACCTTATAAACAGAGATGATGGATTTTTTTAAATGCTACTTGGAATCCGGCTCTGTACCTAAACAAAAAACAGACGGACAGAATTAGTACTACCTCACCTGTTGATTAATAGTCACATGCGATATTTCTGATGTTGGTTGTCTTTGGATGTGTGCTGACTCTACAGTTACTCCCTTCACTCCTTGCTTCCAGTATCTTGATAACATCCCACAGACAGAAGGCAATACTCCTTCAACAGATACTCCATCATAAACATACCACAGATCTCAGTCACGACTGCATCACCTAGAGTCACTTGAAAAAAACGCCCCCTTCACTTCCTGTAAATCCTTCCTTTTAACATAGTTGTACACAGAGATTTCTATCCTGAGCCATAGTAAACCTCTCCAATCTTCTACTTCCTCAAATCTAATAAATTTACCACTAACAACTCCTCTTACCATCCCATCAGCCTCATCTCCTGGTATAGCAAAATCTTCAAGTCCATTCTGTCCCAACTACCCATTCCTCTCCATCAAAGAGGCTTCTATCTCAATTTTTCCTCTGATGACCAACTCCTCTACCTTACTCATTTCGTATCCCACCAAATCCACAAGTGCAAATCCACCATTTTTGTCTCTCTAGATCTTGGGGAACCTTAATATCATGTATGGAATTCTAGGCTCCTGTTTAAGCTCTGGACTTCATCACTTCCCCTAAACCATGTCCGTCTCATCGCTTCATTTCTCTGTAACTACTTCTCTTACGTCGCCATCAATAACACTAACTCCCATACCTTCCATCCAACCGACTGCAGGTGCAACCCAAGGTACAGCCCTCTCTCCTCTTCTGTATCCTGTGCACTGCTGATATGCCAAAGTCCCCTCCTCATGTTCAGCTCCTCTAGTATCCCAATGACACCTCTTTCCTTGCCATCTATCCTACCCTCCAGTAACCCCAAAGATCCCTCCAACTGCATCTCAATCAGTTCAGTTCCTGATGCAACTAGTGGCTCCTCAGAATCAATCTTAGCAAAATTCGGGGCCTAATTATAGGCTGAACCACCCACAGCTTCCATCAGCACAACTTTTACCTATCCACCTGCGACCATCCCGTCCAGTTAACAAACACTTTAAAGTACCTCAGACTAACACTTGATTTCCAATTAACATGGAAGCCCATCTATCAACCATTCAACAGAAAATCCACAATAGACTAAAATTACTGAAACTACTAACTGGTCAAACATGGGGTTCCCACCTTTCCACAATCCTCCTTGAGTCAACTCATGCTCTGGTATGCAAACGTGGCCTGAACTTCCGCTCCTATCTCCTTCTATCATGTCCTAAATATCCTCGAATGCGATGTACTCTGCATAGCTTTTAGAGTCCACTTACCCTCACCCATCCTCATCCTCTACCGATTCTCCTCCCTTCCATTCCACCTTGAACAACTGAATAGTCTATGTTACCCATTAACTCGATACTACCCATCCATAGTTTTCTCCCTGCTCACTGCTACTGGTACTTTGCCACACCTCCACCATTACATTCCCCCTGTGCTACACCTCCACATTCCCTCACTCTCCACATCCTCTCCCAATGAAACATTAATCACCTTCCCTTAAACGACCATGAAACCAACCGGATCTGTGCACCTATTTTTTTTTCCTGCAAGTGGTCTAGGGGTAGCGTCTTTGATTCATAAGCAAAACGTCTTCGGTCCCAGGTTCCATATCCGCCACTGCCTAAAGTTTGATAAATAATCAGCATTGGCGGCCGAAGACTTCCAGCATAAGAAGTCAGCCTCATTCTGCCAACGGCCTTGTCAAAGAGGGCGGAGGAGCGGATAGAGGTTCAGGGCACTCTCTTGTCCTAGGGGTGGGAAATTGCCCCTAAAGGCGGAAGAATCAGCAATGATCAACGACATGACGATGCAGAAGGCAATGTAAGCCACTGCATTAAAGACACGTAACGTATATCCACAGGAAATGTGGCCTGTAATTGAAGAAGTGTCATGATCTCTCCATTGGCAAAAGATTCCGGAATAGTCCCTCATTCGGATCTCCGAGAGGGGACTGCCAAGGGGGAGGTTACCATGAGAAAAAGAGTGGATAATCAACGAAAGGATAACGTTCTACGAGTCGGGGCGTGGAATGTCAGAAGCTTGAATGTGGTAGGGAAACTAGAAGATCTGAAAAGGGAAATGCAAAGTCTCAATCTAGATGTAGTAGGAGTCAATGAAGTGAAGTGGAAGGAAGACCAAGATTTCTGGTCAGATGAGTATCGGGTAATATCAACAGCAGCAGAAAATGGTATAACAGGTGTAGGATTCGTTATGAATAGGAAGGTAGGGCAGAGGGTGTGTTAATGTGAACAGTTCAGTGACCGGGTTGTTCTAATCAGAATCAACAGCCGACCAACACCGACAGAGATAGTTCAGGTATACATGCCGACGTCGCAAGCTGAAGATGAACAGATAGAGAAAGTGTATGAGGATACTGAAGGGGTAATGCAGTATGTAAAGGGGGACGAAAATCTAATAGTCATGGGCGACTGGAATGCAGTTGTAGGGGAAGGAGTAGAAGAAAAGGTTACAGGAGAATATAGGCTTCGGACAAGGAATGAAAGAGGAGAAAGACTAATTGAGTTCTGTAACATGTTTCAGCTAGTAATAGCGAATACCCTGTTCAAGAATCACAAGAGGAGGAGGTATACTTGGAAAAGGCCGGGAGATACGGGAAGATTTCAATTGGATTACATCATGGTCAGACAGAGATTCGGAAATCAGATACTGGATTGTAAGGCGTACCCAGGAGCAGATATAGACTCAGATTACAATATAGTAGTGATGAAGAGTAGGCTGAAGTTCAAGACATTAGTCAGGAAGAATCAATACGCAAAGAAGTGGGATACAGAAGTACTAAGGAATGACGAGATACGTTTGAAGCACTCTAACGCTATAGATACAGCAATAAGGAATAGCGCAGTAGGCAGTACAGTTGAAGAGGAATGGACATCTCTAAAAAGGGCCATCACAGAAGTTGGGAAGGAAAACGTATGTACAAAGAAGGTAGCTGCGAAGAAACCATGGGTAACAGAAGAAATACTTCAGTTGATTGATGAAAGGAGGAAGTACAAACATGTTCCGGGAAAATCAGGAATACAGAAATACAAGTCGCTGAGGAATGAAATAAAGAGGAAGTGCAGGGAAGCTAAGACGAAATGGTTGCAGGAAAAATGTGAAGACATCGAAACAGATATGATTGTCGGAAGGACAGACTCAGCATACAGGAAAGTCAAAACAACCTTTGGTGACATTAAAAGCAACGGTGGTAACATTAAGAGTGCAACGGGAATTCCACAGCTAAATGGAGAGGAGAGAGCAGATAGGTGGAAAGAATACATTGAAAGCCTCTATGAGGGTGAAGATTTGTCTGATGTGATAGAAGAAGAAACAGGAGTCGATTTAGAAGAGATAGGGGATCCAGTATTAGAATCGGAATTTAAAAGAGCTTTGGAGGACTTACGGTCAAATAAGGCAGAAGGGATAGATAACATTCCATCAGAATTTCTAAAATCATTGGGGGAAGTGGCAACAATACGACTATTCAAGTTGGTGTGTAGAATATATGAGTCTGGCGATATACCATCAGACTTTCGGAAAAGCATCATCCACACAATTCCGAAGACGGCAAGAGCTGGCAAGTGCGAGAATTATCGCACAATCAGCTTAACAGCTCATGCATCGAAGCTGCTTACAAGAATAATATACAGAAGAATGGAAAAGAAAATTGAGAATGCGCTAGGTGACAATCAGTTTGGCTTTAGGATAAGTAAAGGGACGAGAGAGGCAATTCTGACGTTACGGCTAATAATGGAAGCAAGGCTAAAGAAAAATCTAGGCACTTTCATAGGATTTGTCGACCTGGAAAAAGCGTTCGACAATTTAAAATGGTGCAAGCTGTTCGAGATTCTGTAAAAAGTAGGGGTAAGCTATAGGGAGAGACGGGTCATATACAATATGTACAACAACCAAGAGGGGATAATAAGAGTGGACGATCAAGAACGAAGTGCTCGTATTAAGAAGGGTGTAAGACAAGGCTGTAGCCTTTCGCCCCTACTCTTCAGTCTGTACATCGAGGAAGCAATGATGGAAATAAAAGAAAGGTTCAGGAGTGGAATTAACATACAAGGTGAAAGGATATCAATGATACGATTCGCTGATGACATTGCTATCCTGAGTGAAAGTGAAGAAGAATTAAATGATCTGCTGAACGGAATGAACAGTCTAATGAGTACACGGTATGGTTTGAGAATAAATCGGAGAAAGACGAAGGTAATGAGAAGTAGTAGAAATGAGAACAGCGAGAAACTTAACATCAGGATTGATGGTCACGAAGTCAGTGAAGTTAAGGAATTCTGCTACCTAGGCAGTAAAATGACCAATGACGGACGGAGCAAGGAGGACATCAAAAGCAGACTCGCTATGGCAAAAAAGGCATTTCTGGCCAAGAGAAGTCTACTAATATCAAATACCGGCCTTAATTTGAGGAAGAAATTTCTGAGGATGTACGGCTGGAATACAGCATTGTATGGTAGTGAAACATGGACTGTGGGAAAACCGGAACGGAAGAGAATCGAAGCATTTGAGATGCGGTGCTATAGACGAATGTTGAAAATTAGGTGGACTGATAAGGTAGGGAATGAGGAGGTTCTACGCAGAATCGGAGAGGAAAGGAATATGTGGAAAACACTGATAAGGAGAAGGGACAGGATGATAGGACATCTGCTAACACATGAGGGAATGACTTCCATGGTACTAGAGGGAGCTGTAGAGGGCAAAAACTGTAGAGGAAGACAGAGATTGGAATACGTCAAGCAAATAATTGAGGACGTAGGTTGCAAGTGATACTCTGAGATGAAGAGGTTAGCACAGGAAAGGAATTCGTGGCGGGCCACATCAAACCAGTCACAGTAGACTGATGACCAAAAAAAAAAAAAAATCTGAAACAACCAACCCACTACCCCAACAGGATCCTTCCTCTCCACATCTTAAGACTTGGTCCCTCTCCAATCTCCTGAATTCTTCCTCCAAATACCTATCCACAAAAACAGCCTCTTAAGCATTAACTCTTTGGAGCACGGTGGTATACATAGTATACCACCTTTTGAAAATTTTCTTGGCTCTTTGCACAGTGGTTTAACTGCACGACCACCACTCTAATATGCTCACCTAGTTCTCTACTTATCAGACAGATGGCACTCACTGCCTATAAGGAATCAGTTCCCGCCAAGAATTGCATAGATTACAACTGTGAAAGCTGCGTGCTGAGTTGTGCATGGTTTTTGCGTGTGAATAGTGGTTTATAACGAATTTCTTGTTGCGCCTGTGTTTTTTCCATATCTTGGACGTCACAGCTACGGTATGAACCCATGTATACATTCATATGCACAATCTTCCGTTATTTATATACAATTTATTTTGGTGGTATATTATTTGTACCACCGTGCATGTAGCAGTATTCTATTGCATTTCGTTTCCTAGTATAAAATTCGAAATCCTCCGCTACAAAGTTTAGTTTTTAATTGTGTTGTGACTTATTTTAGCTCTTTCTCCATTTTGTTTTGCTTACGTATTCTTTACTTGGATTCAGGCTGTTGTTTGAAAATGAAAATGTCAAGAAGAGGCTTACGAGATGAAGAAATCGAACGATTATTGTGTGAAATTCCATCAGACGAGGATTCCACTGTTGACACCACAGATGACGAATCTGATTATGAAGCAAGCATTGTTGCGGAGGCTATTGTGTCGTCTGAAGGCGAAGTTTCAGAGAGCGAGGAAGAAAGTGAGTCCACTCCGCCAAAACGCGCTGCTGACACAGCGCCAACTTGGGGACAACAATTCAATGCTACCTCAGGAATGCAGTTCGACAGTGAATCAGGACCAAGTGCTTTTATTAGGGACATTGATGATCCAGAACCTATCGATATATTCGAAAAAATATTTCCAAAAGAGCTAGTTCAGCTAATCGTTTTCCAAACAAATTTATATGCGACGCAATCTGGCAAGTCTTTCACTCCAACAACTGACAATGAAATACGAACTTTCCTGGGAATCAACATTTTGATGGGTATAAAGCGTATGCCAGCATACAGAGACTACTGGTCTAGTGCCCCAGAACTTCATGATCGTTATATTGCATCTCTGATGGCAGTAAATCGGTTTGGATGGTTACTGAGGAACATTCATCTGAATGATAACACATTGCATCCAGAAAAAGGACACCCAGGTTATGACAAACTGTACAAGCTGCGACCAGTGATCAAGATACTATCTGAATCTTTTTCCAAGTGTTACCAACCCAGCAAACACCTAGCAATTGATGAGTCAATGATCAAATTCAAAGGCCGCAACAGTATGAAACAATACATGAGAGATAAACCCATAAAGCGTGGTTACAAAGTGTGGATGCTGTGTGACAAGACCTCTTACAACTTGAAATTTGATATTTACACCGGAAAAGTAGGTGACACAGTGCAAACAGGCCTTGGGGAGCATGTAGTGCTGAGTTTGTCCTCTGAACTCGTAAATAAAGGCCATTATCTTTATTTCGACAACTATTTCAATAGCTATAACTTGTTGGCTGGTTTACAGCAGAGAAACATATATGCCTGTGGGACAGTTCAACCAACAAGGAAACATTTACCCAAATTAAAAACAGACAAAGAATTAAGCAGAGGTGAATTTGACTGGAGGGTCAGCAACTGTGGCATCCTCTACTTGAAGTGGAAAGATAAGAGAGCTGTTCATCTCCTTTCAAATTTTCACAGTCCTGAAGTTACTACAGTGACTCGCCGTGAAAGAGATGGTTCACGCATAGAGCTACCTTGTCCTCAAGCAGTGATGGATTACAATGCACACATGAACAATGTCGACAAGTTCGACCAACTGAAAAAATCATATGAAATAAGCCGGAGAAGTAAAAAGTGGTGGCACCGAATATTCTTTCACCTGCTTGATGTCAGTATCGTCAACAGCTATATAATTTGGAAGGAACTAGGCGATAGAGAAAAAATGACTGCCAAAGTCTTCAGGATGAGTATCCTGCAAAGCTTAGTAACCCAGAAAACACCATTGAGGCCATCTAGACTTCATGAGAGTCAAGTCCACGTAAAGAAAAACAAGCCATATGTTTCCTCACGCCAGCGTCTCGACAATTCATCCCACCAGCCAGAGCGTACTACCGCCAGACGTTGTGCGAAATGCAGTACAAAAAAGAAGCAAGTGCGCACTTTCTGGATGTGCGCTGAATGCAAAGTGCCTTTGTGCCTTAGCAAAACAAAAAGGTGCTTTCAAGATTTTCACAAAAAGGAATAAGAAACATATTTTATTTGTAAGGTTTGTAATTTGATTTTGTATTGTAAATGACCAATTGCCAGAAATAAAATTATTTTACATTAATTATACTAATTATTACTGCTTAGAGTAGAATTTAAAGGTGAGTTACAAGCACAAACCAAGATATCTCAAAAACTTTAGGTACGGCCCTAAGTGGCATGGTGGTATATTATATATACCACCATCTAAAACCAAAATCAATACAATAAAAAATTTTAATTCATGTTTTCCTTTATTAGCAACCCCACCAGACATAGAAAATGCATGTTTTATTAAAAAATTAATTAAACATAAAATCTGTGCATCAAAGAGTCCCTACTGCTACGTTCCCATGACACCCTTCTTTCTGGCACACTAGAACTACTCATTACTTCACTCATCTCTCTCTTAATACATCAATACAATAGCTTTTTATTTTTCTTGCTCACACAACAATCTATTGTATTGTGGAACATTAATTTGCCTTTTTATATATGTCAGTCTTTCATTCAAGCAACAAATCCGCCTTTTATATTTCAAATTATGCAACTGAATCTATGTCTCCTTATTAGGTCAAACATTCTTGCTGTCGAATGTCATGTTCAATTTTATAACATCTTTTAAAGTTTTTACTCTCATATGGCTGGAGATCACGCCTCCCTCCCCCCCCCCCTCCTCCCGACCGTATAAAACTAAACCCCGCCCGAACGGGCCATGATGCACTCCCAATGGTACCGACCGGCCGCCTTGTCATCCTCGGTCCACAGACGTCACTGGATGTGGATATAAAGAGGCATGTGGTCGGCACACCACTCTCCTGCCCATACGTCAGTTTTCGAGATTGGAGCCATACTTCTCAATCAAGTAGCTCCTCAGTTTGCCTCATAAGGGCTGAGTGCACACTGCTTGCCAGCTGCGCTCAGCAGACCAGATGGTCACCCAACCAAGAGCTATCCCAGCCCAACAGTGCTTAACTTTGGTGATCCGGGGGGAACTGGTGTTACCACTAAGGCAAGACCCATATGGGGCGACGGGAATTAAGTGACAAGAAGGGAAAACAAAGTCCTCGCTGATTTATCAAAATGCCGATATTTAAGTTAGTGATGGATAGAGCCCACAAACAAAAAATCTATGAGGACACGAGCTCAGCACGGGCCATTTCCATGATATCACGACGTAATGCTGAACAATAAGATTTTTCTGATCAAACCAGTTCTTATGTATGGCAGCGAGGCATGGGTACTGACGGAGGCTTTGGAGAAGAACCTAAATATATGGGAAAGGAAAGTACTAAGGAAGATTTTTGGTCCTGTAGAAGAAGGTGAGATATCGAGAATTAGGACTAATGAAGAATTAAGGGCTCTGTACAGTGAACCTGAATTTGTAGCCTCAATCAAAGTGGGAAGTCTAATATGGTTAAGAAAAGTCCAGCGTATGACAGAAGAAAGGCTCCTGAAGAAGATGATGATCGGACGTCCTGGCGGTAGAAGAAGGAGAGGACGACCGTGTGTGAGATGGCTGGACGGCGTGGGAGCAGACCTGCGAGCAGTGGGAGTCAGGAAGTGGTGCAGGCGAGCTGAAGCCCGAGACGATTGGAAATCTGTGATTGAGGAGGCCAAGGCCCTCAGAGGACCGTAGTGCCATGGAGTCAGTCAGTCAGTCACGACGTAATACAGCCAATCAGGCGCCGTTCTGCGGGTACGAAAGAGGGAGCCTCGCAAGTTCACGACGGTTTTAGCCCCTAACGATGATGAAGGGGGGCAATAACCGAAAGCTTGAAATTGTACTCGAATTTGGCGTGGTAAACAAACCGAGAACTTTTATGTAAGGACTCCGGCGTCAAACTTCATATTTCGCAACCATAAGAAGTAAAACTAATCGTTTTCACACCCGCTCCCACAAAAAAACTTACATCTAAACGTACAGTTTCTACTCTCATTCTAAATCAGTCTTAGTAATAGTCAATTATGAGCTGGAATTTCTGCACGGATGATTCGGCAAGGGTGACTAAATCTGTCCGTTGCATTGACGCAGTTCGTTAGGTTGATGGCGAGGGGGTACACACACGTTACCTCGACATAAACATCTCGTCGAACTTGCTTAGCGCTCTTATGGCTGAAACTGGTAGCTGACAAGAAACGTAACTGAGGAACACAAAAGGCATTCCAACAGCTGCGATTGTGGGCCCGGGGCTTTTTCCTCGGGGCGCACAGTCGCCGCCGGTGGAAAGTCCAAATACGCTTTCACAACACTACATCAAAGAGCCCTCTCCCACCAATAGATGCATAAAGGTCATGCCCTTCCGAACTCTGTTAATCAGTGGCAGAAAAAAATGGCTCTGAGCAGTAAGGGACTTAACATCTGAGGTCATCAGTCCCCTAGAACTTAGAACTACTTATACCTAACTAACCTAAGGACATCACACACATCCATGCCGGAGGCAGGATTCGAACCTGCGACAGTAGCGGTCGCGCGGTTGCTGTTCCGGACTGTAGCACCTAGGGAAAAAAAGAAAAAAAGAGGCAATCCTGAGAATGTAAGAAGCTGACAAGTTGACAGAAACAAACTCTTGTAGATGAAACTGCTGAAAAAAGGTACATGTGACTTCTCTCAGCAAACAGTGCCGATCGTTCTCAACGCTCACTGTTACATTGCTTTCTTTATACCGGTCAAAAAACATGTATTAGCTTTCAGACAATGAAAGGAGGAAAAGAACTGCGTACCAGACATATTAATTTATATGATTGGCTACACTGTCGCTGGAGCGTCGTTCATATCGGCCAACAAGTCATTTCTGGCTTCAACCATATTTCAATATGTTTACAATTCAAACTCTGCCTTCATCTTCATTCGTTATAGATTCCGCTATCAAATCAGGACTGCGGCGTGGAGCAGGATTCCATAATTCTGTAACTCCAATGGCTCCACTTTGCTCGGTCCCTCGGAGGTGACAACGTTCCGTGACTTTGAGGCGGCTCTTCTTCAACCTGACGTTTATTTTTGTCACGCCACTTCAGGTTTGAAGCTTGGCTTCCGCTTCCATTAGTATGTTACAGCACTTTCGTGTTCGAACGCTCGTTACGCCAACCGTTTCCGAGTTGGCGCATTTCGTACGCAACATTCTATTTACCCATGATCGAAACCACCCGGGTCAAACCGAATTAATCTGTAAGCCTCCACGTCGTTGTTTTGCACGCCAGTGAGCTTTCGTTTTTGCTCTGTTGGCATCGAGTTTAATAAAAATTGAATCTGCTCACCGCTGTTACACGGGTGATCCAGGCGTCGATTCTTTTTAATAATTTCGGCGAAATATAATCAAGCTATTGGAAACGCCTCGATGGAAGGGGAGGAGATGTAATAATTCTCAAGCGTACCCCTCTCTGTTCCGTCACCGACCAGTACGACTTCACTATTTCGGACTCAAGCCCACGATGGTAGCGCAGTTTTGTTTTACTGGCAACACCCTAGCAATAACTTCGCCACTCAAGTGACTACTAATAAATCTTAGTTGTACTCATATAGACGAGTAGCTCGCTAGGCTATGTTTGAATTTGGCCAGTGTACGTGAACATTTTCCGTAATGAGAAGGAGTGTCATTCGACAAATAACCTATCTTATTTAGACACGGACATCTCAGCCGAACTCTCTTTTACAATAGAGCCATTCACCGTCCCGGCAGTACTGCGCCGTTAAACTGGAAATTCTCACACACGATATTCACAGATTGACATACTTTTAAAAACGGCTCTGCCACTTGCTGTCGCTCAGTTCCTCCCTTCAAATTTAAAAATTTCTGTGTCATTGACACTATCTACTCCGTTTCGACGAACTGCTCCGACTCCGTTATGTCGTTTTCATCTTTTTTGTTTCGGCTTGGAATAGTCTATCCATACTGCTTCCTATTCTTTTCAAGCTTTTCTGGCTGCGGTCTCTGGTAATTTTGATACGAGATTCGCTTCTCCTTTCTAACTCTGCAATAGTCTCCCACAACTGCTGACTTTCTTTGTCTTCTTCTTCCCTGTCTGCATCAGCTTTTCCTCTGCTCCACTTGTCTCAGTCTTACGCCTATCTGTTTCTGCTCTTACGTCACTTTCCGCCATTCTAGTTCTACAAGCCTCAGCTTCTGGTCTATCTACATCTTTTCTTCTGCCAATTTCCTCCATTATCTTTAGCCATTGTTTAGCACATAAGGTCATGTCACCGATAGCTCCAAAAATCGAAGTGCTCAGCGCAACGTTCCTTTGGCTTTCGCCAGCCAGATCACTTCCACACTGCTCGTAAACCTGTTCGCTTCCCTGGGTTTCAGGCATGGTAGCCGATGCTGCTGCTTTCTCCTTCGTAGATTCAGCAATAGTTTGTTCTGCCATACTCTAGAAGGATGGAAACCTAATTTATTGTTCGACGAACAGACACAACAAAAAAGATAACATACAAATAAACAACCTATACACATAAAATACCTTCAGACGCAATTTTATACATGTTAACATGTAACATCAAAAGTTGGTTCAAATGACTCTAAGCACTATGGGACTTAACATCTGAGGTCATCAGTCCTCTAGACTTAGAACTACTTAAACCTAACCAACCTAAGGACATCACACACATCCTTGACCGAAGCAGGATTCGAACCTGCGACCGTCGCAGCAGCCCGGTTCCAGACTGAAGCGCCTAGAACCGCTCGGCCACAGCGGCCGGCACAGGCAACATCATTACGGAACAAAAACCGTCAAAATCCAAGTAAACCATCTATATCCCTCGTTAGAAAGCTGCCATTGCTGAAAAAGGAAGCAAGTGAGCTAGTCGGTGACCGCAAAATGATCGCTACGGTAATTTTCCGCACATTAAATTGCGTTTCCCTGTGCAGTTTCTGCCTGCGATTGTCAGACCATTCTAGAGGTAGGAATCCTGGATCAGGGTCATCATGAAATGTGATGCTTGGTCGAAGGCAAACTAAATTTCTTACCTCACATATAGTATGTTGTTCGTTGGAGGGGCACTTGCCTTACAACGGAACGCTGTCACAGTGAGAGGACAATTCAGTTATGCATAAGAAATCGGCCATGAGCTGAACTATTGTAGGATATAAAAAAGTAGAAAAACTCAGTTCTTCTAAACACTGGATTTATTTTATTTACATTGCTTCCAATTGAAAATGTATATTTTCTCGTAGTTGAGACAAATACGATTTCTTACTTGAAGCTCAGTGACAGAACAGCATCTCAGGGAAATAACTAACAAATTATATTCAACGCCGATGTTCACGAAAGTTCAATAAATGGTTGCCAGAGTGAAGTTCTGTTGGGACATTGCAGCTACCAAGCGGTGGATATCTCCAACTGAACGAAAGATTGCTATGGAACTGTGATTGGCTTTGCGAAATCTGTACAGGTACACTCGACAGCAAAAAAAGTGAGTCACCCCTGAATTCCAATGTGTAGGCTGCACCTGAATGTATGCAACCGACATAGCATATCTGTGTTGCACATAGTCGCAACCCTCCACAGTACAGTCGTTGTAAGATACACAATGCGTACCGCTAGAGACTACTAGAGAACACCGGTCTTTATGGCAGTCCGTCCAGATGTAAAGTAACACCACTATAGTACAGAAGAGATCAGACAGTACTTAACGTTTGTAAACTAAACTTAATTACAATAAGTGACATTTCAAATGTTATGGGACAACTAGTTTTGTCACATAAATCGTTCAGTAATCCTTAGGCACAATTAAATATTTGAGACAGTATATGGATTTATAAAGTTGTATGGCAATTGGAAACAAGTTCTTTGCTGTCTAAAAGGTTTACCCAACACATGCTGAACGTCGTTCAACGTTCAACGGGGAGTGGTTTCGAATCAACTTTATGTAATACTAATCAGTTAAAAGAAAACGTGATTAACGGCGGCAACCACTCTACGGAAATCCCAACATTAACAGCGAATCACAAGTAATATCATTGTTCACATTACTCATCAACAGTTACTTGTACACAAAGTTGTACTTTAAATGACATGACCAACGTCTTCGTTCTGGATCCGGATGCAGACCCAGAACGTAAAGCCATTGTTAACCAAGCAAAGCTTTGTGCCTTATTACCTTCTTGGTAATTAACCTCGAAAGACGTTGTATAGTGTTGCATTGTCAAGGGATAAAGGATGCACATGTTTAAAATTGAAATGCCATAATGTAATGCTGGGAACAAGGATGCGAACCCAGCACCTAATCGGATTGTTGAATAAGTACATAAAATCAGAATGTAGATATCACAGCGTGTCACCAGTAGTGGGATTGGATCCTTAAATGACGACTGAAGTTGTATTGCCTGACCGGGATTCGAACCCGGCGCCTACCGCCGTCGTCGTCTAACCAGGAACAGACGAGAAATGTCCAATGTTGGTCCACCATCAGCGTGATGTGCACACGTTTAACTAGAAATAAGGTGACGAAAACGTCTATGCTGACTGAGAGTCGAACGCCGCACACGTGGTTATGAATACACGTTAATAATCAACACGTTAATAATCAACTTCATATTCAGTAGTAGCTAGGAGTAGCATGTTTAGTTGCAAACCTTAAGGCCTTACTCATCCATAGTAACGTGTTGCCTAATATCTGCGATATCATGATGTTAATTTACAAGTGGATTGACTGCCGTAAAGAGCAATGTTCTCTAGTAGTCGTGTATCACTGAGATGTAAATGAAGTGCCTCAGCAGAAAGTAATTTCCGTCGTGCAGCACGTATTGTTTCAGAGACACTGAGTACATGTTATAAGTGCACAAAACGTGTATTGTATACTAAGTATATACTATTATTTGGAGAAGCTGCCGCCAATCCTGTTTACTTTTACATTCCGCTGAGTTGTCGTGGTTGAATACAGGTTTTCTTAAGGCTACATCTAATGCACAGCGCTTACAAGAAAGTATAGTTTCCTGTGTCGTGCTATTGCTAGCTAGGTGAAATATTTTGTGGTAGCTATGTTTAAAATGAATGTATTTTTGAAAGTATTGTTCGTCAAATATTTGAATAAATCGTCAACTGTAGGTGTGCCTGCACATGTTATAGCATAATAGCTGTGGCTGCGTTAGTTTGCACTACAGACTTGGGTAGGTTAGGTGAAACTTTTGATCCTTCAAGGGGTGATCGTGGCCATGCGGCCCGGGTCTGTACTAGCCGCGGCTCGCGAACTAAGAGCCAGCCAGGCTGACCGAGGCGAGACGCAAGTGAGCGAGCTGGCGGTGACGTTGGTGGACCAACAGCCTGGGACGAGCCAGCACGGCTGCGCCGCATGCCTCTGCCTCTGCCGCTCCGTTTGACGTAAATATGTTTACCTCCTCTCCTGGAATCAGTATAAGAGCGGCAAGAAGAAATACACAGAAGACTCCCCACCTCCGGACAATCCAAGCCAAGGCACGCTCCCGACTCAGTCTCCTCAAGCTCCTCTCCGGCCGTACGTGTGGTCTGGACCCCTCCACCATCCTCCACACCTATAAGTCCCTCATCCGCCCTATCCTTTGTTATGCCCATCCGGCTTGGATCTCCGCCCCCCCCCCCCTTACCTTTTATAAATCCCTCCAAATCCTTGAACGTCACGCTCTCCGCCTCGCCTATCGCATCCGTCTCCCCTCCCCCACGCGGCTCCTGTATGATCTCATCCCCTTCCCCCACCTCTTCCTTTTCCTTGAAAGGATACAGCTCCTGTACACCTCCCGCAAACTCGATCCTCCTCACCTGCTCGTCTCCCCAATCCTCTCCCACCCCCGCCCGCTGCCGTGCCTGTATTCGCACGTCCCACCCGGTCTCCATCTCTCCACCCTCCTTACCCTCTCCCAAGGTGGCTTCCGCCAGCTCCCCCTCCCTGATGATGCCCTCCTCCCCTCCATCTACCCCTCCTACCAACTTTGATCCTCCCGCCCTCCTCCTGTGCTTGCTCCTCTGGGCACCCTCCCTCCCTTCTCTCCCTTTTCCCTCCCTCCTCATTTCTCCCCCCTCCTCCCCCGGGCCTCCCCTCACCTGTCCCTCTCCTCCTGCCCCCGTCTCCTCAGCCATTGGCATCCTTTTTCTCCCCTCTCCCCCACCTCACTCCTGTTCCCCTCTTGGCGGGTCCCCAGACTCGCACACGCTAAGTGGACATTCGCGCGCCGGAGATCACCGCCATCAGTGTTTCGTGTGTGCCGTAGTGTTTAGTGTTCAGTGTTCACCGTCATACTCCATCGTTCACCAGTGCCATCGTCATCTTCAGTGTTTGTGCGTCGTCTCATCAGTTAGCAGTGTGGATTATCGACGTGTGTGAACGGCTCCGTGTTTGTCTCTATGTGTCTCCTTTTTTATTGCCCACCATTCTGTAACTTATGTGTCTTCTCACTGTTTTTGCTCCTTGTATATTCTATGGCTGAAGAGCAGCGTAATGTGCTGCTGACAGCCTGCCTGTTGTACAGGTTTTAAAATAACAATAAAGTAAAAAAAAAAAAAACAATACACATAAGGCTGTCTGCCGTAATAGCTCACTGGAAGAGGTCTATTCGAGTTAGTCAAAAAATGGTTCAAATGGCTCTGAGCACTAATATCTGCGATATCATGATGTTAATTTACAAGTGGATTGACTGCCGTAAAGAGCAATGTTCTCTAGTAGTCGTGTATCACTGAGATGTAAATGAAGTGCCTCAGCAGAAAGTAATTTCCGTAGCGGTCGCGCGGTTCCAGACTGAACCGCCTAGAACCGCTCGGCCACTCCGGCCGGCCGAGGTAGAGTCGTCGCTCTCATTGAGGAAGGAGGATGTTCCATCAGAGAAGCTGGCAGACGGTATGGCGTACCACATACCACTGCAACGAGATGGTAGAGGATCTGCCTTGAAAGAGGCACCACCAACAGGGCTCCTGGCTCAGGCAGGAAGAGAGTGATCTCACAGCAGGAAGACAGGGGCCTAGTGTCTAGGAGCAGAGAAAATCCCTCTCTGAACGCGAAGCAGTTGCGGCGGAAGACCAACTTCCCCGGCTCCAGTGACACGATTCGCCGAAGGCTGAGGGACGCCGGACTGCATGCACGACGATCCGCCGTGAAACAAGAGCTCAGCGAAGACAACGTTTTATACCGGCTAGCATTTGCGGAGCTCCAACTGAGGGCGTCGTGGGACAACGTCATTTTCACCGATGAGAAGGTGTTTTCCACCAATAACGACGGTCCACGAATCGTTTACAGGCCGCAAGGGACTCGCCATCGACGCGAATATGCAACAACGACGAGGAGAAGTGGCCGGCAATCTTTTACCTGCTGGGTTTGGAATTCTGCGAGAGGGGCGAGAATTCTTCACAGGATAGAAGGAACTCTGGACAGCGCGCAGTATGCCCACATATTGGAAAATGTGATTCTTCCGTCAGTGCGAATGCTGTACGCAGTCGGGGACGTCACATTGGAAGAGGACCTTTCTCCTACTCACAAGTCTGCATCTGTTCAGCAGCGGCTCTCCACGATTGGCGTCAACGTCATGGACTGGCCGCCACGGGCGGCTGATATGAACTCCATGGAAAAGCATGTGGGCTGAGGTCGCCAGAACATTAACAGAGAACTGGCCACGAAACCAACCAACTACTGCGGACGCTCTTTGGGACTGCGTCCTGGAAGCCTGGGAGGAAGTTGCTTCAGGCTGTTACGTCCGACGGCTTATACAATCTATACCAAGACGCGTGATATAAGTACAAAATAATAAAGGATACTGGATAAAATATTAGAGTTCTTAAAATGTTTTGTTATGTCTTCTTTTTCGTCATTTTTTCTCATTGGGAGCTAGTGGAAGATCGCGTGGCAACAGAAAAGATACAATATGGGTTAGCTTTCCTTTGAGTTACCCTTTTAATTCAAGTGGGTTTCTTTTGAATATACAGCTTGTTAAGTATTCTATTTTGATTTCATTTATACCCTGTCTACAGACTTACAAACTAATCAGCGTAGATGAACTCTGTCACAGTAGTTTTTGTTATTCCAAATACGTCTCTCTCCATCCATGAATACACCCTCCGTCCTCCACACAATACGCTAACGATTTCATATTATGTTTACTCGCCGCGCGGGATTAGGCGAGCGGTCTGAGGCGCTGCAGTCATGGACTGTGAGGCTGGTCCCGGCGGAGGTTCGAGACCACCCTCGGGCATGGGTGTGTATGTTTGTCCTTAGGATAATTTAGGTTAAGTAGTGTGTAAGATTAGGGACTGATGACCTTAGCAGTTAAGTCCCATAAGATTTCACACACATTTGAACATTTATGTTTACTCGTTGTTAATATCTCTTCTATTCTCTCTCACACTCTCTCTCTCTGACACTATCGCCGCAAGTGCCCTTCTATTGCACTCCCCCGAAACTTTGTAAACAAATCTAGCGGTTTCCAATGACGCTGCATTTTCTCTTTTAATTGCTGCTGTCTTTACTCTCTATCATTCCTCTCACCACCTATGAAACCGTATTCTTTGATCTCCCCTACCCTATAACCCATTCTTCGTTCTGAGAACAGAGTTTCCTTATCTCTCGGTCCTAAGATAAAACGAACTGTGACACACATCTAAGTAAGCAATACTTTGCAAGCATTTCACGCTTACATTTTGCACTTCTGCACTTCTATCCATTCCCAGATCCCGCCCTCCTTCCTGTTACGCGTCCCTTGATATCTGCATCTACATCTAAATGAATACTCTGCAATTCATAATTATGTGCTTGGCAGGGGGTTCTGTCATCTGGTGGATTAATCTTGTATTGATGTGTAAAACGTCAGGCGTAGATTTTTAACACAAACAAGTAGCTCTCCGCCGGCCGGGATGGCCGAGCGGTTCTAGGCGCTACAGTCTGGAACCGCGCGACCGCTACGGTCGCAGGTTCGAATCCTGCCTCGGGCATGGATGTGTGTGATGTCCTTAGGTTAGTTAGGTTTAAGTAGTTCTACGTTCTAGGGGACTAATGACCTCAGAAGTTAAGTCCCATAGTGCTCAGAGCCATTTGAACCATTTTGAACCAGTAGCTCTCCTTCACCCCTAGTAACGCCAAGTGCAGAAAGCCTGTAAGCTCCGTAGTTCAATATCCACAGTAAAGATAACATCCCTTCGCTACCGACTAAGCATTCGTTTGAGCCGTGACAGATGGAAAAACCCTGTAAGGCAGAGACTCTGTCACCAGCAAGCCGTCGTAAACTAGAAAACGTATTTCATTTCATGAACCAATGGCCATGTAAGTTCACAAGGCTCTTACTTTATTTGAAACTGACTCGCTGAATATTGTGGTGCTGGACTGGGATTAGAATTCGATTTCACTGTGTTTCCGAAGATTGAAAACTCTTCTAGGCGTCCTCGAAAGGTACCTATCTGGTTTCGAATCCTGATCAGCACAAAATATTCATGATTTCATTTCAAGCCCTAGCATGTGCACTCCGAACTACTGGTGAAAAATAGTTGCATTTTCAACGTCTCTTCGTGCGTTGTCAGCTGTAACGTGTTCGTTTCAACTCACAGCCACATGATGAACTTTTTATCACAACATTACAAGATCAAACGTTTGCTTACATCTTGTCAAGTTCAAACATTCCTCTCCATCCTATTGGTGAAAACGGATTTGGGTTGGACGTTGTGTTCGTTGTGATCACCAACGACGACCTGTTGTGGATTCAACTTCTAGCCAGCAGAGTATTTTCCATCACATCATTGAACGTACAAACATGCCATTCGTAGCTTTTATTGGAAAAGAATTAGATAGTTAAAGTTTCTTCATGACCACGTGTGCGGGGTTTGAATTACATTCAGCACAGAACTTTTCGTCGCCTGATGACTAGCTAAACATGCGCCCATCTCGCTACTGGTGAACCAACAATAGCTATTTATCGTCTGTTCCTGGTTAGAAAACGACGGTGCTAGATGTTGAGTGCGAATCCCAGTCAGGCAAAAACAATTCTATCGTCAATTAAGGCTCCAGCGTTTCGCTATTGGTCAAAACATTTGATATTTAACTTCTGATTTTATGTACAGTAGTGCTCAAAAGTATCCGAACGACCTGAATTGTATTTCACCTGATTCCCATGCGACTTACCTAAAGCAGCTGTCTAGCATGTCCTCTAATCGCTCCTTGGTACAGTCGTTTGACTATTGAAAATGGTTCCAACAAATCACCACTAGAAAACACTGCTCTGTGTCGCAATAACTCAAGGTGTAAAGTAATACCACGATACTACAAATATCAGGGAACACCTCATCACAGATAAGACTGTCCTTGAGGCTTGTAAGCTCACATTTATTGCAATAAATGACATACCTGAAATGTTAGCACTCTCATTATTACGTCAGATAGGTAATGCACGTAGTAAGTTCGTCGTATTCATGATTTCCTCTTCACATTAACGTACCATATTTGTTATTTAACACAAAATGTAATCAAAAATTTACATTATTCACGAGCAGCTAGTTGAGAATATGTATGAACTTCAAATGACACGACGAACTGCCTCGTTCTGCATATGGATTCAAACCCAGGTCATGCAGGCTAGGCCGCGGTGGCCGTGCAGTTCTAGGCACTTCAGTCCGGAACCGCGTGACTGCTACGGCCGCAGGTTCGAATCCTGCCTCGGGCATGGATGTGTGTGATGTCCTTAGGTTAGTTAGGTTTAAGTAGTTCTAGGTTCTAGGGGACTGATGACATCAGATGTTGAGTCCCATAGTGCTCAGAGTCATTTGAACCAATCACGCATGCTAAGATTTCGTGGCTGACGGAAATTAACAGTCATTCCTGACTAGGCATAAAGAGAGTGATATACCTCATTTTTGGACAGTATCAGTTAGCAAATATCAACATTAAATTACATAACCTAATATTTTTAACGGACGTGAATTCCTACTCAGATGTTAAATATTGCAACTTCACAAGTAACTTACTTGAAATGCAGTGAGGTAAAGCTTTGTGTTGGACAAGGATTCGAACCCAGAACCTAATCGGATTGTTATCGAAGCACAATCAACTTTGACATATCGGATTTTCTCGGCAGTTGCTAGATGTATTAAATGAAATGACGAGATGAAACATTAATTTTTGCTTCCCAGGTCTCCAACCCGGCACGTATCGCTGTTATATTCCAGAAAAAAGGAAAGTTGGGTTTGTTACACCAGCAGCGACATGTGAGCATTTTTGAACTAGAAATAATATGACGAAGTGTCCAGTGCTGACTGAGAATCAAACCCCAAACATATCGTTGTTGACTACACACAAAGAGACGACACTTACCGAATTTTTCTCCACCAGCAGCTCGGAATAACATCCTTGAACTTACAGTGATCTCGCAAAGAGTTCTGTGTCTCACTGGGAGTCAAAAACGTCAGGTATAGTTAGTGTTGACAACGAATGAAAATGCATTAAAAATAAAAATTATTATCCACCAGCAGATAGGTGTTCTCATGCTAGAGCTTGATAATACATAGTGAAAAGTTTAGTGCTGGCCCAGGATTCCAACCCATTCATGAGCAATATGTGGAGATGTTGAGGAATCCGCAGCTTTGAACAAACAAGAAGTTGTAGTCAAGCTGTATTGTCACGAAGGGATCAAATTCCGCGTTAAGGGCGGTCTGAGATGCATTCCCAGTTCAGAACCAATTTTATCGACATACAGAACCTAAAATAAAAGACGGAATAAGTGTCCTGTGACCATACACAGGGTTTGTTTCGTCACTAGAAATAAATAACTAGTATAAGAAAGGTTGCTGGTGATAGAGTTTCTACATGTCGCCACTCCTTACTTTATTGTGGTTCCACTTAACGTCTACTTGGTATAGAAGGAATATCATGTTTAATGTGATTTTCAGACCACAATGCCATTATACCTTCTTCACTTGGCGTAGCCAGAAGAGAATAAAATATGCCTCTCTCTATCAAAAAACATCGGCAGAAGTTGGAATCGAACCGAGAACAACATCATATGAAACTATCATCAGTCCAACAGACCACCAAACCCTCTTCTCTACGACTCATTTCTCTATCATAACACCGGTGCGGCACACAAGCTGAGATTTCTGACACACAGGCTCCCTGTAGTGGTTTGCAGTATGTTCAGTACATTCATTTACTTGGTTGACCGAATCGCCATGAACCAGCTGCCTTGACTACCCAGTGCATACATTCGACACTATTTTGTAATCACCGAAATAAAATAACGTAACTGCCACCTACACAGAACTGCCAACAGTGTAGGATGCAGAAATTTAAATAGGAAGTGTTCCTTTCCATTTGAGCTACTCTATTGCGCTGTCTGTTTGTTGAAACCATCGTGCAGTGCAAAAGAAATGCTGTAACTGTCTGTCTCTCAGAAGTCTATATCCGGCCATATGCATTGTCTCACAGCACTGTGGAATGCCGAAGTTCTGGAGGACCTGTTGTTCACTTCCAGAGGTGCTGCAGCTACGCCACAAGAAGTAGCGTAATGGTGAACGTAACGCGCTGTTGATAAGACGTCGCATCTTCTATTACATTCGCTACTACATTTTTTTTAAAACGCAATTCTCCTTTCTGCTGAAGTTAACAATTCAATGGAACTTTGAACATAATTCTCTTCACTTCTCAACCCAAAACAGTCGTATGTGGAAAAAAGGCTAACTTCTGCGTCATTGCCGGCCGGTGTGGCCTTGCGGTTCTAGGCGCTTCAGTCTGGAACCGCGTAACCGCTACGGTCGCAGGTTCGAATCCTGCCTCGGGCATGGATGTGTGTGATGTCGTTAGGTTAGTTAGGTTTAAGTAGTTCTAAGTTCTAGGGGACTGATGACCACAGATGTTAAGTCCCATAGTGCTCAGAGCCATTTGAACCATTTTCTGCGTCATTTTGTTCCTTTCAGGTTTAATAGATGGCCAGGCAGCAGATGCTTCTCGAAGCTTTTGTATTATGTATGGGGAGAGTGCATCGTGCCAAAATAGTCAGAAAAGTATTATCTACATTAGCTGTCGTCTGGTAGTGGCATTTTATTTTTCTTCAAAGCTTGTTTGACAGCTTTAACTCAGAACAAGTTTTCTACATGCATGTAATCAATAAACTGCATGTGCATTGTCAGACTGTTATAGATAACATCAGAGAATTCGCATATATCGTTGATGATTAATCTCTCTCTCATGTTTAGTATTGTTTTAACAACACTAAAAGAAACCTTACGAAAACTGTGCACTGTATTGTAAGAAATGAAATAAAACTACCCACGATAACCTTACGACGAAAGTCTGTTTTAATGAAACTGAGTATCTGTACACAGGCGTGCCTCTATCTGCACGAATCAGTAAAATACTAGTCACTTAGATTTCGATTGGGTCTGTGTTTAAATGTTATGCTGTATCATACTCAACAGGCATGCAAATGTGGCATTTCATAAATAAAGTTACGTTTTCCCAGAAACCCAAAATTTGCTTGTCAGCAGCGGAAAGAGGCGTTACCTGTTGTCCAGCATTGGAAGTTTCTCACCATTGCACATTGAGCTGAAAGTATTTTCTTGTGATTTGCTAATCAATTAATTTCCTTCATACTTACCACCCTGGCATGGCAGTCTTAAGTGAAGAACATTATTGAATTTCGTATCGTTGACGGTCAATTCGAATTTCTTCAGCAGACGCTTGTATTGTATAGCAGCTTGGCAGTCAGGGAGCCGAGATCTACTGTAGGGAAGCAGCCTACTGACGCTGTAGTAAATTCACATCAGTTTCCATTGTGTGCCAGCCAGTCTGCTGTAACTAGCTCTGACGTTATAAATGTTGCGCAATACCTTAAAAATCAAGCAAATGAACTAAAACTTTTCTAGCATGTCAGAAATAATATTAAATTAATGTGTGTTAAATATCAGTTCGATAACTTCAGCCATTTCCGAGATTTGGACGTTTTTCTGGAAAAATCATTGGCGCAACAGAAAAGAGCTAGAGACTTCAAAATTTATATTTAGATTCATCTTTCATAATGATTTAATAAAAACAGTACTTTGGATTTCACAAATTAAGACTTTAGTGGAAATTCATGATTTTGTGGTTTTCATCTCAAAACTGAAGGAAGCAAGATAGATTAAGTAGGCTAGTAAATAAGGCTAGGATGTTTAGATTTAAATAGGTTGGAGGTCCGCTATGATTATGAAGATGTGTAAAGTTTCTTTTTAATACCTATAAAATTATAGCGATAGCGGATCTCAAAAGGGACAGTTCAGAGCTCATCTGCTGCGTGCAGGGTAATTAGATTAATTCTCTCGCCCAAAGTATTTAACTTAGTCACGTCAAAATTTTATTATCAATACTTACCTGCGTGCTGAATGCACGTTTAAATTAAGAGCTTCTTCGGCCATCAGCCAAAGAAGCTATAAATTATTATGTATCTTGAAGTGGTGCGTTACTAGCCCAGCGGCTAGTCGGGAGAGCGGATTTAATCAGGCGTTCCCTCAGACGTCCGCACCGCGGCTTTATATATAAGAACACTGCGCGAGGAAGGAAGGCCCCAGTTCTCTCCAGACGCTGAATGACACGCCATCTGTGTCGGTAGTCGCGTCGCATCAGTGTATCTGCTACAAACAGCCTCGGGTGCCGTATTAAGTTACTAGAGATACGCGGAACCATGAAAACATTTCATGTGAAGTGTTAATTCTGGAATGATTTTCATTATCTAGCTTCAGTTTGCGTATTGTCGTATTTTCACGTGCCGTCGCGGGACAGACATTCTACCAAAAATTTAGCGTGGCGTTTGATGAAGTATTTTCATCAAATTATGGCGAGCATTCTTTTTAACATTTAATTCGGACATTTATAGTTGCATCAGCGCATTAGACTCTGAACTGTTCTGTTAGTTAGGTTGTAGGGATACTTGTGGTTTTTATTAGTGAATTTCAGAATATACTCAACTATTTTGGAAAAACCGTTTTTGATTAGAAATCCCGGACAATCTCCTAATTCCTCAGAGCTATAAGCTGCAGCTATAAGAACATTCTCATGTAAAGTGGGCACTAGGATATCTATTTACTGGCTCCAAGTTTTATTAAATCACTTTCTGGGGGTCACGGAGTAAATAGAGAGCCAGTGTTGAGAACGGCAAAAGACAGCAATAACAACATTCTAAAAGCTAGAAACTGATTCAACACGCAAGCGTTTATACAACAGTAGATAATTTATTATTACAAACTTATACATCCGCCGCCCCACATATGGTGCATCGGCCGGGAAATCAACTAAGTGAAAGTGATTTTTAACTATTCGGATTCGCGAATGAAATGCGACACGCAACTGAGTATAAAACAGTGAATGTGTTACGTGTGCATGTGGACGACGCAATTGGATTAACAACGCATCTGGATTGACGGAGCTGGCACTGAGTCTAGCGGTGCTGCCGGCATCGCGAGAAGCCAGTCTCGCTGCACCGCAGTCGTCCCCTGGAGCAACCGGCGCAGAGCCTGCAATTGCGGGCCACGCAAACACACAACAGCCGTCGGAGAGCCGTCTGTAGTTCAACGTGCCACGTCGCATCAGGAATCCTGGTACGCCGCGCCGGCAACGCTATACGTCGTGCAGAAGGAACTAAGTTAAGTGAAAAGCTGTTAAAACTTTTACTAACCTGCACTAAAAGACTGTCGGCGATGGAACCGTCAAAAGAAGCTGAGGTTAAACTTAAATCAGAACCTATGTCTGTTGAGGGAACTGTAAATACAGACAACGGTTCGAGTGTAAATATGCATGAAAGTAGTAATGTTAAAGTGAAAAATGAAGTATTGTCTCCTGACAGTAGTGTGGGAAGGGGCAATGATTCAATAATAGAGACCCCTGTAGTAAAGCGGAAAGTAGAAATTGTAAATTTATTGGATGATAGTTTCTCTGATGAATTAAAAATGAAACAATCATCAGAAATGGTAGAGTTTAAGAAGGAGCAGTTGGATATGACTAATCAATCAGAAGTTTCATGTAGTTTTGATGATTCTGGTATTGGAGCTAGTTTTTCGTCACCTGAGTGTGATAAAACGCCAGCTCGTGAGCAACCCAAAGATGCTGGGGCTGTTGATCTAAATGTTATATTACAAGCAATAGCTGCCAGTAATGCACAAATGACAGCTGAATTAAAATCTGAAATAAGTGAACAGGTCAAAAGCAGTAATGCTGAATTAAAGTCTGAAATTGTGGCCAGTCAAACCAATTTTAATAAACGGTTTGAGGCAATGGACAATAAATTAGAATCCAATAATGCTGAATTAAAGTCTGAAATAAGTGAACAGGTCAAAAGCAGTAATGCTGAATTAAAGTCTGAGATTGTGGCCAGCCAAACAAATTTTAATAAACGATTGGAGGTAATGGACGATACTTTCAAGGCTGGTTGCAATAAGTTGAAAGAAGATCTAGACAGTTTGAATTATAAAATTGATTGCAATCATGAGGATATTAAGAAAAAGGTTGCTCAACAATTTTCTGAAATGTATAAGACAATAAAATCCGAAGTCGCTGAGGTTCGCAAAGACTTCCAAATGGAAGATGCGAAGCTGGAGCACAAGTTAACAGAAAAGATCGAGGCGGAGTCTGAACTGTGCTCAGATAGATTTAAAGATGTTAATATAAAAGTAAACATATGTCAAGCAGAAGTAGAAGCAATCAAAACTGACACTACTCATATTGTGCAAAGAGTAGATAATGTTGAAATGAAAGTAGAAAATATAAGTACTAACATTGCTAACATTGAGAGTAAAGTAGCTTCAGTAACTTCTGGTAATGGTAATGTACAACAAGTTGTAGCTGCAAACGCCGCTTTTATCGGGTGTCGGCAGTTCTTGCGGTTCGATCCAGATAAAAATATCCACCCGCTAGATTTCTGGAACGATTTTGAAGATGTGATTCCACCGACTTGGTCTGAACGAGAGAAAATCTCGTTTATTAAAAGCCATTTAGCAGGTGACGCTATGCGTTGGTCAGCTGATGTTATGTTGAAGTGTAAAACATTAGCGGAGTTTAAAACAGCTTTCATTAATGAGTATTGGTCTAGCAATAAGCAAAATGAAGTGTTGAGAGAATTTTGGAGTGGAAAACGCTTCAATGCAGGCAAGGAATCTATTAAAGAGTTTGCTAGGTCATGGATTTCACGTTTATCACATTTGGCGGAAAAGCTAAAACCAGAAATGATTATACTAGGTCTGGAAGCCAAACTGCCATGGTACTGGCAAACTAGAATTATATCAGCCCCTAGAGACAATCTAGATCGTTTCATTGAATATTTGGAACGTGTAGAACGTGTTGCTGCCAATGAGGAGCAAGCACGTAATAACCGTAATGCCAATAATAATAATAGTAATTTTAGGAACGAGCAAAATGGCAATGTAAACATCAGAACAGTAGGTGTTCGTCATCCTAAGAGAGATAGGAATTGGGGAAATAATTATCAGAACCAACAATGGCGTCCAAGGGATAATAATTTTGTTCCAAACAGAAATATGCATGTAAACAACAGTACGGAAAGTAAGGCTATGCCAGCTAACTATAATGAAACTAAAGGAAACGATAGTACGCCGAGGCAGGAAAACTAGTTCCCGTCTATGAGGACACTGGCGCTCACCAGGCGGTTACTTTTCCTAAGCCAGTAGTTACGGGAATTGGTAAGACAGATCAGAATACTCAAACTGAACATGTGGATGAAGAGTCGGTAGCACCTAAGGATACAACAGAAATATTAGATCACTCACAGTATTTGATAGATACCGTGTTAGAGACGCTTTCTAAGTGGGAAGAGAAAGAGAAGGCGCAGCAGTGTAACGATAGGGACGAGCTACAAAATACTGAATTGAAAGGTGAAGAAGCAGAAGAAATTCATGCTTATATTTACGATGAGGATGATGTGCTCTTATCTAAAGTGCCTGTGCAGGATGTTGATAATGTACTAATAGATTTAGGACAGGAGATAAGTGGGAATGTAGAGGGTAGGCTGTTTGGGGTCGATGAACCCAGTAGCTGTGACCAGTTGTCATTTGAGAAGGAAACCGACGATAATGGTGAAAGTGGTGTAGCTGTAACTAATGTTATGCCCGGTCTGGAGGCGCAGAATAGCTCAGACTACAGTAATTTGGGTCATGTTCAGCAAACTAAATGTAATGAAGTCGTGCGGTGTTTCGATTTAAAATTAATAGATCGACTGGAAAAGGCAGCTGAAAATGTAATTCAGGAAACCCCTACACACTGTGACCTAAATGTAATGAAGACAGATGTTGATCACTTTAGTTGGAGACAAATCCAAAAGGAACTATTAGATGAATGTGAGGAACCACCTGTACAACCTAGAATAAGCCACCCTATAATAATAGTGAATATGTTGGGTATCAATGTACGTTGTCTCTTAGACAGTGGAAGTGAGGTGAGTGCAATATCTCAGTCCTTCTTTGATGCATTACCTGGTAAAGACAAACTTACTGTAATGAGGGTATCAGGACTAAGAATAATTGGTGCTACTGGCAAAGTGTCAAAAACGGTAAAGCAAGAAGCTTTACTACCCTTTAACATTAATGGTAATTTAGTTGATCATCCATGTTTAATTGTAAACAATCTCAGTATTGAGGTTTTAATTGGCATAGATTTCTTGTCAAAATATCAGAGTGTTGTTGACTTTGAAAGAAGCCAGTTAAAAATGGTCTTGCCAATAACCGGAGTAATTATAGTACCTTTTAGTGATAAACATGTAGTAACTGATCATGAAACTTGGGAGCTGCCTATACGAGTTCTGAAAAATAGGAGGTATTGGGATGAGGATGTTAATCTTAATGACAATAAGCTGAACACAGAAGAAGAAGAAGAAGCAATTATTTTAGACAAAATAGAAGCTAAATTGCAGGAAATCGATAGGATTTCAGACAATCAAAAGGAAGAACTGAGACAGGTTCTAAAAAGGCATCATAAGGTATTTTCGGATCGACCTGGCATAGTCAAGGGTTATGAATGTCAATTACAAGTGAAACCCGGCCAAGTGTTTTTCAGGAAGCCATACCAAATACATGTAGCTAGGAAGGAGGCAGTTCGGAAGGAGATACAGAGAATGCTAGAGTGGGGTGTGATTGAAAAAGCGGTCAGTGAGTACAATAATCCTCTTGTTGTTGTACCAAAAAGAGACGGGAGTGTCAGATTGGTCTTAGACGCTCGTTGGTTGAATGAAATAGTGGTTAGGGAAAGTGATAGACCGCAGAACATGGACGAGTTACTGCAAAAATTCCGGGGAGTAAAATTCTTAACGTCCATGGACATCACGTGTGGGTATTGGAATTTGCCACTGGCGGAAAATTCAAGGAAGTACACAGCTTTCTTGTACGAAGGAGTTTGTTATCAATACCGTGTGGTACCTTTCGGACTTAATATCTCTGTTTGTGCCTTCGTACGTGTGATGTGCCATGTTTTAGGACCAGCTTTAAGCAATAAAATAACAGTTTACGTAGATGATCTATTAATAGCAACTCCTACCTGGGAAGAACACATAGCTTTATTAGGGAAAGTGTTAGAGGCTATTGAGAGAGGTGGCATGAAACTAAAGATTGAAAAGACAGAGTGCGTTAAAGAAGAAATAGGTTTCTTGGGATATAGAATAAGTGGAAAAGGTATTCTGCCTGACCCAGGCAAGCTAGCAGTCATTGAAAAATTTGAGGCTCCCAGAAACAAGAAGCAATTGAGATCAATGTTCGGTCTTTTCGGCTTCTATAGACGTTTTGTTAGTGATCAGGCTTTTAATGCTCCCTGTCTTCACCTCCTGCTGAAAAAGAATACCCCTTGGGTTTGGACAGCAGAATGTCAACAGGCGTTTGAGGTACTTAAACAATCTTTAATTAATAGTCCAATTTTGCATCATCCTGACTTTGAAAAACCATTCTGTATGTCTGTTGATGCTAGTGGCTATGGTATAGCTGTGGAGATATTCCAAGTAGAAATAGAGAACGAACGAGAAGTGCACAAGACTATAGCTTTCGCAAGTCGATCTTTACAGGCAGCAGAGAGAAATTATGGCATCTCAGAACTAGAAGCGTTGGCAATTGTATTTGGGGTACAGAAGTTTGAGCAGTATTTGTTAGGTCACAAGATAATTGTTTACAGTGACCATAAGGCGTTGACCTTTTTAAAGACCTGTAAATTGAGGAATGCTCGTTTGGTAAGATGGTCATTGTATCTCCAGCAGTTTGACCTTGAGGTTAGATATATTCAAGGGAAAGACAATCTGGTAGCTGATGGGTTATCTAGAAGTGCGGAGCTCTGTGATGACGCAGGAATTACAGCAACAGACCCAAATGAAATTCGAATGTTTGCATTGCACGAAGTAAAGGAAGAAAGTGCATTAAAGAGGGTGATTAAGAACTTGAGACGCGAGCAGAATGCAGATGACCAACTGAAATTAGTAAAGAGCTATTTAGGAAATGCGAGCTATCCTAAGGTTTCGCAATACTATTGTTTGCATAAAGGAATTCTGTTTAGAAGGAAAAAGGTAGGTGTTTCTGAGTGGAAGCTGTGCTTTCCCTCACAACATGTAGACGTGCTAATCGACTATGTACACCTGAGGTATGGGCACTACGGTGCAAAGAAGTGCATTGCAAAATTACAAGAGAAGGTTGTATTTGACAACATGTACCGCCGTGTGGCCAAGCGTCTAGCATCGTGTGTAGTGTGCCAGAAAGTCCGTGCTGCCAACACCAGAATACAAGGAGATATGCATTCAGTAGAGCCAACTGAAACCCTAGAATTACTGGCTTGTGATTTGTTTGGCCCTCTTCCTGTTTCGAGAGGTGGTTGCACCCATGTTTTTGTTGTGGTGGATGGATTCAGTAAATATGTTAAGCTATACCCAATTAAAAGAGCAAATGCAAAAACATTGGTTGAAAAGTTGGAAAAAGATTTCTTCGTGAACGTTGGCGTTCCGAAGAATTTGCTGTCTGACAATGGACCTCAATTTACTTCTGATAGATTTAAGGAATGTCTAGATAAGGCTGGCGTGAAACATCTGAAAATATCTGCGTATTTCCCCCAAGGAAATATGAGTGAACGTATTATGAGGGAATTGAATAGGCTTTGCAGAACTTATTGTGCTCGGAGACACTCAAGTTGGGCAGAGCACATTAAGTATTTTGAGAATGTAATTAACAACTTAAGACATGATGCAACTGGTTTTGCACCTTGTGAATTGATGTTTGGCCAAGAACCGCACAATGTGATTGCAGATATGGTAGAGTTCCCTATTCTAACGCAAATATCCACAGACGAGAAGAAACTAAAGGCCAGGGCTAATATGAGAAAAAGAGCGTTGGATAGGAAGAAGCGTCATGACGCAAAAGCTGTACCTACTAGCTTTGAAATAGGTCAATTAGTGCTTGTCAAAACCAAAGAAAAATCGAGGAAAGTAAATGCAGAAACCAAGAAATTCATGTTTGTATACCAAGGACCTTTCAGGATAATAGGAAAACCACATGCCAATGCATATAGGCTAGAGTACCCTAAAAGTAAGAAGCTCTTAGGTCTCAGGAACGTGATTGACCTAAAGAAATTCATAGGTAGCCAATGAATGCTGTAGGGAGGAGGTTGTTCTGTAACCTCTACACAGTGTGGCAGCTGTGCAGTCCCAGCTGTGTGAGATCTTATTTCCCATTTCAGGTCTCACTCATTCTTCCTCTTTCCTGTCTTCAAAAATTTCGACCTTTTCTTTCCAAATACTAAAATTTTCCGTTATGGCTATCAAGCCATGAGTTATGGAACCATTCTATCCACCGATTAGTGAAAAAAAAACCTAATGTGACAAACCTAATAGTGACAAACAATAGAGAAGTATGACGTAATTAAGATATAAAATATATTTGAGTAACAATTATGTATAGAACCCTGGTAATATAGTAACTACAAAGTGTTGTTTTATTGTAAATGGTCCACCAACAGTAATTTAAAAAGATATATGAATTCATGTACAAGCAAGATCTGAAGTGGTAGTGAAACCTAGTGTATGCATTAGAGCTGACTAATAAATAATAAGAGAGAGTGCTTAGTGTTATGAAAATATGCAGATAAGTTGTAAGGATAAACTCACCTGGTATAGCAAGGAAAGGCAGTGTAATAGAATTGAGCAGTGTTTGTGGTTGAGACGTGAAGGACACGTCCCTGAAGTATTTATAAGGTTGGAGCTGGCCATTATTTTAGTGTAGTGTGTGACAGGATACACCTACACGTATTGAGGTTATGAGTTGGAGGCGTGAATGCGACCATAGGTACCCTTATGTTAGATGAGACAGAGCAGCTCATGGTGTCCTATAGGTTTAAGGAATTTAGCATTACGCTCGTCCATAATTATTTGATGCAGTTTAGTGGTAGGTCTGAGAGAGACTACCTGAGGTTTCAGCGTCCGATCGAGTGGAAATGGATTGCCACGTGAGCAAACTAATCAGCTGCAATACACTATGAATATGAAATGAATGTGCTATCCTATGCTTTAAATATTAATAGAGTGAGTGTTAAATAAGTACATACACTAGCAAAATAAATAAATAACATACTGACAGACGTGAAACACTATTTTAGCTCAGCATAAATACACTTCTAAGTAAGTAAGTACCTAATTGCAGATGTGGAACTGACAACAGCAGAGGACCAATAAGTGGATTTTGTAGTCAACTAAACGTAGTGTGTTTTGAACACTCAAAACTGTACTATTACCAAAAGTTACTCACATGTACATGGAAACTGAGAAAACAACCACTAATCATACTCATACTATCTCTAAGAATAAAGTAATCAAAGATGAGCCAGTTAAGTAAATAAGATGCAGATTTGTCAGAAATGTACCGAGCATTGGTTCAGTGTTCCGGCCTAGAACTAATAAATTCAGAGTAAATAGGATTTATGATTATATGCCTTGAGCATAAAATTTTCTCTTGTAAGTGACTAACGGCGTTTTGAGCCATTTGTTTACCGATTTTATGACAATTAAGTAACCGTAAGAGTAAAATTGAGAAAGGTTCTGTTAACTTTGTTCCAGCAACCTACTGAAGGATAAAATGTATATATCCCCATTTCATTGTGACCCACCCTTAGATGTTAAGTGAACAGAGTCTGAGGCACTCTTTTTGTTTGTTCTACAGGACAAACCAGATAATGGCAGCTTGGTAGCTGCGTGAAAGCGTGGAGTGACTTGGACACAACTCACAGTGACCCCTCCCCTTTCCCCCATGTAATTTAGAGAGAACGTGAAGGACGCACACCATAGCAACTTCCCCTCCTCTACCCTTGTGAATGGAAGTGTAGGACGCCAGCCAAAGCGGCTACAACCACGTGTGTAAAAATTATTTGTGAACTTTTTCTTTCAGGTTTAGAAAAGACTGCTAAGAGATAATCATCTGTTTATGTATCATGTTATTTTCTTTGAATTTGTGTATGTAAAAATGTATTTAATGGATCTAAGATTTTCATAATTTTTCAATTTCTATGTGTTTGTTTGTCTAAGGCAATATGTATGCCAAAATATTTCGTTGACTTTGCTTAAAATTTTGAGTAATGACATTGTTTACAAGGCAGTGAACATGCCTACAATTTAAATAATTAATGTAGGTAATCAGTTTTCTTTAATGTTTCTACATGTTTATATTTCAATTTTGATTTTTCATAGGGAGTTAAACTGTACTCTTGCTTCCCTTTTTGTAATTAAATTTTTTTTTCATTCATTAACATTCATAAACAAAAAATTTAAGTAGAGGGTGATGTAGGGAAGCAGCCTACTGACGCTGTAGTAAATTCACATCAGTTTCCATTGTGTGCCAGCCAGTCTGCTGTAACTAGCTCTGACGTTATAAATGTTGCGCAATACCTTAAAAATCAAGCAAATGAACTAAAACTTTTCTAGCATGTCAGAAATAATATTAAATTAATGTGTGTTAAATATCAGTTCGATAACTTCAGCCATTTCCGAGATTTGGACGTTTTTCTGGAAAAATCATTGGCGCAACAGAAAAGAGCTAGAGACTTCAAAATTTATATTTAGATTCATCTTTCATAATGATTTAATAAAAACAGTACTTTGGATTTCACAAATTAAGACTTTAGTGGAAATTCATGATTTTGTGGTTTTCATCTCAAAACTGAAGGAAGCAAGATAGATTAAGTAGGCTAGTAAATAAGGCTAGGATGTTTAGATTTAAATAGGTTGGAGGTCCGCTATGATTATGAAGATGTGTAAAGTTTCTTTTTAATACCTATAAAATTATAGCGATAGCGGATCTCAAAAGGGACAGTTCAGAGCTCATCTGCTGCGTGCAGGGTAATTAGATTAATTCTCTCGCCCAAAGTATTTAACTTAGTCACGTCAAAATTTTATTATCAATACTTACCTGCGTGCTGAATGCACGTTTAAATTAAGAGCTTCTTCGGCCATCAGCCAAAGAAGCTATAAATTATTATGTATCTTGAAGTGGTGCGTTACTAGCCCAGCGGCTAGTCGGGAGAGCGGATTTAATCAGGCGTTCCCTCAGACGTCCGCACCGCGGCTTTATATATAAGAACACTGCGCGAGGAAGGAAGGCCCCAGTTCTCTCCAGACGCTGAATGACACGCCATCTGTGTCGGTAGTCGCGTCGCATCAGTGTATCTGCTACAAACAGCCTCGGGTGCCGTATTAAGTTACTAGAGATACGCGGAACCATGAAAACATTTCATGTGAAGTGTTAATTCTGGAATGATTTTCATTATCTAGCTTCAGTTTGCGTATTGTCGTATTTTCACGTGCCGTCGCGGGACAGACATTCTACCAAAAATTTAGCGTGGCGTTTGATGAAGTATTTTCATCAAATTATGGCAAGCATTCTTTTTAACATTTAATTCGGACATTTATAGTTGCATCAGCGCATTAGACTCTGAACTGTTCTGTTAGTTAGGTTGTAGGGATACTTGTGGTTTTTATTAGTGAATTTCAGAATATACTCAACTATTTTGGAAAAACCGTTTTTGATTAGAAATCCCGGACAATCTCCTAATTCCTCAGAGCTATAAGCTGCAGCTATAAGAACATTCTCATGTAAAGTGGGCACTAGGATATCTATTTACTGGCTCCAAGTTTTATTAAATCACTTTCTGGGGGTCACGGAGTAAATAGAGAGCCAGTGTTGAGAACGGCAAAAGACAGCAATAACAACATTCTAAAAGCTAGAAACTGATTCAACACGCAAGCGTTTATACAACAGTAGATAATTTATTATTACAAACTTATACATCCGCCGCCCCACACTACGACCATTAACACAACTTACTGAGTCGAGCTGCCAAGAGGATTTTATGTGTAAAGGTTTTCTTCTGATTTTGTTACAGAATTTTTTCTGGGAATTCGCAGCTCCATCAAATAGTACACAAAAAAGCCCGCACTCGCTGCCCCTGCCACGGTTAGAACTGACGATTTTCTTAACCGTTGTAAAACAAGACACGGGCGGTACCACGAGGCTACGGACACACTAATGCCAGCACGCCACTCCCGTCATGGTATTGGTCGCTCAGCCTCATAACGCATCGTGAAAGATATTAAAAGTTGTCACTTATGTGAAGAATAGCATTTCTTTAGCCAAAAAATTGAAATTTCTGTCTCAGTGTCTTAGTTTGCGTGAGGATTATATACCACGGGTCATTCAAATGGAAAGGGAATATCAAGTGAATTTAGCGAGTCAGTTCAGTATCATACGCGGAAGTGATTGCACTGTCACAGTGTTGCCAAATGTTTGTGACGATGTTGCCAATTCTCAGCTATGCTAGGAACAGCTCTGTAGCGTTATAGGAGGAGAATCCTGTGCTCGTGTCTTAGGAGGATACGGAGAGGAGGCGCGGGATTTGGTTAATATGCAGCGTTTTCTCCTACCAGCTGTGTCAAACATTCAGGTGTGAAATCTTCCATCACGATTACAGTTTCCCCACAAAATACAGACGAATAAAACACTTACCTTGTTGCTTTGTTACAAAAGATTATTTCAGTACAATAAAGAGTCTTTGGAAATCAACTTTGCCAACCTGTCACGAAAAGTAAGATAACAAACACTTTGCACCTCGCAATCGATTGAATCTATATGCAGTCTTGTGATCATACAAGTAGAATTTCATTAATTGCACGAGAATGTAGAAAAATGTTGGTGCGAATGGAAGCTGTAAGAAACACAGTTACCTAATTATCCTGTACCAAGCAATAATCAATTCATTTGATAATTCAGAAGAGAATAAAGTGAAAATCATGCCCATTAAGACAGAAACTAAAGTGCAGATGCGGGCACTGTGCAGATCTGCGCTTTTTCATCTTCAGATCTATACAAATAATGTATACCAACCAGCGTATTCATTGCTTTCGTAATGTTTCCCTCTTGTTTAGTCTTCTTATGATGAACTGGATCCACATCCATGAGTCTGATTGTTTCTTTGTATCCTTCCATCTACTATCTTTTTGTGTTATTGTTCGGTGTTCAAAAAGCAAAATATTATGCCTGCTCCCACGAGGTATTAAACAGAGATCGCAAAAAGGCTAACGAATTATAATCAAAATACAGTGAGACGCCAATTTTTCTGTCCTTATGGTGTTAAGCGGACAGAAATAGTTGGGTGTTATTGTCGTCTTTTCTTATTGAGATTTTCGTATTACCCTGACGCAAGACGCCGAGATAAATGTGTATATTCTCCGTGACGAAACATCCCACATTCCATTCATCCTGATCCATTCGTTACGTGCATCGGCGGCAATGAAAGATAGGAAAGCTGTTGTGGGGTGACGAATAACAATAACAATGGTAGTAATTACAAATCAATAATCAAGGATGTTTACTGGATTACAGACGATTAACAAAATAACCAAGAATGGCTGAACGTTTAATTGGCGCACTGAGTAGGTGTTCTTACCACTTTGTTACTGAATTCTGTTCTAGTTGTTTGCAGAACCCCGTAGCCATATATATCACTAGTACAACGAGAAATTACCTATCAACTATCCTTGCTTTACATCACGGGACGAACATGGAGTCACTGAGCTGATATTTGAAATACATTTCTGTTTTCTCTCTCTGTCTATCTCTGTCTCTCTTTATTTTTATTTTTAGTTTTTGAGGAAAGCATCGGGAAGCGCGACAATAAGCAAGTAGGCATATACCCTGTTTACAGTTATTTTCATCGGGATACATAATGCAAAAATACAATTTTTAAGTGTGTTATTGCGTAATTCCAGTTATTGACAGTCTATTCGTGAGCTTCCTCGCATTCAGTGGGGTGAAACGTATCACACAAGCAAGCAAAATACAAATATTTCTTTCACCATGCATAACACTTAAACGAAATCTCGCTGCACTGACGTGTTGTCCGATATATTGCCCGGAAAACATTTCTGATTCATGTTGCTAAATACAGTTCTATCAGATATCAATTTAGAAGCGTACCAAGTGTATAAAAGTATATCTTGAAATACGCAGAGAGGCCCATAGAGGTATTCGGCTGAAACATAGCCATGACCAAAATTGTAACTGGGGTCGACAGTATCGTCGTCTACCACCTTGACAGCTCGAACGGTGACAGTGCTCGGCCGGTTACTTACGTTTACTGGTATCAAAGCTACAGCATGAAAACACAAAAATGTTAATAACCCAAAGATCGTTAGTTTTGGAACCCATAGAAAGTAAAGCAGTCATCAGTCGCAAGAGTGGTTTGAACACCACAGTGCTTCAATAGGCACGGTCTTGTTGGAGGTGGTATGCTGTTGCTTTCATCCGACCTTTGAGTTGACTTACCTAGCCAGTTAATAGGGGAACCTACATTTTTACGTTGCTTTCGGACCACAGTGCAACTCGGCATTTTTCACATCAACAAACACTGCGCCAGGGGAAATATGTGTAAAATGGCACATAAAAATCGTGGGACTGGTGAGGGATCGAACCTGAGACCTTCGTATCCATAGTCTTGCTCTTTACCACCTTGCCACCATGCAGCCAACGCTGTGGTTTCGGCTTGCCATTAAAATTAAGGATCTCTCGCTTGTGCCTGCTTTGGCACTTGCGTGTCCCTTAGGATACCTTACCTTTGGGAGTACCCTCGTATACGTGTGAGTAAACGCCTTCCAATGCCCACTCAGTGAAGACAAGGATACCTAGTCTAGCTGCAATACTACAAATACGCCTCTGTTTGTGGATGAACGCAGACTTAGGTTGATAATAATTTTGAATATTTATCAGTACTGTACCCATTGGTGTGAAACTCGTTTTCTACCAATGATTCCCACACCTACAGGAACCCTACTTTAATACCTCTTACACAAAATACTTCCCGCAGTGCCATCAAACGAAAAGATCAACCTGACACAAACTGCGGGAAGTTTGTTTTACAACCTTCGTACCTGGATAAAGAGCTTTTCCTATATGAGATATTTTTGAACGTTGCTGCGTAACATGATTTAAGAAGAAACTAAATTCCTTCAGCTACGCCAATGTTTAAAGAAATCGTGTTAACGGCACGAAATCGTGGTTTGTAAATCGTTTACCAGCCGTACTCTGCCGCATTCCGCTGGTTCGAAGGCAAAAAGCTTACTGACAAATTTCACAGAAGGAAAAGGGGGACGAAATGTCTCCCACTCGAAGGTCATGTTGTTTTACTTAAATGATTACAAAATCGGGTAAAACGAACAATGAGGCTGTCAGTATAAGCACATTACTGTGGTCAATATGATGTTGCACCGCCCAGGGCCTGTAATGATAAAGGGCGCGCTTAGGTCAGGCATATTGTACACAGAAGTGGAAGAGAGAGCACCACTAAATTCTACAATACGTATGCATTGCATACACACAGAAATTACTGTTACAGTGTACTTATGGAGCCCAATGAGTGAATTGCATATTTTCCGATGAGAAAGAGCACTGGCAAACAGTCTCCGCTACATTAGGTTACTTAAACTGGTGTCACTTTGAGCTAGAATTTATGGCCAGCGACTAAGTGTAAGGACAGTGAGTCGGATGCGGGTTTTGCAACTGTGAAATACTTTCCTTACATTATGGAAGCGAATATTAAATTTGAACTAATGTTGCGAAAATTTTGAACTTGGATAGCTTAGAATGAAAATCTTTCTGTTTATTGCAAAGGAAAACAATCGATTTTCTAAAACATTCTGTGCCGTACACAACTTGAAACAGGTCACGTCGACCAAATCATATGGAAGAACCGACAGCGACGTATATTGGAAGGCAGTAAGAACCCTTGACTTTTGGTTTGGCAGTATTCGACAGCCATTTCAAGGTGCAAGTAAATGAAGAAAGGCAGCGCGTTTTCGTTATCAAGTAACGTCTTCATCAATTACTTTAGTTTTAATGTGATCTGCGAGTAATTGCTAATGTTTGATATAACATGAAAAGGATTCCGTAGACAGGGAAAGAACTTGTTCTTGGGCAACTACTTCTATAATGACCAAAAGGACTTAAATGATCTTCAAGCACATGTGTTCCAGCAGCGGTATGAAGAAAATGATAGTAATAATGACGGTGATAATCAAATTATCCGGTAACTTCACACTTCACAGTGTATTTTCTCGAACTAAGAAATTTCCTGAATTAGTGAAAATTTCAAAATGGCTTCGAATCGAGGCTATGACGCCTAGAAGAGTCTTTACATCCTGCTGACATGAGAATAGCATAATCTCCACGTCAGAAGCTTGCTTCTACTTAACCATTTAATAGACTCGCGTTTTTTTCCACCGTGACTAATTTAGTAAGCTAAGCACATCATCCATTACAGCACACTCCTGGGGCTGGGAAATGTGGCCACAATGGTCTGGTGGAACGAACTATCACATGTGCAATGCGTGGGTTCAGGCATATACTTTTAAGAGGCACAAACAGATTTACTTTACCTCTGGTAACCTCAAGCGAAAGCTGTTATAATCCAGAATCCGCATTAAACATGACGTTCCTTCATTCCAAACTAGGCAGAGCCGGTTTACGTTGGAAAATGACATAGGTGGAGGTCAGGGTAAACAGAAATACTATCACCAGTAAACTTACATTAGAAAATTTTGTTTTATTTGATGAACTGATAGCCGTCTAAAGGAACAAGGCTCTTATTTTACTTGTACCTTATTGAACTAGAGACGTTGAAAAATTTGGTGCTGCACTGTGATTCGAATTCGTATCTCCTCTTTCGAGGATCTGAATCTCTCGGAACAGTATAATTCAATCATTTCATTCCTTTTCCCAAGACTGCAGTCTTCTCTAGGTCTCCTCCAAAGGTAAATATGTGGGTCCGAACCTGATCCAGTACAAAAATATTCATAATTTCATTTTAAGCCCTATCACATGCACACCGGCCTGCTAGTGAAAATTGTCTGTTCATGTTGCCAACAATTGCTGGACAAACACGCACACATCTTACTGTTGGTGAGTAAGCAATTGATACTTAAGCAATATTCGTGGACGATAAAGAAGAACGATAGGAGTGAGGTTCGATTGTCGCTTAAGCACAAAAATTTGTATCCTTATTTTAGATTCAAACACCTACAGCTGGTAAGAAAAACCGATACGTAACATTTGATTTTACTTAGTTAACAATCCGATTACGTGTTGGGTTCGTACCTCCGTCACAGAACTTCACATCATGCACTTCATCTTTAAATGCATAAACACTTGGTTACTTCTGAATGGAGGTATATCAGAAATCTTTCATGGTTAGCTAACAGAGATGAAAGGGTCTTGATAGGAGTCCCGGTTTGTTACCAAAACTGTCGTCTTTTATTTTCAAGTTTAGATTTGGTTACTGATATAGGCGAAAATTTCGGTACTTCATGACTCTTCATGAATAGTCAGCAATATGATATGATATGATTAGATTAGATTAATACTTGTTCCATAGATCATGAATACGACATTTCGTAATGATGTGGAACGAGTCATTTTAATGAAAGATTTCTTTACATACCAGTATTCAATTTCTTTCCAACAATTTTTTACCCTCTCTCTCCCCCTCCCTCTCCCTCTCTCTCTCTCTCTCTCTCTCTCTCTCTCTCTCTCTCTCTCTCTCTCTCACACACACACACACACACACACACACACACACACACACACATTCTCTTTTTATTTTTATTTGTTTATTATGCTCGACTATCGGCGAGGCACGAAAACGTCCGTGAATGAGTTTCTTAGTTTTGAGTACAGCTACGAAAGAAATATAAAAAAAACTATGAGAGTTACTGACTTATGATGCTTTGTAGCAGTCAGTTCTGAGTATTATTAGTAACTAAGCTCCAGTCCCTAAACCTAGTTACAGAATGCGAATCACACGCATTACGTATTCCAGGCCGTAGCAGCCGCGTCTTTGAGGCGCCAGCTATGGTCACTTCCCATTATGCTGTAGGATCACATCGGTTCGTCTTCTTCCTGCTGGTAATGTAACTCAGATTTGGCAACAACGCAAGGTATGTTTGGCAACACTGTGATCGACGAGTTACTTCCTGGTGTGCACGAAATTAAGCTTCAAAGTTCACTTGATTTCTCGTGTCATTTCCATTGAATAACCTGAGCTGTTATCGCTTGAGGTGTAACAGAAGATTGTAAATTTACGGTTTTCAGCCCAGCAAAGTCATTGAACATGGCAATCGCAACTAATCTCGTCCTGTCAATAGCGGTTTACGAGTTCTAGCCACTATTGGCCTCGTAAGAGGAAAACGCAAATCGTATCTATCCGCTAGCTCTGTGTTGACGTGCTGACCTGTGAAAACGCGCCTGTTGTCGTTCGCGGTTCCAGCCGGGCTGAGTATAACGCTTTTATCCCTTCTGTGTAAGAGCTGCAAGCAATCAGATCAAACATCGATAAGTAAATCGTAAGAAAATACTTTCAGCTCATAGTGCAATGGTGAAAAACTTACAATGCTGCACAACAGGTAACGCCTCTTTCCGCTGCTGATAAGCAAATTTTGGGTTTGTAGGAAAACGTAACTTTATTTATAAAATGCCACATTTGCATATCTGTTGAGTATGACGCAGCATAACATTTAAACACAGACCCAATCGAAATCTAAGTGAGTAGTATTTTACTGATTCGTGCAGATAGAGGCACGCTTGTGTACAGATACTCAGTTTTGTTAAAACAGACTTACTTTCGTCGTAAGGTTATCGTGGGTAGTTTTATTTAATTTCTTACAATACAGTGCACAGTTTTCGTAAGGTTTCTTTTAGTGTTGTTAAAACAATACTAAACATGAGAGAGAAATTAATCATCAACGATATATGCGAATTCTCTGATGCTATCTATAACAGTCTGACAATTGATTACATGCATGTAGAAAACTTGTTCTGAGTTAAAGCTGTCAAACAAGCTTTGAAGAAGAATAAAATGCCACTACCAGACGACAGCTAATGGAGATAATACTTTTCCGACGAATTTTGGCACGATGCGCTCTCCCCATACATAATACAAAAGCTACCTGGCTGTCTATTAAACCTGAAAAGAACAAAGTGTCACAGAAGTTAGCCCTTTTTCCACATGCGGCTATTTTGGATTGAGAAGTGAAGGGAATTATGATCACAGTTCCATTAGATTGGTAACTTCAGCAGACAGCACAATTAGTTTTTAATAAAATTCGGTAGTAAATGTATTCGAACTCGCGACATCTGATCCACGGAGCACAACACTTACCATTATGCTACTAGCTAACACATAACTTCAACAGCTCCAGAGCTGAACAACAATTCCTCCAGAACTTCCGCATACCACAGCGCCGCGAGATAATGCAAATGGCCGGGTCTAGACTTCTGACAATGAGAGAAACAGTTACAGCTTTTCTTTTGCGCTGCACGACGCTTTTTACAAACTGATAGCCCAGTAGAATAGCTCAAGTGGAAAGGAACACTTCCTGTCTAAATTTCTGCATCCTACACTGTTGGCAGTTCTGTGTAGGTGGCAGTTATGTGATTTTATTTCGGTGATTACAAAATAGAGTCGAATGTGAGCACTGGGTAGCCGAGGCAGCTAGTTCGTGGTGATTTGGTCAACCAAGTAAATGAATTTACTGAACATGCTGCAATTTACTACAGGGAGCCTGTGTGTCAGAATTCTCATCCAGTGTGGCGCAACGGCATTACAATAGAAAAAATGAGTCACACAGAAGAGGGCTTGGTGGTCTGTTGGACTGATCGTAGGTTCTTATACCTATGGTCTGGGTTCGATTCCCACTTCCGCCAACGATTTTAGATAGGGAGAGAAAGATTCCATTCTCTTCTGACTACACCAAGTGAAGAAGATATAATGGCAGTGTGGTCCGAAATTCACATTAAAGATGATATTCCTTCTATACCAAGTAGACGTTAGGTGGAACCACAATAAAGTCTGGAGTGGCGACATGTAGAAACTGTATCACCAGTAACCTTTCTTATACTAGTTTTTCTAGTAACAAAACAAACGCTATGCAGAGTCACAAGATACTTATTCCATCATTTATCTGACTTCTGTATGCCGATAAAATTGGTTCTGAACTGAGAATGCAACTCAGACCGCCCGTAATGCGGAATTTGATCCCTTCGTGGCAATACAGCTCGGCTACAATTTGTTGTTCGTTCAAAACTACAGATTGCTCAACACCTCCACATATTACGTGTGAATGGGTTCGAATCCTGGCCCAGCACTAAAGATTTCATTATGTATTATCAAGCTCTAGCATGAGAACACCTATCTGCTGGTGGATAATAATTTTGATTTTTAATGTTTTTTCATTCGTTGTCAACACTAACGATATCTAACGTTTTTGACTCCCAGAGGGACACAGAACTATTTACGAGATCACTGTAAGTTCAAGAGGTTATTCCGAGCTGCTGGTGGAGAAAAATTCGGTAGCTGACGTCTCTTTGTGTGTAGTCAACAACGATATGTGTGGGGCTCTATTACTAGTGAGCACTGAACTCTTCGTCATATTATTTTTAGTTCAAACATGCTCACATGTCGCTGCTGGTGCAACAAACCCATATTTAACGTTCTTTTTCTCTAGAATATAACAGCGATAGGTGCCGGGTTGGAGTTCTGGGAAGGAAAAAATTAATGTCTCTTCTCGTCATTTCAGTGAAAACATCTAGCTACTGGCAAGGAAACCGGATATGTCACAGTTGGTTGTGTTTCTATATCAATCCGATAAGGTTCTGGGTTCGAATCCCTGTCCAACACAAAGCTTTATCTCTCACATTTCAAGTAAGTTACTTGTGAAGAATCAATATTTAACATCTCTCGTAGTTCGTTAACAGGGGCAAGAGAAGCTGGGGAGGAATTCGCGTCCGTTAAAAATGTTTGTGTTAAGTAATTTAAAGTTGATATTTGCTAACTGATACTGTCTAAAATCGAGGTATATCACTCTCTGTATGTCTAATCAGGAATGACTGTTAGTTTGCGTCAGTCGCGAATTCTTTGCTTAGTCTGCCTGACCTGGATTTGAATCCATATGCAGAACGAGTCGGTTCGTCGTGTCATTTGAAGTTCATACATATTCTCAACTAGCTGCTCGTGAATAAAGTAAATTTTTAATGACGTTTTGTGTTAAATAACAAGTATGGTATGTTACTTTGAAGAGGAAATCATGAATACGACGAACTTACTACGTGCATTACCTATCTGACATAATAATGAGAGTGCTAACATATCATGTATGTCAGTTATTGCAATAAATGCGAGCTAACAAGCCTTAAGGACAGTCTTATCTGTGATGAGGTGTTCCCTGATATTTTTAGTATCGTGGTATTACTTTACATCCTGAGTTATTGCGATACAGAGCAGTGTTTTCTAGTGGTGACTTGTTGGAACCATTTTCAATAGTCAAACGACTGTATCAAAGAGCGATTAGAGGACCTGCTAGACAGCTGCGTTATGTGGGTTGCATGGGAATCAGGCGAAATGCAATCCAAGTCGTTCGGATACTTTTGAGCATGACTGTACTTCGTTAACAATCCGATTAGGTGCTGTGTTCGCATCCCTGTCACAAGCTTTATATGATGGCATTTCAATTTTAAACATGAGCATACCTTGTTCCTTGTGAATGACACCATATTAAACGTCGTTGTGGGTAGTTCCCAAGACGGTAACTGTCATGACAGGATTCCCAGTTCAGTACAAACATTTTCGTCATTTATTTTCAGGTTCTGAATTGATAACTGATACTGGTGCAAACGTCTGTACTTCAAGTCTCTTTATGCCTAGTGATCGGGTCTCAATAAAGCACAAACAAAGCTTAGCTTGGTTCGCAATGGCTATAGGTGCTGCGTTTGAGTGCAGGTCCAGAACGATGACGTTGGTCATGTCATTTAAAGTTCAAATTTATGTACACGTAGCTGTTGATGTGTTACGAGAACAATGATATTACTGGTGGTTCACTGTTAATGATGAGGTTTACTTAGAGGGCTTGTTGCCATTAATCGCGTTTTTCCACTGGTTCGTCCAATATCCAGTTTACAGAGCCAGTCGCCGTTCAGCGACCTTCAGCACGTGGATGGAAAACCTTTTAGAGAGCGAAAAAGTTTTTCCAATTGCCGTACAGCTTTGTAACTCCATATACTGTCTCAAGTATTTAATTTTGACTAAGGTTTACTGTACGATATATGTAAAATAATCCGTTTTCTCAGAACTTTTGGAATGTCACTTGTTGTAATGAAGGTTAGTTTACGAGTGTTATGGGCTGTCTCATCGCTAAGAACGTGTTTTCTAATATGTTTTGTATGACGATATTAGTTGACGCTTAGACTGACTGCCATAAAGACATTTTGTCTCTTAGTAGTCTCTTGTGGTACCCATTGCGTGTAGTCAAACGACTGTGCCCCATGGGGTTTTGGTGTTTAGAGGACCTGCAACACAGCTACGTTATGTTGGTTGTATTCGACAGTGACCCACTTTTTTTGCTGTCCCCTGACTTCTGTCACTTCAGTGTATGCAAAGATACATTTAGTGGAGTCAGTCGTGGCTCATTTCAGCCGGAAACTGTGAGTGTTGAGTTACAACCTGTTGTGGCTATTGGATGTAGTGGTTTGTTAAGTGAAAATTGTATGTTGCACGTGGGGCATACTGAAGTCTGTATTGTGTCATAAAACAAGCCTGCTCATATCAATACGAGCAGTGGTTGTAGAAGAGTTACGTAAATGTAATTTAAAATATTCTTACAACTGTGGTTCTGCTCGGTAGTCAGTGGTTTTAATGTCGACTCAGTGTGGAGCTGGTTATGAAACCTGTGTTTCATTCCTGTATATTGTAAATGAATGATTCCTTATAAATTTAACTGGTATACTAATTACATAAATTTAAGGGTGGGTAGTTGAGTAGCATACTGACAGATGGTGTCTTGGTGATTGCGAGTAGCTAGTAGTAGCTAGACAAGAAGTAGCTAGTACCGATTTTACTATGTTTTCTATTACAAATGTTACGGATAAGGGAATTTTTCTGATGTAATAAATTACCACTGTCGTAACTATTGAAAGCGGAAACATGTGCATCGTAAAGTGTTACGTTGTTATTCGGGTTGTCCATCAGCCACCAGACTGAGTTGTTTTGTATTAATAATCGTTATTATTATTATTGTGCGGTGTTCAAGTATAGTTCAAGTTTTTTCAGGCCTTAAGGAATCGTTTGTTTATAACAGTGTTTTCAGGGTAGAGAGAGTCAGTGAAGCAACACGGACGTCGCAGGTCAGGTGCGTAACAAGCCGGCACCGCGTTTTTCAACTGTTTGTCGTCGTACAGCGGCTTTTTACGCCAGTTGAACTAATTTTACTCGCCGTTCGTTGATTTGGTGCCGAGACCCCGTGGCATTCGTAAAGGCTGGTTCGTTTCCTGAGTGTGTTTGTATCCTGCTGTTTCTATATTGGACTCGGTTTAGCCTCCTGATGTTGTTGTTTCCTATTCCTGTATCTGGCGTTGTTCCCTGTTCCTGTGTCTGGCCAGGCTATTTGAGGAGCGTGTCGCTCGTATCAAAACATAATAACTTCAATTTGGCAATTGTCGTAGGGTTACGATTTGATGTGTGTTTTAAATTACTAGGGTTCTGTAAATTCCTTTTATTTTCAGTGTCATTAATCGTGACGTCCATAACATTTTTCTTGCCTAGCACCCTGTGTACGAGATCACCAATTCGCTTTCTTTAGTGATTTGGAGCACGCAAGCTTATGCGCTTAACCGGGGAAAATGTCGTGGCCTGTATTTTGGTGGGCTGTACTTCCAAGCCAAGCTTGCGTTTGCATAGGTGAGGCACATCAGCCAACCGTTCGCGCCTTCTTCCACCTATGTATTCCGTTTGGCGCGATGGTTAAATATTTACTGTTTCCACCTCATGGTGTGATTTGAAGATGAATCTCGGTTGGTCGCTGAACTTCTTTACTATCAGGTATAGGTGGAGGTGGTTGCCTTGACCAGTCACCTTACTATCTTTTAGCGACTTTTCTCAATTTTTTTCTACGCTGCCACCATGTAATCTGATGACTTAAGTTCTTCTCGTATTCCTAAAAATTACTTCTCTGTTCACCATGCTGTCATTGTATGTTTGTGCAGTGGGGCATGTGGGCATGTTCCCACTGCTTGCTTAGAAAAGAAAGATTATAGAGAGCAGGGTATTGCGCATGCCCTGAGTAATTTCGGGTCCGTTCGTCCGTGCCACACAACCCGATGCTTGTTGGTTTCGTATCAAGCAGCTTTAATTATCTTTGATTCCTTCAGATGAATTTCTTTCTAGGTAAACCTGAATTATTTGTTGCATTTTATTTAGGCATATTCTAAAGGTGTTTGTGACCTACCTATGTAACTTCAGTTGGTGAAGTATATCCACATTTTCTTATTGAAAATTGCTGTAAATGTATCAACAATAGTAACCAGTGGCACAGAAAATTGGAATATTTTGAAAATAGAATAATATTTGTTGTAAGTTTCAATTTTCGTACTTCATGTTCTCACGAATGACTTTGGGAGAGCTGAGAGCAATTATCTGAATTAACACTATAAATAAAATTGTTATTGTTATCTGATCTCACTAATATATTTGATAACGTTTTCCATCGATTATCAGTAACTGTTCTTAAACCATTTTATCTAACTGAACAGTTTTGTCTTAATATGGCAAGATCCTGTTGAGTTAACAATGGAAGATATTTTTCCTGAGAAGTCTTAATAAAAAAGTTGATACAATGATATTCAACCCCCCATCCATCATTGTACGAGACATTCCCTCATAGAATTTATTGTTAATAACATGAAATTATCGTCATTCGACGACTGTAACGAACTGGAGAAAACCGAGGACAAAATTATCGTTTAGTGTGAAGAAAGGGTCATTTTAAATGTGGATAAATGAATCAAACTACAGAACATAGAGGAAAAGCACAACAGTACCTGATTACAAGATTATTCATGAACATTTTAAGCAAGTCAAGCAGTGAAGGTATTAAGTGGCCATACTTACGATAAAACATAGCCAACTTGTACTCATATTTTAAGGAGAGGAATACATAGTTGTACGATACCAGTCCCAGCAGTAGATCCTAAGCAAAAATTTGGGCCATCATTCTGATCAGCGGGAAAAAACTCTTATCGCATCACAAAAAATGCGAATGTTTTCCTGTCTATTTTAAAAGATTATGGCTGAAAAGTGGGGTACAATCTGCCTCCTTCTACCTTACTCAGCACCTTTAAAAATTTTCCCAAAAGTCTTGACGTTCCAATATATTCCCGCTTTATTTCGCTGATAGTCAAGAAGACATTGGCAGTAGCAAAAAGATAGAAACGTAATAAATCTGGAAGATACTAGACTGTCATTACAAATACCTCTCTAAAAAGGGCAGTCACAGAAGCTGGAGACGACAACATCGGAGCAAGGAAGGTGCAAAGAAAGCGTCAGTAACAAAAGATGTTGTAGTTCAGCTTACCAACAAAACAAGGAAGTTAAAAAAAGAAATTAAGGAACGCAGAAATACGAGTCACTTAGGAATGAAATAAATTAGAAGCGCTTAGAAGCTAAGGCGAAATGGCTGCATGAATGAAGTGAAGAAATCGAAAAGGAAATGATTGTGGGAACGACTGGCTCAGCATATAGAAATGTCAAAGTAGCCTTCAGTGAAATTAAAAGCACGTGCGGTAACGTTCTGTATGTAGTGGGTATGCTTCCGTTAAATGCAGAAGAGAGAGCGGATTGCTGGGGAGAGTACACTGATGAGCTCCGTAAGGTGGAGGACTTGTCTGCTGACGTTATAGAAGAAGAAACTGGAGTCGATAAGGAAGAAATAGCGGATCTAGTGTTAGAATCAGAATTTAAAAGAGCTTTTGAAAACTTAAGACCAATTAAGGCGGCAGGGATAACTAACATTCCATCGGAGTGTCTGATATTATTTTGGGAAGGGGCAACAAAACGACTAGTCAAGTTTGTGTGTAGAATATATGAAACTGGCATATACCATCAGATTTACCGGAAAACATCATTCACACAATTCCGAAGACTGAAAGAGCCGATAAGTGCGAAAATTATCGCACAATCAACTTAACAGCTCACGCATCCACATTTCCAACAATAATAACACACAGAAGAATGGAAAAGAAAACTAAGACTGTCTTAGGCGATAATCAATTTGGCTTTAGGAAAGGTTAACGCCCACAGAAAGGCAGTTCCGACGTCGCCGTTGATAATGAAAGCAGGAATGAAGAAAGGTCAAGTCATGTCCATGGGATCTGTCGACCTGAAAAAAGTATTCCATAATGTAAAATGGTGCAAGGTGTTGGAAATTCTGAGAAAAATAGGGGTAAACTATAGAGAAAGACGAGTAATATACAGTATGGACAAGAAAAAAAAAGGAACAATAAATCTTGAAGACGAGGAAGGAAGAGGTCAGATTAAGGATGTAAGACAGAAATCTAGTCTTTCGCCCCTACTGTTCAGTCTATGGACACCAAATAAACGATAACGAAAACAAAAGAAAGGATACCAGTGATAAGATTGGCCGATGACATTGCTATCTTCAATGAACGTTAATAGGAATTACGTGATCTGTTGAACGGTCTAATAAATACAGAATATGGATTGAAGGTAAATCGAAGAAAGACGATAGTGACGAGAAGTAGCAGAAATGAGAACAGCGAGAAACTCAACATCAGAACTGGTGATCACGAAGCAGATAAAGTCAAGGAATTTTGCTACCTAGGCAGGAAAATAAGCCACGACGGGCGGAGCAAGGAGGACATAAAAAGCAGGCAAGCATCGGCAATAATGGCATACCTGACCGAGAGAAGTGTACTGGTATCAAACACAGGCCTTCATTTGAGGAAGAAATTTCTGAGAATGTACGTTTGGAACACATCAATGTATGGTAGTGAAAGATGGACTGTAGGAAAACCGGAAGAGAAAAGAATCAAAACATTTGAGAAGTGGCGCTGCAGAAACATGTTGAAAATTAAATGGATTGAAAAGGTAAAGAATGAGGCGGTTCTGCAAAGAATCAGCGGGACAAGGAATATATGGAAACACTGACAAGAAGAAGGGGCACGATGACAGTATATCTGATACCAGGGAATAACTTCCATGGAAACAGATGGAGCTGTAAAACGTAAAAAAACTGTAGAGAAAGACAGAGGTTGGAATACTCCCAGCAAATAATGGAGGACGTATTTTCCAAATGTTACTCTGGAATGGAAAGCCTGGCACTGGAGAATAATTCGTGGAGAGGTGCATCGAACCAGTCAGAATATTGGTGACTGAACAAATTGTACAATACTTTCCGCTCGAGCATTAGGCGACTGCATTGGGGCGGAGAGACAGGCAAACAAGCGGTGTGCCCGAATGCTTAAAAGCCATAATTTCAGAAGGTCGTAACTGCGAACTATCACGATTACGGCCCAAATTTGCACATGGGTTTGGTTGCTGGGTCCGATATCGTGCTGGTGATGATATTCTTCTCTTTAAAATATGTGTTTAAGCTGGTGATGTTCCTTTGTAAGATAGGCCCACATCACCACGAAGCTTTTCATTCTTCACATCCGTCTTGAAGAAGTTGTAATGCCAGTGTGTTTTCTTACATAAGGGCCAGAGGTAGACCAACACGTTATTGACTTGCTCAGTTTGTTAAACTCTTTCTCTTGAATAAATCACCTAAATTACCTGAAATTGTGATCATTTGTTTGTCAGTATATGTACATCTCATCTATCGATTGGAAGAAGGACGAAGTCTTATGAATGTAACTAAGGAGTTTGATGCTATCAACAGCATTGCTTCAGGTTCGTGGCGAGCGTTTCAAACAAGAGGCATTACTGCCCGAAGGAGAGGAGGTGGCCCTCTACGGTGAAATAACGCCACAGATGCCATCTTGGATATTCGGGAATCCAGCTCGATAATCGCGTCGTTCTCGCACAATATTTCAACAGAGTGCCTCGCTGTCTTCTTCAGGTGCTACCTGAGACTGGACTCGATCGACCCAAGGACCAGTCTCCGGGAGCACCTGAAGAAGACAGTGAGGCACGCTGTTGAAATATCGTGCGAGAACGACGCGAACATCCGGCTGGATTCCCGAATATCCAAGATGTCAATAGATCGCCGGGAAAGCATGAAGAATTACAGCGCCACAGATATTCGCTACATTGTGCAGTAAGCAAGAAAGAACCCAACCACATTTAACAGGACAGCATGGCATATAGTCACACGCTCCACTGCAGCACTGGATCTTCTTAGGGGTGGTCTCCTCGGCCGACGACCAGTACGTTATGCTCCATTGGCACTCGGATATCTGTGGCACCGTTTCCGATTATGACAGGAACATAGAGTATGGACCAACGAGTCACGGGGTCGCGTGCTCTTTCCGGATGGAAACAGACGAAGTCCCAGTAGTGTTGCTGGACGTACTCTCATATGGCCAGAGGTGGGAACACCTATCTCATCGAGGAACTTTGTCGAACATGATCGTTTTTGTGGTCCAGTGTAATGATATGGGAAGGCATAATGAAGAACGGGGGTATTGAACTCCAAATCTTCACGATACACTCAGTGATCAGCGTTATTGTGGCACAGTGATCCTTCCCCATCTGCGTCTTTTCACAGGTGCATTCGTCCTTGACTTCACCGAACAACACAGGAGCTCCTAGAATGGGATGATATTCGACGAACGGACAAGAATTCCTGTCTCCCAATTTAAATCCCATCGAGCACGTATGAGATGCGGTGGTGAGATGGATTGTACCACGTCCACATGCACCACTGGCCATCCAACAGTTTTCAGACACGCCGGTCGAGGAAGGGGGAGCACATTTCAGACCATATATTTCTGTCCATGGCGACCACACATCTTAATAAGAACCACGCCCCGCCAATTGTAATGTTCAGGGGACCATCATGAATCGCAGTCACTTCAGTTCACTTCAGTGTACTTATTGTCTTTGGAAAAAAGTGCCATTTCTATTCGTGTCACTATTTCTTTCAATTACTGTACTGTAGCAGTTGTTTTTACGTATTGTCCAAGTTTCGTCGAGCTATGCTACTTGACTGTGATACAACATGTGAAAGTTGCTTTCTCCTTCAGTTTTGTGGCAGGTGTATTTTCGTAATTTCTGCCCCATATTTATATTTAACACCAGGGTCAGATGGTGAACACAAGTCTTCGAGGCACCACACGTTATCAAGAACAGGAGAGTGGTGGTCACTCCGTTATAACTGTTTCAATTTGTAAACTGATAGTGCGTTGCTCTTCGTTGATAACAAATCCACGACAGAAATTGGGTTTGCCCTATAACTTACATTAGATGATATTTTGAAGTAAGACAAAATTATGTTTGTAGCGTTTGTAAATTTTTTTTTAAAAAAATGGTCAGTGTTGACTGGAACATATTCTTTCAATTCTGAAGTAATCAGGGATAATGACCAAGGATCAAGTGACTATCTACAAAACGAAGAGAAACCACTCTCCACTAATAAAAATCGAAGGACGTGAGAGGGAAGCGTTAGTTGAAAAAAAAATGGTTCAAATGGCTTCGAGCACTATGGGACTTAACATCTACGGTCATCAGTCCCCTAGAACTTAGAACTACTTAAACCTAACTAACCTAAGGACGTCACACAACACCCAGTCATCTCGAGGCAGAGAAAATCCCTGTCCCCGCCGGGAATCGAACCCGGGAACGCGGGCGCGGGACGTTAGTTGAGAATGAAGCGAAGCGGAGCTGTAGTCTGATTCCACATTATTCTATCCCTGCTGCTCAAACAATAAAGTAAACAAATAGAAATTAAGAACTAAAGTTCTAGTATGAGAAATAAAAACTTACAATGTCAGTGACATTGTAATTCAGTCTGAGGCGACTTACGACTTGGAAAAGTTGCCCATCGGAAATTTAGTGAAATGAAAAAGCCTTTCATATGAACATCAATAGAGTAGACGAAAATACGTAATCGAATGAAAAATGCGATGCTGACCAAAATGGAGTAGAAAATGAGACACTTATATCGGTATGTAACAACAACGACTCTGTACTATTCTACATATAAGTAATTCTCATCGTCTGATTTAACGATAAACTTGTGTAATTGATGTTCTGAATTCATTTCTTTTTGTTTCATGCCATTATGTTAAGAAAACTGTAAATAAGTCTCAATGTGAATGTTAATGTTTATGTCAAATGTCAAGTAATATTGTAACAGAATTTAAATGTAACAAATGTGGAGACTGTTGTAACATGTTTAAAATTGTAACTGTGCGTCTGGTCCACACGTAGGCAATGTGTTAGGATACGTAGAATGCAAAACCTCGGGTGAATACCCGGTCTGTCAGGGAGCGGTAAAAGGTGGATGGCAGGCGAGCGCGGGAAAATGAGAGGGCACTGCACGGCACAACGAGCTCAGTAGTAGTTGGAGTTTGGCACTGGTTTGAGCAACACCTTCTGGGGCGAGGAGGCTCTCCTGGAAGACACAGCTTCACGGAGCCTCGGGTATACCGTTCCAACGCCCACAAAGCATGTCAAAATTCTATAGGCACTAAATATAAAAGTATTGCGACGCTACGAAGAATTAAAGTGCCGATACGTCAAGAGCCATAGCTGTGGTTGTATGTGTGCTCTGTGCCTCGCCATCTTGCCGCCCGTCAACCGCCGTATCGATACTAGCAGGTTGAAACTTTTAGTACTGTATTCGTATGAATCAGACAGTGAACTGTGTTTGTTTGGTGCAATAATAACGTAAATCTTACCAGAACTTTTCCATCATTTAATTATCCTCACAACTAACCTAGACAGGGTCCTTTCCAAACGTTGTGCAATCCGAGTGTCTCGAAATGAAAATTAAAATTTGTGTTACTACTAATTATTTGCAGAACTAGCTATATTAGAATGGTGTTTAAAGAAATGTTTTGTTAATGAACCAGTAAATGAATAGCGAAGGTCTAACGAAGTAAAAGATAACTTTAGTACTGATATAGTAATGAAGCTTACTATTTCGAGATAGATTTAAAGGCTCTTAAATGAGCAGTAAATAAGATGAAAAGAGTAGTAACTTATATACTGGAAATCTTGAATGAATAATAAATTCGGTAACCATTTTTTTTTTTTTTTTAACACAGCGATCATAACAGTTTCAGGGTCCCCCCTTCATTGATTTGAATTCTGAAGTGTTCTAAATTGGTTTGACCAGCAAAAGTTAAAGTCAACATAAAAGTCAAAATTTATCAATGTTTCATCTTTACCAAAATTGACATTTTGTGTGTGGTATGAAAGCACAATTTCTAGGGTAACCTATGCCCAATTTTAATCAGATTAATAGACAGTATAAAGTTTTGTAGTAAACATTATAGTGTAGTGTTATGTATTCATGATTTTCCATATCAGCACAGAATGTGAAACTATCAGTTCAATAGATTTTCTGGTTCTAAAATTCTACTATATTATACACTGTTACAACTCGTTGTTTTTCATGAATATATACCAACTTGTACAGGGAAGAAACTCAGTCATTGCCTAATTAGGCTGGCGACCGTATTATTGTCACATTCGTAGCATCTTCTGGTTTGCTTTTGATCCATCCTGAAGTGTGATTGCATTTCGAACTTGCTTGACGGATCATTGCTATTACAGAGTGGATGTAAGTCTGATTTGCCACCATTCAGGTACACGCGATCAATATCTATGCGAAAATCCTTCCTCATAAGGTGAATCCCGCTCACTTACCATAGTGCTTACTTACTTAACGAGTACTGTGTCAGGGATTACAAGTAGATGTGATTCTGAGCAGCAAATTAAGAGACGATGACGTACAACGCAGACTGGCAACAGCAAGGGAAAAGCTTCTGATAAAGAGAATTTTCTTAACAACGAAGAAAAATTTAGCTGTTAGGGCCAGCCGATGTGGCCGAGCGGTTCTAGGCGCTACGGTCGCAGGTTCGAATCCTCCCTCGGGCATCAATGTGTGTGATGTCCGTAGGTCAGTTAGGTTTAAGTAGTTCTGAGTTCTAGGGGACTGATGACCTCAGAAGTTAAGTCCCATAGTGCTCGGAGCCATTTGAATTTTTTTAGCTGTTAGGAAGTCTTTGTTGAAAGCATCTGTGTGGGGAGTGGCCGTTTATGGAAGCGTCTTTATGGATGTATAACTTAGTCTAGTAGTAGTTCAGGCAAGAGGAGAATAAAAGCTTCTGAAATATTGTTTTACAGTTGAATAATCAAGGTTAGTTGTGTAGATGGAGGAACTCATCAAGAGGTTCTGAGTTGAGTTGGAGAGAAAATAGCTTCAAGGCGCAACTTCACTAAAATAAGGGGGTGGCTTCCAGAATGCATATTCACTCTTCATTGGAGTGTGCGCTGATTTTTGGAAGTTGGAAGTTACATGAGGTTGTGGCGGAAGTGAAGCTGAGAGGACGGGCGTATGTCGTGATTGGATGTTCAGTCGGTACTTGCACGCGAAAGGCCAAGGTCACAGGCTCGAGGCAAGGTCCACCACGCAGTTTTAATTTGTCAGGAAGTTTCAAGAGATAGGTTGACAGGACAAATCCTGAGGCATCGACCGATAGTTGATTTGGAAATGCAGGATATTGTGGGGTTGGAGTGTTTGGGGGAGGAGACCAGACAGCGAGGTCATCGGTCTCATCGGATTAGGGAAGGATGGGGAACGAAGTCGGCCGTGCCCTTTCAAAGGAACCATCCCGGCATTAGCCTGGAGCGATTTAGGGAAATCACGGAAAACCTAAATCAGGATGGCCGGACGCGGGATTGAACGGTCGTCCTCCCGAATGCGAATCCAGTATGCTAGCCACTGCGCTACCTCGCTCGGTCAGGATAGTGTATTAAGCATGAATTGTAGATAGAGGCACGAACTGACTGCAGCAAGCAGTTTCAGATAAGTGCAGCTTGCTATGGTTATCCAGGGATGGTAGGTTTGCATTGGATGAATTGGGAAAGAGAGCTATATCAAACTAGTTTTCAGATTGATGACTGCAGCAGTCACACTGTGTACAGTTTCATAGCTTTCTACGATACTGGGACGAAGACTCTCTGCCTCAGGCACCGTCGTTCTACTCACGAGAGCTCTCAGTTGCGTCCAAAAATGAGTCTACTCGGTTTGGGTTTAGAAAACGCGGAGGAGCAGGATTGTTTCAACTCTTCCATTCTTTAAGCCGACGGCCATTTACTATAAAAGGAGGAGGAACTTAAACAGTAAATGTCTTGTGGAAACAGGGCGATGAAATGAGTCGCATGCCAAGTAATAACGTGGTTCGCATTTTAAATGGAACGCAAAACACTAGCTATGAGTCTAAGAATGTAGAGGCATTTTGAACATTTCATGTAAGAGACGTTACATTGTTGTATTCTGTTCCCGCATTCTTCCCGCGACAAAAGTAGTATGAAAAATTGTAAAAAATGAATTCTGAAATGAAAATGAAGGTTTTCAGGATCCTTCTCCGTGTGTAATGATTGGCTTCTAAAAGAATTCCAGTAGGTCTTTGATACAGTCTTTATGCAGGAAGGCAGGAGGATTTAGCCTAGATGTCACTGCAAAATGGCTCTGAGCACTATGGGACTCAACTGCTCAAGTCATTAGTCCCCTAGAACTTAGAACTAGTTAAACCTAACTAACCGAAGGACATCACAAACATCCATGCCGGAGGCAGGATTCGAACCTGCAACCGTAGCGGTCTTGCGGTTCCAGACTGCAGCGCCTTTAACCGCACGGCCACTTTGGCCGGCATGTCACTGCAGAATTGCAGAAACAAAGGGCGGCGCGAACCTGAAATAGCTAAATTATCACCAGCAACTAGGAAAGTAAACAAGAGCGAGGGAACACGCACTAAGCAAATCGTGCATGTATACATTTCATTATACATTTGAAATGAGACCGAATGAATAAACGTAGCTTTTATACTTCGCCGTCAGTTTAACAGCGCAGAAAAGCTACTAAATTACAGCAATGTAGCTACTCGCCATCACAGAATTCCGGACGGTCAAGGCTAGAATTACACGTGTTGAAGTTGCGTGTCTGCCTCTTCCAATCCACTTACATTTTACAAAAGTGTGAATTGCACGAAGAGCCGCAGCAATTCATAAAAATATCATTCTGCAGTAAATAATATTATACCTGTTCAGGGTCAAAGAAAGTTGCTGTTTTATTTGTTATATGTCTATTATTGACAGTATGATCTTAAATTGAAGAAAGACTTTTAGTCTATCGTTACATACTTAAAAATACACTGAAAGCCAGTGGAATTTAAAACTATATTTTCTGAAAACCGACGAAGTCCGCATATAGCGTTGTTGTAAATCCCAAAATCACAAGCAGAAAGCCTGTAAATGGATTACAACAGCTAGCCGTAAACAGAACAATAAAGTGAGTTCCTTGCCGAGAGGATTTTAATAATTCCTGTGTTCTAACTTTGCTACGAGTGAAACTAAATAAACAGTCTTAAAATACTCCAGGAGATAGAACACTGAAAATGCCACGGTAGATTACTAAGAAGAACACCTGACTACGTCACCTAGCGAGGCCATATTTGTAACTTATGACCTCAAAGAAACACAAAAACTTCAATAACTTAGTTAAAACTACTGCTTGAAATATTCTAAAAATATTAGTGCAATTTTTGAAATATTTATTATAACCGTGACACAAATAACGATTAACCAAACCTGAACATCATCATCAAATGTGCCAGTAAACTGTTGTCAAGTGTGACTATTTACAACTGAGGCTGTTATAATAAACATGATAATTTGTGCAGTTGTGGAATCCCTCGTGACACTATATCATCCATTATTAATATTAATGTAATGTTTAATGGAATTGCTTTTTTCTGATTGTTGTTGTGGCCTTCAGTCCGAAGACAGGTTTGATGCACCTCTCCGTGGTAGTCTGTCCTGTGCAGAACTCTTCATCTCTGCACAGACTGCAGCTTGCGCCCATTTGAACTTGCTTTACTAAAGCCTTCCTTCTACAATTTTACACCCTCCTTCGTCGCCACGCCCCTTCCACACATATTTTGATGCTTCCCATTAAACCATCTCTTCTTTTTGTCAAGTTGATTAGATTAGATTAGAGATTATATTAGTACTTGTTCCATAGATCATGATTACGACACTTCTTAATGATGTGGAACGTGTCAGGTTAATAAAAGGTGTCCATACAAGATATTACATTACACAAAATATGTCATGACAAAATTTTTAATTTTTTTTGTGGGGGTTGGGGAAATTACCCACTCACTATATCCAAAAATTCATCTAATGAGTAAAAAGGAGTTGCCATTAAGAAATTCTTTTAATTCCCTTTTAAATGCTATATTGCTGTCTGTCAGACTTTTGATGCTATTAGGCAAGTGACTAAAGACTTTTGTGGCAGCATAATTCACCTCCTTCTGAGCCAAAGATAGATTTAACCTTGAGTAGTGAAGATCATACTTTCTCCTACTGTTGTAGCCATGTACACTGCTATTACTTTTGAATTCGTTCGGATTCTTAATAACTAATTTCGTAAGTGAATATATATATTGTGAAGCTATAGTGAAGATCTCTAGCTCTTTAAATAAGTGTCTGCAGGATGATCTTGGATGAGCTCCAGCAAATATTCTGATTACACCCTTGTGCAATGAACACTCTTTTACTCAATGATGAGTTACCCCAGAATATGATGCCATACGAAAGCAGAGAATGAAAATAGGTGTGGTAAGCTAATTTACTGAGATGCATATCGCCAATATTTGCAATGACCTAAGAGCATAAGTTGCTGAACTCAAACGTTTTAGCAGATCTTCAGCGTGTTTTTTCCAGTTCAACCCCTTATCAATGCGTACACCTAGAAATTTTGAATATTCTACCTTAGCTACCGATTTCTGATCGAAGTCTATGTTTATTAATGGTGTCATTCCATTTACTGTGTGGAACTGTATGTGCTGTGTTTTGTCAAAGTTGTGCGATAAAGCTATTTTCTCTAACCCCATCCAGTAGCTCTTCGTTGGTTATCCTACCTATCCACCTTATCTACAGCATCCGTCTGTAAACAATTCAAAAGCTTCTATATTTTTCTTGACTGCATTATTTATTGTCCATGTGCCACTTGCATATAAAGCTACGCTCCAGACAAATACTTTCACAAATTTATATTTGATTTTTAACAAATTTCTCCTTTTTGGAGTCCCGTACCTCAGTCGTAAAACCGGAATCTTTATAGGCTCACTTAGTTGTTGTTATCTCTGTCTGTTAAGGGGACCACACCGCGCTTCAGGTCGGAAACAATCGATTTTCGGTTTTCATCATATTTCGATAGATTAAGGATTTTGCTGAAAAAATATTTTTTCGATCATTTAAAGAGCACTTTCCTACCACATGTGTTAATGTGCCACGCCCACTTTTCTGTCATCCACTGTCAACCCACCCACTGTCAACTCTAAGCCATATGGAGATGCCATTATTAGCAAACTAGAATGTGTAGCCCAATTTCAAAAACGTTTGGGAACAAGGCTGAGAAAACTAACTGTTGATATGAGAGGAAAAAAATTAGAAGATGGAAAATTGTTGACCGGACAGGGTCGGTTAACTAAAACTGAAGTAGAAAACTTGCTGGTATATTATAGGCAGGCAATTACGAGAAATAAAGAAAATCTTGAGGCAATGAAGAGAGGTGTTTGGGCCATATTCTTCCATACTGATGATAAGCTATGTCATGGATTGGATTGTATCCATCAGGAGAAACTTCGTAGTGCAAATACAATAGGGCTCAGGCAACTGGAGAATCTTATTCTCACCAGCATTCTCTTCCTGCTGCTGTTATTACAGCAATTAAACCTATTTTCAGAGATCTGGATCATCCTGACCTTCTAAGGAAATGTCTGCATGGGTAGACACAGAACCCAAATGAATGTTTCAACAGCATAATTTGGAACTGCCTTCCTAAAACTGTATTTGAAGGCATGCATACAATGAAACTAGGAGTGACTGATGTTGTTATTACATTCAGTTGTGATAATATTGGAAAGTGTTGGGTACTGAAAAATCTGGGAATTAATCCTGGTGAATATATGATCACTGGGCTGCAACACTGCAATAAAATGAGCATAGCTGATGCAGACAGGTATGCATCTAATATGACCAAGAAAGCAAGACAAACATCCTGGAAGGTGAAAAAGAAGCTGGAAGACCTGATAGAGGCCAAAGGAGGGCCATCATATGCAGCAGGACAGTTTTAATTAACTGTAAATAACAAATTTCAAAAGGTTTTTTCTTTAAAGTCAATTTCCCACAAACTAAAATTTTCAGTACATATGCCCCATTATATCAGAAAATGTCAGATAAATGAATGAAATTTTCAGATACTCTGCATAACATAAAATCTCATCTCTGGTACTACATTCATTAATATTCCCCTATTAGGATGTTCACAAAACAATATTTTCTGCAGAAAAAATTTAACATTTTTTGTTAATAAATTGAAAAAAGTATTTCTTGAAAACTTTAAAATGGATAAAGTAGATTTTAGTACAGTTGACTCTATGAGCATCATGTAACATGGAGTAAAAATACTAAAGTCCTGCATCAAATAGTTTTTTTTTCAGAAATGGATCAAATACTTGTCTAAATTATCATGGGTTAGATAGGCAGGGGGTGGTCCCCGTAAGACACCTTCTTGTCACGAACAGGTAGAGGAATGAAGTAGTAATTTAAGTCACGTACTAAGGCTCACGGTGCAGCTGCGGTGTGAAAAATTTAAGCTTCCAAGCCAGTGCAATCAAAAGATACACTTTTCTATGAGTGTGTGGTGTTTGTTATTTCGGACATTCGTATAACTGATTCGCCTCGATGGGTAAAGAGTTCACAACCTCCAATGCGGATGCACATTTACGTTCGACCTCCAGCAGGAACCTAAAATTAGCTAGCATAAAGGACGTGGACGGGGACGGCAGGCAGGTGGGAATTTGAGTCGGCTGGGGAGTGCGCCGAGGTAGTCCGCGTATTTATTTTGAACACTGTGTCTGGCTGGCGCAGTGGTTAACGCCACTGCCTATTAAGCAGTAGATCCCAGGATCGAGACCCAGTCTGGTACAGATTTTCAGTCGTCGCCGCTGTTTCTGCATTAAGTCCCGTTTCAGTTGCTATCACTAGTTTCTTCCCTTCTCTCGCCTTTCTCCCCCTTCTATTTACATAACAGAAACACTTTTTGTCAACTGTTTTTTTTTTTTATTTTCCTATTCGCAGTACCAGTCTTACCTAGAGACATGCATGTTTCTACGACTTCGCATTCCTCCTCTAGCCATTCCTGCGTTGCCACGTTGGAACTGTCCATGTCATTTTTTAGTCGTCTATATTTCCTTCAGCCAGTTTCTAATGCGGCATTTTTTATATATCCACATTTCATCAATTAAATTTATTATCTAATGTTCCTACTGGGTCCGGCGTTTTTGTTTGGTCGCTGCTCGCTGCCTTGCTGTTTTACAGAACCAAAACTCTTGCCCTTTTTTTCTAAATTTGTGATACAATTTCTGTTCATTGTGTTGCAAGTGATAACATCAGCTTAAGTGGCAAATTCCGCCAGTTAATAGAGATCTACTAGAAGAAAATTGAAAAGGTTCAAGAAGGCAAAGAAATATAGAGAGTGACAGGGAGTAGCATCAAATATTTGGAAGAGCTGGCTGGCTTAATGCGTTTGGCTGTGCGTTTTTACGTAATGATTTTACGATCTTTAGTGTAGAGTTACGGAATACTTGAGAAGCTACGTGGAAAATTTCATCATCTTCCTTGACGCATATAAATGCATGGCTATATACTGCTAAGAAAATTAGAGATTAGTTAATTAATAAATTAATCAGTATTTCTTCGAAATGTTGACTACACTGACTTGGTTAACATTCACAACCATTTATTATCGGCAGTCGCATACGCCACTTTATTGCAGGAAATTCTCGGACGACATTAATTGGGAACGTTTTTCACTCTGAACAGAAACCACACGGAATGTAAATTTACAAAACATACTTTCTTCATGTATTTTATCTTGGCAGCTGCATGTGCGTTTCTTGGAAGATTCAGTGACTCGCGAAGATATTGACGACGAAGCCCTGATATTGTAGTGATATGAGTAAAAAAAAAATTATAATCGCCATGTGAAGATCATTAACCGTCTATGACTCGAAACAAAGCTTAAGTGTAGTCGCGCAGAACATACTTTCTTGTAACTGAGCGTAATTAAAGAACCAGTATACATCAGTATAGAATATAATACGTAAGTAAACACATTCATGAAAACAACAGATAGCTCTAGTTTGTTTTAGCTTCACGCTTATAGCGATCCACACTGCAATTGGAAAGTCTCCCCGAAAATATATTCATTTATTGACAATGAATGCAATAATTAAGCATTTGCATAAGAATGAATCGGTCGCACTTCCACATTCCTCGAATGTACAATGAATATGATATCGTGATCCAGTGCTACCACACGTAGCAGTTCAGTGTTCACCAACAACTTTCAACGCAGCCTGATGGCTAAAAATGACTAACTACCGTGAAAATACATTGTGCCACATTATATTATCTGTTTCCACCCTTATCCCATAGCTCGTTGTTCAAATTATTAGACGTAATTCACTTCTGCCACTACCTCAATTCGACAAGTATGTGCAGTATATATAAGCAAAATATGAATAAAGAATATGATCTTACTAGAAATGACTGTTCAATACCTGTAATTAAAATGAATATATTGATCACCAATAATATTAAAAGACAATATTACATTTTCACAATGAGAATCGTGGTCATGTTTAACTTTTCCAAACCACCTTATAAAGTAGAAGCACAATCTTGTATCATCTAAAAAGCCATACTTTCCGTTTTCTTGCAACTTACAGTGGAAGAACTGAATAGAAAATCGAATGAAAATGGAAATTGAAGCAGTAACCAGCTTCTCGATACCTGATCATTCTTACTCTCTCGCAGCCTACATCACTGGACATGAATACGCGGTCGTGAGAATTGGCGAGTAGAAAAATACAGAGTCTCGGTCTGTCACTTATGTCAGGCGTAGACACAGATTTAGCCACAATAAATTAACTTCGAATTATCTTAGCTGTCATCTGATGCATCATACAGTAATTTAACATCATAGCTCTCCATAGGGAAATATAATTTCATCAGGGCAATCTGTTCCTTAAGATATGGCTCCAGTACAAAGCACGCCTCATCACTCTAAGATACGGATTACCACTCCCCAGAACAGTGTTGGATAAAGGCTGAGCCGGTCGCTGTGGCCGAGCGCTTCTGGGCGCTTCAGACCCGAACCGCGCTGCTGCTACGGTCGCAGGTTCGAATCCTGCCTTTGGCATGGATGTGTGTGATATCCTTATGTTAGTTAGGTTTAAGTAATTCTAAGTCTAGGGGAATGATGACCTCAGATGTTAAGTCCCATAGTGCTTAGAGCCATTTGAACCTTTTTTTATTTTTTGTTAATGGCTGACTTCCATTTACAACCAGAAGAAAATCACATCGCTATCACCATGGCCTGCGATTGGCTAAAAAGCCAACGTTTCGTCAAGGACCAGTTTCCAATTCAAGTGGTTATTGGTTGGCTCTGAGCACTATGGGACTTAACATCTGAGGTCATCAGTCCCCTAGAACTTAGAACTACTTAAACCTAACTAACCTAAGGACATCACACACATCCATGCCCGAGGCGGGATTCGAACCTGCGACTGTAGCGGTCGTGCGGTTCAAGATTGAAGCGCCTAGAACCACTCGGCCTCTGCGGCCGGCTCAGGAGATTACGAACATAATATAATCTATATGTAATGAAGTCGGCTGTCTTGCTTAATGTCTCACAGATAGTTACAAAAGAAAACATGATGTTATCCTGTAGAAAATGAAATGGGTGGTGACAAAATGAAAGAGCCAATAACGGGTACCTTTCAGTGTTTAAAACTTACGTTACTGCTTCTCTTTTACGTAATGTGGCTCGATTTACACACATACGAGGGCGTTCTGAAAAGTAATGCCTCCAGATCTTTTATGTGAAACCTCTTAAAACTTTTTAAATAAAATAAATGTCATTAATATTCTACATCATTCTACATCTTTGTTCTTCGTGTCTACATATTAGCAAACAGTCTGACGCTAGAGGGCTCAAATTGTACGATTTTCATCTGTAAAACGAAAAGAACACTTTCGAGGACTTCACTTTGATAATCATGAAGTGGTGAAAGCAGACGTGAGGTTTTGACTCCTTCGAAAAGTCAATCATTCTACATTCATAGTATCAATAAACAAATCTCTCGTTGGGAGAAGTGAGTTCGTTGCCAGTCTGACTATGTTGAGAAATAAATTTGTACACATGAATAATAAAGATGCAGAAAAAATAACACTTTTTTTTAATCTTTAAGGATTTTCACATAAAAAGTTTCCGAGCATTACTTTTCAGCACGCCCCCGAATATTTTGGACGCCCAGAAACGACTGTCATCAATAACGTGTGCCGTCTTCTCACTGAATCAAATTATCTCCACCTCTTTAACTCGATAGTCATAAGTAAATTATTTGCGTTACGGTATTCTTCGAACTAGGTAAGAAACAGGGTCATTTGATGCTACCTGTGCACTGTACGATGGACATGCAAAACATCACACCGAAGCAATTCTAACAGTCACTTTTTGTCAAGCTCAGAGTGCAAATGTGGTTTATCGTACAGTGAGCACAAACTTCGTGGCGGACAGTTCTTAATCGGTTTTGCAACATCTCGCAGTAGACACAAGCTTCTGCAGCGACATTTACAATAAATGACGCCGAGAAATCCTTATTTTCGTCCCAGTAATGGTTGTACGATGCTGCATAATAGAGTATAAAGTGTTGAATCTTTTTCAAGTCTGTGTGTGCCACTCGTTCTTTTCATCATAGTTCAAACTCCCGTGTTTACTGAACGATGGGTGTTCAAGCAGCCGTTACAATATATTGGAAAAAGTCGGCTCTCCTTAACGCGAGAGAATGAGAATGTGGTATCTCAACCAGAATGACCCCCTTCATGTCAACCAGTGTGATTCCAAGAACATCAGTCATGGGAAAGCAGACGTGCGCATTTCTCATACGGCATCCTGAAAGCCATAGATGGAGGCAGTCCAGTAGATTCTCTGTTCCTTGATTTCCGAAAAGCATGTGACTCGTATCACGAAATTTCTACCTCGTAGGTTATCAAACGAAATTTGTGTCTGCATTGAGAATTTTTTGGCGAGGGGAATGCAACATGTTATCTTGGGTGTGGGATTTTTCGACAAATGTGTAATACAGCTTCAGGTGTGATCCCGAGAATTGTGTTGGGACCCTTGCTCCTCATGTGGTATATTAATCACCTCCAAATAATATTAACTGCAACCTATGAGCTTTAGCAGATGGTGCAGTTATCAAAAATAAAGTAATGTCTGGAGAAAGCAGCACAAATATTTATTCAGTTGGTAAATACCCTCTGCAAAGAATTTCATAGTCGTTTTGTAGAGTATAGAAATAGATGCCGATATAGAGAAATAAGTATATCGCATCTTTTTAGAGAAACCGATCCGATTATCGCATTAACCGATTTAGAGAAACCACAGGAAACATATATTTGTATGACCGGTTGAGAAATTGAATGGCACTATTCCCGCGCTCGATTCCAGACCTTTAACCACTACTCCAACTCGCTCGGTGATTCACTACTACTAGAGCTTGCGAAACGGGTACGACATTATCAATTCAAAGACCAATCGGTACGTGTGAGAGCGTGACGGTAGTACCAAAAAATGAAACAAACTTAATTTTAACTCACTACCAAATTTGCGACTTCCAAGACCACCATCAGTTGACAACTGAGTATCTCAGTGACGAATAGAATGACGAACAACTTACAGAGATGTTAATGACACCGATTCAAACGTTTTCCAAAGGGAAGCACTACACCTTTTTAAAAAATAGTACAGGAAATTGTTACATTTTAAAACGAATGATACAATTCATTTTAGTACTGCAACCTGATGTAAAACTGACATTAAATTAAACACACCAAGAAAACGAAAATTCTGTTCGGTCGTTTTAAACTAAATTAGCATATTGCATCACAAGTTTATTTATTTCAAGTAGTTTCAACACTGTTATAGTTCTACTATTCATAGTACACTTTGAAACACCGTTAAACGATCACTTTTCCGACATCGTGTAAGCGTCTCCCATTGTGACGTGTAAGTTTCAAATATAACTCAAAGTTGCTTACAGCCTTCCCCTGCAATGATGAAAAAGCGTCCCTATAGCTCAGAGACGCTTCAGACAGCAATGTGTCCACAATAGTGAAAAAGAGTCCGGAGCACAGAAGTTCATGTAAAATGTAAGGTGGGTTATTAATGTCACAGCATCAAAGTTCACCTTAGTGGACGTGTCACACAGCTGGAAGATAGTCACACCACCTGCTGTCCAAATTCCATCCCTTACTTTGACTTCTCCGCCACTGAGGTGAGAACATCGAGGTCCAACGTTGGAATCGCGGTTTTCTTATGAGTGGCCGAGGAAAACATTTGGGACACACCGCCGCTCAGAACCCAAGCAAAACATCCTCAGGGGGTGGCATAAAGGGCAACAATGAAACGACCCCTTTTCTTGTGTCGTTGATTCCCATACATTTCGAGATCGAAAACGATAGTTCGCAGTGCGATGAGTGGCATGACTACGTTCCTGACAAAGTTCGACACTGCTGAGTGACCGTACACCCTCCTCCCTCCACCCTCCCCCTTCCAAACCCCTTATCACACAACAAGAGGGCTTCAAACAGGAGGACTGAAGAAGTTTAACCATCCTTTGCTGCTTCATATCACGTTCAAATTTCGTCGAATGGTTTTGTACGGTCCCTAGTGGTTCCATCCTGTATATCACAGCAAAGAATGCGTTTGCAATACACTCCTAAGTGCGGCGATCTTGTTCAATGTGGTTCCAGTCCAACTGTATCGTTAGAGTAGGGTTAAAACCCCCAAGGGCTGGCAACAGTGTCGAACGTTGTCATGAAAGTGGTCCTGTTACTTATCACACTGCAAACCGTCGATTTCGAGAGCGAAAGGAGTGGAAATCAAAGCCGGCTAAGGAAAGGGGTGGATTCGTGCCATCTCTCGATACCATTTCGTGACCATTTTGAGCGGCGGTGAGTCTGAAATCTTTCCCTCGACCACCAATAATAAAACCACAGGACTTCAACTAAGGGGTGAAATGTGGATAAGAAGGGCAGTGACGACCTTCCCATAGCGTAACACGCGCACAGTAGCGTTGGGAAGAATTGTGGTGACATTGAATGCCAGTGTGACACCATTAATCCACATTACATGACGCTTGAGCTAAGTTCTGGGTATCTTGCTGTTTGAAGCGTCGCTGAGCCCTAGGGTGACGTCACATGGCGCCTTGCGTTTTCATCACAAAACGGGAAGGTTGTAGTTAACTTTTAACCAGATTTCAAACTTACGTGCCGCAATAGGAGATAATTATGTGGTTTCGAAAATCCTTTAATTTTGTTGCACGGTGCAGTAAGCAGAACATCACAACGTACATTTTATGAATGGTTTCCTCACAAAACACGTTTCATATAAATTGAATCTATCTCTCATAGTCCCTAGGTTATTTCACGTTCCAACAACATAATTTGTACAGCTTTGCTTGTCTAATGAACATATACTTCTCCATTGCGCTTGCAGGTGGTCTTACACTCGTCCCTCTGATCTCAATGTTCAATTCTGTCTTTACCTCTGAATAATGCCACAGATATGTTGGTACTACAAACACCAAAAATGTTTTGCAGCAGCTCGGTTCCGAGAGTTCCGAGAGTTCCGGAACCTGTACAGAAAATTGGAACAGAGATCAACATAAACATTATTTCCGCCCTTTTTATTGCTCACAATGAATGTTGAACCACCATACAGCGAGACCTTCAGAGGTGGGGATCCAGATTGCTATACACACCGGTACCTCAAATTCCCAACAGCACGTCCTCTTGCATTGATGAATGCCTGTGTTCGTCGTAGCATATTATCCACATGTTCTTCAAGGAAATGTTGGTCCATATTGTGCCACTACTCAACGGCGATTCAACGTAGATCCCTCAGAGTGGTTGGTAGGTCACATCGTCCTTAAAAAGCCGTTTTCAATCTTTCCCAGGTATGTTCGATAGGGTTCATGTCTGGAGAACATGCTATCCACTCTAGTCGAGCGATGTCGTTATCCTCAAGGAAGTCATTCATAAGATATGCACGACGGGGGCGCGAATTGTCGTCCATGAAGACGAATACCTGGCCAATATGCTACCGATATGATTGCACTATCGGTCGGAGGATGGCATTCATGTATCGTACAGCAGTTACGGCGCCTTCCATGACCACCAGCTGCCTACGTCGGTCCGACATAATGCCACCCCAGAACATCAGGGAATCCCCACCTTGCAGCACTCGCTTCACTGTGTATGTAAAGCGTTCAGCCTGACTGGATTGGCTCCAAAAACGTCTCCGACGATTGTGTGGTTGAAGGAATGTGCGACACTTATCGGTGAAGAGGACGTGGTGCCAATCCTGAGCGGTCCATTCAGCATGTTGTTGGGCCCCTCTGTGACGGCGCTGCATGGTGTCGTGGTTGCAAAGATGGACCTCGCCATGGACGTCGGGAGTGAAGTTGCGCATTATGTACGAAAAGCATTATTGAACATGGTGGCGTTGCTGTCAGTGTTCCTCCGAACCATTATCCGCAGGTGCGGGCATCCACTGCAGTAGTGGTCCTTGGGCGGCCTGGGCGAGTTCTGTCATCGACAGCTCCTGTCTCTCTGTATCTCCTCCATGTGCAAACAACATCGTATTGGTTCGTTCCGAGACGCCTGGACACATCCCTTGTTGAGAGCCCTTCCTGCCACAAAGTAACAATGCGGACGCGATCGAACTGCGGTAATGACCGTCTAGGCATGGTTGAGCTACAGACAACACGAGCAGTGTACCTCCTTCCTGGTGGATAGGCTGAAACTGATCGGCTGGCGGAGACCTTCCGTCTAATTGGCACTGCTCATGCATGATTGTTTTCATGTTAGGGCGGGTTTCGTGACATCTCTGAACAGTCAAAGGGACTGTGTCTGTGATACAATATCCACAGTCAACGTCTATCTTCAGGAGTTCTGCGAACTGGGATGATGCAAAACTTAGTTTGATGTGTGTATTTTAAATGCAGGTCTGTAGTTACGAAGTTTTAACTTATTTGCCAGATTATCTAATGAATTGCCCACGTATGGGATAGGGCACTAGGTTGCGTCATCAATGACTGGTTTCTACTGTCCACCGTACAGGAAAAGTATAAGTTTTGTTATTTTATTTCTTCGCTGGACGTATTGTATTGTACTGTATTTCTATTGTATTGAACTGGGGACCTAGAAGTGACGGAGAGACTTCATCCCCGCCGTAGCCCTCAGTGGTTCACAACCCCACAACAGGCTACAGCAGTCCACTCACCCCACCGCCGCCCCACTCCGAACCCAGGGTTATTGTGCGGTTGGGCCGCCAGTGGACGCCCTCCGGTACGTCTCACATCAGACGAATATAACCCCAAATGTTTGTGTGGTAGTGTAATTATGGTGAACGCGGAGACAGTATTCGCGCAGCAATCGCCGACATAGTGTAAGTGCGCCAGCCCGAACCAGCCTGCATTCGCCTAGGCAGATGGAAAACCGTCTTAAAAACAATCTACAGACTGGCCGGCACACCGGACCACGACATCAATCCGCCGGACGGACTCGTGCCGGGGACCGGCCCGCCTTCCCGCCCGGAAAGCAGTGCGTTACATCGCACGATTAACCGGGCTGGCTTCGCTGGACGTAACCGAAATAGGTAAAAGTAATATGAAAAATACGGCAATGAAGTGTGATGTGGATGATAATGTTTATGTATACATTAACGGTCTGCTTGATAACGTCGGCGCCGGCCAGTGTGGCCGAGCGGTTCTAGGCGCTGACAGGTTCGTATCCTGCCTCGGGGATGGATGTGTGTGATTGCCTTAGGTTAGTTAGGTTTGTTCTAGGGGACTGATGTCCTCAAAAGTTATGTCCCATAGTGCTCAGAGCCATTTGAACCATTTTTTGATAAAGTCGGAAAATTCATGAAACTGCTCGCAGCTATTGCTGTTCTTCGTTGAAAGCTTATTTTAACGCCAGGAGTCTGTAGCAAAATGGAGGAAGATCTGCAGAGGAACTATTATTGTGGGTGCACCCTGTGGGGCAACAGGTGGTAATCAAAAATGGTTCAAATGGCTCTGAGCACTATGGGGCTTTACATCTTAGGTCATCAGTCCCCTAGAACTTAGAACTACTTAAACCTAACGAACCTAAGGACATCACACACATCCATGCCCGAGGTAGGACTCGAACCTGCGACCGTAGCAGTCCCGCGGTTCCGGACTGCAGCGCCTAGAATCGCACGGCCACCGCGGCCGGAAGGTGGTGATCAATTGGTCGTTTGATTCGCTATGTTGTTATGATAAGACTCTTAAATTGTCTGTGTGTGCTTTCTAAATGCCTTCGCCACCTGCAAAAGCCTGAAAATTATTTTTTCGGTCAGCCAGAAAGCGATGGAGAACATACTGAAAATAATTTCCATTCTGCAAGTCAACATCACTGTTCGTGCTCACTGAAACAAGATGTTCCTACTTGCTATTTACTCATTGGGATCAGGAACTGTTACTATAAATAAATGTTTTGTGTTTTAACTGATTTACATATTCAGTAAGAGATCACACACACAAAATATAACATTCCTTCCAAAAGAAGCGCTATTGAAGTTCAGAGCCGGTCTCTACGGGAAGTTCGACCTAAAATTGTCTATCGCCCTGACTTGTAGTCACTAAAAGTTAGTTGTTCGAATAAAACTGGAAAATAATCTCGTCATTTGCCACACGGTTTTGTCAACATTAGGGGCGACACACAAACAGTTACTTTCATGAAATCTAGGCAGTCCAGGACGGTGTGCAGACATTTTGCGTTCACTTCCTACTTTTACCGAAAACACATTCAACTCTAATAATTGTTTCATAATGTGGGGCCACAGTCATAATATATTTCTTTAAAGTCACTACCTCCATTAGACTGTTTTTTTTTTATTTACAGTTTTACATTTACGCTTACACAATCATGATTTTGGCTTCAAAGTGCCATCATCAAGTGTTTTAAGTGTTATAAATTGCCTGGTATGGCATACCGTTAATGTATTTTAATACATTTAGTGTACTGTTATACGACAGTATGCCATCCCAGGCAATTTATAACACTTAAAACACTTGATAATGGCACTTTGAAGCCGAAATCATGATTTTGTAAGTGTAAATGTAACACTGTAAATAAACAACAGTCTAATGGCGGTAACGACTTTAAAGAAACATTCAAGTCTTCCCAGCTCTGAAGTCATCCGAGGCACAAAGCAATCAGGCGTTTCACTGACACGGACAGTTTGAAGTGGGTCCAACACCGTCTTTCTGGTTGTATTTGTACAGGGGTGCAGTTGACCGCTATGCGGAATATCTACTGTCAACGTCCTAGGCACAGGTAGCAGTATCTAGATGTCCCCTTTCTCGGACAAATATTAATTAAAAGCTTTGTCATTTATTAATTTACAGCCTTCTTAATTTTTATACAAATAGAGTTAAGCTTTACTTACTGAAAAAGTTTGAGTTTGACTGCATTTAAACATTGCCGTCTAAAATATTTGGAATGGAACCGACACTAGAACATGATCTCTGAACAGTCTCTTTAAGATCCCACTGTTTTAATCAAAATAGTGCTCCGATCAAGTTTAGATTTGTAAACTTTAATTGCGACGTACATTTGCATATAATGACCATTTTTTATCTTTCTACCTTTATTATTTGGTGTCACTTATTGTTGTCTTAAGATTGTGTATTTTGCCTGTCACATTCCTTTGATCATTCTGAGACTTTACAGTGTTAACATTAATATACTTAAGCATACATTGACGAAGTTTGGAAAAGTTATTTTAATTTTTAATTTCACTCTTACATTACGATGCAATCCTTTGTACGCCAGGCAAAGGCGCGCTATGATGACGTGGCGCTGGTAGTAGTGAACTGGGGGAACTCCCGGCACACTCACTCGCCTCCCAACTCTTATAATGATACAGCACATGTTTTACCTCAGCACCCCCTATTTATTTTTGTCAAAAAATAAATATTATAAACGAATGATGTCACTGTAGCTAACGTCATATACAAGGTGAATCACCTAACATTACCGCTGGATATATTTCGTAAACCACATCAAATACTGACGAATCGATTCCACAGACCGAACGTGAGGAGAGGGGCTAGTGTAATTGGTTAACACAAACCATAAAAAAATGCACGGAAGTATGTTTTTTAACACAAACCTACGTTTTTTTTAAATAGAACCCCGTTAGTTTTGTTAGCACATCTGAACATATAAACAAATACGTAATCAGTGCCGTTTGTTGCATTGTAAAATGTTAATTACATCCGGAGATATTGTAACCTAAAGTTGACGCCTGAGTACCACTCCTCCGCTGTTCGATCGTGTGTATCGGAGAGCGCCGAATTACGTAGGGATCCAAAGGGAACGGTGATGGACCTTAGGTACAGAAGAGACTGGAACAGCACATTACGTCCACATTCTAACGCCTTTTTATTGGTCTTTTTCGCTGACGCACATTACCATGAGGGGTGAGGTACACGTACACAAGTGGTTTCCGTTGTCAATTACGGAGTGGAATAGAGTGTGTCCCGACATGTCAGGCCAATAGATGTTCGATGTGGTGGCCATCATTTGCTGCGCACAATTGCAATCTCTGGCGTAATGAATGTCGTACACGCCGTAGTACATCTGGTGTAATGTCGCCGCAGGGGGTTGTAGGCACATCACGGTACACATTCTCCTTTAACGTACCCCACAGAAAGAAGTCCAGAGGTGTAAGATCAGGAGAACGGGCTGGCCGATTTATGCGTCCTCCACGTCCTATGAAACGGCCGTCGAACATCCTGTCAAGGGTCAGCCTAGTGTTAATTGCGGAATGTGCAGGTGCACAATCATGCTCATACCACATACGTCGACGCGTCTCCAGTGGGACATTTTCGAGCAACGTTGGCAGATTATTCTGTAGAAACGCGATGTATGTTGCAGCTGCTTGGGCCCCTGCAATGAAGTGAGGACCAATGAGGTGGTCCCCAATGATTTCGCACCATACATTTACAGTCCACGGTCGTTGTCGCTCTACCTGTCTGAGCCAGCGAGGATTGTCCACGGACCAGCAATGCATGTTCCGTAGATTCACTGCCCCGTGGTTTGTGAAACCCGTTTCATCGGTAAACAGGTAGAACTGCAACGCATTCTCTGTTAATGCCCATTGACAGAATTGCACTCGATGATTAAAGTCATCACCATGTAATTGCTGATGTAGCGACACATGAAACGGGTGAAAGCGGTGACGATGCAGTATGCGCATGACACTACTTTGACTCAGTCCACCGGCTCTCGCAATGTCCCGTGTACTCATGTGTGGGTTCATGGCAACAGCAGCTAACTCACCAACTGCACCCACTTCTCCTGTGACCGGCCTGTTGTGGACCCGTTTGCGTGCTACGACCATACCTGTTGCATACAGTTGGCGGTAGATGTTTTGCAATGTGCGGCACGTTGGATGCTCTCTGTCCGGGTACCGTTCTGCATACACCCTGTAGGCTTCAGCTGCATTTCGTCGACACTCGCCATAGATGAGTATCATCTCCGCCTTTTCAGAGTTCGAATACACCATGGTCACAGTTCCTACAACACTACACTATCACAGACGTCTGGTAACACGGTGTACTACAGTTGGTCTGCGTGCGTAGACGAATGCAGAATAACAACAGCAGCAAGCGCTACATGCGGACACAGCGACAGCTAGACTAAACCACAACAGTGCACTACAGCCACACTCGTAAACACGATCGTCATCGTAAACATGTCCCTGCAGATGCTGCTCGCCGACCGTGGCCCGTGTTTGTTACATCACGCAACTGAACGTCGGAGGTTTCAAGCGTCAACTTTAGGTTACAACATTTTACACTGCAACAAACGGCACTGATTACGTATTTGTTTATATGTTCAGATGTGCTAACAAAACTAACGTGGTTCCATTTAAAAAAAATGTAGGTTTGTGTTAAAAAACCTACTTCCGTGCATTTTTGTATGCTTTGTGTTAAACAATTACACTAGCCCATCTCCTCACGTTCGGTCTGTGGAATCGGTTCGTCAGTATTTGATGTGGTTTACGAAATACATCCAGCGGTAACGTTAGATGACTCACCCTATATATATATATATATATATATATATATATATATATATATATATATATATATATATAGAGAGAGAGAGAGAGAGAGAGAGAGAGATAAAATTGTCAATTATTATAAAATTAATTTAGTGATTTAGAATTTTTCGGTCTTGACCTGCAACAGTAACACACAAAAAATTTTGCTCTTCTATAGCTTTTCGGTACTTTCTCATTTAATCACGACCATAGGCATTGCGCTGTGCGTCTTTATGAACCACTTTCAATAAAACATTTTAGATAGAAGGTGAGAAGTCACTACAGTTTGTGTCCTTCTCGACGCTCTACTAAAACAAGACCAAGGGAAGGAGTCACTGTGGTTGGTGTGATTCTCACTTCCTTATCCATACAGCTGGTAAGCTGCCTATCATAAAACCTCCATATCCCTGAGAAACATATAACATACAGCCTAAGCTTCTGTTCTCTACTTACATCTAAGGAAGGACGAAACATGTTCTGTACTCTATTTCCGTTCTATAATTTAAGTAATTAATTTGGAAGTTAACAGAAAGAACTGTTCTTTTTAAAAAAAATTTGTTTGGAAAACTATTATTATCTTTTTCAAAATGATTTTTGGTAATAAGCCACCTTATAAAATCGATGCATTACTCTAGCTCACTTGTATTAGTTACTTCATTATTAAGTTTGAATCCCCAACTTTTCAATTTTTTCATGTAAACCATAGCTATTATGATCTGATATTCAACATAGTTTTTCAGAATAGTTACATTTTGCGCTAGTTTGCAATTTTTTTCATTACCTTACATGTTGCTTTACTTTGAAGATAAAGTAACTTTCGTAAGCTCTATCTTCACAAGCCTCAGTTATCTTATGGATTAGTATGCTAGAGGAGTTACTTGCTTGACAGCAGTTACTTTGCTTTGTTATACACATAATAAAAAAGCTGTTTTTATTATAACATAAAAAACCTCTACAATCTGCATTTCTTAAGAGATTCGTTTATCTTTATTGTTGCCTGTATGTGTTGATATTTCACTGTTAACTGACAATCTGCCTTAAGCAAAGTTATGTGTTTCTCAAACCTTTTTAGGAGATGTGAGGGATTTACACACCAATTTTTCACCATTTTACTTTTTACTTTATATGTCAGCATACTGACTTCATTACTCGTATTTCTCTCTATTTGCATTCATCCTATTTCAGTTTCTTACATATTTCGACGCTTCTGTCTCCCTTTTAACTTCATAATGCTACTGACCCCATTATTTACACATATTTCTGATATGGTCTTCTCACCAGTTTCACACATTTCCTTCATTTAATATCAAAACGCTTTGGCTTGCCTCTATTGGCACCATATTATTACTCTTGCTTACAGACAACCTTAGTTCCAACATAAAAATTATTAGATTTGTTTCTGAAGAGGATCCACCTTAAGCAAAACACATTTCTTATATTCTTTTAACTCCCTAGACATGTTTCGCAGAAGTTCCAGCTTCATCAGTGGGTTATATGTTACATTCTATAAAACAGGAAAAATGCTCTTTGCTACTAATTCACATATAAATTTGAGCTTATAAAGTCAGTATTTACATATCCGAAAAACGGATAAAACTTTTTATGAGTAATTTGTTACCACATGCTGTGGATTTCCTGGATTTTATGTATTGTTTCATAGTTTATCATCTGTAATAATATAGAACTTTACATAGAACAGTTATTTAATTCGACAATTTTGGGTACAGTTAACTAATACTATGTGGAATATTGTGAGTTGTGTGTGTGTATGTGTGTGTTTTGCAATATGTTTCACTTGCCTTTGCCAGTTAGCCTATTATCTTCAATGTGAAGGTCTGCACTAAGTAACTTTTCGTGCCACAGTTTACAAACAACAGAAACATTGTGTGTGTGTGTGTGTGTGTGTGTGTGTGTCCTCGGAAGGAGGTTAGGGACGTTTATGGTTTTATGTTGTCTGATAGTTCTTTGAGGCCAAAGAACAGCGTTCCATTGCAGAGAACTGTGTATTCATGTATTACTCGTATTCCTTCAATTACAGATTTTTGTATTTGATAGTTTTCTTCAGTTATCAGTTTTTGTGGGGGGGGGGGGGGGCTGTTGATGGTTTGAGAATTTGTGTTGGTGCTTCTTGGGCTGTGTTTCATGTCCGTAAGGTGTTCATAAAATGTAGTATGACAGCTGTTACCTTAATGCTCTTCTCTATTCTGTCTACCTGGTATTAAAAATTCTGCTTGTCTGTCTGATAAGATTGGCTTTCAGTCTTGGCATGTAAAATGGTAAGTACCAAATATGTTGTTTCTGTCTGTGCTTGTGTTAGTTGCTCTTAGCTTTCTCTATATTGAGTTACCAGTTCTGTAGGCTATTCTTAGTCCTTGTATTTTGAATATGTTGCCTGTTCTATGAACTGCTTTAGCGTTGTAATTGAGAGTGTACTATTTGCTTTTTGTTATGGGTGTTTCTTGTTCATGCTACTGACCTCATTATTTACACATATTTTTGATGTGGTCTTCTCACCACTTTCGCACATTTCCTTCACTTAATATCAAACCGCTCTGTGTGTTCGTGTTATGTTCGTTTATGTTTTGTGTGTCTGTGTTTGTAAGTTGTGACAGGTTGTTTGTTTTCGTGTGCTGTGTGTCCCCCTTACATTTGTTTTCATTTTGTGATTGGGTTTCTCTATAATCTTTGTATCATATCAATTCTCTATAGCTGCTTATTTCACTGTCTGTAATTCATTTTTGTAGTTGTTTTCACTGAGTGGAGTTTCGTTGTCTCTGCAGCACGTATCGGAAATCAGATGATTAAGAGTTTTTTGTGTAAGAGTGTGCTGATGGTGGTGATTTTCGTGAATATGGAGAATTGGTGGTGGTTGTTGTCTCTGTGTAATGTGAGGTCAAGGAAATTTAACGTTTTGTCATTTTCAGTTTCTACGGTGAATTTTATTTTGAGGTGAATTGTGTTTATATCATTGTGGAGTTGTAGGATGCAGACGGGTGTTTCCTCTAGAAGACATACGATGTCATCCACATAGCGATACAAGTATACTATCCTGCACTGTTTGGGTCTTGCTATTGCTTCAAATATTTTGTTTTCAGTGTGACTGAAGAAGATGTTGGCTAGGAATCAACTGACTGGTGACCCCATGGAAAGTCATATTTGCTGTGAGTAGAATTGGTTGTCAAATGAGAAATAATTTTGACCTATGATCAGTTTTAGAATGCTAACTATTTCTTTTATCTTAAAATTGGGAATGACGTTCTGTTATTCTAATTTGAAGGTTTCAGTGGTGGGAATATTCGTGTAGGTGGAACGATGTTGAATGAAGTGAGTACAGCTGTTGGAATATGTTCATGTCACTGATTTTTTGTATCAGCTCTTTGGTGTTGCGTATGCCTTTGTTGTTTGTGTATCATAATGTTTTTGTAATTATGTATGCATTTCTCTACCTAGGAGATATGCGGGTGCACTATTGAAATTTACAACGGAACGTATCGGAGTGTCCTCCTTGTGAAGCTTTAGTAGTGCAGATAGCTTGGGGTTCTTTTGTTTCAGCCATTTCACTTTCTGTTTTGTGAACATGCATGAGATAGTTTTTAGAAGTGTTTGTGTATTTTTCCAGTATCTTTGTCTTGTGTCACAGGTTAAATCTGTTATCTTGTTCTCTTCTAGAAATTATAAGGTTTTGTTTATGTATTCCTCATTTTTTATTACTATTGCCTTGTTGGATCTCGTGATGAGAGCTATGTTGTCTTATAATTTTTTCATTATTTTCCTGGAAGTTTTTTTCTTTTTCAGTTTTTGTTCCTGTTAATACGTTGTTTTTGTTTTCATTTATTATGCATCCTATTTCTTCTGCAACTAACTCTCTTTTCAGAACTGCACTGAAGTTTGATTTTTTTGTTTCTTTCTCTGTGTTTTATTACATACCCACTTTCTGTATAAGATTGGGATGCGGTGCTACGGAAGAATCCTGAAATTAGGTGTAACGATAATGTAAGGAATTTGAAGTTTTGTGCAGAATTCTGGAGGAAAGCAGTATACCTGAAACACTGACAAGAAGAAGGGACAGTATGATAAGAAATCTGGTATTGTAGAGCAAAAGCAAACTGGTGCTGTTCATTATTATCTGGTAAGACGTCACAGAGATTGGAATACCTCTATCAAATAACTGAGGACATTGGTTGCAATTGCCACGATGAGATGAAAAGACTGGCGCAGGATCGTGCCGTGATGTATCAAACCAGTCAGAAGACTGATGACTCAAAAAAAAAAAAAAAAATACTAGTTCCCCCGGTGCCCAGTGAATGGAAGGTTAGGTTATGTTTGACTGTATATAGTAAACCATCTCTTCTCAGTTTTCATCTGACACATCCTACTCAATGATTAAGATGACACAGAGCTTGGTGCTCGTTTAACTTGAGTAGTTATCAGTCAAATAATTTAGAAGTTTATGAGTAATTACGTCAATCAAAATTAGAATGGACTGTTGCAAAATGAACTCTCTGATTACCATTCAGTCAAAATTGTATCACGTACATAAAAAATATTACAAATCAAGCAGTTGCTATTGAGTGGTCTGATACGTGGAAGGCTTTGAAGAAGTCCTGGCTGGAAAATTGGGTTGAATTGCATAAAATATCACTAGGTTCGCGATTAAAAAATAACATAACATTTATTTTCTGAGTAGATTATTCACAATTTAAAAAAATACTAAGTGAAAACCATAATCGCAAGGGAATGCTGGAACCTGATACTCATTACAGAGTTTTTTTTTGGTCATCAGTCTACTGACTGGTTTGATGCGGCCCGCCACGAATTCCTTTCCTGTGCTAACCTCTTCATCTCAGAGTAGCACTTGCAACCTACGTCCTCAATTATTTGTTTGACGTATTCCAATCTCTGTCTTCCTCTAAAGTTTTTGCCCTCTACAGCTCCCTCTAGTACCATGGAAGTCATTCCCTCATGTCTTAGCAGATGTCCTATCATCCTGTCTCTTCTCCTTATCAGTGTTTTCCGCATATTCCTTTCCTCTCCGATTCTGCATAGAACCTCCTCATTCCTTACCTTATCAGTCCACCTAATTTTCGACATTCGTCTATAGCACCACATCTCAAATGCTTCGATTCTCTTCTGTTCCGGTTTTCCCACAGTCCATGTTTCACTACCATACAATGCTGTACTCCAGACGTACATCCTCAGAAATTTCTTCCTCAAATTAAGGCCGGTATTTGATATTAGTAAACTTCTCTTGGCCAGAAATGCCTTTTTCGCCATAGCGAGTCTGCTTTTGATGTCCTCCTTGCTCCGTCCGTCATTGGTTATTTTACTGCCTAGGTAGCAGAATTCCTTAACTTCACTGACTTCGTGACCATCAATCCTGATGTTAAGTTTCTCACTGTTCTCATTTCTACTAATTCTCATTACCTTCGTCTTTCTCCGATTTATTCTCAAACCATACCGTGTGCTCATTAGACTGTTAATTCTATTCAGCAGATCATTTAATTCTTCTTCACTTTCACTCAGGACAGCAATGTCACCAGCGAATCGTATCATTGATATCCTTTCACCTTGTATTTTAATTCCACTCTTGAATCTTTCTTTTATTTCCATCATTGCTTCCTCGATGTACAGACTGAAGAGTAGGGGCGAAAGGCTACAGCCTTGTGTTACACCCTTCTTAATACGAGCACTTCGTTCTTGATCGTCCACTCTTATTATTCCCTCTTGGTTGTTGTACATATTGCATATGACCCGTCTCTCCCTATAGCTTACCCCTACTTTTTTCAGAATCTCGAACAGCTTGCACCATTTTATATTGTCGAACGCTTTTTCAAGGTAGACAAATCCTATGAAAGTGTCCTGATTTTTCTTTAGTCTTGCTTCCATTATTAGTCGTAACGTCGGAATTGCCTCTCTCGTCCCTTTACTTTTCCTAAAGCCAAACTGATCGTCACCTAGCGCATTCTCAATTTTCTTTTCCATTCTTCTGTATATTATTCTTGTAACCAGCTTCGATGCATATGCTGTTAAGCTGATTGTGCGATAATTCTCGCACTTGTCAGCTCTTGCCGTCTTCGGAATTGTGTGGATGATGCTTTTCCGAAAGTCAGATGGTATGTCGCCAGACTCATATATTCTACACACCAACGTGAATAGTCGTTTTGTTGCCACTTCCCCCAATGATTTTAGAAATTCTGATGGAATGTTATCTATCCCTTCCGCCTTATTTGACCGTAAGTCCTCCAAAGCTCTTTTAAATTCCGATTCTAATACTGTTTCCCCTATCTCTTCTAAATCGGCTCCTGTTTCTTCTTCTATCACATCAGACAAATCTTCACCCTCATAGAGGCTTTCAATGTACTCTGTCCACCTATCTGCTCTCACCTCTGCATTTAACAGTGGAATTCCCGCTGCACTCTTAATGTTACCACCGTTGCTTTTAATGTCACCAAAGGTTGTTTTGACTTTCCTGTATACTGAGTCTGTCCTTCCGACAATCATATCTTTTTCGATGTCTGCACTTCCTATTTATTTCATTCCTCAGCGACTTGTCTTTCTGTATTCCTGATTTTCCCGGAATATGTTTGTACTTCCTCCTTTCATCAATCAACTGAAGTATTTCTTCTGTTACCCATGGTTTCTTCGCAGCTACCTCCTTTGTACATATGTTTTCCTTCCCAACTTCTGTGATGGCCCTTTTTAGAGATGTCCATTCCTCTTCAACTGTACTGCCTACTGCGCTCTTCCTTATTGCTGTATCTATAGCGTTACAGAACTTCAAACGTATCTCGTCATTCCTTAGTACTTCCGTATCCCACTTCTTTGCGTATTGATTCTTCTTGACTAATCTCTTGAACTTCAGCCTACTCTCCATCACTACTATATTGTGATCTGAGTCTATATCTGCTCCTGGGTACGCCTTACAATCCAGTATCTGATTTCGGAATCTCTGTCTGACCATTATGTAATCTAATTGAAATCTTCCCGTATCTCCCGGCCTTTTCCAAGTATACCTCCTCCTCTTGTGATTCTTGAACAGGGTATTCGCTGTTACTAGCTGAAACTTGTTACAGAACTTTCTCCTCTTTCATTCCTTGTCCCAAGCCCATATTCTCCTGTAACCTTTTCTTCTACTCCTTTCCCTACAACTGCATTCCAGTCGCCCATGACTATTAGGTTTTCGTCCCCCTTTACATACTGCATTACCCTTTCAATATCCTCATACACTTTCTCTATCTGTTCATCTTCAGCTTGCGACGTCGGCATGTATACCTGAACTATCGTTGTCGGTGTTGGTCTGCTGTCGATTCTGATTAGAACAACCCGGTCACTGAACTGTTCACAGTAACACACCCTCTGCCCTACCTTCCTATTCATAACGAATCCTACACCTGTTATACCATTTTCTGCTGCTGTTGATATTACCCGATACTCATCTGACCAGAAATCCTTGTCTTCTCTCCACTTCACTTCACTGACCCCTACTATATCTAGATTGAGCCTTTGAAATTCCCTTTTCAGATTTTCTAGTTTCCCTACCACGTTCAAGCATCTGACATTCCACGCCCCGACTCGTAGAACGTTATCCTTTCGTTGATTATTCAATCTTTTTCTCATGGTAACCTCCCCCTTGGCAGTCCCCTCCCGGAGATCCGATTGGGGGACTATTCCGGAATCTTTTTCCAATGGAGAGATCATCATGACACTTCTTCAATTACAGGCCACATGTCCTGTGGATACACGTTACGTGTCTTTAATGCAGTGGTTTCCATTGCCTTCTGCATCCTCATGTCGTTGATCATTGCTGATTCTTCCGCCTTTAGGGGCAATTTCCCACCCCTAGGACAAGAGAGTGCCCTGAACCTCTATCCGCTCCTCCGCCCTCTTTGACAAGGCCGTTGGCAGAATGAGGCTGACTTCTTATGCCGGAAGTTTTCGGCCGCCAATGCTGATTATTTATCAAAATTTAGGCAGTGGCGGGGATCGAACCCGTTTTGATTGTGAATCAAAGACGCTACCCCTAGAACACGGGTCTGATATTTTTACAGAGTACATAAATCAATTAGTGAATTATACTTCAGCACGTGGAAAGTACACTGACAACCCAAAATGTTAAGACCATCTGCTTAATACGACCATTTTTGTAACACAATATAACGTCGATCGTGCATATCATCGATTCTACAGTACGTTGGTAGATTTGTGGAGCTATATGGCACCTAGTGACTTGGGATAAATTATAAGATCATTATTTTCCTGTTTGGAAAAGATGTATATTTAAAAATTATCTCTTTCTTTGTTTCACAATCAGTAATTCACAAAAAAATTTTTTGAGTGGACAGACGTAAGTAGTCTTTAAGATCAAATGAGATTTTTCAAAAATGTAACTCGTAAAAATGACTGAATATTCAACATTTATTCCTACCCCCCCCCCCCCCTCTAATTGAAAATTATACATGGCTGTTTCTCTTTCTCTGAAGCTGCCGCAATAAAGAACAAAATCTGAAATGAATTTCCTTAAATTAAATCCTCTCCTATAACTCATCAAAACAATCATAACAAAATATTCTCCTCAAAATGCTTGAATCTCTTCCCTCATCCCAAATAATTAATCAACATGTTCCACTTCCTCAGAATACAACTGAAATCGTATCACCTGGCCTGTGCCCTACCACTAATCATGACACACAACTGCCGACTACTGTGACTCTTCACCCCACGATAAACAGTGCACATCCCCTCCCGCGCGTCTTGCAAAGCAGATATGGTCCAAGCAAGCCTTCAGGCGACACAGCATATCTGATGACAATGTGCGCTTATAATTTCAAACAGCACAAAGGTGCTTACGCTTTCACGACATCTAGATACTACATGAAAAGTCCACGAAATTACCCACAGCCCCCTACCATGACTTCTAGATACAGACAGTTATACTGCTGAAAGATGACATCGCCGTCGGGGAAGACATCAATCACGAAGGGATCTACACCTACATCTACATCTAGATCGTTACTCTGCAATTCACACTTAAGTGCCTGGCAGAGGGGTCATAGAACCATTTTCACACTACTTTTCTACCATTCCACCCTCGAATGGCGCGTGGGAAAAAGGAACACCTAAATGTTTCAGTTCGAGCTCTGATTTCCCTTATTTTATTATGATAATCATTTCTCCCTACGTAGGTGGGTGTCCACAAAATACTTTCGCATTCGGAAGAGAAAGTTGGTGATTGAAACTTCGTAATTAGATCTCGCCGCAAAGAAAATCGTCTTTGAAACAGTGACTGTCACCCCAACTCGCGTATCATATTTCACCCTTATTGGCCGATAACACTTTTGCGATGTACTCCGTCAATCCTACCTGGTTAGGATCCCACACCGCACAGCAATATTTCAGCAGAGGACGGACAAGTGTAATATAGGCTGTCTCTTTTGTGGCTTTGTCGCATCTTTTAAGTTTTGTGCCAACGAAGCACAGTCTTTGTTTCGCCTTCCCCACAATATTATCTATGTGGTATTTACAATTTAAGTTACTCGTAATTGTAATTCCTAGGTATTTAGTCGATTTGACAGTTCTTAGATTTGTGAGATTTATCGTATACCCAAAATTTATCGGATTTCTTTTAGTACCCCTGTGGATGGCCTCGATCTTTTCTTTGGTTAGTGCCAACTGCCATTTTTCGCACCATACAGAAATTCTATATAGATCATTTTGTGATTGGAATTGATCGCCTGATGATTTTACTAGACGGTAAATTACAGCGTTATCTGCAAACAATCTAAGAGGGCTGCTCAGATTATCACCTAGATCATTTACAGCAGAGGGCCTATGACACTACCTTGTGGAACGCCAGATATCACTTCCGTTCTACTCGATGATTTACCGTGTATCACTACGAACTCTGACCTCTCTGAGAGGAAATCACGAATACAGTCACACAACTGAGACGATACTCCATATGCACGCAATTTAATAGTCGCTTGTGAGGAACAGTATCAAAAGCCTTCTGGAAATCTAGGAATGTGGAATCGATCTGATATCCCTTGTCGACAGCACTCATTGCTTCATGGGAATAAAGAGCTAGCTGTGTTGCACAAGAAGGGTATTTCTGAATCCGTGTTGGTTATTTATCAATAAGTCATTTTATTCAAGGTGATTCATAATGTTCGAGTACAGTATGTGCTCCAAAATCGTGCTGCAATTGAGGACAGTGATGTGGGGCTGTAATTCGTTGGGTTACTCCTATTTCCTTTCTTGAATATTGGTGTGAGCTGTGCTACTTTCCAGTCTTTAGGAACAGACCTTTCGTCAAGTGAGCGGTCGTACATGATTGTTAAGAAAGGCGCTATTGTGCCTGCATACTCTGAAAGGAACCTGATTCGTATACCATCTAGACCTAGAAGACTTTCCTTTCTTAAGTAATTTGTTTCGCAACACCTACAATATCTACTTTTATGTCACTCATGCTAACAGCTGTTCTGGTTTCGAATTCTGGAATATTTACTTCGTCTTCTTTCGTGAAGGAATGACGGAAAACTGTGGTCCGCAGGTGACATGATGTCTGCCATCACTACGACAGATCCCATGCAAGCGCAGTAGAATGTCTCCCATAGGGGTAGCCTAATACTGTCCCACCACCCTGCGTCCGTGGCGCGGCGCACGTTTGTAGCAGCCGTCCTATTTCACATGAAGGAATGAGTGTGTTGAATGGCGTAATGTGAATAAAAAGAAATATTTATTATAGGTACCCAACTTTAATCAGTCAATTAGGCATCATAGCGGTACATGTTCGCGAGAACCAGTAAACTTCCAACGCTGTCCGCTAGCTGGACAGGTATCCGATATAGTTGGAAATTAATGCAGTTACAACTAACAATGAAAACCGGCGTTGTCAGTTTGCAGATGTTTGTGACGTACCTACCTCCAGTTGCTGCTATAAATTTCTGCCAATCCAGTGGGTTTTAATTGGGTGACCGATTTTATTAAGCGTTGCCTCCGTTGGTGTCTGGGATACGGTCACACACCAGTCGCGTGAACCTGTAAATAATTACGTTTTCTTCTTAATAATTGCTATCTGAAGCAGGATTGTGGCCAGAAGAGTTAAACAGTACTGTTCCAAGCACTAACTAGTGAACTTTTAGAACTGAAACTGCTTATTAAACCTATAAAACTGTGAGAACAACACAAAGAGAGATAGATCCCTGGCAATTATGGAAGTGCTAACTGCAGCACACCCTGTAACTGTTCAGTACTGTCGGCCGGGGTGGCCGAGAGGTTCTAGGCGCTACAGTCTGGAACCACGTGACCACTACGATCGCAGGTTGGAATCCTACCTCGGTCATGGATGTGTGTGATGTCGTTAGGTTAGTTAGGTTTAAGTAGTTGTAGGCTCTAGGCGACTGATGACCTCAGAAGTTAAGTCCCATAGTGCTCAGAGCCATTTGAACCACTTTGCTCAGCACTAAAGTTGTGGCTAACGGTCAAAAATTTTTACAAGCCCAGCAGGTCTGCTTAAAAATTAATATTCGTGTCGATGACGGAGTTTGTGGAGAGGACCGTCGAAGTGGTACAGCAGAAACGTGGTACATCCGACGAGCCGTCACGTTTCCAGTGATACACGGTCCAATCTCGATGTCCCGAGCCCACTACGGTCGTAACTGACGATGTCGTTGGGTCAGAACGTGAACACAGAGCGGTGTCCTGCTGCGGAGCTCCATGTTCAACAATGTACAGTGAGCGGTCTGCTCTGAAACACTTGTGTGTGCCCGCGCCATAATTTACTCTTTTGGCAGAGATGCCGCATATCACCATCCGTTCAGCATTACATAGCAGGGAAACCTCAGAACCCCCAAGTTATGTGAAGAGTCATGGACGTCCAACCACTAAGCGTCTAGAGGTAGTTCCACTGCCTTTCTATCACCTCCCGCATACGCTCACGACAGTAGCCCGTGAATATTGGACCAGCTTCGCCGTCTTCGAGATACTCATTTAAGGCAATGCGTAATAATTATCTTCCCTTTGGCAAAGTCGCTTATCTCAGTTGAGATTTCCATTTGCAGCGCATGTCATCGCTAGGGTAAGCCCCCATCCGTCTCTGCTCGGTTTACATACTTTTCGTATTGCGTCAAGGGCCCGCAACGCCACCAGGAGGGAACTAAACTCGCTGTGGGCAGGGGTCATAATGTTTTGGCTTATCAGTGTGTGTAGAATAAGTAAATGTAAGGATCATCAAACACGCAGACACCAACGCTCATACTACAGTCTACACACAGAAAAGAATAGATACTATAAGAATATTTCCATAAGCGGAAAATATACCGACTGGACCGAGGGTGACTAGTTTTACCGATCAACCGTTTGGGCAGTAATTTACACAGAAATGCGCAACTTTCAGAATACGATAATTACAGAAACATTTTGAAAAAAATAATTTGGTTGTCGATATAGAACTTAAACTGAACCAACAACATGAATACACCAACAGCTATAGAATTCAAAAATGAAGAAAGTCCTACATCAGTAAATTGCATAAAAACCACTGATTTCTAGAGAAATACTATCATAAAGAAACCCATTTACGGAGTAGACGAATTTAACTTTCAGAGAAAGCCATAAACGATTATATTGGATCGAGATATCATCAAGTATCGAGATCGTATGTGGTTACCTTCAAAGCGAAATAACGCTTGATGGACGAAGCAAGGAGGACATAAAAACCCGACTGGTACAGGCAAAGTAGGTAATCCCGACGAATCCAGGTCTACTAGTATGAAACATGGGCTTTAATTTGAGGAAAAAACTTCTGAAAATGTACGTTTGGAGTAGATCACGGCATGCTAGAGAATCATGGGCTGTGGGAAAACCAAAAAAAGAAGAGAATCGAAAGGTTTCAGACGGGGTGTTATTGGAGACTGCTGGTGAGAAGGTTCTCCTCAGAATCGACTAAGAAACTAACATACGGAAAACACTCAAAGCAGACTGACAAGACGTGTGTAAAGATATCAAAATGTAACATCCATGGTATTAGAGCATTGGTTCCTAACCTGGGGGTAATTATCCCCAGAGAGGTAAAATGAAATTTTCTGAGGGATGAAAACTAAACGATCAGAGTCTGTTTCATAAAAGAATACATTGTGCATTGTAGGCCGTATTGTCCTCTTAGCTAATTTCGGTAGTGAGCCTTTATCAAGCACATTTGCTATGTCATATATTACTGTGCTCATCAAACAATGAGCATAAGTAAGTGTCGGGTAGACCGTTCGCCGAGTGCAAGTCTTTCGATTTGACGCAAAAAATGGTTCAAATGGCTCTGAGCACTATGGGACTCAAATTCTAAGGTCATCAGTCCCCTAGAACTTAGAACTACTTAAACCTAACTAACCTAGGGACATCACACACATTCATGACCGAGGCAGGATTCGAACCTGCGACCCTAGCGATCGCACGGTTCCAGACTGTAGCGCCTAGAACCGCTCGGCCACCCCGGCCGGCTATTCGACGCCACTTCGGCGACTTGCGCATCGATGGGGATGAAATGATTTTTTGTAAATATGGTGTCAGTTTGATCCAGCAGTTACTATGAATTCAGACACAAAGGAATTGTAGACATTGACTGCGGGTCGGGATTGATTTAAATCAATGCCCTGACCACTAAGCCACCCGGACACAGATCTCATCGTAACTGCACGGACTACCTAGCACGCCTTCCGTCAGCACCAGATTCTCAAATTATCCACAGACTCCGAGTTTAGTCCCCCTTGCCGATTATTATCATCACTAGCGGAACAGTAGTGTGTGGATAAGCTGAGAGTATGGGCCAGATGGGAGGCGAGCTACGGTAAACCGAGCAGCGGCAATGACCACTGTGTCCGGATCAGTACGAAGAGATACCGCGATGCGTGTTTGTGATATGAAGAAAGTGCCAGCAGGAAAGCGAAACCAACAAAGATGTTGACATTTCAGCATCGGTCACGAGGATAATGAAGACTGTGTGACTTCATGATGACACTTAAGTAGACTTTTACTGTTGTCAAGAGAATATCTAGATTGTGTGGAACAGCATGTTAAATGGAAAACTAGAGTTATCAAGGAGAGATGCAAAATATGGTTTGTTCATACTGGCCGTGGGAGGAGCTGCTACAGCTTACTCACTACAGACTGAACAAGAAAAGAGGGTCCTGAGAGTAGCTGTGGGTGATGTGGGCAGATTTTTGAGATCACAGCGAGTTAGTAAAGTGGTATTTTGTTACAGCAAATTTGTACAATATAATGGAAATATCTCATTCTTTTCGTCAAGAGAGCTTTAAGGGGAGTAAATTGTCAGTAAAATGCATGAAAACAAATAAAAGGATGGCTTAGTAGTCAGAGCATCTGCCTAGAAAGCTGGAGACACGGGTTCGAATCCCAGTCCAACACGAATTTTCAACGTCCCCCAATGATTTAAATCACTGCCCACTCGCAGCCAATGTCTGTAATTCATTTGTGTCTTAACATAAATATTTCCGTCGTTAGTTACGTGAACCTGTAAAATTTCACTGAGGAGTTCAGAAAACTTAGAAAAGTTGTGACATTTTGTTCGTTGGCCCTAATGCTGAAGAGCTACAAGTTTGGAGTTGCAAAATATTTCGACAGATTTCCTGGTGAATATTAATTTTTAAGCAGACCGGCTGGGCTTGTAAAAATGTTTGACCGTTAGCCACAACTTTAGTATTGAACAAAGTGGTTCAAATGGCTCTGAGCACTATGGGATTTAACTTCTGAGGTCATCAGTCCCCTAGAGCTTTTTTTTTTTTTTTCAAAAAAAAAAAAATTCTTTCTTTATTATAACCCAATATCATACATAATTAACCCACCACCTGAAATCATTAGTGGGTCGAATTTAGCCATAAATTACATTACAGCAGCAATTACTTATATCTATTATATTCTATTGTTATTATTAGCTACAGGAAGTTAATTCAGTCTACGGGTAACTACATTATCTACAGGTATCTATGTGGATTGCTGTTAGGCAATCATGCTATCAACTCTAATCTACTTTACTACTGACATCTACATCCTGCAGCGTTACAGGTGTGCCAGTAAGTACTATAAACCTACTATTTTATGGCCATGCCCACCGAGCTAACCCCAGTGGGCGTGCCCCTGGCACTGGGCTGGCCTTCCAGTAGTCGCTGCAGGTCTGAAAACGAGATTATCTACACTCTACTCCTACAACCATAGTATTAATTATTATTAGTCATAGTTGGTGTGCTATTGTCATGCCGGTATGGTCGCACCCTCCCCCTATTCCTGGATGCGTCGGATCCCGATCGTGGTTGACGGTCGGCCAGTACGCACCCTGGCGGAATGGGATGATGCGTTATGTCTAGAAAATTTTGGATCCTGTCTACTCAATCTCCCTTCTGTATTCCCTTAGGATCTTGGCGGATACCTCGCTAGCCAATTTATCAATGATGGTGAAGGTGGTAGCGTCCCTAATAAGATGGAAGGTGTCTGTATTAGGCAGTGAGTTTCGTAAATCCATTGCTACGTCGTCGAAAAGCGGACACTCGTAGACCACGTGATCCGGTGTGCCCAGTTCGGCACCACAGTCACACGACGGTGTCGCTCTTTTCCCGAACCGGCAAAGATATGTCGGGTACGGGCCATGCCCAGTGAGGAAGTGCAGCAGTCCCTTACTTGGCTGAAAGTGTTTCATCTGCAGTCTTTCCTGTACATTTGGTAATAGTTGGTGCGTTCTTCTTCCAGTCTCTTCCCCATCCCAAATTTCCTGCCAAAGTTCCATTCCCCTTCTTCTAATTGCAATTTTATCCCCCACTCTGACACCCATTATATCCATGGTTTTTTCTATTTTCCCCTTTTTTACCCAATACCATGCAGCCTGCTCCCTGATTTTTACATCAAGGGGGCATAGACCCATGAGTATTAGTAATGCTCCTCCTGGAGACGTTCTATATGCCCCCACTGATCGAAGTATCATGTTTCGCTGCACCCTCCGCACGGCCATGGCAGGAACGACCCTCGTGAGCCTGTGGGCCCAGACCCCGGAACCGTAGCCCACGATGGAAACTAGAATAGTATTATGATACAATTTAATGAGATATGGTGGAAGATGAAATCGTCTATGGCCAATGTTGATGAGATTATTTAGCACCTCTAATGCCTTATGTGTAGTTGCCTCAATATGCCTGCCAAAACTCCATTTTTCATCTAATATTAGCCCTAAGTATCTAGCTTCTCGACGACGTATGACTGGCGTGCCATCCATCCTAACTGTAGGGTTTCTGACCAATTGGCCCTTTAAGAGTAGGTAAGTAGATTTGTTTGGTGCTATTTTCTGCTTAGTTTTATGGCACCATTGTGAGAGTAATGTCATGGTTCTCTCTATCTTTGGTTCTAGTTCCTCTCGGCTCCGACCGCCAACCAACAGGAGGAGGTCATCTGCGTAAGCTATCACCTCTAGCACATCTGCACAGCTCTCCAAGGTCTCAAGAAGAGGCTCCGTATTGACATCCCAAAAGAGTGGCCCCAGAACAGAGCCCTGTGGACACCCCTTTGTTATCTTTTTGCCCACTCTACCGCTAGGGGATGATAGTCAAACCTCCCTGTCCTCACAATAGCTCCTAAGACAGCCATATAGCGGCCCTGGGCACTCCTTCTCTCGCAAGCGAGAGAAAAGCGAAGGCCACCACAGGTTGTCAAAGGCGCCACTGATGTCCACCATGATGCCAACTATATACTTATGTGTGGACGACCCGCAGACCTCAGCCGCCATGGCGATTGCATCAGATGCAGAACGCCCCGGTCTAAAGCCGAACTGCCTGCTGCTCATTCCACAAAGCACTCGGTGTGCCATCAGCCTGTCAGCCAGCAGCCTCTCTAGCAATTTTCCCAACAGATCCAACAGACAAATGGGTCTGTAGGACTTGACCTCTTTTGGGTCTTTATCCAGTCCCTTTTTTATTATTACGACATTTGCTTGTTTCCAGATTGTGGGAAACTTTTTGAGGCTTAAGGCCTCATTGTAGATTCTAGCCAGAGGTGCTACTAGTTGAGGAGCGAGGTATTGCACCACTTCCGCTATAATGCCGTCTGGTCCTGGGGCCTTTCCTCTCTTAAGTGCTTTAATGTGCTCCGCCACCTCGTTCTCCGAAAAAGGGTACACCAAGGTGTTGTTTTGGTACTCTTCTAGCAGAGCTTGCCTAATTAGGCCTTGTTCTTCTGTGTCCTCATTTTCCATGTCATCCGGAAGTAGGGACCGGAGAAGGACCTCAGCAGTTTCCTGCCAAGTCCCTGTCATCCGATTCCCATCCCGGATGGTTGATAGTACCATAGGTGACCTAATTTTCTCCCTGACTATTTTATATGGAATACCCCAGGGATCTATAGCCAATTGGCTTTGGACGTACTTCTCCCAGCTTACTAGCCTGACCCTTTTGAGCTCCCTCTGAAACTCCTCCTTGGCATTCCTATAGATTTCCAGCCATCTCTGTTTTTCTTCCCAGACGACACTTCGCTGGTAGTACCTCCTCGCCCTCCTGACCGACTGACGCATCTGCCCTAGTTCAGCTGACCATGGTGCTGGGGAGGCCACAATAGCCCTCCTCCTAGTTGGTACTGCAGCCTTTACCGCTCTTGTGATGGCACTAACCAGCTCTACAGCATGCCTGTCGACATCTTCATCACCCTCCGCCCATGTCGGTAGGACAAACTCTCTTGCAAGGCGCTCCCAATCGGTTTTATTATAGTTTAGCTGAAATTCCCACCCTATGTCCCAGTGGCATTCCCTATCTGTCAGCTCAAATGTTATTAGATTATGGTCACTTGTTGTTATTTGGTCTCTTACTTTCCAATTATTCAAATGACCAGCAAAATTTGGTGATACTAATGTTATGTCTATGTTAGTTCCTTCTCCTCCACCACCTGTGTAGGTGGGGGGATTCCCGGCTCTGTTTGCGACCAAGTACTGTAATGACATTAGTGTTTCCTCCATCTTCTCCCCTCTGCCGTCCCGGGTGCCACTGTACCACAGGGGGGATTTCGCATTGACATCTGCCAGCACCACTATCTTTCTACCTCTTAAAGCTGCGGTGACTCTTGATAGTTGGTCTAGATAGGCCTCGATGTCCTCACCATATTGATAGTACATATTGACTAAGTGAATGACCCCGACTGGAGTCTGGAGTTCGGTCACGATACAGTGTTCATTTGAGAAATGAGCCAACACTGTGACTCGTATGGCTTTATTTAAGACTATAGTGGTGGCCTTAGGGTCATCTCCAAAAGATACTATTTGCCAGTTTACACTGGCGAATGCTATGTTCCCCGCAAGAGAGTATGGCTCCTGCAGACAGAGTACGTCAAGACTCATCTCCTCCACCACCCTTTGTAGCTCCTGCATGACTAATCGACTATTATGTGCATTAAGTTGTCCTATTTGTATTTTGATTGTCATGGAAAATACGTGTGTACGTATTGTTCTGGAAAGGTCTTTCTCCAGTCAAAAGCTATCCTTCCATTGGCTAGAACAGCCTGCTTGTAAATTTCATCTAGATCGAATTTTTCGTCCCTTCTTTGGAAAACCTTCTGAACAAGGTCACGCAGGGCGCCGAAGTCGGTGGGGAGATTCATGGTCTTTAACTGTATCCTATCAACAGCCTCCATGGTCGAGAAGGTGACTTTACGTCCGTACTGGTGTCCCACCCGCACTATGTGCCTTAAAGCTGTGGTCAGGACAGCCGGCTCCTCCAGACGCGAAAGTTGCAGAGCGTGCTCTAAATTGGGGTAGATCCTGATGGGATCCACCACTATACGTTTAACTAGCTGTTGGTCACAGGTAGGGGTAAATATTGTACTAGTAATCGTGTTGACTTGAACTGGTTCTTCGGATGTGGAGTTACTTTTAATTTGGCCCGCTATTGCAGGACGCCTGACTATGGGTGCCCGATCTTCTGGCGGTCTCGAGTTCCGGGGGGAGGGGAGAGCGGTAGCTTCCCGTTCGCACGGATCCGTCTGGACGGACACATCTACCATACTTGTTCTTTCTGCTTTTCTTCCTACAACGAAGGTTAAAAATTGCCTGAATTTAGCAGCCCTAGCCGCGTCCCTACGCCTCTTCCCCGGAGACTTCCTTTTTGGCATCCTGCTCACAACTGCGGTTTCAGCCATAATCAATCCTTGAGATTAACCTTTGCTCCAACATCCTATAAGTTGGGCAATTCCTACCTGAGGCATTACAGGTCTTCTTGCCTCTCTTTGTACATGGGATACAAATTCCAGATTTTGTACAATTTTTTCTTATATGATCTTCCGCTCCACATCTGGAGCAAGCCGGCTTCCTGTCACAGTACTTGTGGATGTGATCTAAATCTCCACAATTGTGGCAGCGAGGCACCACCAAGTAGTCCCTAACGTTGATAGCGTGGAACCCAGCGTATATCCTTCCCATAGATGTAAGCTTTTTCCACATAGATCCTGTAACTTCTGCTACGTGATGTACTATCTGCCTATCTCGTGGTCCTGTCTTAAGTTTTAATTTAAAGTCAGTCTTAAATTGTTCATCACTCATGTCATCGAAATTTTGATTCTTAATAGTGTTGCACAATTCATTGTTATCCATCGTAACCGGTACATCGTACATGATTACGAGTGGATTCCTTTTCTTAGGGGGTTCACACCTGACTGCCTTGCACAAATTTTGATTATTTAGAATCTTATTTCTATCTTCTTCGGTCGCTACATCTACAATCACTACATTTTTTGTTGCCCTAACTTTGTTAGCTTTTATCTTATCCTTAACTGGATTAACTACGGTCGTGAAAATCTCTTGAACCTTCTTTGTGTCTTGGCCGGGCAGGGGTCTTAGAAACACCGCCGTGTCCGGCTTTTGTGCCACTTTCGCTATCGTCTCTCTCGTTGTTTGGGTCTTGGGGGCAGCCTGAGCCACTACACCTGCCCATGTCCTAGCCGGTTGCCTTCTAAGTGTGAAATTTTCTCGTTGCAGCTCCACCACTCGCCCCTCAAGCCTTGCATGAGCAATCGCCCAGGAGGCGAGTTCATTCTTTATGGCCAAGATTGCGGTTTGACTAATCTTGCCGTTCTTAACGTTGGACTCCAACAGCTGTGTAATTCTATTGTGTCTCTCTGTAACACTTTCGTCAATATCCTCCATTTGCCCCGATAGGTCGGGAGCAGAAAGCATCGAAGCTCTCGCGGAAGCACACGATTCACTTGTCTCAGGTTCAGCCATGATTGACAAGTGAAAAAAGGTGGGTTGGGAGCCCGTCTCTAACCCCGGACCGGCTCCTCTGGCATGGGGGGGGGACTAAGATGCAGCTCGCCCACCAACCTTGTCCCTAGGTCAAGGGCACCTCTGAGCCGCCGAGTTCAGCACACCGTTGCCAGTGTCCTGGTCCCCTTCAGTGGCCCCGTCACCGACGATTTCTCCCAATGTTCCTCGGCAAGCGCACCCCGCACTCCGGAGAAGCGGATGCACTTCTCGCCCTTCGCCGCCTACTAGCCCGAGCTCCCACCTACAGGCCAAGGACCCGCTCCTACTCAGGTGGCGGGCCGGTCACCCAGTCGTTCGGCGGTCTGGACCCAGCTAACCTGGCCCAGGCGATGTCACCACCCCCTGGGTTTGGCAGAACACGCCCCGGTTAACCGCGGGCGCGGCGAAGCGCACTTGCCGACTCACACTGAAGTCCCACGCCGACAAACGAAGTCGCTGGCATGCAGAGCACCAGCTGGTCTTGTGCTCTCGAATTGAGGGACAGATGGTTGGTCCCTCAGACACAGCTCCCCCTGTGCCACGCACCCTTCGCTCTCGCCTCGGGTTGGGGGCGTTTAACGTCCTACCGTGACGGGAGTTTAACGTCCTTCCTTGACACAACGACAACCCTCACCGTTCCACAGCCCGGAGGTGTTATGAGAGTGATGATGTGACAAAATGATGGTATGGCCCGGGTCTTATGTTGTGGAGTTTTACATCATCGAGACGGTGCGGCACTCAAACCAGAGTTACGTTCCCCGGAGGGTCTCCACACGTACCAGGGGATCATGGCCGACCATGTCTCACCCACCGCTTTTGATAATTAACGGTGGGCCAGTGCGGTTCAGTGAGGATTGCACCCAGTTAAGGGCTAGCCGTTTAACGTCATGCATAGACGGCCCTTCCCGTGTTAGCTTCACCCCATCTACGGGGTTACTGAGCGCCGGGGCCACGTCAAGGCCACGGGATAGGACATTACGGTCCCCGCCCCACTCAGGTTCCTCTGAGCCACAGAGCACTTCAGACAGACTGAAGATTTCCGGGAATCAGAGGGTCTCCTGGCGGTTTTAACCCAGTTTCGGAAGGCAACACACCTTCCCCAGGTGGCGCCACGCAGACCGCTTTCCCGTGCGTCCCCTAGAGCTTACAACTACTTAAACCTAACTAACCTAAGGACATCACACACATCCATGATCGAGGTAGGATTCCAACCTGCGATCGTAGCGGTCACGCGGGTCCAGACTGTAGCGCCTAGAACCGCTCGGCCACCCCGGCCGACAGTACTGAACAGTTACAGGGTGTGCTGCAGTTAGCACTTCCGTAATTGCCAGGGATCTATCTCTCTTTGTGTTGTTCTCACAGTTTTATAGGTTTAATAAGCAGTTTCAGTTCTAAAAGTTCACTAGTTAGTGTTTGGAACAGTACTGTTTGACTCTTCTGGCCACAATCCTGCTTCAGATAGCAATTATTAAGAAGAAAACGTAATTATTTACAGGTTCACGCGACTGGTGTGTGACCGTATCCCAGACACCAAAGGAGGCAACGCTTAATAAAATCGGTCACGCAATTAAAACCCACTGGATTGGCAGAAATTTATAGCAGCAACTGGAGGTAGGTACGTCACAAACATCTGCAAACTGACAACGCCGGTTTTCATTGTTAGCTGTAATTGCATTAACTTCCAACCATATCGGATACCTGTCGAGATAACGGACAGCGTTGGAAGTTTACTGGTTCTCGCGAACATGTACCGCTATGATGCCTAACTGACTGATTAAAGTTGGGTACCTATAATAAATATTTCTTTTTATTCACATTACGCCATTCAACACTCTCATTCCTTCATGTGAAATAGGACAATGCGTTCTCAAGCCACTATCATCGTCTAGAAGAAATGTTAACCTGCCAACATGTAGAGATGAGACACATACTTGGTTCTGTCGCAATCGATCTCTGTAAGGCTAGGACACGTTACCTCCCACTTCGCTTTATCCGTAAGCCGGAAATGTGACGTTAGGCTTTGTGTGAAAGGTCACTCTTCTGGTAGCCGTTGGAGAGATATGATCGGTCTCAGATGGGTCTTCCTATCCACGCTGAAGTTGGTAATGAAAACTTCCGTTATTATTATGCCTTCAGCCTGTTTCTCGTTTCGCAGGAGGGTATGAATGCTTCGTTTTCTTGCGGTAGCCGCTGTACTGCAGAAGTGTTGTACGTTACGTGGGACTGGTATCTTCCATAGTCGTCCTTGTTCCTCGTGCTAATTATTGAGTGAAACTGGAGACACGGTTTGGCCGAATTATAACAGGGAGGTCGTAATAAATTGTTGATCAAATGTCCTGCAATTTTGTCTTAACTTGTTTAATGGTCCACTGGTAATTTTGTGTGTACCCGTTCCTCGTGATTATCCATCCCTCTCTCTCATCCCTTTCTCTCCGTCCGGTTTCTCGGTGGTTCTGCGATTACGATTACTGTATAAACGTGCAGATTGTTCCTCAGTAACACGTGATCTCCCTTCATGGAAACTGGAAATTTGTGGTAAGGACATATGGCACCAAACTGCTGAGGTCATCGGTCCCAAAGTTTACACACTACTTAATCTAATTTAAACTAATATACGATAAGGACGACACACACACACACACACACACACACACACACACACACACACACACATGCCCGAGGTAGGACTCAAAATCCGACAGGCGGAGCCGCGCAGACCGTGACAATACACCCTAGAGCGCACGGCTACCCCACGCAACCCACCGTTCATGACCCGTGAGTTATTTCCCACGTGTACTTACATTAATGCCTGTAATTTGAAGTCCATTATCTTTGCTATTCTTCATCCTAATACTTAAATTCAATAAAAATTTATGGTAATGTTCTTGTTCTCCTCTAACATATTTTTACGCACTTCCCGCCCTGTCGTTCCCGAGGTCACAATCTGCTCGTTCTGCAACGCATCAAGCGGCTACTTTAATTTACGCTAGATTTTTCCATGTTCTGCACACGCAGATAAGTGAATGTTCTTTGTTTCAGTCCATAAGGCAGTTTGCCTCTGTAACAGGCTATGACAACAGGGTAGGTGTAGAGACTAAATCAGGTGCGCATATCAAGCAGCTCGTCTCAGTGTGAGGGCATTAATTCATGGTAAAGTTAAAAACGTTTTTCTAGAAATAAGCTAATTGTGTTTAGGTAAGTTTTAATAGAATAAGAATAGCGTCAGTTTTATATTCTCCAAATTAAATTCATCATTTAATGAAAACGTAGGCTTCTGCGGCCATTGTCACAGTCAATAATTTTTTTTCTGGCTTTGTCACCGCATTATCAGTATGTAAAACTACCGACGTTTCGGTAGCTGTTGCAAGTGACCTTATTCAGGGTGTTTTTCTTTACTTGTGAATTTTTTTTATAGGATGGGGCTCCTCCACGCCCACACCGACGTGTTGACCAAACCAAAAGTTCTACTGTCATCTCCGTTTAACACGTTAGTTTTCGAATCATGAGTCACAGGATGCGGGCTGTGATGTTGTCCATGCGTCTGGGTAGGATAACTCATTGACGTGGTCCATTAGGAGACACAAAGTGAACGAAAGCGATCGAAGGGTAGCGGTTTGTAAGGGCAGAGGGAAGAATGTGTCAAGGCAAGCGCCAAGGGGGGGAAAAAAAACTGTGCGACAGTAGGACGGGTAGTAAGGGCAGTAGCGGCTTACTAGCTGCGACAGAGCATGCAAGGTGTGGTTATGTTAGTGCGAGATATCGTGCATCGTTATCTTAGTCGCTGCGAGTGCTCGTTGTAAATGGGTCAGTCCGGGCACTGCAGCTGGGCTCCTGTGAATCCTCCTGGGCCTGCTGCAGCAGCTGCGTACTTGTAACAGTCCGAGGTCCGATGTCGTCATACATTAGTGGGCGATCGGCCGCAGATCAGCTCACAGTGTAGAGGGTGTGTGTGGCTGGTTGGCGTGTTGTGTACAGTACAGCACCCCTTCGATTGCCTGGTTTTCGACGGGTCGAAGATCTGGGGTTGCCAGTAATAGTTGTGTTGCAGGGCCTCGCCAGTACTGTTGCATTAGCGTGCTATCAACCATTGATGTTTAGTTCCTTGCTAATAGTGTCTTTGGAATATTATGCTTCCATCTATGGTTGTGGTCGCAGTTCCCCAGAGAAAGAATAAACGGGTTATGCGAGTTTCTCGTGTTTCTGTAAAATCGTGTGGAGAGTTTTTGGAATCCGTGCAAGAGGATATCTAGCCGATATTCCTCGTGAAGATCCGCGGTGCGCCTGTAACGCGGAGCATTGCTCATGATTCTGAGTACTTTGTTCTGTATGAGTTGTAGACGGCGCAGGCGTGTGGGTGCAGTGTATCCCCAGACGGGAGCAGCGTATGTCATCAGAGGTCTAATAAGTGTGGTGTACATGGACCTGGACACCCTCCTATGTAGTCTGCTACAACTGTTAAGCATAGGATAGAGTTGTTTGAGCGTCGCGTTTGCTTTGTTGGTCATATGTTGAATGTGATTCCCCTCCCCCCCCCCCCCCCCCGAGTAGTTTCCAGTCCAGCCAGACACTGAGGTATCTGAACTTCTCACGAAACGTATTGGGCGTGCATATAGTGTTACTGGGTTGCAGTGTTGATGTTTGCGCAGTAGTTTCGGTCTTCTAGTGAACAGAACTGCTTCGCACTTGTCGACGTTTACTCTAACACGCCATTTCACCAACCAAGGCTGTGCCGCTCTGAGTAAATGTTAGACGGTTTCCAGTCTTGCGTGAGGATGGCAGTGTCATCCGCGTAGATTGCCGCCATCGTGTTGCGTGCAGCTGGAAGATCATTAATGTAGAGGTTAAACAGTATGGGCCATAGGATGCTTCCCTGGGGTACTGCAGCCTGAATACCGTGTCGTGTTGGTTGTTTGCCTTATACGTCGGTGTTGAAATTCCTGTCCGTGAGATATGAGTGTACGAGACGGACCAGCCCGTCAGGGAAGGCCGTTGTGCCACAAGCGTCGAAGGTCTTTTCGAGGTCCAGGAACACCGCCTCAGTTGCACTGTTTGTGTTGTATCCGTGTGTTTTGTATTCAACGGCGCGGAGGAGTTGTCGTGTTGTCGAGTGGTGATCCCTGAAGCCGGATAGCTCCGGCCTCAGGGTGTCGTTTGTAATGCATTGCCTGGTGAGCCGCTTTAGTATTACCTTCTCAACGATCTTGCTGGGCGCGCTCAGCAGACTGATGGGTCGCTAATTTTGTCGGAGGGAGTGGTCTTTCCCCGGATTCCTGAACATCAGGACCTTGTCCGTCTTACAAAAGGTGGGGAAGTGTTGGTGTTTAAGGATGGCATTCGGGGTGTGTGTAAGGTATTCTACTGCTTTATCCGTGAACTCCTGGAGGACACGGTTTTCAGTGCCATCGTGACCAAGGGCCTTCCTAGCTGTGTTATGCATGATGGCCCATTTGACTTCAGCTGTGCTAGCTTGTCGGATGTCGTTGCGCGCTGGCTGGGCCAGGATGCGAGTGACCTCCTGGTCGGTCGGCAAGTGTGAACGCTGGGTCTGAGAGATCCAGGTTCGGTGTGAATGACGCTGCAAGTGTGGGGGCCATCAGTTCCGCTTTTTCTTCCGCCGAATATGTCGGTCCGTCGGGCCCTTGTATCGTGGGTGTGTACTGTTTCTCCCTGTTGAAGTGACGGGCCAGCTGCCACATGCCGGGTCGCGTGGTGTCCAGCCCTTCGAGTTTCCGGTTCCACTGTTGCGTTTTAAATGTTTAGATTTTGTCCCAGATTATTTCCTGGAGCCTGTTCTCGTGCTGTTTGAAGTGCTGGAGCCTGGCACGCTGCCAATGTCTCCTGAGGCGGTTCCCTCTTGTTTCCTAGATACCTACAGATGTGGCTGTTATGTAATTCTTATGGACTGTTAAGGATGAAGGGAAGGAATGTTAGAAATTCTTTATTGGTGTTTTTAATATTTCTTTTCATTGGTGGAAACCCGACGTTTTGACTGGTGCTTAAATTACTGCTTGTTGTTGGTGGAAGTCGGCGAGTGTAAAGCCAGGCAGCAGTTTCGACGTGGCGTAGTTTTTCTGCTTCCTAGCGCCGGCTGAAGTGCGCCAGTACTCTATGTAGTTGCGGCCGCTGCCATCTCCCGCGCACCTGTGTGTGTGGCTTCACGTGAGCTGTCGTCCCGTAACGCTGTTATTGTTGGCAGCCGAGACGTCGGAAGCCCGTTCCCGCGTTCTCTGTTCATATTGGCGGATCGCTTGGCTATTTCTATTGCCTCTCTAATCTTTCTCTTGAAAGTAAGAGGTTGTTTCACCAGTAAGCGAGTTCACCAAAATCAATCTGTTTGCAACGCTCATCCTGGTGTTCTACCAGCGCTGACGTGGTATGTTGTCTTAGTCGGATATATATTTCGTGTTCAGCTTGTAACAACAACAGCTGTACATATAATAATTTTTTCTTCTGATTTTCGATAAATTAGTGTAAGCGATGTTCTGATTTCATTTCTTTTTTCTTTTCATGTCATTGTGTTGAGGAAACTATAAACAACTTTCGATGTGAATATTAATGTTTATGTCAAATTGCAAGCAATATTATAACAAAATTGAAATGTAAGAAACATTGAAACTGTTGTAAGATGTTAAAGTTGTACTTGTGCGTCTGGTCCATACGTAGGCAATGTATTAGGATATGTAGAATGCAAAACCTCGGGTGAATACCCAGTCTGTAGGGGAGCGGTAAAAGGTGGATGGCAGGCGAGCGCGGAAAAATGCACACGGGCGCGGCACGACATAACGGGCTCAGCAGTAGTAGTCGGTAGTGATGGGCTAAACTGCGATTTTCTGATATCAGTGATTTCTGTGAATGCTACTTTTCAGTATCTGTTATTCTTAACTGTGATTTGTCGCAGTTAAGAGACGCAGTTAAGGAATATAGGTCGTGTATCCCTCCCCCACTGCTATTTCAGCGATTTCTGCTACATCTGCGATTTCTGCGACTTCTGCTACTTCTGCGATTTCTGCGATTTCTGTGACTTCTGCGATTTCTGCTGCTTCTGTGACTTCTGCTACTTCTGCGATGTATGCGACTTACCACCGTATGAAAAAGTTACATCTGTCAACACAGAAAATTGCATCTCAACAAACCTGTCATTGGTAAGTACGTTTTACGCTTTTTCTTCCGTTGGCTTTAATTTTGTATTAAAGAAACAACTGTGAAAATATGAATAGTGTAATTAATATGTAAGTAACCGTACAGTACCGTAATAGTTCGTGTTTAGAAAATGAATTCTAACATATTGTTATGTTCACAGGTACCTGAACTACATTTCAGTCACTCAGTAAAGTGATAACTCAAAATATCATTGTCAACAGATCTGAAGAAATTGCCATTGCGTCTTTAAACCGTTTTCGTCAGACGAGAGGTTAGTTTCTAAGCGTTTCGATGGACTTAATTACTTCAGTGAGATCATTCTTGCAAATGTGATATTCATCATAGCAAATATTAGCAATCTACTCTGTCAATTATATTGCTAGTAATTAGTGACAGCAAAAATTGTTTAATAATCCTTGTGTTTTTGCAGACGCAGTTCTGACTCTGATTATTGGTTTCTGTACGTATCTATCCACATCAAGGCTGTTGAGAGAGACTCGTGAAGATTCAAGACAGCTCTTAGATGATTTGCAGTTTAAAAGTGAAATAAGTGTGTGAATGATTAAACTGTGTTTTATTGAAGTTGTGCGATTTTAAAGGAATAATAAATGCTAAATACAGTGAGTGAATAATAAAAATCTCATTTTCCACATGTTAAGCCGTCCAATACCCGTAATTTTCCGCCACTTACTTATTGGTTAACACTTGTTGGAGAGTGACATGCCGCCCCCCCCCCCCCCCCACCCCCACACTTTCTCCACAATCTTCGTGTGACACTGACCCGTAACATATCCCGAAGTCTACAATATGCATTTTGAGGCTGTTGATATGAAAGTGGGAAGTACAGATCTTCCAGTTAAATCAGGAATAGCTTAAGTGCATTACTTGAAAGTAACACAGGAAAAGCTTACTTATGTAGACGGTAGTAGTGTCGGCAAAAAGTTCTTGTGTGAAGTTGCCATGTAGAACACCAGGTGTAAAACTTTTCTCTCGAGTCTTGAACTGTGTCGGAACAAAAGTGAGGCATTCATATGTTTTTATTTCACTACACTTATACAGATGTCTGAGTTCCTCTGTGTTAATATTGCGAAGTCCTGTAGGCATGTGGAGTATTAACCAAAACTGTCATATTGGAAGCAGAATCAAACACATTTGTTACGTTACTTGATATTTTCAGGAGAAAAAGGCAATGTTGCTTCTTATTAATATAATACATTCAGAGTCACAGCAGTATTTGACCAACCATAACTGATGCTGAATGTGCATGTCGTCATATAATATGAAGGGCTTATTTCAGTAGTGGTACAAGTCCATTACTTCCACTTTTCTGTCTATAATGCTTCTGAAATTAATGATCCAAACAAACATAAATAAAGGTTCATCTCTAGCAAGAAGCCATATGCTTGAATATGTCTGGTATCTCAACTGCAAATTTTTCAGCGCTCATTTAACTTTACGACTCTGTATCTCAAAATGAACAAAAATGGACTTGTACCACTATTGAAATAAGCCCTTCATATGCACACACAGCACATCGATCTCGTGAGGCACAAGGCTCTCATAACGAAGTACGTACGTCGGTCAACAGATGACACTAGGAAAAGTATGTTAACTGCGCTTTTTAGTTGCTACTTGCGACTCTTAGTCGCGACTTGTCACGGAAATCGCAGTTGGACTCGACTGCGAATCGCAGAGACGAGCGTAGTACAAACTGTGGCCAACAGATGCCACTGTTAACCGCGCTTTTTAGTTGCTACTTGCGACTCTTAGTTGCGACTTGTCACTGAAATCGCAGAAAGCAGTGCTAAATTCGACCAATAAATGGCTCATGTCTTTGAATGTGAAATACTACTTGCGACAGCTAACTGTGACTGAAATCGCAGTTAGATTCTGTAAAGTTGTTATTGTGATATCTGCGACTTCTCAGTCACTGTGATTTCTAACAGATACGCGATTTCCTGCCCACCACTAGTAGTCGGAGTTGGGCATCGGTCTGAGTAACACGTTCTGGATCGAGGAGGCTCTCCTGGGAGACGTAGTTTAATTGAGCCTCGGATGTGCCGTTTCCGACGACTATACAGCATGGCAAAATTATATAGGCACTAAATGGAAAAATATTGCGACGCTATGAAGAAGTAAAGTGCCGATACATCAAGAGCCATAGCTGTGATTGTATGTGTGCTCTGCGCCTCGCCATCTCGCCGTCCGCCAACCGCCGCATCGACACGAACAGGTTGAAACTTTTAGTACTGTATTCGTGTGGACCAGTGTTACTTTTGTTCCATACTGTTCAATAACAACTTAAATTTTACCAGAACTGTCCTATCAGATAATTATCCTCACAACTAACCCAGACAGTGTCCTTCCACATGTTGTGCAATCCGAGTGTCCTGAAAAGAAGATTTAAAGTTTATGTTAATAATACTTACCTGCAGACCTATCTATGTTAGAATGATGTTTAAAGAACTTTGTTGTTAATGAATATATAGGTCTGGCAAAGTTGGAAGATAATGTTGAAATTGGTTTAGTAATGAAGTTTAATTATTTGAGGCAGATAAAATGGTAGTTAAATGAGCAGGAAATAAGCTAAAAAGAGTAGTAACTCATATATTGGAAATCTTGAGTACTTAATGATTTCAATAATCAAAAATTTCAATACAGTGATCATAACAGTTTCAGGGTCCCCCCCCCCCCTTTTCTTTTCTATTCATTTGAATTCTGAAGTGTACTGAACTGATTTGACCAGCAAAGTTAAAGTCAATATAAAACCTAAATTTATCATTGTTTTACCTTTTTCAAAATTGACATTGTATGTGTGTTTCGAAAGTGCTATTTCTAGGGTAACCTATGCCCGATTTTAATTATATCAATAGACAGTACGAAGTTTGTAGTAAACATTATAGTGTATTGTTGTGTATTTATGGCTCGTCCATATTAGTACAGAATGTGAAATTATTAGTTCAGTAGATTTTCTGGTTCTAAAAGTTACCATATTATGCAGTGTTATTACGTGTTGGTTTGTATGAAAGTACAGCAACCTGTACAGGGAAGAAACTCAGTTAATGCCTAATTAGGCTGGCGACCGTATTATTAACAATTTGGTAGCATCTGCTGTGTTGTTTTTTGTCCGTCCTAACGTGTGGTTGCACTCCGGAATTGCTTGACGTATCATTGTTATTACTGAGTGGGTGTAAGTCTGATTTGCCTCCATTCAGGTACACGCGGTCAAAATCTATACAAAAATCCTTTCTCTTAAGGTGAAGCCCGTCAACTTACCATAGTACAGGCTTTAATAAGTATCGTGCGCGGTAGCGTAGTGTTACAAGTGGCTTCCCGGTGACAGGACATCCAGTTGTTGTCGGTCACAAATTAATGTGAATACCGAACAGTGGATGTTCAGTGGCACGAATTACAATAATAATTAGTAAAGTAAATAGCAGTGAACGTCAAGTACGATAGTGTGGTGTAATTTGCGTTCAGTACGGACAAGAACGTAGAAACAGTACATGTGCCGAGCGTAATGGAAAATGCGGCTGGCAGTAGCAGGAGTTTACGCGGCCAGATAACAGATGGCGTTAGCGGAAGGCAATTGGCGTACATACAATATCACGAACACGTTAACGAACACATTGAAATGTCGAGATCGTCTCGAACACAGCAAGGAATAAAACAGGAAGTAAAGGACGACTTTGTAGACGATAGTGGGTACGTGAACGAATCCACTGACATGTTTGATTCTCCACAGATAAAGAAAGAATCGAAAGAAAATTTTGAGGTAGGATCGGAACGCACCGATTCCGTAGAACAAGGCAGTGTGAAAATTTTAAGCATGAACGATTTATTTGAACAATTAACCAAACAAATTGCAGGGCAGAATAATCAGCTTAAAACACACGTTGCCGAGCAGCTCAAAACACAAAGTAATCAGCTCAAAACACAGAACAAGTAGCTTAAAACACACGTTGGTCAACTTAAAGCACAGGTCGAAGAACAAGGAATTAAAATTAGTAAACAAATAGAACAGGTAGAACAAAAAGTGGGTAATTTAAGTTCTGTGGTAAATACTATGAAATTTGAAATTGACACCATTAACAAAAATATGGATACTATGCAGGGGAAAATTGACAACATTAACAGTAGATTTGATGTTGAAATTCTCAACATCCAAGAGAAAGTAGAGCCTCTAGTTGAAACAAAAGTAGACGAAAAAGTTTTCGGTCTTAAAACCGAGATCGTAAACGAATGTCAACACGGAATCTCACAATTGAAAAAGGCAGTTTCGGACACTGAAAGAGATTTAGGTGAGAAAGTTACCGGATGTGTACAAAAGTGTGAACAAAATACATCGAAAATTCAGGGCAAAATTTTCGATCTTGAGAGTAAAATCAAAGATAGACCTGGTGTTGTCTATAATGGCACACCACTTACGAAGCTGTTTGAAGGTGGGGAACGCTTCGATCCCGCCAAGAAACGTAACGGATGGCATCCGTTAGATTTCATCAAAAATTGCGAGAGGATATTTCCTGAACACTTGTCTGATCAGGAAAAGATAAACGTAGTAATTAGCGCCTTAGCAGGTGACGCTAAGCGCTGGGGAATTAATTTGAATACCGAACGAATGACGTTCGAAGAATTTAACAAAAGTTTACGGAAGAATATTGGTCCGAACAAAAACAGGATCATTTATGGCACGAATTTATCATGGCCAGGCTTCATGATAACAGGGGCAGGAATTCTTTGAAAGACTTCTGCGAATATTGGTACCGAAAGTTGACACACTTAAGAGGGAGAAGATCCGATTTGGAAATCATATGGGAGCTATATAAAATGCTTCCAGAAGATTCGAAGAGATACATGGGAAGCAATCATCGCAGCTTCCAAGCGTTTCTCGAAAGGGTCGAAGACGAAGACCATTGGCGCGAAAGTTGTGCCAATCATCAAAATTTTAGTAACAGGAATAACCGTAATAATGACGAGAGAAACGATGGCGATGGGTTTCGCGTCAATATGATACAGAGAGGTAGAGGTAGAGGAAGAGGAAGAGGAAGTTATCCAGGTCGTGGTAGAGGGTACACCGCGCAAAGTAATAACGACGCGGGAAACTTGATTTCCGCGAACGTTGCAGGCCAAACGGAAGCGGACAGTATATACCGGCCCCAATTTAAGAAAGGTTACCGAACTGACAGTAAAGTTATGAGACAGCTTAGAGACAGGCGTGGAACGACGCAACGTGTTGTTGCGAAACAAGCGTCAGGTGCGAGCGCGAATGAGTCATCTTCGCCGCCCAGAGCGATACTGGTTAACAGGCGAGTGGAGCATCAGAGGGCAACGGCCCAGCGTAGCGGAGCGGCTGTTCAGAGAGAAGCCGCTAGCAATGCGGCAGCATTAGGTACGAACATTGACGTAAGAACTGGTGAATACATTACGAGTGGTAATTCTGTGGCGAAGGAAATAATAGATGAAACTGTGGATACACAGAGAGGTGCGGTTAGCAGTGTTAGCAATGAAGTAAATGGCGAGAATGAATTAGCAGAAGTAACTGATTGGCGTGTGCAGATCGACAATCTGTACAAGGGCCTAAAGCAATGTGAGTGGGAGGATTTTAAGAAGGAGTATGAGACAAGGAAGTTAGTTAGTGGAAAAGAAGATAGTAGGGACGTCGATAAGGTGATGTGGCCCGAATTTGAAGAGGAGAGAGTAAATAGCGCCGCGCAAAGTACGCGTGCTGCCGATAGGACAATGATTAAAGATAGGAAGGAATTGGAGGATGAAATCCTAAGCATTGACGAGGAAGTAACTTCTGTTAACGATCCGCCAACAGTACACGCTGCTACCGAAAGGCACCGTGAGGAAGAGGCAGGTAATTACATGAAAGTAATTGAAGTCCACGAGGATTACACTAAATATGAACTAACAGTGGATGTGAGTAAAGCTGAGAATGAGGCCGTTTCGCCAAAAGAGGATATTGAATTAAAATTAAAGCCTGACGAAAATGCAGAGGGAGAACTTAGTGCCTGTCTCAGAAAAGCTTTTATGTTAGAACCTGAAAGCGATCCAGAATGGTCGGATTCTGACGATAGTTCAGATGACGAATATTTCGGTACTAGCGAAAATAATGGGGATACAGTTAATTGCGATATTGTATCTATTGATGATGAAGTTTCAAAACAAAACCCAGATGTTATGACTGAACACAGAAAGAAAGAGCCACCTGACGACTCAGTGTTTATTTTGCGAAGAGTTCAAGTAAGTAAAGACTTTGAACTCCAGAAACCTAGAAAGCCACCAGATGGAAATGATTCACAGGTCAGGAACGTATCTTGGGACGATGTCACAGTCGACCCAGGTGCGTTGCGGAAAAAACAGGAAGGGGCATGATTTAGAGTCTGGGGTAGATTTATATCGGATTTTGAGAATGTCATGAACACCTAACATCATGAATCTACTGGATTCCCACCGGAAGAAATTTTGTTAGGCAGCAGAAGTAAAAGTTTAATTGAAGAAAAACTAGAGTTTCCACCTTGTACAAGTTTGGGGTTGAGTCAAAAGAAAGAATTAGTCAGAAAAAGGGCAAAACAAAAAGCTGAATCTATATCTAAAAGACACGATAAAAATCTGAAAGTTTCAAAATTTAAAAATGGGGATTTTGTTCTTTTAAAAACCCACGAAAAGTCTAGTGAACTGAACCATGAAATTTCCAAATATAAATATATTTACAATGGGCCGTATATAATACAGAACATTCCACACGATAATGCTTACTACCTGATCTACCCAAAATCCAAAACACCTTTAGGTGTAAGAAATGTTGTGGACCTGAAACTGTATGTTCCTAGGAGTGAGTGACCTAAGTACACTCAGAGAGCAATTTGCAGTAAATATGCTGTATCTTATGCCGCAAGTAATTTATTCTAAATGTAACTAATCTTTGTAAATATATGTGTACCAATATCAGTGTGCTAATGTACTTATGTGAGTTTCAGATTACCAAATGTAAAGTTGTATGGAGAAAAGGGATGGAAAGAAAGGGTAAACGCTGCAAGCCAAATAAAAGATGGGACTGTCAAAAATCAAAGTGGACAGTATATGAGTCATAATATAAAGGACTGCCAAACACCAATGAGGGCAGATAAATAGTCAATGGAGAATTGTAAGTGTGGTACAGGTGATGTGGTAAAATGATGCGAAACGGACTGCCCAAATCTGAATAATAGGCAGCAAATATATGTAGTGATTTTTCTAAATATAATTGTGTGTTTTTTTTTAGTAAGTAAGGAAATGGACTGCCATTCAATGCAAGCAGCAACAAATTGTCTTACAGTGTATATAGATATTTGCATTTGCTTTTGTAGTTAAATGTTTGTGTTCCAGAATTTGAAATTATTTCTTTGAGAAATTTAGTAAAAATGAGTAATTTGCTATTTAAATAATGTTGTGATAGGAGGTTGGACTGTACCAAAGGCACTTAAGTAAATGTTCTTGATATGTTAAAAGGTGTAGACCTATATAATGTGAGTGAAAGGAAGTTTGTGGTATAAATTTTTTTTTGGGGACATTCACACAAAGATTCAGAACCACTGTATAAATATAAAAAGTAGTGTTCCCATCAAATTTGCACTTAGTGAAATTTACTGGAAACAGGGGCATGTGTAACAACAACAACTGTACATATAATAATTTTTTCTTCTGATTTTCGATAAATTAGTGTAAGCGATGTTCTGATTTCATTTCTTTTTTCTTTTCATGTCATTGTGTTGAGGAAACTATAAACAACTTTCGATGTGAATATTAATGTTTATGTCAAATTGCAAGCAATATTATAACAAAATTGAAATGTAAGAAACATTGAAACTGTTGTAAGATGTTAAAGTTGTACTTGTGCGTCTGGTCCATACGTAGGCAATGTATTAGGATATGTAGAATGCAAAACCTCGGGTGAATACGTTATCTGTGGGGGAGCGGTAAAAGGTGGATGGCAGGCGAGCGCGGAAAAATGCACACGGGCGCGGCACGGCATAACGGAATCAGCAGTAGTAGTCGGAGTTGGGCATCGGTCTGAGTAACACGTTCTGGATCGAGGAGGCTCTCCTGGAAGACGTAGTTTAATTGAGCCTCGGATGTGCCGTTTCCGACGACTATACAGCATGGCAAAATTACATAGGCACTAAATGGAAAAATATTGCGATGCTATGAAGAAGTAAAGTGCCGATACATCAAGAGCCATAGCTGTGATTGTATGTGTGCTCTGCGCCTCGCCATCTCGCCGTCCGCCAACCGCCGCATCGACACGAACAGGTTGAAACTTTTAGTACTGAATTCGTGTGGATCAGTGTTACTTTTGTTCCATACTGTTCAATAACAACTTAAATTTTACCAGAACTGTCCTATCAGTTAATTATCCTCACAACTAACCCAGACAGGGTCCTTTCCACATGTTGTGCAATCCGAGTGTCCTGAAATGAAGATTTAAAGTTTATGTTAATAATACTTACCTGCAGACCTATCTATGTTAGAATGATGTTTAAAGAACTTTGTTGTTAATGAATATATAGGTCTGGCAAAGTTGGAAGATAATGTTGAAATTGGTTTAGTAATGAAGTTTAATTATTTGAGGCAGATAAAATGGCAATTAAATGAGCAGGAAATAAGCTAAAAGGAGTAGTAACTCACCTATTGGAAATCTTGAGTGCTTAATGAATCCTTTAATCAATATTTTCAATACAGTGAACGTAACAGTTTCAGGGTCTCCCCCGCCCCCCCTTTTTTTCTTTTCTATTCATTTGAATTCTGAAGTGAACTGAACTGATTGGACCAGCAAAGTTAAAGTCAATATAAAACCTAAATTTATCAGTGTTTTACCTTTTTCAAAATTGACATTGTATGTGTGTTTCGAAAGTGCTATTGCTAGGGTAACCTACGCCCGAATTTAATCAGATCAATAGACAGTACGAAGTTTGTAGTAAACATTATAGTGTATTGTTGTGTATTTATGGCTCGTCCATATTAGTACAGAAAGTGAAATTATTAGTTCAGTAGATTTTCTGGTTCTAAAAGTTACCATATTATGCAGTGTTATTACGTGTTGGTTTGTATGAAAGTACAGCAACCTGTACAGGGAAGAAACTCAGTTAATGCCTAATTAGGCTGGCGACCGTATTATTAACAATTTGGTAGCATCTGCTGTGTTGTTTTTTGTCCGTCCTAACGTGTGGTTGCACTCCGGAATTGCTTGACGTATCATTGTTATTACTGAGTGGGTGTAAGTCTGATTTGCCTCCATTCAGGTACACGCGGTCAAAATCTATACAAAAATCCTTTCTCTTAAGGTGAAGCCCGTCAACTTACCATAGTACAGGCTTTAATAAGTATCGTGCGCGGTAGCGTAGTATTACAAGCTCACGTGAAGCAACACACGGGCGCGCTGGAGACCGCAGCGACCGCACGCAAATACGGAGTCTGCCAGAAAAATGTATATACTCTTTGTCCGGCTCTGTCAAGATATCGATATTGACGTTCGATTTGAGTTACGAGTGTGTTGTCTTTGGCTCAACAGAAATTAGTACTTTTATCTCGTTCTTGAGAAAGCAAGATGGCTGGAGCACGCCTGACATTCGAGCAACGAAAATGTATTGTGAAGTAGTTTTTCAAGTTTGACAATGCCGCTGAAGTGCAACGTCAGTGGAGGCGGGAGTTTGAAACACAGTACCGCTAACCCACCTAACAACTACACGCATCATTGACAAGTTTGAATTCCATGGAACGATCTGCGATATTCATAAAGGAAGATCAGGAAGACAGCGTACAGCTACAAGTCCTCCTTCGTCGGCTCTCGTATAGGATATGTTTGTTGATTCTCCGCAGAACTGTGCTACGCAATGTGCACGTGAAGTGGGTTCAAAAATGGTTCAAATCCCTCTGAGCTCTTGGGACTTAACAGCTGAGGTCATCAGTCCCCTAGAACTTTTAGAACTACCTAAACCAAACTAACTTAAGGACATCACACACATCCATGCCCGAGGCAGGATTCGAAATGGCTCTGAGCACTATGGGACTCAACTGCTGAGGTCATTAATCCCCTAGAACTTATAACTAGTTAAACGTAACTATCCTAAGGACATCACAAACATCCATGCCCGAGGCAGGATTCGAACCTGCGACCGTAGCGGTCTTGCGGTTCCAGACTGCAGCGCCTTTAACCGCACGGCCACTTCGGCCGGCAGGATTCGAACCTGCGACCGTAGCGGTCGCTAGTTACCAGACTGAAGCAAGTGTACTAAGAATTCTGAAAGCTGCAAAGTGGATAGTTTACGTTCCATGATTACAGCACGCGATTAATGATGACGATCCTGATCACCATATGCTAATGGTGTCAGCAAATGGTAAGTTGTTGTTGTTGTTGTGGTCTTCAGTCCTGAGACTTGATTGATGCAGCTCTCCATGCTACTGTATCCTGTGCAAGCTTCTTCATCTCCCAGTACCTACTGCAACCTACATCCTTCTGAATCTGCTTAATGTATTGTTTCAAATGGGTCAGAGCACTATGGGACTTAAAATCTGTGGTCATCAGTCCCCTAGAACTTAGAACTACTTAAACCTAACTAACCTAAGGACACCGCACACATCCATGCCCGAGGCAGGATTCGAATCTGCGACCGTAGCAGTCGCGCGGCTCCGGACTGAGCGCCTAGAACCGCTAGACCACCGCGGCCGGCTTTTAGTGTATTCATCTCTTGGTCTCCCTCTACGATTTTTACCCTCCACGCTGCCCTCCAATACTAAATTTGTGATCCCTTGATGCACCAGAACATGTCCTACCAACCAATCCCTTCTTCTGGTCAAGTTGTGCCACAAAATTCTCTTCTCCCCAATTCTATTCAATACTTCCTCATTAGTTATGTGATCTACCCATCTAATCTTCAGCATTCTTCTGTAGCACCACATTTCGAAAGCTTCTATTCTCTTCTTGTCCAAACTATTTATCGTCTATGTTTCACTTCCATACATGGCTACACTCCATACAAATACTTTCAGAAATGGCTTCCTGGCACTTAAATCTGTACTCGATGTTAACAAATTTCTCTTCTTCAGAAACGCTTTCCTTGCCATTGCCAGTCTACATTTTATATCGTCTCTACTCCGACCATCATCAGTTATTTTACTCCTCAAATAGCAAAACTCTTTTACTACTTTAAGTGTCTCATTTCCTAATCTAATTCCCTCAGCATCACCCGAGTTAACTCGACTACATTCCATTGTCCTCGTTTTGCTGTTGTTCATGTTCATATTATATCCTCCTTTCAAGACGCTATCCATTCCATTCAACCGCTCTTCCAAGTCCTTTGCTGTCTCTGACAGAATTACAATGTCATCGGCGAACCTCGAAGTTTTTATTTCTTCTCCATGGATTTTAATACCTACTCCGAATTTTTCTTTTGTTTCCTTTACTGCTTGCTCAATATACAGATTGTAATGCACGTAACATGATACGTAATTTCAGTTCAGACGACAGTTCTTCATGCATTACAATAGCTTTATTCCTTATCACATAATTAGCGCTATTTAGAAGAAACATGATTAGTTCTGGTGACATTCTAAGATAATTAAAAGAACTACTTGGATCTTCCGTTGTAAATTATTTCAGCAAGGATGCTGAGCAACCGAGCTGACGTCTTTTCTTCATCCAGTCACGAATCGAAACACGTTTCTTTTTTTTTTTTTTTCTTACCTAGCGATTCCACGCAAAAAGTTTTAACTGCATCACAACTTGTGCGAATTGCAGCTGCCAAAACTTTCATTTCAGACACGACTCAGGGACCCACAAAACGACGAAACTGAAGTGTATACAGGTGTCTCCGTGTCTACAGTCATATATGAAACCACTTGCGTGCAACTCATTCCACGCAACGAGTGGCGCAACCCAATGTCGTTGTGTAAAGTAGTCTTAAGAAACAAAGTTTCCTCACTCAGCAATAAACAAAAACACGCTGAACTTCAGTTGGAAAGACCACATAGATAACATTGTGGGGAAAGCGAGCCAAAGGTTGCGTTTCATTGGAAGGACACTTAGAAGATGCAAGTCCACTAAAGAGACAGCTTACACTACACTCGTTCGTCCTCTGTTAGAATATTGCTGCGCGGTGTGGGATCCTTACCAGGTGGGATTGACGAAGGACATCGAAAGGATGCAAAAAAGGGCCGCTCGTTTTGTATTATCACGTAATAGGGGAGAGAGTGTGGCAGATATTATACGCGAGTTGGAGTGGAAGTCATTAAAGAAAAGACGTTTTTCGTCGCGGCGAGATCTATTTACGAAATTTCAGTCACCAACTTTCTCTTACGAATGCGAAAATATTTTGTTCAGCCCAACCTACATAGGTAGGAATGATCATCAAAATAAAATAAGAGAAATCAGAGCTCGAACAGAAAGGTTTAGGTGTTCGTTTTTCCCGCGAGCTGTTCGGGAGTGGAATGGTAGAGAGATAGTATGATTGTGGTTCGATGAACCCTCTGCCAAGCACTTAAATGTGAATTGCGGAGTAATCATGTAGATGTAGATGTAGATGTAGATGTAGAAGAAGGTCACTGAGCACAGTGTGATAGTTTCATATATCGACACCGCACTCACAAACCCAGAATAAAATTTATTTTTCATCATTGAAATTTACCGTGATTTCTCGGAATTTGAATTTCAGTCTTAAATAATCATCACAGCACAATCACATGTTGCAGCACAATCGTAATCACCATACTAAGGTGTTAGGGCACCGAAAATCAGAGGGTACTTGCCATCCCTCAACAAGTCTCAAAAATGAAATGCAGGTCGACTGCAAAAGAAGAGAGACAGTGGGATCCTTACCAGGTGGGATTGACGAAGGACATCGAAAGGATGCAAAAAAGGGCCGCTCGTTTTGTATTATCACGTAATAGGGGAGAGAGTGTGGCAGATATTATACGCGAGTTGGAGTGGAAGTCATTAAAGAAAAGACGTTTTTCGTCGCGGCGAGATCTATTTACGAAATTTCAGTCACCAACTTTCTCTTACGAATGCGAAAATATTTTGTTCAGCCCAACCTACATAGGTAGGAATGATCATCAAAATAAAATAAGAGAAATCAGAGCTCGAACAGAAAGGTTTAGGTGTTCGTTTTTCCCGCGAGCTGTTCGGGAGTGGAATGGTAGAGAGATAGTATGATTGTGGTTCGATGAACCCTCTGCCAAGCACTTAAATGTGAATTGCGGAGTAATCATGTAGATGTAGATGTAGATGTAGATGTAGAAGAAGGTCACTGAGCACAGTGTGATAGTTTCATATATCGACACCGCACTCACAAACCCAGAATAAAATTTATTTTTCATCATTGAAATTTACCGTGATTTCTCGGAATTTGAACTTCAATCTTAAATAATCATCACAGCACAATCACATGTTGCAGCACAATCGTAATCACCATACTAAGGTGTTAGGGCACCGAAAATCAGAGGGTACTTGCCATCCCTCAACAAGTCTCAAAAATGAAATGCAGGTCGACTGCAAAAGAAGAGAGACAGTCAAATTGGGTAAGCTAGACTGCAAGCTCAGTAGTTTCGGAGGGACCTTGAATCCACGGGAGAGGCGAGGAGCGGAGCCCGCTTTTTGTTCTCGCCCCTTGATTAACTACCACCTCCCGCGGTAATCAGGGCCGGCCGAGTTAATTCCTGAGGGGATAATCGGCTCCTCCGCTGCCGATACGTCCCGCAGGGTCCAGGGTAAACGACCGCAGCTGCGCAGTCGACCGTTAGCGCCGGCGCACGCTGCCCAAACTCGCGCACGGCGCATGCGCTGCGGACGTTACCTGCGCAACAGCTGAGTTCGCTTCCAGACCGCAAATCGTCGCCCGGCGGCCGCAGCGCCCCTCCCTCCGTATTCGACCCATTTATGCGGGCACGCGGAAGCCCGTTTATCGTTAACTGGTGCGTGTCACCTGGATGACGGTAACGAACATTTACATCACACATGTGCGTAGTTTGTGCTGGTCGTATATTGCAGCGGACAGCAATTTGCGGGAGGGAGGCGGACGGCAGAAGTTTCAGAGAGTTGCAGCACCCATTCATTGTTGTCTGCATGGAAGAGTCTGACTGTGGAACTCTGCATTAGCAGGCACCTCCCGTTGTGGCTTTACTGGTTAATTCGCCCCACTAACCAATAATCATAACTCTCCAGTTGAGCAAACAGACCTGGAGGCACCAGGGGGCTACAAGTAGATTACATACTGGTAAAGAGATTTCCAAACCAGATTTTAAGCTGTGCAAAATTTTCTCGGGCAGGTATAGACTCTGACAATAACTTTATTGGTTATGAACTGCAGATTGAAGCTCCAGAAACTCTAAAAACCAATGGCTTGAGAATTTCCAAGGGAGCATTAAGCAACGTTTAACTGAACCACGCCCGACAGTGTGGCCGTGCGGTTCTAAGCGCTTCAGTTTGGAACCGCGTGATCGCTACGGTCGTAGGTTAGAATCCTGCCTCGGGCATGGATGTATGTAATGTCCTTAGGTTAGTTAGGTTTAACTAGTTCTAAGTTCTAGGGGACTGATTACCTCAGCAGTTAAGTCCCAAAGTTCTCAGAGCCATTTGAACCATTTTTGAACTGAATCACGACTGAGAACGCATTATAAAAATAGGTTTCCTTCAGAGATGTAATGGTGAAGGCACAGAACATCAAGTTGAAAGTACATCACCATTCTGCCATGCAGTGAAACATCTTGTAGTAACATCGGTAGAACATTACGTAGGAAATCAGCACACATCGCACCATTTACATTGTCATCGATAAAATTGGGGCCATTTATCCTTCCTGCTATAATGCCGGACCATACACTAACCCGCCAAGGTCGCTGATGTTCCACTTGTCGCATCCATCGTGGATTTTCCGTTGCCCAGTAATCCATATTATGACGGTTTACGTTACCGCTGTTGGTGAATGACACTTCGTCGCTAAATAGAACGCGTGCAAAAAATCTCTCATCGTCCCGTAATTTCTCTTATGACCAGTGGCAGAACTGTACACGACGTTCAAACTCGTCGCCATGCAATTCCTGGTGCATAGAAATATGGTACCGGTGCAATCGATGTTGATGTAGCATTCTCAACACCGACGTTTTTCAGATTCCCAATTCTCGCGCAATTTGTCTGCTACTGATGTGCGGATCAGCCGAAACAGCAGCTAAAAGAATCTACTTGTGCATCATCATTTGTTGCAGGTTGTGGTTGACTTTTCACATGTGGCTGAACACTTCCTGTTTCTTAAATAACGTAACTATCCGGCGAACGGTCCGGACACTTGGATAACGTCGTCCAGGATACCGAGCAGCATACATAGCACACGCTCGTTGGGCATTTTGATCACAATAGCCATACATAAACTCGATATCGACCTTTTCCGTAATTTTAACACGGGCAATGTATCACGAAGCAAATACCGTCCGCACTGGCGGAATGTTACGTGATACCACATACTTATACGTTTGTAACTTTTACAGCGCCATCTATCACAAAGCGAAAAAACTGGTCCAACTAAAACATTCATATTCCCTTACATACTACACGAATATGTAATAAAAATGGGGGTTCCTATTTAAAAAAACGCAGTTGATACCTGTTTGACCTATGACAGCGCCATCTAGCGGGCCAACCATAGCGCCAGCTGGTTTCCCCCTTGAAGCTAGACGAGTTTCAGTCTTTGTAGTTTTTTGTTTGATGCTTATTTCATGAGATATTGGGCCGGGTCACTATCAATGGACCAGCCTGTATAGGTCTACACAAGGGAGATGAATCTGAAGGCAATTTTATAGAAACAGAAGAGGATGTAGATGAAGATGAGATGAGAAATACGATATTGTGAGAAAAATTTGACAGAACTATAAAAGGCCCTAGTCAAAACGAGGCCCCTAGAGTAAACGAAACTCCATCCGAATTACTAATAACCTTGGGAGAGTAGCCCATGACAAAACTCTTCTGTCTAGTGTGTAAGTTGTATGAGACAGTTGAAGTACCGTCACATTTCAAGAAGAATGTAATAATTTCTGTTCCAAAGAAAGCACGTGCTGACAGACGTGTGTAGTATCCAACTATCACTTCAATAAGTCGTGGTTGCAAGATACAAACACGAATTCCTTACAGAAGAATAAATATGAATATCGCCGGACTGTCATTCTAATGAGTCACAGTTCCAGAATACTAAAACGAACTGCTTACAGAAGAACGGAAAAACTGGTAAAAGCCAGTATCGGGGCAAATCAGTTTCGATTCCGGAGAAATGTAGGAACATGGGAGTCAGTACTGACCCTATGACTTGTCTTAAAATATTGGTTTAGGGAAGGCAAACATACGTTTATAGCATTAATAGACGCAGAGAAAGCTATTGACAATCTCTTGAAGGTAGCAGGGGTAAAACACAGGTTGCGAAAGGCTGTTTACAACTTGTACAGAAACCCGATGGCAGTTACAAAAGTCGAGTGTCATGAAAGGGAAGCAGTGGTTGAGAAGTGGGTGAGACAGGGTCGTAATGCATCGTTGACGTAATTCAATCTGTACATTGGGCAACCAAAATAGAAAACAAAAGAAAAATTTCGAGTAGGAATTGAAGTTCAAGGAGAGGAAATAAAAACTTTGAGGTTTACCGGTTATACTGACAGTATATGAGAGACAGCAAATGACTTAGAAGAGCAGTTGAACAAAATTTACCGTGTCTTGAAAGATATAAGAGGAACATCAACCAAAGCAAAACAAGGGCAATGGATTATAGTCGAATTAAGTCATGCGATGCTGAGGGAATTAAATTAGGAAACGAGGCACTTAAAGTAGTAAATGAGTTTTGCTATTTGGACAGCAAAATAGGTGATGTGGCCATTGAGAGGCTATAAAATGCAGACAGCCAATGGCAAGAAAAGCATTTTCCAAGAAAAGAAATTTGTTAACATCGAATATAGATTTAAATGTTAAGAAGTCATATCTGAAGGTATTTGTGTGCAGAGTAGCCATGTATGAATGTGAAACATAGACAAGAAGAGAATACAAACTATTGAAATGTTGTGCTACAGGAGAGTGCTGGGCGTAACTAATGAGAAGGTACTGAACAGAATTGAGGAGAAAAGAAATTTGTGGAACAGAGTGACTAGAAGAAGAGGTCGATTGATAGGCCACATTCAGAGACATCAAGGGGTGACAACTTTAGTACAGGAGATAATTGTGGGAGGGGTAAAAATCATTGACAAAAATATAGGCGGCAGTAGTTATTCAGAGATGAAGAGGCTTCCACAGAATAGAGTAGCATGGATTGCTGCATCAAACCTGTCTTCAGAATGAAGACCACAACAACAAACAATGACATTATAGAAAGAGAAGTGGGACTAAATAAAAATGGGATGCAAGATACGACATTGCAAGAATAATTTGACACAGCCCTGATAGACCCAAAGCAAAGCACGTCACCTAGAGTAGATGGCATTTACTCAAGATTACTGAGTTTCTTGGGAGAACCAACCATAATAAAACTATTCCACCTGGAATGTATGATATATCAGGGAGGCGAAGTACCATCAGACTTCAAGAAGGAAGCTATGATTCCTATTGTGTACAGCTTTGTACACAACAGTAAGGAAAGGTGGAAAACATACTGGTGTGGCAGCTGATTTTGTAGGAAAAGTGGACAGAAGTAGAAACGATTAGTGAACAAGTAACACAGCAAACAGAAGATTTGCCGCATGCGGTAGCCACGCGGTCTGAGGCGCTTTATCACGGCTATTGCGGCTGCCCCCGTCGGAGGTTCGAGTCCTCCCTCGGGCATGGGTGTGTGTGTGTGTTGTCCTCAGTGTAAGTTAGTTTAAGTTAGATTAAGTAGTGTGTAAGTCTAGGGACAGATGACCTCTGCAGTTTGGTCCCATAGAAGCTTACCACAGATTTCCAAATTTCCAAAACAGAAGATATTGCCCCAAATATACAAAGGCTCATTACAAATGATGCAACAATATATGGAGTCTATCTCATACAATAGCAACAGCAATAACGTTCGAGCCAGGTCTAGGTGGAGTTTTCGTGGCGTCCTGTAACGAAGTGGCTCCAAGCACGAGTAAGGTGGGTAATTGCCATCCGCCCTTCTATACCGTTTTTATTAAAAATGAAACTCCTCCAGCTGTACTTAAGATTTCATATTTATTTGGCTACTAGTTTCGACGTTGCATCAACTCCATCTTCAGGCCTGTACACTTTGATGAAATCAGTTGTGTGTGGGTGAGTACTAGAAGTCCGCCACAAACAATTGATTTCGTCAAAGTGTACGGGCCTGAAGATGGAGTTGACGCAACGTCGAAACTAGTAACCAAATAAATATGAAATCTTAATTACAGCTGGAGGAGTTTCATTTTCAATAAAAATTATACCACCTGATGTCCATTCCGTTCAACTGCTCTTCCAAGTCCTTTGCTGTCTCTGACAGAATTACAATGTCATCAGCGAACCTCAAAGTTTTTATTTCTTCTCCATGGATTTTAATACCTACTCCGAATTTTTCTTTTGTTTCCTTTACTGCTTGCTCAATATACAGATTGAATAACATCGGGGAGAGGCTACAACCCTGTCTCACTCCTTTCCCAACCACTGCTTCCCTTTCATGCCCCTCGACTCTTATAACTGCCATCTGGTTTCTGTACAAATTGTAAATAGCCTTTCGCTCCCTGTAACAAAATCAAAACGAGGATAATGGAATGTAGTCAAATTAAATCGGGTGATGCTGAGGGGATTCGATTAGGAAATGAGACACTTAAAGTAGTAAAGGAGTTTTGCTATTTAGGGAGTAAAATAACTGATGACGGTCGAAGTAGAGAGGATATAAAATGTAGACTGGCAATGGCAAGGAAATCGTTTCTGAAGAAGAGAAATTTGTTAACATCGAGTATAGATTTAAGTGTCAGGAAGTCGTTTCTGAAAGTATTTGTATGGAGTGTAGCCATGTATGGAAGTTAAACATGGACGATAACCAGTTTGGACAAGAAGAGAATAGAAGCTTTCGAAATGTGGTGCTACAGAAGAATGCTGAACATAAGGTGGATAGATCACGTAACTAATGAGAATGTGGGGCGGCGGATAACTTTGTAGAAAATAAACTAATTAATTGCTGGATAAACACTTGCGTGTTGAATCAGTTTCTGGCTTTTAGAATGTTGTTAATGCTGTCTTTCGCCGTTCTCAACACTGGCTCTCTATTTACTTTTTGGCACCCAGAAAGTGATTTAATAAAACATGGAACCAGTAATTAGAGATCCTAGTGCCCACTTTATCTGAGAATATTATTATAGCTGCAGTTTATAGCTCTGAGGAATTAGAAGATTGTCCAGGATTTCTAATCAAAAACGGTTTTCCAAAATAGTTGAGTATATTCTGAAATTCACTGATAAAAAAACACAAGTATCCCTACAACCTCACTAACAGAGCAGTTCAGAGTCTAATGCGCTGATGCAACTATGAATGTCCGAATTAAATGTTAAAAAGAATGCTCGCCACAATTTGATGAAAATATTTCATCAAACGCCACGCTAAATATTTGGTAGAATGTCTGTCCCGCGACGGCACGTGAAAATACGACAATACGCAAACTGAAGCTAGATAATGAAAATCATCCCAGATTTAACACTTCACTTGAAATGTTTTCATGGTTTCGCGTATCTCTAGTAACTTAATACGGCACCCGAGGCTGTTTGTAGCAGTGACACTGATGCGACGCGGCTCCCGACACAGATGGCGTGTCATTCAGCGTCTGGAGAGAACTGGGGCCTTGCTTCCTCACGCAGCGTTCTTATACACTCCTGTAAATGGAAAAAAGAACACATTGACACCGGTGTGTCAGACCCACCATACTTGCTCCGGACACTGCGAGAGGGCTGTACAAGCAATGATCACACGCACGGCACAGCGGACACACCAGGAACCGCGGTGTTGGCCGTCGAATGGCGCTAGCTGCGCAGCATTTGTGCACCGCCGCCGTCAGTGTCAGCCAGTTTGCCGTGGCATACGGAGCTCCATCGCAGTCTTTAACATTGGTAGCATGCCGCGACAGCGTGGACGTGAACCGTATGTGCAGTTGACGGACTTTGAGCGAGGGCGTATAGTGGGCATGCGGGAGGCCGGGTGGACGTACCGCCGAATTGCTCAACACGTGGGGCGTGAGGTCTCCACAGTACATCGATGTTGTCGCCAGTGGTCGGCGGAAGGTGCACGTGCCCGTCGACCTGGGACCGGACCGCAGCGACGCACGGATGTACGCCAAGACCGTAGGATCCTACGCAGTGCCGTAGGGGACCGCACCGCCACTTCCCAGCAAATTAGGGACACTGTTGCTTCTGGAGTATCAGCGAGGACCATTCGCAACCGTCTCCATGAAGCTGGGCTACGGTCCCGCACACCGTTAGGCCGTCTTCCGCTCACGCCCCAACATCGTGCAGCCCGCCTCCAGTGGTGTCGCGACAGGCGTGAATGGAGGGACGAATGAAGACGTGTCGTCTTCAGCGATGAGAGTCGCTTCTGCCTTGGTGCCAATGATGGTCGTATGCGTGTTTGGCGCTGTGCAGGTGAGCGCCACAATCAGGACTGCATACGACCGAGGCACACAGGGCCAACACCCGGCATCATGGTGTGGTGAGCGATCTCCTACACTGGCCGTACACCACTGGTGATCGTCGAGGGGACACTGAATAGTGCACGGTACATCCAAACCGTCATCGAACCCATCGTTCTACCATTCCTAGACCGGCAAGGGAACTTGCTGTTCCAACAGGACAATGCACGTCCGCATGTATCCCGTGCCACCCAACGTGCTCTAGAAGGTGTAAGTCAACTACCCTGGCCAGCAAGATCTCCGGATCTGTCCCCCATTGAGCATGTTTGGGACTGGATGAAGCGTCGTCTCACGCGGTCTGCACGTCCAGCACGAACGCTGGTCCAACTGAGGCGCCAGGTGGAAATGGCATGGCAAGCCGTTCCACAGGACTACATCCAGCATCTCTACGATCGTCTCCATGGGAGAATAGTAGCCTTCATTGCTGCGAAAGGTGGATATACACTGTACTAGTGCCGACATTGTGCATGTTCTGTTGCCTGTGTCTATGTGCCTGTGGTTCTGTCAGTGTGATCATGTGATGTATCTGACCCCAGGAATGTGTCAATAAAGTTTCCCCGTCCTGGGACAATGAATTCACGGTGTTCTTATTTCAATTTCCAGGTGTGTATATAAAGCCGCGGTGCGGCCTGATCAAATCCGCTTTTCCGACTAGCCGCTGGGCTAGTAAAGCACCACTTCAAGTTACATAATAAATTATAGCTTCTTTTGCTGATGGCCGAAGAAGCTCTTAATTTAAACGTGCATTCAGCACGCAGGTAAGTGTTGATAATAAAATTTTGACGTGGCTAAGTTAAATATTCTGGGCGAGAGAATTAATTAAATTACACTGTAAGCAGTAGATGAGCTCTGAACTGGCCCTTTTGAGATCCGCTATCGCTATAATTTTATAGGTATTCAAAAGAAACTTTACACATCTTCATAGTCATAGCGGACCTCCAACCTATTTAAATCTAAACATCCTAGCCTTATTTATTAGCCTACTTAATCTATCTTGCTTCCTTCAGTTTTGAGACGAAAACCACAAAATCATGAATTTCCACTAAAATCTTAATATGTGAAATCCAAAGTACTGTTTTTATTAAATAATTATGAAAGATGAATCTAAATATAAATTTTGAAGTCTCTAGCTCTTTTCTGTTGCGCCAATGATTTTTCCAGAAAAACGTCCAAATTTCGAAAATGGCTGAAGTTATCGAACAGATATTTAACACAGATTAATTTAGTATTATTTCTGACATGCTAGAAAAGTTTTAGTTCATTTGCTTGATTTTTAAGGTATTGCGCAACATTTATGACATCAGAGCTAGTTACAGCAGACTGGCTGGCACACAATGGAAACTGATGTGAATTTACTACAGCGTGAGTAGGCTGCTTCCCTACAAGGAGGTATTGAATAGAATTGGGCAGAAGAGGAGCTCGTGGCACAACTCGACTAGAAGAAGGGATCGGTTGGTAGGACATGTTTTGAGGCATCAAGGGATCACAAATTTAGCATTGGAGGGCAGTGTGGAGGGTAAAAATCGTAGAGGGAGACCAAGAGATGAATACACTAAGCAGATTCAGAAGGATGTAGGTCGCAGTAGGTACTGGGAGATGAAGAAGCTTGCACAGGATAGAGTAGCATGGAGAGCTGCATGAAACCAGTCTCAGGACTGAAGACCACAACAACAAGAACAACCTGATGTCCCACCATCATCCAGTTTAAACATGGATGTACGAAGATTTCCTATACTGTGGCGTAAGGGTGCGCTCTTGGTACAGAGCCACTTCAGGTGTGGCCCCAGCAGGCACGCTCCATTTGGTCCGCTGGATCCTGCACGACCGCTATCGACATAGGGCAGAAACGCTAAATTGCGTGGCCAACTGCGATGCGCCAGTGCGGTGGTATCAATACGTGATACCACAATTCCTGATCCACAGAAGACAGGGGCTGACAGGTGTGAATATAAATGAAACCTCAAATTAATAAGCTATGTTGGCAAAATACTGAAAAGAATAATTTGTGGAAGAATGAAAAAAAAACTGATATAAGCGTAAGGTCAGTTTGGTTTCGAGAGAAATGTAGTTTTGTGGAAGGCTACCATGGATAATCATAGAAGATGGACTGAAGAAACGGATCCTACATTTATAGTATTTCTAGATTTAGAGAACGCTTTTGAAAATATTGGCTGGCATACACACTACGTAATTCTGAAATACGGGAGTAAAAGTGGAAGTCAAAAGTTACCCACAACTTGTGCGGATACCACACTTCAGTTACAAGACTCGAATGGTGTGAAAAGGAAGCAGGCAAATTTGTATTCTGTTCTCGATATTATTCAGTCTTTACACTGAGCAAGCCTTAAATGAACTAAGGAAAATTCTGAGAGGAATTTTATGTTTAGGGAGAACAAAAAAGAACTTGGAGATATGCCTATGACAAAGTAATGCTGCCAGAAACACCAATATAACTGCAGTGAAATGTAGTTGAATTAAATCAGGCGATTATGAGGGAATTTGAGTATGAAATGAGACACTAAAAGCAGTCGATGAGTTTTGGGTAGCAAAATAACTAATGGATGGCTGAAGTACAGAGAATGCAAAATAGGAAAGGCAATAAAAGTGTTTCTGAAAAAGAGAAATGTCGTAACATCAAGTTTAAGTATGAACTCGCAAACTGCTATCATGGTTCTGCACCAGTTGTATAATATTTCACAACAAACGGAAATTAGTGCGAGACTGGGAATCGAACTCGGATTTCCCATTTGTCGCGGCCCCATTACCAACTCTGGTATCAAAGCACGCTTCCAGCAGCGTCCGAAAACTCCATTTCCCTGATGTCTACTCTCCCTTGGTCTCCCACTATTTTACCGTAATTTCTGCACGGAATAAGACTTTTTTTCTCTTCATTGCCTTGCTGTGGCGTTAGATACTGCAGTGCAGTGTCTGAGACACTGCGTCGACAATCAACTGCTGCGTTTCATTAAGAATGAAGTCTCAAATTTCGATTACGGTTCCGCATATCCTGCAGAATAATGCGGAACCACAATCGCTATTTGCAGGTTCATTCTTAACTGAATGCAGCTGTTCGTCGTAAGTCTCAGACGCTACACAGCAGAATAAATTTAAGTGTTGGGAAATATTTTCTGAAGGTATTTGTACGGTGCGTAGCTTTGTATGAAAGTGAAACGACGACGCTAACCAGTTCAGAAAAGAAGTGTGGTGCTACAGAAGAACGTAGAAGGATCGAATAACAAATGAGAAAAAACTGAGCCGAAATGGAAAAGAAAAAATTTGTGACACGATTTGACTGAAAGAAAGTATTGGTTGATGGAATACATCCTGAGGCATCAAGGTATCTTTAGTTGAGTTATGGAAGGAAGAGTGAGGGATACAAATATAGAGGGAGATCAAGACTTCAAGACAGTAAGCAGGTTCAAAATGGATGCAGGCTGTGGTAGTTGCGCAGAGATGATGGGGCCTGAACGGGGTAGGGTAACGTAGAGAGCTGCATCAGACCAGTCTTCAGAACGAAAACCACAACAACAATTGAGTTACAAAATAGAAACGTGATTTAATTATTCAACTCTGAGTGAAAGAATGGCTGAGTTTGAGAAAAGGCCTCAAAATCTAATAGATAAGCCAAGCATATTGTGTAATAAGCATTCCCACAGAAAAGCAATAGAAATCCGCAGGGAAAACATAGAATCCAGTTGCTGATTTCTTGTGTTTAGAGTAGTTGAGACGAAGACTAGTAAATGGAGAGCAGAGAAGAGAAATTTTTCAGTAGTTCTTTGATAATCTAAAAATGGTTTTCGAAATGAAGCTTCTGTTCTAGGTGTAAAGCAAAGTTTGCGATCAGAGTTCTGACGGACGCACTTAATGTTAAGTTCGGCTCGCGAAATTTAGTTGATTTCGAAGGTGTTCTCGCAGGTGGTGCTGTCTAGTACAAGTGGAAATCGTGAAAACAACAGTGTTCTGTGCAGTAGTGCTATTTTTTTTCTGTGCTCCGCCAATATCTTCGAGAAAATGGTAAACAGAAGAGTGAACAGCAGCGCGTCCAGCAGCGGGGAAGCCGCAGGTGCGGCGGGTCTGCTCTTGGCGGAAGGTGCGGCCGCGGCTCCCGGTATAGCGGAGCTGGTCCGCTCTGAGGTAAACGCTGCGCTTCGCGATAAAAACAATCTCGATCTGATAGCAGGCACTATATCAGATACTGTAACGGCAGCAGTATTGGCCAAAATGCGTGAAACTGTTGAGGCCAATGCTGCCGAAATTACAGCACTAAAAAAGTCGGTGTCTGAATACGAGAAAAAGACACGAGAGTTAGAAGTGAAACTATCTGCCGCAACAGACGAGCTAGAACAGTACCAAAGGCGAAATAGTCTACGACTGTTTGGAGTAGCAGAAAATAAGGAAGGAGACACAGACAACCTGCTTATAGAGGTTGCGCGTGAAAAATTAGGTGTTGAAGTGGCCAAGACAGACATTGACAGGAGTCATCGGGTGGGACGAAAACTACCAGGTGCTACCAAACCTCGTCCAATAATAATTAAATTTCTCTCGTACCGGAAAAGGGCAGAGATCTTTACCCAGAAGAAGAAGTTAGCAAGGACAGGGCTTACAATAAGGGAAGATCTGACACACTAACGGCTAAAGATTTTAAACAGTGCCATATCCCATTTCGGTCTTCAGAATGTGTAGACTCAGGATGGCAGAGTAATCATTAAGACAGCAGCTGGAAAGAAGACAGTCACAAACATGACAGAACTGAATAGTATTAAGTGAAGCTACTCGAGCCAAAAGTGCAAACTTAACACCATTTGCAAATTGTAACAGCCCTATACTCAGATATAGTCTTGTAACTGTATTAACTTTTCAATTATACCCATATTTGTACCTTCAACTAATTGTTTTTGTAACTGTATTAACTTTTCACTATTTTTTTGTGTCTGTAGCTCTCACCATTACTTAATTTTAGTTACTGCTAATACTTTTTTCATTTTCTCAGTTTATTCTCTTCCATTCTGTAATAGTTCTATTGCAATTATTAGTCTCTCCTTTAGTTCATTAATCACCCATCTCTTCGGTTTAAATTGTTCATAACAAAAATCACCATCAGTATCACTTTAGCAAATTTCAATCTAATTGTAGCTTCCTATGATAATCACTACCAGTATCACTATAGTAAATTTCAATTTAATTCTAGCTTCCTACGATAATCTATTCATTATTAAGCTTACTTCTCTCTGCTGGCAGCATCGGCCTCTTAAATCACTCCCCTTTCCCTTATTTTCACCCTAACCTGTTTCAAATACGCTAATTACATTTCTCCTCTTACGACATAGGATACACAGTGACACACAGCCGTCACTATTATTGGTCATATTCTCCTTGCACCGAATACCACTAATCCATTTTCTATACTCCCGCAAACTCAGGAAATCTCTTGCAGTCGCCTTTCTTTCGGCACTCGCGGAGTCACAAACAGGGCGCGCAAAATCTCGGACACCCCTGTGTTATGTCACTTGGCGGAAGCACCGGCCAGTGCCCCTCGCGGCAGGTAGTGCCTAACAAAGGGACAAACCAGTCTGCCACCATACTCCAGGCTGCTCAGCGGAACGCGTCAGAGCTTTTAGCAGCTCACTGCAACATCCAGTCTTTACCTGCACATCACGAAGAACTTAGCCTCCTCTTCAACCAACTAAACTACCACGTAATCCTCTTATCCGAAACGTGGTTGAAACCACACATATCCTCTGCATCTATTCATCTCCCAGGGTACACATTTCTTAGGATAGACAGATCAAAAAAGCGAGGTGGCGGGGTCGGCGCGTATATACGAACAGATCTCAAAGCGAAAAGTCTTATGTACGTCAAATCCTGCTGAAGAAAAAGAGCTGAATTCATGTTCACTGAAATAAATATACAAAGTCGGAAATTCTTGACTGGCATCGTGTACAAGCCGCCAAAAATAAACTCAATGAGTTCCTTCCAGTCGGAATTACATTCACTCCAGTGTCAATACGAACATGTCATCGTAATGGGTGACTTGAAAGTAGACCTGCTAAGAGACACTCCCTCCGCAATAAACCTAAGAAGATTGTTTAGTTGCAATAGCATGAACATTCTTCCATTACAACCTACACACCATATGGCGCACAGTCATACTCTTATAGACGTAATCGCAACGAAACAGACTGACAAAGTAAGAGATGTTGGTCAAACATCGGCCCCTGGCCTCTCAGCACATGATGTAATATTCCTGGCCTACTCTGTGCAGCCCCCAAGGATCAAATCGCCTTACATAACTTGTAGGAACATGAAACGTATTGACCTTGACGCTCTAACAGCCGATTGCTCAGAAATCTCATGGCATCAAATAATCAGATAACCTACAATCGACGGCAAAATTAATGAACTTGGTGATAAACTCACTGCCCTCTATGAGAAACATGCACCCGTGCGCACAATCTGTGTAAGAAAATCTCCTGCTCCATGGCTGACAGCTAAATTACGTCAAATGATGACTAATAGGGATGCTGCCCACAGGCGTTTCAAGGCAGATCCGAAACCCGAGCGTTTCGAAGAATACAGAAAGCTACGGAACAGAGTGAAACAATGCATTCGCAATGCTAAAATCAGGCACGCTCGCTCCCTTGTATGCAGCGATCTGACGCCCACGACTCTATGAAAGAATCTCCGTAGCTTGGGGGTCGGAAAGGCAAAATCGGAAACTACTTTTCATGTGTCAGCTAACGAATTAAATTAATTCTTCTCTGCACCTCTGAATACCAGCACGGCTGATAATTACCGTCCACAAGAATCCCCAAACAGGATAACTATCAACGATAGCTTCCATCTAAAACATGTAACAACAAATACGGCAAGAAAAGCAATAATGAGAATCTCTTCTGATGCAATAGGCAACGACAGTATCGGTATAACCATGATTAAGAATGTTGCCGATATCTTAGTACCTGTCTTAACCGACATATTTAATGTTTCCCGCGTGAACGGAATATACCCCACTGCATGGAAAAGAAGCATAATTCGACCCATCCCTAAGATCGAAAACCCGCAACTGCCTAGTGATTACCGACCAATTAGCATACTGCCTGCTGTTTCCAAAGCACTCGAATATATTGTTCATGACCAAATCACTGAACACTTGCATGAATTCAGCCTATATGACTAATTTCAATCCGGTTTCCGTAAACATCACAGCACAAACACTGCTCTAATTAAAGTAACAGATGACCTGAAATGTGCCATCGACAATCGAAAGGCAACAATATTGACGCTACTGGACTTCAGCAAAGCTTTTGACACTGTTAACTTTGACATATTGCTCAGAAAAATGCAACAGCTTAATTTCTCTGATAGTGCAATGAGATGGTTTGAAAGCTGCTTAAAAGACAGACAGCAATGTGTTGTCTGCGTAAATGAAAAATCTTCCTGGAAACATGTTTCCTCAGGACTGCCACAAGGATCAGTCTTAGGACCACTTTTGTTTTCTTTATATGTCAACGATATTTCGTCGGTTCTGTCCTCCTGTAAATATCATTTCTATGCCGACGACCTCCAGCTCTACCTAAGCGTCAGACCTGAAGACATAAACACTTGAATCGCTCAGATGAATGATGATCTGTCTTCGGTAGTGACATGGGCGAAAAGCCTGGGGCTTAAACTAAATGCAAAAAAGACGCAAGTAATCTTAATAGCCCATCAGAAATTAATAAGTTCAGATTACCGCGAACGGCTACCTCCTATTCTGCTCGACGGTACTCCAATACCATATTAGAAAACAGTGAAGAACTTGGGTGTAACTTTGGATGAGCATCTCAACTGGGCGGAGAATACAGTCGCAGTGTGCCGAAAGACGTCTGCTTGTCTCTATGCTCTCAAAAAGTTTCGGAACATATTTCCACAGGACTTGAAACGCCAGCTCGTGCAAGCACTCGTTCTACCGAACCTCCACTATTGTGATGTGATTCAACAAAACAATAGACGGCTAGAGCTAACCATGAATGCCTGTGTGCGTTACACCTGCAACATTCGCCGATATGATCATGTTAGTGCTTCATACTCCGAGCTAAAGTGGCTGCGGCTGGACAAATTGCGTGACTACCACACTCTATGTCTACTTCAAAGACTCCTCGTCGCGCAAGCACCCCAGTACCTTGCTTCAGAGATTAAAAACCTGTCATGCCATCATAATAGAAATACGAGGTCACTCTTATTTGGTATCCTAACTGTGCCCACTCACAAAACAAAAACTTTTGCAAACTCCTTCTCAGTTGCCGCTGTCCGCCTCTGGAACAAACTGCCTCTTACCTTGCGCAAAATTCAATCTCCTGCTGCTTTTAAGAAGAAGTTGAAGCATTTCCTACTATCATCCTCATAAAGTTCTCCACAAAATTAATGTACCAGGCCAATCCTCTCATCTGTCAAATAGCAAAGCTAGCGTCTCCTATCTTGCTCCTGAGATGCCTTCCACTTCATCTATCTCTATTAGCCAGGGAATCTTCTTTTCCTTTATATTTCCTTAATTATGTTTCATCATGTCTATTCTTCTCCTCCCTTCACCATGAGTCTCCCTCATGCTCCCTGCTGCCAGCACTCCTATCTAAAATTTGTCTCTTCAATAATGTCTAATTATAACAGTACTTATGATCTACGAATATAAACTCTATATGTATGTATTTTTCCAGGTGTACCTTTCTAATTGTTTATTTCACTTTTTGTACTAGATGTAGTTTAACATACCTACTAAAATGTACGAATGTAAAATAAGTAGAATGCCTGGTTAGATGTAAGAGAGGGCCTGATGGCCCTAATCTTGCCAGGTTAAATAAATCAATAAATAAATAAAAATAAATAAAATAAATAATGCAACAACCAGTCACAAACGGAGGGTTGCTCGGCGGGAAACTGAGAAACAAAGTTACTGCAAGGTGTCATTCCGCTCTGCCAGAAATCAGTTTTGTTTATACGTGATGATTGCGATTTCGATATTTTGTCAACATCAAGTGGTCTGTAAGCAATCAGTCACGAAAAAATAAAAAATAAACAAGAATTTCAGGAATGACTAAATATAGGCTCCGAAGACTAGAAGGATATAAACACAAAATTAGTGAAAACAGCACTTGAAAAAGCACCATTCAAAATACACGAAAAGCACAGGTGGTGGAATGAACAGTGTGAAAAAGCATTACTACTTAGAAAACATGCCAGGTAGAAGTGGTACACCATAAAAGGAAGGGAAGACTTTATTAGCTTTAAACAACAAAGGTCTCAAACATCAAAAAAGACAAGGGCAGCCCAAGATTGAAAGAAACCAGCTATCGCAAACCGAAGAAGACTTCCAAAAGAGCAATCCTAGGAACTTCTAAAAAACTTTCAATGAAAGCTTCCAAATGTACCATCGTACGAAATCTAAAATATCAATAAAGATCTGAAGAATGACAAAGCACTCACTGCAGAAATGTGGAAAACTGCAGTTGCTGGAACGGTCAAGAAGCAGCATGGCGTCTTTCAAAAAATGTTGGAAACAAAGCTATACCACAAGATTGGAAAACAGCATTAATTCGCCCAGTCCCCAAAAAAGGAGATAAAACTGAACCCAACAACTAGAGATGAATATCCCTCCTTCCAATGACTTACAAAAACCTTTAAAAGCATTACAAAACAGGCTGGAAAGCTAACTGGATCAAAAAGTTAGGAGAATACTAAGGAGGATTTAGGATATGACGATACTGTATGGAAAAAAATTTAAATTGAAATTCATAAACGGGTATAGAAGAATGAGATCTAAAAGCATTTATAAAACATTTGTAGACATAAAAAAAGCATATGATTCAATTGACAGGAAAACGTTATTCAACTTCTTAAAAGAGTTTGGAGCTGACAACAAATCAGTGGCAATCATAAGAGACACATTAACAAATACAAAATGCAAAATTAAATTTTTAGGCGAAACCTCCAAGGCTTTTGAGATCAAAAGTGGCGTAAGGCAGGGAGATAGACTGTCTCCACTGCCGTTCAGTTGTATGCTGGAGAAAGTAACCAGAGATTGGGGGAAGAAAACAGAGGAAGAAGGAATTAAAAGTATCATAATTGGGAGAAAATCTGACTTCTGATTGTCTGTCTTTTGCAGATGATCTTGCCATCTTTGCTGAATCTGTAGTAGATGGAATAATGCAGATAAGTCTCCTGCTTCAAAAGCAGGCATACATATATCTTTTGAAAAAACAGAGTACATTCAAATGTGAAGGAGCAGCCGAAATATATGATAGTTTAAAAAAGGCTTCAAAATTTAAATATCTGGGTGAAATAATACAGGTAAATGCTTTAGACAAAAAGCTAACCTAGAAAGAGCAACGAAAATCGACGTGACTTTTCAACTAACAAAAAGTCTGTATAACAAGAAATCTATTTCCATAAATGCAAAACTACGGCACTATAATACCATCATTAAACCAGAAGGCCATTGTGCATGAGAACTCATATCGTTAAACACAGCCTAACAGTCAGGTGAAATAGAAAAGAAGGAAAGGGAAATAATTAGGAAAATTTTGGGACCAAAATATGAGAATGGTTTATGGAAACTAAGAAGTAATAAAGAAGTTTATGAAAAATAGAGCGAATGTCAGACACGGTGAGGAAGAGAAGAGAAGCTTTCTATGGACTTCTCAAAAGCGTAGATGAAACCAGGTTAATAAAAGGAATTTTTAAAATCTTTGACAGAAACCTCACAGCCTGAATAACGTGGATAAAAGAAGTTAAAGCAAAGCTGAGGGAAATGGAAACAATGGAGGAAAAGGTTTCAAGGGCTTCCAGGAAAAAACAAAGGAAAAGACAGCTGCCATATGGACAGAGAAAAGAAGAGAAAAATATGGAAATAATGAAAAATTACTGGACGGAAAGAAAGGAGCAAAGAAGGAATACGTAAGTTATTTCATTTGGCCCTTAGCAGGAAGAACCAATAATAAAAAAGCAAGGAGACATGTTAACCACGACTTTGAAATTATTTAAAAGGTTAGTGGTTAATGAGAGAATGTAATAAATAATGCTGTCTTAATGAATAGTTTAAAATCAGTCATAGAAATGTGGACAGACTGCACAGTTAAGGACACTTACGAAACGCTTGAAGAACACTAAGCACTTGAAAAAACACTTGAACTGCACCTAACAGGATAGAAGAGACACTGACCTCTAAGAACGGAACTCTGTTCACATTCACTAAAATTAGGAATTTGCATGTGTGAAGCACAGTTGAGGGCTGTAGTCCACACGTTCGGCCAGTTAGTAGTTTTAGTCTATTGTGGGCTTTCTGTAGGATGGTTAGTAACTGAGGATTCCATTTTAATTGCCAGTCGAAGGTTAGTCCAAGCTATTTTAGTGTGTTAATTAGCTGGATAGGGAGGTCATAAATGGTGAGGTAGAAGTCGTGGAGACGAAAGTTGCGGATGGTGCGTCTTATAATTATTTCCTGCTGTTTGGAGGGGCTTATCTTAAGGAGCCATTGGTTACGCCAGGAGTTAAACAGATGGATTTATATTTCTGGAACTTAGGAAAAAGGGCGAGGGAAGCGGTCTCATTTGAATACTGAAGGAGGTGTATAACTAAGCTTTTTTTTGTTATTTCAACCCCCGCCCTATGTGGGTAGCGAGTAGGATAACATACAGTGGTATAAATCCGTACTGTTTTCCAAGTATCCCGGGGGCACACATATTACCACAGGTTAAGAAGCGACGAAGACTTGACATGATGATAAAAACTATGTCCACAATAGACACGTACAAGTCCCATTTAAGCAGGGTGGTAGAAGAAACACAAATGGCGGCAAAGTGACAAAGATCTCACACACAGCGAGCATGACCTCAGAGCGCAAAGACGCTAGTCGGTGTCACACTTTTAACAACTTGGAGACAGAAAGGAAAAGAAATGACGAAAAAGTGTGTTAAATAAAATAGAGCTGGCAGAGAACACTATCATATGAATAAAAATAAGCAAAACCTAAGCACATAAGTATATATGTATCTACAATGACTGTTATGTCAAACAGAAAAAGTCTGAGAGTCTCTCGGGCATAGAGCCGGGTTTATTGATCTTTGCAGAACGGGCTTTTGACTGCGTAAGGGGTGGGGGAGGGATGGGGGAGGGGGAGCTAATGTATCCCAACTGGTAATTTAGTATTTCGCCTGAACTAGTGGGTGCTCTCTTCATTTCATGTGATTTCATGATTTACTATGCTGTACGAAGTCCTTATTTGCTTTTCTATGCCCCGTGTGTTGACTTTTCTTTTGTTATGTATTGCTTTGTTAGAAGAGCACTGACAGAAAAATGGGCGGAGCAATTTGCCTCATGAGTGTTCTGTACTTTTGATATGTTGTACATTCCAATACATGTCTCCTTATGTGTTGGGAACAGGTGGCTGGCCTTTTGAATGACGCTGCCTAAGACTAGACCTGTAGAACACCCGAAAGAAACTTCTCTTTCCTTTATGTAAGGTACATTTTATTTCCAAGCAGGATGTAAACTCTGGAGGTGAACATATACTTCGAATGTCAGCGAGAATGTTTGCTGCCAGTTTATGTTATTTTAGTTCATATTTCTGCCACAACCTTCTGATTTAGAAGACGATTATTTCGTTAGACACAAAAAAACGTTTTCGACGAAGTGCTTCGGTAACGATTGTTATTTTCGTACATTGTCCAATGAATATTTTATTTTTCCGTCTGGCAACCAAGTAACTACCCAAGCTTTCAACTCTAATGAAGGACTGTCAATTCGACCACCTGCTGCTATTTGTGTCTTGTCCTTCGTTCTGTTATTTTGCTTTAAGAAGAAATCAAGAAATTCGTATATAAATTTGCGTCGTATGTTTCAGGTTGGTTAATATCTCCAAGTACATGCGGCCAGAACAAGCCATTAAAGCTAATTTTCCCCTGGGCAGCAGGTCCGGTGTTGACGTGGTCGCAAAATAGTTAATTTGCACTGCAACTTGTAGACCATTCAATGGTGCAATTATGACTGACCCAACGCATCAGTTAGTAAATTATGTGGCGTGTTTGCTGGAAGATTGTTAGGTGCCCGAAAAAAATAACAAAGACAAGGTACCAATGATCACAATAGTGCACTTACAGCCCTAACACCCCAACTTTATATATACAGGGTGGTCCATTGATCGTGACCGGGCCACTTATCTCACGAAATAAGCGTCAAACGAAAAAACTACAAAGAACGACACTTGTCTAGCTTGAAGGGGGAAACCAGATAGCGCTATGGTTGGCCCGCTAGATGGCCCTGCCATAGGTCAAACGGATATCAACTGCGTTTTTTTTTTTTAAATATGAACCCCCACTTTTATTGCATATTCATGTAGCACGCAAAGAAATATGAATTTTAAGTTGGACCACATTTTTCGCTTTGTGATAGATGGCGCTGTAATAGTCACATACAATGGCTCACAATTTTAGACGAACAGTTGGTAACAGGTAGGTTTTTTAAATTAAAATACAGAACGTAGGTACGTTTGAACATTTTATTTCGGTTGTTCCAATGTGGTACATGTACCTTTGTGAACTTATTATTTCTGAGAACGCATGCTGTTACAGCGTGATTACCTGTAAATACCACATTAATGCATTAAATGCTCAAAATGATGTCCGTCAACGTCAATGCATTTGGCATTACGTGTAACGACATTCCTCTCAACAGCGAATAGTTCGCATTCGGTAATGGTTGCACATCCATTGACAATCCGCTGACGCACATTGTCAGCCGTTGTCGGTGGATCACGATAGCAAATATCCTTCAACTTTCCCCACAGAAAGAAATCCGGGGACGTCAGATACGGTGAACGTGAGGGCCATGGTATGGTGCTTCGACGTCTAATCCACCTGTCACGAAATATGCTATTCAATACCGCTTCAACCGCACGCGAGCTATGTGCCGGACAACCTTCATGGTGGAAGTGCGTCGCCATTCTGTCATGATCCGGGGACGTCAGATACGGTGAACGTGAGGGCCATGGTATGGTGCTTCGACGACTAATCCACCTGTCACGAAATATGCTATTCAATACCGCTTCAACCGCACGCGAGCTATGTGCCGGACAACCTTCATGGTGGAAGTACGTCGTCATTCTGTCATGCAGTGAAAGATCTTGTAGTAACATCGGTAGAATATTACGTAGGAAATCAGCATACATTGCACCATTTACATTGCCATCAATAAAATGGGGGCCAATCATCCTTCCTCCCATAATGCCGCACTATGCATTAACCCGCCAAGGTCGCTGATGTTTCACTTGTCGCAGCCATCGTGGATTTTCCGTTGCCCAGTAGTGCATATTGTGCCGGTTTACGTTAACGCTGTTGGTGAATGACGCTTCGTCGCTAAATGGAACGCATGCAAAAAATCTGTCATCGTCCCGTAATTTCTCTTGTACCCCGTGGCAGAACTGTACACGACCTTCAAAGTCGTCGCCATGCAATTCCTGGTGCACAGAAATATGGTACGGGTGCAATCGATGTTGATGTAGCATTCTCAACACCGACGTTTTTGAGATTCCCGATTCTCGCGCAATTTGTCTGCTACTAACGTGCGGAGTAGCCGTGACAGCAGCTAAAACACCTACTTGTGCATCACCATTTGTTGCAGATCGTGGCTGACGTTTCACATGTGCCTGAACACTTCCTGTTTCCTTAAGTAACGTAACTATCCGGCGAACAGTCTGGACACTTGGATGATGTCGTCCAGGATACCGAGTAGCATACATAGCACACGCCCGTTGGGCATTTTGATCACAGTAGACATACATCAACACGCTATCGACCTTTTCCGCAATTGGTAAACCGTCCATTTTAACACGGGTAATGTATCACGAAGAAAATACCGTCTGCACTGGGGGAATGTTACGTGATACCACGTACTTATACGTTCGTGACTATTACAGCGCCATCTATCACAACGCGAAAAAAGTGGTCCAACTTAAACATTCATATTTCTTTACGTACTACACGAATATGTAATAAAAAATGGGGGTTCCTATTTATAAAACGCAGTTGATATCCGTTTGACCTACGGGAGCGCCATGTAGGGGACCAAGCATAGTGCCCTCTGGTTTCCCCCTTCAAGCTGGACAAGTTTCGTTCTTTGTAGTTTTTTCGTTTAACGCTTATTTCGTGAGATATTTGGTCCGGTCACGATCAATCGACCACCCTGTATGTACACGTGTGTCCTCTTCTTCCACTGACCCCGTATATGGAATGTGCGATGTGCCGCAGCTGGTGATGTGGGCCGCTCGCACTCGAGGTAAGCTGCAATCGCTAGCATTTTACAATGGCAAAATATCAAACTTGTGTACCGCCCACCGTCAAAGACGAAATCCCTTTTAGAGAGTAAATGACGACCTGAGACTCCGTAAATCTGCAGTGTATTGCGTACCATACGAGTATGAGAAAGCATATGTAGGTCTAACCATTCGCACAAGTGCAGATAGGTGCACGTAAGACATTGCCTTGTAACCGACCACGAAATGAAATACAAAGAGGCAAAAATTCGGCAAAACACATCCTATTACTGGGTCTTTGTATACAAGGATTCAGAAAATATCGTTCTTGTGCAACACAGCTACCTCTTTATCCCCAAGAGGTAATGAATGCTGTCAACAACGAATCTCAGATCGATTTCTTATTCCAAGATTTCCAGAAGGCTTTTGATTCAGTTCCTCACAAGCGACTATTAATCAAATTGCGTGCATATGGAGTATCGTCTCAGTTTTGTGACTGGATTCGTGATTTCCTCTCAGAGAGGTTACAGTTGGTAGTGATAGACGGTAAATCATCGAATAGAACAGAAATGATATCTGGCGTTCCACAAGGGAGTGTCATAGGCCCTCTGCCGTTCCTCATTTACATAAATAATCTAGGTGATAATCTGAGCAGCCCCCTTAGACTGTTTGCAGATGACACCGTAATTTACCACCCAGTAAAATCATCAGACGATCAATTCCTATTACAAAATGATCTAGAGAGTATTTCTGTATGGTGCGAAAAGTGGCAACTGGCACTAAACAAAGAAAAGTGCGAGGTCATCCACATGGATACTAAAACAAATCCGATAAATTTCAGGTATACGATAAATCACACAAATCTAATGGCTGTCAATTCGACTAAATACCTAGGAATTACAATTACGAGCAACTGAAATTGGAAAGACCACATACATAATATTGTGGGGAAGGTGAAACAAAGACTGTGCTCTGTTGGCAGAACACTTAGAAGATGCGACAGACCCACTAAAGAGACAGTCTACATTACACTTGTCCGTCCTCTTCTGGAATATTGCTGCTTGGTGTCGGCTCCTTGCCAGGTAGTATTGACGGAGGACATCGAACAAGTGTGCAAAGAACGGCAGTTCTTTTCGCGTTATCGCGCAATAGGGGTGAGAGTGTCACTGATATGATAAGCAATAGCCAGAGCGCAGACTGTGGACCGCCTCTCGAACCTAGAGCACTAGTTACCCCCACCACCGCAGCCCGCCAATGGCGCGGTCCGTACACGCCGTCAGTAGAGGGGGAGAGGACGGTCGGTATATATATCGTACCCACTGGTCCAGGACGACAGTCAGTGGGAGAAACCTGATGATGATGGCACGTTACATCGTCGAAAATTCGTTCTACGAGGTGCATTCAAGTTCTAAGGCCTCCGATTTCTTTTCTGATTAACTACTCACCCAAAATCGATGAAACCGGCGTTACTTCTCGACGTAATCACCCTGCAGACGTACACATTTTTCACAACGCTGACGCCATGATTCCATGGCAGCGGCGAAGGCAATAGCAGCACAGCTGGTGAATGTGCGGCCACGGAGAGTGTCTTTCATTGTTGGAAAAAGCCAAAAGTCACTAGGAGCCTGGTCAGGAGAGTAAGGAGCATGGGGAATCACTTCAAAGTTGTTATAACAAAGAAACTGTTGCGTAACGTTAGCTCGATGTGCGGGTGCGTTGTCTTGGTGAAACAGCACACGCGCAGCCCTTCCCGGACGTTTTTGTTGCAGTGCAGGAAGGAATTTGTTCTTCAAAACATTTTCGTAGGATGTACCTGTTACCGTAGTGCCCTTTGGAACGCAATGGGTAAGGATTACGCCCTCGCTGTCCCAGAACATGGACACCATCATTTTTTCAGCACTGGCGGTAACCCGAAATATTTTTGGTGGCGGTGAATCTGTGTGCTTCCATTGAGCTGACTGGCGCTTTGTTTCTGGATTGAAAAATAGTATCCACATCTCATCCATTGTCACAACCGACGAAAAGAAAGACCTATTCATGCTGTCGTTGCGCCTCAACATTGCTCGGCAACATGCCACACGGGCAGCCATGTGGTCGTCCGTCAGCATTCGTGGCACCTACCTGGATGACACTTTTCGCATTTTCAGGTCGTCATGCAGGATTGTGTGTACAGAACCCACAGAAATGCCAACTCTGGAGGCGATCTGTTCAACAGTCATTCGGCGATCCCCCAAAACATTTCTCCCCACTTTCTCGGTCATGTCGTCTGACCGGTTTGTGCGAGCTCGAGGTTGTTTCGGTTTGTTGTCACACGATGTTCTGCCTTCATTAAACTGTCGCACCCACGAACGCACTTTCGACACATCCATAATTCCATCACCACATGTCTCCTTCAACTGTCGATGAATTTCAATTGGTTTCACACCACGCAAGTTCAGAAAACGAACGATTGCACGCTGTTCAAGTAAGGAAAACGTCGCCATTTTAAGTATTTAAAACAGTTCTCATTCTCGCCGCTGGCGGTAAAATTCCATCTGCCATACGGTGCTGCCATCTCGGGGATGTACTGACAATGAACACGGCCTCATTTTTAAAAAATGCGCATGTTACTATCTGCTTACAGTCCGGAGAAAAAAAATCGGAGGCCTTAGATCTTGAATGCACCTCGTACAACTATCAATCATTCCGGCTGCATACCTGAGAGACTTTCTGACAGCATATTCGTCGGGCTCCTTCTATGTTCTTACACTTTTGCCTGCTGGTATGATCGGTCTCCCTCCAGTCGCCCAGTGGCCCTTCGGTCGCCTGTTAGTTGAGTATTTGGCTGTAGCTCCTTGGACCGGGTCGTTGACCACATGGGCAGGCTGTCGGTCGCAGTCAGGGAGAGAGACAGACAAGAGGCACATCCGACGTACGGTGAGCAGTTCGCGGAGCTTACTGGAGCGTTTGTCTAAGCGGCCGTTCGTCGGTAGAGTTGCGTTGGTCGGCAATACTTGGGCCTCATGTCGACGCAACCGGTTCACCATAGGTTAAGAACCCACAGCTGCTGATGTGGGTCTTCGAGTGCTATTCATTTTCTTGTGCCATCTGTTCTGCACATTGGCAGTAAGGTTCGCCTTGCTTGATTGACACATGCGCTTCAGTGTTGAAGTCGCTCGCTTCTGCTACACTAGATTGCCTCTGGTTCTCCATCACTCTGCCTCGGTGTTAAATTTACCTCGTGGTGCCTCTGTTTGAAGTTATATGAATGCCACATTTGTGTGTTTTAAATTTCCCTTTAACTGTAACTTGCTCTGTGTCTGCTTATCTTGTCATTCTGGCTTGAAATTGTGTCATATTTTCTAGGCTGCCACGTGTATATGCAACTACAGAGGTCAAGATTAGAGATGGGTCGTTCGCGAACTAACGGGTCCAAAGGAACGGTTCACTAAGATGAACGGAACGAATTCTAAGGAACGGTCTTTCATCATTTCGGTCGCGGGTATCTACTTATAGCTCCCAGGAACGGGAAACGGTCGATATCGTTTCCGAAATAGCACGTCGACCGGTCTCGTTCCAGCCTCGGCCTCATTCCCGTCTGTCTCGGTCTCGGTCGCGTCTTTCTACTTATAGTTCCCAGGAACGGCAAAAGGTCGGTCTCTTTCCCGAACGGCCCGTCGGCCGGTGTCGTTCCAACCTCGGTAACGTTCCCGTCTGTCTCGATCTCGGTCTCGGTCTCGCTCGGCCGGACTCGGCCTTCTTCGCGTGGCCACTCGTCGCAGTTCCACTGCCGACTGCTCATAGTTAGTTCAGTATCGAGTTGTTGTTGTTCGTTTTGTTCGCTTCGTACGCCCATTCTAGATTTGTTTCAAACCTTCCTTGAACTCTGAACTTCTGGTTCTTTTCGTATTCTATTCAGCGTCCACGACCGGTTATTAAAATGTATTTTATAATTACGCAAATTACATAAAAATTGCGTGGTTTGTAATACATACATCTTTTCAGGTAACAAAACGGCGTATCAGCTTACTTCACTATTTCGATAAACGGCAGAAAAAATACTTCTAAAAAGGCGATGTTTTTTTGTTATTACACGTGCAAAGGACGTCGGCACGACTCACACGAGTGGCCATTTTCCGTCTTTTTCTTTTATGCAAGGTAAAAGAGCATGTTCATTATTATGGAATGCAGACCGACTTACAACTGACTGAAGACCGCGCTTCGTAATCGAGTGCATGGGTCACATTTTGTAAGGAAAATATGATAACTCCTACAGTATTATTTCAGTGGTACAAGGTGGCGCACGAAACGATGGCCCCGAGTACTAGACTGCTCATTGCCGCTTACCAATCGTCATCTACTGTTTCGAAGTTGTTTTCATTAGCTTATTTGTTATTTCTTCACTGCCTAATTATTGCATGTTTATCTACTCTGCTCGTAGCGGTCAACAAATCTTGCGTAACTGGCGAGCAGTCTGTACTCGGGGCCGGTTTTTCGTGCGCCACCTCATATTATTTCACTGCGATCAGCCACATAACGCTACAGCTGACTAAACGAGATATTTTTCAGAATCACGAAAGTTACACGTGTGTGAGACTTCTGTTACGAATAAAAACTCTGTACTCCAGGGGGGAGGGTAGTGGCTCCTCTGGGCGCCTTCCATCTTCAGTCTCCTATGCTACTAATTTTCAGTTTTCATATACCAAGCACAATGAACGGTGAATGAGTAAAAATGAACCGTTCCCAAAAAATAGCGATCACCAGTGAATTAGTTCCCAAGGGTGGACAACTTTGCCCTTCTCTAGCCGAGATTGAGTCTAATTTGTATTGGAAGTTGTTGCTTCCCTGAGCCAGCAACTGGTGGCCGAGCGGTTCTAGGCGCTTCAGTCTGGAACCGCGCGACCGCTACGGTCGCAGGTTCGAATCCTGCCTCGGGCATTGATGTTTGTGATGTCCTTAGGTTAGTTAGATTTAAGTAGTTCTAAGTTCTAGGGGACTGATGACCTGAGATGTTAAGTCCCATAGTGCTCAGAGCCATTTGAACCATTTTGTTTCCCTGACTGACGTAGCGACTATAAAGTCGCTTAAGGCCGTGGTAAGCAAACGCTTGCGGCCCAGTGAATCTTGGCTCATTTGGGATATTAAGTTTCATAACTATGGCGAGATTTTTCCCCTTTCAAGGGGAAATTATTGTTTTAAATCAAATTACTACTGTAGCTGAGTGTTAGCCCTCAGGATTAACCTGTTACTTTTTAAGTCACTTAAGTTAACGTGCTTGAATAATATGTGATTTCTTGGTTATTACATTAAGATGTTGTTACATTTTATTGTAAGGTTAAGCGGTTAAACCTTTTATTACTTTTTATCGTAGTATCCATGTTGTAGTACGTAAGTTTGGTTGGGGCTTGGGGCCACTTCACATCGAGTTTCTTGTCCTGGTCTGGGCATTTCCATATGTTCCATGATCATTTTGCATGATTTATATGTTTACTTGTTTCCTCTCGGCAGCGTTTAATTTACCCAGCAGTATCCGTTATTCTAAACCATCTTCTTTAGACCTTGCCTGCCGTACCTGCCCCTTCCATAGTCTCACTGTTTGAGTCTTTTGTATTAACTTAATGGTTTTAACATTGGTGTAATGCTCAATTTATGAAATGGTATTTTATTATTTATCTACGTCAGTACTTTGATTATGCCCAAAGGTCTGATACCAGACTTGTGAAATTTTATGTTACTACACTTCTTGCAAGTTGTGTTCATTAACATCAAGCACCCTCTTTAGCCAGCCAAATGATGCAATTGTAATCTTTAGCATAATTGCTGTCTCTGTTTGTCCAGCGCTATATTGAAATGGCTCTGAGCACTATAGGACTTAACATCTGAGATCATCAGTCCCCTAGAACTTAGAACTACTTAAACCTAACTAACCTAAGGACATCACACACATCCATGCCCGAGGCAGGATTCGAACCTGCGACCGTTGCACTCGTGCGGTTCCGTACTGAAGCGCCTAAAACCGCTCGGCCACCGCGGCCGGCGTCCAGCGCTAAGCGAGTGTTTGAGTTATATTCGACTGTATTACTTGCTTGTTAGTTCTTCCTAAATTGGTGCATTTTATTCGTTTAAATTAACTAATTAATCATGAATTGGTTCAAATGAATAAATTTTCGAGCTATTACCTGAATCATTTGTATGTTATTAGCGTTTTTGGTATCTGTGCAATAAAAGATTATTGGATTTCTGTGAAGTAACTATTGATTTGTGACAAATGGCCTGCACCTTTTCCTTGCCCTTTAGTGGTTTCCTTATCCTGGGGCGTCCACTGATATTTACAAAACCTATGAAAAAAATTAAAGTTGCTTGCCAGTCAAAAGAAATGACATTCTAACATACAATGTAAGATAGTGACCAAAATTTTGTGTCAAAAGAAAGATATGCAAAGCATACAGGTGTGAAACACTATATAACAATCAAAACACACCCCAAACGTGAACATTCTCGTTGAAAGCAAGTAATAACAAGCACTGTAAGTACAACCCATGAATAGTTGGTGAATGCCGCGCGGGGTAGTCGTTGGTGTGAGGCTGCTTGCCACGCCAGAGATTCGAGACCTCCCTCGGCCATGGGTATGTGTGTTGCCCTTAGCGTAAGTTAGTTTAACTTAGATTAAGTAGTGTGTAAGCCTAGGGATCGATGATCTCAGCAGTTTGGTCCCATAGGAACTTACCACCAAATAGTTGGTGAATCTTTAAGATCAAAATATTAAAGTGACTACCTAGTCACAACAAACTGACGTCCATAAACACAGGCACAAACAAAGTAAGAACTCAAGGTAAAAATAAATAAAACCAGTGACCCACACACACATAAGAGCACAACTGAACGCCTAAAACGTGAAGTGATACTAGTGCGTAAATATGACATATTATAGAAAAAAGGCAACACTAGTTAGAAATAAGTGCAGCATGGCCAGGAATACAAGGCAAAATCGTCGATCTCTAAATGCTCTATAAATCTCAATCTCTTCTAAATAATTAGGTTCCTTACATTTGTCAACTCTATGCAGGCTTTCTAAACAGTTCTCAAAATCATCTAACTTGTATTTGGTTACTCGAAGATGGTTATCAAACGACGATTTACAATTCTCACTGGTGTTGCAGTATTCCCTAAATTCAGCACTAAAACTTTCTGCAGTTCATTCTATAGCTCCAGACTGTGTATCCATACTCTCTTAAGAGTCACTACTTTTATTTACTTTTACCTGGCGTTTGTACTTTCTTTATTCCTACGTTTATGGGAGCCAGTTACTTTTGATAAGGTAGTCACTTTAATATTGTTATTTATGACTCACCTGCTGTTATCAGATGGGTTACACTTACAGTGTTATTCATCACTTGGTTTTAACAAGAATATTCACATGCGTTTGTTTTGATTGTAATAGCATGTTTAGCATACATTTATTTTTATACTTACGTTTGATGATTATTTAACGTTATATTTTAGAATGGCGTTTCTTTTGACTGGGAAGCAAATTTAATTTTACTGTTTGACATAGCAGTCATGGTAAATAAATATGTATTTCAGTGATGAGATGTTATTGATTTTTATTCATGTGTCAGTGTTATCTATCATATGTGAGATCTTTGTCACTTTGCCGCTTTGCACTTTGTTTCTTCGACCACGCTGATTAGTAGGGACGTGTCTTACCTGTCTACATTTTCCAGTGTGAACACTGTTTTTATCACCATGTCAAGTGTTTGTCACATTTAACCTGTTGTAACCGACTGACACCACAATATGTTGTTGATTTTTTAGTGTTCGGTTGCATGCTGCCGTATAAGCATGTGTAGCGGATACCACTGTCCCACAAAAGTAGTTCTACACTCCTATTTTTCCTCATGATCTAATTTTAATCTTTGTGGTTTCTTTTTTTTTGGGTGGGGAGGGGGGGGCAATTGATGGCGTTCAGATCATCTGATGAGTGAAAACCGATTAATGAGTGAAAACCGATTGAGGTTGCTGTTGAGATGTCGACGTTTGATAATATATTTGATGGAGGTGTTCGCATAAAGACTGACATTTGGCTGCTGATTGGAGGGGTACTTTAACTACACTGCGTGATCAAAACTATCCGGACACCTGGCTGAAAATGACTTACAAATTCGTGGCGCCCTCCATCGGTAATGCTGGAATTCAGTATGGTCCTTGCCCACCATTATCCTTAATGACAGCTTCCACCCTCGCAGGCATACGTTCAATCAGATGCTAGAAAGTTTCTTGGGGAATGGCAGCCCTTTTTCACAGAGTGCTGCAGTGAGGAGGGGTATCGATGTCGGTCGATGAGGCCTGGCAGGAAGTCGGCGCTCCAAAACATCCCAAAGGTGTTTTGTAGGATTCAGGTCAGGACTCTGTGCAGGCCAGTCCATTGCAGGAATGTTATTGTTGTGTAACCACTCCACCACAGGCCGTGCATTATGAACAGATGCTCGATCGTGCTGAAAGATGCAATCGCCATCCCCGAATTGCTCTTCAACTGTGGGAAGCAAGAAGGTGCTTAAAACATCAATGTAGGCCTGTGCTGTGATAGTGCCACGCAAAACAACAAGGGGTCCAAGCCGACTCCATGAAAAATACGGCCACACTATAACACCGCCTCCTCCGAATTTTACTGTTGACACTACACACGCTGCAAGATGACGTTTACCGGGCATTCGCCATACCCAGAGCCTGCCATCGGATCGCCACATGGTGTACCGTGATTCTTCACTCCACACAACGTTTTCACACTGTTGTATCTTTCAATGTTTAGTCTCCTTACACCAAGCGAGGTGTCGTTTGGCATTTACCGGCGTGATGAGTGGCTAAAGAGCAGCCGCTCGACCATGAAATCCAAGGTTTCTCACCTTGCGCCTAACTGTCACAGTACTTGCAGTGGATCCTGTTGCAGTTTGGAATTCCTGTGTGATGTTCTGGATAGATCTCTGCCCATTACACGTTACGACCCTCTTCAACGGCGGTCTCTGTCAATCACCAAATGAGATCGGCCTGTACGCTTTTGTCCTGTACGTGTCCCTACACGTTTCCACTTCACTAATGAATACTGAAGTCGCTGACGTGCAGTACCTGGCAGTAGGTGGCAGCACAGTGCAGCTAATATGGAAAACGTATGCTTTGGGGGATGACCGGATACTTTTCATCACGTAGTGTATTTGCGAACTACTGCCAGAAATATTTCTTACCTAGTTTATACTTCAGCAGTGACGAATAGCTTTTTGTATTCAGAGGAAACTGCCCATTTAGGAAGCGTATTCCTAGCAGACCCGCTGGCCGGAGTAGCCGAGCGGTTCTAGGCGCTACAGTCTGGAACCGCGAGACCGCTACGGTAGCAGGTTCGAATCCTGCCTCGGGCATGGATGTGTGTGATGTCCTTAGGTTAGTTAGGTTTAAGTAGTTCTAAGTTCTGGGGGACTGATGACCTCAGTCCCTAGTGCTCAGAGCCATTTGAACCTAGCAGACCTGCGAAGTATGAGTTAAAAGTGTTTGCTTTGGTTGACGTGAAAACGGAACACACTCTCAATTTTACAAGCTAACGTCGGTAAGCAACCAGAAGAGCGATATAATGCCACTAATTTAGCTGAAGATATTTCCTTTCATGGTTGAATCAGTACACGATTAAAATACAAATATAATTGGTAACAACCAGTTTATCAGGTTGTCTTTAATTATGAAACTCCACGTTTGAGAACACTGCAAAAAAGTAAGAGAGAAGTGCCGAAAGATTTACACCAAAAAAAAAGTAAGGGAGCCAAAATCATATATCTTCGGATTTCAACAAGATTGTACATTGGAGTCATAACGTCCCAAGGAAAACCAGAAAGTGTTGGCGCTGTCATGCATGCATTTCGTTGATGCTGTAGATCACTTGTTCCCGATCTGGTATGATTTTTTAGTAATTTAATTGAAAGCTTTGTTGCTTTGGTAAAAAGAAAATTGGTTCTTTTTGTCGTGACAGAATAAATTACTATTAATCACACCAGATTTGTCGGAGAACAGCAGCAACATGTGTAATTGATCCAGCTTTAAGAAACTCTATTACCTTTTAGCGGAAAATTCGTGCGGTACTCTCCGACGTTAGAAAAGTCGTGGTGTTCCGTTCGGAGCAGAAGGCGGCTGTCTTTTCTCCTTCGCGATATCGAAAATTACTAAAAAAAATGAACAGAAATTTTTTTTTTTTTCGGAGGAAGATCGCGCGGAGAAAACAGACGGAAGTTACATGAAAGAAACCTAAGGGACCAACTAATTGGATTTGTACGAACATATAAACGGAACTGAAAGAACTTGGAATAAATACTATAACGATGTCGTCACGGCAGCCTCCTGTTCCGACAGAACGCACGCTGGATCATAAGCTGCATAAATCTTTTAAACAGAAAAGATTATCACAAGTATAATTAATGAAAATAAGGTTGAGAGATTTTCTTTGAAATTAAATAAACTTCAAGGCTTCAAGTATTATATTATGAAACGGAAACTTACATTAACATGGCCACCCATTGTGGCGATGGAGCGAATTTTCACGATACACATTCTCGCTTGTTTGTGGCTACATATATTTTTAATCACTTAAACTCTTAAATTTACAATGATTATATCAGTATGGAGCACAATACTTTTGCGTCCGACTCGCAACACATTCACAGAACAGCTAGACAGCGGCGCGGCTCCCTGAAGAAGTAAAAATTGGCAATTGTTATTTTGAAACATAGGTGCACCGGTTTTTTTTTACTGATCGATAGCAGCGTATAACAGTTTATAGCTATCGTGATATTCTGCGCTTTTCAGGAGCGCGGCAAAGATATCTGGTTACAACATTCATTGGTATATGTTAGAAGTTCGCCCATACTGACGCAAATACAGAAAAAAAACTTTTACATGTTAAAAATCGCAGTGATAAAGGCTGTAATGTCACACCATCCTTTTCCACCTGGTCGCCCCGTTGGCAATCCCACAATATCTCAAGCCCCTCTTTGTGTGTTCATTCGTTATTTATTTATCTTGCTTATTTTTTTTTATTTTTTTCGACAGTAATTTCCAATCTACACTTTAGAATAAGAGAATTAACAAAACAACAGTAAAAAGCAAAACTATAAAGTATCCAAAGACATAGAATAAAGTAATAAAGGACGTAGAGTCATACAAAACAATAGCGTTTCAAAGGACATAGAAATGTCTTTATGTCTGATTTAAATACCTAATGATATTTTACTTAGACAAGGCATTTCATATTTAACATTTTTTTATGTGGTGAAAATAACAAAAAATTCAGAACATCAATGGGACGCCTGAAATTGTTTTTCTTTAAGCAGTTCCTGAAAATCTGGTTTCACTCTAGTTAAAATAGATGTACGGTAACTCTCAATGTTCAGGTAACTTCGATGTTACCTTTTAATCATGGCTAGTGTTGAGATTCCGGTCCAACATGAGTATGTAGATGAGAACCGTACAAGGACTTTTTAAGACTTCCTTTGCCAGTCCTGCGTAAATGGGAAGGGAACTGGCCCACAATTATTCCAGTCCCATTTGTTCAAACTGCTCTTTAGCACTCAAATCACTTTTAAATTCAGTTGAATCCTCTTGTACAATATTTCATCAGGAAGTGCATGCACATCAATTGTGAAGGGTGTCATCAGTGAAGGAATAATGAAACTCAGCTTTTCCCTGATTCAAATAGCTCTACTTCTGATTGCAATTCATGCAGCCTACTATGCATATTGCTCTTCGAAAGCCGCCGGATTGGTATATGAAAGAATAGAGATTGGTAAAATCTGGAAATTTGTGGTAAGGACTATGGGACCAAACTGCTAAGGTCATCGTTCCCTAGGCTTACGCACTTCTTAATCTAACTTAAATCACTTACGCTAAGGACAACATACACACCCATTCCTGAAGGAGGACTCAAACCTCCGACGGGGGGAGCCGTAAAGATTGGTATTCAGCACTGAGATCTTACCACAGGACTCGGTAACAACGAGTATTCGCAGCGATTGTCTCTATTTTATTAATTAAACTGATAATCACTTTCAGTACAGTGTTTCTCACGTAAAGTTTTAGAGGATAGGGCTTGTCTGTGGATCATACATCTAGAGCCAATAAGATTAATTTTTTTTTCCTTGGCAATATGTAGGAGGTGAGAACGTGAACGTAAGATGGCTAATGCCCTGTCAGTATAAATTCTCATAACTGTGTAACAAGACAAACCATTTTCAGCAAAAAAATTAACTAACGACAGAAAATACACTAGACTCTTTTGACGTTGTTTCCAAGTTTTCAAAAAACAATAGTTCTTCCATCATTCTTTTCTTGTTCACAAATCGGGAGCATATTATTAAATGATACTGTTGAGCTGCATCAATAAAATCGTCACATTGCACGGAAAAAGCTGGAGATATTTGCAGTCCTGTAACTAGCTGTTTTTTCCACATTCAGAGCCATTTCTTCGAACCTACATTGCACACTGTTATTCGAAAGAGGTATTTTGTCCATTTCTCGCTACCGTCCGCAAAAACAATTCTGTTTGCTTTAAGAATGGAAGGTTTGATAAACATGTCGCAAAAAGGTTTTTCATTTTTTTCCAGCAAGAGAGAAATTTCATATGATGCTTCAATAACTTTCTCATTTTCCTGATGAAAGGTCCCAGTGGAGTGCAGCTCCATACAATTTAAGGAATTTCTTTTTCCAACAAAAACCTCTTTGGTTTATTTTTCAACGCCGGGTGAGATGTTGTCAGATGACGTTGCGGACACGTTCCGGACACACAGGCCGCAATTAGGCGTTTGTTAGGACATTATAACACACAGTGGCAGACTGATATCGTCCTTTTCAATAAACGCGAACCTTTGTTATACAGTCCTCCTTCAGCAGACGTTTTCACTCAGCATACAAAACCGATAAAAATACTACACACATCAAAAATTTTTGCATCACCTCCGTTCCGAGAGTTCCGGAAGCTGTACAGAACATTCGAAAAGAGATCCACTTAAACATCATTTCCATACTTTTTATTGCTCTTGAAAACCACACATTGCATGTTGTACCACCATACAGCGAGACATTCAGTGGTGGCGGTCCAGATTGCTGTATACACCGGTACCCTTAATACCCAGTAGCACGTCCTCTTGCATTGATGCATGCCAATATTCGTCATGGCATACTGTCCACAAGTTCACCAAGGCACTGTTGGTCCAGGTTGTCCCACTCCTCAACGGCTATTCGGTGTAGATCCCTCAGAGTAGTTTGTGGGTCACGTCGTCCTTAAACAGTCCTTTTCAATCGATCCCAGGCATGTTCGATAGGGTTCATGTCTGCAGAAGATGCTGGCCACTCTAGTCGAGGAAGGAAGACATTCAAAAGATGCGCACGATGGGGGCGCGAATTATCGTCCGTGAAGACGAATGCATCGCCAGTATGCTGCCGATATGGTTGCACTATCGGTCGGAGGATGGCATTCACGTACCTTACAGCCGTTACGGCGCCTTCCATGACCTCAGCTGCGTACGTCGGCCTCACATAATGCCACCCCAAAGAGGCAGGGAGCCTACACCTTGCTGAAATCGCTGGACAGGGTGTCTAAGGCGTTCAGCCTGACCGGGTTGCCTCAAAACACGTCTCCGGCGATTGTCTGGTTGAAGGCATATGTGACACTCATCGGAGAAGAGAACGTGATGTCAATCCTGAGCGGTCTATTCGGCATGTTGTTGCGCCCATCTGTACCGCGCCGCATAGTGTCGTGGTTGCAAAGATAGATCTCGCCATGGACGTCGGGAGTGAAGCTGCGCATCAGGCAGCCTAATGCGCACAATTTGAGCGGTAACTCGACATCCTTGGCTGCCCGAAAAGCATTATTCTACATGGTGGCGTTGATGTCAGGCTCCTCCGAGCCACAATCCGTAGTTAGCGGTCATCCACTGCAGTAGTAGCCTTTGTGCGGCCTGAACGAGGCACTTTAGCGACAGTTCCTGTATCTCTGTACCCTTCATGTCCGAACAACATCGCTTTGTTTCACTCCAAGACACCTGGACACTTCGGTTGCTGAGAGCCCTTCCTGGCACAAAGTAACAATGCGGTCTCGATCGAACAGCGGTATTCACCGTCTAGGTATGGTTGAACTGCAGACAACATGAGCCGTGTGCGTTCTTCCTGGTGGAGTGACTGGAACTAATCAGATGTCGGACCCCCTCCGTCTAATAGGTGCTGCTCATGCATGGTTGTTTACATCTTTGTGCGGGTTTAGTGACATCTCCGAATAGTCAAAGGAACTGTGTCTGTGATACAATATCCACAGCCAACGTCTATCTTCAGGAGTTAAGGGAACTGAGGTGATGCAAAACATTTTTTGTGTGTGTATTTACTTGTGCATAGTACAATAGGCGTAATACTGAGTTAAGAATACACAGCGCAGTCAAGAAAGTATTGTGTCAGCAGTAAGTTGTTGGCATGCATGGGAAAGAAGATGCTGCCAACTCTATAAAACGTGCCCTCGCTAATTGTAATCTAGTATGACACTGCCGTGCGGGAAAGCCACGCGGTCTGAGGCGAGTGAGTGGAAAGACACGAAATGAAACAACCCCTGGATGATGCACCACATGCAACAACTGGAAATATGTGGAACATCTGTAAGACACACGCGTCTGTGTTGTCAAGTAAGGTGTTCGCTATTTCAATTTTTGCGTCTAATGTTTAAAATTACTGTTTGTATATGCTTATCAGTTAGGTCCCAGTTTTCAAATAAATATTCTCTAGTATTTTAATAATTATTTGGTTTGTCACATGTACCCCAATCTTTAAATGAAAAACATATGTAAAACAGTTATTTCAGATCACAAACTTTTAAAATTTTCCACTATCTATTTCATACTATGACGGATCATACTCTGTATGTGTATTAAATTATTATATTTATTTTAAAAAAGATTTAAAATCATTCGTATACACCATTCGAAATATCCAAGCAAACCGTTCATGCTATGGATGACATTTGTCATCCACGCGACTAACGTGTCAGTATTTATCATAAAAGTCACGGAGGATTACGGTACGAAGAGTTGGAAATCGCTTGGCAAGAGATCGGTGCTGCATATGCAAGCACGCAGCTGCTTCGACACCAGCTACCGGTAATGCAGTTTAATTATATTCACTAACACCTAGTCTCCAGTAGTAGCCTCTGCTATACATAAAATTACCTTTCCGGTGTGTAATTATAATTCGTAACGTCGTAAAACATGTGATGCATACTCCTAAACGATACTACTGACTTTACTACAGTTAAATTTCAAATACCTCTGAGCGTTAAATAGTTATTAGCAATTTATCATCAAAAGGTGTTAATGTAGTAGGCAAAAGTCGGATATCTAAGTTACCTCATTGTTTATTTTTCCCCTGTTTACGTGAGTTAAAATTCTCGCGCTATTTGTCGTTTGTGTAACGAGTGTTCTATCAAGAAAGGAAAGATCTGCCTATTCGCAAAGTCAAAGACATAATGTCTATACTTCTTCAATATTATTAATTAAGGTAAGTATTTTTCTCCTTTCTTTATTCAGTTTTTGTACAATTCTTTTCTTTTAATAGGAAAAATCTTCACCTTCAAATATCGTTCTTCGTTTAACATTATTCTGAATCACAAGTACATGAGTATCTGATAATAAAGTTATATTCCAACTCTGAAATACTCTGTACTGGAGCTACTCTCTATGGAAATTTCTAATTTATTTTTCCTTGGAGCACTTTACGCAGCAAACGTTCAAGAAAAGATAAAATTTCCTCTTTCTTTCGATATATTTCTTTTCCTTAGACGCTCTTATGAGCTTTTCTTTATTACGCATCGTAAAACGTTGGGATTAACTCTAGGATTTGAGTAAATGACCTTGTCAATTTTAAAGCAAACAAAACTACGTAACAAATTTCAGATTCCGAAATTAAGTACGTAGTGCCTGTTAGCCCAATACTCCGCACTTAAGCCACACACACATACAATCAGTGCAATTCAATAACCGATTCCACACATAGCCAGAAATTACATTTTCTCGCGAGATGGTTGTGTACAGGCCCACTAGTACCATAACGTGGATCCAAATCGGAACTTACATCTATTCCAAATAACTCTCAAAGAAAAATTTCATTTCAAAAAAAGTTATTTGTTTTCATACAGGAATCAGCTCATAATCCTTTAAGGATTTAACCACCCCTCAGCCCTTTAATTACTCACGTACTGATCAAGTCCTCGAATTCCGTTCGACTCCAAATCGTAGTTCAACACTATCCCAAATAACCGTAGAAAATCGTACTGATCTCGTTATAAATTAGTCCAATCAGTCTTTTGAACGACAATATTCAGATGCAGGCAAGTTCGCACGCTTACTTATCCAACCCCATAATATCAACCTGACTGTGCCCACCTTCATAGTTTTTCTATACTCTGACCAAAACCAAACTGCCATTAGAACCACGTTAAAATTTTTGTCAACTACTATCGAGGAATCGCCCTGCTTAACGTCTGCTATAAAATCCTGTCCAATTGCCTCATACATAGAATTCAGCCAGTGGCAGAATCGGTGATTGAGGAGTGCCAGGGAGGTTTCCGGCCAGGACGGTCAACAGTAGATCACATCTTCAGTCTCCGGCAGCTCACTGAGAAACTGGGTGAATACGGTAAAGATTTGTATATTTTATTCGTTAATTTTAAGAAGGCCTATGATTGCATACATCGCAAGAGCCTGCTCAACTGTTTAAGGGAGTTTGGCATAGCAGAGAAACTCATCAATCTGATATAGATCTGTCTGAACGAAACACATGCAAAGGTGAAGATGGGAAATCGCGTAACTGAGGAATTTGAAATTGTGACAGGACTCAGGCAAGGAGATGGGTTGTCCCCTATCCTGTTCAACTTTTCCCTCGAGAAGATCATACGCGAGACCTTCCAAGAGAACGAAGGGATTGAAATTGAAGGAAAGAGACTGGCATACTTAGCCTATGCAGACGACATATGTTTACCCTCTAGGTCGGAAGAGGAGTTGGAGCAAATGACCAAAGCACTAAAGGAGGCTGCCGGCAAATTTGGGCTAAACATAAACGAAGTTAAGACAGAGTACCTCGTTATGACGCGTGGTCATTGTCAGACTGCTGATCATCTACAATCACTGCAGGTTGGGGACCATTCCTACAAGAGAGTGCAAGAATTCAAATACCTAGGGGCACTTTTCACCGAGAACTCGTCATGTGAAGCAGAGATCAATGCCAGAATACAAGTAGGAAACCGATCTTACCACAGCCTGGCATAACTGCTTCGGTCCAAATCTCTCTCAAGACGGTTCAAGGTTCGACTGTACGAAAGCCTGATCCAGTCTGTTGTTCTATATGGCTGTGAGACATGGAGTATCCGGAAACAGGACTTCCATAAGCTCCTTGTCTTTGAGAGAAAAGTGCTTCGGAAGATCTTCGGTCCGGTTCTGGATGCAGATACAAGGGAATGGAGGATCAGATACAACCAATAGCTTGAGGGAACTGTACCAGCAGCCCAACATAGCAGGAGCTGTCAAAGCCAAACGAATGCAGTGGGCCGGCCATGTGGCCCGGACGGAGGATCACAGATGGCCCCGGAAGCTCCTGGATTTCACACCTACAGCAAAGAGACCACCAAGGAGACCCAAGAAGCGTTGGAGGGATGGACTCCATGAAGATTTAAAACAAATGTCAATAGATGTGGACGAATGGCGGATAGCAGCAATGGACAGAATACAGTGGAGGAGGAAACTTGTAGATGCGTGCGGTCCACTGGGCCTGATCACGTAGTAGTAGCACTAAAATCATTAAACGAGCAGTGCTGCTATCACTTTTATCAATGTACATATTGTGGTCATTGGTCGTCGCATATCTTCTCAGTAGCCACCTGCGGAGCCATGTATTGCCTTGTCGCTTAGATGGCTTCATGACTGGAAACAAATGACACCCAGCAGCTCGCAGCATCTTTCCATTCTCCTTATATCTACATGTTTGCACAACAATTTATAAAATGTAGCAACAAGTATATAACAACAATCAGGTTTTAAGAAACGACTATCGAACGGTTGAAGAGTAAATAAGTTAAGGCGTTCTTTTATTGTGAGTATAACCACCACATATTTTGGCACATCACACAGTACTCACAGCACAGTGTCTTGAGGAGTACACAATGCGCTTCGCTGACGCTTTCCAGCGACGCTAGCTGATCTTTTGAATTGCTTAGGCCCCTTAGAGGCGGCAGGGCTCATGCAGTGTGTGTTGCCTTTATCCAGTCATTTGCGCTGCGTGAGTGGAGGTAGGCAGAGTCAAGTAAAGTTGCTGATTCGTTCCTAAAAACGTTTTTCAGCTTAGACACATTCTTAAGGTCTCCTTGCTGAAAACGGATTTCTTGTTGAAAACCACTCAACAGTTTACTAGGATACGAAAAGAAGCAGTACATCTTGTAAGTAGACCTCGCTTATTCGGTGAAATCTCTTTTTGGCAGTACCGGTGAATACTACAGGAAGCCTAGCTAGCGGGAAAGTGGCAACAAACATTTTGCCTCTAACAAAAGTTGTTCCCCAAGACGAGAACTATCATCCCTAGACATATGATGTAAAGACGTTGAAACACGTTATACATGTTGATATACCGGATGGCCAAAATAAAACTGGCACGAAAAATACACTCCTGGAAATGGAAAAAAGAGCACATTGACACCGGTGTGTCAGACCCACCATACTTGCTCCGGACACTGCGAGAGGGCTGTACAAGCAATGATCACACGCACGGCACAGCGGACACACCAGGAACCGCGGTGTTGGCCATCGAATGGCGCTAGATGCGCAGCATTTGTGCACCGCCGCCGTCAGTGTCAGCCAGTTTGCCGTGGCATACGGAGCTCCATCGCAGTCTTTAACACTGGTAGCATGCCGCGACAGCGTGGACGTGAACCGTATGTGCAGTTGACGGACTTTGAGCGAGGGCGTATAGTGGGCATGCGGGAGGCCGGGTGGACGTACCGCCGAATTGCTCAACACGTGGGGCGTGAGGTCTCCACAGTACATCGATGTTGTCGCCAGTGGTCGGCGGAAGGTGCACGTGCCCGTCGACCTGGGACCGGACCGCAGCGACGCACGGATGCACGCCAAGACCGTAGGATCCTACGCAGTGCCGTAGGGGACCGCACCGCCACTTCCCAGCAAATTAGGGACACTGTTGCTCCTGGGGTATCGGCGAGGACCATTCGCAACCGTCTCCATGAAGCTGGGCTACGGTCCCGCACACCGTTAGGCCGTCTTCCGCTCACGCCCCAACATCGTGCAGCCCGCCTCCAGTGGTGTTGCGACAGGCGTGAATGGAGGGACGAATGGAGACGTGTCGTCTTCAGCGATGAGAGTCGCTTCTGCCTTGGTGCCAATGATGGTCGTATGCGTGTTTGGCGCCGTGCAGGTGAGCGCCACAATCAGGACTGCATACGACCGAGGCACACAGGGCCAACACCCGGCATCATGGTGTGGGGAGCGATCTCCTACACTGGCCGTACACCACTGGTGATCGTCGAGGGGACACTGAATAGTGCACGGTACATCCAAACCCTCATCGAACCCATCGTTCTACCATTCCTAGACCGGCAAGGGAACTTGCTGTTCCAACAGGACAATGCACGTCCGCATGTATTCCGTGCCACCCAACGTGCTCTAGAAGGTGTAAGTCAACTACCCTGGCCAGCAAGATCTCCGGATCTGTCCCCCATTGAGCATGTTTGGGACTGGATGAAGCGTCGTCTCACGCGGTCTGCACGTCCAGCACGAACGCTGGTCCAACTGAGGCGCCAGGTGGAAATGGCATGGCAAGCCGTTCCACAGGACTACATCCAGCATCTCTACGATCGTCTCCATGGGAGAATAGCAGCCTGCATTGCTGCGAAAGGTGGATATACACTGTACTAGTGCCGACATTGTGCATGCTCTGTTGCCTGTGTCTATGTGCCTGTGGTTCTGTCAGTGTGATCATGTGATGTATCTGACCCCAGGAATGTGTCAATAAAGTTTCCCCTTCCTGGGACAATGAATTCACGGTGTTCTTATTTCAATTTCCGGGAGTGTATTTCGTTCACCTTAAGATATTCAAACCAACTTACATTATCCACTTTCCTTATAATAAGCATTGTCTTAACTAATATACCTAACTCATCAATCACTCAAGGAACGCCGTTTTTAAAGCACTCTGTTGGAAAGGTGATAGGGAAGAATTCGGTAATTATGTTTCTGTTTCATTAATGACAAACATTCACCTGAGCAACAATAATAACCTCAGTAAATCACAGTTTGGATTTCAGAAAAGTTGCTTCTACTGAGAATGTCACTTACATTTTCACTAACCAAATTTTACAAGCATTAAATAACAAAATTTTGCTAGTTCGTGCTTACTGCTACTTACCTGAGGCACTGAACTCTTGAATCACAATATTCTTCTAAATAAACTGAAGTTTTGTGGGACTGATGGCATAGCCAACCAATGGATAACCCCATCTGCAACAAAAATAGTGCAGAAAGTACTTAGTAGATCCGGCAATATAATCTGGGGCAATATTCTGACTGGGGGGAAATTACATAGGGGGTTCCTCGAGGCTCAATCATGGTTTTGCATTTGTTTTTCATGTATGTAAACCATCTTCCGTCTGTCCGCAGCTCGTGGTCGTGCGGTAGCGTTCTCGCTTCCCACGCCCGAGTTCCCGGGTTCGATTCCCGGCGGGGTCAGGGATTTTCTCTGCCTCGTGATGACTGGCTGTTGTGTGATGTCCTTAGGTTAGTTAGGTTTAAGTAGTTCTAAGTTCTAGGGGACTGATGACCATAGATGTTAAGTCCCATAGTGCTAGAGCCATTTGAACCATCATCCGTCTAATACACGATAACCAGAATTAATTCCTTTTGCGGTTGATACTATTACTGTAATCAATCCAAGCATACATGCAGCAACAGAAGAAACGGTAAATAATGTTCGATTTCCTATGATTGGTCTCAAACTCATTTTAAGAAAAGCCAGTTTTGCACATCCAGAGGTACTTCTTTTTTGAGTCACCCGTCTTCTGACTGGTTTGATGCGGCTTGGATCGCCACTGATTCCTCTCCTGTGCCAACCTCTTCTTCTCAGAGTAGCACTTGCAACCTACGTCCTCAGTTATTTGCTGGATGTATCCCAGTCTGTGTCTTCCTCTACAGCTTTTACCCTCGAAGTTCCCTCTAGTACCACGGAAGCTATTCCTTGACATCTTAAAAGGCGTCCTACCATCCTGTCCATCTTCTAGTCAGTGTTTTCCATGTATTCCATTCCTCGCCGATACTACGGAGAACCTCGTCATTCATTATCTTATCAATCCAGCTAAGTTTCAACTTTCTTCTGTAGCATCATACCTAAAACGCTTCGATTCTCTTCTGTTCCGATTTTCCCACAATCCATGTTTCACTAGCATACAATGCTATACTGCAAACGTACGTTCTCAGAAATTTCTTCCTGGGGTTAACGCCTGTGTTTGGTACTAGCAGACTTCTCTTACCCAGGAATGCACTTTTTGCCATTGTAGGTCTTCTTATGATGTCCTTTTTGTTCAGCTTAGGTAGCAGAATTCCTCAACTTCATTTACTTCATGGTCACCAACCCTGATGCCATTTTTCTCGCTGTTCTCATTTCTGCTACTTCTAATTACCTTCGTCTTTCTTCATTTTAATCTCAGAGCGTATTCTTTACTCATTAGAATTCTCATTCCAATCAGCAGATCCTGTAATTATTCTTCACGTTCACTGAGGATATCAATGTCCTCAGCGAATCGTATCAATGATATACTTTCACTCTGAATTTTAATTCCGCTTTTCAGCTTCCTTTTATTTCCATCGTTGCTTCTTCAATGTATAGATCGAACACTAAGGGCGAAAGACTAGATCGCTTTTTAATCTCAGTAATTCTCTCTTGGTCTTCCATTGTTATCGTTCCCTTTTGGCAATCTGTTGTATACTACCTTCCTGCCTTTAACTTCCTGAAACCCAAACCGATCGTCATCTAATTTTCCTTTCCATTCTTCTTCAGATTATTCTTTTCATGTGGTAAGCTGATTCTGCTATAATACTTGCACTTATCAGCTCTTGCAATCTTCGGAATTGTGTGGATGATGTTTCTCCGAAAGTCAAACGATGTATCGTCAGACTCACATATTCCACACATTAACGTAAATAATCGTTTTGTTGCCACTTCCCCCGACGATTTTAGAAATTCTGGTGGAATGTTATCCGTCCCTTCTGTCTTACCTGATCTTAAGTCTTCCAAAGCTTTTTAAAATTCTGATTCTAATACTGGATCCCCTGTCTCTTCTGCAGGGACTTCTGTCTCTTCTTTGATCACGTCATCAGACAACCCTTCCCCTCATAGAGAAACCTTGCACTCTTAATGTACCATGCTTGCAAATAATTTAACTTAAGGTTGTTTCGACTTTCTTACATTCTGAGTCAGTCCTCCAGACAGTCATTTCCTTTTCGATTTCTTCGCATTTTTCATGTTGCAGTTTCGCCTGAGTTTCCTTGCACTTCCTATTTATTTCATTCCTAAGTGACTTGTATTTCTTTCCTTGTTTTTGGAGTTCCTTCTATCATCGCTCATCGGAAGTATTTCTTCTGTTACCCATGGTTTCTACCCAGTTCCGTTCTTTATACTTACTTTTTCCTGTTCAAATTCTGTGGTTGCCTTTTTTAGAGATTGTAACCTCCCCCCTCACTTATCGACCTTAATGACATTTCCTGTTTAAGATTACCGATTTCGCTATTAATCACAAAAATATCTTCTTTGATTTTATCAACTTTTGTGTTAACAACTCCAACATTGTTGTTAACAACATTAATAGCTTTGTTCTGACTGTCTAGCTTTCGTTCAATTTTTTCAGACTGAGCTTCTTGCTTGGCCGATTGACTCTTGATTTCGTTAATCAAAACATTCAATAAATCAGTTAAATTCCCGGAAACTACCGGTTTTACTTCCGTAGCGGCTTCCTCTTTAATTGTCCCCCCGTATTCGTCATCAAGGGATTCGCATTTGATTTTCACTTCCGACTCCGAAACATTTTCTAAAGTGTGGAATTCCATTTCTGCTCTTTGTTGCGTTTCGGCGGTCGCATCTTTCATGCTAGCCGCCTGCCTCCGAACAATGGGTACCGCGGTGCGCGTTTCCCACTGTTCGACCGATTGTTCCGTATCCAAGTCTACCAAATTTTGGTAATTGTTGCCTTCACTCATTTTAATAATTTTCAATATAAATAACAAATCTCAAATATAATTAGCATTACTCCCACTACTTATTCTCGCTGACGTAACGACCATTTCGTAACCAGTACTTTGTTACGAGATTTGCACAATGCAAAATTCGTGTCCAGAACAACCTCAAATTTGAAGATTGTCCTGTCACCAGGTCGCCACGTGTAACCTCCCCCCTCACTTATCGACCTTAATGACAGTGAGAAATTAAACCGCGTGTACCTAATGGAAATTTGGGAAAAGCAATCGTCACCGAAGTTAATCTATCGGTAAAGAGGGAGGAAAGGGTTACATCTAAATGAAAGGAAAAATGCAAATGAAACTGGTGGAAATTAATTTTGAAACAGGGATAAAGTTAATAAAGAAAGTAAATGTGCGGCCGTTACGTTAACAATCAACTAGTGGTAATTAGATATTTGAGATTTGGGGGAAATTACGGTCGCCAGTCCTATGGACAATTACTATAATAACTGAAAAAGAAAGGCTATTACACATATAATTAGCACTAGAAGCGTGGCAACTGAAGGTTGACACGTGTAGTGTGAAAACTGAAAGTTTATCAGAAGTAATAAATTTCGCTACACTTAATTTAGCAAAAGAATTAATGAAACCGGAAAATCGAAAGTTAATTTAGTGACTGAAGTTAATAGTGAGCTTTCTTTCTGAAGCACATCGAAATACAGTTCGTCTTGGACTACCTCAACAATCATTTCTAAAGCTACTTGAATCTACGCAATTTAGAAAGAAGAGATTTAACTTTGAACTTGAATTAAACGATTCTGAACAATTAACAATAGTAAAATTTAGTACGTACCAAGCTGAGCTGCAGTCACAGGTAAGCTAAAATACGGTAACAAAACTCGCACTCTTAATTTGTGCTTGTGTAATCTAACTATTGTAGCCAGCTAATGCTTTGAAATTAAAGCAGTGAAATCTAATCATATTATTTTAATGCTGGCGTTTGAATTTCAACGACACTCGGGTTCATTTCGGAAAAGGAAGGGGCCCTGCTTGGCAATGCAATTGGGACAATGAGCAACAAAGGTTCATGCTAAGTTGCTGTAATTTTGCGAGGCAAATGGAACAATTTGAAAAGCTGAGGTCTGCCATACAGTTCTGAAACTTTACGTGCTTTTAGTCTTCCTTGTTGGTTGATTGAAGGTTTGAAGCCGTCGATCGAGGAGGTGGCGACAGTCACTCATTGTCGGCCGTCGCTGTTGCAGAAGCTGGATGTTGGCGCGCCTTCTTCTCGACACGGTCACCAGGCGAAACGGGCTCTTGATGTGCGCCAGCTAATGCTTCCCGTCCGCGACACCATGTCAGAAACTATCATCGCGAGTCGAGCGCAATTACTTGCTGCCAAACCCCGAAAGCGCGGCAACTCGCGGGAGCGTCACACAACACCTGCTCCACTCGCTACTCCCGCCAGACTCTCACTGTTCTGCCCGCGCTCCACGCGGCAGAGTTAACACTACCAAAGATCCTACACACTTTGATTCGTCACACGACCTATCGACGTAATCGTTCGATAGCAGTTTTCCCTAGGCAAGACCCAGCGTAAAAATACAAATAATATTTACGAAACAAACCAATTATACATCGACATGAGTGCATAAATATATATATACAAACAGTAAAACAATTACAATATATAAAGAGACAGAAATGTCATATCTTGAGGTAACAAAACAAGGAAAAAAAATAATAGTACAATAGATGGAAATAGGAGTATATGCATTTCCGGCGTTACAAGATGTCTATACCTCTAAAACTAAACTGCCTATTGACCTATTCGTCATTCCAGTATCTTTTTCTCTCCGTCACCTCCACCCTCGCATCCTCTCCCAGAGATCCGACTGGGGGTCTGTGGCAGAATCTTTTGCCAGTAGAGAGATCATCACGACATTTTTTTTTTCAGTTACAAACCACGTGTCCCGTGGATACACATTAGTGTTTTTGATGCGGTCGTTTCCATTTCTTCCTGTATCCGCATGTCATTGATCATTGCTGATATGTTGACTGTTCCGGCTTTTAGGGCAGTTTACCACCCCAAGCGAAACAGAGTGCCTTGAACCGCTGTGCGCTCCTCCGCCTTTGACAAGGCCGTGGGCTGAATGAGGATATCTTCTTATGCTAGAAGTCTTCGGCTGCCATCACTGATGCTTTTTTTTTTTCAAAATTTAAGCAGTTGCAGAGTTCTAACCAGGGGCTGATTACTAATCAAAGACGATACCCCTAGACTTCAGCTAAATTACGCGCCTTTGTCCTGTGCGCTGGCATCACTTCTGACAGTGATGTGATGAATGCCCCACAAGCGAGAGACTACTACAGACAAGCAAAACGCGACCACAATACGAGTTCAAAATGACTACCCAGCTTGCGATATACACCAAGGAAGAACAGAGTTCTGTCATACGCTTTCTGGGCAGTGAAGGTACAAGACCTAGTAGTAGTAGTAGTAGTAGCTTTATTCATCCGTAGATCTCTTTTTACAAGGATATTGGACATGTCAAACTATTTACAAGTTTAGACCAATTTAAAATAAGCTAATTCGTATACACATATATATTTACAGACTTCTAGTTAGACATAATCATTACATTTACTCCTGGTATACAACACTTACTTTTACAAATAATTTTTAAGATAATACATTTTCTGTACCGCAACTTCCCATTCGCTATCCTGAAAAACTATGTCAGCATTCCTCAATAATAAGTGAGATGTTGAGCTGAGAAAGAGGTGTTAGTATTGTGCTAAGCAAAGCTTGAGGGTAAGTATTTCTAGAAAGGAAAAAAAGGAAAAACACATAAAGTGAAAATGTTGTGTGGAATGTTGGACGTTTTATAATCATTATTATTATTATTATTACTATTATTATTTATTTGTACAACATTTTTTTGTCAAACCCCTACACTGTTTTATCTAAGTAATTCATCACTGTATAAAAAGTATTGTATAACAGGTACTTTTTAGCTGCCTTTTTAAATAAGTGTATTTTCGCAATTCCATCTATTTTGCTAATTTATTGTACAGTTTTATTCTTTGGTAGAAAATGTTGTTTTAAGTTTTATATTTATTTTTTCTTGGTAAATGTAAGTTGCGTCTCTTTCTTGTTGCATGGTCATGGACAGAGCTGTTTGTGCAGTAATTACCAATGTTATTTTTGATGTGTATAACTGACTGGAGCAGTTAAAATCCTCAGTGTTTTTAACAGAGCTTTACAATGAGCTCGACTAGTATTTTTGAATATTATTCTTATGGCTCTTTCCTGGAGTTTGAAAATTGTGTTCATATTTTGTGCATTTGTTCCCCAAAACAGAAACTCCTTAGCTAAGCACTGAGTGTACATATGAATAATATGTAACTAAAAGACACTGCATGTTACACACTGATGACACGATTCTAGGGGCATAACATGCTGATGACATTCTGTATGCAAGTACTATTGTGTGTTCACACCACTTCAACTGAGAATCAATATTCATTCCTAGAAATTTTGCATTTGTTACACAGTCTATGAGGTGCCATCTACATTTCATTTAACATTGACATTTTTCCTCTTCAAACTGAAAGTCATGGCATTAGTTTTCTTTATGTTGAATGTCACTTTATTGCTTATTGACCAATCATAAACTTCCCTGAGAGTTTCATTTGCTTTCTCAGCAAGAAGTTCTCTTGTTTCGTCAGTGACTATAGTATTGCTGTCATCAGCGAAGAGAATTTTTTCACTTTGAGTAACACTAGTGGGAAAGTCATTGATGTATATCAGGAATAGTACTGGTCCTAATATGCTACCTTGCAGAACCCTATATTAATGTATTTTGGTTCTGATAAGTGTTTTACTAAATGTTTAGATCTATTTGAAGTATGTCTTGTCTCTACTCTTTGTACCCTATCTGCTAGGTATGATCGAAACCAGTCATTAGCTACCCCTCTTATTCCTAATGCTTCTAATGTATTTAATAGAATCTTGTGATAGACTGTATCATACGCCTTAGAAAGATCCAAAAATATGCCTGTGACACACTCATCTTTATCAAGAGCATCAAGTAAAACTTTTGTGAATTCTACTATGGCTAACCCCGTATTTTTGCCACTTTGGAAACCAAATTGTGATTCGCTTAAAATATTATATTTATTCAGGTAAATCATTAACCTGTCGTTCATAATTGCTGCTATTATTTTTGAGAATGCTGACAGCAGGGAAATGGGCAGGTAATTTTTTATGTCTTCTGCATTACCTTTCTTAAGCAAAGGTACAACTCTTGCCTGTTTTAACTTCTCTGGAAATGTCCCTGATGTGAAGGATTCATTTATTATATTTGTTAAGGGGCCTTGTATAATCCCTATGCATTGTTTCAGTAGACACATTGGTACTTCATCTAAGCCTACTGGCTTTTTATTTTTTAGTTTTAGAACAGTTTTATTGACTTCACTCTCTGTGGCTGGAAGTAACATCGTTGTATGTAGTGCAACATTATTTACTTGTGTTATATTTGTTGTGGTGAATTTTTGCTGTAACTTCCCTGCAATACTTGAAAAATGCTCGTTTACATGGTTTGCTAAGTGTTGTGGATCATTTACTACCTATCCCCCTCCCTTAGCAGTATGTTATTCTGCGATTGTTTGCCCCTCCCCGTTTCCTTTTTTATAACATCCCAGACTGCTTTGCTTTTATTCTCTGCATTATATATTATTCTGTAATTAAATGACTTTTTGCAGCAATCAGCACCTTCCTATAGATCTTTTAGCATCTGTGATAGAAATTTAAGAACTCTGGATCACTGAGAACCTTTTTCATGGAGCTGGGGTATTTAAGTGTTTGGGAGGACTTATTAATACCTGCTGCTATCCATCTGTTTTTGTGAAATATTGATACAGACATACATACTTTTGGAAAGTTCAATTTAAACAATGTGGAGGATTTAGGGAATTTCGTATTCTCATTGATTCCTTATACACCTTATCCAAGCTTTGTTTTTATAGTTCTTTTGAAAAATATTTTATTTTGATTTCTGATAGGTGTCGTTTGTACGCTTGCAGTTTGGGGAATGATTCAATGCCTGTTGAAATGTATCAGTGAATGAAGTTCCAGTATGGTAATGGGTGTCTGTTACCGCAGCAAATGTATGACTAGAGTAGACAGCTCGGAAATGGACTGACGTCTGCGACAGACCCCTAGCGCCTGGGACAGGCTCACCGCTTTGTGCCACCAGAGTCCACCGCACCAGTTGAAGCCATTGTGATGATAAAACTCGACGTACGAAGTTGAATGAAATAGCCACACATTTAAATATTAGCCACTGCTCAACACATCTCATCTTTCATGAAGTGCTGAAGTATTTGCAGGTTGGGTGCCACGGCAGCTGGCTGCAGAACCGAAAGAGTGACTCGTTGACTTCGGTGACGAACTTTTGCGACACTTTGAAGCAAAAGGTGATGCCTTCTTCGCTTGAATCGTCACAGGAGGCAAAACCTGTGTACACTACAACCTGAGTACTTTATCACCAACCCGACACAAAGATAGGAGGCAAGAAATGGTGCCATTCCTCACCACCAAAATCCAAGAAGTTCCGGAGACAGCCATCTGCAGGGAATGCTTTGCTGCCTTTCTTTTGGGATGAACGAAACTTAGTTTTGGAACACTAAGCGACTAGGGAAAACACCTCCAACAGCGCGTCGTACTCTAATATGTTGAAATATCAGCTACGGCCTGCAATAAAATCAGACTAACGTGGACTTCTGACTGCATGTGTAATTTTGCAACAATTGTAATCTTCGATGACCTGCACTTTGATACTCTGTCACATCCACGATACCCAGCAGACCTCACACTGAGTCATTATCACACCTTTTCCACCACTCACAAACTGTTGGGAGGTAAGAAATTTCATTCCTCCTCTCCCCCCGTCTCCCTTTTGATGCAGAGGAATCTGCGTGCTTCCTGCCTGCAGGAGGAAGTGTGTTGAAATGTCGTGTGGCTAGGGCCTTGCCTGGTGCAAGTCTTTTGAGTTGACACTACTTCGGCGACTTGCGTGTCGATGAGGATGAGATGATGATGATTAGGACAACGTAACACCCAGTCCCTGAGCGAATAAAATCTCCGACCAAGCCTGGATTCTAATCTGGGTCCCTTGGCACGACATTCCGTCGCGCTGACGCACTCAGTTACCGGGGCTGACGGAAGTGGGATGAGGAGGAGATTAGTGTTTAACGTCCCATCGACAACGAGGTCATGAGAGACGGAGCGCAAGAGGGAAGGATGGGGAAGGAAATCGGCCGTGCCCTTTCAAAGGAACCATCCCGGCATTTGCCTGAAGCGATTTAGGGAAATCACGGAAAACCTAAATCAGGATGGCCGGAGACGGGATTGAACCGTCGTCCTCCCGAATGCGAGTCCAGTGTGCTAACCACTGCGCCACCTCGCTCGGTGTTGACGGAAGTGTGTTAAACGACAGGGAGAACCTGTCAGAAAATGATACATTTGTGACTCACTGTTTTTCGATAAAGATTTTTCGTTTGAGTTCCCCTCGTTAAGTGATTCTTTCCACATCATTCCGGTTTATCGTACAAATGATCCATGGAACATGAAAATAACCAACACCCGAAGCAGATGATGTAAATTTGGTTACCTATCTTAAGACGCATGAAATGTTTTCCGGGCCGGTTTTACGTTTCTCACCTCGTGCTTCCGGCAAATCTAAATTCACCCTTTGAAATACACACTAGTTAATAACGCGTAGGGAAAAAACGTTCCATCAGAAATATGCAGATGGTAGCAAGCAGAACAGCGAGTGAGAGTACGTACAGACAGCCGACGCAGCTTTTGCTCTCGCTGCCGTGGCAGCTCCGACAATGCGAGCCGCGTGCTCCCGCGCCGGAGATGTGGGTTGCTTCCCAGTCCACAGTGTAAACATAGAGGCCGTAATTAAATTCGGCGGCAGCCCGTCCCACGCAGACCAGTCACCGGCGGCAAATCGGCGTGAAATGACGGAAAAACCCTCGCCTAACTTCGTTCCGAACGCAATTTGTCGGATCACGACGCCGCACACCGAATAACGGACGCATTAATTACACTTACGCATCACGCACGATCCGCAGCCAAAGGCTATTACATTTTGTAACAGCAACGACCGGTCGCTGGCTGCAGCTGATGCAGTTATGCACACGCTATCCGCGGGCGTAACGTCATTTCCCGAACGGGTTATGAGCAAGAAATGCGAATACTGATGTTGCAGGGCAGTTAAAAGTCGGTAACGACTAGCTCTCAGAATATTTCAACCATGGATACCAGGAGTAAAAGCGCTCCTTTCGGTGGCAGGAAAATCATGTCTCCCTCATAGACAAAGCTGCTAACAACCAGCGTCTCGTGTGAAACGTAAGGCAGGCTGATTTTATTTTTTTTTTTTTTAGAATATGCTAGCGTTTCCTGCTAGCATATCAGTATCTCACACTACAGGTGAAGCAACAGGTCCCCATAATTACGTAGTCACCATCTACTGTGAAAAGGCAATTGTGCTTGGAAGGTTCATAGAAGAAATAGCACACATTGTGCTGTAATTTATCCAGAAGGTATCCAGTTCTTTATAGTGTCAGCTTCCAAAGCCATATCATAATTTCCGTACGAATGTTTTGGTTAAATCTTATCACAAACGTCCGTTACACATTATTTGGGGTACTCATTGCTGTGGATCGTCGTTCATTCGACTGTACGACAGAAGACTCAAAAAGTAACTGCAGTTATTCGATTATGCGTCGTTTTCTATTTTCTCCATTATTGTCAGTGTTGACGCTGTGAGTATACAACTTTCGTAAAAAAGAAAACAAACCGTTTTCATTCACAAAGCGTGATTTTTATTTTCATTCACGATGCATTTGGAGTCCTGGGGTATCATCTTCACGTTCCTGATCAACCTGCACAATTTTTTAAAAACTGCTACTCGATTGCATAGGTTCCTTAAAATGTGGCACACTGTGGCCAAAATGTTTCCGGAACTAACAAAAACCAGAATTATCACTGTTTCCAGCAGTGTTTCCATAGTTCTTAGGCACGGTGTGCGCAGACGTATTTACATGCATGTAGGAGTAGATACTTACCCGTCTAGCAGCGCGTTTGTGAACAAAATTCAAACTAGTAAAAGAATATCCCAATGTGAGGATATTACAATTTTATACGTATACAGATACTGCTATTTATAAACAGATATCATTGCCAAAACAAATTATTTTCGCAGATATCAGATATGACCGTATGCTTTATAATGGTGCGTGAGTCAAATTGGTTCAAGTGGCTCTGAGCACTATGGGACTTGACTTCTGTGGTCATCAGTCCCCTAGAACTTAGAACTACTTAAGCCTAACTAACCTAAGGACTTCACACACATCCATGCCCGAGGCAGCATTCGAACCTGCGACCGTAGCAGTCGCGCGGTTCCGGACTGAGCGCCATAACCGCGAGACCACCGCGGCCGGCAGGTTCAAGAGTCGTCCACCCTCTTACTACCCTAATTTTTTGTTCTTCCACTGTGCCTTACTAAATCGTTTTATTACTTGAAGGTTGAACAAATCCATGTGGGACTACTCTAACATGCTGTAAAGAAACAAACTAGCGTTGCTTTAAAATTGTTTCTTAGCTGTTCTGCTTTCTTTGCTTATGGATATCAAACAGCCTTCCACTAGATAAACTGTTTCTTGGCTAGATATTCACATCCATTCAGCTTGTGCGCCTTATTTCTGTAATGGAAACCAGCACCTGATGCTAGAATGTTGTTCAAATATATTGTCAACTATACAATCGGCGAACGCATGAAACTAGAGTTTGTAAAATCAAGAACGCTAATCTAAACGACACTTTAGTATGCCCGCCTACAGCAGGTGTCGCTACTGATACAGAAATGCTGCATCTCGCTTCTATGAAGCAGCCGTCTCTTACCACTAGAGGTGGGACAAACAAATGGTTCAAATGGCTCTGAGCACTATGGGACTCAACTGCTGAGGTCATTAGTCCCCTAGAACTTAGAACTAGTTAAACCTAACTAACCTAAGGACATCACAAACAACCATGCCCGAGGCAGGATTCGAACCTGCGACCGTAGCGGTCTCGCGGTTCCAGACTGCAGCGCCTTTAACCGCACGGCTACTTCGGCCGGCTAGAGGCGGGACAGGTGTGACGCACGAATATACTCTGGCCAGTTACCATTTGTTCTCTGCTGTAAAAAAAATGTATCTCTTCATAACACTACACATACAACAACCTTTCTTTTGTTCTGGGGTGTCCAGTTTGTACTACTGTGGTATTTCAGTTCGCAGTGTATGACGACTCTTGCTCTGTTTAAAGTTTACGTTTTCCTGTCAGAAGTGGACAGAGAAAACAATTTCGTATACGCGACAGTTAGTTAAAAAGCAGTGCTTACCACCTGCTTCTGCAGGAAAGGGGTTCTCGTTTCATTTGGGTTTCTTCTCGTACATTTTGAGCAACACGTTCCTCATACGAGACCTTATGTCATTAACTGCAAAGAAATCAGTAATACACTAAAGAATTCTCTAATTCGTGCCGTCGGCATATCCGTGGCATTGTGAGATCTTTGGCTGCAGCCGTGGCGCAGCCTGTAGGCCATATTGTAAGGTGAGCCTAGAGCGGGTCAGTGGATCGCGAGCTGAGAACGAAATAGTTCGGCACGCATGGATCGATAGTTGGCGAGCCGGTAACAGGAAAAGTGTCTCGTACACGGCTCAGTGTAAGATCTGGTGACGTGGCTGCAGAACTGCGCTCGACTGCAGTTGGTGTTACTATTGACGGATGTAGAGACGACTACCCGACGGTACTGGATTCAGTCACTCCTAAACTTCCTGGAGGGAAGTTCCATTCAAATACAGCAGTACCAGTAATTGTGAAAGTAACATGTTTCTTCTAAATTTCATGCGTTGGCCAGGATAAGTTACACACTGAGGTGACGAAATTCATGGGATTAGTGAACTGCACAAATACAGTGTAAGTAGGATGTTTAGGTTTTTATGTTGGTAACGCCACGAAGCGCTATGTATGAGAATCACTGGCTGTGCTGTGTACAGTCTGTGGCTGGTTGGCATTGTTGAAATATTCGCTATTGTAGTGATGGTCAGTTGGATGTGAACAGCACGTAGCGTTGCGTAGTTCGAGGTGAGCCGCCGGCAGTGGTGGATGTGTGGAGAGAGATGGCGGAGTTTTGAGAGCAGATGATCTGGACATGTATCCATCAGAAAGAATAAATTTGTAAGACGGGATGTCATGAACTAATATATATATATTGACTTTTAATCACTATTAAGGTAAATACATTGTTTGTTCTCTATCAAAATCTTTCATTTGCTAACTATGCCTATAAGTAGTTAGTGCCTTCAGTAGTTAGAATACTTTATCTAGCTGGCAGTATTGGCGCTTGCTGTATTGCAGTAACGAAGATTTTTGTGAGGTAAGTGATTCACGAAAGGCATAGGTTTTGTAGGGATTATTGAAAGTCAGATTGCGTTGCGCTAAAAATATTGTGTCAGTTTAGTGATGATGAGAACAAGTAAAGAGAGAAATGTCTGAGTTCGTTCAGTTTTGCTCAGCTGTTTGAAAATCAAATAATGTAAGAGGTTTACCAGCACTGTCATTTATAATTTTCCAAAGGAGACGTTTCAACAGACGACGGTAGTATCGCATGCACAGGGTATAAGAGGATAGTGCATTGGCGGAGCTGTCATTTGTGATCGCGTGATTCATGTGAAAAGGTTTCCGACGCTGTTATGGTCGCACGACAGTAATGAACAGACTCTGAACGCGGAATTGTTGTTGGAACTAGATGCATGGGACATTAAGTTTCAGAAATTTTTAGGGAATCCAATATACAGAAATCCACAGTGTCAAGAGTGTGACGAGAAAACCAAATTCCAGGCATTCTCTCTCACCATGTACAACGGAGTGGCCTACAGTTTCAGTCAACAAAAGAGAGCAGCGGTGTCTGCTTACAGTTGTCAGTGCTAACAGACAAGCAACGCTGTGTGAAATAACCATAGAAATCAATATGGGACGTACGAAGAAGGTATCCATTAGGGCAGTGCGGTGAAATTTCGCATGAATGGGCTATGACAGCAGACGACTGACGAAATTGCCTTTGCTAACAGCACGACATCGCCTGCAGCACATCTCCTGGCCTCGTGATCATATCGGTTGGACGCTAGATGACTGGGAAAAAACTGTGCTCTTGTCAGATCAGACTCGATTTCATTTGGTAAGAGCCGATAGTAGGGTTCAAAACCCCGTGAAGCCATGGGGCCAAGTTGTCAGCAAGACACTGAGCAAGCTGGTAGTGGCTCCAAAATCGTGTAGACTTTGTTTACGCGGAATGGACTGGGTCCTCTGGTCCAACTGCTAGGTGGAGACCATTTACAGCCTTTCATGGACTTAATGTTTCCAAACAACTTTGGATTTTTTATAGATGACAGTGCGCCACGTCACCGAGCCACAATTGTTGGCGATTGGTTTGAATAACATTCTGTTCAAATGGAGCGAATGATCTGGCCACCCAGATTGTCCAACAAGAATCCCATCGAAATTTAGTGGGACATAATTGAGAGGTCAGTTTGTGCACAAAATCCTGCGATCTTTCGCAACTGTGGGTGGCTATATAGGCAACATAGCTCAATATTTCTTCAGGGGACTTCCAACGAGTTATTGAGTCCATGCCATATAGAGTTACTGCGCTGTGCCGGTCAAAAGGAGTCCTGCACTATATTAGGAGATGTTCCATGACTTTTGTCGCCTCAGTGTACTTCAGTAGTGCCTGCCCTCTCAGTAACTGCAGCAATTGTGTTTGACGCGTGTGACTAATCTAACCGTTGTTTTGTACAATTCCGATACTGTGCTCAGAAGCTTCGCCTGTATTTTATTCTTGAGCAGTTTGTGTGATTAACAGTCATTGGCACGTATATTTTGCACATGTTGTTTTAAGTGCAAGTGAAATTACGTGCAACTGGCCAAGAATAGTGTATCATTTAATTACGTAAATGAACTAAGCCTCAGTAAGTTTACGAGCAATTACTATTAGGATGCTTGTGTAATACGGTTGGCTGAACCTTGTAAATTCTGTGGAACTGCTACCAGCATCACTGAAGTTAAAATGCAGTTTAGTTCGTCACTAATGTCATGGGGGGAATAAAATAAGGAATGTGGTTCTTCGAACTGTCCAAATGCCCATTGTGAGTTCAGTAATAGATACTGTAGGCTATGGTAACTCAAGAGAAGCTAAACGAACGTTACTTTCTGTAATCTAAGAACGCTCGTCTTTTCTTTCTGGTTACTGTTAAGCATTGTGAACCTATCAGGATAAATATAATAAACCCAGCACAGGCTGGTATGTAGAATTACAACGGTTATTGGTGAGTACTAACTCAGATTTCCTTTCAGATAACCTGAGCTCTTGTACTGTGGACACCATAATGTGGCCGTGCCAAGCAACCTAGGTTGCATACCAGTCAATAATAATTCGTGCCACTGTAACGATTGATCAGATGTACGCTTCACCGATTTAATAAAACCCTGTTTACTGACATTTATTTTTGGACCAATTGCATATTGTAACTGACAAATTTAATTTATGCATCAAAGTATTTTAGCACTATCAGTTCTATGATTATTTGTACTTATGTATTTAATATTCATGTATTTTGCTTTAAATCACTGAGATGGAGTTCCGTTTAATTTAAATTCGAGCTACTCTGTCATATTAAAGTTCATCCTTAACTGCTTGCGTATTTCTGAATTATACTAGACCATTAAGCTGATATGTGACCATCTACATATTCAGCACAAACTAGTGGCCGTTGGAGTAAATCCTTTATCAAGTTTCAGTTTTTCCTGTAGTTTTATCTTAGCGAAGTAAATATCATGGTTTCAGTTTCTTTTCAACTATATCTTAACGAGTTCTATAGCTGATTGGTCAGCTTTGACCTGAAAGATGAACGCATTCTCTACACTTTAAAAGAAATATTTATTGTTTTAGTGTATGTGTTGTCATTAATAAACGAATCGCATTTTCATTCTGCACATTATTCACCCAGACCTCGCTCCAGACCTCCATGCAGTACAAATTGTAAAGTAACATATCAAGACAAAACACTGAAAGGAGCCCATTTTACCTTGCGTCTTCTCATCATCATTCTTGTATGACATGCAGCATGACGAGTTTCCTTCTCCACAAGTTTGTGGCAATCTGTTCATAGGTGTTCTGATATATTATACTCTTGAAGGGCAGAGTCGTGCGGTGGTTAGGTTATCTGTGGAAGTCAATGTCACCCTAAGCGTTAAACGTGCTGCATTCACATTTGTATTCTGTGGCTGATTGAATTCACATTGCCTGACATACGGAATGCTACAGAGTTGTAAGTACCTACCAAAATGACGATACACTTTCTTTCCTTTCTTGTTTCCAGTCAGTTACAGAGCTAAATAATGATTTTTCAACTGCATTTTCCCCAAAATTTGTTCACTCGAACAATGAAGCGTTAGCTGTATGAGTCATCATGTTCACGAAGGGTAACAACGGGAGAAATCCATAAGCACCAACACTTCAATGACTTGCCCATTCAAGTCACCTAATTCATATCGAAGCAGAATAGGCGTTTCTAGCCACTTTTGGGAAGTTTTCTATATGTAGGCCATTTGCAAAGTAAGGAACTACGAAGTGGAAACCACAGCGAAAGTCTGATGAAGCTTTGCACAGGTATATTGGACAGTGTCTCTACTGTGCCCATAAATAGCGTCACGCCGCGCTTCTCAGTTCTGGGTGCACAGTGAGCCCGCAAAGATGCCTAGAAAATTGTGTTGTAATATTGCTACACGAATTTGCCATGCTGAAATCGGGTGCTAATAGTAGAATAAAAGCGGGTTAAAAGCTGTGAGCTGTCTGGGGAGAAGTTAACCGTGCATTACTGCGCAACTGTTTCACCAGGTAACTAGTCTAGGTTTACCACATTACCAATCAGACTAACATTGATTATAATCTTTTACAGTCATACAACAACCGGTAATATATCTATATATAAAAAGGAGAATTTAAATAAAAAGAAAGAAATCAGTTTATATTTGGAAATTTATTTTAAGATTGTTCATTGAAATTTCAGCATATTATACGTGAGTTATAACTGAGCTGGTGCCTTGTTTAAGGATTGTAAAAATGTGAGATTTTAATCTTACGGAACACATCAAATATGGAGCCAAGATTGGGAGACTGCATACAACCCCACATTCACAAAACAACACCCAAAGAACGTTGAAACATAAGCAAGAAGAAATTAACCACAACCAACAGATTCAGTTTTCACCCAAAGAAATTACGTTCGTAACACAATCCTGTCCGTCATGTAATTACCACACACTGGTATACTAAATTCATATTAACTCTTTGTGAAATCTTCCCAAAAAGAATAGCTGAAGGCTACTTTGATGATTACACCACATGCTCCACGTGGTCAACTTGGTTTACAGAAAGCGTATAACTCCACAGTAATTTTGATAATTAAAATAAATTCGATCGAAAAGCAACTGACAAAAGAAAAACCTTGAACTGGTTACTAACGTCTTACTATTAACCTGATGGGTCAAACAGTTATATAAGCACGTGGTACTGGTCTCGCAAAGTACACTCCACGTGGGTTGAACATAAAGAAAAGCATAAAGAAAAGTTGCTATATTGTAAAATATTGTCAAGACGAGACGTTATAATCACACAAGCATTCACATTTAAGATTGATGAACTTAGTTAGAATTACTGATCAACACGTGGTTCCACTTTACTCACAAAGTAATGACAAAGCAACTACCGCAAAATAATCTGAACTTCACACAAGAATTACACTCCGCTGCAATTTAAGATAGCATTAGATATTTTAGAGCTAAATCTGAAATCAAGGTATTAAGTTTTCAGTTAGGCTGAACTTAAGAAATTCATTGTCCTACGGACTTAGCAGACACGCGCTTAACCGGAGATCTTACCACTTCAGACGCTCGCCACGGTCCCACAGCAACCGCCTACTGCCGAGCGTGCTTCCTGAGGGTGGCTCACAAAGACAAACGGAAGTGGCCAGAGGGGCAGCTTCCTATACCAACATGACAACGGACGGACAGAACCATACTAAGGATAGAAACCTCTTTGCTTTTAGGAAGCATAGCTACCTGTTCCGACGTTGGTCCTACTGTTCTCTAGCAGACAGGCTTGTCTGCTACCCTCAAGCATACAACTACAAATACATTTGCTCATTCATCCTCTCACACAGAAGGGAAGGGGGATGACAGTATCTTATCATATACAGTATATATAAGAAAGCGGATGTAGGTTCCGTATGAGACTGTGTGACATGAATTACATATAAACTGTGTTTTAAAGTGTAGTAGTGTGACAGATCGTTCTTGTTTATGTGTAAAAGTAACACGTTCCACTACTTAGTCTCCTCCCAGATAGTCAGAAACGCCACAGTAAATTTAGGAGAGGAATTTACTCCATAAATGACAACAGATTTAAGAAATTAAACATGAAAGGAATCCAACAGAGACCTTTCAGTGTCTGCCGGCAAGTATGGGTGCCTGCCGAAAGATTCCGCCTGATTTCATGCAACCCCACACAACGTAACTGTCATGCAGTTCCTTCTTCATGACAGTTCTCGGCCGCACACTGCAGAGCCAATGAGGATACTCCTGCAGGGTTTTCTGCGGAAAATTTTTAATCAGCCACCATACAGTCCGGACTTGGCTCCCTCTGATTTTCATTTCTGCTCAAATAAACGGCTGGCTGTGAAGGAAACATTTTTGCACAAACAAAGAGCTACAGTCCAGCGCAGAAAACTGTCGGAAAGCACGGGAGGCTGCCTTTTGAGAAGAGGGTATTGAAAAGTTGACACGACTGTACGACAGTTGTCTAAGTCGGACCGGCGATTATGCAGAGAAGTAGCTGAAAGCTGTAGCTAACTGTTGCAGATAAAACAATCTTGATTTTCGCTATGGTTTCCATTTCACGACCGATCGTTCCTTATTTTCTCAATAGCCATAGTACTTGATTCTTCTTGTCAAAAGAGCACATGGTCTGCACTCCTGATTTTCGGCTGAGCTTAGGCCTTCTGCTATTTTACAAGGTCTGTATGTCTTATTGGCGAATTTCTAATACTTCGGTGAATATCTCTGCAACGTGTAACTTTTGTGACCCAGATTGTTGTACTGTGACCACATGCACCAGCTTCAACATTGTTGTTATATTAACATCAGTTTACAATTATTTACTGAATGAAGTTGTACAGTACTTGACTGGAGTGTCAGGACTGTGCACGACTATCTATCAGTTCTCACTTGCACTGATCTGTCTTTAAACAATGTTTTAGTCTTACACCCATTACTGAATAACGTCCAGTCTGGCTCTTCCCAGACGCGACTTTCGATGAGTTCTGAGACACCCACTGAGGTACAGCCCTGTGTTGAGATACTAACCTGTGATATTGGCTAACCGACTACTGAGTGAAGCCGTATGTCTGTTTGTAGCAAAGTTTATATATCCACTTGTGAAATATTTTTGTGACATTGGGCGGATGCGTAAAACAGTCCTTGCCTTGTGTACCCTCTTTGATGCTTAACCTTAATTGACTTGCACCTGAAGAGCAGGCCGCTCGCCGCTCTTCTAAGTAGGCTGTGTCCCATATCTTCTGGAGGACACAGCAAATACAGTACCCGTTCTTCTAGAGTACTTACTGTTCTGATTCGCATCCACTGAGTATGCTTCACACAGTCTCCGACCATCTTCTATTTACGTATTTACGCCCTCATTGAACTTTCTAAATTGTTCGCGATGGTCACGAACAGAAAACCATCATCTCATGACAGCATCCCATGAAATACATGAAGTAACAGTAAGTATAATAAATGTGCTACTTGTAGTAACCACAACCAACAGCGGGAACGCCTTGGGCTGCGGATCGGAGCCGCCAGGCGGGGAAGCCGCGGCGGTGGAGCACGCACCACCGGGTAAACACAGGACGAGTCGGACGACAGACCACGACCGACTATGTGCGACACAACAAGGAAGAGATAAACAACGGAGGCTTGTGGAAACCACAACACCAAACGTAAATCCACTTGGAAACAGAGCCACGCAAATGCCAACAACGAGCAACGACCAGAACGCAGTACCGCCGAGATAGAAACGACATCCAGAGCGAGTGCCAGACTGGCTGGACTAGGACAGAGCGGGTCCCAATATACGAAACCGGAGGGAGCGGCTATTGGCCGCTGTCTGCACGTGGCTTAGCGGTAGCGCCCTCGCTGCGTGGAATAGCCGCCGCGGAGGCGGAGCCCTCTATGGGCTGACCACGTCCATTTGTTCTGCCGCGTGTTCGACTTCCATGGCGGAAGGTACTAGACTACTTTTAACATCTGAGAAAGGAGCAACAGCCTATAACACTTACTGCCCAACAGATGATACTGTAAGGGGAAAAGCCGAATATAACACTTTACTGAGCTGATTGTTATAGCGGCATAATGCGTTTTACCAAATATGGTATTACGATGCAGCAAATGTTACCCTCTGGGAGGATATGAGTAAATTGACCGTGAATTGCGTAATGTGTCTGGATTATCGAAACTGAATTTAAAATAACGGTAGAAACCAGAAATCTAAAGACTGAAATTTGGAAAATATCTTAAGTAACCAAGTTTACTTAAATAAAATAAAATAGTCGCCAGCCTAATTAGGCATAGTAATATAAAGATTACTTTTAAAGAATCTGTATTGAATTTTGATAAAGGAAAGCTACCATTATTTCTTTCCCAGAGAAGTGCAATCAAACTCTACTATAATCAGATAAGTGATACAGTGAATACCAGCAGTTATAAATGTGTGTGCAAGCTCTCAGGGTAACAATTGACACTTTATCTCTTCTCAGCAGTAATACTTTGTCATATGTAAGTTATCTCACCATCAAATGTTGTGAAAGACACTACTAAACCGAAACTGGGCATGGACATAGTCCTGTTTCAATAGTACAAAGATAACTACAAGTCGCTCGCAATAGGATTTTTACACTGTCTATGAAGCAATCTTGTTTCTATTTTTATGAATAAAATCAATTACAGTAACTTTATTTTTCATAGGCAAAGACTTAGGTTGGGACCCTCAAACTGTCTTTGCAATGTTTACTACACAGAGCTCGCAAACCTCTAGAATTACTTCAAAATGCAATTAGTAAATTCATTGTTCAAGATTGTTTCTTCATATTAAACAACACTAAACTGGGGATTCTCAAACTGACCTTTACACTAAAGCAAACTAAACACACTTTTCTGAGACGATTTGTAAGATGCAAATTTAGGTATTACTCTTTCACAAATTTCACTCACCTTGCAGGACTTCTAAAACAGTTAATGCCTGTGATATTTTATACAGGTTCTTAAGTATGACTTTAAATGCAATCTACTCTAACTAACCTCAAGACAACGTGCTGTCTTATTGACATTGATACAACCAGTAATTTTCATTAACAGAATTTAATGCAGTTTATCTTTAAAGCACAAACACAATGAATTAAAGCAAATGAATCACTATGGAGGTTTTCATAAACGCAACGCTAACTTCCAGCCCTAACTTCAATTGAAACCACAGTATCCCTAGATATCGTTTTACATTCACAATTGTGCAAATAATCGACCATTTACTGTCATAACACACAGGATACTCGGATGTCAACATTTATGTGGAGTGGATCCCAAGCGGTATCGTGAGAGGAAACAAATCAAGGAACGGACACAAGTTTCACATAATTTTCCTGATTATTACGAATTAAACAACACTTAAATGTACTGGTTCATACTTTGACATAAATCTGACCTCTTAGATTTGCTGAAGTGATGGTGCAATATTGGTGGCGAGTACATGGTGGCTACCTGGTCTTTCCTCTGTATGTAATTAGCTCTATTATCTTCTTCTTGACGATGACATTTCCAACATCAGAGCCTTTCTCATTAATAGAGCCCCATTTTATAACCGTACACACATCCAAAGCATTTCCATATTAATCCAGGTACTGGATGCTACCCTCGGCACTTGTGCAGTTCACTCACTTGCTGCTCAGACCAGACTGTCCAGTAGCCAGCTGCCGACTGACTGTGCTCTCTCACTTGGCGCCCAGACTGAGCACCGCATCCACCTTTTCCTAGCGTGCCAACTCACTTCCGTTGCAGATGGGAAGTACTGTTGCTTTTCATTTTATACAATGCAAGTCCCTAGGTATGAATCGGCTTATACATAGTTGTAAGCATCTTTTAAAAAATCTTATATTGAAATACATTAACATGTCGACACAAAAGCCACATCATTATATAACATTTTCCTCCAATTAATATAAAGAATTTAAATAGTAAAGAGAAAACATTTTACAAAACTTTCCACTTCATTACAATAGGTCAAAGACATTACATAGCGAAAAATATATACTTGACATTGAACATAATTAATCAGTACAAAATATTTGTAGTACTAATTATGGTGTTGCAAGCCCAACCATTTCTTTAAATAAAACAGCATAAATTAAACACGAAACCTGTTACTGAAAAACTGATCATCTTATTTGAAGCGTCAATCATTCACAATGTTCGGTTTTCAGTCGAACTTACGTACTGTCTTACACACAATGAGACACTGAGATCGAATCTCTACTTTTTCAGGTAGCATAGCTGTCTCCAATGCAAAACATACATGTTTGCTTTCATATCTCATTTAACAGGTTTTTTTTTCTTTTTTATATTAAGACTATGCTTTGATTTAGTAAGACTCTCTGGAAAATTCAAGAGTACGAGAGCTGTTCTCAAAGTCACGTCCGATCGGTAGCGAAGTGCAAACCACAGTAAAAATCAAAAATATTTTATTCACAACAGTAAGCCACAACTTCCAGGTACCTCTATAAACAGTCGCCGCTCCGACTTAGACATTTGTTGTGGCGTTGTACAAACCTTCCAGTACCCTCGTCACAGAAAGCAGCCGCTGTGATTACCGCCAGTTCTCTACGCTGGTCCGCCTTTCGTTGCTGGGGTAAAAATGTTGTATTCGTAGCCAGCGGTTTATGTGAGCAGAGATGAACAACAGAGGGAGCCAATTAAGGCCTGTATTGTGGGTGATCAAACACTTCCCATCGAAAATGCTGCAGGAGGGTCTTCATTGCCCCTGCAGAATGCGGCTGTGAATTGTATTGAAGAAAGAAATGCGTGACACTTATGTTATGTGGGCTGCATAGCTTCAGGCGAAATCTCTCACCACATCCACATACTTGGTGGGAGACACTGTTGTTTTGCACACTTCGACATGATCACTTAGAGCTCCGAATTGAAAAGAGCGACGTGAAGCGATTGATAGGCACACTAAAGAAAACGACCAACACATATGTGCAAAGTTACATCAGATTTTCACAGTGGGTTCCATTTCGCGCCTAATCAGACCCTACTTTCCGAATACGCCTCGTATTATTGTTGTTAATATCTGGCCTCAACATTAATCTGATATTATGAATTAAGAATCAAGTCTCTCAACGCTATGGTCGCACTCATTGCTTCCCAGTTTTGGCGCACAAGATCATTACAAAATAACAGCTATCTGTAGCTTGAAAATTATTTAAACCAACAAACTCGGTAAGGTTGCACTGGGCATACAGATATTTTTCTACAATGTCGTAATTTACTGTGATCATTATTTTATCCGGTATAGGATATATTCTCTCTTCATTCGTATTAACGTATTTGCTGTTGGAACGGTTCCCTAATGCATCAGTAAGAGCACACTTCACTCTTCGGTTGTGTTAACTGTTTTACCTTCAGTTGTACATCCTGATGCAGTACAGTACTTGTCTACCAATGAAGTGAAACAACTGGAGTGAGATCACTGATATTATCTGTACTTATAACATAGTAATGGGGGTCTTCATCATCCACAACTGACATGTTTGGAGTGAATTCAATCTACCTGCCACTCGCGTTTATCAAGTGCGTTTCTGCGTGAATCTGTGGGTAGATGTTGTTGGTGAGTGCTTAATTGGGCCACAGCTCCCACCTAGGCTATTAAATTGCAGGCATTATTACAAATACCTCGCCAGAGAATAGCCAGGATTGATGGATGACTTGCCACTAGCTGCAAGACAGCGGATGTGGTTCTAGTATGATAAGGCGCTGGGAAGTATCAGTCGTCCTGTGTATTGACTGTTGAAGCGACAGTTCTCAAAAAAGTGGACCGCAAGAAGTGATCCTTTACCATGGCCTATTCCACTCCCTAGCTTGACCCCTCCGAACTTTTTAGTCTGGGGAGAGAGGCGCAATCTTGTTTAGAAAGCCCCTGTTGATTCAAAAGAGGATCTGATTGCCCGAATAGTAGCAGCAGAAATTAAGGACACTCTTGCAGTTTCTGACTGTGTTAGGCAGAACACGATCCGATGCTGTACCCTTTGTTTACAAGTCAATGGAAGCATTTTTTAAGCAACTGTGTTGTGTTGTTACGTCTCTTGGTAATAAAGCATTAAGAACTGTTTGTGTTACCTTTTGTCTACTGTAAGTAAGATCTGATGTCCTTGCACAATGGTGCCTCACAGGAAAACACATTAGAAAAAGTGCTTTCAAATCCACATGCAGCGTCACAGAATTCATTACTTTAATTATCAGCCAGAGAAAATTCCTTCAATCGGTTTAAAAAATCCTCAGAGGAAAATATTACAGAGAACAATATTTGTTTTGGTGTCCCGTGCAACCTCCCCGAGTTTGTCGGTTTAAATAATTTTACCGTGTATAGCTGTCGAAGTGACAGGGGAAGGTAGCCTTGATACTAATTAGAGAATAAAAATATTATCTGAAACTAAAATGAGGACAGCAACAGTAAACAGAGAGAGTCATTTTAAGTTACTTTATTAAACATACCGAAATGTATAATTTGATGTGTTAGTGAGCCAGTTAAAATCTGTGCCTGAACTTTCTTTTTATTTATTAAAATTACCGTCATCCATTAACAGTATTGGACAGGTACCAGTTCTGGGGCTACAAAAACTTTTTAATCCATCGTCAGTGTAATCTTAATCGATTTGTCTCTGGTTTTATTCTGGGGCTTTCCATTTCTACTTGCCTTTACCCCCACTTTCTACTGTGTCCTTCAAGACACGTTACTTAGAGAACGTAACAGCACCTCTCGGTTATTTAAATTTATATTATTATTTTTATAGGCAATACAATCATAAGACATTGTGGAAAGTTGTTTATATTTATTTTATAATTTGTAAACAAAATCTTGTTTTCAACATTTCCTTTAATGCATTGTTCTTTGATAATTTCTTCTGGTTGTTCATCTGGCCTGTAAACTGTGATAATTAACTACCGAAATACGTTCAGGTATTCTACGCCGTACCTCAGCTTCGACTTGCTTGTTAACAGTTGACTTGATTGTGCTTCAAGAATTTTCATATTACATTTTGAAATGTTATTTGAGTCTACACAAATCATCTTTGACTTCCACTAAGCAACAGTCACCTGTACACAATTATATTTCTGTTAATTTTTGTCTATGGGGTATTTGCTGTTTTCTGCTTGTGAATCATTTAATCTAGGAAGGGGGTTCCAAAGTTTATGCATGAAACGTCTGATAGATCGCAGCATAAGGGACGACTTTTGTTGGAAACAATACGTTCGCTGTCGCTTTCTATTGAATATGCCTGCTCACGGACAACGAGATTTGACCGAACTAGCAGGGCCTACTAACAGGTGCACTCCATCTGCAGAGTACTTGCCACAATAAAATGTTCGGTACAAGAAAACTCAAGAATGAGTGTCAGTAAGCGGAAAATGTATTTTATATGCAAATCAGTAACTCAATCTACCTCTTTGTTGCGTAGCAGTCGCCAAGATTATAGGCAATACACACTGCATTCATATGCCTCATAGTGCCTACGCCATGCTGCCTCTCAGCGGCACACCCAATATTAAAAGGCTTGTAGCGTCACCAGTTAGCGTCAACGAACATTTTGTCTCTAACAAACGTTATTCACTCAGTGCGTGATCTATCATCTACAGAGGTGTTATGCAAAGACTTTGAAACACCGTGTTTAAGTAATAACATCATAAACTTTCATAGGTTCTATCTATCTTAGATTGTATGTAATTCAGGATACACTCCGTTGCAATGACTAAATAATTTTTATCATGATCATTTTAATTATAAAAAGTGTTTAGAAATTCCCGTTACAAACATCTAGGACTTTAAGAGGGGAGTGAGTACATACTATTTTGAACAGGAAGCATATCGTTTCCTTGCCACATCCGTCTGAAAACATATGTGCTAAGCAAGCTAGGTAGGTATGCAACAGGGTAGTCCAGGTAGCAGGTGGTTACATCGGATCGGCTGATATTACTTGACGTCTGTCCTACCTCTCTGACCTGGTTCGAGCCTCATTCACGTGTCCTTGAGTATTCTAGCGACTTGGTTGACTACACGCTTGCAGAATGCACGGGCATGATCTTTCTAAATAGCTCACGTTAATGGAAGAGCTACTCGTCCCCTTTATCAAGATAGCTTTCCACAACATTGGACTCCATCACGTACCTTATCCGCTACAATCACGCAACGGCTTCGAGACATGGTATCTTCACAGTTAGCAGGCGTGACAGTAGTGCTCCAAGGAGACGGTGCACACGCGAATCCGAAGAGGCCGTACTGCATCATGTTGAAGAGAACCCGTCACCGAATAGACGAGCAGTTTCTTTGCCTATTAACGAGTGGAACTGTAAAACAAGTGATGTATTGAGTGACGCAAAATCACTTCCTTGTAAAGCGGCCGCGTGTTTTCAAATGCTTGTAGCACGGAAACGGTGTGTTTCCGGACATGGTTTCCAATTCGAAATATTACATACTTACTCCCCTCTACATGTCCTAGAAGTATGTAATGAGAATTTCCGAGCACCCTGTGGGTAAACTGTGTTTACTCGATCCTAGGTCGTTTCAACATGTAGAAATAGCGCACCTGGAGGACATTCAGATTGCTTTTATTTCTCTGCTAACTTTTTGCCCACGGTTTCAACTGAATATGCAGTTTCACACATATTTCACACATAATTATACTTCACATACATTTGACATGTTTCACATATATTTGTACACATATTACGTAGGCATCCGTAGTGAATTCTCCTGCAGTTTCCTGACGAAACGTAATTCTAAGTAGTACGCAAAATAATTTGGACAGTGGTTCAACTTTATAGGTGGGAAAGTGGAAAGAAACACTTATTTACATTTACAACATAGCATTCGCTCACTTTTTTTCACTTTTCCATTTTGCTTGTTGCAAGAGTTTGCGTTTAAATGAAAAGTGAAGGAATTTTTAAAAGTGTTAGATTCACTTTTTTCCTTTCCGTTCAACTTGACCGGAAGACATCCGTTTCTTTTGACACTTATCTACGACAGTAACTTTTTGTCGCTTCAAGAAAAAGCGCTGTCACTGGAAATTACTGATTATCGGCTGTTTTAGACCATGCGACTCTAGATTGGACATTAAATGTATCTATGGTATCGAGCCATGTGGCGTGATCTCTGGTCCCGAAACACACTGACAAAATTATTAGCTTGCTTCAGCGCTAATTCTCGCGACCTGGTTGAAGCACTGAACAACAGAAATAACAAACGGACTGCGCTTCATACTTCACACTCAGAGTTTTTTGTTTTTTTTTCATCAAATGATACGTCCGCCGTGCTCCAACGCTCCCCACTCCGAAGGCTGAAACGTCATCGTGACTCTTACCAAAGAGTCCAGTAACCCTCAAAACGATGGAATCGATACTAATATTGGTCCTTATCGAAAATTTTTCCATGTCGAAGCTCCGTACGTCCATCCCCAACGCCAGGGGTCGTAATAAGATTGTATTACCCCTATATCCCTACAGTTCTACAAACATTACAAATAAAGAGTCTTCTTGTACACCAGTTTGTTTAAATTGCTCCAGATGTTCCCGTGTTACGCTTATTTTTCATCCCCTTATCAATCCAACCCTCACCCCTATGAAAGGTGGTTCGTGCCCCCACAGCGCTTCTGTGATTTAGGAGATGGGGAAAGTACGTACGTAGATAATGCCATGATCCTTGCAAATATGTAGGTTAATTGTTCATTACAGTCATGTATTTATGGAAGACTGATACTTAAACCCAATGAACCACATTTTTGTGCCTGCTGCAAATACTGTAGAGGATATTTATACAATGGAAATTCTTGCAACCGTGGTCGGAAGTCATAAACAAGGAATTAGTTTTTTTTTTTTTTTCTACAGACAGACGATGAGTTTGGAAGGCTGTACAAAAGCAGCTGTCACTCTATACCATATCGGTTCAAAAACTCATCGAACTTCTTTTCACTTAGCAATGAAGTGCTGTAGTGACATGTCGTTAGCAGAATAAAAACACATTTCCTCGTTGTTTCTGCCTCTGATCTGTTTTTATTTCGTTGTAAGGTGGTGTAATAAGTGTAACGCTTTATCCAACGTCGGACGTGCGGAAGTAAAGTGAACTTCAGCATGAAAGTGGAGGAAATACTTACGGAAATATTTTAACATTTCAAACAGGCTTAGGGAGATGTTTCTCTTGGTTGAACGTACCGTTAAGAATTGTTCTTCCGATTCAAAAGCGCTCGTCCGTTATTTAGAGATGATCAGGAAGGAGTTTTACCTCAACTCGTTGCTATTGTAAATATATTGCTGATACTCATCAGTATTGTTTTCCTTCCTCTTTGACACTACCTCACTGCAGTAATTCTATACATTTATTCAAAATCTGCTTTACTGTACAGCTTTACAGTGACATATGGTGTATATCATTATCAGTTTACGTGCTATTTAGGAATGCGATATGACTACGCAACAGTTTTCTTTATGCTGCACAACATCTTCCTTAATATTTTTATGTTAAGGCTGTCGTTTCCTTTTTATGTAAATCCTTGTAATACATAGAATAAATGTAACGTGTACGTTCAAACTGCTATGTGAGGGAAAGAGCGCGGTAGACGATCTGTGGTCGGCAGTCCGACATGGCGCACTGATTCGGACAGTGTGCACTGCGGAGACGAAATGGTTGCTGGACTTCACTCGTTGATGTGGTGGAAATGTTGTATCTGGACTGCAAGCGTAACAGGAAAATTACAGTGATTGCTTCAAGCCAGCATGTGCCCAGAGGAAGCAGTCACAAGTACCGCAGTTGAAAATTTGATTATGCTCACGTTGCAGTGAATGTAACAGCTATTTATTTATTTATGGGCATACTATGCGATGGCCATCAACGCATAGTAGCAGGATGTTCTAGAAAACACCGTTCAAGGCGTACAGCTAAGTGATCTTAAAAACTTCGAATTGTCAGAACACTCTCGCTCAGCAAAATTACAGTTTCACCTCCTTTTTTTATTGTATTTCCGTTTTAAAGGATTTACCAAATCACTCTTTTGAAATATATCTGATTTAATACTAAATATTTAGGGAAGCGTGTAACACCCATATCGATTAGAAGTTGGTTTATATTATGTAACTGTGTATCTGCAGTTATGGAGTGTGAATTATTTCTTATTTAAAGTCCTTGAGCTATGCCAAGAAAATTAGAGTCTTGTTATGCATATATGAAAAAAGCGAAAAGATACGTTAAAATGATAAATTATTATGATACGTGTATGTTCATAAAAAGAAAATGTTTATTGAAAGCTGGTTCATGATTTGGGCACTTGTATTTGTAACATGTAAAAGCTGTAGGGAAGTCTCCCCCCCCCCTCTGCCGCGCAACGGAAATTGAATGGCGCGGTGTAAAAGGCGGTTTTACCGGTCGAATTGAGCGGCTACTTGGTGTGAACGGTACGCAGTATGTTGCTAGCCGTAGCACGGGGTACACTTCGCCGGTGCTAAGAGAGGCGGTTGGAAGCTGCTTTATAAAGGATTTGCCTCGGATGTGGATCCGGCTATTATTTGGTGTGCTCGGCATAAAGGAATGACCGGCCACTGTGGCCGAGCGGTTCCAAGCGCTTCAGCCTAGAACCGTGATGCTGCAACGGTCACAAGTTCGTATCCTGCCTCGGGCATGTATATAGGTGATGTCCTTAGGTTGGTTAGGTTTAAGTAGTTCTAACTCTCGAGGACTGATGACCTCAGATGTTAAGTCCCCATTTGAACAATTTTTAAAGGAATGGCTCTAATATGTTGAAAATCCGACGCCGAGAAGAGATTTTATAGAGCATTCGGATATCAAGAGCGGTGAGTACAGTTAGCCGCCAAGTCGCTTGCCACCAATCTTCGCCACTACTTCACTAACTTCGTACATTCAGTAATATATATGGGCATGGTCCAGTTAATTTATGTGTGGTTTTAATAATAATCACAACATTACAAATCCGTGTCCGGAACCATATTTTCTATCCTGTTCACGAACCTATGCAGGGTCCTCACCTAAGTGCTACTAAAACCGAGTATCCTGATTTAAATGAACAGTTCTTGCATTCAAGAGTTTAAAAGTGATTTTTTGTCTAGTATAAAAGGAGCAGTAAAAGTTAAAACCACAAAAGTGAAGTTCGCTAGGCTTTTGCTAAAGTATCCTTAGTTTATTACAGAATCTATTTTTGTTCGATTACAGTGCAAGATTGTGTAAATGTTACTGTCTAGGATGCTTGCTTCATAGATGACAAAAGGGCAAATAAGTTAAGCACATTTTCAAAAATAGTATGGTTTTTATTTCTGTAATGAATGGTTCCTTTTTTGAAGCTGATTGAGCCCAGTGTTGTATTTTATTGTTTTGTAAAGTGAATTATGGACTACTCCAACTGCAGTGAATGATTAGCTCTCTAAATTGGTCTTTTCTGAGGTAATAATCAGAGAGCGTTGACTAGTGAAACTATACTAGTTTATGGGTCGCGATAATATTCTCCACCTATTGGAAAACAAAATTGAACTATTACTAAGGAAAACTGCCATATGTAGAGGAGTTTAAACAGTGTATTTATGATGTTATTCATCTTAATTTGATTTTTTCATCTCAGTTAAGATAAAAGCCCCTCATGTCCCACTTTACTTCTGCACTTCATGCAGTAACATTTCAGTAATTGATTAAGTAATGATCTTGTGTATAGCTGTCATTAGTATAAGGCTGGTGCAAATTTGCTTCCTATAATTCACTGGTGTGTGCGTTATTGGCAACTGATGCTACACACAGTTCAGAGTGCACTGTGTCACTTTGTATCCTGTATGCTATTTAAAGGGAAATATAATCGAAAGTAACTTCAATAACCAATAGTCAATTTTCTTAAACATATATTTGCAAATTAATGTGCCTAATTTCATTGGGGACTGTTCTTTTTGTTCATTCACTTAAGATTTTACCAATTTGATTAACTTCCAAGGTTAATGTCCGTTTAGTTTTTCTGTTAATTTTACCATATACAGAATTATAGTTCGATACCTTTGTCCATCAGACATACGTGCGATCAAAATTCGAAATCCTCTCAGAGTTATGTGTAGCTTTTCCCGTGACAGGACTAAAGGTTCGGTTATTAGGGAAGAAAGACATAAACATGTTAGTGTTATATGTCTGCTCACTGAAAAGCAGAAGCGTTGAGTAGTCGACAGGCACACACAAAAAGGAAAGAAAAGTTGCTAACTTTCGGAGTAATCCTTTTTCGCACGCCATTCTACGTACCACTCGTCCAACGAAGCACGATTGCGACGCTTTCCAGCAACTAACTGCTACATTTCACCTCCGAATCCACCCATACCTCCTCACACATTTCTCCCGTCAGAATTTTACATTATCCTTTTCCTTTCCCGTACGTGAAAATTACTTACGCGCGATCAAATACTTTCTCGAAAAAGGATTACCCCGTAAGCTAGCAAGTTTTCTCTTTCTTTTCTGTATGCCGTAGACGACTCAACGCTCCTGCTTTTTGGCGAGTGGTCTCCTTAACTCTAAAATATCTACAATCTACAAGAATTTTCTCACAAAATGATTTAACAGTTAACTTAGTTGAAAGTTACTGCACTTACTGCTGGTCCCAGTATTTAACCTAACTTGAAATTCTCTTCCTAGTCATTTTACGCTATTATATTTAAAATTATATGAATTAAACCTAATTCTTCACGTTATAGCTTCTGTGATATGTTTTTTCTGTCTGAACTTTCGCTTTGATTTGAAGGAACAAGTGACAAGCACTTTCGTATTGTAAGCAGCTACACATGGTTTCTGAGTTGTGTCTTTTTTTCTCTTCTTTATCACTATGTGTGATTTCTTGTGTATTTTAGGGGATGTGTTCCTGCGTGCGTGTGTTTTAGTAATATTCTTCGTAAAATTTCTATGTTGCATTATATAAAACAGGTCCACCATTAGGAGCCCAAACCTCTAGCAATTCAGAATACGGCACGTTATTCGTGACAGGTGGGAGGTTCAAAGAGAGTGGGCAGTTTAAAAGTGACAGCTAGTCGCAGCCAAAACTTGCGTTTAACTTCTGAGACTTGTATTTTAGTTTTCTAAGGGCGTTTGTGAACTTAGTTTTTTTCACTTATTTCTGAGCTTTATTTAGGTTGTGTGGCGGCGGTAAAAATTGTTAGGTTACTTATCTTTAGTTTTTGAACGTTATAATGTTTGATAGCCTTGTGCGATTTTTGGAAACTATTTGTAGGAACTGCTACAAAGTGATGAAGAACGTCTTCAGCCCACAGGTCCGCTAGTCAGCTCGCCGCAATTGAAATAAAATGTTCTGACTCTCTAATGTAAATGAGTGAGGAACCACAACAATAAATACGAGTGTAAGTCTACTATTGTTTAACTGATCATTATATTGAGTCCGAATTCCACAAGAACATGCATCAGTACTGAAAATAATTTAAGATTGTCTTATCGTACTCAACACTCGACAAAGATCAGAGACGATTTCTACTTTCTGTTTCCACTTACGAAAAATTAAATGCTCGCATTAAAAACGGAAACTCGGACACTTGCCACGTGAATTTTCTACACTGAAAAGCCAAAGAAACTGGTACTCCTGCCTAATATCGTGTAGAGGCCCCGCGAGTGCAGAAGTGCCGCCACACGACGTGGAATGCACTCGACCAATATTTGAAGTAGTGCTGGATTTGACATCATGAATCCTGCAGGGTTATACAGAAATCCGTAAGAGAACGAGGTTGTGTAACCTCCCCCTCACTTATCGACCTTAATGACAGTGAAAAATTAAACCGCGTGCACCTAATGGAAATTTGGGAAAGCAATCGTCACCGAAGTTAATTTGTCGGTAAAGAGGGAGAAAGGGTTGCATCTAAATGAAAGGAAAAATGCAAATGAAATTGGTGGAAATTAATTTTGAAAAGGGGTAAAGTTAATAAAGAGAAAGTAAATGTGCGGTCGTTACGTTCACAATCAATTGGCGTTAATTAGATATTTGAGATTTGGGGAAAATAACGGTCGCCAGTCCCATGGACAACTACTATAATAACTGAAAATGAAAGATTAATGCACATGTATTTAGCACTAAAAGCTTGGCAACTGAAGGTTGACACACGTAGTGTGAAAACTGAATGTTTGTCAGAAGTAATAAATTTCGCTACACTCTGACTTAATTTAGCAAAAGAATTAATAAAACCGGAAAACTGGAAGTTAATTTAGTGACTGAAATTAATAGTGAACTTTGTTTCTGAAGCACTACGAAATTCAATAAAATAAGGTTAGTCTTGGGCTACCTCAACAATCATTTCAAAAGCTACTTAAATCTATGCAATTTAGATATAAGAGATTTAACTTTGAACTTGAATTAAATGACTCTGAACAATTAACAATAGTAAAATTTAGTACGTACCAAGCTGAACTGTAGTCACAGGTAAGCTAAAATATGGTAACAAAACTCGCACTCTTAATTTGTGCTTGTGTAATCTAAATATTGTAGCCAGCTATGAATGCCTTAACTGAACTTTGAAATTAAAGCAGTGAAATCGAATGATATTACTTTAATGCTGGCGTTTTAATTTCAACGACACTCGGGTTCATTCCGGAAAAGGAAGGGACCCTGCTTGGTAATGCAATTGGGACAATGAGCAACAAAGGTTCATGCTAAGATGCTGTAATTATGTGAGGCAAATGGAACAATTTTAAAGGCTGAGGTCTGCCATACAGTTCTAAAACTTTACGTGTTTCCAGTCTTCCTTGTTGGTTGATTGAAGGTTTGAAGTCGTCGGTCGAGGAGGTGGCGACAGTCACTCATTGTCGGCCGTCGCTGTTGCAGCAGCTGGATGTTGGCGCGCCTTGTTCTCGACACTGTCACCAGGCGAAACGGGCTCTTGATGTGCGCCAGCTAATGCTTCCCGTCCGCGACACCGTGTCAGAAACTATCATAGCAAGTCAAGCGCAATTACATGCTGCCAAACCCCAAAGGCGCGGCAACTCGCGGGAGCGTCACACAACACACCTGCTCCACCGCCCTACTCCAGCCAGACTCTCCTCTGCCCGCGCTCCACGCGGCAGAGTTAACACTACCAAAGATCCTAAACACTTTGGTTCTCCACACGACCTATCGACGTAATAGTTCGATAGCGTAGTTTTCCCTAGGCAAGACCCAACGTAAAAATACAAATAATATTTACAAAACAAACCAATTATACATCGATATATATATATATATATATATATATATATATATATACATATATATATATACATATATATATATATATATGCAAATAGTAAAACAATTACAATATATAAAGACACAGAAATATCGCATCTTCAGCTAACAAAATAAGGAAAAAAATTTATAGTACAATAGATGGAAATAGGAGGATACGCATTTCCGACGTTACACTTGGAGCTCTCTTCTGAACAGCACGTTGCCAGACATCCCAGAAATGCTCAGTAACGTTCACGTCTGGGAAGTTTGGTGGCCAAAGGAAGTGTTTAAACTCAAATAATGTTTCTGGAGCAACTCTGTAGCAATTCTGGACGTCTGTGGTGTCGCATTGTCCTGTTGGAATTGCCCAAGTCAGTGGGAATGCACAATGGACATGAATGGATGCAAGTGATAAGACAGGATGCTTACATACGTGTCACCAGTCAGAATCGTATCTAGACATATCAGCAGTCCCGTACGGCTCCACACGCCCCTCACTATTACAGAGCTTCCACCAGCTTGAATAGCCCATTGCTGACATGCAGGGTTCATGAATTCACGAGGTTGTCTCCATATCCGTACACGTCCATCTGCTCGGTACAATTTGAAACGAGACTCGTCCGACCAGGCAACATGTTTCCAGTCAGCAGCAGTCCAATGTCAGCACTGACGGGCCAGGCGAGGCGAGGCGTAAAGCTGTATGTCGTGCAGTAATAAAGGGTACGCTAATGGGCCCTCAGCTCCGAAAGCCCATATCGATGATGTTTCATTGAATGGTTCGCAAGCTGACACTTGTTGACGGTCCTGCATTGAAATAGTATCAATTTGCGGAAGGGTTGCACTTCTGTCACGTTAAACGATTTTCTTCAGTCGTCGTTGGTCCCGTTTTTGCAGGATCATTTTCCTGCGGCAACGATGTCGGATATTTGATATTCCGGATTCCTGACATTCACGCTACACTCGTGAATGAAAATTCCCGCTTCCCCGCTCCATCCGAGATGCTTTGTCCCAGCGCTCATGCGCCGACTATCACGTACAATCTCACTTAAACCTTGATAACCTGCTAGTATAGCAGCAGTAACCTACCTAACAACCGTGTCAGTAACTTGCTGTCTTATATAAGCGTTGACGACCGCAGCGCCGTATTTTTGCTGTTCACATATTTCGGTATTAGAATACGCATGCATATATCAGTTTCTTTGGAATTTCAGTGTATAACATAGCAGGTGGCATACAACACAAAATACCGTGAATGAAACACGTGCTTTCCCGGGAAATTCTTAGTCCAAGTAAGCTTACTTTTACACAGTTTCACAAGACATAGGCGATATATCATTCGACCGGAACGCAGTAATGACAGTCATCTTCAAAGCCCTCCTTGACTTAAGAGGCCTCTGAAGCGGATAAAATCCCTGGACAATCTGTAGCGAATAGTAGCACCTCTCCGTATGACAGACAACGATCGAATAACATCCCAGGTGCAAACACCACGTTCTCTATACAGGGTGTTACAAAAAGGTACGGCCAAACTTTCAGGAAACATTCCTCACAAACAAAGTAAGAAAATATGTTATGTGGACATGTGTCTGGAAACGCTTACTAACCATGTTAGAGCTCATTTTACTACTTCTCTTCAAATCACATTAATCATGGAATGGAAACACACGTACCAGCGTGACTTCAAACACTTTGTTACAGGAAATGTTCAAAATGTCCTCCGTTAGCGAGGATACGTGCATCCACCCTCCGTCGCATGGAATCCCTGATGCGCTGATGGAGCCCTGGAGAATGGCGTATTGTATCACAGCCGTCCACAATACAATCACGAAGAGTCTCTACATTTGGTACCGGGTTTGCCTAGACAAGAGCTTTCAAATCCCCCCACAAATGAAAAGTCAAGAGTTTTGAGGTCAGGAGAGCGTGGAGGCCATGGAATTGGTCCGCCTCTACCAATCCATCGGTCGCCGAATCTGATGCTGAGAAGCGTACGAACACTACGACTGAAATGAGCAGGAGCTCCAAGGTGCATGAACCGCATGTTGTGTCGCACTTGTAAAGGCACATGTTCTAGCAGCACAGGTAGAGTATCCCGTATGAAATCATGATAACGTGCTCCATTGAGCGTAGGTGGAAGAACATACTGACGAAACTAAAATGAGTTCTAACATGGAAATTAAGCGTTTCCGGACACATAACATCTTTTCTTTATTTGTGTGTGAGAAATGTTTCCTGAAAGTTTGACCGCACCTTTTTGTAACACCCTGTATACTGAAAAAACAATTGCAGCACCAACAAGGACTAGTGCGACCTAAACTCTATCGCGTAGACGTGTTTCTACATCTGGAAAATTATGTCTACTCAAATTTCGCGCCATACACATGACAGTGGCCCTAATAGCGCCTCTATGATGCAAATCATTTTGGCTTAAAATACAGACTGCAGCGGTCGTGAGCGTTAGTTACCTTTGAGATCGGACGTGGTGAGACGATGTTAGTCAAGAATGCCTTTAAGGTGACAAAGATACCATTGTCAGCACCTCACTCAGTTCGAAAGAGGTCGTGTAACGGGATTGCAAGAAGCTGGATGTTCCTTCTGCCATACTGCAGGACTTGGCATCGCTATCGAGAGGACAGACCATCGTTTTCGGCATCGTACTGCTTCTGTAGCAGCAGTTGGCACCACAGTGACACAACGAACTGTTACAAATCGTTTCCTTGGAGGACAGCTCCGAGCCAGACGACCTGTATCATGCGTTCCACTGACCCCAAACCACCATTATTTGCGACTTCGGTGGTGTCAAGCGAGAGCTCATTGAAGGGCACGGTGTGGTCCATTGCGTTTTCTTATGTAAGCTGGTTCTGGCCCTGTGCCAGTGATGGCCGTGTGTTGCTTATAAAGAGGCCAGTTGAGAGCCTGCAAGCAACCTGTCCGCGTGGGACCTACACCTGGAGTTATGGTCTGGGGGTGCGATTTCGTATGACAGCAGGAGCACTTTCGTGGTTATCTCATGCACTCTGACTGCGAATTTGTACGCCAGTGTGGTGATTCGTCGTGTTGTGTTGCCATTCATGAACAGCATTCCACGGGATGTTTTCTAACGGGGTTATGCTTGCCCACATATCGCTGTTGTAACCCAGCATGCTCTACAGATTGTCGATATGTTGGCTTGGCCTGCTGGATCACCAGACATGTCTCCAATCGAGCACATATAGGTCATCGTCGGACATTTTCCAGTGTCATTCACAAACAGCGTTAAGTGTCTCTGTATTGACCGACCAAGGGGAACAGGTTGGAGCTGCAGCCCACAAACTGACATCCAGCACCTGTGCAGCACAATGTCGCGTTTGTATGGCTGCGTTCAACATTCTGCCCATTACACTGGTTATTAATGTACCAGCATTTGCAAAAGCTTATCTCGCGTTTACATTAATCTGTGATCTTGCAATGTTAATCACTTAATCTAGACAAATGTAATCCCGAAATTTCACTACTCAAAATGATAACTTTTGGTGTTGCGATTTTTTCCCGTCAATGTATATGCTCGCTACGGACGTCGAACGAAGAAGTCGTTCCAAAATAGCTTCAAGCTTAAGCAACAGCGCATAGTCAGCATCCTTTATGACTAAAAAATTATTTAATCGTTGTTATTTGAAGAGTAGCAACGATCAAACGTTTTCTCTAAATAATTTATGTTCTATGACACCCTTCATCTGATCACTCTTAAAATTTGATCTCCAGAATTTTTCAAGGGGAACTGTGTAGGTTTCTGTAGACTACTGCCACGTGTTTTTATGATACCTGCATCTAATTCCAAAAGTAGAAACTTCTACTCGCCTCTTCAAATTCTACAGAAAGTGGATTTTCGAAGGAACTAATTGGTGAACGATGTTGAAATTCACAATATTTAACCTTTTTACAGTCTTACATAATCAGACCAAGTTCTGAAACAATATTTAAACATTTAATTTCGTATAAGTACATGGTGCAATATCTTTGTTAAGTTACCGTGCGTGGTGGCGCAGTGGTTAGTATCCTGGGCTCCCATCTGGGAGGGCGACGGTTCGCGTCCACGTCCGGCTAGTCAGATTTAGGCTTTCCGTGATTTCTTTAAGTAGCTCCAGGCAAATGCCGGAGAGATTCCTCTGAAAGGGCATGGCTGATTTCCTTCCCCATCCTCGACACAGTCCGAGCTTCTGCTCTGTCTCTAATGACCGCGATATAGACGGGATGTTAAACTCAATCTTCCTTCCTTCCTTCCTTCTTTGTTAGCGGCTCAAGGCATACGATAGGCTCTGATGTCTCGACCTTGGTCTAGCGACGAAGAAAAGTCAGTACTTCATGCGTCTCACAGCACTTTTTTACTTCTCCACAGGTTCATGTGGATTTATGTTGCGAAATACTAACGTTTTGATCTCAATTCTTTATCAAGAGCCTGATATGAAGAGGCCTATATGGGCTCAGTTTTTTTTAACGGTCTAGATTTAGTGAATTTATTGCATACAGTCTTACAGTGAATAGCTTTTACAGAGAATATGGATAAGAACGAAAACTAGGACATCCCTATTTCATTACTCTCTCACATTCAGGAACCCACGGATCTGGAGCACCTCAGAGAACTTGCAGAAGAGATGGAATGTAAGTTGGTTGTAGTCATGAGATTGCAAGACAGTAATCGATGATGCAGGGGGTTGAACCGAAGTCTGTTACTTGTTGACTCACCAAAGAGTAAACTGAGTATCTACATCTATATAAATTCTGTGCGAGTCTCTGTGAAATGTATGGCATCAAGTAATTGATTGTAATGAACTTCTTGAGTTAGGTAACCGTAAAGCAATATTCATCATAGATATCAAGCGTCGGGTTTACAACTACAATATTGATACAAATCTTCAGTAGACGGGGAAACGCCTCTACATCAAAAATGCATAGCAGCTTCGATCCAATATCATAATCACATTTATAATTTTTTCCTGATGTCTGTGTAATGAAACCCTCTGATTTTGTGTCTAAAGTTCTTCCAATCATTATTACTGTTAATGGATTTCAACAGGACTGCGTGAGAGCATTTCGAAGTAGAGACAACCTTTGTGGGAAGACATCTTCTTTTTCCTTCGTCGTGACAACACGCCTGGCCACTCAGCTTTGTTACTTTATGAGTTTTGTGTCAAAAATCTATGGACTGTTCACCTCAAGGCAACACACTACCCAGATCTCTCACAATGACTTTTCGTTGTTTCCAAAATTAAAATCGACGCTGAAATGATGCCTTTTTTCATCGTGGATGGTATTAAGAAGAACTTGTCACGAGAACATTCCCAATTAAGTTCTTTAGGACAGAACAGTGTCTAAAAGCAACGCTATACCGTGTCTGTGTACAGAGGTGGAGGAGGGTACTTCGCAGTACGGATGGTCCGTTGTGATCATTTTCGTGCTCTGTGAGCAGATCCTTTTTGGAAGGAACAAAGGAGGATTAAGGTTTAATGCACAGATTAAGAACACTAAGACTCCACCAGTGGAGTCCTCCCGAATACGAGTCCTGTGTGTTACCACCACTCCACTTCGCTCGGTGCCCGTGTTGTTTGCACTTCTTGCGTTCAGTCGCTCCGTTCTTCAGGCTACTGTATTTGCAGTCACTAAGCATGATGTCCATTATCTAAGTCCTCTTTGCTCCCTGCCTTCTTCTCCTCTCCACATACCCTTCTAAAATAACTTTTTCAAATTCTTTCATCTTTTCTCAGTATGAGTCCTGTCGAACTGTTGTCTACATTGAATTTCACCCAGTAACCGACCTTCTTCTCCCACTCCGCTCAGAACCTCTTCGTTTGTCATTCTATCCATCCACTTCATTTTTCACACTACCCGTCATGTCCACATTGCAAAAACCTCCCTCTGCTTCTCGTCGACCTTCCTCATGGTCAAGGTTTCGGTACTGCACAGTATCATGCTTCAGACAAAACACTTTATCAGTGTTTTCCTTAATCCCATGTCCCATTCCTTAATCCGTATGTCTTCTAACATAATGCCAGTTATGTCGTTGTTACTCTCAGTTTAATGTCTGTGCTACACTTCAAATTAGTCTTTATTCTCCTTTCTACATATTTAAAACCTTGCACATATTTGTTTCTCTCCATTCAGCAATACTTTTAAGCTTTTATCGACTCACCTATGGCGATTTAAGGGACAAATATTAATTATTATTCCCTTAATCTCCTCGGATGTTACCACAGATGACATATTAAAGATCCCATTTGCTCTGGGAATGCATTCTCACGAAATGCCCAGTTGCTTTCACCGCCCTGAGTGAAATGCATAGAATTCTAATGATTTGACCAACCTGCAGTCTTCTAAGGCTGTCCCCTCCACAGGCAGCAGCACTTACGTAGTAGATACGTTGTCTTGAGGCTGTAGTAGACCCTTAACGAGGAACTGATGTTACGTAATTAAATAGTTCGTTCACTTCTTCCCAGGGATGCCATTCGGATTTATTTTATCTGAGCACAGGAAACTGCAAGCTACAAACATTATTCACTGCATTTAACAAGTGAAGAATTATGAAAAAATTTACGAACTTTATCTTGTAACACCATTGACTGATTGCATGTTACCGATTCTTAAGCTGTTCTAAACTCATTAATCTGCACAGAATTAAGATCGCACCAACCGCAACAGAAAACATGTCTGCCCACCATGACTGTCTCTTCAGGTCTAAAGCTTTAGTAAATTTATAGAAAACTGAAACGTAACTTTTCTCGCATGATACTACCTCTGTACGCCACGACTGCCCGTTCCGGCCGCTTGGTATCTCTTTAGGCCGTGCTCCGAAGAAACCCAAGGAGCTTCGTCTGCCTTTTCGTTTAGCTTTTGTTTCTAGTTTGACATGTAATACTGACTTTCAAAATAAATAGGCGATAGGTTGCTATTTGGAGATACTTATTCCAGAATGTTAAGTAAGTTTAATGCACCGTCATTGAAATACTGATGACAGAAAGTTACCAATTTGAGGCGCAGCTTCCGAACATATTGCCAATCACAATGGTAGACTACAATTCTGGCGGTCTTTCCCACGAGAAAGAAACCATCTGTTACTGGTATCAAAGACCACTGATTGCGTCGTACAGATAACGCTGCAACATCTAATGCTCTGGGAAAGAACCTTATAGCTATATATGATGGCTTCTAAGGCGAGAAATATCACAGTACCTACCATCAGCCCCGGGTCTACGAAATTCTGAACCGGGGCAAAATTTTCTGACGCCCCCCACCTCCGCCTCGAGCGTTTGAGACGCCAAAAATTAAAAAAATCGATTATTCAAAAATATGTCCATTGTTTATCGCACATCTTTCTGAAGAGTTTGATATGTATAACATGTATTTTCGAGGAAATGTAAGACATGTTATGTGGTCTGCAGTGTGCCGAAGTGCAATGGCACGTCTCTTCACACAGTATTCTTCTATCAAACGTCACTGTATTTGGCTCTGTCAAATTCAAACGTGTATATTTTGCAATAGAAGCCATCAAACCTATATCCAGGACAGTGGAAATTAAAATGTCCTGTGGTGCCTCTCCTGCTCCCATTCGGCCATTTTGGCATCCTACCCAACCCCCCCCCCCCCCCATTCCCATTAAAACTCACAAATAAAACTGGGTGGAATTGTTTGTAACCGGGAGAATAAGAACGCTTTAAAATAAATAAATCAAGAGACAAGCGAGAGAGTACATTTTTTTCAGTCTTTAGGTTCCAGCACTTTTTTTCTCTCTAATCTTCCTGCAGCTTTAAATGGTGTGCTTTACTTTCTGCGAAAGAATATATTACCTAATTCAAAGGTCGTCAAACATTTTGCTACATGAAAAATCAAAATGTTTCTGTCTAATACTTAAAACGCTATTTATATGAATAGTACCCAAGACTGGTATGGTTTCTCGATCTGATTACGTCTGTTTTGTCACTGCCTGTGAGATAAAACGAAATAATCCTTTGTAATATTGCAGAAATTGTAACACATGCGAAATAAGTGAGATTGCTTTGGCACAAATGGTCTCTTTTATCTACCTTATTTACGTAACAAACACGACAGAATATAATTCACGAAAAACCTGTATCAAATATCTATTAGGCCTACTACAAGCAAACAGTTTTATGTTAGGAAACAGTTTAACATTTCGTACGAAATTTTACATGAATTTGGAGTCGTCATATTCTTCCATACAATTTGTGTGTTGTCCCCGTTTCTTCTCCTCCCTCATTCTAACAAACAATGTTGTCATTTACAATTCTGTAACTATTCCTACAATTGTCAAAACTTATTCTGCGGTTAACTTCACTAGCCCCGCCAGAACGGTCGGTTCAGTTCCCCCGCGTTTATTCTCCGATTACTCGTTATTATATGTTCGTACAACGCGTTTTCCGAGCTTTCCGTAAATAGAACTTAAACGGCTACCAAATGGGAACCGTACACTCACCCTTAATAGTACAGCGCTGTGGAAAATTTTTTCTGTCAGAATTTTATTTTCTTAGATACGTCAAGAAGATAATATGTAATCTTCCTTACCTGTTATTCCTGTTAGTCGTTTATGTCGACTCTAGTATTCTGAATCTATGGATTTCGATAGTGATTGTAACAACGCTTATCATTAACACAACCAATCAACCAGGTAAACAAACAGCAACTGGGGTGCACCCGTTCGGGTTATTCGGCTCAGCTCGTATAGCCACTTCCCCTTTTGTCCGCGGGAAAGTTTTTTGCTACTAGATGCGACGGGAATCCACCTGGAAGAGAGGTCACGAACACTATGCACGAACTCAAAAATCAACTTACGATTCGTTCCAAAATCAACTTAGAATGTGTTCAAAAATGTTCAAAATACGTTTCAAAATCATATGAACAGTCGATAGACCAACGTGCGCTGTGTGCTAGGTGTCTTGTGAACAAAGTTTTTTCCTTCAAGAATATCAATTTGGCGCCCCCTGAAATTGCCGCCGGTGGCAGATACCCCGGTTTGTCCCCTCCTCTAGATCCTGGCCTGCCTACGATCAAGACTACTGTAATAGATTACGGAATGGTAATGAACTAAGAAGCGGAAACCGTGATAATAGGACAAAAGGACTACATCGGAAACGCTTTATAACAGAACTCACACTCGTGGTTTGTTTACTGTACAATTTTAGATTAGATTAGATTAGATTTACTTTCATTCTAACTGATCCGTTGTGAGGAGGTCCTCCAGGATGTAGAACATGTCACAAAAACAACAATATATGATAAATATTTACAACTAAAACAAATAAGCTAATGTACCATTCCACAGTTCCCAAGTGGAATGGTCGACAATTTTTAATGAACACTATATGAGAGAGTCATCTTACAAATACTAATGCACTGAATTTAAAATAAAAAGTTTATTTATTTATTTATAAGGTAATAAACAGGTAATACAACTACTATAATACTTATTTACGATGGACACATTACTGCACTGAAATTGTGCAGAAGTTATATTGTACTTTATATACAAATCACTTAGTTTTACTGAGAAATTCATCAATGGAGTAGAAGGAGTTGGCCACCAATAAATCCTTTAGGCTTCTCTTAAACTGAATTTCATTGGTTGTTAAGCTTTTTGTGGCTGCTGGCAAGTTATTGAAAATGTATGTTCCTGAATAATGCACACCTTTTTGTACAAGACTAAATGACTTTAAATCCTTGTGTAGGTTATTCTTTTTTCTAGTATTGATTCCATGAATTGAGCTGTTGGTTTGAAAAAGTAATATATTTGTAATGACAAATTTCATTAAGGAATAAATATATTGGTAAGCAGTAGTTAGTAACCCCAGTTCCCTAAACAGGCTTATGCAGGATGTTCTTGAGTTTACACCACATATAACTCTTACTGCACGTTTTTGTGCCCGGAAAACTTTAGCTTGGCTTGATGAATTACCCCAAAAAATAATCCAATATGATATTATGGAATGAAAGAAAGCATAGCATGCCAGCTTCTTAATTTTTATATCTCCTATGGCTGTCAAAATTCGCACTGCAAATAGAGATTTGCTAAGACGCTTCAGCAGTTCTGTGGTGTGCTCCTCCCAGTTGAATTTATTATCAAGCTGTAATCCCAAGAATTCAACACTGTCCACTTCTTCTATCTTCTTGTCATCGTATGTTAGACATATACTCGTGGGACATCCCTTACAACTTCTGAACTGCATGTAGTGTGTTTTTTTTTTTTTTTCAAAGTTTAGTGACAAAGAATTGGCTACAAATCAGTGATTAATGTCCACAAATATTTTATTAGCTGACCTTTCTAAGACTACACTTGATTTGCTATTTATTGCAATGTTTGTATCATCGGCAAACAAAACGAACTTCGCATCTGGTAATGTTACTGATGAAAGGTCATTGACATACACAAGAAAAAGTAAGGGCCCCAAAATGGAACCTTGTGGGACCACACATGCAATTAGTTCCCAGTTGGATGATGCCTGATAGCTTGATACATGTCTCTTTTCTAATAACACCCTTTGTTTCCTGCCAGAGATATAAGATTTGAACCATTTTGCAGCATTTCCTGTTACACTATAATATTCTAATTTACTTAAAAGGATATTGTGATTTACACAGTCAAATGCGTTGACAGATCACAAAATATACCAGTTGCCTGCAATTTTTTGTCTAATGAATTAAGCACATTTTCACTGTAAGTGTAGATAGCCTTCTCAATATCAGAAAACTTTAGAAATCCCTTTAGAAACCATAACTAGTCGTCTTTCCAGTAGGCTCTCAGACCTAGCTACGGTATGGCAAACACAAAACCATACACCTGTTCTTTACGCGTAGCACCTGTGAAAGCAGTAGGGAGGAAATAAATAATATTGGAGCCTGCGGTGCAGGCATGTGTACCCCCGACTGGACTCCTACAATGGCCATTAACACATAAGGGCCTGCTAGCGGCGCGGAACAAAAGCTGTTTGCCGCAAGTAGGCACCAGCAGGTGGGACGCGGCGCGCACCCGTTGTCGCCACCTCATCAGCGGCGATTCTGCGGCTGAAAGCGGCCAGGGGTGCCGCCGCACAAACGGTCTAATTGCTGGCCGCAGACAGGTCTGTCACGCGCAAACAGGAGCGCCTCACCTCTGTCGTCTCCAGAGAGTTTCCTTTGTTCTTCGAGCGCCGCCTTCCTCCATACAGTGCCCGTTCCATCCCATCCACTCCAGCTCTCCCCTCACCCCCTCACCCCGCTCACACTCACATACGCACACACACATACACACACACACACACACACACACACACACACACACACGACATGCACACACGACATGCACAATGGAACGGTGACTACTTTGACAATAAAATAATGTCATACCTAAAACACGCCTAGATGGTCAATAATATTGTACAACAATATTGTGTAATTCTCCCAAGAAAATCTGGTGAATTTGGCACCTGGCTATCGAAATATATATATATATATATATATATATATATATATATATATGGTGTTACAAAAAGGTAAGGCCAAACTTTCAGGAAACATTCCTCAAACACAAAGAAAGAAAATATGTTATGTGGACATGGGTGCGGAAACGCTTACTTTCCATATTAGAGCTCATTTTATTACTTCTCTTCAAATCACATTAATCATGGAATGGAAACACTTTGTTACAGGAAATATTCAAAATGTCCTCCGTTAGCGAGGATACATGCATCCATCCTCCGTCGCATGGAACCCCTGATGCGCTAATGCAGCCCTGGAGAATGGCGTATTGTATCACAGCCGTCCACGATAGGAGCACGAAGAGTCTCTACATTTGGTATCGGGCTTGCGTAGACAAGAGCTTTCAAATCCCTCCATAAATGAAAGCCAAGAGGTTTGAGGTCAGGAGAGTGTGGAGGCCATGGAATTGGTCCGCCTCTACCAATCCATCGGTCACCGAATCTGTTGCTGAGAAGCGTACGAACACTTCGACTGAAACGTGCAGGAGCTCCATCGTGCATGAACCACAAGTTTTGTCGTACTTATAAAGGCACATATTCTAGCAGCACAGGTAGAGTATCCCGTATGAAATCATGATAACGTGCTCCATTGAGCGTAGGTGGAAGAACATGGGGCCCAATCAAGACATCACCAACAATGCCTGCCCAAAAGTTCACAGAAAATCTGTGATTGCACAATTGCATGCGGATTCTCGTCAGCCCACACATGTTGATTGTGAAAATTTGCAATTTGATCACGTTGGAATGAAGCCTCATCTGTAAAGAGAACATTTGCACTGAAATGAGGATTGACACATTGTTGGATGAACCATTCGCAGAAATGTACCCGTGGAGGCTAGTCAGCTGCTGATAGTGCCTGCACACGCTGTACATGGTACGGAATCAACTGGTTCTCCCGTAGCGCTCTCCATTTAGTGATGTGGTCAACGTTACCTTGTACAGCAGCAACTTCTCTAACGCTGACATTAGGGTTATCGTCAACTGCACGAAGAATTGACTCGTCTATTGCAAGTGTCCTCGTCGTTCTAGGTCTTCCCCAGTCGCGAGTCATAGGCTGGAATATTCCGTGCTCCCTAAGACGCCGATCAATTGCTTCGAACGTCTTCCTGTCGGGACACCTTCGTTCTGAAAATCTGTCTCGATACAAACGTACCACGCCACGGCTATTGCCCCGTGCTAATCCATACATCAAATGGGCATCTGCCAACTCCGCATTTGTAAACATTGCACTGACTGCAAAACCACGTTCGTGATGAACACTAACCTGTTGATGCTACGTACTGATGTGCTTGATACTAGTACTGTAGAGCAATGAGTCGCATGTCAACACAAGCACCGAAGTCAACGTTACCTTCCTTCAATTGATCCAACTGGTGCTGAATCGAGGAAGTACAGTACATACTGACGAAACTAAAATGAGCTCTAACATGCAAATTAAGCGTTTCCGGACACATGTCAACATAACATCTTTTCTTTATTTGTGTGTGAGGAATGTATCCTGAAAGTTTGGCCACACCTTTTTGTAATACCCTGTATATATATATATATATATATATATATATATATATATATATATATATATATATACATTCAGAGTTCTTTATAGCTATGCCATAGTTCTACTGTTCTCTGTCTATCTATATCCGAATCTCGCTCGAGCTACTACCGGGTCTGTGTGCTGACGAGTCTTCTTCATTTGGCTCGGTCCTCCCACCACTTTTCTTCCCCCACTTGCTGCCAGGTCACACCTCTCCTTTCTGCAGATATTCTCACTCCCATTTTCCACTGTGTTCTTGGGCACCCTCTAGGTCTATTCCCATCCATCTTTAGTTCTTCCATAATTCTGGGAGTCTCTGCCCATGCATCATCTTAACATGCTTATACCATCTTAATCTTTCTTTTTCAATTTCTTCTGTGATACATTCTTGTTTAAGGCCCTTTCTAATCTTTACATTCCTTACTCTGTCCATTCTCGTTTTTCCCTTAACTGCTCTGAGAAACTTAATTTCCCCTGCTTGCAGTCTGCTCCAGTCCCTTTCTGTCATTGTTCACGTTTCTCCACCGTAGGTGACTGTTCTCTGCACAAATTTTAAATAGATCTGCAGAATTTTGCGAAAAAAAAACACTAGTAATCGGGAAAATTTTAATCTTGTACAAAAATATTAATTGCCAAATTTTCGAAAAACGTAATAATCACAATTCTGAATAGCTCCCGAATAGTTCACCAGAACACGCTAATGACATTTTTGTGCAGATAATAGTTTATGAGATAATTGCGATAATGAGGGATGCATTATCACAGTTATGAGAAGCTTTCACCCGATTTTAGAGAAATATACATTTTTTTCATAGTTCTTGGCATATATGCTACAGTTCTAGAGTTCTCTGTAAAAAAATTTATAGTTCTGTAAAATTTTGCCAAAAAATGTTACGATCACAATTCTGAATAGCTGAATTGGTGGCAAATCGCAACCGATTTTCCAAAAATACACATTTTTTTTTCAGATTTCTTTATAGACGTACTACAGTCCTAGAGGTCTGTGTACAAATTTTGAATAGATCTGTAGAGTTTCGCTAAAAACAATTACCAACACATTTCTGACTAGCTGTGAAGTTGGCACCAGACTTTCGAGAAATACACCTTTTTCAGAGTTTTTGGTGAATATGCCCTAGTTCTACAGTTCTCTGCGCTGAATTTGAATAGTTCTGCAGAATTTAGAGAAGAAAACACCAGTGTTTCACGAAGAACTCTGAAAATGATTTTTTTTACAGAACTATTAAAAATTTTTGCAGAAGACTCTAGAGCTATAGCATATCTACAAAGAACACTGAAAAAAAATTACATTTCTCGAAAATCGGGTGCCAGCTACACACAACTATGAAAATGGTACCCTCATTATCGCAATTATGTCATAAACAATTATCTGCACAAAAATTGACATTAGAATTTTCCGTAGAACTCTTGAGGAACTATTCACAATTGTGATTATTATTTTTTTCGCAAATTTGGCAATCAGTTTTTTTATTACAAGATAAAAGTTTTCCCAATTCCTAGCGCTTTCTTCGCGAAATTCTGGAAAACTATTCAAATTTTGTACAGAGAACTGTAGAACTTTGGAATAAGTATCAATAACTCTGACAAAAATGTATATTCCTCGAAAGTCGGCTGCTAACCTCACATGACTTCCCTAGACTGTTCAGAAATATTACGTTTCGTGAAGTTGGACTAAAAACATACTGCTTCTGTGATAATTGCTCTAATTTATTGCAAGCAGAAAAAAAAGTTGGATGAAAAATTGATTCAAGGTGCGTCAAAGATCACTCATGAACTTGTTCACAGAATTGAGGTTGAACGAATGAAAAAATACTATCGTAGTTGGCCCAACATTGAACATATTACTACAGATGGTTGTTGCTGTACATAGAACGTTCTCATACACTTTTAGAAGTGATTTTCCCATTCTGCCGAACCTCTCTTTTAGACATATGTAAGACTACGCGGCTAACTGCATCTGAGACAGTACTAAAGCCTTAGCAATTGGTGTTTAACTTACGCTTGTTCGTTGATTCCGAGTATCAAAGTTATATGCTTATAATAAATATTGACTGGATAGCCTTCAGTTCACTGGGATATAGTACGTTTCCTGTGTCACCTATAAAATTTAGTTACTGTGGTATGACACATCTGGAGACTGACCAACACATTTATTTCAAAATGGTGATTTTAGTGTCTACCCCCTCTCCCTGGATAAATTTCTGCGGACACCCGTATACCAATGATCAAAACAGAAAATACTACAGTGACAAGCGCAGTTCCACGAAGTCAATGCTTATCTATTACGCTACAGTACTCTGCTACTGACAGTTCTTGCGAAGACATGAAATTTACAAGTGCAGTTTCACCACATTATCTTCCAGGCGTTCGTCGTAATCTCAGTGCTGAACTGCCTCAACCCTGGAACGAACATGCATCCCCGTATGACCTTTCTCTTCATCAATGGCCTCCAGAATCATCTCATTCAAGTCCATGTACATCTACTTATGGGTTATGTCACTGTATCCACAACCGAGCGAGGTGGCGCAGTGGTTAGACACTGGACTCGCATCCGTGAGGACGACGGTTCAATCCTGCGACCGGCCATCCTGATTTAGGTTTTCCGTGATTTCCCTAAATCACTCCAGGCAAATAAATGCCGGGATGGTTCCTCTGAAAGGGCACGGCCGACTTCCTTCCCCATCCTTCCCTACTCCGATGAGACCGGTGACCACGCTGTCTGGTCTCCTTCCCCAAACAACCAACCAACCAACTGTATCCACTGTCAATAGAATTGTAAGAGTTATAAGAAAGGATAATGTTCGTGATCGCTGATATCGAGCAAGTCACCTTGGTGGTACGTAGTCTATTATACTGACTTTCGCCGCGTCGCGAACGGGACCCATATTGATCAGCTGTAATGAGACTTGGTTCAAAATGGTTCAAATGGCTCTGAGCACTATGCGACTTAACTTCTGAGGTCATCAGTCGCCTAGAACTTAGAACTAATTAAACCTAACTAACCTAAGGACATCACACACATCCATGCCCGAGGCAGGATTCGAACCTGCGACCGTAGCGGTCGCTCGGTTCCAGACTGCAACGCCTAGAACCGCAATGGCACTCAGGCCGGCTGAGACTTGGTAAGATGCTTTATTTACTGATATGTGTCTGTTTTCTTCATTTCTTGTAGTTTTCAAGCAATTACCTTCTAAAATCACACTCATGGATAACCCTATATAAACCGTTACGTGTGAAAATTTCAGCACTGTGAAGGAGACTTATTACTCAACTAAACTCTGAATCACAGATTCCGTAAACGACAGTAAAACAATTGACAGGATTAATGAGTTGTGCACGAAATCTGACACTATGAGTTCACTGTAATGTTACGCCCTACGGTCTGCAGTCAGAAACTTAAAATATCATGCTATTCAACTAAAGACGATCAGAATATATTCCTGGAGAATATCCCGCCTTGCGTCTTTTGTGGCAGAGAAAAAATTATCAAAAGTGGTTAACAGATGAAAAAAAATTTGCTCGTTACCAATAGACCATATTGTGTGGGCGATATGTAACATGAGCGTGTAGACCAGGGAAGCAATGGTGACCGTCATTCTTCGAAAAACACAGTAGATCATCATTTTATGGTTGCTGCTGTTCAAATGGCCCGCAATATGTGGGTGTCGACATCACATGTACTGAATGTTGTCCTACACCATCACACGCTTTATGTTGGCTGTTGTATTGTTTGACAATGCTGGATGCCATATTGCTTTCACCATGCAAGTGCACGTCATACATGCTACCACAATGTAGTAAATGTTCAAGTAGGTCCATGAAAGCTCACAATGTGTACGCGTCTGTGTATGCGTCCATCAATGAATTATCCCTCATTACAACTTACTCACAACAGAAATTGCAGTCCTTGGCAGCATAATGGCATGCTGCTATTTGCTGTACGATTTCCACTCTATCTCAGCGTCATATAGTGACCATTGTCATTTCCCGTAAATGCTTCCTCTTCACCATTAAAATGAAAATGTATACATCTTATAAAAGCCCATTTCTTCTTTGTAAGTGTTGTACAGAAGAAAAACGTCAAACTACGAGATATTCCAAAAGCAAAACTACTTACATATAGTCAGTCCCGCACGTAAAGGAACCTCGTATTTTGTAACTCAGTCCATGTTACACTTGTCACTTTCTAATGACAAGACAATGCCGGCTTCATAACCTGTCCTCAAGAAACAATAGTTTGTTCTGATTCCTGTTTTCGAATTTTTTGTACTTTTCGTTACTTTTCCTTACTGCCCTATACAGTTGTTGAGAAGGGAGTGAGATAGAGTTCTAGCCTACCCCCAATGTTATCCAGTGAATACACTGAATGAAACTGCGAGAAAATTCGAAAGGGCATTATGTTATACGGGAAAGAAATTGAAACTTCGAGGTTTGCCGATGACTTGGTAATTCTTTCAGAGAAGCAAAGAGCTTGTAAAAGCATTTGGACGAAATGGGTAGTGTCTTGAAAAGAAGTTATAATAAGATGAACATCAGCAAAAGTACAACAAGAATACGCACTTTAAATCACGCGATGCCAAGGGAATTTCATTAGGAACTGAGACAATAAAGGCACTAGATGTGTTTTGTTATTTGGACAGGTCAATAAGTGGTTAAATATACATGATATAAACCGTAGACTGCAAATAGCAAGAAATTTTTTTCCGAACAAGAGAATACCAACTTAAATTTTAGAGGGTGTTTTCGGAATGCATTTGTGTTCGGTATAGCCTTGTTCGGCAGTGAAATATGTGTTGTAAATAGTTCAGATAAGTAGAGAATAGAAGCCTCTGAAATGTGTTGTTGCAGCAGAAAGCGTAAGATAAGACGGGCAGATCGGATAACTAATGAAGAGGTATCGAATCGAACTGGGGTAAAAAGAAAGCTGTGTCACAAATATACTAATGGAAAGTACCGGTTGATAGGACACCACAACAACAATTTTACTTTTCATATTTGTACGTTTCATTTAGAATATGGTGTAGAGACACATTTGAGGTGTTTCCCTCTGCTGCTTTTTGCACTTGTGGTTCAGTGCACCAAGCGCTGAGAAAGCGTTGGCTCTGAAACCCAGCCTGTGTAGTGCATTTATTTGATGCCAACAGTCCGTTTGGCCCTGTCTGTGAAGGTTTCCACCTAAAATGTGGGTCCTGTGTGGACCGTGTCAGCTGTCGCCGGAACTTAATGTGGTCCGTGTTGCCCGCCCACACACCATTCTTCAGGTTGCACACAGCTCCAGCGACTCGGAAGGGACCCAGCCACAACAGGTGCTAGACCATGCAGACGACTCACATCGGGGGTTCCCTCTTGGGATATTCTGATGCTGCAACTATCGTATGCTTGCCGCACACCACCCACATGGCCCGGCGATGATAAAAAGACGTTTACCACACAGGCTTGCTCCTGGTACATAGCTGCTCGCACAAGCAAATTCTTGCTAGCCGGGAGCATTTACTATGCACTTGCTCAAACCGGTAAGTGAAGTACTTTGAGTGGTGTCAAGCAAAAACGATATTCTCTGCAGAGCCTGAGGAAAGTAACAATCTTCCATTCGCAACAAATATTTGATGACTGGCAACGAGAAAGAAGAGGTCTTATTAGTGCACCCTTCAAATGCAGAACGTCCACAGACGAAACACTTTCACCAGTTCTAACAACAGCACAAGAATTGTCTACAGCATTTTTTTCAGACGGTTACAAATGACGTAACGAATTTTTCCTTTTATTTCACACACTATTAAACCAGAAATGACTGAAAAATTATTAAACATTTGAAGATTCAGCTCAGGACTGATTATGCAATTCTTGTGGACGACTGATTGGTAGACCTACATCTTCTGTGGTAATATTTCGTCATTTTACCTGTACTCGTATTTATTTCATATTCTACACATGCCGCATGTGGTTATCCATCCCGCTATTTCCACGAATAAAAACGATGAGTTAGGTGAAAGTGAGGAACTTATTTCCAAAGACAGCTGCACCTAATGTTACAGAGTATGATGCAGTTGTGATCATCTGTATACTTTTGGTCCCAGATATCTTTGCCTTCAACAACAGACGAAACAACTGCCTATTTCAACTGTCACGTGTCATTCTCAGTCTTGAAACTGTCATCTAAGTTTGGATGAATAGGTGTTTACAGATTATTCTGTATTTTCTGTCGTTTTCGGCACTACAATGCACAGTATGAAATCGACGAATTTAAAAACAGCTGCTTTATCTGAACTTCTAGGTTGCAGCCAATTTCCCATCCATCTGCTAGTGACTGGTCGAAGGAGTAACATGAGCGAAGTGGGACATGGTCCATAAGCACGCTTTTTCAAGACAATGAATGAGGTTCACCCATCTGTCAGCAGCGTTACTACAAGAAGTGACTTTTCATTTTCACTGATAAGATCTTACAGAACGTGCCTCTGTCTACGCTTCGGAAAGATCTGAACTCTACAATTGCACCTGAAACTGTACCATTAACTCATTTTATTAGTTCTGCCTAGGAAGCTGTTACACCTCTTCCCCGTGCGGCAGCAGAGGAAAAACGATGTGACACTTCCACGCGATTTCAAGGGTACCTCATCATAAAAAAGAACTATTTCCTCAGCGTAAAGGGCCACACTACGCAAGCTACGACAAGATCCTCGAACGGTGATCCTTCCTTGTAAGGTGTAAGACTGAGAAAGACCCTACACGTAGTGAGACGCCCTGCTAAACCCGCACGACAGGACAGGTAGTTTAAGTTGTGGAAAGGGGCCAAAATAAGTGGCTGTCAGTTACACTCGAAAATACAGCTTTTTATTTGAACAAACATTACAAGAGCCAAGAAATTAAAAAAAAACACAGCTTTAGTTTTGTAGTTTTGGAACTTAATTAACAGCTGATTGCACCGTACAATCTCATGCCTTAAGAGCAAGACCACATTAATTAAAAAATGGCTGGAAGCCAATAACTTAAAGCTCAACCAAAATCAGAAATTTAAAAGGCAAAGCCTTATCTTAAAACAGTTCCTTAATTAGGCTTAAGGCCCAAAGAATCTGACACTTTAAGAGCAAACAACTTAAACTCAAAATCGCCTGAAGGCCCAACACTTAAGACTTAATAACATTAATTTTAAAAATGCCAAAGGCTTTACGTAAAACAGTTCTTCAATTAGGCTAAAGGACCAAACCACCACACGCCTTATGACCAGAACAACCTTAATCTAAAAATTAGCTAGAAGGCATACAAGAACAAACAGCAAGAACAAACAAGAAAAGGCAGTACTTCCAAGGGCGCTCAGAAGTTCTGAGGGTCGGCTTGGAGTTCAAACACTAACGCTCGCTTAGATTTGGTAGTGTTCGTGCAACAGGTGGAGAAGTTTGGTCTGGACATGGGCTTTGTCAAGTATGATAGCCAATGTGTGACTTGATCTGCCCAGTTTTTGGTCCAGTTCTGCAGGACGAGACTGTGGCATAATTTTGGATGGTGCCGTAAGTACATCAACATTCAGCTATCTTCAGGGACTTTTTACACTAGAGAATACCCCTGCACGTTACTGACTTCATACCGAAAATTTACGCGCTATCTTGAAGGCTCTCTACCGAGTACAGCTTTATCTACCGAATATTGCTTCCGCTGAATGGAACAGATGCATGCGCATTGGTGATATTACATACCTGCCCTCTGCCTAAATCCAGACCTTCGGAGCAAAATTCCAGTTGTCAGAAGAATGAAATTAAACGTCTCTGGTCGTTGTCATGAGACACAAGATTTTATCTTACTGAAGATATATATCAGAGAAATCACCAGGTCCCAAGCCTTAGTAAAACGAAAACCGTCATCATCATTGAGAAGATCTAGAAATGGAACACAGCCATATTTCTTCACTTCGCTTAGGTGAGACAGGCAGTCTGCCCAGGCCTTGTCGATCTGACGACAGCCCAACCGACAGACAGTCAACAGACGCACCGACAACATAACCTCCACTTCATCTGACCAGCACACAACAGGGAATTCAGTGGAACAACGCAGAAGAAACACCTCACAGATATATTCTATCCAGGTTAAATGGTCCTCAAAAAATCCGCAAGGAAGGTTTATCACTATGACCAAATATGAGTAACATCAGAGCACTGATTTACGACTTACCTAAACATCTTGCTTCGTTGCTGAAAAATTTTGCTGGAAAATGTTCACACTATACTCGCCGTTCTGCTGATTTGGTGAGCAGGAGCTGTAATGATTCTCACATCTTCCATCTATCAATGAGGACTTTCACTCTATGACGGAAGTGAAGAAATATGGCTGTGTTCCATTTCTATATCTTCTCAATGATGATGACGGTTTTCGATTTACTAAGGCTTGGGACCTGGTGATTTCTCTGATATATATCTTCAGTAAGATAAAATCTTGTGTCTCATGACAACGACCAGAGACGTTTAATTTCATTCTTTTGACAACTGGAATTTTGCTCCGAAGGTCTGGATTTAGGCAGAGGGCAGGTATGTAATATCACCAATGCGCATGCATCTGTTCCATTCAGCGGAAGCAATATTCGGTAGATAAAGCTATACTCGGTAGTGAGCCTTCAAGATAGCGCGTAAATTTTCGGTATGAAGTCAGTAACGTGCAGGGGTATTCTCTAGTGTAAAACGTCCCTGAAGATAGCTGAATGTCGATGTACTTACAGCACCATCCATAATTATGCCACAGTCTCGTCCTGCAGAACTGGACCAAAAACTGGGCAGATCAAGTCACACATTCGCTGTCATACTTGACAACAACTTCCGCTTCAAAGCCCACGTCCGGACCAAACTTCTCCACCTGTTGCACGAACACTACCAAATCTTGGCGAGTCTGCATCTCGTGGTCGCGCGGTAGCGTTCTCGCTTCCCGCGCCCGGGTTCCCGGGTTCGATTCGCGGCGGGGTCAGGGGTTTTCTCTGCCTCGTGATGACTGGGTGTTGTGTGATGTCCTTAGGTTAGTTAGGTTTAAGTAGTTCTAAGTTCTAGAGGACTGATGACCATAGATGTTAAGTCCCACAGTGCTCAGAGCCACCAAATCTTGGCGAATACGAGCCTCAATGTTAGGACTAAACTGAGGCAGTACAAGGCAAAGGTCCTACCAACGCCATTATGTGTCTGCTTCACATGGGGTACGACAAGTAACACAGATCTGAAGCCTTTCCAAACGATTCAAAATCGGCGCTCGTAGCTGGCTCATTGTGTGTGATTGTGTGTGTGGGAGGGGAGTCAAAGGTGGGCATGAATCCCGGACCTCCATTAGGAGCTCGTTAAATAAGTCCGAGGAAGTATTACATGTTATCAACTTAACGACATAACTTCTGGACAAAATTAACCTCCTACGGCCCATAATACGGCATCTCTTTCACAAAGGGATCGATGGCACTGAGTTTGGATGCATTGGGCTACAGTGGAGGTACCTCAGTAACTCCCGAGATTGTGGAACCACCATCTCTGTAGGGCCAAAGGGACAGTGAGCTGAAGACCCTACTAAGGCGTTAAATAAGGATACTATTATTCTCAACCCAGAAGTCCTGTAGTACTTCAGCGCCACCAAAACAAAAAACAAAAAAAAAGATGCTAAATGGTTGTCCTCCGAAACATCGTGGCAGAGCGTTTACGTCATCCGGCTGCAAGCCCGAAACATCTTGGCATACTAGTTCCGCCGGTAACATTTGAAGAATCACACAACATTCCGTATTTCTATTGGGATCTTCCGGACAACCACCCTGTAAGTTCCACCTACCAACTATTTTGCCTCTTCTTGCACTTAGTGGGTTCATGGACAACTGTTTAAAGATGTCGTGTAAATCAAGACTGATGTTGTCAACTGGTACAGTTGCCAGGTGAAGATCTTACACTGATGATCTGATACATTATGACCACCTGGTTAATACCTTGTTGTTCCACGTTTACAGCAGCGATACTGTGTGACATGGATTCGACAAGTCCTTGGCAGGTTTCCAGAGGCATTGAAACACATCTGCTTTTCACCTCGACTCGTTTGACTGATACATACATGACACTAATCTGTTTTATCCAATGAGACACACACGTAAGTAGGCTGGTACTCGTTGTGTCCAGTCCTGCCTTGTTCTTTGGTCTCGCAGGTAGTCGGACGAGAGGCATGTCTCACTGGAGGCTCTTTGCGTGGCAGCCAATCAGACTCGTGCTGCGAGAATTTGTTTGGAACAGTGGCTTGATGTGAACCCAGTTGTATTTTCGTCTTGGTTCTGGTCGGCTACGTGATCACCGGTTGTGCTGTTCACTTGTTGTTGTTGCAAATCTGTTAATGAAATAACTACATGCTTTTGGCTTGATCAAAACATTAAGCCTATAATCGGCTGCATTCGTGTCTTAAGAACTTATTTAATCGATGTCAATATTTTACTTTTCCTTGGCATTCTGACTGAGAATGCAACTGAGTTAGTGGTGGTTTGGTTTGAGTCGAACGTCCACGTTGACCGTGCTGTCCATGCATTCCATTGCGGTGCGTGATGACACCACGTGCTAAACGCCCCTCTCACTCAGTAATAAGTCAGTTCGATTCTTTAACATTACTACTTTATGCATCCAGTAAAATGATCTATTTATTTTGTACTTTGTTCGAGTTTCTATGCTCATCAGTGTACATCTGCTTCTGCTGTAAATGGCGTCGTTTTTCTAATAGAGCAAGTTTTTAGAAAACTTGCTATCAATATGTTTTTACCGCAATCACTGCATCGGGCCGTACTATGGTTTTATGCCTTGTTTAACTTTATCGCCATTCACAAATATTTCGCAGTTTCTTCTACGGTACGAGTATAATTATATATTACACGATTTTCATCATTTTCAGGTAAGCAATCACTAGCGCTACAGATCAGCTCTCACCACATACTTATATAAAAGTTCGTTTATATTCAGAGATTAGGGTTTGTACTAATGTTGAACGGACTATCAATCCATATGTGTGACGCAGATGATTTTCTACAAAGGGGCCGGTGTCTCCATGATACTAAGAGAACCATTATCCGATATAACGGGGACGTCTGCATGATCAGACACAATACAAGATTTCCTTTTCTTTCCTTTTCTTTTTTTTTCTTATTTGGTGCTGCCTGCCACGAATTCCTCTAATGTGTCAACTTTTTCGTCTCAGAGAAGCACTTGCAACCTATGTCCTCAATTATTCGCTGGATGTATTCCAATCTCTGTCTTCCACTACAGCTTTTGCTCTCTACAGCTCCCTCTAGTACCATGAAAGTTATTCCCTGACGTTTAACAAATGTCCTACCATCCTGATCCTTCTTCTTGTCAGTCTTTTCCATACATTCCTTTACTCTCTGATTCGGTGGAGAACCTCCTCATTCCTTGCCTTAACAGTCCACCTAGTTTTGAACATTCGTCATTAGCATAACATCTCAGAAGCTTCTGTTCTCTTCATGTACGGTTTTCCCACAGTCCTTGTCTCTCTGCCATACAATTCTGTGCTCCAAACCTACATTCCCAGAATTTTTTCCTCAAATTAAGATCTATGTTTGACACTAGGAGACTTCTCTTGGCCAAGAATGCTCTTTTTGCCAGTACTAGACTGCTTTTTATGTCATCCCTGCGCCTTCCGTCATGTGTTATTTTGCTGCCTAGTGTAGAGCCACCACCGTATAGGATAGGGAAAGTTAGTTATGTGCGATATTTGTAGCACGAGTTACAGTCAGGTGCGGGACAGATTGCAGTAATTTATGCATACCAGCAGTTGCAAAGGCAAATAGAAGCCACGGGGGTGTAGAACTGCTGGAGGGGGCGAACCCAGCAGTTTCCATGGCGCAAGTCACAGGTAGGAGAGGGCCACTGGCCAACCTAAGTGCTATGCATATGTGACACGAAGTGGACAGCCGAGCATAAATAGGTGTCATTTTTTAATGAGATTCATTCAAGTGTGGTAGCTCTCCAGGACGGCAATGCGTGTCGCACCGCCGGGCTACACGTAGCATCGGATGGGGTGACAGCATTCCAGTCCACAGCGGGTCATTGGTTCGACCCTCTGAGGCCATAGCGGGGTCTGCAGCCAGCCAGCGGCGGGCCACTCTTTGGCTCGCTACCGCGGGCAGTTGTCTAAGCTCCCGACACACGCTGGAGACTTCTGAAGCGAGGACCACAGATTCGGATTTTATTTATTTATTTTATTTATTTATTTATTTCTTCATTTCCAAATTATAGACTTGTTACCTGATGTTTAAAACAGGTCGCACATCTTACAATTTTAGTTTTTCATATTTTTACAGTTTTCTTTTCTTTTGCTTCATCTACAACATTTACAAAGAATGATACTTTTCAAAATAACAATAATTTAAGGTTGAAATATAAATAAAATTTTGTTGTTTTTTAAGAAGAATATAAAAATAAAATAGGTGAGGAGAGATTTGTTATTACCATCATCGAATGTGACTGACGGTGAATACCTCGGAATGGTTTCTTCAAGCCATTGACTGCCAGTTACACACACACACACACACACACACACACACACACACAAATGGTTATTAGTTATTATTCGGATGCCAGATTGCAGGCGGTTGTTGCCGCCGCGTTCTCCGATACGCCAGCGAGGAAGAAGCAGCAGTGGGGGTGGCCTAAGACTCCTGGCGAAGCAGCGCGTCATCAATGGGGATGGTGGCCGCTGAGTCAGCTGCTGGAACAGCCATCCTGACATCATCATAACTCAGTGGGCCGGCCAAGGCTGGCACGACACAGCATTGCATTGCACAGGCTGCTGGAGGCTTCCTCAGCATTGCGGGGCCCAGTGACGCAGACCGAAGTGAACGGAAGACTGTAGTGGAAACAAATAAATCATTTGGAAAGTTCTCGCCGAGTTTTAATATGGTACCACCTGGCACCCATCCACAACACTAGGTAGCAGAACTCCTCTACTTCGTGATCACCAATCTTTATGTTAAGTTTCTTACTGTTCTCATTTCTGCTACTTCTAATTCCTTTTGTCTCACTTCAATTTACTCTCAGTCCATATTCTGTACTCGTTAGACTGTTCATTCCTTTCAGCAGATCCTGCAATTCTTCTTCATTTCCAGTGAGAATGGCAATTTCATCAAAGAGTCTTAAAATTGGCGTCCTTTAACCTTGAATTTTAATCCCACTCTTCAATCTTTCTTTTATTTCCTTCACTGCTTCTTCGACGTATGATTGAACAGCAGGGGTGAAAAGCTACGTCCTTGTCTTACACTCTTTTTAATCCATGCACTTCATTCTTTGTGCACCACCCTTATTTTTCCCTCGTGGTTCTTGTACATATTGCATATTACCCATCTTTCCTGTAGCGTATTCCCATTTCGTCATCTTGCACCGTTTTATATTTCGAACGCTTTTCTCAGGTCGACAAATATGATCGTGTCTTCCTAAAGCCAAACTTACCATCATCTAACACATTCTCGATTGTTTGTTCCATTCTGCTGTTTATTATTCTCGTCAGCAACTTGGATGGATGAGCTGTTAAGCTGATTGTCCGATAATTCTCACACTTTTCGGCTCTTGCAATCTTGGGAATTGTGTGGATGATATTTTTCCGAAAGTCTCATACATTCTACAGACCAATATGAATAACCACTTTGTTGCCACTTTCCCCAATTAGGTTAGAAATTCTGATAGAGTGTCATCTATCCCTTCTGCCTTATTTGATTTTAAATCTTCCAAAGCTCATCTCAGTTCTGAGTCTGATACTGTATCTTGTGTTTCTTCCGTATTAGTTCCTGTTTCTTCTCCTATTACGTCATCAGATAATTCATCACCCCCCACCCCCCATATACAGACCCTCACTGCACTCTTTCCTTCTATCTGCTCTCTCCTCTGCATTTTACTGTGGAATTTCCATATTCCCATTGCACTTTGCATGTTACCGCCCTTGCTTTTAATTTCACCCAAGACTGTTTTAATTTTTCTTTATGCTTAGTCAGTAATTCCTTTTATGATGACTTGACATTTCACATGTAGACATTTCGCTTTAGCTTCCTTGCATCTATTTATTTCATTCCTAAGTGATCTGTATTTCTGCATTCCTGAATTTCTCTAGACATTCTTGTACTTTCTTCTTTCAACGATCAGCTGAAGTATTTCTTCCTTAATCCATTGTTTCTTCGTAGTTACCTTACTTGTACCTCTGTTTTTCTCTCCAACTTCTTTGATAATCCCTTAGGCATGACCATTCCTCTTCAACTGAACTGCTTACTGAGCTGTTCATCATTTTCGTCTCTGTAGCCTCAGAGAACTTCAAGTACACCTCTTCATCCTTTGGTACTTCGGTATCCCACTTCTTTGCGCACTCATTCTTCCTGACTAGTCTCTTAAACCTTACCTACTCTTCATCACTAAAAAACTGTGGTTTGAGTCCTATATCTGACACTAAGTGGGCCTTACAATATTATACTTGATTTCGGAATCTCTGCCTGACCATGAGGTTGTCTAACTGAAAACTTCCCGTGCCTCCCCGTCCTCCCGTCCTCCTCCTGCGGTTCTTGAAAAGAGTTTTCGCTACTACTAGCTGAAATTTGTTGCAAAACTCAGTTAGCCTTTCTCCTCTCTCATTCCTACTACTAAGCCCACATTCTCCAGTAACCCTTTCTTCTACTCTTTTCCCTACAACAGCATTCTAATCCCCCATGACTATTAGACTTCCATCTTCCTGTATATACTAAATTACCCGTTCGTTATCGACATATACTTTGTCTCTTTATCTTCAGCTTGCTACATAGGCATGTTCACCTGAACTATTGTTGTCAGTGTTGGCTTGCTGTCGACTCCGATGAGAATAACTCTATCACTGAACTATTCACAGTAACCCACTCTCTGCCCTACCTTCCTTTTCATAACGAATCCTACTCCCGTTATTTTATTTTATGCTGTTTTGATATTGCCAGAAATCGTTGCCTTCTTTCCATTTCACTTCGCTCATCCAAACTATACCTGGACTGAGCTTCTACATTTCCCCTTTAACATTCCTACCACGTTCAAAGTTCAGACATTCCGCGCCCCGACTCGTAGAACATTATCCTCTCGTTAGTTATTCAATCTTTCTCTCATGATACCTCCTCCTTGGCAGTCCCCTCCCGGAGATCCGAATGGGAAACTAGTCGGGAATATTTTGCTAATAGAGAGATTATTATTTTCGACTACAGTCCACATAACCTCTGGATACAGATTATGTGTCTTTAATTGCAGTGGTTACTGTTGCTTTCTGCATCCTCATGCCGTTGCTCATTGCTGATTCCCCTTTTAAGGACATTCCACCCCCACCCCCCCTCCACCCTCCCCAGGGGACAAAGGATTCCTCTGGACTTCAGGGCTCCTCCACGTTCTTTGACAAGGCCGTTGTCAGAATAAGGGTGACTTCTTATGCCGAAAGTCTTCAGCCGTCATTGCTGACGGTTTTTTGTTCGAAGTTTAACACTCTCTGTACCAGGCCTATTTTATGCACCCGTCCCTAGAAACCGGGCAATTTTACCAATATTAAAAAAATTACTGCATCAAATCTACTGTTTGGATTGTGGCAAATTTGGTACCATCTTGAAGCTGCACATTTCTACTTTAATTCTGAGTGAAAGAAACTACTTTACAATGCACAGCTTTAAGGTACAGTTATAGAAATCACTTAGATGTTTTAAGAATTTAGAAAAAGTCATACGAATAAGGGAATACAATTGTGATTTATTTTTAACCAAAATTGTGGCACTACATTACATGTTTCTGATAGTATACAGTATTACATATAAATTTCACACAGAATCATATTGTTTTTTAGTGTGGAAAATTTTAAAGCAAGGTTCCAGGCAGAGTGCAACGCCACACTGTTCACATTCGTATCGTGTCTCTTTGCGAGAAGCCTTGCCACTCTGTTTCTTGCTCCTGGAACTGCACACGTGACACACACGAGCAGCATACTTCTTAGTAGTTGCAGGTATGTGCTGCAAAAAATGTCTCTTTGTTAGCCGACCTACAGTTCCTTCATTTCTTGGAATGAATTCAAGTGTGTCGTCTTCAACAAGCTGAACTGCAAGCACTGTTATAAAGTCTGTTATTGTAATTTTCTTCCTGTGCACTGCATTGTACAGCCAAAATGCATTTGATACTCCCATAAGCAGCAAATGGAAATATAATTTTCGCCACCATTTCACAGTTCTGTGCTGGAACGGATTGTACTGCAGGCGTTGGTCTCCAATATCCACTCCAATTTTATTGAGGTTGTAATCAAGTACCTGAAGTGGTTTCAATACTACAGACCCATTTCTCTTAGTATGCGTACCAAATGTTGCTTGATGCCTTGTAGACAATGTATACACATCTCTCTTATCTTTCCACTTCATTGCCAATACATTATCTTTACGCCGAAAAGACATTTCGCCCTTTTTCAGCGTAGCAGATACTAAATCTTTAGGCAATCCTTTCCTGGATTTGTTCACAGTACCAACAGCTCCAGTGCCTTTCTCTGCCAGTTGCTGAAATAGCTCTGGACTGGAATAAAATCGATCTAAATACACAGTGTGGCCTTTGTTCAGCAAGCTGCTGTCAGACAACAATCGCAAAATAACCGCAGACGAAGAATTGTCAACAATATGCTTACCAGCATAAACTTCAAAATTTACAACATAGCCACTACTGGCTTCAGCAACAGCATATACTTTCAGTCCATACTTATGAGGCTTATTTTGCATGTAAACACGGAAACTCACACGACCTCGAAATGGGCAAATTCCTTCATCAATTGTCACTTTTTCTGAGGGACGATATGCCTGGATACATCGCTCCTTCAAATTATTATAATATGGCAAAACTTTGTAAAGTGGATGAAATCCATCTTCGCCTGGTTTTTTCTGATTTGAATTGTCAACAAGATGCAAGCATGACAGTATCTGAGTGAAACGCAAACGGCTCATGACATGGGGACAAAAGTTACAACTAAGAACAGGATTAGTGCTCCAATGGTCCGCAATTTTGGGCTTTTTCGAAACACACATGTGGAAAATAATACCCAAGAAACGCCTCATCTCACTTATAGTCACTGGCTTCCACGAACTCAAAACTGAATGGGGCTTCAGATTATTTCCTCTTCTTTTCTTCTGTATTGTCTGTGATGCATACAAATTTGTCTGTCTCTTGAGTTCATTTACGTCACTGTCAGTAAGGAACACTTTACTGCAATCCAGTACAGAACTCGACTCATCAATATCCACTAGTATCTGCCTGGGTGTCGTGTTGACAGGCAGAGGTCGGTAGGTGTCAACTGCAGTCCACTCACTGTCTTTCGGATACGGCACAGCTGCTGGATTTGAAGCAACACCTTCAACATCATTCTCGTCTTCATCTGAAGACAAACTGTCATCAATCTCGTCTTCTAAAAAGAATATCACATTATGTGTAACTACATACATCGTTTACACATGTTCAACAGATATGTGCGTACTGCACAATTACGTGGAAAATTCGGAAATACGTACCTTCAAACACACCATTGCATTCAGAATCGTCTGAATCACTCTCTACATTATCCAGAGTGTCGCTATGATTGATCAAATCCGCAATTTCTGCGTCTGATAAACCGCGCCGAAACATGATGACAAACAACTGAATGATATACAGACTGAGAACGCAAAGATAAGTTTTAACATGAATTACAGCGCTGCCGTGACATCTATGGACGCATTTTGTTAATAAACATCTGAAAAACGTATAGCGCTGGCCAAACCCGTAGAAATAACGTTGCAGTGTTTTGAATGAAATTAAATGTAGCGGCCCGTAAATTTTACGGGCTTGGTGATTTTCGCGCGATCCCAGGCCCGTAAATTTTACGGGCTTGGCGCTTAGAGTGTTAAGCACTGGTGGTGTTCTAACCCGAGACGAGGACATTAAGATTACTAATAAACGGCGCCACCTCTAAATCAAGGGATCCCCCCCAAACCGCCTCCAAATGACGCCATTGCCTGGGGATAACACGGTGATGGATCAGTTCCGACTAGCCCACCTTTGGCCAGAACGGTGGTGCTTGCCTGACTGCTTTAGCAAAGACCGTAAATTGCAATGTCTATCTTTTCGCAAGTGATTCAGTGGTCAAAGATGAAATTCTATCCCGTAACAATTCCAGTACTCTCTAGTTACATCCCAAAAAAAATATCAATTTGGGGTGAAAAACAAGAATGTAGAGTGTAATTCATTAAACATCAACGTATTCTATTATTTGACTACGTGATTAAAGAAGGACTACTGTAGTCAATCTGGTCATGAAAATATTTGGTAGTAACAGTGTGAAGAGATATAAAGTGGAATGACTACATAGTCTCTGTCGAAGGTAAAGCAAAGCAACGAACATCGAGCGTGTACCGCGAAGGCGAGTAAATGGTCATAAGCTTGTGTGGCTGCAGAGTGTGGCGAGTGTGTGTGTGTGTCGGCTCGATGGAAATGGTTGTTCAAGTCTGGCTGACACAGGTAGGCGTCCGTCGATCGCGATAACTCCGATCTGTAACTGTTAAAGCAAACTACTCTCTTTGATTGGTTAGTTTCAAATACTATCTCCCTTTAACAGATATCCGCGTATCGATGGAGCAGCACACCGAAATGTATAAGCGGACCTCGCTTATAATTGAAGCATTGGTGTTCGAAGGATGCCTGTCTTCTTTACTGTTACACACAGCGACTGCACCATTCTTTACCGCAACAACTCCCTTTATCTGAAACAATAAACCAAATATCCTTCGCGTGTTCGCGACGGGCTTGTAAGCTTACGCGAAACTTGATAACAGTAGTTTTATGCCCGGTTTGCAAATGAATGTTCAAACGTAGATAATATGATATCTCGAATTGTAAGTTCCACCACTCAAGCCGATGCCACGTTATAGTCTTGCGAGGATGTTGATTTGTGAAGTATTATAGCGTCGTTAAACAGTGCATATTCAACAACTCCTCCGTCGTAAACCCAGAGATAATGTATTCTCTAAATAATGTACAGAAGGCGTTGTAATACAATGTTCAATGAAATGATGTAGACGACACGAAGTATTAAAGTTATAACTGAGTTTATTGTACTTCTGAATTATCTAACCACTGCAGTGGAAAGCACACCGATCTGTGATTCAGGGAACTGAAGCTACGATTTACATCAGCAATTCTGACATTGACTACAGGTTTCGAAAATACGGCGTACCTGTGAGTTCTTCATGACTGCGTGTATACGTTTCCTGCTCAAGTCAATTTGTAGAGTTTATGTTGGCGTCTGGCACGTTGCTGTGTCCTTCAATGTTCGTGACCATCACAGATCACGACAACTAAGTCCCAGAATTGATTAAGTATCACAAGAGTTACTTTTCCCTCCGTTGTCTGGCTAGATGGTAAATGTTTTATCACCTTTCTTCAGAACTGTGACTAATACGTCAAGACGATACTTCAAAAACTTTAAAGTTCCAGATCGCTCTGAAACAATCTAATATCGATCAATAAGCGTGCTTCTATCGCGACGTCTACAAGAGAGTGAATTAACATCGCCATTGAAGTTTTTCATTGTAGTCACAGCGATCTTACAGCTCGATGCGGCTACAACTCTTTTCTTGGATAAATTTTATCTCTGATCACTTTATCTCGACTGGTTTTTAACCTTGGTAAAGCATATATTTTTAATTCTTTATTTAGAGTTCCATGCTTCGCAGATTAAGTGATCATCTGATAGTCTTTCGGTTAGTTCTTTCCGTGGAAATGATGTTAGTTCCCTGGTATTTCTGTTGGTCAGACTTTCAATAGTGTTAATATCTTGTTGCCAGTAGCTACCGTCAAGGTCAGGATAACTAATTTTTATATCTTTTGCCGTCAAAAGGGATGTCATTAGGGGCTCAACATTTGGGGTGTTACACGAGGGAGGGTAACAGCATTTCAAAACAATCTTAACTGGATGGCACTCACAGACAGATATCGTGCATTCCAGTAGAACATCCTGAGAAAACGCTAAATATCTTATTTACGTACCTGAGCCACCAAAGTCACACAGATAAAATTGGCCAAATAATAGCTGTCAGAGAATCGATCAAGCAGTCGAACTTTCCATGCTCAAAATCTGAATTGGACGCGAAGAAACACTTATACCGATAATTAAAAATTATTCTTTGTCAGGCATTTCATTCTGACTCACCAAGAAAATACCTGGATGTAGATCAGGGTGTAGGGCACCGTAGTTTAAGATAGGAAAGTTAGTTTTGTTGCAATATTTTGTAGCGCAAAAGTTACAGCCAGGTGCGGCCAGATTGCAGTAAGTTACACTGTCCAGCTGTTGCGATGTAGAATGGAGGTCACAGGGCCGTCAAACTACTGAAAAGAGTTAACGCAGCGGTATGCATGGCGCAAGTTACAGGAAGAAGGGGTCCACTGGCGCAACTTAGGTGCTGTGCGTACGTGACTCGGAGTGGCGCATTAGCAAAACAGAGGTGCACAGCTGAGTATAGACAGGTGCCGATTTCTAACGAGATTCATTGAAGTGTGACAGCTCTCCTGCGGGTCGGGGCTTGTCGCACCACCGGCTACACACAGAGCAGATGGGGCGCCAGCATTCCAGTCACTGGTTCGACCCTCTGAGACCAACGCGGGGATTCAAGTGTGGCAGCTCTCCTGAATGGCGGGGCATGTCACATGGGGCTACACGGAGCAACAGATGGGGCGCCTGTGTCCCAGTCCATGGCGGGTCGCTGGTTCGCCCCTCTGATGCCGATGCGTGGTCCTCAGCCAGCCAGCGACAGGCCACTTTTCGGCTTGCTACCGCAGGCAGACGTCTCGGCTCCCGACACACGGCGAAGACTTCCCGAGGCGAGGGCCCCAGATCCAGAAGCCGGATCGTGGGGAGTCGTTGCCGCTGTGACCTCAGATACGCCAAGGAGGAAGAAGCAGCAGCAGGTCCAGCCTACAGCTACTTGGAGCAGCGTGGAGGCAACGAGGACGAGGACAGCTGAGTCGGCAGGGTCGCAGACCGCTGAGCCAACTCCCGGCATCCTGACGACGCCGCAACTCCGCTGGCATACAAGTCTGACACACAGCACGTTGCACTGGGTCGCTGGGGTAGTGGCCTCAGCATTGTGGGACCCTGAGCCACGGACCGAGGTGAACGGGGCGCGGTAGAGGAAACAAATAAAGCACTTGGAAAGTGTTTGCGAGTTTTAATATGGCATCTACTGGCACCCACCCACTGCATTTGGTGCCTTCCCGCTACATCTGGTCATCCTGATACATCCGGTGGCAGAAGCCGCCACAACAGGGGACAAGATCCTCAGGCTTAGGGAATTTTCTGTCCTACATAAATTACATTGTACAGCCTCCAGTGTGTAGTCATAAAAGGAACTGCGTATTTTGTCTTCCCCAGCATGACATCCTCTGCATCCGAAACACTCAGATCCATATCAGAATAAAGGTTCTACTGCGCTGTACAACAGAATTAAAGGATCCCTTTCTCGAAACCCCGTTTCGACACGTAAGTGTGAAATTTGGCTGAAAGGTGCCTGCAATCTTCTTATGCATTGGTAAACAAGCGTGGCGTCTTCCAACGTCACCCTCCCGCACACATTTGAAAAAAAGTTCTGAGCTCAGAAGATAATGTGACGTGTCAGGTGGGTTAACGATGTCACATTGGCATCAATTTCACTACAATTCAGTCCAAGACCACCGTGGACAAGCCGCATGATGAGAAGGTCACACCTCCTTAATGGAAGTCAGAATCGCAACTCCCAGCGTTGAATTCACGGGGTTTTCTTATTGATGGTCCAGAGACAATGTCGCCCATAATCGACTCGAAAAGGCTTTAGGGAATGGTACAATGGCAGTCAATGAAACAAAACCTTTCCTTCAGTCTTTGAATCCCAAACGCGGTTGAAAACGACAGGTCACAGTGTGATGAGTAACTAGACGCTGTTCTTGATAACATTTGCAACCTTCGACACTTCTGACAAGCTCTTCCCCTGTACGGTTCAACCCTTTGCGGAGGACATAGTGGGCCAGAAACACCACCGACTGTGATTGCACCTCTCTGGAGGCAGTGCGACGGCAATTTTTGCTCTGATGTACAGAGTGGAACCACTAGGGACCGTTCAAAACTATTAGACGAAATTTGAATGCGATGCGAAGCAGCAAAGGGTGTTTATGGTTTTTCACCCCGCGTGTTTCGCACAGTGGCATGGCTCGATCACGGAGGTGTGTGACATTGACTTGTGCGTTAAAAACGGTAAATGATCTCTCTAAAGCCCCACCACCCATCCACCTCTGTTGAGCACCATGAAAATGTACCTCTACAGAGAGAACCCGTAAGTAAAGTCGTAGGCGCCTGCAGGCTGGCTACACCGATGCTCTTGCGCCTGCTAGTAGGCATCCAGAGTCGAAGAGATGTCTAAGGTTCAAAATGGTTCAAATGGCTCTGAGCACTATGGGACTTAACTGCTGTGGTCATCAGTCCCCTAGAACTTACAACTACTTAACCCTAACTAACCTCAGGACATCACACACATCCATGCCCGAGGCAGGATTCGAACCTGCGACCGTAGCGGTCGCAGGTTCCAGACTGTAGCGCCTAGAACCGCTCGGACACTCCGGATGTCTAAGTGACCACCCGGCTGCAATCGCCTAGGAGTTCGTAACAGGTTGTTCCTATTCAGGTACATTTCTACACCAAGAAACGAGTAAAGTACAATAATGAAATTTCGGAAATATGTTTGTCTAACGTATTTAAGTGATTAACGATGCGAGATCACAGTTTAGTATAAGCACGAGATAAGCCATTGCAAATGTGAAATGCTGGTACGTAAGCAAACTGATGTAACAGCCAAAATGTTGAATGCAAGCATGCAAGTGTGCATGCATTGTGTCGTACAGGTGCCATACGTTAGTTTGTGGGATAGAGTTCCACGCCTGTTGCACTTATTCGGTCAGTACAGGGACGATTAAATGCTGGTTGTGGATGGCACTTGAGTTCCCGCCCAGTGATGTTGCATATGTGCTGGATTGGAGAGAGGTCTTGTGACCGAGCAGGCCAAGGCAACATATCGATTTTCTGTAGAGCATGTTGGATTGCAACAGCGGTTTCTGCGCGAGCATTATCTTGTTGGAAAACACCCACTGGAATGCTATTCATGAATGGCAGCAAAAGGGGTCGAATCACCAGGCAGACGTAAAATTTTGCTGTCAGGTTGCGTGGGACAACCACAAGAGCACTCCTGCTGACATGCAGAATCGCGACCCAGACCATGACTCCATGTATCGGTCCACTGTGTCTAGGCCATAGACAGGTTGATTGTAGATGTCCAACTGCCCTCCTCCTAACCAACACACGACCATCAATGGCAACGAGGCAGAAAGACTGACGTGAAATTTTGCTGTCAGGTTGCGAGGGACAACCACAAGAGCGCTCCTGCTGACATGCAGAATCGCAACCCATACCATGACTCCATGTATCGGTCCACTGTGTCTAGGCCATAGACAGGTTGATTGTAGATGTCCAAATGCCATCCTCCTAACCAACATACGACCATCAATGGCAACGAGGCAGAAAGACTGACGTAAAATTTTACTGTCAGGTTGCGTGGGACAACCACAAGAGTGCTCCTGCTGACATGCAGAATCGCAACCCAGACCATGACTCCAAGTATCGGTCCACTGTGTCCAGGCGATTGACAGGTTGATTGTAGATGTCCAACTGCCCTCCTCCTAACCAACACACGACCATCAATGGCAACGCGGCAGAACACGCTTTCATCAGAAAACAGAAGATACCTCCACTCCACCCTTCAATGAGCTCTCACCAGACACCACTGAAGTCCGTAAAGATGGCGATGGTCAGTGGAATGCACGTTACAGGGCGTTTGGCGCGTAGCTGTCCTTGAAGCAACCGATTTGTACCAGTCCATTGTGTCGCTGTGAGGCCAACTGCGGTTCGAGTTTCTGCTGCAGACGCAGTACAATTCGTCACAGCTATACGCCGAACACTACGGTCTTCCCTCCCGGTAGTTCCACCTTGCTGTCCGCAGCCCAGTCTTCTTGTTAAAGTACCTTCTTGTGAACACCGCTTCCAACAATCCTGCACAGAGACTACGTTTCTGCCAGGTCTTTCTGTAGTAACGTTTAGCCTGTCGTTGTCCAATCACACGACTTATTACAAACTCAATGCGCTGTTGATAGTGGCGTCGTCGTTGCCTTAAGGACATTCTTCATTAACATCAAATCAAAATGTCCAGTCTCATGATTAACAAACGATCATGAGCGTTACAGCACTTACTGAAGCCAACCTGATTTTCATTCTCATAGTGGCGCCAGAAACGCCACTCTTGTCCGACTGGCGCCAAATTTCAATAGACGCCATCTTTCGGATGTAGAAACATACCTACCAACTTCCGTTTATCTGTCACAACTGCTTAGTGTTGGGACTTTTTTCCGTCAATGTATGGTGCTCAGTAAAGGCGGGCGGGTGGCACAGAAAGCGTTGTCGTTATGGGAGGGCTTAGAGAATGGGTGTTCATCCTTTTTAGGCTTGGGATCTACTACATACAATTTAGACAATTTATATATATCTACTGACTTAAACATTCATAAAGCTTTCGACACGAAACAGTAACGTAACCACAAACTTTTAATTACACAAAATACATAAAAGGTTATTTTCTCTCAATCAACAGTTCTAGACCTATTACTCAATTTTCAAGATTTTACGCGTGTGAAAAATTAAAGTACACACAGTCACAAATGTTTTAACAGTGTAGTGAGACACTTGGCTTTGCAATCATTGGTAAGTTTGTTATAATCTGGTCAATAATTTGTCAGAGCCAACCTTACACAGTCAGTCAGTTTATTTATACACCTAGATTTTATTATGTACATCGTTGAAAACGCTGCCTGACACATACAAAATTATCTAAAAAAGAGCAAACATACGATGTAACTTTTACAATGTTAAGGTAGAGTTTAACACTAGCTAATCTCCAAAAGTGATCTTCATTGTTTTCTGACTTTAAGGAAATATCGTTCTGAAATAGAGTTATTTCCCATTCAAGTTCAGTCTCACGATAAGAGAAGAGACTGCTCGTTCTACTTGAAATATCTATGATGCCCATTTTTTAATAAGGTTCCGTTCTTCCCGCTCACCATAGAATACGTACGATTTTTCGGTTTACTTGCACTCAAGTTTTCACAAACACGTAACCCCATCGTGCAAGAGCAAACGCTGTTGTTTGGCGCCAGCATTGCAGGTGGTGGAATGCAAATGGAGACGAAAGAGGCGGAGACCGTATAGTGAGATTTACCGCCTACAAATACCGTGCGAAAAACTCGCTGTCCATAAATTGGTATTTAACAAAGACAGCTCGTTTAATCAGATTTCGTACCAATGCATGTGTCATTCCCAGCAGAAGAGAGCCGTTACTCCAGACAGAAGTCTGCAAAGCAGTACCTTAAAAAAAAATGGTTCAAATGGCTCTGAGCACTATGGGACTTAACATCTGAGGTCATCAGTCCCCTAGAACTTAGAACTACTTAAACCTAACTAACCTAAGGACATCACGCACATCCATGCCCGAGGCAGGATTCGAACCTGCGACCGTAGCGGTCTCGCGGTTCCAAACTGAAGCGCCTAGAACCGCACGGTCACACCGGCCGGCGAGCAGTACCTTAGTCCTGGCTTAAATACTAACTGGCTTTAGTATGCATTCGAGGAGGGATTTCTTGAGGCGCATATCGATGGTCAATTTTACTGCAGAGTTTTCAAATGGGAATTTCCCATCTTCCCTTTTATATGACCGAGAACAGACAAATTTCACACCTGCGATAAAGTAACCTGTGAAACAAACGCCATTAGTGGCACGTCCAGATTCTCTGTGATTGCTACAAAAAACTTCACCTGATGAGAGGCGAGAAGGCTGCAAGACTTCTTACAGATTTCGAGTTAGCTAGTCAGTATTCAAGCACTGCAGCGACTATGGCTACTGCCGTACAACAGATTATATTGACGCCCACTTTGACACACACTGACATATTCTACATGTGACGAATGTATCAAGTTACAACTTGCATATTCATGTGATTCATGTGCAGAACTCTGCTCTCATATGTATGTGGCATGAAGGAGCCCGGGGAAGTGGAGATAACGCTGTTGCATCGTATCTTTCATAGGTTTCGTCCACTCAGTTTACACCCAAACGCCAGCTGGAAATACGGTACGACAACTGCATTGGACAGAACAAGAACAGCATGGTGCTGCTCGTTCTAATATGCCTAGTTGTCAGAGGATACGATTATACGGAACTGAAGTTTCTGGTCTCCGGACATTCTTATACGACATGTAATTAAGACTAAGGCGTTACTGAGAAACGTAAACGTCTCGACCGTGTACAATCGACAACCAGACCATTTATGTGTTGACTTCAGCACGACTCAGCAACCTGAAGATGTTCAAAGCAACGAAACCGGTCGTAACACAACAAAAGCGTAATAACACATCTGAAGTGGTTTTCATTAATCATTAAAAAGAAAACTGTTAGCAAGGCCTTGGTGCCTGAAGGAATTCAGACTGTAATGGGAACTGCTCGGCTTCAAATTCATTTCGGTTGGTAACAATGGGAAAATCTGATTTCCTTTATGTCTCCAGTGCATATGTTGTGTGTATAAACATTACTGCAGATCACTAACTAATCGTGGATTAAAGTATCAGTGGCAGATTTTCCACATATTGAAACAAAGAACACTTTCAGGGAAATCGTGCTGTTTTCAAGAAGGGAAAAATACACTTAATTCAGGAACATACACGCCTTCAACAATGACACATCAGTGATAGCAAGAGTAAAGATTTATTGCTTATGCTGGAATACCTGGACCCAAAATATCGTTTCTATAAGGATATCTGTTCTTCCTAATTCGTTATTGATGTGGATAGCATTCTTGGATATAATTATTCAAAACACAAAATAACATCGATCGTACACAAAAATACACAAGTAGAGCATTTGTAGGATTTACCTAATTTTCTTTTTCCAAGACGATTTACACATTGGCACTTACATCCTTTTCCATGTGAACTTTTCAAATAATTGCGCAGGATAGACAGTGTGGGCAGCTGCAATAAATCAGTTTTCGGACTAAGGCTCACAACAATAACAAATCCTTAATTTTGATGATTATTTACCGCTAACTGGTGAATCGTTTGTGCCTTAATAAGCATACTACTCACGTTTTTATGTGAGCCTCCAACGACCCGATTATACTGTTCTCGCATGCATGAGGCCATTTTTCCCTCTGAATAGCGCCCTTTGAATTATAGAAGAAATGAATTACGGAATATTTTTTTCGGCGATATATGGTCCAAATAATACTGCGCCTGAGGAACCTTTTGCATAACATACGGCCGCGCAGAAATCTCGACAGCAGTCGGGCTGCCCTTACAAAAGAACCGCTGCCTGCCGTGCTTTCAAGTGTGTGACCAGCGTGAACAGTTCTTTACCCGGACCATAAAGATAAGCGCTGATTGAATGGCCGGCCATGCTGTTTGTATTAATTCGGAAGAACATCACGGCCGGCGGCAAGCGCACTTTGCATATAAATAGATTTTTGTGTATCGGCCGATCTGTCCGTATCTGGAGCAGGCATCTAGCACGCACAGCCCAAATGCTCGCCCCTGCCTCGTTCCAGCAGCCACGCTCCTAATTTAGGACCACGGGAGGATCTTGTGGGTGCGTCAGGGCTCCACATTCGTCTTTTAAGGCGCCTCGAACGCATTTTTAGCTCCCCGCGTCTGTGTCCTCAACGTGAGATAATCACGCGAACTGCTTTGTTGGCTTGTGATTGCAAGGGAGAGAAGAGTTGTTGGCGTAGATAGGACAGCGTCTTTAAAAATAACTCTAGTGGGACTTGTTTATGTTAGTAGCAGATTTCTGAGTCAATATCTGTCTTAACTCTCTTGATAGCAAGAGGGAGATACTACTTCTCCAGCAAAGATGAAAAGCTTACGATTGTCTTCGAGTAATACACAATACTCTGAAGTGAACACGTGATTCATCTTGAATGCTATGAATTAGACATATTTTCAGCATTTTCTACTGAATTTAAACGAGAAACTTGAAAGTACAACGGTTAGATTTTTTTAAAAATATATGATCTTTTAGGGTGTTCAGTTTGTATGATTCTACCTGGTGTTGGGAAGTGACATATATTGCCCACATGGCGAGCTATATACAGCAGCGTTCCAGCGAACTTCTGCATCTAGATACATACATTCCGAAAGCCACCATATGGTGCATAACGGAGTGTACCTAGTGGCTTTCCTATTTGTTCCCTTTCCCGTTCCATTCGCAAATGGAGAGAGGTAAAATCGACTGTTTACCTGTTTCCGAGATTTCTCTTTTTTTTCGGTGGCCCTTACTGAGATGCACCTCTGCAACAGTAGAATGATTCTACAGAATCTTGTCGAGATCTCTATTTACAACAAGTTTAAAGATGACATCTTGGGTTGTCGGGTGTTCTGCCGGATATCAGCGTCGTACTTGCACGATATTTCGGTCACGTAACTCGTAACCTTCATCAGGTGCGACCTGAGACCGCTCCTCGAGTGGACCTGGTCCAGTATTTATGCCTATGGCCTTCCCCCTCCACCAACGGCTGCAGGCGCTTCCTCTGTGGTCTGCGTCCATTCCCTGCGACCTGCTGGAGCGTTTCTGCTCCGTTTTCCGTCCGCTGCGGCTCTGGATGTTCCCTCTGCGGTCCGCGCCCACCAGTCCGACTTCTCTGTGTTCCATCTTCGGTCTGGTGCGCCTGGCAGTCCTTCAGGGGCTCGTTTTCCATCTCGACGTCTCTGGTTCTTCTGTTTGTGTTGTGTTGCAGCTGGCCCCATTGCTCCTTTAACAATTCCAGAGCCGGATTCCAGGCTCTGCTTAGCTGGTACCCTGTGTCACGGTTCATAAGATCGTCAGCCATTTTAATTTCTATCGATTCTCTTATAACACTGTCCCAAAATCTGAGTGTTTGTGCTAGAATCTTGGTATCCTCATACTTCATGGCATGATCTAGTTCTAGACAGTGTTCAGCAATGGCTGACTTAGTCACCTGTCTTAATCTAGTGTGCCTCTGATGTTTTTTTCACCTGATCTCCACAGTTCTTGTCGTCTGGCCAATGTAGGACATGCCACATTGACAAGGTATATTGTAAATCCCTGGTTTTCGTAACCCCAGGTCGTTTTTGACACTCCCCAGCAGTCCCCCGATCTTGTTGGATGGACAGAAAACACACTTGATATTGTGTTTACGGTGGATCTTACTGATTCTGGCAGAAATAGAGCCAGCATAGGGCAGATATGCCACCTTCTTTGCTTCATCTTGGTCTTCTTCAGGAACCTGTGGTATAGTGGCTGGTTGGAGTGCCCTCTCAATTTGTCTGTCTGTGTATCCATTCTTGGAGAAAACTGTTTTGAGACGTTCTATCTCTATAGGTAGATTCTCTTGGTCTGACAGGGCACGTGCTCTGTGGACCAAAGTCTTCAGAACCCCATTCTTCTGTGCAGGGTGCCCTGTCAGACCAAGAGAAAAACGGAGCGGCAACGCTCCAACAGGTCGTGGTGAGCGGGCGCGGACCGCAGGGGGAACGCTTGGTACCCCAGAGCGTATATGAAACCCCCAGGAGCGGGTTTGATGGGCGCGGACCGCAGAGGGAACACCTAGAACCGCAGCGGACGGAAAACGGAGCAGAAACGCTCCAGCAGGTCGCAGGGAATGGGCGCGGACCACAGAGGAAGCGCCTGCAGCCGTTGGTGGAGGGGGAAGGCCATAGGCATAAATACTGGACCAGGTCCACTCGAGGAGCAGTCTCACGTCGCACCTGATGAAGGTTACGAGCTACGTGACCGAAATATCGTGCAAGTACGACGCTGATATCCGGCAGAACACCCGACAACCCAAGATGTCATTAGATCGCCGGGAAAGCCTGAAGAGTTACAAGTTTAAAGATTGTCTTCATCTATGCCCATCATACTGGAAGTAAACTGTGTCCGTTAATTGTCTAAGTAACAAGCAAACGATTTTATATGAAGGTAGTATCTGTTTCCGAAAGAACAGATACCATTGATGACCGTGCAGCTTCTCTAGAATAAAATGACAATAAAATCGACACCCTAGCTGCAAGAAGGTATCGATTTAATTATCATTTCATTCTAGAGAAGCTGCACGGTCATCAATGGTATCTGCTCTTTCGGGAACAGATACTACATTCATATATAGTTAAATATGGCTTCCCTGGCCATTGACCTTCTTGTGCGAACGCACACGCTATGCCCCAACTCGTACGCACTTGCTAGATTAATCTGCCATGAGTAATGTGTGTGATGGGCAAACATCTATTGGGCGCACTCGAATGTAGTGGTGTGGACATGCTGGGAATGTGGGTCTCACGGGGAGCGTGCAATGGATAAGTCCCTGCAGGCGCAATTTGCTCTGTGACCTCGGTGGCTCAGATGGATTTTAGCTACCCTCTGTAATAAAAAAAATACTGAGTGAGCGGATTAACGAACACCTGAACGAGTGTCATCGGACGTCCACCACGAACAATATAGAGCAAAATCAGATCTAAAAAAAAAGAAAAAGAAGAAAAAAAGTATGGATAGAGCGTCTGTCTTGTAAGTAGTAGGTCCCGGGTTCGAGTCTAGGTCGGGACACACATTTTCAACATGTCGCCAATGATGTATATCAACGCCTGTTTGCAGCTAGGGTGTCGATTTAATTATCAAGCAAACAACTTCTTATCTGCTCTTTTCAACATAAAAACCTTTCTAGAATTCTTGATGGATTTATTGAGTTTAGTGTTGTAATGGTTCTTTATTTACGTGACCATTACGGCACTCCAACCCCAGTTCTCGATACCAGTAATATCGTACTACTTTTCTGCGAAGTAACAGACATATTTTTGTGACAATTTCACATTTGGTTTTATTAATGTATAGGTACTCCGATGTATCGATATATTACAGTGATATGGTTCTTGTGTGTATTCATTTCTGTGAGACTGTCATAATCTTTGACTTACTTGTAACTGTTTCGGCACGAATGCGCACAGAGCAGTCTTTGTTTCACTTCGCAGAAGTTGTCTTTTCTCTTTGTAAAAGAACAGTCAAGTCTTGTGTTTGATTTAAGTGGAAACTGAATATATGAAGATCGATACAAAACTGTTTTCTTGATGATGTGACATTTAAGAAGAAGTATATGTGAATTCATAAGAAGTTTAATAAAAATGTGGATCGTGAACACCAAGTCAAAAATTATTTCTGCCATACCATTGTTCTGATCTGGGATTGTTTGATCATTAAGAATTTCCTGAAAAACATATTTGTTACATCTTCAAATATTGCTAAAATACAGATCTGGACCTTCTAGTAGTCAAAGTGGAATCACCCTAGAATCAACAAGATGAGCCATAACAACTTCGACGAAATCTACGTGGGAATCTATTCAAGATGAGTGCCAAAGTTAATGACTTTTTTACAGTGACTTCATTATTTCCATTCAGACGATACCATCCACAGTCAATAACTTTGTTGTTGCTCGATAAAGCGAACATATGCTGCGTGAGCAATATTATTAACCTGATTTCTAAACTGCTTTGCAAGTGGTGGCATTGTTAGAGTAACCAGCGTACCGATGCAGATATCGTGATCGCTAATCTCTGTCTCACTACTGCCTTATGGATTATGCTTTACACCTGTTCCGCATTTACAAATTATGTGTCATCTCAGTTGTTATTAAATCTCGACACATCTCTTGTATACTGCAGATGGACGAGAGCGTGCTGAAAAGTAACGCCTCCGACTTTTTTATGTGAAAACTCTTAAAGCTTTTAAAATAATACAAACGTTTCCAGAATGAGATTTTCACTCTGCAGCGGAGTGTGCGCTGATATGAAACTTCCTGTCAGATTAAAACTGTGTGCCCGACTGAGACTCGAACTCGGGAACTTTGCCTTTCGCGGGCAAGTGCTCTACCATCTGAGCTACCCGGTACTCACAGCTTTACTTCTGCCAGTATCTCGTCTCCTGCCTTCCAAACTTTACAGAAGCTCTCCTGCGAACCTTGCAGAACTAGCACTCCTGAAAGAAAGGATACTGCGGAGACATGGCTCAGCCACAGCCTGGGGGATGTTTCCAGAATGAGATTTTTCTTTCAGGAGTGCTAGTTCTGCAAGGTTCGCAGGAGAGCTTCTGTAAAGTTTGGAAGGCAGGAGACGAGATACTTGCAGAAATAAAGCTGTGAGTACCGGCCGTGAGTCGTGCTTCAGTAGCTCAGATGGTAGAGCACTTCCCCGCGAAAGGCAAAGGTCCCGAGTTCGAGTCTCGGTCGGGCACACAGTTTTATTCTGCCAGGAAGTTTCAATATAAACGTTGATAACGTTTTACATCGTTATTCTTCATGTCTATATATTTGCAGGCGTCTGGCGCTAGAGGGCTCCCAATTGTAGCGCCGAACATGACGGTATGTAGCGTAACTATGTCGGTGGGTGAGAAACAGCGTACTGTGGTCGAGTTTCGAATTTGAAGAGTTCGCTCACACGTGGAACACCCTCTTCTTCAACACGACAACGTCAGACCACACACGATCACTGCGACATCGTCAACACTCCGGCGCCATCGGTACACTGTCATCGATCATTCTCCGTATAGCCCCGACTTGGCCCCATCCGATTTTCATGCGTTTTAAAAACTTAAATAACACTTCGCGGACTTCACTTTGCTAGAGATGAAGCGGTGTGAGCAGAGCTGAGGTTGTGCCTCCGTCAACAAAGTCAAACATTTCACAGTGACGGTATCAACAAACTGGTGTCTCGTTGGGACAAATGCGCTCGTCACCAGAGCGACTATGTTGGAAAGTAAATATGTAGACATGAAGAATAAAGGAGCAGAATGTTTATAACGTTTGTTTTATTTAAAAAACTTTCGTAGTTCACACATACAGAATTCAGAGGCATTATTTTTCAGCAAGCCCTCGTACTTAGAAAGTCTTGTGGTTTCTATTGTCTAGACGTTTTGTGGCATGTGTTGCAGTACCAACATTTTAACATACTTCTAGCTTTTTATCTTCTTATGTGACCTCCTCTTGAGTAGTTTATTGTGTAAGAAACTAAATCATAACGTAGAGTCATACAATGTAGGCTTTCACGGCCGGCGTTGTCTTTAGTTGAAACTTCTGGCCTGAGAGGCCGTGGTCGATGTATAAAATTTCCACCTGACGTTTCGTCTCCATCTGCGGGCGACATTTTCTGAGGTCGTCCGGCTACTGCCACCGAGGCTCCAGGTACTCTCGCATTTATAGAGCGCATAGAGGGCACCACCATTCGTCACGTGATGCCGACGGTATGCCTATCTTTGGAAGGCGTCATCATTCTCGATTAAGAGTAATCGATTGTCATTCTGCTGGCGCAACGTCGACATCCATATTTTGTCCAACTTTAAAACTTCCTCTTTTCTATTAAAATTGTTCCGGTGTTTGTGAATTTCTATTGCTTCTCTATACATGCCCGCATGATAATGGAACGTTCGTGCTAGAACGCTTGTCTCAATAAATTTAATTTCGTGATTCCCATCTCGAAAAACATGCTCAACTTTAATGGAGATATTCGAACAGCGAGGGCTGCAAACTGCCAGTAAAAAAAAAAAAAAAAAAAAAAAAAAAGAAAAGCTCTGAGCACTATGGGACTTAACATCTGAGGTCATCAGTCCCCTAGAACTTAGAACAACTTAAACCTAACTAACCTACGGACATCACACACTTCTATGCACGAGGCAGGATTCGAACCTGCGACCGTAGCAGTTGCGCGGTTCCAGACTGTAGACTGCCAGTAAAAAGCCTGCTAAATGGTACCGCTATGTTGATGACACATTTGCAGTGTGGACTCATGGTGAAGAAGAGCTGTATGTCTTCTTGGTGCACCTGAACGGCATTAACCCGAAGATAGAGTTTTCGATGGAGAAAGAGAGCAATGGTCGACTCAATTTCCTGGATGTGTCGGTAATTAAACGGGTGGAAGGGACGCTAGGCCACAAGGTATGTAGAATGAACACTCACACGGATCGATACCTCCACCAGGAATCTAACCATCATCCTAGGCAAAAAAGGGGTGTCATGAAAACCTTGATGGACAGAGCCTACAAAATCTGCGAGCCGCCTTACTTACAAGATGAACTGAATCACCTACAGTCAGCCTTCATGAAAAACGGCTATACCAGCAAGGAAATTGATCGAGACCTCCATCAAAGAAGAAAAGAAGCCAGAAGTCCATAGCAACAACGGTCACCTACTGGAAAACTTTTCCTATCGTTCATTAAAAAGGTCACGGACCCGCTTAGCAGAACATAAAAGAAACTGTCGCTTAGGACACGTCGAAAAAGCGGCCGTAGCTGACCATGTTTTTCGAGATGGGAATCACAAAATTAAATTTAATGAGACAAGCGTTCTAGCACGAACGTTCCATTATCATGCGGGCATGTATAGAGAAGCAATAGAAATTCACAAACACCATAACAATTTTAATAGAAAAGAGGAAGTTTTAAAGTTGGACAAAATATGGATGTCGACGTTGCGCCAGCAGAATGACAATCGATTACTCTTAATCGAGAATGATGACGCCTTCCAAAGATAGGCATACCGTCGGCATCACGTGACGAGTACCTGGAGCCTCGGTGGCAGTGGCCGGACGACCTCAGAAGATGTCTCCCGCAGATGGAGACGAAACGTCAGGTGGAAATTTTATACATCGACCACGGCCTCTCAGGCCGGAAGTTTCAACTGAAGACATAATGCAGAGATTTTATAAAGACATTTAATGGTATATTATTTTTGCATACTTAACCGTCAGTCTTTCGATTAGTTGGCAGCTCTCCACTTTTGATCTCTTAGAAGCTAATGTCTTCATTTCTGCGTAATTAGAGACTCTGCAGTATATATAGCTCGTTTTAAAAATGCCAGTCGCTGACTTCTACGTCATTTACTAGGAACTACTTGTCAGATTATGTGACAAATCCACTCGTGTCTTCTTCGCACTGCTGTTCTTTTAAATGACAATCCTTCGCCAACTCTTTGCAAGACTTCCTGATTGACGGTTTTATCTGTGCACTTTAACACATGTCTCCAGCACCGTACCTCAAATGTTTCAAGAGGTTTAACTTCATATTTGCCTGCTGTCCAGATTTCACAGCAATACAGTGGCCTGCTCCAAATGCAACTCATAACCACTGTTTCCCTCACTTCAATATTTATGTTGCTTCAGCGAAACATTTTCATGGATGTTTCTCTCGTTTTATATCCTCTTTGTACCTTACATCTTCAGTTTTTTTTCTAAATATTTCTGTGATCTTGTTTCTTTTTCTTTATTTCCTCTAGTTCTGATGTATATTACTTCATGTTTCTTAGAGAACACGAATATTTCTCTCATTTTTAATTAATTTACTCATCTCTTAGTATTTTATCCATAGCTTATTTCTTTCATCTGCAGCTATCACAGCCAAATCATTCGCAAACCCAAACATTTGAATTCTTTCTCCGTTTAGTCTGATACCGGCATAATCTTCGGTGCATTCGTTTATTGTATATTCTGTGTAGATGCTGAATAAAGATGGAAACAGACTGTATCTTTTCTAACGCCTTTAAGATTTTTGCATTTCTTATCATTACTATCGCTGTTTGCTCTTTGTATTGGTCTTCAATTAGTCTTCTGTCTTTATAACCTAGTTTAATCATTTCTAGAATTTTTATTGGTTTGACTGTGTCGAACGCTTTCCTGAGGTCTACGAAAGCTATTCAAATTTTTCTGTTGACTAGAGGTTTCTGCAGTTACATCCCCTACTGCGAAGACACGATAGCTTTTATTCTGGTTCCGCCTTCTCCGAAGCCAAATTGGTCTTCGGTTAAACTGGCCTTCATTTTGCTGTTAGACGATTGTGAATTATTTTTTTTAATACGTTTGAACACTGAATTACAACGCAGAAGTCTCGTGATCATGACATGCAGCTCCTTCGTTGTTGTTTTGATCATTGACACTTTTCTCAAAATCTTCTGAAATAATACCAGTTATGCATGTATCATCGGATAAGGCATAAACGCTCATGCTCATAAATTAAGGATAATACTGACACGTGTTGAAACAGCGCTCTGGTGGACGGTTTTCTGGTCTCAATCACCTCGGGGTATGACCATGCGGTGGCGCTGGCAGCAGTCCACATATGCAGAGGTTTGTTGATGCATGTCAGAGTACGGTGCAGCGAGGAAGTTTGCAGACGTTTTCAGACGTGCTAATGGTGACTGTGTGTTGAAAATGGCTCAAAGAACACATATTGATGTCGTTATGAGGGGTAGAATACTAGGTCGGCTGGAGGCTGGACAAACACACCAGGTCGTTGCACGGGCCCTCCGTGTGCTACAAGGTGTGATCTAAAGATTATGGCAACGATTCCAGCAGACAGGAAACGTGTCCAGGCGCTACAGTACGGGACGTCCACAATGTACAACACCACTAGAAGACCGATATCTCACCATCAGTCACAGCAGACGGCCACAGAGTACTGCAGGTAGCGTTGTTCGGGACCTTACCATAGCCGCTGGAACAGTTGTCTCCAGACACACAGTTTACATTCGACTGAACAGACATGGTTTATTCACCCGGAGACCTGCAAGGTGCATTCCACTGACACCTGATCACAGGAGAGGCCGTAAAGCCTGGTGGCAAGAACACGGTACATGGTCATTGGATTAGTGGTCCCACGTTATGTTCACGGACGAGTCCAGGTATAGTCTGAACAGTGGTCCTCGCCGGGTTTTCATCTGGCGTGAACCGGGAACCAGATACCAACCCCTTAATGTCCTTGAAAGGGACCTGTATGAAGGTTGTGGTTTGATAGTGTGGGGTGGGGTTTTTGATTGGTGCATGTACACCCCTTCATGTCTCTGACAGAGGAACTGTAACACGTCAGGCGTATCGGGACGTAATTTTGCACCAGTACTTCCGCCTTTTCAGGGGTCCAGGGGTCCCACCATCCTCCTGATGGATGATAACGCACGGCCCCACCGAGCTGCCATCGTGGAGGAGTACCTTGAAACAGAAGATATCAGGCGAATGAAGTGGCCTACCTGTTCTCCATACCTAAACTCCATCGAGCACGTCTGTGATGCTCTCGGTCGACGTCTCCAAACCCCTAGGACACTACAGGAGCTCCAACAGGCACTGATGCAAAAATGGGAGGCTATACCCCAGCAGCTGCTCGACCACCTGATCCAGAGTATGCCAACGTGTTGTGTGGCCTGCGTACGTGGGCATGGTGATCATATCCCACTTTGATGTTTGGGTACATGCGCAGGGAACAGTGGCGTTTTGTAGCACACGTGTTTCGGGACGGTTTTCTCAACTTATCACCAATGCCGTGACAGATCGGTGTCGTGTTTGTTCCCTATGTGCCTATGCTATTAGCGCCAGTTTTGTGTAGTGCCACGTTGTGTGGCACCACATTCTGCAGTTATCCTTATTTTATGAGCATGAGTGTAGACGCTTTGCTTCTGGGTCTACTGCTTCAAGCATTCCACGTTGGATGGAATCGGTACCACTAGCCTTCTTTTCTTTCAGGTCCTTTAATGGTTTTTTGAATTCTTCTTTTGTATTTTCAGGTCGCTTTTCTATTTGTTCTACTTTTCCTTCTTCCTCTATTTCTCTTAATTGTTCTGGCTCGTAATACAACTCTTCAACACTTTTTCAAATACAGTATCTACATACATCAAAGAAAGCTTTGCACGTTGCTCAGTCACATCATTCTTCTACTGTACTTCGCGATTCCACTTATCAACTTCACTGCTAGGATCTTCCTTGGGAGTGAGAAGGTGTACTATTCGTAGGATTCCTGCTAAACATTCAAAGATACAGGTTGGAACTCAGAGTGGTAACACATCTGGAACATAAGGAAGAGAAAAAGTAAGTAAATAGCTTATTAACACCGCACTGGAATATGTCTAAATGCTGTTGCACCACAACTAAGCTTTACTTGGTGTGGCTGAGTTAAATAGAGACATCATTACGGTTTGACGCAAGAGGTGTCAGGGAAGCGGGACAGAGGGACGCCACTTAGGCGTTCCTTGGCGCTGGGTTGACGCAGAAAGAATCGCCGACAAGTCCACGCTATACTTAAAGTTACTATCCACGTACACCACAGCACCGTCGACAGGGCCGGGCACTGCTGCCCAACAAAAGTACGAAGCCAGGCTGGAGTAATGCCCACCTGTGTTACCATACGGTCTAGCCCAGCATCGATCGGGCTCCTCCCTGCCCTACGGGATAAGGAGTGCCAGCCTGTCAAAACACTGGTGGGTCACACCACCACAGATACTGCTCGGTTTAGCAAAGCAATATCAGTCACCACCTGCAGTCAACATCGAGATGCATTCTACACCAATCATCATCCTGAAATTGGTCATCTAGTTGCCACTATTAGAGGCCATCTTCACTAACCTATGGGGTTGTGTGCTGTGCTTTTGTCTGGAAGCTCCTGAGAGTCGAAATTGTACCTTCCAGTTGGAGGGCCACCTGCTTGTTGACTTCCATTGGCTACAGGTTTCCTACTGGGAGACCGTGGTTCATGCCTGAGTTTGCCGGCTGCCTTGTGCTGGCACACTTCTCTCTATTTACCTAGTGTGGGCACACTATCGTTGACATATATTGCTGCTGCCATCTACTTTGGAGTCCAAGCCTCAAATCAGCACAATCTGGTGCGTCCAGAACCAACCCACGTGCTAGCGTCGTAGAGTGCGGGTGCCTTGCACGGCAGTTATTACTGTTGCATGCCAATCCAGAGCTCTGTCTCAGCGTTTCCTGGTCATCTTACTGCTGACCAGGGTAAGGGTCCTTGCTACAGGCTTCTACATTTACATCTACGTGATTATTCTGCTATTCACAATAAAGTGCCTGGCAGAGGGTTGAATGAACCACCTTCATGCTGTCATCCTACCGTTCCACTCTCTAACGGCACGCGGGAAAAACGAGCACTTAAATTTTTCTGTACAAGCCCTGATTTCTCTTATTTTATAGTGATGATCATTTCTCCCTATGTAGTTGAGTGCCAACAGAATGTTTTCGCAGTCGGAGGAGAAAACTAGTGATTGAAATTTCAGAGAAGATCCCGTCGCAACGAAAAACTTCTCTGTTTTAATTATTGCCACTGCAATTCACGTATCATGTCTATGACACTACCTCCCCTGTTTCGCAATGATACAAAACGAGCTGCCCTTCTTTGTACTTTTTCGATGTCATCCGTCAGTCCCACCTGATACGGATCCCACACCGCACAGCAATACTCCAGAATAGGGCGGACAAACGTGGCGTAAGCAGTCTCTTTAGTAGATCTGTTGCATCTTCTAAGTGTTCTGCCAATGAATTGCAGTCTTTGATTTGCTCTACCCACAATATTATCTACGTGATCGCTCCAATTTAGGTTATTTGTAATTGTAATCACTAAATATTTAGATGAATTTACAGCCTTCAGATTTGTGTGACTTACCGCGTAATCGAAATTTAGCTGTTTTCTTTTAGTACTCATGTGAATAACTCCACAATTTTCCTTATTCAGGGTCAATTGCACTTTTCTCACCATACAGATATCTTATCTAAACCATTTTGCAAGTCGTTTTGATCATCTAATGACTTCACAAGAGGGTAAATGACAGCATCATCTGCAAACAGTCTAATGCGGCTACTCGGATTGTCTCCTATGTCGTTAATATAGATCAGGAACAATAGAGGGTCCGTCCCTGGGCAACGCTGGAGATGAAAGGGTTGGCACGGGTGAGGGATTCGCGGCGGGCTGCATCAAGTCAGAAAAAAACAGGCTATGTAGCTCGTTTAAGAATCGATACCAGGGAATTGCAAAGACAGATGAATGCTGTAATAGAGGACAGGGCCGCGCCCAGTTTGCCTGCTCCCCTATTAGATTTAGCTGGTTAGCCTCTGTTTGAGCAGCGCAACAGAGGACATACTAGCCTTTCTGGATGACCAGTTGACAGCTACGAAGCTGGGCTTCTGGACAGATGAGCAGTTGTTAGATATGACCAAGTTGCGTTTGACGAGAGAAACAAAGACGTGTGGAACATTTAAGAAGCAAAATATCTCCAGAGAATTCCGTGGACAGTTAAGTGGGTATCACAAAGACAAAATGAGTCAGTAGAAGATATTGGATACAGTGAGTACAAATTTTAAAATTGTTAAAGTTTCTGTGTCGTGATTCAATCACTAGCTACGTGTTTGAGCTAAATTGATATAAACTTTATATTGCCTCCTTAAAATTTGTTGCCAGCAGAAATCCTTAAGAGGAAACGAAGTTTTGTCACTGCTTATGTTAATCTTTACTGGGAGCAATATTTCACGTAGTTAAATTTTGTCTTAAAATGTCTATTTCTCTGATGTAATAAACTAGTGATAAAAGATAAAAACAAAGGGGCCTGGTCCTTCCTATTGTGTCCGGTTTGTAATACGTATCACGTCGGAAGCTAAGCTAATATACAGTGAGTGGGGACTGAGAAACGAAATACAGAGGGTGGAAGATACATACTCGGAGCTGCAGCTTTACTGTGAAGATAGGAATGTTAGAAGAACTACAGGGAGAGTACCAAGTGATACGTCTCCCCTACGAATAACTGTGGAAGCAGTTACATCAAGTGATGGATTTGGTGCTATGCGCGGTGTAGCGACATAGGACAGTTGAATGCAGGAGTTAGTCTGTGGGAAACTATACGCGACTGCGGATACGTATGATATACGGAAGCTTAAAAACACTCAAATGCAGGTGCGAAGGATGAAATACGGCAATAAGGCTACAGCGCAATGGTACACTGCAAAGTTGATTCGCTAGGGACAGGGGGTTCTTAACAACATTAGGATGCTACAAAAGCTATCAGCGAACTGATGGGTTATGTGAAAATGGCCAACAGAGCGGTGAATTGGGATCTGAATGTTAAACAGACCTAGTTGGATTTGCTGGACACGAGTGTAACTGAAGCAAGAGTTTTGCGAACACTGGCCGGCATTATAGGGGATACTTGAGTAGAGGTAACAAGATTCCAGGCGTCCAAACGCAGTGTGATGGATGGGCAGTTGAGCCCTACAGTGTTATCTTCTAAGCAATTTGTGTCTGGTTATGTAAGATGCAGAAAAGGCTGCTAGGACCTCAGCACTACACCAGACGAAAAAACGCTGCCGTTATTTTATCACGATGCACGGACCGTGCTTGACTGTCTGGTCTGGTTTACGGTAGCAGGTACCAGCGCCTGTTGAGATGGAAGGTTTTAGGTTAGTATGTGTAAATTAGAACACAGGAAGTCATCCTACGTTTCAAATAAGGGAAGAATTACGCGTTAATGTAAGCGGACGAACTCCACCGCTGTCAGAGGGAGCAAATCACCATAGGCCTGACCCAAGTGATCCAGATTCACCCAGGAGCATGCGAGGGTGGGAGATACAGTTATTCCTAGGGGAATCAGGAACAGTAGGATGCCCACGGGACATGCTGCCAACTCGCTGTTATTTTCAAAGAGCCGATGTACACTGGACATAATCAAACCTTAGGGCACGCTGCGAGTAGATCTGCAAGGTAGTGGTTTGTTAATCAACGGCACAGCTTGCGACATCTGAGGACCAACTTTTCATTTCCCGACTACTTAAAACAGACTTACCACTGTAAACATGACACATTCTTTGCTGTGCTGTCCAGCTACACCTTTCGAAGTGCTCCTAGCTCTCAACCAACCTGCCTCAACAATACTTTGGGTCCTGATCTTCTCCACTCTCCGAGGGGCTAATAACAAAGAGGACCCATTACTGAGGAAAACATGTACCGTCAAGTATAGCAGTACCGTATCGACCCACACCACAGAGTCATGGTAATGAGTGTTTCAGTTTAGAGTGATCTTGACTTTCTTTTGTGCAGCCTGCATCTACTTGATGTGAAAAACTGCTCATCTACATTCGTCCTCTGCGCACCAGTTACCAGTCGACTGTGTGAACGAAGTAGGAATTAGTTAAGTATTCAACCACTGAACATTTTGGCTTCCTCTGCCCACTAAATGTGTGTGCTGTGTTGGTTGACCTTTCCCAAAATATGAAAAGTTGAAAGACGATTACTGTTGATGAAGTAAAAGGTCCACGCGGTGGACACCAAAAGAAAGGCTACTCCTTATGTTTCTGATGTAGACTGCCATAAAAATGCGAAGGAACTGTTAATCAGAACTCAGGGAGAAGCTGTAGTCTAATTCACAATCGATTTATTGACCTTAAACAAGACAAGACCACAAAATTATTAAAGAATCATCATACAAAACACATTTATTTAACAAAAGCCTTACTAAAATGGGATCTATGGTGGACAAAGTGATATGCTTGGGATCGACACACGACACTAACCAGAACACTACTCGATCTATCTCACTTCATAAGCGTGAATCCAGGTTATGGCATCAAACTATGCCTCCACCAAGCATCTTTATTGTACCATACAAAAAAAGGAAAAATGTGGTTCGAAAGAACAGGGTGCTGAGAAATAGATATTATAAACCTACTTCGCAGCAGCGAATACTTTACCATCCTAGTAGTCAAGGTGGCCCACCACGATGCATTTGGCGACTGAAGTCATGGATGGCGGCAATTTGTTATTAAATGCACGTTCCCAAAAAACGCAAGTACGCGGTCTTGCGTTCGATAATTCAGAACACCGGTACTTCCCTAAGAGCCTCTGAAACTCCACCGGATTCCAGTGTGCAGGTAGACCCATTTGCTGGTCTGCCAAACCAATTTGACTCCATGCCATGACTGTGCGTGTCGGAATACATCAAATGTTTAGACGGCCGACTCAAGACAAATAAGTACACCCAAGCATCACTCGTTGCGACCGTGATGATATAAACAGTACCTCTGACGGTTCAGAAGGTGACTGGCACAGGCTCTCAGTCACACCCCAGCAAAGGTCACAAGTCTCACCATTTAGGTAGCAAAGGGCCAGTACAAGAGACTTGTACAAGAGTGACGATCTCCCTTTCTCTGTGTTGCCTCCTCAGCTCGGTCCAAAAGCACATTTCTTTTTTTGACTTCCCCCAATTTCGCACAAGCCAATCATGAGCTAGGGCCTGGCACTCTAAGCTTGGTGCTTGGTCTTTGCACTGCAAACTGATTTGACCAATCGGAGACTTAAAGTTAATTGGCAGAAAATGGAAAAAAAATTCAGCTTCGCAGCCTCTTTCCCACACATTTGCCGTGTCTTTTGCTAACACAATACAGGGTGGAATCACAGCCCTCCAAAAACAGCTTGTTATCTCCCCTGTTGTGTCCATTTCAAAGTTTGCAGGGAACGGCCATAAAATCGCATTGACAAAACAAGTTTCAAAAAAGAGTCTGCATATCTGGGCGCCAGTTTTCTTGTCTCACGGACATTTGCAGAACGTTTACATTTCTTTTGGTGGCTTGCTCGCTAACAAGGCCTACAATGCGCTGTTGGCGACTTTTCGGCGCTAGGCCGTATACCTGGACGTCTGGTGCCAAAGCTAATGTGTTTCTGCACAATACGACCACGGCACAGGGCCGTCTGGAAATGTCTCTTCATCATTCTCCAGAAAAAACGCGCTTTGTCACCCCACCAACACTGTATTTTTACTGCAGTCGCTTAAGTCGGCACCTTGTGCCTTTGAATGCAGATAAAGCTTACCGTATTTCTTTTCCTAGAGCATGCAAACAAGACCATAAACTGCTGCCCACCATTTCATCACAATTTATGAAGTCAAATCGCCATAGATCGTATTCCCTACACCAAATCAGAAGTGAGAGTGTCCTGCAACCTCTCAAAGAGTCTTCGTTACTGAAAATTAACTTGCTTACGAAATAAGCATTTTCAAGATCGGTCTGGATATCAGCGTAAAAATGCAGACAGCGCCATTTATCTTCATGATTTATGGCTTGCAGGAGCTGCAGTTTGTATGGTTTCACTCTTAATCGCTTACAAAAGATTTTGGCTGTGGGTTGTTCATTTCTGCACTAGTGCGCCAGGTAGACTTCATTGGGACTTCGCAACAACATGTCCCTCACACAGTCTACTGTCAGTTCTAACTCGCCCGGTAGGGCCAAAATGTTTTGCATAGCATAAGCAACAATCCTCCTCGAATTTCTTTTACCACTTCACTATGCTATTGTAAACTGGTGGTGTCTTGCGAATCTTGCCATGAACAGCACATACATTATCGATTGACAACAGGCAAATTATAGCACACTGACTGCTTTCACTACCTGGATCGCCGCCGTTTTCAGCAACTACGGTCCATGGCCACCCTTTCGGGGGTTTTCCGAACTAACTTTGAAGCACCACGTTAAAAAATGAGTTGTTGATTCACCTCGGAAAATGCTCACTGCAGTTGGCAACGAAACGTCAGGAAGACGATGTTTTACAGATCGACCACGGCCCCTCACCCCCGAAGTTTTAACTAATGAGGAACTGTGAGAGTTTGGCCTTCACATTTGTTACCATACATTCACCCACATCGAATTTTTTAAACCATTTCATTTACTTTATACAAGGTGTCCTGGCTACAGCTACACAAAAACACTTGTTTATATTTCAATTCTTATTAATATTTGTAAGTTTACTAGTCTAACACTGTAAACAGGAGTCAAACATTTTTATGCATTTTGGTACAGCTCAATGTGAGCACCGCATTTTGCTCGACAGATACCGAAACAGTACTCCACTTCTCGTCACGTGTTCATAAACACGACAGGTGTTCTAGCCTCTGCTGCAGGATGAATCCGTCGTCTCAAATCTAGCAGTTCTGTAATCAGTGTCCGTGACGAATTCCCATTCACTGAAGTCCAGCAGAGTCAGATAAGGAGACAAAACGTCTCAAGCAGAAATGTGATAACATCCCCCTGATAGTTGGGCGGTGCACCATCCTGTGGAACTGCATAGTTCGCCAACATATCGACGTAAATGTGCCCCGTCCATAAAATAGATGAACCAGTCGCGCCAAGTTCATGTAATCCCACCCACACATTAACTTTTTCGTGTGTCAAGCTTCTCCAAAAGTCTCACTTTCCCATATTCGACAGTTATGTCGGTTAATTTTGCCACTTTGCCACAGTCTTTGAAGGTAGTTTCATCACTGAACAGCACTTCATTGAGATAATGGTTGCTTTCCTTTATAAGACGCAACATTTCAACAGCAAAATCACATCGCCCTCATGCTTAATGTGATGCAAAAGTTGGATTTTCCTGAGCACGCAGCTAGAGACGTCTGTGCTCAGTGTGGTGCACCCTCCAACCAGGTATGGCTAGTTCCCTTCTAGCTTGTCTAATGGATTTACGCGGACGGGTAGCGAATGCTTCACGCGCACGTTCCACTATCACTTCAATCACGCGCGTTTTAGGATTTAGGTAGAGCTCACAGTGGAATGATTCCGCTGGCGTGTAATGCCCGCTTATATAGAGAACGCGTGACCTTCGTTACGTAACGCGCTGATAACGGACTTAGACTCAGCGCGCACCAGCGGGAAAGAAAAATAGCGTACGCGCGGTGTGGTCGTACTAACAGCGCGCGTCTGCTGGTGCGCCGACCAAGCGCCGAGCCAAGCGGGTTGCGTAACCAGCCGCCTAGGTGCCCAGCGGCCAGTGCGGCGCTATGCTTTGTTAATTTTTTCAAACTGTTGCATCCTTGAGCCCCGATTACCAGATGTACATCTAGCGGTTCTCGGCTGACGCCCCCGGTCACAGGAGTCAAGGATAACACTTTATTAATAATTGTAGTGCAAAGTAATATCACCAGTTACAGGTACATTCTCAGCAAGTACACCAACTCCTTTCATCCATACATGTATTTTCTCATCATTAGAAACTTTCCTACAAGAACGAGTATAAAGAGTAAAAGGGATATTACTATAAACAAAACTAGGTCTACTCTGGTTCTTCGGGTCGACACCACAGTGCCATGTCTTGTAAGCGATTACATATCGGTCGGCAAAACGATTCTAGTCCAGGTAGCGATGCATTCTCACAGTGTAAACCACCCACTTCCAGCCGCTCCAGTAGCAACATCGAGTGAAAAATTAACTCGACATCCACGAAAAAAAATAGGTCCATTAAAAATAATAGACTGTGCAGTGCCATTTCCTCCAAGTTTATTGTCCGCAGCTCGTGGTCGTGCGATGCGTTCTCGCTTCCGGGTTCCCGGGTTCGATTCCCAGCGGGGTCAGAGATTTTCACTACCTCGTGATGACTGGGTGTTGTGTGATGTCCTTAGGTTAGTTAGGTTTAAGTAATTCTAAGTTCTAGGGGACTGATGACCTCAGATGTTAAGTCCCATAGTGCTCAGAGCCATTTGAACCATCCAAGTTTATTTTCCAAGCTAATTATGTGTTTGTAGACTGGCATGCGGTGGCGCCGATGACGATACACACGTCATCGGCACCACCGCATGCCAGTCTACAAACACATAATTAGCTTGGAAAATAAACTTGGAGGAAATGGCACTGCACAGTCTATTATTCTTAATGGACCTATTTTTTTTTCGTGGATCAGACTTACAGGTTCTCGAAAATGAATTTACACGTGGGGTAATCCAAGTTCCATTCTCTTCTTGTACCCCGCTGAACATTTGTTACTGATTTTAACTCTGCTAGGAGTAGCACATATTGCAACTTTCGTTCTGGCGTCCACATGTTAACTGTCCGTCTTCCTGGTGTACAGTAAACATTTATGCGCATGCGCACGGGTTCGTCGTAAGACTCAGCGCTGTTCGTGAACTGGTGAGGATTACCTACATCTTGGAGAGTGTCTCTGTCGATTGGGAATTTACCCAACAACATAAAATATCAAGTTATTTTGTTATAAACATCTGTTTGTGTATACCTCTGATGCTGACACCATGCAGTTAGACTGTATATGCGAGTCACTCACATACAAATAAAGAGAGAACGGTCTCTGTAAGTCAATCATTGTACACATGGTTGCGGGACTTCGGCTGTTCAATATAAAATATCGAGAAAAAAATATCTTCAGCCGTCTAAACTTCCAGTTATTTTAATTGAGCAACCGTTGTGGCCGAGTGTTTCTACGCGCTTCAGTCCGGAACCGCGCAGCTCCTATGGTCGCAGGTTCGAATCCTGCCTCGGGCATGGATGAATGTGTTGTCCTTAGGTTAGTTAGGTTTAAGTAGTTTTAAGTCTAGGGGACTGATGACGTCAGATGTTAAGTCCCTTAGTTCTTGGAGCCATTTGAACCATTTAATTGAGCAACCAGTTTCAGCGCTTACATTACGCCATCTTGAGGTCTCCGGACCAACATGTAGGAAGGTCCCCACTCGGCGGTTTCAGAGCTTCAGTACGCCATCTTCCGGTGTCCTGACCGACATGTAGGACGAATCCCACTTCTGGTCCAGTCAAAACAGGGGCCAGCGGTAACTGACTGGTATCTGTACATTTATCCTTGACACAGTGATCCCTTGGATCGTCACTCGGCAGTTTCAACGCTACATTACGCCACCTTCAGGCCTCCTGGCGAACATGTAAGAGGATTCCCACCTCCGGTGCAGTCAAAATGAGGGCCAATGTTCATTGACTGGTATCCACAGATTTCTTCTTGACACAGCGATCCCTGCGATCATCACTCGGCAGTTTCAAAGCTACATTACTCCATCTTCAGGCGTTGTGACCAACATATAGGAAGAGTCCCACCTACAGCCTCTCCAGTCCCGACGTACACATATGTGGACATCAGGTCTTTGTAGTGTCATCCTGCCAAGTGTCGTTTTCCCGAACTGAGACCTGATGTGCACGACTGTGCACATCATGCAATTTCTGTTTTTGGCACTAGGTCGCGCGCAAGTCAGTTTTCTCGCATCCTGAAACTTCCGATTTAAGGATGGCATCATCTGCGACACGCGAGAAAGGTAAATTCAGTTTCAATATTCGTATTTTAATTGTATTGCTTTTTTTATCGTGTCTTACTCCAAACAAGACATCAAGGAAGTGATATGTGCATGCAGTTAAAACGATAGTTTCGTAGTTTTACAAACATCGACTGATGAATTTGAAGTGCACATTTGTGGACATCAGGTCTTAGCTCACATAACGTAGCGGTACTAACGCTAAGACTTATCTCACTGCGAAATCGTAATTTAAAACGTAATCTAAATTAAATTCTGAAAGTTTAACTACTAATACGGTAGAGTAGGAGCAAAGTCGTTGTGGGTGTTACAAGTGGCATGATGGACATGTAATCTATAGGTCCTGGGTACTAATCTCAGTAAAAGCTCTAAAATTTTTAATTTTGTTATTAGTTTCGCTTTCATTTCTTTATTCAATTACTTCAACAGTTACCTTCAAATGGTTCAAATGGCTCTGACCACTATGGGACTTAACATCTGAGGTCATCAGTCCCCTAGAACTTAGAACTACTTAAACCTAACTAACCTATGGACATCACACACATCCATGCCCGGGGCAGGATTCGAAACTGCGACTGCAGGGGTCGCGCGGTTCCAGACTGAAGCGCTTAGAACAGCTCGGCCACACCGAGTTACCTTCACTGTATTTAATTTTCGCTTCTCAGCTCTGACAGACGATGAAATTATAAACTACTTGAGACGAGTGACTTGAGTACCTTGTCAGATGAAGACGAGGATTCTGTTGATGAACTTCCAACTCCACCTGAATGTATTGGTGTGCCACTATTAATTCATGGGTTATGTACAAAAGGTTTTGTCAAAAAGAAGGGATACCAAAACAAAAGTGGATGTCTCTCAATAAGTTCAGAATTCATTGGGCCCACGACTTGGTGAGGTCTTCAAAAATTGTAGACTCACTGTAAGTGTCGAAAGAAATTTCTCCGAGTGTAACACAGGAGAATGTCAGCAGTTCTGATGAAGATGAGGAGCATCAAACCACACAAAACGAAGATGAATCGCGCCAAAGTCAACTAGAGAAAGCAAATGTGGCCACCTTCCTGAATATATTGAGAGTATTTTTGCCTCAAGGTGTCGACTTCCAGGGTGCAAGTTACGTTCTCGCATAATGTGTGAAACGTGCAAAGTTTATTTGTGCGTATTAAAAACCATTGTTTTGCTAAATTCAAAAAACATGAGAAGTAATATGTTCATAAAATGCAATGTGTACATAAACATGAGAGTAATGTGAACATTTTTCATTGTAAATAAAAATATGAAAATACTACCAGATTTGCTTTCTTTTCTCTGTTAAGACACAATGTACACATATGTGTACATTCAATTATTCAAACATTATTTAAAATAAAATTTCAAAATTAGTTTTTTGTGCCACTTTGAGATCAACTGCACCATAAAAGTGACTCAAATATTTTTTCATTATTTGTTTATCTTTTGGACTGAAGAGGATAGACCAGCCAAATAGGGGACACCACTCAGTGACTGGTATCCGTAGATTTCGTTTAGACACGGCGATCCCTTTGATCGTAAATCTGCAAGTAATGATCGAAGGGGTCACTGTGTCAAGAATAAATCTACGGATACCAGTCACTGAATGCTAGCCCACAGGGGTGGGATTCTTTCTACACGTCGGTCAGGGAGCCTGAAGATGGCGTAATGTAGCGCTGAAACAGCTTGCTGAGGTAAAACAACTGGAAATTTAGACGAGTGAAGGTGTTTCGATTCGACCTTTTATAAACAGAGAATGGGTGGCGTGAGAGACAGAAGAGGGGGAAGACGGGTGAGAACGACTGGTACGAAGACAGGGTGGAAATTACGGGACGAGAGAGGTAGGGCGCCTTTATTTTGGTAGCGATTCTACAAGCTCGTTTCAGTGAGCAACAGCACTTTCGCGAGAACCTGTTCACTTCAGCTGGGTTGGTAGTGATCGCTGAACACTGGAGCACTTGCCGCCCCCACGCAACATCCTCGAGGGAGATGCCGAATTGCGGTTTTGATGCCTCGGCGGAGGAGAGAGGTGAAGTGCCGTAAAATCTCGTTAAACTCGCGCCCGGGCGCGCACGACTTGGAGTTGTCTGCGCGGCGCGGCGCGGGCTTAGGGCCGCCCTCCAAACTCTGCGAGTGAGTCGAGGGCCGCGCCGGCTGGCCCGCAGCCCTCTCCACGCCATAATACCGCCAGCCGCCGCCAGACTGCGCCACCGCCCTAAGCCACTTTGGAAACAAAGACGCACCAACAGCTCCTCCTCCAGACACGCGTCTTCAAGTGATTGTTTCCGCGGCAACAACACTCGGTGTCTCCCACCAAACCCGTCTCCCCCTCTGTCCCTACCTTCCCACGCTCTCGCGAGACACACACACACACACACACACACACGTACGCTCCAGAGCAGGTGACGTCGCTGGGCCGTATTTTCCGTCAGAGGAGTGGCTCTTGCCTCTCGCGAACGCAATATTGTGCGGCAAAGCCGTAATGCCGCAAGGAAGCTTTTCTGCGTGCCGTATAAGAATTTACACTGCGGTCTTTAAAAAGGCAACAAAATTGCTGGGTTCTACGTCGGAGGAGACGTCTGAAGGTTAAGTACGCGTGGGAAATTAAGGCTGAAAGCTGCTATGGTAATATATGACACACTACGGTGACTTCTAAGGACCGCGTTCGTAATTTACACGATATTTAGCGAAATTATCAGCAAACAGAACAGAACTTCAGACTTCAAAAATGCAAAACAACAAACTGGCTTTATATGTGGACATATCAAATCGCTGAAAAGAGAAATGGTACGAATTACCATTACAGAAGAATGCTGAAGATTAGATGGGTAGATCACATTACTAATGAGGAGGTATTGAATAGAATTGGAGAGAAGAGAAATTTGTGGCACAACTTGACTAGAAGAAGGGATCGGTTTGTAGGGCATTTTCTGAGGCATCAAGGTATCACCAATTTAGCATTGGAGGGCAGCGTGGAGGGTAAAAATCGTAGAGGGAGACCAAGAGATGAATACACTAAACAGATTCAGAAGGATGTAGGTTCTGGGAGATGAAGAAGCTTGCACGGGATAGGGTAGCATGGAGAGTTGCATCAAGCCAGTCTCTGGACTGAAGACCACAACAACCATTTTCCATAGAATTCGTAGATTTATTGAAAACTTTTTACTAACTTCCGACAAAATCTGTACTGAGAGTGTGCTGTTCTAGGCGCTAGTCTGGAGCCGAGCGACCGCTACGGTCTCAGGTTCGAATCCTGCCTCGGGCATGGATGTGTGTGATGTCCTTAGGTTAGTTAGGTTTAATTAGTTAAAAGTTCTAGGCGACTGATGACCTCAGAAGTTAAGTCGCATAGTGCTCAGAGCCATTTTGTACTGAGAGTCCTTAAGAAGCCTAGACAATAATTCAGCCTGTCTTAGTACCGTAAACCCTCAGTAATTAAGACTCCACTAATTCTTCATTTCTAGTCAGAAACATACAACAAAGTCACAGTCTGATAATTTCGCTTGCTGTGACGAGTGCATTCAACTTCAGGTAGCTGCCTGAGTATTGGGTATGACTTCAGGTCATCACTGGTGGTGATTGAGAGAACTCTGTCGTCATACTAGTAATTCATGGACATTCTGCGTCCTCATGCACTTTCTCTTGTACTGCATTGACTGTATAAAAAAGTGAAGTACCCAGATAACGTGGTCGGAAGTTAATGTAACTCTGTACGAGTACACACCATCTGGAGGTATGTTCGAGAATTAAAGGAGCACTTTACTATGAAAGGTAGAGCGACACCAGAATGTGGTAGTGGTGTTCGTGTTTGTTGTTGTTGTTGTTACAGTGTCTAAGAATGTAAAGAGTGTGAATATCGTCAAATGAGACCACTGTTAGAAGAGAGGCCGTGTACTCGTGTGATGCAGCATTATCAGCAAATGACAGAGTTTCAATGTGGCCTCGTTCCGAGGCCTCGTTTGGCCAGTATTTAGATTTGAGGGGCATTCGTATTTCACAGTGGCCCGACGTTCGTTAACGGAACGCATGGTCTGTCAAACTTGTTGTGAGCGTTCCGGTCGACCACGTGTGACCATCGCAAGGGAGAGTCGCTCATCATGCACGTGGCACATCGTAACATCATCACATCTGCTCCTGCCATCAGAGGACAAGTGATGGACTCCGTGCGAGATTTGTGCCCCACACCATTGCTCAAATACAAGCTGGAACCGGACAACAGAATTACTGCCCCATGCTTAGGCTGCCGTAAATACCATAACAGAAACGGCTGTGCTTCAAATGGTGCCGTAACTAGGAAGCTTAGACTGCTGATCATTAGTCCCTCTAACCAACAAACCAAACAAACTGCTGACGAATGGCGTCTTACTGTTTTCAGCGTGGTCCTGCTCGGCCACGGATGACCATTGTGGTGGAGTATTTCGGCAACCTGGTAAGAGGTATCTTCGCGGCCTTTTCGGGAGGAGTATTGGTTATGACTTCAGGTCATCACTGGTAGTTATTGAGAGAACTCTGTCGTCATACTGGTAATTCATGGACATTCTGCGTCCTCATGCATGACCTCTTTTGCAAGAATATCATGGTCCCATTGTTTTGTACAGGCGTTACGGTGTTACCGCTGGCGTTATGGTGTGGAGTTATCGGCTATGACCTCAGGTTATTGCTGGTAGTGAATGAGGGAACTGCGACAGCATAATAATACTCCATGGAAATCCTGCCTCCTCATGTGTGACCTCTTATGCAAGAGTATCTCGGTGCCATTTCTCAATAGGACAATGCATGTCCACAGGTGGCACGTGCCTCTATGAACTGTGAGTGACCTTGAGTTACTACCGCCACCAGAAAAATCCCCAAATCTGTCCCCAGTGCCTGTATCTACGACATCTAGGACCAGTTAGAGCAGTTGAGAGCCAGCTTCCCTGATGAGATTGTGAATTTTACTTGATTTTGTACTCACCTTAATAGCGTCACACCCCCTCCTTTCGTTTCCTTGTCTCCTTCTGGATGCTTCAATTTTCTTGTCGGGCAGTGAATGATGGGCCATTTTTCATTGTACTTCCCACAAAATGCTTCGGCTAAAATTTGTAATTTGACATCATACTGTGAACATGTTTTGACGTTTCTGGTCACACCGCATTTGCATTTGTTCAGTTTACAAAGAGTGACAAATTAAACCTTTAGAAGCTTCGTCTACGTCTACATTTACATCATACTCCGCAACCCAGCAAAAGGTGTGTGGTGGAGCGTACTTCTGGTACCACTAACTGATCCTCCTTTCCTTTTCGTATCACGAAGGCGCATAGGAAGAATGACTGTCGTTAGGACTCTGTATTAGCTCTAATTTTCTCGCATTTCGCGAATTGATTGTGGGAGGAAGTAATACGTTGTCCGACTCTTCCCGAAATGTACTCTCGAAATTTCTGTTGTAGACCTCTCGTGGCGTCCGTCACTGGGGATTTTTGAGCATCTCTTTACGCACTCGTAGGGTCAGACGATCTTGTGACGAAATACGCCGCTCTTCGTTGTTTCATCTATGTCTCTTCTCTCAATTCCTACCTAGTAAGGGTCCCAGATAGATACACAGTACTCAAGAAGCGGTCGAAGAAGCACCTTGTAAGCCATGTCCCTCTTGGATGAGTAACATTTCCTTAAGATTCTTCTTCCTATGAATCTCAGTCTGACATCTGCTTTTTCAAGTATTGTTTTATATGGTCATTCTACTTAAGGTCAGCCGGCCGCTGTGGCCGAGCTGTTCTAGGCGCTTCGGAACCGAGCTGCTGCTACGGTCTCAGGTCCGAATCCTGCCTGGGGCTTGGATGTGTGTGATGTCCTTAGGTTATTTAGGTTTAGGTAGTTCTAAGTCTAGGGGACTGATGACCTCAGATGTTAAGTCCCATAGTGCTTAGAGCCATTTGAGCCACTTAAGGTCGTTCTGGATAGTTACGCCGAGATATTTCACGGTAGATACTGTTTCCAGTAATTTGTCAACACTGTACTTAGAAAAGCAGTCTAGATCGCATAAATCACATTTATGGATTTATGGGTGACCAGTTTCAGTCCAGAGGTGGACATCCTCAGACCGCACTCTAGAATATAGAGTGCTGTAAAAATAGAGGGACATACAGATGAAATATAAGCTACGTAATAAAAATAAAACGAAATTTTCTAGATCCTGCGAATTGCTGGAGAAGCAACGATGTGATGTTAAATAGCGGAAGCTCCGCACCCTAGTAGTCTCCATGCTGAATACTTATTGGATAAATGACGAAAACACTGATTTACAAATATCAGTTTACAGTAACTGATTGTAACATTTACTACTATTATTGAAACCTGGTGGTCAAAGGAAGGTAGGATTCGGTTACGATTGTGGACGGGGCCATAATCATTTACTATTGGTTGACTTTTACAGTTACACACAATTTACCTTAAACTATTAATTCCAGACTCAACAATAAATATAAATACCACACTCTGTTAATGAAGGAATAGTGTTTACAGTGAGTCACAATTTAGCAAATCACCATTAAATACAGACACAGCAGATAATGTTCTAAAAGCAAGCCACTGTGACCTGGGCAGAGGGCCTTACACGCCAGGAAAGGCAATAAATTAAGAATTGTTTAAAACTCGCTGCAACTTACAAATTACAGGTATTGAAATATTAAAGGGAAGCCGCCAAACAACACAGCAGAAGGCATCAGACGCCAGGAATGTCAGTAAATAAGATTTTAAAGGCTTACTGCGTAAATTCAAAAACCAAATAAGAATTTTAAGGCCTTACACCCCAAGAATGGTAATAAATTAAGAATTTTTTAAGAACTCGCTGCAATTTACAACTTACAAGTATTGAAATATTAAAGGTAAGTCGCCACAAACGTAGACGAAGGCATCAGATGCCAGGAATGGCAGTAAATATGTTTTAAGACTTACTGCTAAAATACCAATATCAAATTAGAATTTTAAGGCAAATGGCCACAATCACGGCTGAAGGCCTTACACGCCAGGAACGGCAATAATATAAAAAATTTAGAAACCTGCTGTAAAACAGCAAATACAATAGCATAGGTTAATTTAAAAACAAGCAACTGATCACCAAACAGGTGAAATAAGATGATGGTAAACTTTCTAACACAACCATTAACATCCACTCAACACTACACTCCTAGATTTATTCCAGAAGGCGAACAGAACTATTAACTAGACATATATAACCTTTAATGTAGGCGTTACATGGTATTGTAATAAATAGTACAATAATAAAACACAAGGACCAGTACTTAAGTTCCTTAAAGGGTATTGAGGCAGATTATACCCGCAGAAGGCGTGGGCTGAAGGAGCGTTACTCTGAACTACTGGCCATCAGACCTCCTTTCAGAACACACATGTCTTACAAGAACCAAGGGGCCACAGACGGTGCTCCAGGAATCGACCTCTGAGAAGGTCCGGCAACAAACACTTTCGCGAGCGATGTGATAGGCAGCCAAGAGTTGCATTCACTTCACAAGATGGTAACTCACACTAGTGGCAGTCTAACGAATAACTAATGATAATCTTGATGAAGCTACGTGACGTCCGATAAACCAAATGCAAAGATGGAACAATACGCCAAAGCCGGAACCAGCGGTCTGCACTACGTCCCCAGAATGCTGTGTTTTGAGCTCCCGGAACGAGAAAGGAATCACTACCATCAGAGTAGAAGAATCACCAACCGGCCTACAATCAAGAAAGCTGTCAAAACTACACGCCTTACCTGCACAGCATCGGCAAGGCGAGGAAACGTACACTGCTGTTACATACACTAACCCCCAGGGCAGCTAACCGGGGCGTTAGCGGCCACCAGACAAGAAAAATTACCACTGGTTGAACTTAACAAATAGTAACAAGTTGAACGCAGTAAACAGTAATAAGAAGTCGAGGAAAGCTAATGAGACCCACCTTCCCCAAGTACTCGCTGCTCTTCGCCTCAGCGACACTACGCATTCGTGGCGTCTGATGCCTTCGTCTATGTTTGTGGCGACTTACCTTTAATATTTCAATACTTGTAAGTTGTAAATTGCAGCGAGTTCTTAAAAAATTCTTAATTTATTACCATTCTTGGGGTGTAAGGCCTTAAAATTCTTATTTGGTTTTTGAATTTACGCAGTAAGCCTTTAAAATCTTATTTACTGGCATTCCTGGCGTCTGATGCCTTCTGCTGTGTTGTTTGGCGGCTTCCCTTTAATATTTCAATCCCTGTAATTTGTAAGTTGCAGCGAGTTTTAAAAAATTCTTAATTTATAGCCTTTTCTGGCGTGTAACGCCTTCTGCCCAGATCACGGTGGCTTGCTTTTAGAACATTAATCTGCTGTATCTGTAATTAATGGCGATTTGCTAAATTGTGACTCAAGTCACTGGAGAATCGCGAGAATGGTGGAGGTTTCTCTACTTGGTTTGAAATGCACTCATCTCAAAGCTTGCTGGATCCGGCTTACGATAAGGTCATGCACCCTCGTGACCACAGCCCTTCCATCCGGCGGTCCATGCGTGCGGCCCCGGCGTGTTCTGACACTGAGTTCCCAATCGAAGTGGCCCACTCACACGACCGAGAAAAACAACGACGTCGCCCCAAAGATAGGGCAACAGTTACTACATATCGATAACCGCTGCTGCTGCCACTAGCAGACAGGCAACGCTTGCGAAACCGAGTTGTGCCAGTCAACACGAGAAGAAGGCAAACAACCGCAACCATACCAACTAAACGATACCATCTGGCCTCCAACAGAGGGTGGAAACCTACAAACAGCGCCAACGCGAGCCGCAGCAAGGCTCAATTATATTTGTGATGCAAAGAATGAAAACATAAAATAGCATACAATAAAATGACGATACCTTACACTGTCTTCTGTGGGACAGTACGTACAGGGGACAGGCAAAATAATGTGAACAGTGGGAGTAATGGGATGGCTGTGTTTGACGCTGAACAATGCAGGCGAGGCATGTGTTGCGCTGGGCTGCGCATGATCAGTACCAACTACGCATCAGCAACTCGTCCGTGAATGTTCGTTTGATGTAGTTCTCGGCGGACGGTGTCGGTAGATACGGGGTCTCTAAGATGCCTATTGAGCCCTGCAGTCACTTTAGCAGCCGTAGTTTTGTGTTGTTTTGACGCAATTCGTGTTAGCGTACGACGATCTCTGTCATCTAGATTTGATTTGCGTCCACTATTACGTTTACACGATGATGTCTTTCCATGTTTTGAGTAGGCTGTCATGACTGTTGAAACAGTTGCCTACTGATGCTCCAGCTTATAGGGCCCCCACAATCTGCCCTATTTGGAACTCTGTTAGGTCTTTCATTGGATAAGTGACATCGAGCGAGCGATGGGTTCAAATGCCTAGTCGAAATCGATTTCTTTCCTCATGGCACGATGTACAAGCGCTCACGGTGAGTGAGATTTGCGTCTAAAGAGGGTGTGTTTTCGGTATGTTGCTATCACGGGCCTGCGTATAACATTGTGACATTATGTTTTGAGAGAAGGGACCAGTGTTGACATTGTCATTATAGGCATTATATCGCCACCCTTTGAATGTGACATCAAGCTCCCTCTTAATTTTAGCTAGCCACTGAGAGTCAAAGACTGAAAGTTACTGAATAACGCAACCAGGTACTTATTTTATACTTGAGATGGTTCCGTTAGAGTCGCTCATCAAAACTTGGCTATCAACTGCAAATAAACACGCAGAACAAACAATTTGTTCCTTTCCAGAAGACATGATGCAGATGCGGCCTAATACCACCTCTAGCGTAGATAATGGCCTCATTTCAGCTAGCTAGAGAGTCCGCAAGTTTTTCGTGCCATTGTCAGCTCAAGCCCCGTATTGATAACCTGAGCCGGCAGGGCTAACAAGAAATTTACAGCGACCTTGACAGCTGCGCTTCGCCTGACAAACAGTCCTAGACTTTTTCTGCGATAGTAAGAGTGGGTGATTTTGTGGGTCAAGGAGGTGCGAGAGGTCATTGTACGAGGTACAGAGGCGAGCGAGTGAGCCGGGCCTGCCCCAGTTCACTACTACAGAGCCACCTCATCACAACGCGCCTGTGCTCAACGTACAAACGACTGCACCTTAATCCAAGAGTGAAATTAAAAATTAAAATAACTTTTTCATACATGGTCAGTCTTTGTTTCAGTACATTAATGCTCACATTGTAAGGTCTCAGAATGACCAAAAGAAATATGTTACTCAAGAACTCGAACTTAATGAAACAATAAATGGTGCTAAATAATAAAACTAGAAGGCTGAAAATTGGTTCAACATCGGCGTTTCTATGCAAAGTTGAAGGCGTTAAATATTAGACTCAGAAAGACGAAAATTCGTATGTATCTTCGGTTACATTATATATATATATATATATATATATATATATATATATATATAAAATACATTCCTTCTGACGAAAATTCGTATGTATCTTCGGTTACATTATATATATATATATATATATATATATATATATATATATATATATATATATATATATAATGTAAGGCGTTAAATATTAGACTCAGAAGGACGAAAATTCCTATGTATCTTCGGTTACATTATATATATACGAATTTTCGTCCTTCTGAGTCTAATATTTAATATATAATATTTAATATATAATGTAACCGAAGATACATAGGAATTTTCGTCCTTCTGAGTCTAATATTTAACGCCTTCAACTTTGCATAGAAACGCCGATGTTATATATATATATATATATATATATATATATATATATATATCCGTTTCTAGCCTCAGCCACACTATATACGAACTTTCATCTTTTTGATTGTAACATTTGCATATATATACATATCTAAATTTGTATCTAACCCTTGTTACATACACATATACTGAGACTTTACATACGAATTTTCATCTTTCTCAGTCTAATATTTAGCGCCTGCAGTTTTCATAGAACCACTGATTTTGGCCATAATATTACTCTGGTCAAGTTGGGATTTTCAGCATTTGATTGTAACAATAATTTGCATATTCTGACCAATTTTTAGCTTTCTATTTTTATATATTCTTCAGTCCTGAGACTGGTTTGATGTAGCTCTCCAGGCTACTCTATCCTGTGAAAGCTTCTTCATTTCCCTGTACCTACTGCAACCTACATCCTTCTGAATCTGCTTAGTGTATTCATCTCTTGGTCTCCCTCTACGATTTTTACTCTCCACGCTGCCCTCCAATAATAAACTGATGATCCCTTGATGCCTTAGAACATGTCCCACCAACCGATCCCTTCTTCTAGTCAATTTGTGCCACAAACTCCTCTTCTCCCAATTTCTACTCAATACCTCCTCATTAGTTATGTGATCTACCCATCTAATCTTCAGCATTCTTCTGTAGCACGCATTCCGAAAGCTTCTATTCTCTTCTTTTACAAACTATTTATCGTCCACGTTTCACTTCCATACATGGCTACACTCCATACGAATACTTTCTGAATTCTTCCTTACACTTAAATCTATACTCGATGTTAACAAATTTCTCTTCTTCAGAAACGCTTTCCTTGGCACTGTCTGTCTACATTTGATACCCTCTCTACTTCAACCATCATCAGTTATTTTGCTCCCCAAATAGCAAAACTCCTTTACTACTTTAAGTATCTCATTTCCTAATCTAATTCCCTCAGCATCATCCGACTTATTCGATTACATTCCATTATCCTCGTTTTTCTTTTGTTGATGTTCATCTTATATCCTCCTTTGAAGACACTGTCCATTCCGTTCAACTTCTCTTCCAAGTCGTTTGCTGTCTCTGACAGAATTACAATGTCATTGGCAAACCTCAAGCTTTTTATTTCTTCTCCATGGATTTTAATACCCACTCCGAATTTTTTTTTTTGTTTTGTTTCCTTTACTGCTTGCTCAATATACAGATTTAATAATATTGGGGATAGGCTACAACCCTGTCTCAGTCCCTTCCCACCCACTGCTTCCCTTTCGTGTCGCTAGACTCTTATAACTGCCATCTCCTTTCTGTACAAATTGTAAATAGCCTTTCGCCCCCTGTATTTTACCCCTGCCACCTTCAGAATTTGAAGGAGAGTATTTCAGTTAAGATTGTCAAAAGCTTTATCTAACTCTGCGAATGCCAGAAACGCAGGTTTGCCTTTCCTTAATCTATCTTCTAAGATAACTCGTAGGGTCACTATTGCCTCACGTGTTCCAATATTTCTACGGAATCGAAACTGATCTTCCCCGAGGTCGTCTTCTACCAGTTTTTCCATTCGTCTGTAAGGAATTCGCGTTAGTATTTTGCAGCCGTGACTTATTAACCTGATATTTCTGTAATTTTCACGTCCGTCAACACCTGCTTTCTTTGGGATTGGAATTATGATATTTTTCTTGAAGTCTGAGAGTATTTCGCCTGACTCACACATATTGCTCACTAGATGGTACAGTTCTGTCAGGACTGGCTCTCCCAAGACTATCAGTAGTTCTAATCGAATGTTGTCTACTCCCGAGGCCTTGTTTCGAGTTACGTATTTCAGTGGTCTGACAAACTCTTCACGCAGTATCATATCTCCCATTTCATCTACATCTTCATCCTCTTCCATTTCCATAATATTGTGCTCAAGTACATCGCCCTTGTACAGACCCTGTATATACTCCTTCCACCTTTCTGCTTTCCCTTCTTTGCTTAGAACTGGGTTTCCATCTGAGCTCTTAATATCCATACAATTGATTCTCTTTTCTCCAAAGGTCTCTTTAATTTTGCTGTAAGCAGTATCTATCTTACTCCTAGTGAGATAAGCCTCTGCATCCTTCAATTTGTCGTCTAGCCATCCCTGCTTAGCCATTTTGCACTCCCTGACAATCTCATTTTTGAGACGTTTGTATTCCTTTTTGCCTGCTTCATTTACTGCATTTTTATATTTTCTTCTTTCATCTGGTAATTTCAATATTTCTTCCGTTATCCAAGGATTTCTACCAGCCCTCGTCTTTTTACCTATTTCATCTTCTGCTGCCTTCACTATTTCATCCCTCAAAGCTACCCATTCTTCTTCTACTGTATTACTTCCCCCATTCCTTTCAATTGTTCCCTTATGCTCCTCCTGAAACTCTGTACAACCTCTGGTTCAGTCAGTATATCCAGGTCCTATCTCCTTAAATTCCCAACTTTTTGCAGTTTCTTCAGTTTTAATCTACAGTTCATAACTAATAGATTGTGGTCAGAGGCCACATCTGCCCCTGGAAATGTTTTACAATTTAAAACCTGGTTCCTGAATCTCTGTCTTACCATTATATAATCTGTCTGAGATCTTCCAGTATCTCCAGGCTTCTTCCGTGTATACAACTTTCTTTCATGATTCTTGAACCAAGTGTTAGCTATGATTAAGTTATGCTCTGTGCAAAATTCTATCAGGCGGTTTCCTCTTTCATTCTTTACCACCAATTCATATTCACCTACTACGTTTCCTTCTCTTCCTTTCAGTACTATCGATTTCCAGTCACCCATGACTATTAAATTTTCGTCTCCCTTCACTATCTGAATAATTTCTTTTATCTCATCATACATTTCATCAATTTCTTCATCATCTGCAGAGCTAGTTGGCATATAAACTTGGCCACAATAATCCGTTCACTATGCTGCTTGTAGTAGCTCACCCGCACTCCTATTTTTTAATTCATTATTAAACCTACTCCTGCATTACCCCTATTTGATTTTGTATTTCTAACCCTGTATTCACCTCCCACCGCCACCCGCCACCGAACTTCACTAATTCCCACTATATCTAACTTTAACCTATCCATTTCCATTTTTAAATTTTCTAACCTACTTGCCAGATTAAGAGATCTGACATTCTAAGCTCCGATCCGTAGAACGCCAGTTTTCTTTCTCCTGATAACGGCGTCCTCTTGAGTAGTCCCCGCCAGGAGATCCGAATGGGGGACTATTTTACCTCCGGAATATTTTACCCAAAAGGACGCCATCATCATTAAACCATAAAGTAAAGCTGCATGCTTTACGGCTGTAGTTTCCCCTTGCTTTCGGCCGTTCGCAGTAACATACACTGCTGGCCACTGTAAATGCAACACCAAGAAAGACAAGAGGTAGCACAACAAGATTTATTTTGTAGATAACATGTTGACCAAGCATCAAATGATTACGTTTACTGACGTCTGTGACATGTGGTTTCTGCCAGAATCAGTAGCCAGAGTAGCCGCCATTGTTGGAGATCACCGCTGCCACACGTCTCGGCATTGAGTCAAACAGACGTTGGATGTGTTCCTGGGGTACAGCAGCCCAAGCAGCTTCCACACGTTGCCAAAGATCATCTGGTGTGGCAGCTGGGGATGTAATCTGGGACACTAGTTGAGCAACCATGGACCACATGTTTTCTATCGGCGAAAGATCCGGAGAGCGAGCCGGCCAGGGAATCAATTTGATTTGGTTATTGACGAAGAACCTTTGGACAATGCGTGCCGCGTGTGGTCGTGCATTATCCTGTTGAAATATGGCTGTGGCCGAGCCCTGAAGGTAAGGAAGGACAACTGGCTCCAGCACCTCGGATATGTAGCGCCGGCTATTTAAAGTACCGGCAATGCGTACTAGAGGCGTGCGAGAGTAATATCCAATACCGCCCCATACCATAATACCCGGTGCAAGACCAGTGTGGCGGTGCATAATGCAGCTGTCCAGCATCCTCTCTCCACGGTGTCCCACGCTCGAATCCGACCATCGTGGTGCTGCAGACAGAAGCGTGCCTCGTCAGTAAAGACAACGTCATTCCATTCTGCCGTCCACATCCGTCTGTCATCACACCATTGGCGACGGAGACGTCTGTGGTTCTGCGTCAATGGTAGACGAAGCAATGGACGTCTTGCGGACAGACCACTCTGCTGTAAACGACGTCGAATGGTACGCGCAGACACTGGATGATGCGTTACAGACGCAATGTGCTGTGCTATGGTTCGGGATGTCACTTAGCGATCCGTCACTGCCATGCGCACAATTTGCCTATCGGCACGTGCAGTGGTGCACCGAGGTGAATGCGATCGACCACGTCGGTCCGTCGTACCCTCCTGCATCCAACGGTCACATATCCGCATTACAGTTGTTTGGTTTCGTCCAACACGACTAGCGATTTCTCTGTATGATAATCCACAATCTCGGTAAGCCACTATCCTTCCTGTGTCCAACTCGGATACTTGATCAAAAGATGTTCGCTGTTGTCTACGAGGCATAACTGATCGTCTTGTGAAACAACCACAAGGTAAACACACGTGCCGTACGTACACTCGTCGAAATCGCCAAGCCTTAAATGGCGCTATGAGGTGGCGCCACAGGCGCGCGTGATGTGCGTCTGCGCTGAAATTCTAATCAGTTGCATATCTCATCGCTGCAAACTCATGGTGTAAATTTCACTTGATTCGGATGCTTCCTTCAGGTTGTTGCATTTAAGGTGGCCAGCAGTGTATATATATAACCTATCCTGAATAAGGACGCTCTCGTTTCAGATTTGATTTTTAGTAAATAATTTGAAATCAAATCTGATACGAGAATGTCGTTATTCATGATAGGTTAAGTATCATTTGTATTTGTAATAGAAAGTTCTAATTACAGTACTGGAGTATATTCAGGAAACAATAGTCTCTACCAAGTTTCAAGACTGTATTGTGACTACTTACAGTTACAAGGAATCTTAAAGAGGCTGTTCAGAGTTCATGTTCTACTGTCGGTTCCGTTCTAAAATTCTAGCTGGCAATGTTTACCTGCAGTTGAGCTAAATTTTTGTCAGTAACTAAACCAAACTTAACCCTATTTATATAAAAATTAAGAAGACTGAAAATTGTTGAGCGACAGAGATGTTAATTGTGTCCTAGAAAGGGGGCATTTAGATACTGCTACCTGTGTCTAGGGTGGTTGACAGCAGATGTTCCATTCGGTGATCTGCTGCACCCATTCATAAACACGGTCAGAGAGGCCGTTAGAGAGAAACTCTTCGCACCGAGATATCAATGTGTCCTCTTCAGTCAAACCTTCGATGACGTCATAGCTGTGCAGCTACCTGTAGCGTTTTCGGTGGAAGGAGGAGGTGAACTCGAGAGGACTGTACACCGTCCTGGATCGCTTAGATTTTACGTAAGTAACTGTTTGTGTGTCTCCCGTAATGCTGACAAGACCGCGTGAAAAGTGGCGAGATGCTTTTCCACTTTTATGGCGAGCAGTTAACCTGTGGTCAGGGCGATAGACCATTTTATTTGGCACTTTTCGTAGAGGTCGCCTCTGAACTGTTGTTAATAGTGCTGTTTCCAGCACGGATATTAATCGGAATTAAGACTTATATTTTGTGTGCGTGAACTTTATATCAATCAGTTGAACACCATAAGTTTTATTTATAGTCATAGTTTCTGATCCAGCTGAGTAAATAGGAAGTAGAAACATTTTCTTTCAATGAGCACAAAGTGTAATGTGGACTTGCAGACTGGAAATTATTTTCGGTATGTTCTTCATGGCTCTCTGCCTGACCGCAAAAATACATTTCAAGCTCATTTAAATGGCGAAGATAGGTATAAAGCACACACAGACAAATTAAATGTCTTTTCATAACAACATAAAGAAGTAATGACAATTTTGATTATTTACCCGCCACCCCACAAACCCTGTGAACACGTAAGTTGTCATACGCGAGTGCACACAGGATAATCATACGTAGATGTAAAAGAAAGGGCCACACTTGGTCACCGAGAATGTGGAAATAAACATCGTGGTTAAGGTTCACGATGTAATGAATCATGCTACAAGAAACATTCCTAAAACATCACAGATCTATCTACCGCATGACCTGCGCTCTCCACAAATTACGGGCTGACACGGTACATCCCGGCAATTGTGAGGCGAAACCTCAAAAACAGACACAGTCGTGTGCACCGCGTCCCGTTGTGACGTCAGGTGTAGGCGCATCCGAGCCTGCGCGAGTTTTTTAAAGCCAGGAGGGCGTGAAGGCCGCTCTAGGCCGCACGTGACTTATTACGGTCTCATGGATAGATGGCGGTACCGTTTAAGCCGTAGTGGTTGGAGGACGCTGTGAGCGTGAGAATTCTAGACCGCTGGTCAGGTAAACGCATGCGCCGGCAGCTTGGTTGGGAAAATCAGGCTTCCCGGCGGTTGGAGAGAAACGTGGAGTGATAAGCGCCATGGCTGGGAGAGCGTCCAGAATGAAACAGCAACTAAGACCACATCCAATAAAACCCGAACCCAGTTGGTTACAGAAAAACCAGTAATGATTTGTGATAGCACCGCTATTATTTTCTGTACATATGTTAGCGGTCAAACCCAATTTAGGGTGAACTAGTTTCACCTAGGTCAAACTCGTTCATCCTGTTACCGAAAGGATAAAACAGTTTAGCCTAGATCAAATCGGTTTATCCTAGTTAGAATTTACATGCTTTAGGATAAACTTGTACGTCTCAGTCTGAACCAATTTTGCCTAGTCGGAACGCAAGTCGCTGCACGTACGAACGGGGAATCCCCGAATCGTTTCTTACTCGCTTCTCGCACCTCTCAACCGCTCTTCGCTCGCATTGTTCTTTGTTTTGAACGTTAAGTTGCTGGTTGCGTTTAAAAAGAGTTCATTATAATCCTAGTATAATAATTGTGAGGCGTTTCATCATGCATGAGCCTTCGTGTAGTAGACAAGGTGGGCAGCAATTTCTTGCTCATTATGCTGTGGTGTACGGAAAGGTGCCGACGTTGTATTGTAGAAGGATACTAGATGACTTAGACTAAATTTCTAATGAATCACAGCTAGCTCTATATGTAGAAAAATGTAAGTTAATTCGGATGAGTGGGAAAAACCAACCCCCTAATGTTCGGATACACGATTAATAGTGTCCAGCGATATGAAGTGGAATGCAAATATGAAGATTGTGGCAGGGAAGACCAATGGTTGATTTCGGTCTCTTTGGAGATTTCCTGGAAAGTGTAGTTTATCTGTAAAAGACGCTAGTCTGACCTATTCTTAAATACTGATCAAGTGTTTGGTATCTGTACCAGATCGGATTGAAGGAAGATACTTAATCACATCAGAGACGGGCTGCTATGATTTGTTACTGGTAGGTTCGAACAACACGCAAGTTTACGGAAATGCTTCGGGAACTCTAAAGGGAATCCCTGGAGGGAAGGTGACATTATTTTAGAGGAACACTACAGAGAAGATTTAGAGAACATACATTTGAAGCTGTCTGCAGAACGATTCTGTTGCCTCCAGCACAAATTGCGTGTAAGGACCACGACATACGAGAAATTGGGGCCCATACCGAGGCATATAGATAATCGTTTTCCGCTCGATCTATTTCCGAGTGGAACAGGAAAGGAAATGTCGAGTGGTCGTACGGGGTACCCTCCGCCACGTGCCGTAAGGCGGTTGCGGCGTCCCGATGTACATGAATATGTAGACTGACAATCGCTAGTTTGAGTATACTTTCATTTCTTTTCGTTTTTTCCAGTTCAGTTCGAATGTCTAAGACATTTAACTATAACATTCATAAAATATTTACTTATTAACAAGTATCTAAGTGTCATTTTTATGACAAATGACTGTTTTCTTATTTCTAGTTACATATCACAAACAAAAATCCAGTTTTAAATGGAAATATAAATTCAAAATTCCTGGTCTTTTCTAAAAGACACATCTACATCTACATGGTTACTCTGCAATTCACACTTAAGTGCCTGGCAGAAGTTTCATCGAACCATTTTCCTACTACTTCTCTACAATTCCACTCTCGAATGGCGCGTGGGAAAAAGGAACAACTAAATCTTTCCCTCCGGGTTCTGATTTCTCGTATTTTATTATGATGATCAATTCTCTCTACGTAGGTGGGCGTCAACAAAATGTTTTTGCATTCGGAAGAGAAAGATGGTGATAGAAATTTTGTACATTGATCTCGCCGCAAAGAAACCCGCCTTTGTTTCAGTGACTGCCACCCTAATTCACGTATCATATCAGTGACACGCTCACCCCTATTGCGCGATAACACGAAACGAGCTGCCCTTCTTTGCACTTTTTCGATGTCCTCCGTCAATCCTACCCGATAAGGATATCACATCGCGCAGCAATATTCCAGCAGAGGACGGACAAGTGTAATGTAGACTTTCTCTTTAGTGGGTTTGTCGCATCATCTAAGTGTTCTGCCAACAATTCGCAGTCTTTGTTTCGCCTTCCCCACAATATTATCTACGTGGTCTTCCAATTTTAAGTTGCTCGTAATTGTAATTCCTAGGTATTTAGTCGAATTGACAGCACTTAGATTTGTGCGATTTATCGTATACCCAAAATTTGTCGGATTTCTTTTAATACCCATTCGGATGACCTCTCACTTTTCTCTGTTTAGTGCCAATTGCCACTTTTCACACCATACAGAAATTCTCTCTAGATCATTTTGTAATTGGAATTGATTGTCTGATGATTTTACTAGACGATAAATTACAGCATCATCTGCAAACAATCTAAGGGGATATGAAACTTCCTGGCAGATTAAAACTGTGTGCCCGACCGAGACTCGAACTCGGGACCTTTGCCTTCCGCGGGCAAGTGCTCTACCATCTGAGCTACCGAAGCACGACTCACGCCCGGTCCTCACAGCTTTACTTCTGCCAGTATCTCGTCTCCTATCTCCCAAACTTTACAGAAGCTCTCCTGCGAACCATGCAGAACTAGCACTCCTGAAAGAAAGGATACTGCGGAGACATGGCTTAGCCACAGCCAGGGGGATGTTTCCAGAATACTGAGATTTTCCTTTTGAACTTCGAAAATTTTCGCATTTGTCGCCAGTCGACATTTAATAACATTATCGAGCTGTGGACTTAGTGTCTTTCCCTCAAGGGACCCTTCCAAACTCTGAAATTTCAACACCGTTCTAGAGTGTGGATTCGGACTTGTGATTTCTGCCAGTTGGCATCTGAGAACTTTGATTTGAATCGTAACCAAGTTAGGCTTAAAATTTTCGGAGGTTTTGGAGTAAGTGGGGACCTTGCTGAGATTATCTGGTTATTTAGTTCTCGCATAGTATAAACATTCAAATTTGGAAGTTGATTAAACTTGTTGCCTCGGGTCATGAGGAAAATGAATCTAACAGTTTCGTAAAACTCAGCCTCTTGTGAGCTGTGAACTTTATTACGCATATCCCTACTTGCATGCTGTTGAACCATTTTGGCAAATGCAACGAGTGAGTGATTGGTCCCTAGAAGTTAACACAGTCAGACTTTAGAAAAATTCAACCTTCAACCTTTCACTGTGCCCGATATGTTGTGCTGCTCACTAAAACTTGAATAAATACAGGGTGTTTCGAAAAGAATATACGTATTTCGAATGCATATATTTATTAAAATTGAAGACATCCGAATATGAAGGTTTACACTGCAGCTCACATAGAGACGCTTGCCAAAATGGTTTACGAACCTCTCAAGTTCAGATTATAGATGTTCAACGTGTCCTCCATCAGCGACAAATAATATCACATCGATGCTCAAATTCCTCTCATACTCAGGCAAGCATGTCCTTCGTCACTGATGTTATGGCAGTACGGATCCGGTTCTTCAACTCTTACAGGTTCTATGGAAGTGATATTAAGTAAACGTTGTCTTTAATGTAACCTCACAGAAAGAAGTCAGAGGGTGTCATATTCAGTGTCCCTGGAGCCCAGCTGAGACAATACTAAGTCCCCAGCCTCTTGACGACCAATCCAACGGTTCGGTAGAGTTTCATTCAGATATTCACACACTTGGGGACTCCATTGAGGGGGTGCCCCGTCTTGTTGAAAAATGAAGTTATCTTCGTGCAGCCTCAGAAACAACAAAATGGATGTGAATTCCTAAGGGATCAAACTGCTTAGGTCATCGGTCCCTAGAGTTGCATACTACTTGAAGTAACTTAAACTAACTTATGCTAAGAACAACACACACACCCATGCCCGAGGAAGGACTCTCCGGCAGGAGAGGCCGCGCAGTCCGTGTCATGATGCCTTAAACAGCGGGGCCACTCCGCGTGGCGGAAACAACCAGTTTTGTAACACATCGAGATACTGCTGACCGTTAACCATGTTTCCATCAAAGAAGAATGGGCAGTAAACAGATTATCGGGTTATGGCACAAAATACATTGACTTTGAGCGAATCTCGTACACGTTCTGTGGCTGCATGTGGGTTCTGTAGGGCCCAAATTTGAACAGTGTGTTTGTTTACCTGACTACTAACATGGAAAGTCGCTTTATCACCGAACACGATGCGTTGTGCGGAAGTGTTATCATTGTTAATAGCATCAAGATGCTCGTTACAAAATGCCACACGTTGTGTTTGTCATCAGGACGCAGAGTTTGTAACAGCTGTAACTTGTAGGGCTTCATAACCAACCGATGTCTCAAACTGTTGTTGTAGCAGTTGATACTCCGGACTGGTACGACGAGTTGATTTTGAAGGACTACGCTGGAAAGCAGTTTGAATTCGTGCAACATTTTCTTCAGGAAAACGAGGGCGACCAGGACACACATCCTGTATCTATAAACTGTCGATACCATCTGCGAATGTTCCACCCATTCGGAGGATCAGTTTGGTTCCTCAACCTGAAACGTCTCTGCACTGTAATCAAGGAATTGCACTTCGCAAACTAGAGAACACAAAATGATTTCACTTGTGATTAACCATTTCAAACATGTGACGATTACCAAACAAAACAGAAGACAATTGACATCTAGCGGCTATTTATAAAAACTAGACTATGCGTTCGTTTCTCCAATAGCCGAGCCGAGGTACAGCGATCGATAATTTGGACAAAATAATACTTTGTGATATGTATATTCTTTTTGAAACACCTTGTATTAATGTGCACAGTAGTGGCGGGGTGTTGGACAATGACTCTCTAGTGACATTTGTTCAGTTCAGTACTTCAGTTTTACCTCTACACATCCAAGTTAGCCAGTGCACAAAGGAATTAGTGGTCAGTGAAGTGCAGTACTGTATCAGTCCTAATCCACTCTCCAACGAAGCAGCAAAGCTCCAGTTACTCTGTATCGGAGGATCACAACAGTCTGTCTTCTCGCGACAGTCAACACCGATCGCGTGCCAAAGAAGAAAACCAAGCCTGACGGTAGGCTATCGATATATACACCAATGTGCAGATTGCACTCTGCACAGTCGCCTAAGCTCTGCATCATAACAGTATACTTCATAAAATACGTTTCGTAATCACAAGTAAGTAAAGAGTGAGGTGATTTGACGAAAGGTCAAACGAATAATATCTTTCCAAATTTCTATCAGTCACTACGTGTGAGGATACAACGTCCAGTGTCACGGAAAAATTCTGTGATCCCTCAGTCTGACAATACCGAATTCCAAGTGAGTTAATCGAGGGTTTTTTCGCATATCTACTATCTATATCACTAAGCGGATAAAACCATCAGCCAGCACCAGTTCCATTTTGCTTTCTAACGGCGTACACGTGCACCAAAATTTTCTTTTCTTTTTTCTATATAATTGTTGGCAGTATTTAATAACTGAAAATGTAGTCTAAGTTAATCGTTAAGAGGTGTAATCTTATGGTAAACGGTAAACACAGTAAGTATTAAAGTACTAAATTTGGAACTCACAGCAGATAAATTATCTAGACTATGTTAATCCAGTATTTGAGCATAAAAGCATTTAGCGACTTCCAACAAACTTTATTTCGCCAACCCTCTCCACAATGTAATGAAAGGAAATAGCTTTATGCCTTACTTCTTTTTTGTTATTGACGCAAAGCATTTTCAGAATCGGACAAGACGTTTTAATTTATCATATCTTTACTACTAATTCTATTTACATCACATTCTGCAGACAATATCTACATACTGGGTGATTCAGCTGCTCCTAGCTACACCATCAAAAACTATGTAACAGATTTTCTTATGCTCTTGCTCCCTGAACGCGAACTATTAGTCCCACACAAAAAACGGACGGAACCTATTTCTGGTAAATTTAATGTACGTAGTTAAATTTTTGCTGGAATATGTTTCCGCTGAAGGCCACAGGTTTTGAGCTATTCATGAAAAATGCGTTTGAAGGTCACTTTTGAAAGTTTTTCTGAATAGTTCGAGAACTAGCGCAAACGTATCCCAGTATAAAATTTAACTACCTTAAATATCGTATAAAAAGGTCCTGCTCATATTTTTCTGTAGGACAAATAATTTGCAGCTAGCGAACGAGAAAATACATAAATCTTCCTCGTGGTATTTTAAGCCATTACCATTACACACTGCATGAAACCCATGAGTAGAGGCAGCTGAATTATTCTCTATATCACTGAGTGTAGACTACCTGCAAAGTTATATCACTATAGGACACAAAATTAAGGAGATATGACGTCATAAAGATTGACGTACACGAGAAACAAGCTTTTCTTAAAACTGAACGCAAATTTCCCAGATGTCTGAAGCTGTTTTACACAAAGGAGTTCGCTTTGAGGACGGCGACTACTAGTATTCACTAATCCAGTACGACGTTCCAAATGACAGATCACTTTTTAGTATGTAAGATACAACTATTATGGGCTCAGAATTTCCATATTCTGCAACTAATTTCTAATCTGTCCACAACCTGAAGTTTTAAATCAGTGTCTTCACGGTCTTGTAACTGTGTCTCAGGTAAATAAGGCTGTTCTAAGTCACTTTCGACTAGTATATTAGCAGCATGACGGATGATCCTCTGGACGCTCTCGCTGATAGGTGAAAGTCTAGCTGAATATCACTATTACCAACCTGCATCTGTAAACCACTTTACTGTAGCTTTTAGTAGCTACCACTGTTTCAATTCTCAGTCTGCCTGTGTGAATGCCAATAGACTGGACACTATCGCGACGTATCAATAGCCACACAATCCTATACGCAGCTTATCTCTAATTTAACAAACACAATTTTTCACGAGTTTATCGCTGCTTTTCTGACAGTTCAGATTTACTGTCGCTCGTCGCTACATTTCCAAATGTCAATGCTTTGTTTGTCGGTAATAAAACAGCACCCACTACTTTCACCTGTTAAAATGTCAGATTCGAGTGAGTTGCTGCCATTATGCCCGTCGTCAGTTGAAATATGATGTCCTCCTGTCTTCACATTTTATGTAATTTTGAGCAAAAATTAACTAAATACTCTATAAAAAGAGTCTTTATTCTGTTGTGGTGACATAGTTCCTGAATCTCACAGCCAAGGTAAAATAATATAATTAACTAGCCTCAGAAGTTTGTGTTTCGAGGAAACATAAAACAATTTATACTGTATTTCCTTCTATTTTAAGCAGAATTTTGACGAAACAGCTGTCTTGTCATTGCTACATTCCTTGTTCCACTGCCTAGGACGAGATCTGTTTCCCGCAGATATGTACCGTCGTGGCGGGCATGGGGAAAACAAGATTAAAATTTTATAGCCACAGACTACACGTAATGAGACTTACCCACAACATTCAGATACGGAACGACCGATAGCTATAGCCTGGATTCAACAAGTTGAAAAAGATCTAGCATTCCTCAAATGTGTCAACAGAAACACAGACAAAAAATTGACGAAAGACAAGCGTAGCCGGAGAATGAATAGGAAAAAGGAACGAGACAAACTGAAGAAAGGAAGAATTTTCATGCAGAAAGAAAAGAGAGCTACATGGGACATCAATCATAAAATATAATAAAATCTCTTTTGTGTGATACAACAGCAAGCATACATGGAGATAATGCTGAAAGGAATCCAAATGTTATTACAATTTTCCACAGAAACCAATATTTGCGGAGCGATGGCTACTGTTGCATATCTCACAGCTGACAAGTAGAAAGAAGCCACATATAAAAATATTTGTATGTATATGTGTGTGTAGGTTTCACATCTCCTGCTGAAATGATCAATTTCAATCAGACTTTTTTTACACGTATTTTTTACTGTCTGGAAAGAAGCGCTATGAGGCTTAGAATGAGGGTAGGAACCGCCTACCTGTCAAAGGGATAGTGGTAGGAATGAAAAAGAAGTGTGGCCCCAACTTTTTCAGCGAGTATTTGAGAATGGGAGCAGTTAGTGAAGCGCAACAAACTTTACATATAATTTGAAACATCAACGAAACTTTTTCTCGTCGAGTTCATCACTTCCTACAATTTCGCTGTCCATGCAGTAAAACTCACGTCATGCATGACGTTTTAACTTATTACTTCTCTGCTACTTACTCGATGTGCAACATACGAGTATTTCGCCGACAGTATCCACACATACCGTAGGATGTACCAGTAAATTTTTATTATTTTACGACATATAGTTCTCGAGACATGACTTCATAAACACGAAATGCGTGAAAAACTGCCAAATCATGCATGGTGTTTTAATGTATTATTTCTTTGCTACTAAATACATGCGCAACACATCCCGCAAACAGTACCAACATACGCCGTTGAACGTACCTGGAAATTTACATCATTGTACGACTCATTTTTCAAGAAATATGACGTAGTAAACATTTAACTGCTTCGAAAATGAACTGCAGGGTGAAATTCGCAAGTGACACAGGTGGAGTATGTACACAAATATGTGATATGTGCATACCCATCGATAAATTTCAACCAAATTTATAAAACATATTAGTATCAGAAATAAATACTGCAAAGGTAAGAAATGAAGTCAAATACAGGGTGTACATAAAGTCCGAGAACACTTTCAATTATCTATTGCACAAGAACTAAACATTGTACAGATGTCATACATATTATATTTTGAAGAGAAACTCTGGAAGTTTTTTATTTTTATTTATTTATTTATTTTTACAAACATTCGATATGCAAACCATGAGTCACCCAGCAGACGTCAATACGGCAATCGAAGTCTTGCCACGCCCGTCCCAGCATGGCACCTTCGACTGTGGCAGTCGCTTCCCATATTCTCTCCTCGAGCTCTGCTACATCACGTGGTAGAGGTGGTACATAAACAGATCTTTAATGTGTCCCTGCGGAGTGAGATCTGGTGATTGGGAAGGCTATTTCATGAAACAGCTGTCCTCTTTTGTGGCACGGTCAATCCATCGATACGGCAGCTCCGCGTTCAGATACCCACGAACTTCATAATGAAAGTGGGTTGGAACCCCATCCTGCTGAAAGATGAACGGAGAGTCCGATTGCAGTTGAGGCATCAGCCACTGCTGCAACATGTACAAGTAGGAATATCCAGTGACAGTGCTCTCGGCGAAGAAGAATTGCCCGTACAGTTTTCGACGTGAAAAGGCACAAGGAACATTTACCTTTGGGGAATCACACTCAAATTCAATGCATTCGTGTGGATGTTTTGTACCCCAGATTCGGCAGCTGTAGCACGCTTGTTTTTATCGAACTCCAACAGGTAGAAAGCTCGCTCCACACCTGAACTCGACATATTTGCGACTAACGCTGACTATCGGCAAATTACCAAACTATACTGTGGCAGTATACATGGAAAAAACTTTCAGGATTTCTCTTCAAAACGACATATGTATGGCACTATACAATGTTTGGTTCATGTGTAATAAATAACTGAAAGTGTTCCTGGACTATATGTGCAACCTATATTAATGAAGTAGTATTGTTACTTAAGTTTACGTGAGCCACATACATGTTATGGTTTAGGTATTCGTTGTGACACAGGTTGCTTTTAATTTTGAGCAAAATAATTGATCCAAAGAGAAATTAACAGCAAACTATCTTATAAAGAGTACCTAAACCAAGATATGTAAGTGGTTCGCCTAAAAATAGGTACAAATACTACTTCATTAATATTTGACATCATTTTGCACCAAATGTACACTTATTCACATGCCAGTAGCACTCAGATCAGATTTAAACACAATAATAAAATCAAAGGCTTCTTGGAAAAGCAATAACCCATTGCTAAAACTAATGTAATATCTCCACTCAGTTTTCACAAAGGAGCCATGAACATGACTGAAATTACTTTCAATGCTACTACAGAGAGGATTCCACAATGTGCAACAAAAACTATTGATAGGATCTGCATAAATAGCATTAGCCTCAGCAAATTTACCTATAAAACAACATAATGAAATTACTTTCAAAGCAGTGAACGAAATAGATAGAGAATAAAAAAATAAAGAAAAGCTACAGTATATATACAGATAATAAAACTCCGTAGGGTTCGTGTCTGATCAACAACTGTGTAACCTGTAAATAACTATGGTTTAATGTTGCAAACTTATCACAGAAATACACGCATTTACACAGTTTACAATGTGAAAATGTTACAACAGTTGTCAAATGAACGCATCACGTCCTCAGAAAGTGAAATAATCCTAAACACAACAATGGTAAATTTTAATTAGAAGTTTCCTTACAAAATTATTCTTACGACTATGTCATGATGTTGGCCAGTACTATGATAAATCATTCTGGTTCAAAGTACGTTACTATTTAGGTTGACAATCAAGTCTACGGGGAATGGTTAGTTTTGTGTCAAGCTGAGCAAAAGATTACCCAAGCTCACTCCAGTTTACATTGGACACAATCTGGTGAACCAACAAGTTTGCACCTCTGTGCTCATTATTTATCTTAGCTGCGATGTGCTGTCGTCTCCATGGCTGCTCACGCCCACTGAAATTCCTGTAAGATCTAATTAAGCCTTTCCTGATTTTTTTCTTCATAAATTCTCGCTATGTTTCTTGTGATGCAAGAAAACATGCACTCATCCTTAGTCTTGGAATATGGCGATATGTATGCTCATGGCTGGAGCAGCATGCATATTAAAATGGCCTCTCAGTCTTCACAAGGACAGTTAACTAACTGGCTGGTTCGTTTCACCACAGTGTGAGCTCAACAATGCCACAGCTAATATCTAGCTGAATGTCAGCCGCAGTGAATGCAGTGTTCACTCAAAGTTCTCCTCTGCGCCGTACAGATTGTTACGAGCTGCATTCTGCATTTGCCGCCAGTTCAGAGAAGAGCCTACGAAAATTACGCTCTCGTCTTTCTCATAGCCCACCTCTCTCCCTACCTGGGTTCTTTCGTTCTCCACATCATGGCTTTTTTCGACCAATAGGGGCGTTCCTCTTATTTTGTGGAAACTCTCTCTACTAACTGCAAGGGCCCTACGATTGAACTGCATCGTAATCTCGGCACTTTACTGTTTCCTAGTTCGTTTCCGCCAATCGGACGTTTCGTGCCCACTCACATTTGTACCATTCGCTGTTCACGTGATCAACTGCGTCACTGGTTTCGTTCGTATCCATTTGGAATTCCGAAACACAGTTTTCTAAAGCTTCTGTCCTACATCTGGTGGCCCGTTAGTTGCTCAGCAGCATGCTTCACCTGTCGGGTCACTGACTCCTGCCGCGGAACTCCCCCCTTAAGAGCTTTGCATAGTGCCTCCCATGCGTGGTGTGGCCTTTACATCTGCCCATGCTGGCTTCCACAAAAAACGTTTCTTCTCGATACTTGTTTCACTTTCTACTCACTGACATGCATTATATAGGAGTGGTGTGTTAATACCGCCGATTCAGTGTCATCCCCTTTGCATTACATACTTAGAGGCTAATCTGCTCATTACCACCAAAGTAAGTTAGGTGTCATATTCACCTTCCTGTTACAATGTATAAGACTCTTATGTATGGTGCAAAATTGACCATTTATTCTGCCATCTTACACACCTCTGCACCAAATGAATGAAAAGTTAACAAGTAACAACACCCTAGAAACGATATTAGATAAATGCAATAGTCTAGTCAATGTCTAGCCAATAGTCTAGCCAATGTTAACAGCATCACATACTACATAATCAAGAAATTAATCAACCTCATTAATAAATTTTACACATATAACAAAAACATACAATAAAGAATTCTAGAACATTGGCTAAAACATCAAAGACATAAAAATACCGCCAATAGAAGATCTGTTTGCTTCGACATTACTAACCTATACACAAATACCACATCCATTAAACAATAGATACACAGAACAAAACTACTCAAGTACTGAAAAATTGTGATACAAAACCCCACAGAAATTATCCAATTAATAAAACTAGTCTTCCATTGAAATTACTTCGAATTTGACAATAAAATATGTACAGAAAAAGATAGTGTCGCTATGGTGTGCAGCATTTCTGGAACTGTAACTGACATATTTCTTAAGAGCTTGTAAGAAAAGTTATTCAAAACGAAATACTTAACAAATCAAAATATCATATACTACTACAGATATACAGATGACACATTAATACTTATAGAAGGTAACCTCACTAACATACATGAAATACATAAAGCACTGAATCAATGACATCCCAAAATTAAATTTGCCTTAGACCTCTTAAAAATCGACAGCAAACATTATTTCGAAATTCATAGAAAGCCTACCACAACATATTATCAACACACAGCTCATCTCATCCCAAAACCCACAAACTCGCATTTCTCCACACTGTGCTTAATAGATTGATAAATCTACCACTAAAAGACAAAACAATTCAGAAGAAAATAAAAATCTTGGGATACATAGCCCAATAAAACGATTATAATCCCAAAATTATATCAAAACTATCAAAAAGGCTTAATATACCTGAAGAAATAACACTAACCACACACACACACACACAACGAAAAAGAAAAAAGCAACATACGTAACCATAACTTACCTGGGGAAGATCTCAAACAGAATTAACGAATTATTCAACAAAACCGGCATTTCCTTCGAATATCAAAACAGACACAGCCTCAAACACAAAATCTACAAAGGTAACTCACAAGTCCCCTACATAACAACTCCAGCATTTTTAAAATTTCATGTAATACATGCTACAAATTCTACATAAGACAGACCAGCTTAAACTTCAACATTAGATACAAAGAGCACACCAGAGACAGTGAAAACAACCCAACCACATTCTTTCAACATCTTCAAATAGAAAACATGAGACAAACTCCATAAATGAAGCACTGGAATTCTTCCATATTACGCAAAATTGAGCAATCATTAAAATTCTTGAAGATATTCATATTCATATTCACATGAATCCAATAATCCACTACATTTACCGAACGAACAAGTCGACCTCAAGCACAAAAAATATTAAAAACTTTATTGATATTATGAAGCAGGAGAATGGGTAAAATAAACAAACCATAGATACTAAGTAATACACATCCATAGTGACACCATAAACACTGTGTAATATAGACATAACTTCAAGAAAACATCGCAAGTCATAAACCATAACAAAATTTTAATGTAAAAATTAAACAGAATAATCTCAACGCAAACCAGACGAAAATTCAGGATAAAGACACAATCAGAACCAAACCTAAGAAAATAATCAATACGTAACCTAATTTCCACACATCACCCTTACTTTAGAAGTAACTATGGAAACATGTAATAGCCTTGATTGACTGTCACTGAAGCTGTCAAGATGGAAAAATCATTCATGAAAACACACTAATCTATATCTAAAAATCAGATATAACAGTACATCTATAACGAATGTTCGAGTAACATCTAAATACAAATTCCAACAAGAACAGCATATGGCAGCATCGATATTACACGTAAGTTAAAAACACCAATCGAACATACAATACCTTTACGATCATAGTTGCAGTTTACAGTATCAAGACTATCACTTATTAATGCGTTTACAGAATATGTGGCGATGGCAGTATGTCGAACCGAGGTCAGTGTGATTTACACAATAAAACTCATATGAAGAATAGTGTAACTGATATATCATTAGCGTAATCATATTAACGACGAGAGGTTGAGTGATGGTGTGTGATGCAACATAAACTTTCTTCGTTACTCTACGTTCGCCGAAGACTGCAAATATTGTCACCATCAAAATTCATTTTCACAAAACCATTTAAAATCACTGTCTATGCTATTGTACGTATTCCGACTTAATTTGCAAAAAATGAACACAGCTCACTAAGAAGCTGAGTTTGGACTGCCATTTGATGTAGGTCCTGCCTCAACCAACACCCAACGCATTCTCCCCACACAATGGTCTGTCACCCCTATTTACCACTTTTTGGAGTCCTGTGACATCATGTAAGCAAAATTAGAAACACTTTCCCTTACTGTAATGCTGTGTCGTACGTTGGTTCATCCAGTAGAGACTCTATACGAAAACAACTTGAAATAATTTGCCCATCTTGCTTAATTTTGAATAAACAGAAATTGTGGATGGATTATGTTTTGCTTCCCATTCCGGAAAAGGCCTGAGACAGGTCCACCTCCTTGTTACCAAGAGGTGTCTCCCCCCGCAAACAGTAAATAACATTTAGTTCTGCCCGTCGTATTATTACGCCCTCCTAAACATTTTCCGATGCTGATTTCCGAACCCGCTCCATGATAACTTCTCATTCTCGGGCGCTCGGGCGTCCCACCAAACGACGGTGGATGCATTCGGCCGTCGATTTTTATAGCAAATTTTGATTCCAGAGCTTAACAAACACTGAAATATCTCGAGATGTAAAGCTCAGACCACAATGTGGTTTGACTCAATCAGTCTTAATTAAAAAGTCGCACATATACATGTTCCGTTCCAAACCTATGTCGTACTTTAGCAGTTATCGTTGTTGTTGTTGTTGTTGTCTTCAGTCCTAAGACTGGTTTGATGCAGCTCTCCATGCTACTCTATCCTGTGCAAGCTTTTTCATCTCCCAGTACCTACTACAACCTACATCCTACTGAATCTGCTTAGTGTATTCATCTCTTGGTCTCCCTCTACGATTTTTACCCTCCACGCTGCCCTCCAATACTAAATTGGTGATCCCTTGATGCCTCAGAACATGTCCTACCAACCGATCCCTTCTTCTGGTCAAGTTGTGCCACAAACTTCTCTTCTCCCCAATCCTATTCAATACTTCCTCATTAGTTATGTGATCTACCCATCTAATCTTCAGCATTCTTCTGTAGCACCACATTCCGAAAGCTTCTATTCCCTTCTTGTCCAAACTATTTATCGTCCATGTTTCACTTCCATACATGGCTACACTCCACACGAATACTTTCAGAAATGACTTCCTGACACTTAAATCAATACTGGATGTTAACAAATTTCTCTTCTTCAGAAACGCTTTCCTTGCCATTGCCAGCCTACATTTTATATCCTCTCTACTTCGACCATCATCAGTTATTTTGCTCCCCAAATAGCAAAACTCCTTTACTACTTTAAGTGCCTCATTTCCTAATCTAATTCCCTCAGCATCACCCGACTTAATTAGACTACATTCCATTACCCTTGTTTTGCTTTTGTTGATGTTCATCTTATATCCTCCTTTCAAAACACTGTCCATTCCATTCAACTGCTCTTCCAAGTCCTTTGCTGTCTCTGACACAATTACAATGTCATCGGCGAACCTCAAAGTTTTTATTTCTTCTCCATGAATTTTAATACCTACTCCAAATTTTTCTTTTGTTTCCTTTACTGCTTGCTCAATATACAGATTGAACAACATCGGGGAGAGGCTACAACCCTGTCTTACTCCCTTCCCAACCACTGCTTCCCTTTCATGTCCCTCGACTCTTATAACTGCCATCTGGTTTCTGTACAAATTGTAAATAGCCTTTCGCTCCCTGTATTTTACCCCTGCCACCTTTAGAATTTGAAAGAGAGTATTCCAGTCAACATGGTCAAAAGCTTTCTCTATGTCTACAAATGCTAGAAACGTAGGTTTGCCTTTCCTTACTCTTTCTTCTAAGATAAGTCGTAAGGTCAGTATTGCCTCATGTGTTCCAGTATTTCTACGGAATCCAAACTGATCTTCCCCGAGGTCGGCTTCTACTAGTTTTTCCATTCGTCTGTAAGGAATTCGTGTTAGTACTTTGCAGCTGTGGCTTATTAAACTGATAGTTCGGTAATTTTCACATCTGTCAACACCTGCTTTCTTTGGGATTGGAATTATTATATTCTTCTTGAAGTCTGAGGGTATTTCGCCTGTTTCATACATCTTGCTCACCAGATGGTAGAGTTTTGTCAGGACTGGCTCTCCCAAGGCCGTCAGTAGTTCCAATGGAATGTTGTCTACTCCGGGGGCCTTGTTTCGACTCAGGTCCTTCAGTGCTCTGTCAAACTCTTCACGCAGTATCGTATCTCCCATTTCATCTTCATCTACATCCTCTTCCATTTCCATAATATTGTCCTCAAGTGCATCGCCCTTGTATAGACTCTCTATATACTCCTTCCACCTTTCTGCTTTCCCTTCTTTGCTTAGAACTGGGTTTCCATTTGAGTTCTTGATATTCATACAAGTGGTTCTCTTCTCTCCAAAGGTCTCTTTAATTTTCCTGTAGGCAGTATCTATCTTACCCCTAGTGAGATAAGCCTCTACATCCTTACATTTGTCCTCTAGCCATCCCTGCTTAGCCATTTTGCACTTCCTGTCGATCTCATTTTTGAGACGTTTGTATTCCTTTTTGCCTGCTTCACTTACTGCATTTTTATATTTTCTCCTTTCATCAATTAAATTCAATATTTCTTCTGTTACCCAAGGATTTCTACTAAGCCTCTTCTTTTTACCTACTTGATCGTCTGCTGCCTTCACTACTTCATCCCTCAGAGCTACCCATTCTTCTTCTACTGTATTTATTTCCCCCATTCCTTTCAATTGTTCCCTTATGCTCTCCCTGAAACTCTGTACAACCTCTGGTTCTTTCAGTTTATACAGAAAAGGCAAAAAGACTGTAGACAATCTGTATTCGCTTTGCTCTGTAAATCATCTCAACTTTTCAAACGAACACAACGGTTGTCGCCACTTTCCTTGACGCTGAGTGAGCTCATTATCATGTTCAAAGACCGATTCCCTTGGAAAAGCTGGCGGAACCTGAAACCCCTTAGAGGATGATTTGTGCTATCAGTACCATAGGTGCTCAAACAACGATCCGTGTAAAACTCGAAGGAAACACGCTCTGACACTCTGACATCCTCATGTTGCGCAAGCCCTATCTTACATATTCTGTATACCCATGATATCGAAAGCATCGTCACTTTCCCTACAAAATATTATAGTATACAGCCGATATATATGTTTAAGCAACTTCAAACTCTTATCTTCAGGCGAAAACGCCATTACTCACTAACACAGAACACGTCGATGAATGGCTACCTTCGGACTGGAGATTTCGACTGAGGAATCGGTGATCGTCCCTTTTTACAAATGGAACGCTGCTCCCATTAACAGTTACGCCATTTGAGGAAAGTACAATTTTCAGATTAAGTCTCACACTTGATTCCTACGCACACTATTTGATTTACGGCTGAGCTGAGTGCCTCACATTCGATATAACTGCTGCGAAGGTTTGAATGTAGTTTGCTCATTCACCCACGTGTGGTGAGGAGCCCATCAGAGTCTTCTGCTCATCATGTACCCAGCGATTATTCGATCTCAACTGGACTACAATTGTACACTTTATTACAATGCGCCTAAGGTATATCCCTCCAAACTAGACACTCTTCCACATAGAGCCATTCTTGCCTGTCATGGAGCCATGCATTCGACACTCACAAATGCCCTTTTAGTGGAGGCAGGAGAGATTCCCTTGAGCTTTAGACGTCCAATATTGTCAGATAAATTTTAATTTCGAGGCACTGCCTTCATAAATATTCTGTCTCTTACAACATATACTACATTTACCAATAACTGACTGGTTCCAGCAGAAGAAACAGAGTTCCGGTTTTGGCCCTTGGTCACCTATCGTACATTCGGTGTGATGCTCTTTGCATCTGACTATTTTAATATGATGTTGTGACACAATCACGTGCCAGATTCTCATTTGTGTGTCACGTCTGTGGTGTAACGGATTAGCGGTGTACCTTAATATGTACACACTTCAGTGTGTTGGTTGCTTTTTCTTTCTGTGTCGAACAGCTTCCCGCCAAACACGACAGGAACTTTACGACCTGATTTATTCTGCACGTTCGTAACTGCACTAGTAAATTTACTACCCCTGTCATTATAAAGAAAACGATTTGCGTCCACATCCACACTGGAACACCTGACATGTCGCCTAGGGGAAAATAACGTTGATGACTTGCTTTTGCTACACGTACTTGGATGTACTACCCAACCTAAAAACATACGACTTTTAATAGCTACAATTATAAATTCATAAATAACGCAAATACTAATGTAATGTTGTTCGGTACACCGTCCTTCGACACCAATAGAAACATCTGCATTTATAGGTATTACACGATGTATACATACAGAGTTAGCGGTATGACTGCAGATCTTTCTGCTGATGACCGAAGCCAGTGTGCTGAACAACGTTACATCATAATTCACTTCACTTGCTGCCCAATAATTCTAGCTATTGCGAGTAATATGCTTTTAGGTTGGCTGGTACCTCAAAGTAAACGCGGCAAAAGCAAGCCATTAAAGCTTATTTTCTCCAGGGTTGAAGATCAGGTATTCAAGTGTAGACACATGGACCAAAAAGACAGTCTATACTGACAGGCGTAGTCCACTTAATGGCGCAGGTACAACCGCTCAGAGAACATCAATCTGTAATTTATGTAATGTGTTTGTGAGAAGACTGCTAGATGTAGAGAGGAAACACCTAACCCACTGAATCACGCTTGTATCTGACAGCACAGAAAAGCAGCATTTGTTTTTCTATGCTGGTACAAGTCAGTACAACATTTAAAGTGCCCAGAAGTGCTTCAGTTTTTACAATTTACACTGGGACAACTCTGTATCTTCAACTTACTTCTTAAATATACTAACTGTATCCGACTCCCAGAGTGGCCTTTAAAATATCCAACACTGGAAACGGAATAAAACAAGCAACCGTCATACATTGGTTGTAGTACAGGAATATGTTCTTTGTGAACGGAGAGGGAAAACAATAAATGTCCTCGGGTTGCACCCCCACAATGGCATCCGCTATAACGAGGAATCTGAAGTCATAGCGAAGCAAGCTTCCTCTGTAGGATCTTTCTCGATTTGAAATTGTTGTATACAGACTCCTGACGAGAAGTCAAGAGCCATGAGAAAGAGCAATCGCAAGAGATGCAGAATGTTTCCCAACCAACAAAAGGTGGCTATTAAGCGGCATTACAAACTTTAATTGTTATAAGACCGTGATTCATTAGGATTCATTTGGACGGATCAACGATTTCCTCATCATTCGGTTCCATTTTAACCGCGCCTCTTTTCCTCTTCATCTATACAGAACTAATATTTGCAATTTCCCTGCACGCAAGTGTTGGTAAGTGTTATGAAAAGTGGGAAGCGGTTGTAAACCACATTTAGTTTTCGTGTCCTTATTTGAATTTAAACGATTGTACTTTTTAAAAATTTTGATAAGCATGGGTTACCTCCTTCCTCAGGAAACTTCTTAAAGCCGGTCCTGTGGCCGAGCGGTTCTAGGCGCTTCAGTCCGGAACCGCGCGACCACTGCGGTCGCAGGCTCGAATTCTGCCTCCGGCATGGATGTGTGTGATGTCCTTAGGTTAGTTAGGTTTAAGTAGTTCTAAATTCCGATGTTATTCAATCTGTATATTGAGCAAGCAGTGAAGGAACCAAAGAAAAATTCGGAGTAGGTATTGAAATCCATGGAGAAGAAATAAAAACTTTGAGATTCGCCGATGACATTGTAATTCTGTCAGAGACAACAAAGGACTTGGAAGAGCAGTTGAACGGAATGGATAGTGACTTGAAAGGAGGATATAAGATAAACATCAGCAAAAGCAAAACGAGGATAATGGAATGTAGTCGAATTAAGTCGGGTGATACTGAGGGAATTAATTAGGAAATGAGACACTTAAAGTAGTAAAGGAGTTTTGCTATTTGGGGAGCAAAATAACTGATGATGGTCGAAGTAGAGAGGATATAAAATGTAGGCTGGCAATAGCAAGGAAAGCGTTTCTGAAGAAGAGCAATTTGTTAACATCGAGTATAGATTTAAGTGTCAGGAACTCATTTCTGAAAGTATTTGTATGGAGTGTAGCCATGTATGGAAATGAAACATGGACGATAAATAGTTTGGACAAGAAGAGAATAGAAGCTTTTGAAATGTGGTGCTACAGAAGAATGCCGCAGATTAGATGGGTAGATCACATAACTAATAAGAAGTACTGAATAGGATTGGGGAGAAGAGAAGTTTGTGGCACAACTTGGCTAGAAGAACGGATCGGTTGGTAGGACATGTTCTGAGGCATCAATGGATCACAAATTTAGTATTGGAGGGCAGCGTGGACGGTAAAAATCGTAGAGGGAGACCAAGAGATGAATACACCAAGCAGATTCAGAAGGATGTAGGTTGCAGTAGGTACTGGGAAATGAAGAAGCTTGCACAGGATAGAGTAGCATGGAGAGCTGCATCAAACCAGTCTCAGGACTGAAGACCACAACAACAACAACAACAAATTCTAGGGGACTGATGACCTCCGATGTTAAGTCCCATAGTGCTCAGAGCCATTTGAACCATTTGAGCCAACTTTTTAAAGAGATTTAGCATTATAAAGTGACTGCCAGTTTTCTTACGATTATGGGGAATAATCTCTAGTTCTCAATGGTACGCATACTTCCATCTTCATGTCTTGCTTATGATGTGAACAGAGGGGAGTCGACGCGTTTTAGGTGTGGTAGCACATAAGAACGTTGAAAATTAGGATAAGGACGAACAAAGGAACGTATGGAAAACACAGACAAGATCGGACATTTAGACATGGTACTATAGAGACCACAGCAGTAGAGGGAGCTGTGGAAGGTAAAAACCGCAAGAAGTCTGACAGCTTTAGATTTCATATCTGTAAACAGTTTACAATGTGACCATGAGTTTTAGGTGGCTCAATACAGACCAAACTCTGGAAACCAAATAAGTCAGAAAAACCACACGCTAAATGTCAGCTGCCGACGTAAAATGACAGTTATCTAAGAAAAAAATAACGAAAAAGGGTATTTCCTAGCTTGACACTTGGAACTGAGACATATACGTATATACCATCGGACAGTGCCAGCTGTAGCTTTGGATGGTGTTGTGCACATTAGCTGGGAGACGCTGTCGTCTTGTTACATCAAGGTATTGTTGGAGAAGGAAGCTAATAGAGAGTTTTGGGTCTTTTTTTTCGTAATTTCTGGTAAACATTTGGAGACACATCTTTCCGATGACGCTTCAGTTGGAAAAAAAAATATTGTGTACATTAAGTATCACTTCGCAGCTGATGGGGAAACCTGCAAAGGCTTCTTCAATTGAAACCATCAACAGGAAAAACGCGAAATTGTGTTCAAACTTGCTGACGAACTTTTAAATGGTACATAAATTTGGTTACAAACGACAAAAACATTTAATATTGCAGACTGTGAATCAGAATTTTGTAGTGAAAGATCCGAATTTAAGGGCACTTGCAGGGAGTCGAAATAATCATCTTGGGTTTGAAGCCCTTTTCTTCCGTGTTTGCTTTAACAATACTTATGTTTTTGGATAGGGTCCGCCTGTGGCAAAACACAATTCCTTTTGTTTCCTTTTTTTTTAACCCAAACATGTTTCACTGCAGTTGCAGCATCTTCAGTGGGCCTTTATTTTTCATCTGTTAAAGATAAATTATATACAAACAGCAAAGAACATTCGTTATCTTTAACAGATAAAAAATTAAAGTCCACTGAAGACGCTGCAACAGCAGTGAAACATGTTTGAGTTAAAAAAGAAAATTGTGTGCTAAAGGCGCACCCTACCCAAAAACATACGTATTAAGGACACTTGTCTGCAGGACTTTCCAAGGTGCAACTCCAAGCGGGTGTAAATATAAATGTGTGCAACCGAACATAATAAACGCGAAAATGAAGATTTGACCCTGTCTGACTACTCCCTGAAGCAGATCTTAGGATCTCTCAATGGGCTTTAACATATAAATTGCAACCTAAACACAAATGAATGATTGAGGCAACTAATACTACTAAATGATAAACATTGTTCCTGCTTATATATTTATTGTAGATTAAAAAAACTTTATATTACAAAGTTTACGTTTCCTAAGTAAAATCACTAATCAATTGCCCAATTATGCCCCTTATTATGACTGCGTGCTCTAATTTCAATAACGTGAAATGACTGACATCATCCACGTACCAAACACTAGAAGAGTAGCTTTTATAGCCCTAATAAGCCGAAGCAATTTGCGATATAACCGTATGTACTGCGTCCGGTGCGTCGAAGTGATGGTTCTCGTACTCGTCTGCGACGATGGAAGACTTCCAGCCACAAATCAACTCTTTCAAACACTAGAGCGGCAGAAAGCGGTCCTCTGACTAATATACTTTAATACTGTCTTCTCTTCTCGGTGTTCTACAGACGAGAGTTCAAATAACGTCTCAACGTAAGTATGGGCAGAGGAAGTGCTCTCAATTACTGAACTCTGTGTACTCCACGACGACTTCCAACCCGGAGGTGAAGTCCAGAATAGTATAGGTTCGCAACAGTACAGTGCCTAATTGCTATAGCTATAAACTGTCCTGAGAGCAATGACAGCAAGTCCTTCTGTACCAACAAAGCTGATAATGAGCGACCGTCACACACAGACGTTCACAACGGAAGACCACGTCTCTCCACCGCTCGCCTCCCAGCAAGTCTTAGCTCCCCACCCTCGTAATTCCGGAAACTAATCATATTCCCGAAAGCACGGATTATTCTCCCTCTCTATAGATTCTTCAGAACGCTGACCAACCATATTTTAGTCTTTTGTCGTCCAGCGCGGAAAGTTTGCGAGGAAAAACCTATACTCGTACAATGGTACGCTTCTGAGTAAAAATCCTTGGAAATAACCCAGCCTGCGTGGTTTCCGAGGTGCCGCTTCTTCGTTCCTCTCACCTGCATCCAAGATTTGCAGAGTTCGGAAGTATTATCCGGTTATCCTTCGGGCCCTACTACAACAGCGCCCGATAGCGGCCGATCGCTCCTGTATTGTGTCTTCGCGCTCAGATGTCCAGACTGTCCGCTTGGAACTTCCTGTGTGGAGCTGAACCACCACACTTGTGTGGGGCTTCCACCCAGGGCTTGAGTTCCGCCTGCCGTTTCATTTCCACTGTCATTCCCACCTCTACTAGTATAGGTGATCATTCATTACGCCGTTCTGATAATAAAGACACTCCGTCACCTTTCATGCAATAAGCGTTAACAATTTTGACAAGGGGTACGTGAGAATGTCAGTCTCCTTTATATATTCGTATATACGATGTACAGCCTATCACATGATGCCAAATTGTGTTTGTAGATCATGGCAAAGTATGTGGATGGGTGCTTGTAAGGTGCGAAATTATAGCCACCTTACAACTTGCGTATCAGTGAAGTCTCCTCGATACATGATCATCCCCTGGACATTATAAACGGCGGGACAAACGGCGGGGTGTGTCATCACCATGCAATAAATGCTCTGCGACGTGCTCCCACGCTGGCCACATAACTTAAGAGAAGTTCTTGTGGTAGGGCATTCCATTCCTTCCACCAGCTGCTGAACGATGCATGTGGAGGTGCTAAAATACGTCTCCCCAATACACCCTACCCTTTCTCGGTGGGATTTAAGTCGAGGGAACGGGTAGGCCTGTCCATTCACCGAATATCCGCCCGTTCCGAGCGCTCCTCCACCTTTGCTGTTGGATGCGGTCGCACACTGTCATCCATAACATTAAAGATACGGTGGAACGCACATGGGAAACGAGTATAGTATCACAACAACGCTGCCCGAGTGAGCGTACCATATTCAAAGATTTGGAGGTGACTACGCTCATGCAACATTTTGCCTCCTCACGCCGTAACGACTGGACCGCATAAACGGTCATGTTTGACAATGTTAGAACTACCATTGAGGCGTGGCGCCTTATATCGCTCCCGTCTAGAGCCTGTGTATGGGGAGAATGACTCATGCGTGCACAGTGACAGACGGTCTGAAGCGTGTTCAGTCGAGTACTTAGTTCTAATTTTCATCCGCCAGAGCCCAGCAATGCGTAGAGACATTCAAGAACCAGGTCAAGAGAATGTTTTTGTGAATTTTTCTGTTTATTTCTCGAAAGCTTTTTTGTTTATTTATGGTTTTACAGTTTTGCTACGCTTTTAATAGTGTGAATGATGCCTGAAGACATCATTGTTCTACTGATAACCGCTGTACGAGCTAGCGTGAGAAAATTTTAAGGCACTGTGAATGCAGACGACGGGGAATTTTGTATCTTATCAGTTATGCTTATGGTGAAAGGAAAGCTAATTCGAGTGCAAATGGAAATAGTTAACAAAATAAAGTATAAACAAAATATCACAATGTTAAATATTTATTGCAAGAAAAAGTACAGTTACAAAGTGTGTTATTTGTTGGTTGGTTAGTCATGAAAAGCGCCGACTAAGGCGGGAGAATGATGTTCTTCTATTGGCCTTAAGGAAAACTGGCCATTCAGAAAGGAATATTCTCCGCGCGTCTTTCCTCTTGCAGATATAGAATGCTTATAGAAGTGTGGGAGTCGGAGCCCAGCCTTTCAATGGTACAGTCGTGTGTAGTATGAGCTCCGAAGGAAGTTATAATTTGTCGGTTTTGGTTGTGCTACATGGTTAAAAAGTGTTTGAAAGTGATGGCATATTTATTATGGTGTGTTTTTTAGAAACTGCAGATTTGGTAACTACACCCCTGGCCATTAAAATTGCTACACCAAGAAGAAATGTAGATGATAAACGGGTATTCATTGGACAAATATATTATACTAGAACTGACATGTGATTACATTTTCACGCAATTTGGGAGCATAGATCCTGAGAAATCAGTACCCAGAACAACCACCTCTGGCCGTAATAACGGCCTTGATACGCCTGGGCATTGAGACAAACAGAGCTTGGATGGCGTGTACAGGTACAGCTGCCCATGCAGCTTCAACACGATACCACAGTTCATCAAGAGTAGTGACTGGCGTATTGTCACGAGCCAGTTGCTCGGCCACCATTGACCAGGTGTTTTCAATTGGTGAGAGCTCTGGAGAATGTGCTGGCCAGGGCAGCAGTCGAACATTTTCTGTATCCAGAAAAGCTCGTACAGGACCTGCAACATGCGATCGTGCATTATCCTGCTGAAATGTAGGGTTTCGCAGGGATCGAATGAAAGGTAGAGCCACGGGTCGTAACACATGTGAAATGTAACGTCCACTGTTCAAAGTGCCGTCAATGCGAACAAGAGGTGACCGAGACATGTAACCAATGGCACCCCATACCATTAGGCCGGGTAATACGCCAGTATGGCGATGACGAATAACGCTTCCAATGCGCGTTCACCGCGATGTCGCCAAACACGGATGCCAGCATCATGATGCTGTAAACAGAACCTGGATTCATCCGAAAAAATGACGTTTTGCCATTCGTGCATCCGGGTTCGTCGTTGAGTACACCATCGCAGGCGCTCCTGTCTGTGATGCAGCGTCAAGGGTAACCGCAGCCATGGTCTCCGAACTGATAGTCCACGCTGCTGCAAACTGCGTCGAATTGTTCGTGCAGATGGTTGTTGTCTTTCAAACGTCCCCATCTGCTGACTCAGGGATCGAGCTGTGGCTGCACGATCCGTTACAGCCATGTGGATAAGATGCCTGTCATCTCGACTGCTAGTGATACGAGGCCGTTGGGATCCAGCACGGCATTTCGTATTATCCTCCTGAACCCACCGATTCCATATTGTGCTAATAGTCATTGGATCTCAACCAACGCGAGCAGAAATGTCGATAAACCGCAATCGCGAAATGCTACAATCCGACCTTTATCGAAGTCGGAATCGTGATCGTACGCATTTCTCCTCCTTACACGAGGCATCACAACAACGTTTCACCAGCCAACGCCGGTCAACTGCTGTCTGTGTATGAGAAATCGGTTGGAAACCTACCTCGTGTCAGAACGTTGTAGGTGTCGCCACCGGAGCCAACCTTGTGTGAATGCTCTGAAAAGTAAATCATTTGCATATCACAGCATCTTCTTCCTATCGGTTAAATTTAGCGTCTGTAGCACGTCATCTTCGTGTTGTAGCAATTTTAATGGCCAGTAGTGTAATTTAGTTTGTGAGCAAAAACAGTAATTCCGCGTGGCATATTGAGGAGATCGGTGACTAGAAAATGTAAGAATTCTTTAAGAAATTTTATGAGAAAAGACAGTAATTCCCCGCGGCGTATTGAACACATCAGCGCCTAAAACTTGACTGCATTAGACGCCGACAAACTTAATAGTATGGCGAGCACTTTCGTTTAAGAACAATCCGTGCTTAGTAGCTGTTCCGATTTCGGGACATACGTTATCATAAACTTGCTAACGGTAATGAATGGGTTTGTGCATGACTGTGTTGAGACTGGCATGTGCTTGGCAGTGAAAGTGTAAGTCTCAAGGTTCAGAAAATAACAGTATTACCATCTTTAATTCAAAATAAGACCTTTTGCCGATTCTTAGGATAGTTACGTTGTACGCAGCCTGATAAGAGTTGAAGTACGTAGGTTGCTGCTGGGCTTTCCTACCGGGGATCTGCTGCAACGAGTTCACAGGTAGGTGCAGGTAAAAGGACGCCGCGCCCTCATATGGCAAGTGGTGGAACACGTAATACACGCAGGAATATTGCCGAAAATAATCGTTTTCCTGTTCGTAGCGTGCATGTGCTACTCTGAGATGAAGATGCAGGTACAAGAGACTGGGAAAAAAATTAATTAGGGGCAAGGTAGTAAATGACGTTTTATTGATGCAGGGAGCTCCCTAGGCGGCGTGATGTGTCAATCGGAGAAGATGAAAATAATTGTATGTGTCATTTCCAAATTCCCCGAAGTGATTTCTGGGAACCGAGAAAAATCGCTTCTACCGCAGACAAGCGAAATGTCTTAAACGACATGCCACTTTCCCCTCTTAAGCAGCAGTTTTTTCAGGGAAGCTTAATAATCCTGCATTCTCGGTAGGCCTACGGGACCCACCCTGCAGGCGTCCGCATCTCTTCGGTGTGGGGTAATTAGAAGGAAGTGCTTGCTTCAGATGTTTACTTCTACCATACTTTGCCTGCCTCTCGCCCTTCTTCTCCGGCGCTCCCGTTCATTTCCTCCGGCCCCGGATCTACGCTACGTAATTTATAGTTGTGCGTCATCGGAAAGTGGGGTAATTTATAACGTTTTGCCTCCACCCCCGCCTAGCCCGTGGCGGACCGCAAGCACGGTGTTGGGCCGCGCCGCGGCTCGGAGCTGCGCTGTGCGTGAGAAATGAAGACCGGGCCTTAAACAGGAGGCCGGGCGCGGCGCAGTGGGGGGAATATAAAACGCGGCCATTACTCAGCGCGGCCGGAAATTTTGTTGGCCGGTGAAAGCGGCGCTGTCCCGGCGCATCAGCTTACGGAGGCCCGGCGCTGCCCGGCCGCCGGCACTTTGCGACGAGTGCTCGAGGCTCTGCCGGTTGACCTCAGGCGCCAGCTTTTTAAAGTCGAGCGCCCGTCTCAGCGGTAGCAGGCTAAGACGTTGATGCTTCCGCTGTACGCGGTCTGCATGCAAGGAACTTGTTCTCCCCTAGTTGTAGCCTTCGTTGAAAATCGCATGGAACTGAAAACATGCAAAGCTGCTGGGTGTGGACATAAACACACATTACTATACCTAATACGGTGTAAAAAAATCCTCCAGAACGAGATTTTCACTCTACAGCGGAGTGTGCGCTGATATGAAACTTCCTGGCAGATTAAAACTGTGTGCCGGACCGAGACGCGAACTCGGGATCTTACTACGCCCAATACGGTGGGAAAAAAAAGAAAAAAAAAACAACGCTCCAGAATGAGATTTTCACTCTTCAGCGGAGTGTGCGCTGATATGAAACTTCCTGGCAGATTAATACTGTGTGCCGAACCGAGACTCGAACTCGGGATCTTTGCTATTCACTGGCAAGTGCTCTACCAACTGAGCTACCCAAGCACGACTCACGCCCCGTCCTCACAGCTTTACTTCTGCCAGTACCTCGCCTCCTACCTTCCAGACTTTACAGAAGCTCTCCTGCGAACCTTGCAGAACTAGCACTCCTGAAAGAAAGGATATTGGGGAGACATGGCTTAGCCACAGCCTGGGGGATGTTTCCAGAATGAGATTTTCACTCTGCAGCGGAGTGTGCGCTGATATGAAACTTCCTGACAGATTAAAACTGTGTGCCGGACCGAGACTCGAACTCAGGATCTTTGCCATTCACTGGCAAGTGCTCTACCAACTGAGCTACCCAAGCACGACTCACGCCCCGTCCTCACAGTTTACTTCTGCCAGTACCTCGTCTCCTACCTTCCAAACTTTACAGAAGCTCTCCTGCGAACCTTGTAGAACTAGCACTCCTGAAAGAAAGGTTACTGCCGAGACATGGCTTAGCCACAGCCTGGGGGATGTTTCCAGAATGAGATTTTCACTCTGCAGCGGAGTGTGCGCTGATATGAAACTTCCTGGCAGATTAATACTGTGTGCCGAACCGAGACTCAAACTCGGGATCTTTGCCATTCACTGGCAAGTGCTCTACCAACTGAGCTACCGAAGCACGACTCACGCCCCGTCCTCACAGCTTTACTTCTGCCAGTACCTCGCCTCCTACCTTCCAGACTTTACAGAAGCTCTCCTGCGAAACTTGCAGAACTAGCACTCCTGAAAGAAAGGATATTGGGGAGACATGGCTTAGCCACAGCCTGGGGGATGTTTCCAGAATGAGATTTTCACTCTGCAGCGGAGTGTGCTCTGATATGAAACTTCCTGACAGATTAATACTGTGTGCCGGACCGAGACTCGGACTCAGGATCTTTGCCATTCACTGGCAAGTGCTCTACCAACTGAGCTACCCAAGCACGACTCACGCCCCGTCCTCACAGCTTTACTTCTGCCAGTACCTCGTCTCCTACCTTCCAAACTTTACAGAAGCTCTCCTGCGAACCTTGTAGAACTAGCACTCCTGAAAGAAAGGTTACTGCCGAGACATGGCTTAGCCACAGCCTGGGGGATGTTTCCAGAATGAGATTTTCACTCTGCAGCGGAGTGTGCGCTGATATGAAACTTCCTGGCAGATTAATACTGTGTGCCGAACCGAGACTCGAACTCGGGATCTTTGCTATTCACTGGCAAGTGCTCTACCAACTGAGCTACCGAAGCACGACTCACGCCCCGTCCTCACAGCTTTACTTCTGCCAGTACCTCGTCTCCTACCTTCCAAACTTTACAGAAGCTCTCCTGCGAACCTTGTAGAACTAGCACTCCTGAAAGAAAGGTTACTGCCGAGACATGGCTTAGCCACAGCCTGGGGGATGTTTCCAGAATGAGATTTTCACTCTGCAGCGGAGTGTGCGCTGATATGAAACTTCCTGGCAGATTAAAACTGTGTGCCGGACCGAGACTCGAACTCGGGATCTTTGCCATTCACTGGCAAGTGCTCTACCAACTGAGCTACCGAAGCACGACTCACGCCCCGTCCTCACAGCTTTACTTCTGCCAGTACCTCGTCTCCTACCTTCCAAACTTTACAGAAGCTCTCCTGCGAACCTTGTAGAACTAGCACTCCTGAAAGAAAGGTTACTGCCGAGACATGGCTTAGCCACAGCCTGGGGGATGTTTCCAGAATGAGATTTTCACTCTGCAGCGGAGTGTGCGCTGATATGAAACTTCCTGGCAGATTAAAACTGTGTGCCGGACCGAGACTCGAACTCGGGATCTTTGCCATTCACTGGCAAGTGCTCTACCAACTGAGCTACCGAAGCACGACTCACGCCCCGTCCTCACAGCTTTACTTCTGCCAGTACCTCGCCTCCTACCTTCCAGACTTTACAGAAGCTCTCCTGCGAACCTTGTAGAACTAGCACTCCTGAAAGAAAGGTTACTGCCGAGACATGGCTTAGCCACAGCCTGGGGGATGTTTCCAGAATGAGATTTTCACTCTGCAGCGGAGTGTGCGCTGATATGAAACTTCCTGGCAGATTAATACTGTGTGCCGAACCGAGACTCGAACTCGGGATCTTTGCTATTCACTGGCAAGTGCTCTACCAACTGAGCTACCCAAGCACGACTCACGCCCCGTCCTCACAGCTTTACTTCTGCCAGTACCTCGTCTCCTACCTTCCAAACTTTACAGAAGCTCTCCTGCGAACCCTGTAGAACTAGCACTCCTGAAAGAAAGGTTACTGCCGAGACATGGCTTAGCCACAGCCTGGGGGATGTTTCCAGAATGAGATTTTCACTCTGCAGCGGAGTGTGCGCTGATATGAAACTTCCTGGCAGATTAATACTGTGTGCCGAACCGAGACTCGAACTCGGGATCTTTGCTATTCACTGGCAAGTGCTCTACCAACTGAGCTACCCAAGCACGACTCACGCCCCGTCCTCACAGCTTTACTTCTGCCAGTACCTCGTCTCCTACCTTCCAAACTTTACAGAAGCTCTCCTGCGAACCTTGTAGAGCTAGCACTCCTGAAAGAAAGGTTACTGCCGAGACATGGCTTAGCCACAGCCTGGGGGATGTTTCCAGAATGAGATTTTCACTCTGCAGCGGAGTGTGCGCTGATATGAAACTTCCTGGCAGATTAATACTGTGTGCCGGACCGAGACTCGAACTGAGGATCTTTGCCATTCACTGGCAAGTGCTCTACCAACTGAGCTACCCAAGCACGACTCACGCCCCGTCCTCACAGCTTTACTTCTGCCAGTACCTCGTCTCCTACCTTCCAAACTTTACAGAAGCTCTCCTGCGAACCTTGTAGAGCTAGCACTCCTGAAAGAAAGGTTACTGCCGAGACATGGCTTAGCCACAGCCTGGGGGATGTTTCCAGAATGAGATTTTCACTCTGCAGCGGAGTGTGCGCTGATATGAAACTTCCTGGCAGATTAATACTGTGTGCCGGACCGAGACTCGAACTGAGGATCTTTGCCATTCACTGGCAAGTGCTCTACCAACTGAGCTACCCAAGCACGACTCACGCCCCGTCCTCACAGCTTTACTTCTGCCAGTACCTCGTCTCCTACCTTCCAAACTTTACAGAAGCTCTCCTGCGAACCTTGTAGAACTAGCACTCCTGAAAGAAAGGTTACTGCCGAGACATGGCTTAGCCACAGCCTGGGGGATGTTTCCAGAATGAGATTTTCACTCTGCAGCGGAGTGTGCGCTGATATGAAACTTCCTGGCAGATTAATACTGTGTGCCGAACCGAGACTCGAACTCGGGATCTTTGCTATTCACTGGCAAGTGCTCTACCAACTGAGCTACCCAAGCACGACTCACGCCCCGTCCTCACAGCTTTACTTCTGCCAGTACCTCGTCTCCTACCTTCCAAACTTTACAGAAGCTCTCCTGCGAACCTTGTAGAACTAGCACTCCTGAAAGAAAGGTTACTGCCGAGACATGGCTTAGCCACAGCCTGGGGGATGTTTCCAGAATGAGATTTTCACTCTGCAGCGGAGTGTGCGCTGATATGAAACTTCCTGGCAGATTAATACTGTGTGCCGAACCGAGACTCGAACTCGGGATCTTTGCTATTCACTGGCAAGTGCTCTACCAACTGAGCTACCCAAGCACGACTCACGCCCCGTCCTCACAGCTTTACTTCTGCCAGTACCTCGTCTCCTACCTTCCAAACTTTACAGAAGCTCTCCTGCGAACCTTGTAGAACTAGCACTCCTGAAAGAAATGTCATTGCCGAGACATGGCTTAGCCACATCCTGGGGGATGTTTCCAGAATGAGATTTTCACTCTGCAGCGGAGTGTGCGCTGTGAAACTTCCTGGCAGATTGAAACTGTGTGCCGGACCGAGACTCGAACTCGGGATCTTTGCCATTCACTGGCAAGTGCTCTACCAACTGAGCTACCCAACCACGACTCACGCCCCGTCCTCACAGCTTTACTTCTGCACTTAGGCACAGAGCAATAATATGACCGTGAGCCTTAAGCTCATGGTGCGTGGCGTGACCAAGGCACAAACGTAAAGTTCAACTGAATTTCGAATGAATTATGAAAATAAGTTCCCTTATGTGGATTAGTGGTAATCTCGAATCTGATTTCAACATCTGGACTTCATTACCGACCAGATTTTAGACAATCTAATACCTTTGTTAACCTTACCAAAGCGAGAGCTGCGTCTCCACGTCTGTCCAGCGCCACAACCCAGGAACAAGTGCTCGACCAGACACCTCGCCTAACCGTTCTTCGTTCAAAAGATGGTGGAGAGGGTGGTTCGCCAACCTAACAGAGCCAATCCTCGAATCTGCGCAATGTCTCTGACCTGACTTGCCCACCATCTTTGCTAAACTCGTTCACGTTTAGGGGGTTGGCACTCCCCTACCACAAAACGACCCTACACATGCAATGCTACGACCTCTGACCAGAGCTTTCTGCTACACCACATACTACCTCATTCATACAGTCCAAGGTCGCATAAGGGAAAGGATACAAGGAAACGTGGCACACATGAAATAAAATGAATAAATAAACAAATAAACACCAATTGGTCCATTCTCTTCTGTTTGTTATACACGGAATTCACTTATGTAGAGTCAAAACACTCTCGTTATAGTTCTCCTGTACCGGAATTCATTGGAAAAAATAAGGAATAGGACAACAAGTTCCGTTTCAATATGACAAACCGAAAGTTTATGAAATAGACGACTGGTTGTTCGAAAAGATAGGTTTGCAAGATCATGACGTTCACGGGTTGTCATATGATTTCCTTGGTAATGCAGTGTATGTTAAAGTGCGAGACTTAGAAACATGTACCCGGATTATGACAAAAACAGGCGGTTTGGGGAACTAACTTCATTCCAGTGGTAAATCTAGTTCAATTGCGCTCAGCTACGCTGGTTTAGGATTGCGATCTGTGCGCATATTCAACCTCCAGTTTCAGCTGAAGTTCGACCTCATCAAACAAGCAATAACGCCTTGTGGAACAGTTTTGCAGGTTACTGTTGAGAAATGAACAGGCAATAAACATTTCAATGTTAACAATTGTTTGCCAAATGTTAGAATTGATCTTCGTAAGGATATCGCGTCGTATATTATGATTCAAGGCCTCGAAGCCTTAGTTGTTTATAATGGACAACCAAGGACCTGTATCATATGTGGATCCACAGATCACCTTAAGGCAAGTTGGTCCCGTGTCAAATCTTTACGGAGGAAAAAACAGGCAGTCACCTCCGTGGGCGATGTGCGACATGAACAGAAACTGTCGTACGCGAAGACCTTGTCAGCCCCATTACAGGAAACCGGGAAAGGTCAGGGCCCTGACATACTACGTCAGGGAGAAAATGAAGGAAATAAGGATTCAAGTGCACGTAGCGTATTGCCAGATGAACAGAGTTCAATGGCTACTCTGCTAAAATGTCCGAATCAGGCCTCTCTAGGAGAGACTAATCCCCAGACCTTAGGCGGTAGCAAGACATCTGGAAAAGAAATTACTATATCCGTTAAACATCGCGAGGTACCACTAGGTTGTATGCCGATGATGTTCCATTCTCATGAGTAGTTAGTGATATGCTAGTTAACGAGAACACAAAACCGAGCCACCCAGCATTAAGCGACCGGTCTGATCACCCAGTATCATGTAAGGACAATTCAGAAAAGTCGTCTAAACAAACAAAACGGCCCCCTAGAATACAAAGTCAGGGTGAGACACAGGAATTAGAAAGGAAAAGAACACGAACAAGAGAAATCCCTAAGAAAGAGGATAATGGCTCCAATTCTAAATAAGGGCGTTAAGATATAGTTAGACAATCACGTGAATACAAGCGTGTTAGCATCTTCCGGGTAAACAATTCAAAAAAGTCGTCTAAACAAACAAAACGGCCCCCTATAATACAAAGTCAGGGTGAGACACAGGAATTAGAAAGGAAAAGAACACGAACAAGAGAAATCCTTAAGAAAGAGGATAATGGCTCCAATTCTAAATAAGGGCGTTAAGATGTAGTTAGACAATCACGTGAATACAAGAGCGTTAACATCTTCCGGTCTCTTCCGGTTGCGAGCACGCTTTGGTCGGAAGATACTGAGCAGTAGTAAACAGTTATATGCAGACTTACAAGCTGACTACAGTTAATGTCTCTCGGATAAGTTCGGCAGTAAAGTTACAGTGTTTGAAAGATTAACTTTATGCCGCTGACATAGATGTCGCCATGTTACAAGAGGTTGTAACGACTAAAGTAGCGGACATAAAAGGTTATGAAATATCATCAACATCGGAAATGGAGGAACGGCGGTTTTATTCAAGGAAGTTATCACGCGTCGAGCTCAAGCTGTTTTAGAGACTGGTCGGGGTATAGCTGTCCAACTTCATGACCTCATTTTAATTAACGTATATGCACCATGCGGGACTAATGAAAGACGGCACAGAAGTAACTTTTAATTGAGTGGGTAAGCTGATCTGTTAAAGAACGTTGGGGTCGCCGTCATGCTTGCCAGAGATTTTAACTGCGTGATGGGCCGCGAAGACCAGTCGCCCAATTTTAACACTTGTCAGGAGCTGCAAAAACTGGTGACTGAATTAGAACGGCAAGACACCCTGACTTACTTGAATCCCCACCATACCGGATATACTTACGTCAGTAGCACGTCAGCAAGCAGGTTAGATAGCATCTATGTTACTAAAGAATCCATGTGCAATGTTTATGATTCTGAGATATGGCCTATGAACTTCTCCGACCACTGTGCATTCCATATTTCATTCAGGTAAATGAAAATGTATACGTCGTGTGACTAGGGCCTCCCGTCGGGTAGACCGTTCGCCAGGTGCAAGTCTTTCGATTTGACGCCACTTCGGCGACTTGCGCGTCGATGGGGATGAAATGATGATAATTAGGACAACACAACACCCAGTCCCTCAGCGGAGAAAATCTCCGACCCAACCGGGAATCGAACCCTGACCTTTCCCGGTTTCCTGTAATGGGGCTGATAAGGTCTTCGCGTACGACAGTTTCTGTTGATGTCGCACATCGCCCACGGAGGTGACTGCCTGTTTTTTCCTCCGTAAAGATTTGACGCGGGACCAACTTGCCTTAAGGTGATCCGTGGATCCACATATGATACAGGTCCTTCGTTGTCCATTATAAACAACTAAGGCTTCGAGGCCTTGAATCATAATATACGACGCGATATCCTTACGAAGATCAATTCTAACATATGGCAAACGATTGTTAACATTGAAATGTTTGTTGCCTGTTCATTTCTCACCAGTAACCTGCAAAACTCTTCCATAAGGCGTTATTGCTTGTTTGATGAGATCGAACTTCAGCTGAAACTGGAGGTTGAATATGCGCACATATCGCAGTCCTAAACCAGCAGTGGCGCTGACCACTCGGCTACCGGGGGCGGACTTTCATTCAGGTATATTCGACCAAAAACCTTTTCGTGGCCGTGGGGTATGGCAACTTAACATCTCACTATTGCAGGATGCTGAACTGAGGCAAAAAATTCGACAGACTTGGCCCAAATCTTAGGCTCTCAGACGAGGTATCGGAAGCGGATCAATTGCCCGCATCTCGTGGTCGTGCGGTAGCGTTCTCGCTTCCCACGCCCGGGTTCCCGGGTTCGATTCCCGGCGGGGTCAGGGATTTTCTCTGCCTCGTGATGGCTGGGTGTTGTGTGCTGTCCTTAGGTTAGTTAGGTTTAATTAGTTCTAAGTTCTAGGCGACTGATGACCTCAGCAGTTGAGTCGCATAGTGCTCAGAGCCATTTGACCCAAGCGGATCAATTGGTGGACCAAATATGCAAAACTCGTACTTCGTAAATGCATTATAGGGTATGCAAAAGCCCTAGCACATTGGGGCAAACAAATGACGGAATATTACTTCTCCTGTTTAAGAGACCTTTATCAACAACCAGATAGCCTTTCACTTAACATGATCAAACTGAAACGCTTTAAGTAGAGAACAATCGCTCTAGCCCGGCAGCACCTGGACGGGGTGCATACGCGAGCCCAGAGCAAGGACGATCTTATGCAGGAACGTACGTCGTTATACCGTGCAATAAGGGAGACAAGTAAAGGGAAACAGAGAATGATAACCGCGCTAGTGGATGATGACGGAGGAGAATATACTACTCAGACCGCCATAAAATAATGTCGCGAAGTAATATTGGGATCTGCACGCTGGGTCGGAAGTAGGTAGGCTGGACGGTGAAGAACTTTTAGCAAACGCTACGACGGGAATACGTGAGGAGGACAATGCCAGTCTGATCGAACATATGACTCAGGACGAAATAAAAATCATAATTAACGACGCTCCGAGGAACATGACAGCTGCTCCCGATGGGCTCCCGTTCGAATTTTATGTACCCATGTGGGACATAATAGGGAATGACCTCACAGATATGTTCAATGAGTTGTTAATTAGCCAGGCTTCCTTCCTATATTTACCGAGGGAATTATTGTACTCATACCGAAAACACCAATCAGCAAGAGCATTCACGATTTACGACCAATTACGTTACTCAACGCCGACTTTAAAATTCTCACTCGCATCTGAACAGAAGGATGAAACCACTCCTGAAAAATGTCATAGGTCCTTAAAAACGGGTACAATGAAAGGAAAATCAATGCTAGATACCTTATGTGAGTATAGGGACGTCATAAACCTCACTTGAATAAGTGACAACAGTCTTTCTTCATCGTCTTTAGATTCTGATAAAGCCTGTGATAGGATCAATCATGGCTTCTTATTCAGCACCTTGCTGAAAATGGGTTTCAACGACCACTTAATAACTGTCGTACGTAAGGATTAAAATCAGTGGACAACTCACTGAAACATTTCCAGTTCAACAATCAGAACGTCAAGGATGTCCAATGTCTATGACATTATATGCGATCGCAGTGGAACCTTTGATTTAGACAATGCACCAGAAATTGAGAGGACTACAGAATTTCAGTATTAAGACAGTTTGTCACTATTATGCTGACGGCATAAGCGTTATTGTAAATTCGAATAGTGAGGTCGATGAAGTGCGACGTTTGGTGCACCAGTACTCGCGATTATCTGACGCAAACCTGAATCTTCAAAAATCCAAAATAACGCATCTCGGTTCTTATAATACTGTGCAATAGGTGCGCACTGGTTAGATTTAACTGAAGAGAGAGTCCAACCCGGATTGAGGTTAAATACAAATCCCAAGATCATGGATACGATCAATTGGGAGCGGAAACGTAATGTCATCAGAGCCTTGCTGAAGGGCCATAATATGCGATAGTTAGACCGATTGCAGAAAGTTGAGTTTATAAATACATAAATACTTAGCAAAATATATCATGCCGAAGTAGTCTTACCGATCTTCACAATTTCTCGGATATTCAGCCGGGTAGCGTAGACCTAAACGAGAGATATTTCAGCAAGCCGACTTCTTGCCATCTTCTGGCATTCTTGGTGTCTGATTGATCTCTGGTGGATACCGACTTCATATATTCTCCACACCTCTCCCGCAGCCTCCATCTGGGCGCTTCCGAGCGGTCCTCGGCTGGTGGTGGGGGAAGGGCGGCAGCCGGTGGTGGGGGAAGCGAGGCGCCCCGCGACAGATCATGGGCCGCAGTCCTTCCGCGGCTACGGCCGCTTGCGGAACTCTGCCCTAGTGGTGACAATGCTTCTTCTTCTTCTTCTTCTACTTTTTCAGGTGTGCTGACAGGAGCAGATTTCCATGTAGAGTGTCGTTGTGTTTTAATCATACTCAAAGCTGGATCCCAGGCTTTACTTAACTGGGAACCACTGTCTTTATTTATTAGTTCGTCATGCAGCCGGATCTCCACTGCCTCTTTGAGGAGACAATCCCAGAAAGTGTTAGATTGCTGTAACACCTTTGTGCCATCGTGGTTCATGTCATGTCCATGTGAGATGCAGTGCTCCGCCACGGCGGACTTGGTCGGCTGTGCGTTGTGTGTGAGGCGTTTATGTTCACTACATCTCTCCTGTACCGTCCGGATGGTCTGGCCTATATACATTTTCCCGCACTGGCAAAGGATGCTGTAAACTCCCCGTTTGCGGAGTCCTAAGTCGTCCTTGACTGATCCTAATAATGTTTTCGTTTTGGATGGAGGGCGAAACACGCACTTGACATTATATTTTCTGAGTATTCTGCCGATCTTTGCCGATGCGTTCCCGCCATATGGTATGATCGCTGTCGCAACCGGTTTGTCTTCGTCCTCGGAAGGCTTCTTCTTCATGGAGGCTTTTGAAGAAGAAGCTCTCGAGTCGGCAGCCTATAAACCCTCTTGCTTTTTTCGATATGTAGACGATACATTCGTAATCTGGCCGCACGGACGACAACGCCTCCAAGACTTTCTGCAGCATCTGAACGTAATTTGTCAAAAAATGGTCGCTGAAGTAATTTTACGTTAATCCAAGGATAGATACAGTAAGAAGTTGAGGTGTTTGTCTTTGCCTTGTCATCATGTTTACCTTTGCTTGGTTCAAATGGTTCCAATGGCTCTGAGTACTATGGGACTTATCTGAGGTCATCAGTCCCCTAGAACTTAGAACTTCTTAAACCGAACTAACCTAAAAACATCACACACATCCATGCACGAGGCAGGATTCGAACCTGCGACCGTAGCGGTCGCGCGGTTCCAGACTGTAGCGCTTAGAACCGCTCGGCCACTCCGGCCGGCAACTGTCATTTACAACAAGAGAAAATCGCTGAGTGATATCCACTAAGGAACAAACAGGTTACTTTCTCAATGCATATTCCTCGACGGCTGCCTGTTTTTTTTTTTTTTTTTTTTTTTTTGTATATTCCTTTTTTTATCTTATTTTCTCACTGTTTCATTTTGGTGCCCACTTAGGAATGGCCATTTTTCCTTTTCTTTTTTCGCAGAGTTTTCTGTCCACTCCGGCCACCCAGCTGGGAGACCTAACGGCCGGCAGATGCTATTTCGATAAGGCTACAATTGCCCTTTGTTGTGCGGAAAGCATTGCGTGCGCCTTGCATTTGACTTTCTGGTAAGTAAAGCCATTCGCTGCCCACTATCTCCCGATTGCTGATAAAACAAATTCCTGGCTGCCGCGGCATAAACATACGATACGCCCAGCGTCGCTGCGCTCCCATGCGTAATGCACGCAGCTAGCAACAGCAGTACTGGAGAGTTTGCTATGACAGACAATTCCTCTACGGGTAAGTTGTAGTGTGGAAAAGGGTCTGCTGACCTACAGTATATGCAAACTCAAATTATATGACCGGTTTTCGTAAACATCACAGCACTGTACTAATTAAGGTAATGACCTTTAATACGAAATACACAGCCGTGAGACCGCAATACTGTCACTGCTACACTTCATCAGAGCAATTGCTACTTTGACATACTTTTCAGAAAAATGCGGCAGCTAAAACTGTCAGAAAATATACTAAAGTGGTTTGAAAAAAATACTGAAAAACAGCAACGTGTTGTTCGTGGGGGTAAAAAGTCGTCCTGGAAGTATGTTACCTCAGAAGCCTCGCAGGATTAAATCCTTGGCCTACTATTGTTCTCCTTGTATGTCAGTGATATCTCGTCGATTCTGTCCTCTAATTACCATTTCCATGCCGACGACTTCCAAGTACTCTGAAGATATGCACACGACCATCGTCCTGATAAATAAATGACGATGTCTCAAGCGGTCAGATGAGCGAAAAACCTCGGTTTCAAGCTAAATGTGAGAGAGTCCAAGTAATCTCAGTATTCAATCACAAATTAATTAGTTCTGGATCCTGCGAACAATTGCTCCCATTATGATCGATAGTGTATCAAAACAACATCAGGAAACAGAAAAAATTAGGGTGTAACTTTGGATGAACTCCTCAACTGGCCATAAAATACCGTCGCCCTGTGCAGGAAAACTTCCACTTCACCTGTGCCCTAAAGATGTTTTGGAACTTATTTCCGCGTGATGCAAACATAAACTTATGCAACCACTCGTTCTACCGAACCTCCACTATTGCGATGTAATCAAATACCGTGAAAGTGGTGAAAACTCCAAACGGTTCTAACCGTGAATGCTTGTTTGCGCTGCATCTACAACATTCGTCTATTTGATCATTTCACTGCTTCATACCCCCTGTTACGATGTCTACAGTCAGAAACGCTGCAAGACTACTATAACCAATCGGCTCCTCAGTGGAAATCAGAGATCATATTCACCGACTTTTGAAAATCTGGATATAAGCTCATCACGTTACACTTTAATACTTAAAATCACCCCTTATGTAATCATAGTAAATGTAAATGCTATAAGAACACTTAAAATGCATTATCACTCACCTGAACAGGGAGAGACTGGAACATACTCGTACTGACAATTGTTTTTCTGACGAATTCATTAATCAGCGGTTCGAGGTTCAGTTCTCTTGCGGAATCGGAATGTGTATTCAATAATGCTACATGATTTAGCCGATCTGATTCATGGTGGCTCCAGTGAAAATTTTCAGTCCTTCAAGTGCAGAAAACGAACGTTATGCGGTAAACGTGGACCAGGTATCGTTAAAAGAAGTCGCAATAATTTCATATATTCTGGTATCGTGTTCTTTACAGCTGCACACTTGTCAACTTCTGTCCTACTCAAGTATTGCACTACACTCTCAAAGCTATTAGTGTAACATTATGCTGTTTTACCACATCCAACAAAATACACTCCTGGAAATGGAAAAAAGAACACATTGACACCAGTGTGTCAGACCCACCATACTTGCTCCGGACACTGCGAGAGGGCTGTACAAGCAATGATCACACGCACGGCACAGCGGACACACCAGGAACCGCGGTGTTGGCCGTCGAATGGCGCTAGCTGCGCAGCATTTGTGCACCGCCGCCGTCAGTGTCAGCCAGTTTGCCGTGGCATACGGAGCTCCATCGCAGTCTTTAACACTGGTAGCATGCCGCGACAGCGTGGACGTGAACCGTATGTGCAGTTGACGGACTTTGAGCGAGGGCGTATAGTGGGCATGCGGGAGCCCGGGTGGACGTACCGCCGAATTGCTCAACACGTGGGGCGTGAGGTCTCCACAGTACATCGATGTTGTCGCCAGTGGTCGGCGGAAGGTGCACGTGCCCGTCGACCTGGGACCGGACCGCAGCGACGCACGGATGCACGCCAAGACCGTAGGATCGTACGCAGTGCCGTAGGGGACCGCACCGCCACTTCCCAGCAAATTAGGGATACTGTTGCTCCTGGGGTATCGGCGAGGACCATTCGCAACCGTCTCCATGAAGCTGGGCTACGGTCCCGCACACCGTTAGGCCGTCTTCCGCTCACGCCCCAACATCGTGCAGCCCGCCTCCAGTGGTGTCGCGACAGGCGTGAATGGAGGGACGAATGGAGACGTGTCGTCTTCAGCGATGAGAGTCGCTTCTGCCTTGGTGCCAATGATGGTCGTATGCGTGTTTGGCGCCGTGCAGGTGAGCGCCACAATCAGGACTGCATACGACCGAGGCACACAGGGCCAACACCTGGCATCATGGTGTGGGGAGCGATCTCCTACACTGGCTGTACACCACTGGTGATCGTCGAGGGGACACTGAATAGTGCACGGTACATCCAAACCGTCATCGAACCCATCGTTCTACCATTCCTAGACCGGCAAGGGAACTTGCTGTTCCAACAGGACAATGCACGTTCGCATGTATCCCGTGCCACCCAACGTGCTCTAGAAGGTGTAAGTCAACTACCCTGGCCAGCAAGATCTCCGGATCTGTCCCCCATTGAGCATGTTTGGGACTGGATGAAGCGTCGTCTCACGCGGTCTGCACGTCCAGCACGAACGCTGGTCCAACTGAGGCGCCAGGTGGAAATGGCATGGCAAGCCGTTCCACAGGACTACATCCAGCATCTCTACGATCGTCTCCATGGGAGAATAGCAGCCTGCATTGCTGCGAAAGGTGGATATACACTGTACTAGTGCCGACATTGTGCATGCTCTGTTGCCTGTGTCTATGTGCCTGTGGTTCTGTCAGTGTGATCATGTGATGTATCTGACCCCAGGAATGTGTCAATAAAGTTTCCCCTTCCTGGGACAATGAATTCACGGTGTTCTTATTTCAATTTCCAGGAGTGTATCTCTATGATTAGACAGTCTTGTGCAGTCTAAATTCTCATAATAACAACAAGTAACGTAACTACTGTCTTCTTTGACTAATAAAAACTATTCTGTTTTGAAAAGGTCTAGCATTGTTTCGGGTGGAGATCTGCTGTTAAAGCTGCTTACTGTTTGATTCATTACCTCAATAAATAAAATCCGCAACTTTCCTTGAATGTTTGATGAATTACGCTTCTCACCACCTCATAATTTTAAAGGCAGTTTTCTTGTGAGTAAAACAGTAGAGAGAATGAATGGCAATGCATCAGACTTTTCTTTAGCACGTTCCCAAACTGATTAAAATATATCTGTCTTTCTAGCTCCTTCTACTGAAGACGAAACAGCATGTACAGAATTACGAGCAAGGCCGAAATTCAGCACTGCACATCTTGCATAAACACATACACACACACACACACACACACACACACACACAGAGGTGCGCTTGCGCATTGCAAAATGCACCACCTTTCTCTCCTCTCCACCAATCAGAGCCTAATATTTTAGCCACCATTAAAATGAAAGAGCCAACTGCAATGTAACCCCATCTGGGCAGTACTCAAAACTATCAGAACGACCTGGCCTTTATCAGAAAATACGTCACGCACTAACAGAAGTATATGAATCGCATAAAATGACGAACATGTTGCAAACTATGTTTTCAGAACTGACCTCAAAAAATCTTTTATGGACTACCTTGCAGACGCATCGGTAAATTTCATTTGAAGCCATACACTGAGGTAAGAAAACTCATGGGATACCTCTTAATATCGTGTAGGACCTCCTTTCATGTCGGACCTCCTTTCGCTCGGCGTAGAGCAGAAACTCGACGTGACACGGACTCAAGATATCGTTAAAAGTCCCCTGAAGACATATTGAGCCATGCTGCCTCTATAGCCGTCTATAAATGCGAATGTGTTGTAGGTGAATGATTTTGTCCGCGAGCTGACCTCTCGATTACGTGGCATAAATATTCGATGGTATTCATGTCGGGCGACCTCGGTGGTCAAATCACTCTAACTGCCCAGAATGTTCTTCAAACCAATCGGGAACAACTGTGGCCTGGTGACGTGACGCATTGTCGTCCATTCCCATCGTTATTTGGAAACACGAAGCCCGTGAAAGGGTACAGATGGTCTCCAGGTAGCAGAACGCAGCCACATCCAGTCAATGATGGGTTCAGTATGACCAGATGGCCCAGTCCACGCCAACCAAACACAGCCTACATCACTACGGAGCCATCATCGGCTGGGTCCGTCGCTACTTGGCGTCTGTACCACAGTCAAAGCCTACCATCAGCTCTCATCAACCAAGATCTACATCTACATTCTACATTTATATTCCGCAAGCCACCCAACGGTGTGTGGCGGAGGGCACTTTACGTGCCACTGTCATTACCTCCCTTTCCTGTTCCAGTCGCGTATGGTTCGCGGGAAGAACGACTGTCTGAAAGCCTCCGTGCGCGCTCTAATCTCTCTAATTCTACATTCGTGATCTCCTCGGGAGGTATAAGTAGGAAGAAGCAATATATTCGATACCTCATCCAGAAACGCACCCTCTCGAAACCTGGCGAGCAAGCTACACCGCGAGGCAGAGCGCCTCTCTTGCAGAGTCTGCCACTTGAGTTTGTTAAACATCTCCGTAACGCTATCACGGTTACCAAATAACCCTGTGACGAAACGCGCCGCTCTTCTTTGGATCTTCTCTATCTCCTCCGTCATACCGATCTGGTACGGATCCCACACTGATGAGCAATACTCAAGTATAGGTCGAACGAGTGTTTTGTAAGCCACCTCCTTTGTTGATGGACTACATTTTCTAAGCACTCTCCCAATGAATCTCAACCTGGTACCCGCCTTACCAACAATTAATTTTATATGATCATTCTACTTCAAATCGTTCCGCACGCATACTCCCAGATATTTTACAGAAGTAACTGCTACCAGTGTTTGTTCCGCTATCATATAATCATACAATAAAGGATCCTTCTTTCTATGTATTCGCAATACATTACATCGTTAAGGGACAGTTGCCACTCCCTGCACCAAGTGCCTATCCGCTGCAGATCTTCCTGCATTTCGCTACAATTTTCTAATGCTGCAGCTTCTCTGTATACTACAGCATCATCCGCGAGAAGCCGCATGGAACTTCCGACACTATCTATTAGGTCATTTATATATATTGTGAAAAGCAATGGTCCCATAACACTCCCCTGTGGCACGCCAGAGGTTACCTTAACATCTGTAGACGTCTCTCCATTGAAAACAACATGCTGTGTTCTGTTTGCTAAAAACTCTTCAATCCAGCCACACAGCTGGTCTGATATTCCGTAGGCTCTAACTTTGTTTATCAGGCGACAGTGCGGAACTGTATCAAACGCCTTCCGGAAGTCAAGAAAAATAGCATCTACCTGGGAGCCCGTATCTAATATTTTCTGGGTCTCAAGAACAAATAAAGCGAGTTGGGTCTCACACGATCGCTGTTTCCGGAATCCATGTTGATTCCTACATAGTAGATTCTGGGTTTCCAAAAACGAAATGATACTCTAGCAAAAAAACATGTTCTAAAATCCTACAACAGATCGACGTCAGAGATATAGGGCTATAGTTTTGCGCATCTGCTCGACGACCCTTCTTGAAGACTGGGACTACCTGTGCTCTTTTCCAATCATTTGGAACCCTCCGTTCCTCTAGAGACTTGCGGTACACGGCTGTTAGAAGGGGGGCAAGTTCTTTCGCGTACTCTGTGTAGAATCGAATTGGTATCCCGTCAGGTCCAGTGGACTTTCCTCTGCTGGGATTCATCAGACCAGGCCACGGTTTTCCACTCGTCCAGGGTCCAACCACTATGGTCACGGGCCGAGAAGAGACGCTGCAGGCGATGTCATGGTGTCAGCGAAGGTACTCGCGTCGGCCGTCTCCTATCACAGCCCATTAACGCCAGATTTCGATGCTGTGTCCTAACGGATACGTTCGTCATACATCCCACATTGATTTCAGCGGTTATTTCACGCAGTGTTGCTTTTGTGTTAGCACTGACAACTCCATGCGAACGCCGCTGTCCTCGGTCATTAAGCGATGTCCGTGAGTTGCCTGTGGTGAGAGATAATGCCCAAAATTTCATATTTTTGGCACGCTTTTCATACTGCGTATCGCGGAATACTGAATCCCATAACGATTTCCAAAACGGAATGTCCCATGGGTCTAGCTCCAACTGCCGTTTTGCATTCAGTGTCTGCTAAATCCCTTGGTGCGGCCACAATCACGTCGTAAACCTGTTCACATGAGTCTCCTGGGTACCACTGACAGCTCTGCCAATGCGCTGCCCTTTTGTACATTGGTACGTGATACTACCGCTATCTGTATGTGTGCACATCGGTATCCCATCACTTCTGTCACATCAGCGTATATCATTCGCTAAGAATAATTAGAAGAAGTATATAACGTACTCTTCATAAACAGTTGAAAACCAACATCCGCTGATTCAGTGCAATTAACAAATCAGTAATACTTACTGATCAGTCATGAATTCTACTCTAAAAACTACTCCGCAAAACTTGAAAATCACGAAGTATTCTCATCTGCTGCTTTTATGCTCGTGTTACTTGTCTTCGTCAACAGATGGTTGCAGTGGTAAAACATCGAAGTGCAATAGGTATTCTGTAGTGTAAGACATAACAGAGTGTAAAATTATTCACAGAATCTTTGAGGCTTATATAATTACATGAATATGGTGTCTGTTCTTTCGGAAATGTCTCAAAGAACAGACACCATTGATGACCTGCAGCTGTCTATAACGAAATTAGAGTTATATATTAATACCTTCAGCTGCTGACGGGCGTTGATATATATCAGCGGGGACACGTGAAAATGTGTGACCCAACCGGGACTCAAACCAGGAATCTGCTGCTTACATGGCATACGTTCAATCCATCTGAGCCACCGAGCTGGCCGGGGTGGCGGAGCGGTTCTAGGCGCTACAGTCTAGAACCGCGTGACCGCTACGGTCGCAGGTTCGAATCTTGCCTCGGGCATGGGTGCGTGTGACGTCCTTACGTTAGTTCTAAGTTCTAGGGGACTGATGACCTCAGTAGTTAAGTGCCATGGTGCTCAGAGCCATTTGAACCATTTTTTGAGCCACCGAGTGCACAGAGGATAGTGCGACTGCAGGGACTATATCGCGCACGCCTCCCGCGAGACCGACATTCTCACCTTATACGTCCACTCAGTACATTCGTAATGCGGAAGAACAGACACCGTATCCATATAAGTATATAGTTTAACCTGTACCGTCCATAACCTTCTTTTTTTGTACGGATGCACACATATTACCCGAACTCTTACGGGACTTGGTAAGAATGTCTTCTACGAGTAATGAGTGTAATGGGTAGGGACCATACAAATGTAGTGCGTGGACATACATATAAGGTGAGAATGTGGGTCTCGCGGGAGGTGTGCGCGAGATAGTCCCTGCGGTCGCACTATCCTCTGTGCCCTCGGTGGCTCAGATCGATAGAGCGTCTGCCATGTAAGCAGGAGATACCGGGTTTGAGTCTCGATCGGGGCACACATTTTCACCTGTCCCCGTTGATATATATCAACGCCCGTCAGCAGCTGAAGATATTAATATATAATTTTAATTTCGTTCTTTGAGGCTTGTCCTGTGTCACAATGTTACTCCAAATCTGGCAAAATGCATCAGCAACGCAAAGCTGTGCAGTGTGTACGTCAAATCGGTGTCAAAACTTGATTACAAACACTAAAATAAGAAGTCTAAAATGTCTGCAAAAATACGTCAGAAATGAAAACAGTGAAATGTTTCAATCAAGAGTCGAAATTCTGTTTTCCACACACACACACAAAAGCGTCAACTTAGTGCCGGAACAAGATTTTGAAATCTAAAGTCATTACTCCTGTGCTATTTCCACGTCTTAATAATCACATACAACACGGTAACGTAACAACTGGCATTGCATGTTAGGTCTACAACATCTGTGTTGTAAAACAGATCTGACCAACCTTGTAACTGCATAAAATACGTGTTAGCTAAAACACTATGATACGTAGCACTCCGGCTTCAGGACTCAAGTGCCCCATCGGGACCATCCGACCGCCGTGTCATCCTCACTTCGGATGCGGATAGGAAGGGCGTGTGGTCAGCACACCGCTCTCCCGGTCGTTATGATGGTTTTCTGTGACCAGAGCCGCTACTATTCGGCCGAGTAGCTCCTCAATTGCATCACGAGACTGATTGCACCCCGAAAAAGAGCAACAGCGCATGGTGGCCCAGACGGTCACGCATCCAAGTGCCGGCCTCTGCCAACAGCGCTTAACTTCGGTGATCTGCGGCGAGGACGTTGCTATGATATATAGGCGAGCATACAAATAACTAGGCAGTCTAGTTTACTGGAATTAATCTTGGTGTAAGTCACAATACACGCTCAAATTAAATTTTTCCACACCCTAACTGTTCTCAAGCACCATTTGAGGAGAGATACAGATAATGCATCATGCTATGCATTTTAAAAATGTAATCGATGACACAGACTGACAACTATTGCCGTTATTACAAATAATTCAGCCAACTGCGGGTTATGCACAACGACGGCCGGTGTGGCCGAGAGGCTCTAGGCATTTCAGTCTGAAACTGAGCGACCGCTACTGTTGCAGGTTCGAATCCTGTCTTGGGCGTGGATGTGTATGATGTCCTTAGGTTAGTTAGGTTTAAGTAGTTCTAAGTTCTAGGGGACTGATGATCTCAGGTGTTTAGTCCCATAGTGCTCAGAGCCATTTGAGCCATTTGTTATGCACAACATCAACTTTTGACGACTATTACAATATTTATCAAGGAAAACTATGGCGCCAAGACACTCTAAAAGTTTATAGACTCATTTTTCTGTAGTGAACTACCAAGTAGCTCCAGCATCTAATAAATATAAGCAGTCTGAAAACATCAGGTTACCTTTCATTCGGAAAGTGGATGCACTCAGCGACTGTATGTGACTTATAAATTACAGAGTGCAGGAATCAGTCGACCTTTTTAGATTTTATTATGTAAATCCACATTTCGGCTACTATCTAGCCATTCTCAATGCGCTATTTTTTATTCTCAATGCATGTAAGTCCCTGTTGTTCGGGCGTCAGTCACAGTTCTTTCAATACTCAAGAACTGCGACTGAAGCCCGAACAACAGGGACTTACATGCATTGAGAATAAAAAATAGCGCATTGAGAATGGCTAGCTGCTAGCCAAAATCTGCATTTACATAATAAAATCTAAAAAGGATGACTGATTCCTGCACTCTGTAATTTATAGATCTGAAAACACACACACATACACACAAGCAAACTGAGGTAACATGTTAGGAAGGAAGGATGGATGGAAGGAAGGAATGTGTTTTGACGATTTTATTGCGATGTAGCATTTAAAACTGCAAATTTCTCGAATGCCCTGTTTCATTTGAGGAAAACCTGAAGCTAGGATGCTGGATGTATCCATCCGAAAAAACCTAAGAGAAACAATCACATAAAACAACAGAACAAAGCAGACTCTCACACATCAAAACACATGTGGAGAACAACTCCGAACGATATCCGTGTCTGTTATGGACACTCGCCGTCCAGGATAACGTACTGGGTTCTATTACTGAGGAAGTTTTCAAGACACTCAGATATCTTTGAGCCTTATTTCGTATCCTCCACCCTTCGTTAACATTCTGTAAGGGAACGCTGTGTCTTACAGATTCCGGGAAACTAGGAATATGGAATCTGCCTGTTACCCTTCATCATGGTTCGAGGGTATTGCGCGGGAAACGGGCAAGCTGAGTTTCGCACGAGCAGTGCTTTCTAAATCCGTGCTGATTCGTGGGCAGAACTTTTCCGAGTCAAGAAAATTTATTATACTCGAACTTAGAATATGCTCGAGAATTCCGCAGCTAATCGATGTCTCTCCTACATACTTTTCGCGAAAGGAGCATGATGGAAAAGTTATTGACCTGCCAACTACCATTCGAGACAGGAATAGTTAAAGGAAGGAAATTTTATCAGTACTGGAAATACACTCCACTACACGTCGCAAAGTGACTTTCGTAGTATAGATGAAGACATAAATGTCGAGCAACACCTTCTTTTCCACTGTGAGCCTGTGGACGATGCCATGCTGAGGAGCAACGGCGAGGCTGATGGCCGCTTCGCGCGACGGAGCCTCGTTGGGCTCTTCAGCGTTTGTGTATTGGCCTAATAGCGTTCGCCGGCCTTGTCCTTTAAATCACACCGCCATTAACCTTTGGGTCTGGAGATGCGCCCTATACCTGAGACTATGAAGCCCAGTTATTTCTGGCACGTTGCGGAGAAACGCTACGCCGGTTTTCACCTCGTTTCTCCTCTTGATAGGCTCCTGTATCACTGCGCGGCAGTATTCCTATACGGCATGCCTTTCCCTTCAACACACAGTGCAGCTACCTCTTCTCTTGATATTTAATCGTTTCCATCAACTTTATAATTTTCAAGAGTGAGTTCAGAGCATAGAATAGTACTAGCGCTCAGTCTAATGAGCAGCCGATCATTGCAACTGTTTTGTACAACGTGCACCAGTTAATACTTGAGGAAAGTAGAAGCGTATTAACGACAAAATACTAAGATTTATAAACAAAACGACAAATTACCAGAAGAGGCAAATTCACTTACCTGCGACAGTGCCAGTGAAAGAAAAAAATATTTTCGAAGAAGATAGAAAACTTTCTTTGGAACGTTTATTTTGGTTACTACAAGGATTTCAAGAAGAGCGCAACACATGAAAGCACCTTTGCAGCCGGAGTGGCCGAGCGGTTCTAGGCGCTTCAGTCTGGAAGAGCGCGACCGCTACGGTCGCAGGTTCGAATCCTGCCTCGGGCATGGATATGTGTGATGTCCTTAGGTTAGTTAGGTTTAAGTAGTTCAGATCACAATATAGTAGTGATGAAGAGTAGGCTGAAGTTCAAGACATTAGTCAGGAAGAATCAATACGCAAAGAAGTAGGATACGGAAGTACTAAGGAATGACGAGATACGTTTGAAGTTCTCTAACGCTATAGATACAGCAGTAAGGAATAGCGCAGTAGGCAGTACAGTTGAAGAGGAATGGACATCTCTAAAAAGGGCCATCACAGAAGTTCGGAAGGAAAACATAGGTACAAAGAAGGTAGCTGCGAAGAAACCATGGGTAACAGAAGAAATACTTCAGTTAATTGATGAAAGGAGGAAGTACAAACAGGTTCCGGGAAAATCAGGAATACAGAATTACAAGTCGCTGAGGAATGAAATAAATAGGAAGTGCAGGGAAGCTAAGACGAAATGGCTGCAGGAAAAATGTGAAGACATCGAAAAACATATGATTGTCGGAGGTAACATTAAGAGTGCAACGGGAATTCCAATTTTAAATGCAGAGGCGAGAGAAAAAGGTGGAAAGAATACATTGAAAGCCTCTATGAGGGTGAAGATTTGTCTGATGTGATAGAAGAAGAAACAGGAGTCGATTTAGAATAGATAGGGGATCCAGTATTAGAATCGGAATTTAAAAGAGCTTTGGAGGACTTACGGTCAAATAAGGCAGAAGGGATAGATAACATTCCATCAGAATTTCTAAAATCATTGGGGGAAGTGGCAACAAAACGACTATTCACGTTGGTGTGTAGAATATATGAGTCTGGCGACATACCATCTGACTTTCGGAAAAGCATCATCCACACAATTCCGAAGACGGCAAGAGCTGACAAGTGCGAGAATTATCGCACAATCAGCTTAACAGCTCATGCATCGAAGCTGCTTACAACAATAATATACAGAAGAATGGAAAAGAAAATTGAGAATGCGCTAGGTGACGATCAGTTTGGCTTTAGGAAAAGTAAAGGGACGAGAGAGGCAATTCTGACGTTGCGGCTAGTAATGGAAGCAAGGCTAAAGAAAAATCAAGACACTTTCATAGGATTTGTCGACCTGGAAAAAGCTTTCGACAATATAAAATGGTGCAAGCTGTTCGAAATTCTGAAAAAAGTAGGGGTAAGCTATAGGGAGAGACGGGTCATATACAATATTTACAACAACCAAGAGGGAATAATAGGAGTGGACGATCAAGAACGAAGTGCTCGTATTAAGAAGGGTGTAAGACAAGGCTGTAGCCTTTCGCCCCTACTCTTCAGTCTGTACATCGAGGAAGCAATAATGGAAATAAAAGAAAGGTTCAGGAGTGGAATTAAAATACAAGGTGAAAGGATATCAATGATACGATTCGCTGATGACATTGCTATCCTGAGTGAAAGTGAAGAAGAATTAAATGATCTGCTGATCGGAATGAACAGTCTAACGAGTACACAGTATGGTTTGAGAGTAAATCGGAGAAAGACGAAGGTAATGAGAAATAGTAGAAATGAGATCAGCGAGAAACTTAACATCAGGATTGATGGTCACGAAGTCAATGAAGTTAAGGAATTCTGCTACCTAGGCAGTAAAATAACCAATGACGGACGGAGCAAGGAGGACATCAAAAGCAGACTCGCTATGGCAAAAAAGGCATTTCTGCCCAAGAGAAGTCTACTAATATCAAATACCGGCCTTAATTTGAGGAAGAAATTTCTGAGGCTGTACGTCTGGAGCACAGCATTGTATGGTAGTGAAACATGGACTGTGGGAAAACCAGAACAGAAGAGAATCGAAGCATTTGAGGTGTGGTGCTATAGATGAATGTTGAAAATTAGGTGGACTGATAAGGTAAGGAATGAGGAGGTTCTACGCAGAATCGGAGAGGAAAGGAATATGTGGAAAACGCCGATAAGGAGAAGGGACAGGATGATAGGACATCTGCTAACACATGAGGGAATGACTTCTATGGTACTAGAGGGAGCTGTAGAGGGCAAAAACTGTAGAGGAAGACAGAGATTGGAATATGTCAAGCAAATAATTGAGGACGTAGGTTGCAAGTGCTACTCTGAGATGAAGAGGTTGGCACAGGAAAGGAATTCGTGGCGGGCCGCATCAAACCAGTCAGTAGACTGATGACCAAAAGAAAAAAAAAAAAAAAAAAGTTCTAGGGGACTGATGACCTCAGAAGTTTAGAAGTTAAGTCCCATAGTACTCAGAGCCATTTCCATTTTTGAACCACCTTTCAGTTTCGGAAACTATCAACAAAACTAACAACAAGCATGTCGATGATAGACAATATGACTTGTCAATTCGACCATCACGAACAAGGAATTCGAGACAATTCTTAGTTTTTATTCTTGGTCAATCTTTTTGTGTGATTGCAATGAGCGAAAGTAAAGTTTACTCCTAACGTACTATCGGCAAGAGGAACTTAAACGTCCTATTGTGGGATAGTGCTCGCAGAAGGGAAGACCATGTGCAGATAGCATCGAACAACAGAAAGTTATTTATATAAGAGAGCAACAAGAAAACATGAACAACAGAATACTTATTCTCTATGAAATAACACAAGATATCACCCTGATCCAATAAGAGTAATTGTCACTCACTGAATACATTTCTACGAATGTGCAAGAGAAAGTATACAGTCTGTGACCTGTGACCTTACGTTACTTTGCGGGTCACAATCGGCCGCAGTCACAGTCGGTGGTGCATTGACGTTGGCTTGGTCCGGTAGCGCTGCGTCGTATATTCCTCGTTTCTCGTAATCAGACTCGACGTTAGACTGCTAGAATATATATATATTATATATATATATATATATATATATATATATATATATATATATATATATACAGGGTGTTTCAAAAATGACCGGTATATTTGAAATGGCAATAAAAACTAAACGAGCAGCGATAGAAATACACCGTTTGTCTTCTATATCTTTCACTTCACTTGCAGCGCCATCTGTTGTTGAAAATTGTAACTACTGTAATTTCGAAAGTTTGTCTGCCTGAAAATGTACTGTTGTCCCAAGCATATTGCAACAAACGGTGTATTTCTATCGCTGCTCGTTTAGTTTTTATTGCCGTTTCAAATATACCGGTCATTTTTGAACACCCTGTATATATATCGGGCTCGTGTTTGGCTCCTTACACCTGCTTTGTTGGTGGGCATACTTCACTGAAGGCGGTATGTAAGTGGATAACGTGGTGAAGGTATGATGGTTGCCTTAGATGTGAAGTACAGACCATGGCACCCTACACCTTTGCCACCTCTCCGATTGGACTCTTCTTATCTTCTCCAACTGCCGAGTTGCGCGGCGTAAGTTGTCGATTGCGTCGAACATTTTCTAGGCTTTGTTTTGCTGCAGGTACCTTTCCTGTACCGCGTCGTGAAGTTCCGTTGAGCATGTCCACCAGCGGGCTCCCAGTGCCATTGGCATACATTGTTTTCTATCACCTGAAGTGGCTTGAAATTCGTTGTATATGTCGTTCCTCCAGTCGTTGAACCATAAAGCAACGTAGGTTCGACCATTGTTTTGTAAAGCTCTATCTGCGTGCAGGTGTTCAGGTGAGTGCTCTTGAAGACGGTTGCCAATGGTTGAAGCATGTATTGTCCTGCTTTTTTCTTCTCAGCAACGTGGTGTGTGTGAAGAGATGTTTTTCACTATTGGGGACCATGGGATAGGCTGATTGTTGATTGTAAACTTCGTGACCAGGCATGACTCCAGTTTCGTAAAAACTATAGCCACCGTAGTTGTCGGGTAGATTTTGATTTCCCCCACCAGGGCCCACTGTTCCATCAGGTCGATATGTCACTGCATACGTGCGAGGAGGTGGTCCAAGTTTCTCCCAGTAATGAGTAAGACCGTGTCGTTGGCTTCGAGGCTAACTAATACATAAAGTACAGTCGGGATATCATTTACGTAGATTTTGGTAAACATTTTTGGAATGCAGTGATCAATAAATTGTTATATTTAGATTAAAGTTCAGTCTTGATCACGTTATGTCTGTTTTAATGAGTAACCGGTTTCGGTTTTTTCTATAAAACCATCATCAGACCCATTGGTCCCTTGGGTTGGTAGGTGGAGCTCTCCTTGCTGCTGTGCAGTCAACTGATTACTCATTAAAACAGACATAACGTGATCAAGACTGAACTTTAATCTAAATATTTACGTAGATGTTGAAAAGTGTGAGAGAGATGACGAAGCCCTGGGGTATCTCGGCCATCACCAGTGTCTTCCCAGAGCTTTTGTCTGTAATTATAACGTAGAGTTTCCGCTCTTGAAGATGTCAATCGTTTTTGCATAACAATCTGGTATCGCCGTGTCCCGGCCGGTGACATTTGAGGATAAGGTGGTGTCGCCATACTTCAACGTAAGCTTTTTCCAGATCTAAAAATACCCCAGCTGTCATATTTCCTTCATTAAAGTTATCCTGTTTTGCTTCAGTAATGCATGCGATTTGGAGTTCTGCTGACAAGCGACGCTGAGAACCAAATTATTCAGGGCAGATAACCTCATGCTGAATCAGGTCAGCATTAATTCTCTTGCGTAGAATTCTTTCGCCGGCCGATGTGGCCGCTACGGTCGCAGATTCGAATCCTGTCTCGGGCATGGATGTGCGTTATGTCCTTAGGTTAGTAGTTCTAAGTTCTAGGGGACTGATGACCTCAGATGTTTAGTCCCATAGTGCTCAGAGCCATTTGAACCATTTTGAACCAGAATTCATTCAAATATTTTCCCTTAAGCCGGCTGAAGAGTAATGGGACGTTAATTATTGGGCTGCGACAGGTCTTCGTCCGACTTCGGAATCCGTGAGATGCATACCACTTTCCAGGCTCCTGGGAAGTATTATCGATAAAGGCAACAGTCGATGACCCTCGCAATCACGACTATCAGTTTTTGAGGAAGATGTTTGGGATCCTCGCTGGTGATGTAAATTGTTCCTGGGTTCCAGAATGAAATTTTCACTCTGCAGCGGAGTGCGCGCGGATATGAAATTTCCTGGCAGATTAAAACTCTGTGCCGGACCGAGACTCGAACTAAGGACCTTTGGCTTTCGCGGGCAAGTGCTCTACCAACTGAGCTACCCAAGCACGACTCACACCCCGTCCTCACAGCTTTTCTTCCACCAGTACAACGTCTCCTACCTTCCAAACCTTACAGAAGCTCTCCTGCGAACCTGGAGAACTTTACAGAAGCTCTCCTGCGAACCTGGAGAGCTTCTGTAAAGTTTAGAAGGTGGGAGACGATGTACCGGTGGAAGTAAAGCTGTGAGGAGGGGCGTGAGTCGTGCTTCGGTAGCTCAGGTGGTAGAGCACTTGCCCGCGGAAGGCAAAGGTCCCGAGTTCGAGTCTCGGTCCGGCACACAGTTTTAACTTTTTCCTGGGTTGATCGTCCTTCTAATGATCTGCTTCAGTTTGGCTGGAGTGTTGAGCAGTGGCTGTGTTCGAATGGGAGGGGCTCGGCGTGATGCCGGGGCTTCAGTGACATGTCTTCAAAGTGGAGGAATTGTTCGTTGTTGCCGGCCGTGATGGTCTCGCGGATCTAGGCGCTCAGTCCGGAACCGCGTGACTGCTACGGTCGCAGGTTCGAATCCTGCCTCGGGTATGGATGTGTGTGATGTCCTTAGGTTAGTTAGGTTTAAGTAGTTCTAAGTTCTAGGGGACTGATGAACTTAGAAGTTAAGTCCCATAGTGCTCAGAGCCATTTGAACCATTTGTTCGTTGTATACCGGTGGTAGTGGAGGCGTCTTCATATGGTCTTGATACGTTTCCGCATAACATTCTCCATGCGCCAGTCATAAGGGTCTTTTATAACTCGTTTCGGTAGCGGCTGCTGTCGTAAATTTCTGACAATTTGGCATCCATCCCGTATGCGAAGTAAGTCGTCCAAAATTTATTGGTCCCTGACCTCTTGTCGCCATTCAGCCACACATTTGTGGAGAACTGTTAAGTCTGTGAACTAGCCATCTGTCCACCACATTTTTTAACCTGATCCAATGTCGTTGGGCTCGGTTCCGTTGTGTCTTGATATCTTGAAGTCTGGGTGGTAAGGCTTCGAATTAATTTCCGGCTGGAACACTTGTGTGGTGGCTCTGGCTTTCGCCGTCGTTATATTTGTTGTGAGAGTGTGTATAGCGTCGTCGATATCTGCCCTGGTGAAGTCATCCATAGTCGGCCTGACGTTGTTGGTCGAATACAGCTGGTAGTGGTCCCAATCGACAGTCCTTGTGATTCTGTGGGGCAGATGTAAAGACGCTCGCTCCAGAACATCACCGGCTAATCGTCTGATGAGAGGTCATTTATTGTCCATAATTGGAGATTCGAATTGATGTTTTTGACAACGATGTCTAGAACATCTGCATTTTGTTGAGTGAAAGGTAGAATCCTCGTGGATTCCCGTGGGCCCATTAAATTTACATCGAATTCGTCTTCTTATTCGAAAAGGCTTTGTCGGGTTGATCCTCTGAGAGTTCCAAGCCATGTCTTCACTGTTGAGATCACCGGGCAGGATCCATGCAGGAGATGATGTACGTGCCTGCCGCTGTGTCCGAGCGTTTCTAGGCGCTACAGCCCGGAACCGCGCTGCTGCTACGGTCGCAGGTTCGAATCCTGCCTCGGGCATGGATGTACGTGATGTCCTTAGGTTAGTTAGGTTTAAGTAGTTTTAAGTCTAGGGGACTGATGACCTCAGATGTTAAGTCCCGTAGTACTTAGAGCCATTTGAACCATTTTGAGATGATGTAGGTCGTCAGAGAGTAGCTGTTTATTAGGGCTGACGTGCGCCGCTGTGCACGTTAACTTTCCGATCGCCATTGCGATGGTAACTGCCGTGGCTTCAGTGTTTGTGATGCTGTGGTAACAGTTCTTGGTGAGGCCCGATTTCTCAACGGACGATAATGACCTTCCCGTACCCGCACTGTCCTGTCCTATTAGTACGGTAAATGTGCGTGTTGCGAATTCGCAAGTACGTCGATTCCTGGAGATGCGTCTCCGAGAGGAAAGTAATATCGATTCTATGGAGTGCCAGAAAATACGTCAGTTCCGTCTTCTTTGTCATTATGCAATTTTCATTTCAACTGGATAGTCGCAAGTGAGTGGTGTGGCGATGTGGCTCCATTTAAAGCGATACAAAGGCTCTAATCACGTCCTCCACGAGCGTGAGATTGGTGGTTAGTTTTTGCTGCAAGGTGGTCAGCAGAATTTCGCGATGTCCGTGAAAGCCGGTGCTAGTGGACCACGTGGTGAGTTTCACGGCTCTCTGACGATGTGGTGAGGAGGTGGGCACGTCAAATCTGCATAGGGTCGCGTTTGTGGCTGTGCACGATGGTCTTTCCTGCTCCTCAAGGTGAACATAAAAATGGCTCTGAGCACTATGGGACTTCTGAGGTCATCAGTCCCCTAGAACTTAGGACTACTAAAACCTAACTAACCTAAGGACATCACACTCATCCATGCTCGAAGCAGGATTCGAACCTGCGACCGTAGCGGTCGCGCACTTCCAGACTGTAGCGCCTAGAACCGCTCGGCCATCCCGGCCGGCTTTAATGGTGAACGCACAGAGGCGGAAGTTGCAATCGCGGATGTAGTGACACCCTGTTCGGTGGGTTTCGTATCGCCTGTCAGCGATCACAACAGGAAATCACAGTCGAGCGTTCAGGTGGTTGGTTTTTCGGTTTCAGTCGCCATTTCATGAGCAGCTCCTGGTACTTGGTAAGCCCCTCGTACGAGGTAGACTGTTTATCGCCGCAACTGGCGCACGCCCGTTTCTCTGCTTTGGCAAGTTTGCTGTCTGCTGAGGTGTGGTGACTACCGCAACGGACGCACCGACCCGGTAGGTGCCGGCCGTTGTGGCCGAGCGGTTCTAGGCGCTTCAGCCCGGAACCGCGCTGCTGCTGCGGTCGTAGGTTCGAATCCTGACTCAGGCATGGATGTGTGTGATGTCCTTACGTTAGTTAGAATTAAATAGTTCTAAGTCTAAGGGACTGATGACCTCAGATGTAAGGTCCCATAGTACTTAAAGCCAGTTTTTCGACCCGTTATGCAGAAGTAAGCTGCAGTACGTATACAGCGCTGGCAGAGTTTACACTGTACTGGGCCGCCTCTGATGCTACATGTTTTCACTCGAATCCTGGCGCAAAGTAACAAACGAAGATCGCATATTTTGGCGCTGTCCTTGCCTTTCGGAAGTCTCACACAGTAATGTACTTCTGGAATAAGCTATTTTGTCCTCTCGTCCCCATTTGTATATTGAAGGACATTGATCACGTAACATTCAACTTTCTGGAGAGCCTTTACAACTTCTGCAGGAAGCCTGCTCTAGAAGCCTCTCGATAACAACCATCAGTTCTCGATTTTCGGGTGACTGGTGAGTAACGAAGGGAATTTTGTTGAGCTCGAAAAACTTGAGAGCTTTATGTCGATCAGGAAAGACCTCCCACTGATTTGATGCAATCTTTTTGATGGATCACCTTGAGTCCATCTTTCAGATGTGCCTGTTCAGTTTTATTTAATTTAGCGTCTGGTAAATCGTCACCAGTGGAATAGCTGTGATCTTGTTGTGGGCATTGCCCACATAGGCATCATTGTTGTCACTGTGCCGTTGCTGGGGTCGTTGATCGTTGTGGGTGGTGTGCCTGGATGGCGCCTCTCCCCTTGGAGCAATAGGAGAGAACCATTTGGAAAGTTGCGTGCCTGCTTAGACTCTTCGTTTACATGAGGTTGGTCGTCTGCTCCTTGTGCTTTCCCGCCTTGTTTATATCGCACAGTCATGAATTCATCGTCGTTCGGGTAGCGATGGTCTTGATCTTCCTCTACCGATGGTGGCTGGAAATACTCCGTTTCCCATTCATCAGTTGATAGGTGGTAATCTTCCTCAGTTGTGGGTTCTGGTTCTGTCTTGCGTTGTGCCGTGCTATGATCATCAACATACTCGTGTTAGTGAGATTCACATTGCAGTTCCTGTTGCACTACAGCGGAAGGCATGTATCACGGTGTTGCAGAACACCAATTTGTATTCTTCTATCGGCGGACGGAGCCACATTCTGCCCTGTCCGCGGTTCCCGTCTCAGCCTTGGTTGGTAGTGTTGTCGCCTCGTAACCTATGTCCATACCCAGGGTTGTCTTCAGCGAAGGCCTTAGTCGTCAAAGGTGAAGGGGCCGATGGGGCGCCGAGAGGCAAGCACCACCGGCCGGCGAGCGGCCGCGTCACGTGCGTTCCGAGTTCTCAACGTCGCGGACCCGCGCACTGCTCTGTTCTCACTCGTTGGAAAGCTTTTTCATTCGATGACGTCATTGGAGTTCACTTGAAGGTGTGGCGGTGGGACTTAAAGGCCCATACCATCCTCCGACGATGGAAGTTCAAGACTGGAGAGCTACGCACGATGGTCCTATAAAGACCACCCGGCGTAAGGATACCAGGAAGTGGTTGGCGTCACGTGACTTTGCGGATGCGAAATAGTGCCGTCTGTGTCCAATGATCGTGGCGCCCTCCTTACTGCAGCGGATGGCGCAGTGAAGTCGAGCAGTCAGCTGCAGGCGTCTGTCTGCAACCCGCAGCGCAATTCTGTGTGGCGGGTGCGCCGGTTCGTCAGGCTCCAGTCCTACACCGCATCTCTCTTCCCTTCGAAGGGGCGAAGCCATCTCGATATATCGTCGGCGACTGTGGCAGATGTGACAGCTAAGGACACGGCATGAAAAAACGATTAAACTATACGCATGACTTCGTTATGTGATCCGATGAGTTATAAAAGTATTTTCATTCATTGGAGATGGCTCTGTGACGGAAAAAAGAAGAAAAACATTAAAACAGGAGCAACAGAGAAAATGATGGACCTTAGTTTCGTTTCTAATTGCCTTTTTTCTTTTTTTTCGCTAGGCTTATTAATAAAAAGTACGACAAAATTTTCATACGTATAGGATGGTAAATTTACACAGTTTCATCCCTCGCATCAGTTTTGTATTCGTTTTTACATTATAATTTGATTTGCTTTGTAACCTTTACAGACTCTGACAACTAGAACGTTACCCATTTCTGTTTAACTACCTGATAATTATCCAACATTTCTCGGCTGTTTTATTTATTCCATCGCACAAGGAAAAGAACCCAGCCTCTCTACTGTGTACAGTCAATCATTTCTCCACGTATTTTGAAAGTACTACAGTATTGAACCTCTCCCAACTGAACCCAGCGTTATTGACTAGTGGATTATAGCCTAACAGTTTAAAATAGTTTGACCGTGAGCAACTGATAAAGGCTGATCGGTTACTATTTGCACGGGAGTTGTTTCGCATCAATTCCAACAAAGCTAATTTGGATGTAATGTAGAAATAATCGGTACATACTTTATTGTTAATGTTGTATATCTTTTGTCTAAACAGCACGAATGAGGCGGTTGCTCCCTTCGTCTGACAAAGTAATAACAGGTAACTCACCACAGGCCGCCTATTAATATCGTCACACAGCAATATTCTTCATATGGCACTGGATACACAATCCTCACGCGTAATCGAGGTGCACAAATGAACACTTAAACACATCAAACAAATCACTCAATTAACGCCATTTACGTATCTTCTGGAGCTCAGGCCCACGGCTTTGGACGGCACACACAGCCGTTAAACAATTGTCAACGCGGTCGGCCGTCCTGCCGAAATCCGCCCTGCTCGCTTAGCAGCCAACAACATAGTTGCTCGGAGTCTCAACACTGACTCCTCTGGCGCACTGGCCCTCCGACTATCGACAGTACCTAATGCGACCTGCGCGAGCCAAAAATATATTTTTCTCAATACGTCAGGTGGTTGACCCCTTACAGCACGCAAAAAAGCTATTTTTTACTTACGCACAATAAATTTAATGTATGATAAAATGATAATAGGATCAGAATATTTTAAATACTTATGTACTTACAGTGATAAGAATCTGAACTAGAATTCAAATGTTGTAGATCTCTTTGAACGTCTCAGATCTTCAACTTTTGCATTCTGGGTAACAGACCAAATTTTAAAATACTTGGTGAACTTTTCGGAGTTTCATTCAGTAATGTCTTATGGGATCGTATTCTGTGACAACTCTTCACTGACCCAGGAATTGTTTCGCCAGAAATGTGTAATAAGGATAATATGTGACGCTGCCTTAGAAAATCTCGTAAAAGTGGCACAGCACCCTTAAAGTTTTAATTATCTCTAGAAAATGAAATGACATATTTTGTTCTTTTGCAGATGTATGTCTGTAATCATGGCACACATTGAAATCCTAGTGCCAGAGTACCGTAGGACGTCCGTAGAAGAGTCAAAAGAAAATATGCATCCACTGATGGAGTGCCGTGTGATTTATGTGCTTGGTGTCTGTTCTTTTGGACATGTCTGAAATATTAAATACAGCGCATTCGTATAACTGATTCGTCTCGATGGGCAATAAATCCACAATCTTCAGAGTGGAAGTATATTTACGTTCAACCTCCAGCGAGAGTCTAAAAATAGCGTGGACGGAGGACATGGACAGGTCTGCGGACAGGGGGCACTAGGTGGGAGTCGCCCAGAGAGCGTGCCGAGATAGTCCTCGCATTTTCAGTAAACACTGTGTCATAATGGTACAGTGGTTAGCGCAAGTGTCTAGTAAACAGGAGATCACGGGTTCGAGTACTAGTCCAACATATATTTTCGCTCATCGACACTGATTCCGCATAAAATCCCGATGCAGCTCATATCATTAGTTCCATCCCATTCCATTCTCCCCCTCCAGCTTAATTTTTCACATTTGTTGTTACACTTTTTTTGAAATTTATAGGAAAACGACACTGAAGAATTTTAGTATATCCACTGTGGATGACGAACTGCGACTGTGATTTAAATGAGCTATTTATCTGGCAATAAATACGCAACCAGTCGCTTTTCTACAATTTATTCAACCATGAACATGTTTTAGAGCTACTGCAGGCTCATCATCAGATGGAAATGGCAGACCATCTCTCTATGACGAATCGGGAATCGAAAGAGATGGGTAGGCCTTTGTTCTAAAGTCCGGCGTATCACAATCGAGGTGATAGTGGGAAAAGTCACTAATCAGTTTTCCACGTCTCACACGATATTTAAAGCATTCAGAGAAAACAGTTTGTTCCATCTCATTACAATTAGTTTTTGTTGCATTATACGTTCAACATTTTTTTAGTTTAAATAGTGTAATTTATTTAATTCAATTCACAATTACATTAAAGCACTCCCTTACCTAATCCCACTACGTTGCCTTGGGTTGATTAAGTTTGTGGTTTGTATTAACCACACGATCAACAAAGCTTTCCAGTCCGGATACATTGGGTACGCCTGTTCCACCACGTACAACAGCGACTGTTAGCCATCCATTTCCGTGGGTAAACGAATCATTGATGTCGATGCTGAAGTTCAGTCTGCATCCACAAAAGACTGCAGGTCCGTCCAGTAGAGCGTGTGCAGCAACAGAGTTGATCGTATTCTTTTTCTTGTCGGCGGCAGATGTGGTCATTTCGACGTCTTCAATTGTTTTATATATAGTCTGTCTTGCACGACGACGGCGACTGTATCTTCTGTATGGCATCTTGGCAGCGTTCAATGCAGTTGCCTGTGCAGCAGCAGCAGCGCGAATGATCCGCTCCGCGGTCAGCGCTCGCTTTTATGGCCGCGCAGTGGCGCGTCACAGATAAGTCTTCGGCGGCTGGCGCGCTGCCAAGATGGACTTCAACCGCCTTATCGGCGGGGTTAAAGGTCAAGCGCTCAGAGAGGTGACGTAACATGCTGTTGCATACTCTATGTCGACAGATTCGAGATGTACGCGCCCCGGTTCTCAGCTACGCTACAGAATTCAAGGCTACGCTACAATTCAATTTATTTGTGAAAATACAATGTACAATCTGCTACAAATTTAACATATTCACAAGTACCTTTACCTTTAATCCATATAAAAACAGTTTCATTAACAGATATGTTACGTCTATTACGTGTATACAAGGAAAAGGGTGAGGGTGACATATATGTTGATTTGCCAAAGTCTTTATTTGCATTTTCAGTAACATGATATGTTCGGTATGCTATGATGTCACGATCAACAAAGCTTTCCAGTCCGGATACATTGGGTACGCCTGTTCCACCACGTACAACAGCGACTGTTAGCCATCCATTTCCGTGATATGTTCGGTATGCTATGATGTCACGATCAACAAAGCTTTCCAGTCCGCACACATTGGGTACGCCTGTTCCACCACGTACAACAGTGACTGTTAGCCATACATTCGGTATGCTATGATGTCACGATCAACAAAGCTTTCCAGTCCGGATACATTGGGTACGCCTGTTCCACTACGTACAACAGCGACTGTTAGCCATCCATTTCCGTGGGTAAACGAATCATTGATGTCGATGCTGAAGTTCAGTCTGCATCCACAAAAGACTGCAGGTCCGGCCAGTACAGCGTGTGCAGCAACAGATTTGATCGTATTCTTTTTCTTGTCAGGGCAGATGTGGTCATTTCGACGTCTTCAATTGTTGTATATATAGTCTGTCTTGCACGACGACGGCGACTGTATCTTCTGTATGGCATCTTGGCAGCGTTCAATGCAGTTGCCTGTGCAGCAGCAGCAGCGCGAATGATCCGCTCCGCGGTCAGCGCTCGCTTTTATGGCCGCGCATTGGCGCGTCACAGATAAGGGACTTAGAATATTTCACAGTGCCAGCAGAGCGTTATCCCGTACGCGGGCACTAGTCGCACTAGGTGCCCGCGTACGCTGTTTGTCAGTGTTCGGCGGCTGGCGCGCTGCCAAGATGGACTTCAACCGCCTTATCGGCGGGGTCAAAGGTCAAGCGCTCAGAGAGGTGACGTAACATGCTGTTGCATACTCTATGTCGACAGATTCGAGATGTACGCGCCCCGGTTCTCAGCTACGCTACAGAATTCAAGGCTACGCTACAATTCAATTTATTTGTGAAAATACAATGTACAATCTGCTACAAATTTAACATATTCACAAGTACCTTTACCTTTAATCCATATAAAAACAGTTTCATTAACAGATATGTTACGTCTATTACGTGTATACAAGGAAAAGGGTGAGGGTGACATATATGTTGATTTGCCAAAGTCTTTATTTGCATTTTCAGTAACTATATATAAAACAATTGAAGACGTCGAAATGACCACATCTGCCGCCGACAAGAAAAAGAATACGATCAAATCTGTTGCTGCACACGCTCTACTGGACGGACCTGCAGTCTTTTGTGGATGCAGACTGAACTTCAGCTTCGACATCAATGATTCGTTTACCCACGGAAATGGATGGCTAACAGGCAGAGATGTGGTCACCCTGTAGGTCGGTTAGTACCAACCTAAGCCTGGAGTAAAGACAGATATGATTCGCCTGTTTGCCAGGGGGTAGTCCGGACTTGGTAACAGGTCCCCCTCCCCTCTACGAAAGGGAACGGCCGTTGAGAGCCGCCATGATATTGTCACTCTTGGGGTAGCGGCTGAACTCAGCGGACAAAATCGAGGGCAATCTCCGTCTTTGTCGCCAGTTTCATCGTAGGATGAGGTATTATGTTTTACACTATTACTAACCCGCTCTTTTTCAGGACTGAAATAGTTATCGTGTCGTTACGGCCATTCATTCATATTTTTTTTTTTAGAAATTTTGCCTTTACAATTTAAGTTTTCAGTTAGGGTTTCTTTTCCAGAGGCGAGCATGGGGGCTCGCGTTATCCCTTTACAGTACTGCAATCACTTGGTGCCTTCAGCACACGAGAGCAGCAATAGCTCTAAAAAAATTGTATAGTTTCACTTTTAGAAGCAGAATTTTTTTTGCAATGTTAAAGTAACCTGGGACCTCACCCCGCCTAGTTAGCATGTGGTCGTAACGGCTGATGAGTAATTTGGATGACGATTCCGTGTGAAACCTGGTAGGAGATGCGTGTGTGACATACTCAAGGTTCTAAGCGTGTGGCGTAAAATTTTTCTAGGCCGTCTCATAAATTTTGTTAATGGTTCCTTTTTAACCCCCATTTGCATGCAACAAGTCCTAATTACTTTGATAAAGAATAGGTTGAGCGTATGAATGACTGGATAGTATGGAAAGCAAGGACGAACAGAGGGGTGAGTACAAAGAAATTAGCTGTTTGTATCGGTCACCCACGGCGTGCCGAATTGCACTGCCAGCGAGCTGCCAGTTCGTTCTTGGAAATTAGCTATGGTGAGAATGCTTACGTGTGCTGTTAATTGATTATTTGCGTGTGCCGTTTTTCACAGGATTTTTTATTTTTAAGAATTTGCTTTCTTTTGTGAATGTGGGATATGACTGCGTCTGCTTTGTTCCCCAGTTTTTCCGCCAAAGAGAATTTTTGTTATTTGGCCCTAGTAGTAATCTTGGGTGCGAATTTAGATCACTGTCCCAGCAGACGGACCACAAGGGCAGCAACGTAGTCCCATCCTCTTTCCCAGCGCTTAAGTAGAAACGAGATGCTTGTTGGTTTAAGCACCTTCAGTTCGAGACAAAACTAGAAGATATTTGACTTGACTTTGTTTGCTGTCATTATTAAATTTGTAACGTTTTGGGGAATATAGATAATAAATGTCATATTAAGTTGGAAAATTTCTGGGATCTAGACAATAAATGACCTATAAACTGGATGTCATGGGTTTAGTGGTCATTACAAACCCCAGTACTGTCTAGAGAGCAATGTTACCAACAAAGGGGTGTCTTTATAGATCATAATAGAGGGTGGCCTTTACTGACTTGCCCACTTGGTTGTTTGATCCCTCCCCCGCGTTATCCGTTGCGCAATATTAACATAAGAATCATCAGACCATTTAACTAAACGTCGGGCAGGCCCCTTAAATTCAATCCTTCCGAGCAATGTACCAAGCGGGCAAACATGTGTCAGTGAGGCTACTTGGCCACACACACGTCCGGCACGCTTTAGCATAGATAGGAAGAGAGATACAAAAAGGTAACGATGCATAACAAAACAGAAGGAAAATTTCAGCATGACAAATATCTCCGACTGCAGGTTACCGCGACTGCTGACACACAGTCAGAAGGCTTGCCGACTAGGTGCACCACCTGTTATAGTCCGACTCAGATGACATCTTTAGCGCCTCGTCACCAAGCACTAATGTTGGGAATGTAACTCCGAGAGGAACGAGCAAGCAAATAGCGGAACTGCATGAATTCACAACCACCGAAAGAAAGCGAAGATCTGATTACCTTCGGGCAAGGCGATGCTGCGTGTTTTTTGGGACTAGCAAGGTGTGGTGTAATCAGGTTAAGCCCGTAAGGGGCAAACCACCACAGGAATATGCTACCTGAATCTCCCGGTTCGGTTATGGAAGGCTTTCAACGCGATGGGTGGCGGGTCGCTGTCCAGGTGGGTAAGTTTGCTCCACGGCGGCGCCCCCTCTCATTCTACATAGAACACACCCACACATACTGCGTATTTGGTCAATTAAATTCTGCTTCATACTATTTATTCTCCTGACATGGTAGCCGGTGACATCTTCCTGTTGCCTTGAAGAAACCATCGCATGGCAGGGTTCCCCTGAATGACGACAAGCATATTCAAGAAGTGGAACATTACCTGAACAGTTACGACGCAGACCTCTAAATCCAAGGTTCTCAACTAGTCATCAATCGCTGTGTTGCATGGTTGCAGCTTGATTTTTTCCAGGCAGTAATTCAAACTTTATCTCTGCCAGTCGTAGACAACTCCTTTACTTGTACTGATAATGACCTAACTATTCATTTACTTACTCCAAAGAGACTCTGGTCGTATAAGAACAACGGTACGATATAACGAATAAATACATTTGCTATGCAGTACCAATTGTAATATTACCGATATCAGTGTCACTAAAACCGAGGTACTAAATATAGTTTCCCAAAATTTCTCCACCAAAGAAGAAGTAGCAAATATTCCAGAATTCGAATAGAGAGCATCTGAGAACACGAGTAACTTAGTAGGTACAGTCGATGTAGCGACGCAATTCAAATCACTTCATAAAGGCAAGTTTTCTGTCTAGGCTGCATATCACTTTGATTCATTTCGGAGTATGCTAATACAATAGCTCTATATTTAACAACTATACACAACCGCTCGTTACACGAAATATCGGTACCTGGGGACGAGAAAACTGCACAGTTCAAACCAATACTGAGGAAAGAATACAGACGTACTCCGATGAATTATAGACACACAGCTCTGATACTGATTTGCAGCAGAATTTTTGGCTGTGAATTACCTGAGTGAAAATTAATCTGTTGACATACTCAGCACTGTTTCAGATAACATCGTTCTTATGCGACAGAAGTAGCTGTTCACACAAACTAAAGAGTGCCATCGACAGAGGAACTCAAATTGGTTCCATTTTTGCAGATTTCCAAAATGATTTTTAAGCCGTTCCTCTCTCGCTGATTCCCAACAAATGTATACCTATGGAGTAGTGTCCCAGTTTTGGGACTGGATTTTTAATTTCCTGCCAGAAAGATCCCAGTTCGTAGTAGCTGCCGAAACGTAATCGAGTAAAACAGAAGCTATACCTGGCGTTCCCCAAGGACGTGTTATACTTCCTCTGCTGTTCCTAAAAACCTAGAAACGGAGACAAGCTGAGCGGACCTCTTAGATTGTTTGCAGATAATGCTGTCTTTTATCGTCTAGTAAAGTCGTCAGATTATCAAAACAAATTGCAAAATGATTTAGACATGCTATCTGAATGATGCGAACAGTATCAATTGAAAAAAAAATGGCTCTGAGCACTATGGGACTTAACATCTGTGGTCATCAGTCCCCTAGAACTTAGAACTACTTAAACCTAACTAACCTAAGGACATCACACACATCCATGCCCGAGGCAGGATTCGAACCTGCGACCGTAGCAGTCGCGCGGTTTCGGACTGAGCGCCTAGAACCGCTAGACCACCGCGGCCGGCCAGTATCAATTGACTCTGAACAGCAAAAGATATAAAGTCGCCGACATGAAACTAAAGGAATTCGTTAAATTTCGGTTACACGATTTAAAGTCTTTCAATTCAATCAAATACTCAGGGATTACAGTTACGAATAACTTACATTGTAACCAAAACACACAAAATGTTTTGGGAAAGGCGAACTAAAGACTGCCTTTTATTCATAGAATACTTAGAAGATGCAACAAATCTACCAAAGCGTCAGCCTACGTTACACATGTCCATCCTCTTCTGCCGGCCGGAGTGGCCGTGCGGTTCTAGGCGCTACAGTCTGGAACCGATCGACCGCTACGGTCGCAGGTTCGAATCCTGCCTCGGGCATGGATGTGTGTGATGTCCTTAGGTTAGTTAGGTTTAATTAGTTCTAAGTTCTAGGCGACTGATGACCTCAGAAGTTAAGTCGCATAGTGCTCAGAGCCATTTGAACCATCCTCTTCTGGAGTATTGCTGCTCGATATGGAATACTTGACAGATAGGATCACAAATGATATCGAAAATGTTCATGGAAGGGCTTCTGATTTTGTATTATCACTAAAAAGAGGGGAGAGTGCCATAGATATGATACGTGATCTGCGGCGGTAGTCTTTAAAGCAAATATATTTTCACGTTATTTCAGCCACAAACTTTCTCTTCCGAATGTGAAAATATTTTGTTGACTTCCACCTATACAAGGAAAAATGATCATGGTAAGAAAATGAGAGAAATCGATGCCAGCGAAAAGATATAAGGCTTAGTTTATTTCCCACGTGCTAATTGAGAGTGGAACGTAAGAGAAATAATCTGTAACAGGTTTGATGAAACATCTGCCAACCTCTTAAGTGAGAATTGCAGAGCAGTTAAGCAGATGTAGATAAAGATATAACGTCTAATATTAATTTACTTTTCACTTGCATCTACAGATAACTACAAGATGTCAATGGAATGCCGGCCGCGGTGGTCTAGCGGTTCTAGGCGCGCGGTCCGGAACCGCGCGACTGCTACGGTCGCAGGTTCGAATCCTGCCTCGGGCATGGATGTGTGTGATGTCCTTAGGTTAGTTGGGTTTAAGTAGTTCTAAGTTCTAGGGGACTGATGACCACAGCTGTTACGTCCCATAGTGCTCAGAGCCATTTGAACCAACCATTTGTCAATGGAATAATAGTTTATTTTTTCATAAGTTGTTTCGAGCTATTTGTGACCCATCTTCTTATGCGTGGCCCAATGTCAGATGATCTTGAAATGGCTTGAAACTAATCACGAAAATAATATTACTAAAACTATGCAAGTGGGAACATTGACGCCCGTATCTTACGCCATCTGGGAACCACTGACATACAAATCATGAGGGTACTGATGGATGGATGCCCACCTTAGAATGCCTCGACAGCTCTGTCGTACGTCCCCTGCACACGGGAGGCCGTAGCAGAAAATTTCTTAACTAGACGCCAAACGTAAGAACTGGGAGTCAACTTGGTCCACAACTTGGTCTCTAAAAGTTCGTGATTACCCGGGCTAGGTGTAGTGACACAGTAGTTGTGCGAGAAGATTGGAAGAGGCATTCCACAAATTCCGTATGGGAATGGGAGGCATGGGGTACTCAAAGGAAGTACCAGGACATATAAAAGAGAACGTGGACCGTACGGAAATTAAGGAGAGAGATGACCCAGGTATTGGGCGTTATTCCACAGCCGCGAAGGAAGAGGGGTTGAATCAAGGCCGGAGGTCGGCTTATGAAAACGATATTTGGCACTACTGACGAGGAAAGCATTCGAAGCGCGAACGACACCGTAGAAGAGGTTAAGCAGTGGGCAAAAAAGGAACAAAGATGCCAATGATTGGCACACGACGCAGACTGCTAGTTAAGGGAAGGACGTATTGAATAACACGTGACTACTACGACAACTGACTGCAAAAGTAACTCAATATGCCAGAGCTACAGAGGAGGCAGTTAATCAGAACATCAGGAAACTACAAACCGAAGTAGAAGTCTTAGATAGGGAAGCAGTAAGGACAAAATGATTGCAGTCCATAGAAGATAGTGTTTGGGAAGCATGAGGGGAAGTAACAGAATTACAGGAGGCTGTCCAGCAGATTGTAAGAAGTCAGTTAGGGATAAGGTTACTATCGCCAGACCAATATTTAGAGGGTCTAGGGAAAGTGCAGAAGGAACTACCACCGGAGTTGACGTTGGTTTTAGAATCCAAGCACAAAAACGTACCTTTTTATTTCAATCTAACCGTAGTATCGGTGAGAACTGATGGAGGGAAAGTTTACATTTCAGTTTCTATACGAGAAGCAAGAAAACAAGACGTTACAAGTGCTACATCCTTCATGCGTATATTGTCATGTGAGGCGTATTGAAGTAATTTGTAAGAGTAAAATCGCAGTGACTAGTATTAATTGCAAAAGTCAAGAGAAGGTATGTGGAAATGGAGGAAGCCTTGTTACAAAAATGCCACCGAGGGGAAATCACAGTCTGTCCGAATATGGTAATAAAAGAGGGGCAGGATTCCTGTGCAGTGTAATTTGCTAATGGCACAAAAGCAGGTGAGAGAATGCAATAAAGAAGTGATCGAGCTGACGCAGGTCGAGACGCATTGGTTGTACTCTACCTTTGACATTATGGTAGTAGTGAATGGCTTTTCGAGCAGCGGAAGCTTACATCAGGTAGCATTAAACGGGAGTGCTTTGTTATTGAATGGAAGAGCGTGAGAGATAATGGGGACTGCTTTCCATCTTGCGATTTCAGGGATAACTCACCTGAATACTCCGCAGCCTCTTTTTTATAGGCCAGAGCACATGTTCTGCTGAGCATAGTCCTTGTTTTGGTATCTAGAAGACGGAGCACAAGATTGAGTATGGACCTAGCCATCGTTAACATTCCAGTCGATTGGATACCCCGAATATAAAAGCACAAGAAGGAAGATGAACGCACAAGAGGGTAGTATTAAGGACAATCCATTCATTTCAGCTCGTATGTTGGGAATAGTGAGTCAGAAGTTATCGTTTAAGAAGCCTATTAATGAAATAAGTTCCACGATGTGTGAGTTACGGAACAGTGCAAGGGCCCCTGTAGAAATGTTTATGGGTAAGTGATACGGTTAAGGAAACCTCATGTTAGAATAATTCTAAAGAGGCGAAACAGGGTCAGAAGGGTCATTCGCCAGGATCTCTACTGTAAAGGGTAATCTAGTTTGGTAGATCTGACGGACCAGGTCTTGATAAAAATGAGGGCATTGCAGCGTATCGAGCATCAGTCACAACACGTGCCTGAGTGGAAGTGAACTGCAACAGAGCCTGCCGCAGGCAGGCAAGACTGTTATGCATTGCGAAGCAAAACACGGCCATCGGGCCGTCTGGGTACGGTATAGCAACAGCCGACGCTAATGTGGGCTAGCAGAAAGACAGAAGTCTTTCCTCACTTGCCACCGCTGAAGTGTTTAGAGTGTGTGCCTCATACACTAAACGAACACAGTCTGGAGCGTAGAAGTATTCAACTATTTGTGTACAAAAATATCCTCGTCGCAGTGTCAGAACCCACGAGTCTGTGGTGTCTGCTGCGACTTCCTGGAATGCACCGCGGTGTCCGCTATTCGGCCATGGGGCAGGACAGCCTGCCCTGAGTCACGAAACCAGCCGCTGCTGGAACCGAGAGTCGCCCGCCCGCTGGAGGGAGGTCATGGCCGCTCCCACATAACTGTCTGCTGCACTGATGCGCTGTCGTCACATGCTGTGCTGTCATCACGGTCGCAGCCAGAGACATCGCTGACAGCAGCATTCGAGTAATGCCACGCTCGTCTCCGTTCTTTACAATGTCATCAATACCGGAAATCTATAGTTTCACATGAGAGGCAAGTGGACGCCTCCACCAAGCTGTTCCTGGCGTACTATGGCCGTAAACAATGAAACAAATCATAATCCAAGCGTCTAAACATGTAAAACTGACGCAAAGAATTGTATGAAAATGAAATACGAATTACTGGGAAATAGGAAAGGAAGGAACTGCAATTATTTGAAATGTGATTCTGCAGGGCAGTGCTTCAATTGAAAGAGGAAATAAGGTAAGGATTAAATTTGGTAGGAAAACATACACTATGTGATCAAAAGTATCCGGACACCTGGCTGAAAATGACTTACAAGGTCGTGGCGCCCTCCATCAGTAATGCTGGAATTCAATATGGTGTTGGCCCACCCTTAGCCTTGATCACAGCTTCCACTCTCGCAGGCACACGTTCAATCAGGTGCTGGATGGTTTCTTCGGGAATGGCAGCCCATTCTTCATGGAGTGCTGCACTGAGGAGAGGTATCGATGTCGTTCGGTGACGCCTGGCACGAAGTCGGCGTTCCAAAACATCCCAAAGATCGTACAATGAAGGCTTTCACGACCGGATGGTACTGTTGTCGATAATTCATCCGGGTTATATGGCCATGATCCATGGAATACTTATATTCCTAGCGTTTCGTCCAATACTACGTTGGACATCTTCAGAGGTATGGCTGGTCCTGTTGAGTCCTGCCGACTCTGAGGATGTCGAACGTCGTATTGGACGAAATGTTAGGAATAGAAGTATCCCATGAACCACGGCCATATAACCCGGAAGAATTATCAACAACATCCCAAAGGTGTTCTGCAGCATTCGGGTCAGGACTCTGTGCAAGCCAGTCCATTACAGCGATGTTATTCTCGTGTAACCACTCCGCCACAAGTGGCTCTAAGCACTAACATCTGAGGTCATCAGTCCCCTAGACTTAGAACTACTTAAATCTAACTAACCTAAGGACAGCACACACATCGATGCCCGAGGCAGGATTCGAATCTGCGACCGTAGCAGCAGCGCGGTTCCAGACTGACACGCCTAGAACCGCTTTGCCACAACGGCCGGCACTCCACCACAGGCCGTGAATTATGAACAGATGCTGGATCATGAAACATGCAATCGCCATCCCCGAATTGTTCTTCAATAGTGGAAAGCAAGAAGGTGCTTGAAACATCAATGTAGACCTGCGCTGTGATAGTGCCACGCAAAACAACAAGGGTTGCAAGCCTCCTCCATGAAAAACACGACCACACCATAACACCACCGCCTCCGAATTTTACTGTTGACACTACAAACGTGTGCACATGACGTTCACCGGGCATTCGCCATACCAACACGGTGCCATCGGATCGCCACACTGTGTACCGTGATTCGTCACTCAACACAACGTTTTTCCACTGTTTAATCGTCCAATGTTTACGCTCCTTACACCAAGCGAGGCGTCGTCTGGCATTTACTGGCGTGATGTGTGGCTTATGAGCAGCGGCTCCACCATGAAATCCACGTTTTCTCACTTCTCACCTATCATAGTACTTGCAGTGGACCCTGGTGCAGTTTGGAATTCCTGTGTGATGCTCTGGATAGTTGTCTGCCTATTACACGTTATGACCATCTTCAGCTGTCGGCGGTCTCTGCCAGTCAACAGAGGAGGTCGACATGTACGCTTTTCTGCTGTAAGTGTCCTTTCACGTATCCATTTCACTATCACAACGGAAACCGTGGACAAAATGCGTTCAAATGTGTGTGAAATCTTATGGGACTTAACTACTAAGGTCATCAGTCCCTAAGCTTACGCACTATTTAACCTAAATTATCCTAAGGACCAACACACACACCCATGCCCGAGGGAGGACTCGAACCTCCGCTGGGACCAGCCGCCCAGTCCATGACTGCAGCGCCCTAGACCGCTCGGCTAATCCCGCGCGGCAACAGTGGACATGGGGACGTTTAGGAATGTGGAAATCTCGCGTACAGACGTATGACACAAGTGACACCCAATCACCTTGTAACGCCGGAAATGCATATCCTCCTATTTCCATCTATTGTACTATAATTTTTTTCCTTGTTTTGTTACCTCAAGATATGACATTTCTGTGTCTTTATATATTGTAATTGTTGTACTATTTGTATATATATATATATATATATATATATATATATATATATATATATATATATATGCATTTATGTCGATGTATAATTGGTTTCTTTTGTAAATATTATTTGTATTTTTACGCTGGGTCTTACCTAGGGAAAACTTTGCTATCGAACCATTACATCGATAGGTCGTTTGGAGAACGAAAGTGTTTAGGACCTTTGGTAGTGTTAACTCTGCCACGTGGAGCGCGGGCAGAGGGGGTCTGGCTGGGGTAGTGCAGTGGAGCAGGTGTGTTGTGTGACGCTCCCGCGAGTTGCCGCGCTTTCGGAATTTGGCTGCATGTAATTGCGCTCGAGTTGCTATGATAGTTTCTGACACGGTGTCGCGGACGGGAAGCATTAGATGGCGCACATCAAGAGCCCGTTTCGCCTGGTGATCGTGTCGAGAAGGAGGCGCGCCAACATCCCAGCTTCTGCAACAGCGACGGCCGACAATGAGTGACTGTCGCCACTTCCTCGATCGACGGTTTCAAACCTTCAGTCAACCAACAAGGAAGACTGGAAGCACGTAAAGCTTTAGAACTGTATGGCAGACCTCAGCTTTTCAAACTTTTCCATTTTCATAACTAAATTACAGCAACGTAGCATGAACCTTTGTTGCTCATTGTCCCAATTGCATTACCAAGCAGGGTCCCTTCCTTTGCCGGAATGAACCCGAGTGTCGTTGAAATTCAAACGTCAGCATCATTCGATTTCACTGCTTTAATTTCAAAGTTCAGTTAAGGTATTCATAGCTGGCTACAATATTTAGATTACACAAGCACAAATTAAGAGTGCGAGTTTTGTTACCGTATTTTAGCTTACCTGTGACTGCAGCTCAGCTTGGTACGTACTAAATTTTGCTATTGTTAATTGTTCAGAATCATTTAATTCAAGTTCAAAGTTAAATCTCTTATTTTTAAATTGCGTAGATTCAAGTAGCTTTTGAAATGATTATTGAGGTAGCCGAAGACTAACCTTATTTTATTAAATTTCGTAGTGCTTCAGAAACAAAGCTCACTATTAATTTCAGTCACTAAATTAACTTTCAATTTTCCGATTTTATTAATTCTTTTGCTAAATGAAGTCAGAGTTTAGCGACATTTATTACTTCTGACAAACTTTCAGTTTTCACACTACGCGTGTCAACCTTCAGTTGCCACGCTTCTAGTGCCAATTATATGTGCAATAACCTTTCTTTTTCAGTTACTATAGTAATTTTCCATAGGACTGGCGACCGTAATTTTCCCCAAATATCAAATATCTAATTACCGCTAATTAATTGTTAACGTAACGGCCGCACATTTACTTTCTTTATTAACTTTACCCCTTTTCAAAATTAATTTCCACCAGTTTCATTTGCATTTTTCCTTTCATTTAGATGTAACCCTTTCCTCCCTCTTTACCGACAGATTAACTTCGTTGACGATTGCTTTTCCCAGATTTCCATTAGGTACACGCGGTTTAATTTTTCACTGTCAGTAAGGTCGATAAGTGAGGGGGAGGTTACAACCTGACCACGTTCGAAGTGCGTGAGTTCCGCGGAGCGCCCCATTCTGCTCTCTTAGGATGTCTAATGACTACTGAAGTCACTGATATGGAGTACCTGGCAATAGGTGGTAGCACTACTCACCTAATATGAAAAACGTATGCTTTGTGGGGTGCCCGGATACTTTTGATCACAAAGTGTAGATGAGGAAACAATCAAAACTTCAGGCAATGGCACATGGCAGACGAACATAAGCAAGAGCACGATGAAACAGTTAATCATAAAACAATCATGAATTTAGAAGCAGTAAATGAGAATAAAACAGTTGGGGCAGCCAAAACCAGAATATGTAGTACAGTTTACATCAATCTTTGCTGATAGCAAAGAAACCTGTGAAAAATCATCAGAAAATAGAATTAGATGGAGCATTGCATCAAAATATTTGGAAGTTCAAATGGCTCTGAGCAGTATGGGACTCGACTTCTGAGGTCATCACTACCCTAGAACTCAGAACTACTTAAACGTAACCAACCTAAGGACATCACACACATCCATGCCCGAGGCAGGATTCGAACCTGCGACCGTAGCGGTCTCGCGGTTCCAGACTGTAGCGCCTAGAACCGCTCGGCCACTCCGGCCAGCAGAATATTTGGAAGATCGGCAAGAGTTCAGGATGGCATGGATCCATGACTGAGCCTCAAAAAAGTTATTATCGACACAGATTTCTAGTTCCACGCAAGATTAAGGTATTCCTCTGACTGACTTTTCACAGTGAACTTTGAATCTCATATTCACATTAGTGCTAAAAATTGATTTACTTTTGTTCGTTTCCCAACTCTCAATGTTGAGCAATGGTGGACTGTGCTGTAAGCTTCAGACGTCAGTCATTTTAGCACAGAATACGTGTACTTCCATTGATAATTGTGAACATTCCATAAATACATAATGTTCCCGGGGGGAAAAAAATCAGTTGCGCTAATGAATGTTATATATGGCAGAATTTTCAGGTCTGAAGCGTCATCGTAATATATAATTAACGTGGTGCAACATTTTTGCGTGTCATGTCACAAACCGTGACAGCAACACCGCGGAGGCAGCTATCTCCTGCAGCGCCTGTCCATCACAACGTTGCCGACACCTGTCCCGGACCGGTAAAAGTATCTTCGCGCTCTGATTAGCTGTGCGTTACCTCGTGAACACTCTGACGCGCTCCAAAAATAAACGACGTAATCTAATTACTTTATTAATAAGCATGCTCTTCACGGTGACTGGTCTCATTTTGCGAGCCCTGTTTCCTGCATTGTCCGTTTCCGAAATTTCACGCTTACGGTTTCGAGGATTAAAATTTTCACTGCAAAAATGGTTCCTGTGGCGTTTTTGCCCTGTCCTCGTTGCGCTGAAGCGATCTGCACCATTGTGTGTGTTTAAACAGCTCCCTTTCCTTTATCCACAAATTAGCATCGCACGAGTGCGTCCATTTTTTCCACTGGCTAGGTAGTTTTCGCAGTGCTGTTTATTTGCGGGGACCTAAAGCTGTAGCAAACCCATCAGTGTTTTGCAGAAATGGAGTTTCCGATTTATGGATGCCATGATTTCCTAGCGCCGAAGTGCCAGGCGTATGCAGGTTGGTTTGAAAATACCTTACTGAAAAAAGTATTGCGCCATCATAAAATAATAGCATTTTTACTATACAGGGTGATTATAATTCGAGTTAAACTTACAAAACGCTGTAGAAATAACAGCACTGGTCAGAATAACGTCAAATTGAAACAGATTATTATCGGAGAAGGGGGAAACGTGTGGCACAAAAAAGTGGGAAAATTGATCGATATATGGCGCCGTATATGTCAGAATACGTAACTGAAAACACCTGTCATGCGCACGACCCAGTGAAGTTGGTATGAACATGCCGGCTACACGGCTTTTCCTCCTGCCGCGTCTGCGACGTTCACCATGACTGTCTCAATGCAGGATCGCGCTTTGCATGCAAAACTGTATTACAAGACTGATGACTGTGCACTCGTCGCTCTGCAGAAGTTCCGGACAGTGAAGGGTTTGAAAAAAGACGTTGGTGCGATGACTGCCGTGGGTCCGGAGAAACTGCTTCGGAAATTCGTAAAGACGGGTTCTTTCGGTGTGCAACCTGGTAGAAGGAGGAAACGAAATGATTAAACGTCAGTGGAAGCAGTGGCCACAGCAGTGCAGCAGGAAACGAGTGGTGGTGTGCAAACGTGTAGTGCACGGAGAATTGACCGAACACTGGACACACCCGTGAGCACGGTGCGTAAAATCCTACGAAACATCCTTCTTTTCTATCCACTCAAAATTACCTACGTGCATGTGTGTTTCCTGTTCACCTTGTAACAACAACAACGCTGTACTATTGTACATGTAATAATTTTTTTCTTCTGATTTTTCGATAAATTAGTGTAATCGATGTTCTGATTTCATTTCCTTTTTGTTCCATGCCATTATGTTAAAGAAACTGTAAACAATTTTCGATGTGAATATTAATGTTTATGTCAAATTTCAAGCAATATTATAACAGAATTGAAATGTAAGAAACATTGAAACTATTGTAAGATGTTAAAATTGTAATTGTGCGTCTGGTCCGTACATAGGCAATGTATTAGGATATGTAGAATGCAAGACCTCGGGTGAATACCCTGTCTGTAGGGGAGCGGTAAAAGGTGGATGGCAGGCGAGCGCGGGAAAATGCACACGGGCACTGCACGGCATAACGGGCTCAGCAGTAGTAGTCGGAGTTGGGCATTGGTCTGAGCAACACGTTCTGGATCGAGGAAGCTCTCCTGGAAGACGTAGTTTCATTGAGCCTCGGATATGCCGTTCCGACGCCTATACAGCATGGCAAAATTCCATAGGCACTAAATGGAAAAGTATTGCGACACTATGAAGAAGTGAAGTGCCGATACATCAAGAGCCATTGCTGTGGTTGTATGTGTCCTCCGTGCTTCGCCATCTCGCCGCCCGCCAACCGCTGCATCGATACGAACAGGTTGAAACTTTTAGTACTGTATTCGTGTGGACCAGTGTTACTTTTGTTCCATACTGTTCAATAACAACTTAACTTTTACCAGAACTGTCCTATCATTTAATTATCCTCACAACTAACGTAGGCAGGGTCCTTTCCAAATGTTGTGCAGTCCGAGTGTCCCGAGATGAAAAAGCAAAGTTTGTGTTAATAATAATTACCTGCAGACCTAGCTATGTTAGAATGATGTTTAAAGAACTTTTTTTGTTAATGAACTATTAGACGAATAACAAAGGTCTGACAAAGTTGGAAGATAATTTTGATATCGATTTAGAAATGAAGTTTAATTATTTTGAGAAAGATATAATGGTATTTAAATGAGCAGGAAACAAGAAAAAAAGAGTAGTAACTCATATATTGGAAACCTTGAGTGCATAATGACTTCAGTAATTAATTGTTTTAATACAGTGATCATAACAGTTTCAAGGTCCCCCCCACCCCTTTTTCTTATTCATTTGAATTCTGAAGTTTTCTAGACTGATTTGATCAGCAAAGTTAAAGTCAATATAAAAAACCAAAATTTATCAGCGTTTTACCTTTATCAAAACTGACATTGTGTGTGTGATTCGAAAGAGCTATTTCTAGGGTAACCTATGCCCGATTTTAATCAGATCAATAGACAGTACGAAGTTTTGTAGTAAACATTATAGTGTAGTGCTATGTATTTATGGTTTATCCCTATCAGTACAGAAAGTGAAATTATCAGTTCAATAGATTTTCTGGTTTTAAAATTTACCATATTATGCTGTGTTACTACGTGTTGTTTTGCTTGAACGTACATCAACTTGTACAGTTAATGCCTAATTAGGCTGGCAACCGTATTATTAACAAATTGGTAGCATCTTCTGTGTTGTTTCTTGTCCGTCCTGACGTGTAGTTGCATTTCGGGCTTGCTTGACGTATCATTGTTATTACAGAGTGGGTGTAAGTCTGATTTGCCTCCATTCAGGTACACGCGGTCAATTTCTATACAAAAATGCTTTCTCATAAGGTGAAGCCCGTCAACTTACCATAGTACAGGCTTTAATGAGTATCGTGTGCACAAAGCGCAGCGTTACAACCTGTCACAACAGAGTTTTAGAATTTCTTGCTCTAGTGGAAGTGGACAATGATTGGCCATGGAAGATTTTGTGGACAGACGAACCCCACCTCCATCTGACAAGATATGTCAATACGCAGAATTGTCGAATATGGGCAACGGAAAATCCACACGCAAATCAACCAGTACCACTGCATCCTGAAAACGTCACTGTGTGGTGTGGATTTACGGCATCATTTATCACAGGGCCATATTTTTTCGAAGAGACAGGTGCTTCCGGTCCTGTTACCTGTAACGTCACTGGTAAGCACTATGAGTGTCTTTTGCGCAACCACGTCATTCCAGCACTCCAACAGCGTGGATGGGATCATTTTCGTGCAAGATGGCGCACCTCCGCACATTGCAAATCCAGTTAAGCAGCTGCTGAAGCACCATTTCGGAAATGCTAGAATTATCAGCCGCCATCTCCCTACAGCCTGGCCGTCTCGATCACCTGATCTTAATCCGTGTGACTTCTGGCTGTGCGACTATCTGAAAGATGTTGTGTTCAGTGTACCGACTGCAAACTTAGCTGCACTGAAGGTACGTATTTCGCAACACATTCTGAACGTGACCCCAGAAACACTTCGATCAGCTGTGTAACATGCTGTTTCTCGATTTCAACTTGCAGAAAGCGGTGGACAGCATACTGAATATCTTTTGTGCCAGTCACACGGAAATTAATAATCCATTTGCTTCCGATTGATGCGTTTTATGCAGTTTTTGGCAACAGGACAATTAAAAACCTATGTGATTGAGACTGTTCATGCGGTTTTTGGCCTCAGGACAATTAAAAACCGATTTTTCCCAGCCGATGTGGTATGACCCAGCCGTGGTGGATGGAATTACGTAGCTAACAGTATCACACCTGCACACTGAATAGTACAGTTTGTTTAATGTCAGACGTACACCTAGGCATTGTTGTATCATCCATTTGTCATTTGTAGTCGACCACTATTAAATTATGATGCTTACAGCGCCATCTATTGCTACATTTTGTAACCGTTTATTTTTCTTCTGCCATACGTTTTCTCTCTTCTTCAATAATATTTCGTTGCAATTTGATGTCATTCTGACCAGTGGTGTCATTTCTACAGGGGTTCGAAAGTTTAATTATAATCACCCTGTACATATGACTACCAGAATGAAAAATGCTTCTATCATAGCAAAAAAAGGTGAATATGTCCTGGGCGGAGTTCAGGATGTAAAAGAAGTGAACTAGCTTTTCGACTTAGCTGGCAGCTCCAAACACGTTAAAATCAAAACATCTTTACCATTCGCGCCTTTTTACTCAGTATTAGCACCCATGTCATGTAATACAATGCGTCCTGTAAAGTAAAGTAACATAATATACTGTGTCATGTTGTATGACATCGAAGTCGTTGAGCATATATACAATGTCAATAACTTTTAGGATACCCCTCCACCCCCCTCCCTCCCCCGGCCAACGTGCATGTAAAAGTGGATGGGGTTGAACGAGAAATGGTCCCCTATGGGAAAAAAATCAATCTCCCCCAACCCAGAAACGAAAAAATATCCACGGACGTAATTACAGTAATCACTGCACACTTCAGCCTCATTAACAGAACACTGACTGCCTTATCCCCAATTGTCCGCCCCAGTAGCTGAGTGGTCAGCGTGACGGGTTGCCGTCCTCTGGGCCCGGGTTCGATTCCCGGCTGGGTCGGAGATTTTCTCCGCTCAGGGACTGGGTGTTGTGTTGTGTTCATCATCATTTCATCCCCATCCGGCGTGCAGGTCGCCCAATGTGGCGCCGAATGTAATAAGACCTGCGATATGGCGGCCGGACCTGCCCCGCGAGGGGCCTCCCGGCCAATGACGCCAAACGCTCATTTCCATTTCCATCCCCAATTATTACACACACGTTCCGTTACCCCACATACTATCAGCACTTGCCCGTTGTCACACCGCCGAGCGATGCACAACACGAAGCCTATCGACTGCCACAAATCTATCGATAGGCAAAGAAGCGCCAACCATCGTCAGTGGTCACTGAAGGTGCATTCGACCTGAGAGTGATATGGCTTTTAGACTATCTGCTCTCCTCAACGGCTTCTTGTCACTTGTGTTTTCAGCATGTGTCCTTGCAGATGTAATACAGGTCATCATCTGTGTCTGCTCCATAACCATGCTACATTCAAAAAACTGTTCAAGATTCACCTGTTATTGTCAACGTACGAATAACTCCCTCTTCAGAACATCCCAGCTGTATTCTGTCCATCAGCGAACCAATGTTTCTGTCACATTCTGAACAATACCATGCTTTCCTCATGCCTGTATATTTCCATTTCCTTTTTCTTCTTCCATTTCATCTGCACTTTCGCACTTTGAGGATTCTTGGCAACGCAAAAAAGACCCCGGGCCCTCTTGGAAATTCGCTGCCGCTACACGCACAGTAAATAAGCTCAACACCAGAGGGATTTAACGCAGGTTCCCATGTGGCGGGATTTAAAAAGAGCTGTACGCGGAAGATTTCCTCCGGGATCTTGCATTTTTAATTCTACAGTGAGCTGTTGTCGTTTTATTTGATTATATTAACCTTATGCCTATGGCGGCTCGCACAAACAACGTCGCCTAAATGCCGATTTTTCGAAAGTCCCTGCAGTCGTTACTTTTACTTGAAGCTATATGCGGTGTTCATCTATCCATCCCTGACCATTTCGCAGTGTATAAGCTGTTCCTTACATGTGCGTAGAATTTAATACGGGCAAATTCTTGTGAGGCATGAGGCGGGGGTTCAAATGCGTCTACAGCGGCTCCAAGGAGAATAAAGTAAAGAAGGTTACTGTTTATGTATTTCCTTTCTTCGTGTACAGCAGCACTTTTCCCACACAAAATATGTCAGATAATCTCTTGGGTGCAGGTGACTGTAATCGGTCTGTGTATGAGTTAATTCCGAGGTTCTATTATACGACGAGAAAGAATAGGAGAGGGTGAAATCCAGTGCCGCTTACGGCAAGAAAAAAGAAATAAAAGTGAGATATTGTTAATACTTCCATCCTTCTTTACCTCCTCTGCATTACTGCAGATGACGTGTCACTGAGCACATTTGTACTGCGCATGCAGTACACGTGAGGTGCCTACTTGTTTCCACTGCCCTGTGTGGAATACACAAGTTCTTGTACACTTCACTAACCTGCTGTCTTCATGATGACGATGTCCCCAGCGCAGAAAACAGCACGCAGGTAGTGGATTCTTTTTCTTGAGGCTGAAATTGACTTCGCAAGGAACTGCTGCTACGAATAAACTATAACTCATTTGGGATGCCACTCGCGTTTTTATTGATATAGAAACGAGAAACTATTCTTGATCACAACGTATAGAACATATCTTTCCACAGTCATTGTATCTGGCTAAAATAACATGAAATACATCCTGCCACAGACAACATGTCTGTCTACTGGAACCGTCAGAACTGGAGAATAAAATTACATGAATCAAATACTACTATTACAGACAACATGTCTGTACGTAGCGACGGTCGGAACTGTAGTAAATAAAATTGCATGAAACAAATACTGCTATAACAGACAACATGCCTGTCTACTGGAACGGTCAGAACTGGAGAGCCGGACTGCCCGAGACACTTCGCGCGACAAGCCAGCAAGGCGTGACCCGAACGCCACCGAAGTGCATCGGCAGTAATATCGTCAGTCTTTTGTTTTAGTAATACTTTGATTTTAATAATTTTGAAATGACTGATTGATAGCTGGCTGTTGCGAGATGTTTATTTTTAAAAAATGAAATAATTTGGATGACACGTTTAATTAATAATAGCAACTAAAGTTTAACGTCTTGGCGCTTTACCGCCGAACACAGCAGCCAATCACAGAGCAGCAGCATCATGCAGGCGGTCTTTCTCACGGGAATGGTACCGAATCAAACATCTGTCACCGTTACCTCATCCCACATTGCGTCATCTCTATGCTTCTTGCATCTCCACTGCCCTGGGAATAGCTTCCTGGAGCCTAATATGATGGCTGAATAAGCCAGAAATATTAAACGCTACATAACCAGCTTCTGTCGAAGTTCACGTACCCAAGCGACGGAGGATCACCATCTAATGTGTCACATGTTCTCACTTCATATGACACTACGGGTAACATTAGACTTTCATTGTCTCGAAGTCTGATGATAAGGAGCTGTATACTATCACCTCTTGAGCCGGAATTTCCTTGGCGCATTTCTTTAAATCGTATTATCCATGTTCCTTGAAATATGTAAGTTTATATGACTGTAAATGTAATAGCTATATGAATTTTTGCAATTGTGTGAATGCTATGTCCAGAGAGGCTAAGTTCTGCATTACATCAGAGGAACGAACTGTTGAAGGTAAGTGGGAGAGAAAAAGAAATTTGGCTGAGATTTCAGGGCATCAAATGTGTTAAAATAAGGAGCTGAATTACTTTATCCACGTGGACTAAAAAACGTGTGACTGCACGTGATTAAAGTTGTCGAGATTGTGTAAGTAGTTTATGGGCTCAGAAGAGCTGTTATTTGATGTGTAAGTGTGATAAGACTGAAGCTTTTTGCTGAAATTTGGTAAGGAGTGTTTGAGTACTAAATGATACTTCTGTGAAGGTATAGCACATCTAATTGCATTACCTGTCTTTTCCGTTTACTGAAGGATCATGCCACTAGAATTATATATCGAGTGTTACGATCAAATATTAAAAATCGGCGATAGGGAGTAAATATTTGTTTCTCCGGGGTATTCCCTCATATATACTGCTCCGAATTTCTTTCTACTTTGCACGAAAGCTGATTTATTCAAGTCAGTTTGTCACCCAAGATCGTCAAATAGCATTTTACTGTATAATTACGTAAACTCAAGAATTCAAATGGTTCAAATGGCTCTGAGCACCATGGGACTTAACATCTGAGGTCACCAGTCCCCTAGAACTTAGAACTACTTAAACCTAACTAACCTAAGGACTTCACACACATCCATGCCCGAGGCAGGATTCGAACCGGTGACCGTAGCAGTCGCGCGGTTCCAGACTGTAGCGCCTAGAACCGCTCGGCCACCTCGGCCGGCTAAAATCAAGAAATGCACGAACACATAACATCAGTGAATACAGAGATTGCAGTATCATTCACCTTCTTCATACGTCACGATATATGAGAGACTTCTTTGCATATATCTTGCGGCAGCGAAAAACATTGACAGCAAAAGTGAACAAAACAGTGACGTGCACATAAGAAGAACCAATATACAGTAAAGGTTTCTCTAATGTAACAAAAAGTAAATATAAGGAAGACTCGAATGAAAACGAGACAGACTGGAAAGAATTAAACTGTTTATTATTTCGAAAGTAATCGCCTTAATTTTTAACATATTTAGCCCACCGTGAGACAAGATCGTCAATGGCTGCCTACAGAATAATGGTTGTAGCCATGCGAGCACCCCCTTCGTCCGCAGCAAATCGATGTGGCTGTGAATGTCTTTCTTCAGGCGATCCCGCAGGTTGCCAAGGTGGTTGCTTCGACTAGGCTGCATAAGTTGCGCTGGGAAGCCCTTATACGGAGGTTGGAACTTATATAGTGGCAACTATTTATTCACAACCGATAACTTGTGGTATATCAAGTCGGGAAACAACTTCAAATCGTCCTACAGAAGCCACCTAAGCAATAGCGCATGCGCATGGTGCGTAATTTTGAATATCCTTCGCACCGTCTTAAGCGACGACCGTAGTCGGTTAGAGTCTGAAGCTTTTCATTTAGTTAACATTGGCAATTTCAAATTTTTCTCAAAGTTAACGAATGAAAAAAACTTTTGTAAATATTATGCAAAAACTAATTACATTTACAATTAGATTCAAACTTAAAGTTTACAAGCACTTTAGTGTTGTAATAAAAAGCCAGAGCAACAAAATGATTTAATCCGTAATTTAATGATGTCAAAAATCACAACATTTTGGCGTAAAATTGACATAGACGTTAGTTTTACTATTTAAGTAGAAGAAAAAAGTGTGTTCAATATTCCAGGACGATTTTAGCTAGAAAAAGAAACGAACTGCAAACGGTTAAGAGCGACTAAGCCGGTGGCGTAAGAGGACGACAGCATATTTAAAAATCTCACGCAGCGCACTAGTTTCAGGTAATTTCCCAACTTATACTCAGCAAGTATCCTATGTCAGATCGTTCTTTTCGAATTCCCTTCCACCACTGAGGTATGTTTAAACAGTTTATCATTTGCATCCCGTAACCTTAAACAACTACTCTTTCAGAAACTTCCTGCCAGATTAGAACTATGCTCCGGACCGATGCTTGAACTCAGGACCTTCGCCTTTCGCGGACAAGTGCTCTACCAACTGAGCTACGCAAGCACGACTCACGTCCCCTCCTCACAGTTACACTTCCGGCAGCACCTCCTCTCCTGCGAAGCTTCTGTGAAGTTTGGAAGGTAGGAGACGAGGCACTGGCGGAAGTGAGGCTGTGAGGACGGGTCGTGGGTCGTGCTTGGGTAGCTCAGTTGGTAGAGCACTTGTCTGCGAATGGTATAAAACCCGAATTCGAGTCTCAGTCCGGCACACAGTCTTAATCTGCCAGGAAGTTTCATATCAGCGCACACTCCGTTGGAGAGTGAAAATTTAACTGTGGATACTCTCTCAGACTTTTTTGTATGGGACCTACTGTTTCTCAATTAAATTAAAAATAGTCCCTATCACACGGCTATGATCAAGGTTTTCTAGAGGTTTCCTTTGGTTGTGATGCAAATACCGGTACTGGAAATCTCAACCCATGCAATTCTCTGTTCTCCTTGAAGTAGAGACTGAAAAAATAAATGTAGCGTATATGCTTAAAAAGATACAACCAATATTTTACAAAAGTTAAGATCTGTCTGGCTTGGCTAGCACTTGATTCTGTCGAGCACTTGTTCGCAAGAGGGTGCACTCAGCCCTTATGAGACCAGTTGAGAAGCTACTTGACTGAGAAGTAGCGGTCTCGATCACCTAGCCGTGTGTCGATAACACGCCCCTCTATATACGCGTTCGGTTACTCCTTTTGGTGAGGACGACACGGTGATCGATCGGTACCGGTGGACATTCCGAGGACCGATTGTAACATTGTAAAAAAATTGTTAGCATCCTTCTAGACGGGTGTACCGTAATAAATAAATTCAAATCTACGATGCAATCGCTCCTTAAAACAATGAGTAGGCAAGTTTAACTACATCTACATCTACACTTATATTCCGCAAGCCACCCAACGGCGTGTGGCGGAGGGCACTTCACGTGTCACTGTCATTACCTCCCTTTCCTGTTCCAGTCGCGTATGGTTCGCGGGAAGAACGACTGTCTGAAAGCCTCCGTGCGCGCTCTAATCTCTCTAATTTTACATCCGTGATCTCCTCGGGAGGTATAAGTAGAGGGAAGCAATATATTCGATACCTCATCCAGAAACGCACCCTCTCGAAACCTGGCGAGCAAGTTACATCGCGATGCAGAGCGCCTCTCTTGCAGAGTCTGCCACTTGAGTTTGTTAAACATCTCCGTAACGCTATCACGGTTACCCTATAACCCTGTGACGAAACGCGCCGCTCTTCTTTGGATCTTCTCTATCTCCTCCGTCAACCTGATCTGGAACGGATCCCACACTGATGAGCAATACTCAAGTATAGGTCGAACGAGTGTTTTGTAAGCCACCTCCTTTGTTGATGGACTACATTTTCTAAGCACTCTCTCAATGAATCTCAACCTGGTACCCGCCTTACCAACAATTAATTTTATATAATCATTCCACTTCAAATCGTTCCGCACGCATACTCCCAGATATTTTACAGAAGTAACTGCTACCAGTGTTTGCTCCGCTATCATATAATCATACAATAAAGGATCCTTCTTTCTATGTATTCGCAATAAATTACATTTGTCTATGTTAAGGGACAGTTGCAACTCCCTGCACCAAGTGCCTATCCGCTGCAGATCTTCCTACATTTCGCTACAATTTTCTAAGGCTGCAACTTCTCTGTATACTACAGCATCATCCGCGAAAAGCCGCATGGAACTTCCGACACTATCTACTAGGTCATTTATATATATTGTGAAAAGCAATGGTCTCATAACACTCCCCTGTGGCACGCCAGAAGTTACTTTAACGTCTGTAGACGTCTCTCCATTGATAACAACATGCTGTGTTCTGTTTGCTAAAAACTCTTCAATCCAGCCACACAGCTGGTCTGATATTCCGTAGGCTCTTACTTTGTTTATCAGGCGACAGTGCGGAACTGTATCGAACGCCTTCCGGAAGTCAAGAAAAATAGCATCTACCTGGGAGCCTGTATCTAATATTTTCTGGGTCTCATGAACAAATAAAGCGAGTTGGGTCTCACACGATCGCTGTTTCCGGAATCCATGTTGATTCCTACATAGTAGATTCTGGGTTTCCAAAAACTACATGATAATATTCTACAACAGATCGACGTCAGAGATATAGGTTTATAGTTTTGCGCATCTGCTCGACGACCCTTCTTGAAGACTGGGACTACCTGTGCTCTTTTCCAATCATTTGGAACCCTCCATTCCTCTAGAGACTTGCGGTACACGACTGTTAGAAGAGGGGCAAGTTCTTTCGCGTACTCTGTGTAGAATCGAATTGGTATCCCGTCAGGTTCAGTCGACTTTCCTCTGTTGAGTGATTCCAGTTGCTTTTCTATTCCTTGGACACTTATTTCGATGTCAGCCATTTTTTCGTTTGTGCGAGGATTTAGAGAAGGAACTGCAGTGGGGTCTTCCTCTGTGAAACAGCTTTGGAAAAAGGTGTTTAGTATTTCAGCTTTACGCGTGTCATCCTCTGTTTCAATGCCATCATCATCCCGGAGTGTCTGGATATGCTGTTTCGAGGCACTTACTGATTTAACGTAAGACCAGAACTACCTAGGATTTTCTGTCGAGTCGGTACATAGAATTTTACTTTCTAATTCACTGAACGCTTCACGCATAGCCCTCCTTACGCTAACTTTGACATCGTTTAGCTTCTGTTTGTTTGAGAGGTTTTGGCTGCGTTTAAACTTGGAGTGGAGCTCTCTTTGCTTTCGCAGTAGTTTCCTAACTTTGTTGTTGTACCACGGTGGGTTTTTCCCGTCCCTCACAGTTTTACTCGCCACGTATCTGTCTAAAACGCATTTTACGATTGCCTTGAACTTTTTCCATAAACACTCAACATTGTCAGTGCCGGAACAGAAATTTTCGTTTTGATCTGTTAGGTATCTGAAATCTGCCTTCTATTACTCTTGCTAAACAGATAAACCTTCCTCCCTTTTTTTATATTCCTACTAACTTCCATATTCAGGGATGCTGCAACGGCCTTATGATCACTGATTCCCTGTTCTGTACATACAGAGTCGAAAAGATCGGGTCTGTTTGTTATCAGTAGGCCCAAGATGTTATCTCCACGAGTCGGTTCTCTGTTTAATTGCTCGAGGTAATTTTCGGATAGTGCACTCAGTATAATGTCACTCGATGCTATGTCCCTACCACCCGTCCTAAACATCTGAGTGTCCCAGTCTATATCTAGTAAATTGAAATCTCCACCTAAGACTATAACATGCTGAGAAAATTTATGTGAAATGTATTCCAAATTTTCTCTCAGTTGTTCTGCCACTAATGCTGCTGAGTCGGGAGGTCGGTAAAAGGAGCCAATTATTAACCTAGCTCGGTTGTTGAGTGTAACCTCCACCCATAATAATTCACAGGAACTATCCACTTCTACTTCACTACAGGATAAACTACTACTAACAGCGACGAACACTCCACCACCGGTTGCATGCAATGTATCCTTTCTAAACACCGTCTGTACCTTTGTAAAAATTTCGGCAGAATTTATCTCTGGCTTCAGCCAGCTTTCTGTACCTGTAACGATTTCAGCTTCGGTGCTTTCTATCAGCGCTTGAAGTTCCGGTACTTCACCAACGCAGCTTCGATAGTTTACAATTACAATACCGATTGTTGCTTGTTCCCCGCATGTCCTGACTTTGCCCCGCACCCGTTGAGGCTGTTGCCCTTTCTGTACTTGCCCAAGGCCATCTAACCTAAAAAACCGCCCAGCCCACGCCACACAACCCCTGCTACCCGTGTAACCGCTTGTTGCGTGTAGTGGACTCCTGACCTATCCAGCGGAACCCGAAACCCCACCACCCTATGGCGCAAGTCGAGGAATCTGCAGCCCACACGGTCGCAGAACCGTCTCAGCCACTGATTCAGACTCGGCTCTGTACCAAAGGTCCGCAGTCAGTCCTGTCGACGATGCTGCAGATGGTGAGCTCTGCTTTCATCCCGCTAGACAACGGACTCATACGCAAACTAAGCGAAGCTGGTTTCCCAGACGGACTCGTACGTCTCATACACTCATATCTCACGAACAGATGTTTCAACACTAACGTGCAGGATAAACAATCAACACAACACGGTATCCAAGCTGGAGTACCCCAAGGAAGCATTCTGGGGCCCATCTTGTTTAACCTGTACATTAATGACTACCCAGCGACACGAAACACGACGTTAGCCGTCTACGCGGATGACACAGCCATCCTCGCGCAAGACTGGAAACCGTCGAACATCAACTCACGAATACAGACAGCACTCAGAACAGCTGAGCCTTGGCTGGAGCGATGGCGTATTAAAGTAAACGTTGACAAGTGCGAAGCAGTTCTGTTCACACGCAGACCGAAACTACTGCGCAAACACCAACACTGTAGACCGATAACACTACATACACGCCCAATACGTTTCCGAGAGAAAGTCAGATACCTTGGTGTCTGGCTGGACCGGAAACTTACATGGGGGGACCACATCGAATACGTTGCCAACCGAGCGCACGCGAGGCTCAAACAGCTCTACCCAATGCTCAACAGGGAAAGCACACTGAATAGGAGGGTGTCGAGGTCCTTATACACGACACTGATTAGACCTCTGATGACGTACGCAGCTCCCGTCTGGGGATATGCAGCTCCCACACGACTGCGCCGCCTGCAGATCATACAGAACAAAGTGCTACGAATCATTAGCAATGCTCCACGCTACACACGCACCGTGGATCTTCACCATGAATACCGCCTTGATACCCTCAAGGAAGTATTCAAGAAACACGCCACACGACTATACAGGAACTCGAGACACTCGAACAATCCTTTCATCCTCACTCTGGGAAACTACGATCACAACCACAGGTGGAAACACAAGCGACCAAAGACACTGCTAGCTAGGGCATAACCACCTATGGTAAACTAACATACGCAAACAGCGACAAACGTCGGTAAGCCCCTGCATATCAGCAATACTGACTGGCAACTACCAGCTGCTATTAGAGCCAACCAACAGGCCACAGCAGGGACACCGACGAGCTCGCCCACAGACGCACGAACAATCTCCCAACACTCCCTCACACTGTGCCTCCAGTATATGACCTATCGGACATAAGACCGACAACAAACATAACTGTTGCAGGTTGCAGGACGCTGAACGAGGACTCTGTACCAGCACCCAGCGCCAGCCGCCGAGCAGCACAAACGCACAACGTCAAGGTATCGACATGCATGATACCCACTACTAACAAAGCCTATCCTTGCACAACCTATCGCAGGCAGCAAGACAACCGCTACTGCTCTTGCCGCCCGACCTAACTTTCGCAGAGGTTTTTTTCCCTTGGCTCTTGCCTTGGCACTTTTTTTTTCCTCTGCCCTTCAAACCGCTACCCTTCGTCAGTTTTCGACCAATCTATCTCCAGATGAGCGCGTATTAATGGTTAATCCTAACCAGACGGACGCAAACATCGCAGTACCCACATCCTGCGACACCTCACTTTAGTGAATACTAACCCTTATGCAGAGATGGCAGTAGACCTTTTGTGTTGGCCATCATGCCGGTGTGGGCGTGGAGGGGCTCCACCTCTATTAAAAAAAAAAAAAAAAAAAAACTGGCAGTCTTCACCAAATCAGATAGCCGCCGGAAGCCAGAGAGGATTTCCTCCGATCCATAGCGACACACATCATTGGTGCCGACATGAGCGATCACCTGCAGATGGGTGCACCCTGTACCCTTCATGGCATCCGGAAGGACCCTTTCCACGTCTGGAATGACTCCCCCCGGTATGCACACGGAGTGCACATTGGTTTTCTTCCCCTCTCTTGCTGCCATATCGCTAAGGGGCCCCATTACTACCTTCGAACATGGCTCAGTGAAGTCTTGACATGGAGCTGAAGGATCGATCTCTAAACGATCACAACGCTTTCGTAAAACATAGACTGAGCATGCATCGTGTGGTCACCAATAACCATTAATGGATAGGCAGGAGAAGAAACACAACAAATAAATTATTATTTTATTCGTGGCTGTAATTTTCAACAACTGCTAGCATAAAAAATACATAAATGTGATTCAGTTATTGTAAATTGTCAAACAGAGTTTATAATAATTACATACAACATGTAAATTTCTGAACATACCATGGCATTAGTCTTCTATGAAGAAGATACTGACTCTCTGTCAAACTAAGCCTCTGAAGATGACTAAATTGTCGAAACTGGTAAAGCATAGTAAAATTTATTTGCAACTGATGACTGAAATTTATCGTGAAAAAAGAGAAAAAATAAACAAATTAATGACATCCCATATTACAGTTTTAAGTAGAAGCTATAGTGCTGCAGAAATGGTTCTTGGGCGAGACGTGAGATGTCGTTGCGAAATCCGCACAGTATTTAATCGGTTCAGCTCACCAACGTCTTCAGGAGCGACAACACAGTGCTGAGCTACGACAGGGAAGTCAGGAACCTCATACCTATGCCAGTGGGAAATGCGCAGGCGTGAAGACGCCAATTCGTTGAACAGAGGCGCAACTTTCGTGATGGGTAGCGGGAAGAACAGCTGCGACACCTGCCGGACGACGAACCAAATTTCAGCCCACACTCAGCAGATCCGCACTGGTTTGTGGTCACCTCGCCACGGAAGCGTCAAGCCTTCGATCAGTTGTTTCCCTCTGCTGTAATATTGTCAGCGCTGGGTATCATGCTGCGCTACTTTTTATGCCTGTATCTCTGTTCTCAACATCCCCGAACTGCGAATTCGCAGCCCTAACAGGAAGACAAAGATGAAAGAATTTTAGTACCCATGTAGTCTATATAACACCTCCATAGCCGGTCCCAAGCCCTGTTGAGAAAGTAGGAGGGGGAGGAGTAACACCTCGTTAAAAAAACCTTGGTTCACCTGGCCCAGGTGATAGTACCTCGTGAGGGCCCCATGCCAGGGATACGGTGAAGACCTCAACGGCAGCGAAGGCGGAGAAGATGGACTTCGGTACGGCGGAGCTGGCGAAAGAGGCACCTTTTCTCTTTGGGTACAAAAAGAGTACAAGTAGCGACTGAACCCCAGAGGGGCGGCTACAGACAGCGTCTGACTCATGGTGAGCGGCTGACTTTAGGCTGGGCATCCTACTGCCTATGTGGAAAGTAACGGGAAATTCATTACATTCCCAAGCAGTACATGGTATGTCTCTCCATGTGAAAGATTCCGGAGTTAAAACTTCCCCTCATTCGGATCTCTGGGAGGGAACACATTGAGACTAGACTTATTTGAAAGGAAGAAAGGGACAGTGAAGGGAGGAAAGATACGGATTGGAACGTGGAATGTGGGGACACTTCTGCAATCAGGAAAGCTAGAGAATGCAAAACAGCAGATGAAGAGGAACAGATTAGATGCCCTCGGTTTGTGTGAAATGAGATGGGGAGAGAATGCGGAGATAGAAAGTGGAGATTATTCTTTTACTCAGGGGAAATCAAGAGTGGTGAAAACGGAGTAGGAATATTGATAGGGCAAAACGTGAAAAATAAGGTAATGAAGGTACAATATATTGATGGAGGACTGATGATGATACGACTTAAGGGTAGTTAAAAATATTTGGTATTAATACAAGTATATATGCCAACCAGCCACCACAGAGATGAGGAAGTGGAAGAATATTATGAGAAAATACAAGAACTCATCGAGAAAGAAAATAGAAATGCCTGCGTTATCATCATGGGGGACTGGAATGCAGTGGTGGGTGAAGGAAGAGATGAAGATACAGTAGGAAAATTTGGATTAGGAATAAGAAATTAGAGAGGTGAACGACTAATTAGTTTCTGTAAAAAAAATTCGTTAGCAGTGGGTAACACATTATTTGAACACCACAAAAGGAGACGTTACACATGGATATCAAATTTGAATAGGGAAAGATATCAGCTGGACTACGTCCTGATACAAAAAAGGTTTAGGAACTGTTTGAAGAATGCTAAAGCTTATCCAGGAGCAGATGTAAATTCAGAGCACAACCTAGTGATGGGAGAAATACAAGTGAAGTTGAAAACAGTCTGGAGAGGTAAAGCAAAGGAAAGACTAAACATAGAAAGACTCAAAGAGGTAGGAAAGGCATCAGATTCGGAGAAGAGATTTATGGAAAAAACGGCAAAGAGGTAGTGTTGATGAAAGTGTTAATGACAAGTGGTTGAAAATGACGGAAGGACTCATAGACTCTGCCAAAGAAGTACTAGGAATTAGAGTATCCCAAAGCTCCAGGAAAGAATGGATAACAGAAAACATGTTAAAAAAGATGGAAGAGCGCAGAAAGTGGAGAAGTGTAGAAACTGAAGAAGGCAAAAAGAGGTACAGGAAACTGAATAATGAATTAAGAAGAGAAACTGAAGAAGCAAGAGAAAAATGGATAAAACAGAAATTCGACGAACTAGAGAAAATGGAGAGAGAGGGAAAGTATTAAATGATGGATAGACTGGCTAGTGAGATAGTTTTTAAACGTAAAAGAAAGAGGATTAACATGGAAATAGAAAGGGCGGATGGTACTCTAGCAGAAGAACCACTGGAGGTTTTGAACAGATGGCAAGAATATATTGAATGTCTGTATAAGGGGGATGAAATGGAAAGCGAAATTAAGGTTGAAGAGGAGCAATATGTGCCGGAAGATGGAAAGGAATTTACCATCTTGGAAGCAGAAGTAGAAAAGGCGCTGAAGGAGATGAAGAATAGGAAGGCATGTGGAATAGGTGATTTGCCAGCAGAACTGTTGAAAAGTATGGGAAACAAGGCAAGAAAAGAAATAGTCTACCTCTGTAACGAGATATATGACAAAGGGAAATGGCCTGAGGACTTCGCTTCAACAGTTATGATACCAATAGAGAAAAAGAGAAATACTAAAAAATGTGAAGAGCACCGGACCATCAGTCCAATTTCTCATGCAGATAAAGTCTTGCTGAGAATGTTGAATAGAAGGTTATATGGCAAGCTGGATAGAGGGATTGCAGAGGAGCAGTTCGGATTTAGAAGAGGAAAAGGAACAAGAGATGCTATTGACCTGCTAAGAACTATAGGGGAAAGATATATGGAAAAGGGTAGAGAAATCTTTGCTGTTTTTATAGGTTTAGAAAAGGCTTTTGACAGAGTTCAGTGGAACAAGCTGATGGATATTTTGAAGAGGAAAGGAGTAGATTGCAAAGAGAGACGACTGATACAGAATCTATATTTACACCAGAAAGTAAGGATAAGGATTGGAAATGAAATGTCAGAAGCAAGCAGCATTATACGAGGTGCTAGACAAGGTTGTTGCCTTTCCCCACTGTTGTTTAACGTATACCTTGAAGAGATTATTGCGAAAAGCTTAGATGGGAAAAGAGGAATATGAATTGGTGGAAAGAGAATAGAATGTATAAGATTTGCTGATGACATCGTATTAGTGGCAGAAAGTAAGCGGACAGTGAATAACATGCTCTAAGATCTGAATGAAGCTTGTGTGGAATATGGGATGCAAATAAACACAAAGAGTATGGTCATCAGTACAAGACGCAAACTTAAAATAGGACAATCTACCATTAGCCAAGTAAGTGAATTTAAATATCTCGAAAGCACAATAACTGAAGACTTGAGATGTCACCAGGAGGTGAAAACTCGAATTGCCATAGCGAAGGAGGCATTCAACAGAAAGAGGAGACTCTCACGTGGCAAATTAGATAAAGGACTAAGGAAAAGGCTTGGCAAATGTTTTGTCTGGAGTGTGGCACTATATGGGGCAGAAACATGGACGCTGAGACGAGAGGCTGAAAAAAGGTTAGAAGCATTTGAGATGTGGATGTGGAGAAGAATGGAGAGAATAAGCTGGATGGAAAGAGTGAGTAATGGAAGAGCTTTGGAAAGGGTTGGTGAGAGAAGATGTCTGCTGAAGGTTGTAAGAGAAAGGAAAAAGAACTGGTTGGGACATTCATTGAGAAGGGAGTGCTTGCTAGTACATGCTTTGGAAGGATTGGTTTGTGGGAGAAGACTGAGAGGAAGAAGGAGATACAAGATGATAGACGGCATAAAGGGAAGAGGGAATTATGCAGACCTGAAGAGGATGGCAGAAGACCGGACAGCCTGGAGAACTACCATGTGAAAACCTGCCTTTAGGCAGGACACTGATGATGATGATGATGATGATGATGATGATGTAGTCTATATTGTGTCCTGCACCGAGACTGTGTGTTCTATCACTGTAGATTTCTCTAGGTGGCCAAGTGTGTCCTTCGTCGATGTTCGACGCATCTGTCTTCCACAGTGCGACAGGTTTGTCTGATATAAGGCTTCCCGCAGCTAAAAGGAATCTTATAAACACCAGGCCTCGTCAAACAAAGATCACTAAGTTTAGAAGCACTCTGAGTTTCGTTCGTGGACGGAAGAATCATTCCACTGCTATTTCAGTGACCCACCAGCACAGACGTAAACACGAACATTAACTTCTGTTGTTTACTTCCACCTAGACCCTCTGTATGGCATGCACCCTTTCAGAATAACAATTTTGCAGGAATGCGTTACGGAGGTGGCGTAGCTGCCTGAAACCGATGTGTCTCATGCATGCACTGTTGACCATCGTCCTACGCAAGCCACTTTTTTGTGAATGATAACGGCAGCTGCTGATCTGTAAGTATAGCTCCGTACATGTTGGTTTACAGTACGCGTCATGATTCAAGCTGCCATCTCCTTTTCTCCACATCATAAGTCCAGGAACGATACTTCGCCAATTTTCTCCGCCTCTATTGTTTTTAACTTGATGTTGTGGTGGTGAAGACTGGGATGCAAGACTGCACTGGACTTACGTTACGGATGGCGACAGGCGACTATGAGTTATGGCCTGACAGCAGTCTCTTTCACTAGTAAACCTTGCACTTGACTACCTGCCAATGTATCTGCTAAATTGACTTTGCCCTATGACAGTGTTTGCTGTTGACAGCGTGCACTAGAGGTTATCACATTTATCAGAATCTAACGCATGAACGCTGAAATTTCAAGATTTTAAAGATGGCTGAAACAGCAACTGTTGAAATTCTTCACGGTAAATGATGACAGCCAAAACAGTTGCAGGATAAAGATTTATTAAAATTCTTGACCACGGTTTCGGTATATATAAATATACATTCATCAGAAGTAAAATACCTAAAATTACGTCCTGCAATGTAGATTAATAAAACAACTGTGCCAAAGGCGTCATGCCTTTGGAACAATTGTTTTATGAATCTCCATTGCAGGATGTGATTTTGCTGTTCTTTACTTCTGATGAAGGTATATTTAGATATACCGAAACCTTGGTCAAGTATTTTAAAAAATCTTTATCCTGCAACTGTTTTGGCTGTCATCATTTACCGTGAAGAACGCTGAAATAATATTAATGAAATGGTGGCTATGTCGTTATTTTAGTCAACTCTTGGTGGGTGATTAATATATCAAAACGAGATTGATATTTTATAAAAGTTATGCCTCAAGTTTATTGATTAAAAATGGCACAAAAAATATACCTTAAGCATGATGACGAAATAAACCATGAAGTGATGGCAGCACAAATATGCAACAAACAGTTAAAAAATTTTCCTGTTGGCGGTTTGTTGGCAAAAAGTAAGGTTTGTCACACTGACCTATTTACTCTGGCTCAAAATATGGATAACGCAATCAAACTATCGAACACTGAATAGACTTTAATTAATTTATTCTACACAGAAGTTATTCTTCGTTTGTGCCTCTGAGAACAAGTGGCGAGATTTTTGATCCTGTTTGCTCTAACAACAGGAGCAATAAGACAGCACCCCACTGCTCGATGTCTGACCCTGTCTCAGATGACTGCGGTGTTCAGGCGTCTGCAGAGCAATGATGGTGGGAGGCGCCTGTAATTCTCTACCGCGGACACGAAATATGCAGAGTCACGGTTGGAGATCTGTTAGATCGCAATAACTCTCTAACGGGGCCCTGAAATCTCGGCAGGTTCTAGCGCACCGGTCATATCATGGGCCAATCACCCTCACTTATACTAAAGTGCGCGGTGGAGATCAGATATCAAAGGCGACAGACCTGTCCTGAATAAGACTGTCCTCGGCACAGCGATCTGTCCGAGATGACCGAAGCCTAACATGTCAGTACAGCTAGGTCCTCAGCACAGACTCTCCTGTCAAGACCAGTGCTAGTGCTGAGTCATGATCTGGACGTGTGTCCCAATTGCAACCCACTCATAATAAAAGGCAAGACCAGAGTCCTCTCCAGATATGAGTGTGAATCAGAAGACTAAGTTTCTCCGCATCTCACTTTCCGTTGAACCTCAGTAAACTCCACAAAAGCACTCCCGCAGCCGCCTCCATCAGGGTTTCATGCTAATCACAAGACTCCACGAGCTCCATGTCTCCCCTCTAACTTGTCTACTCTGCACATCGGCCAACCCTAATCGAAGTTTCAAGAAAAGTAGCCTTTTCCTGACTCGCAAATGAAATTACCACGCGGAGAGGAGGAGACATTGTGCTCCAGGCTTGTTTTTTCCCACGGCCATTTCAGGCAGTATGTTTTGACTTTCCATAAAGCTCTAAAGTGAACAACACACTTATCATGGAGATCATTATCTGGTCGGCCTGAAAGTTACCGTGTGTCCAGCCTGGGGCCCTGGCTAGACTAAAGAAGTGTTCTTGCGTCCCGACATAGATCATTTCAGAGCCACCATTAATTTTGTGTTCCTTCTGAAATTGTTTTGAAGGCCTGAGGCTTTCCAAACACGTTGCAGGTAGAGGGACTACACCACACGGCGGCTCCCTCGGTAGCGTCTGGTCCACCGAGAATATTGAAACTTGCGAATTTTTATGGCTGCAATCACTGTTCAAGAAGGGTCACACTGTCATAATGTGTTGACTGGACGACCTATATTTCTCTTGGACACCTTCCCCCTGTGGCAAGAGGCGTCAACAGTTAAGTGCAAGTAGGCTGTTTTCTTGCCTCTTCGACTGAACCTATTGTGTGTGCACTTGTGCGAGAAATTCTCGAGCCCAGCATTGTCTCCCTTGTATGTGTTTCGAGATATTCCTTTCCCTGACAGCTGCATGTGGCTTTCAGACCCAAACTTCCACTGCAAAATTTGCTGTTAAAGGACCAAACTGCCTGCTAGTTCCCAATTCTGGGAAAATACGAAGGTTGGAACTTATATAGTGGCAACTATTTATTCACAACCAATATAAAAGAGTTGCATGTTTGCACCTGTTACTGTCCTTCAAAGTAGTCACCAGCATTATGTAGAACTCGTTGCCAGCGATGTGGAAGGCGTAGTATACCGTTATCAGAGCCTGTTCTGTTGATGGTGCGAATGGAGCGGTCTACTGCCTGCCGAATCTCTGGACCAGTTCTGAAGCGAATGCCACAAAGTGGTTCCTTCATCTTCGGAGTCAAATCGACGTCACACGGGCTTAATAAGAGCGGGGAGTATGGTGGATTGTACAGTGCTTCCCAGTCCTATCGACCGAACAGAGCAGCCACAGCTTGCGCTGTATGCGCCCGCGCATTGTCGTGCAAAATGATGGGTGGGTTAAGCAGCCACAGGTGATGCTCCAAAAACGAACAGTAATACTGTGCATTGACGGTCTTCCGTGGAGCAACGTAATGCTTTAGGATAACGCCGTCACAGTCGTACACGAGAATCGCCATAACTTTCACCATACTGGGGCTCTGACACACTTTCGACTTCGCGGTGACCCAAAAATTCAAATGGCTCTGAGCACTATGGGACTTAATATCTGAGGTCATCAGTGCGGTAGAACTGAGAACTACTTAAACCTAGCTAACGTAAGGACATCACACACATCCACGCCCGAGGCAGGATTCGAACCTGCGACAGTAGCAGCAGCGTGGTTCCGGACTGACGCGCCTAGAACCGCTCAGCCACCGCGGCCGGCCACGGCAACCCATAATGGCGCGATTCGTTGGATTAGCGTTTCAGTTTTTGCCTTGCTCAATGTGGCTCATGGCTCATCCAGTGTTACTATATGGCGTAAGAAAGCCTCTCCTTTCCGCTCATAGCGCTCCAAGTGCGTTTGAGCAGCGCCATAACGCTTCAATTTCTGTATTTCCGTCACGTCATGCGGAACCCATCATGATGCAATTTTTGCATGCCCAGGCGTTCCTTCAGGCTGCAAAGCACAGTTCTGTGGGCTAATCTGGTTTCGTGGGAGAGCTGACGAATCGTATAGTGTTGATCACTGTCGACAAACGCGGCAACAGCATGCACTTCTACTTCAGAGACGCTAGGACGACCTGCCCGATGCATGTCTGCCACAGTTTGCCGACCTTCGTTCTGAACGGCAGTGCCTATTCCCCACACGCCTCTTGAAGACCTTGGTGACCCTGTCATGCTGTACGACCTCTGACACTCAATTTTGATCCAAATCCATTGTTCCTCTTTCGAAAACATAGTGACACCTTTACGTTAGCGACTGTGATTCCCTCGATTGTGCGCACGCCGGTGACGTGGGACGGGCGAGTCCATTTGCTCGGAGGTAAGGTAGGTATGTCAACAACGTGTGCTATCAGCGACAATAGTAGATTCCGTTGCATAGTGTCTCCACAGCAGTGTTGCCACTATTTAAGTTCCAACCTACGTACTATTCCAAGGAGAGCCACCATGAAGATCCCAAATACACTAACAATGTACGCGCTGCCATCAGTGCCTGCTCATGCTGATAACTTCCTGTCGACTCACAAATACAATGCCTTGGGTGAAAAATCAACATTAAATTGTACCCTTGAATATACAGAATAGTGAGAGAGTGATTCGTTCTGTCTCAATGTTATAGAAATAAATGCAGTAATGCAGTATGTAGGGTCGGTTAATAAAAGCATCATCCAGATATCGCCAAAACCACGTAGATTTTTTACTTTGCCCGCTAGAGCGCTCTATGTAGTTGTTGTTGTTGTGGTCTTCAGTCCTGAGACTGGTTTGATGCAGCTCTCCATGCTACTCTAACCTGTGCAAGTTTCTTCATCTCCCAGTACCTACTGCAACCTACATCCTTCTGAATCTGCTTCGTGTATTCATCTCTTGGTCTCCCTCTACGATTTTTACCCTCCACGCTGCCCTCCAATGCTAAATTTGTGATCCCTTGATGCCTCAAAACATGTCCTACCAACCGATCCCTTCTTCTAGTCAAGTTGTGCCACAAACTTCTCTTCTCCCCAATTCTATTCAATACCTCCTCATTAGTTACGTGATCTACCCACCTTATCTTCAGCATTCTTCTGTAGCACCACATTTCGAAAGCTTCTATTCTCTTCTTGTCCAAACTGGTTATCGTCCATGTTTCACTTCCATACATGGCTACACTCCATACGAATACTTTCAGAAACGACTTCCTGACACTTAAATCTGTACTCGATGTTAACAAATTTCTCTTCTTCAGAAACTTATTTCCTTGCCATTGCCAGTCTACATTTTATATCCTCTCTACTTCGACCATCATCAGTTATTTTACTCCCTAAATAGCAAAACTCCTTTACTACTTTAAGTGTCTCATTTCCTCATCTAATCCCCTCAGCAACACCCGATTTAATTTGACTACATTCCATTATCCTCGTTTTGCTATTGTTGATGTTCATCTTTTATCCTCCTTTCAAGACACTGTCCATTCCGTTCAACTGCTCTTCCAAGTCCTTTGCTGTCTATGACAGAATTACAATGTCATCGGCGAACCTCAAAGTTTTTATTTCTTCTCCATGAATTTTAATACCTACTCCGAATTTTTCTTTTGTTTCCTTTACTGCTTGCTCAATATACAGATTGAATAACATCGGGGAGAGGCTACAACCCTGTCTCACTCCTTTCCCAACCACTGCTTCCCTTTCATGCCCCTCGACTCTTATAACTGCCATCTGGTTTCTGTACAAATTGTAAATAGCCTTTCGCTCCCTGTATTTTACCCCTGCCACCTTCAGAATTTAAAAGAGAGTATTCCAGTTAACGTTGTAAAAAGCTTTCTCTAAGTCTACAAATGCTAGAAACATAGGTTTGCCTTTTCTTAATCTTTCTTCTAAGATAAGTCGTAAGGTTAGTATTGCCTCACGTGTTCCAACATTTCTACAGAATCCAAACTGATCCTCTCCGAGGTCCGCTTCTACCAGTTTTTCCATTCGTCTGCAAAGAATTCGCGTTAGTATATTGCAGCTGTGACTTATTAAACTGATAGTTCTGTAATTTTCACATCTGTCAACACCTGCTTTCTTTGGGATTGGAATTATTATATTCTTCTTGAAGTCTGTGGGTATTTCGCCTGTCTCATACATCTTGCTCACCAGATGGTAGAGTTTTGTCATGACTGGCTCTCCCAAGGCCATCAGTAGTTCTAATGGAATGTTGTCTACTCCCGGGGCCTTGTTTCGACTCAGGTCTTTCAGTGCTCTGTCAAACTCTTCACGCAGTATCGTATCTCCCATTTCATCTTCATCTACATCCTCTTCCATTTCCATAATATTGTCCTCAAGTACATCGCCCTTGTATAAACCCTCTATATACTCCTTCCACCTTTCTGCCTTCCTTTCTTTGCTTAGAACTGGGTTGCCATCTGAGATCTTGATATTCATACAAGTGGTTCTCTTCTCTCCAAAGGCCTCTTTAATTTTCCTGTAGGCAGTATCTATCTTACCCCTAGTGAGACAAGCCTCTACATCCTTACATTTGTACTCTAGCCATCCCTGCTTAGCCATTTTGCACTTCCTGTCAATCTCATTTTTGAGACGTTTGTATTTCATTTTGCCTGCTTCATTTACTGCATTTTTATATTTTCTCCTTTCATCAATTAAATTCAATATTTCTTCTGTTACCCAAGGATTTCTATTAGCCCTCGTCTTTTTACCTACTTGATCCTCTGCTGCCTTCACTACTTCATCCCTCAGAGCTACCCATTCTTCTTCTACTGTATTTCTTTCCCCCATTCCTGTCAATTGTTCGCTTATGCTCTCCCTGAAACTCTCTACAACCTCTGGTTCTTTCAGTTTATCCAAGTCCCATCTCCTTAAATTCGCGCCTTTTTGCAGTTTCTTCAGTTTCAATCTGCAGTTCATAACCAATAGATTGTGGTTAGAATCCACATCTGCCCCTGGAAATGTCTTACAATTTAAAACCTGGTTCCTAAATCTCTGTCTTACCATTATGTAATCTATCTGATACCTTTTAGTATCTCCAGGATTCTTCCAGGTATACAACCTTCTTTCATGATTCTTGAACCAAGTGTTAGCTATGATTAAGTTATGCTCTGTGCAAAATTCTACAAGGCGGCTTCCTCTTTCACTTCTTCCCCCCAATCCATATTCACCTACTATGTTTCCTTCTCTCCCTTTTCCTACTGACGAATTCCAGTCACCCATGACTATTAAATTTTCGTCTCCCTTCACTACCTGAATAATTTCTTTTATCTCGTCATACATTTCATCAATTTCTTCATCATCTGCAGAGCTAGTTGGCATATAAACTTGTACTACTGTAGTAGGCATGGGCATTGTGTCTATCTTTGCCACAATAATGCGTTCACTATGCTGTTTGTAGTAGCTAACCCGCACTCCTATTTTTTTATTCATTATTAAACCTACTCCTGCATTACTCTTATTTGATTTTGTATTTATAACCTTGTAATCACCTGACCAAAAGTCTTGTTCCTCCTGCCACCGAACTTCACTAATTCCCACTGTATCTAACTTTAATCTATCCATTTCCCTTTTTAAATTTTCTAACCTACCTGCCCGATTAAGGGATCTGACATTCCACGCTCCGATCCGTAGAATGCCAGTTTTCTTTCTCCTGATAACGACGTCCTCTTGAGTAGTCCCAGCCCGGAGATCCGAATAGGGGACTATTTTACCTCCGGAATGTTTAACCCAAGAGGACGCCATCATCATTTAATCATACAGTAAAGCTGCATGTCCTCGGGAAAAATTATGGCTGTAGTTTCCCCTTGCTTTCAGCCGTTCGCAGTACCAGCACAGCAAAGCCGTTTTGGTTAATGTTACAAGGCCAGATCAGTCAATCATCCAGACTGTTGCCCCTGCAACTACTGAAAAGGCTGCTGCCCCTCTTCAGGAACCACATGTTTGTCTGGCCTCTCAACAGATACCCTTCCGTTGTGGTTGCACCTACGGTACGGCCATCTGTATCGCTGAGGCACGCAAGCCTCCCCACCAACGGCAAGGTCCATGGTTCATGGGGGGCTCTCTGTAGTATAAAACTGTCTGCAGTATAAAACATGATTTCCGCCATTGTCATAGTCAACAGCGATGAACCGATTAAACCACAAACGATCACACAAACTTGTTTCTCACAATTATTTATCACTTTAGGTCAGCGTTCTGTGTAGCTTTCTGGTAGAAATTTTTTGTTTGGTGGAACCATAAAATGAGAATCAAGTTAGTTGAAAGAGGTGTTGTACCTGTACAAGAAGTATAGTGTGAAAAGAAGATATCTGTTTTCTAGATTTTAGCGTAGATGACATAGAATTAACAAAGGTGTTGTTAATCGCTAATATGAATATCCTGGAGAAAGAAGAATGGAACACGAGAGGTGTCAGCTATGGACAATTGCCGAACGCAATTGAAACTGCAATACGAGGAAGAGTGAGGCACCTACAGGGAAGCAATAGGAACTGGATGAGAAAATTGCTTTTGGAATTTAAAGACTTATTTTGTTCAAAATGACTATTAGCTACGCATATTTCACAGCACATCATAATAACTGGAAGAGCATCACCAGGCTACTGCAAACCGTACAGAATACCAAGGTATTTACAGCCAATTTTGGAGGATTTTATCTATCATCAGCTGAAAGATGGAATAACTAATGAAAGTAATAGTGGATGAGGGGCAGGAATAGTCGTTGTGACAAAAAAATCAACGGATGGAACACGAAAATATAGGTTTTGTTGTGACACAGACACCTAATGTGAAAACCATAACGGACGCCTATCCTTTGCCAAACATCACAGAAACCTTGGATCATTTCGGGAAATGCATGTACTTTTCAACAGATAGAGGTTCCACAGCAGCATGGACACAGAACTGCGTTTGCGACACACTGGTGACACTACCAGTTCAGAATAAAGCCATTATAATTAAAAAATGCATCTGTAACGTCTCGGATATTGTTGGATGGAGTACTCAGAGTTTTAAATGTTTAGTGTATCTCGATGACATAATCATGTATGGGATTGATAAAGAACAGCATATGCAGCGACTAAGGGAATTAGTTCAAATGGCTCTGAGCACTATGGGACTTAACTTCTGAGGTCATCAGTCCCCTAGAACTTAGACCTACTTAAACCTAACTAACCTAAGAACATCACACACATCTATGCCGGAGGCAGGATTCGAACCTGAGACCGCTGTGGTCGCGCGGTTCCAGACTGTAGCGCCTAGAACCGCTCGGCCACTCCGGCCGGATTAAGGGAATTATTCCTAATGTTAAAAGCAGTGAAGTTAACATTGAACACAGACAAGTGCGAATTTGTGATAGAGGAGGCAGCACACCTAGGTCATAGCATAAGTAAAGACACAAGATTAATTACAGCTGTATGTTAATTTCCTGTACCAGAATCTGTAAACGAGTTGCAATCGTTCTTAGGAATCGCGAACAATTACCGCCGCTTCATAAAGGTATTGCCAGACTGTAGACACAGTGGAGCCAACGGCCTTGCCGCAGTGCTATCACCGGTTCCCGTCAGATCACCGAAGTTAAGCGCTGTCAGACTGGCCTAGCACTTGGATGGGTGACCGTCCCGTCTACCGAGCGCTGTTGGCAAGCGGGGTGCACTCAACCCCTGTGAGGCAAACTGAGGAGTTACTTGACTGAGAAGTAGCGGCTTCGGTCTCTTAAAGTGACATACGGCCGAGAGAGCAGTGTGCTGGCCACATGCCCTTCCACATCCGCATCCAGTGACCCATGTGGGATAGGATGACACGGCGGCCGGTCGATACCGTTGGTCTCTCATGGCCCGTTCAGGCGGATTTTGATTAGTTGACACAATTGTTAAAAAAGGCTACTAAATCTGAGTGGTCAGAAGAATGAGAGCATGCTTTTGTGGAGCTAAGAGAAACTTAAACATCGAGTATTTCTGGATTTTAATAGAGAATTTGTTTTATCACGTGACGCATAAAACCGTGCACTTGGCTATGTATTGTCACAAGAGATAGAAGGCGTAGAACATATGGTAGATTACACATGAATACAACTAAGTTCTACAGAACGAAATTATTTCTCAATGGAGGAAGAGATGTTAATACTTACAGTGGAATACCACATTTCAAATTTTATCTGTATTGTAAAACGTTTAGTGTAATAACAGATCATGGAGCATTAAAATGATTGTTGGAGTTAAAGGATTTTAAAATGAAATTTTCACTCTACAGCGGAGTGTGAGCTGATATGAAACATCCTGGCAGATTAAAACTGTGTGCCGGACCGAGACTCGAACTCGGAAACTTTGCCTTTCGCGGGCAAGTGCTCCACCACTGAACTACCCAAGCACGACTCACGCGCCGTCCTCACAGTACCTCGTCTCCTACCTTCCAAACTTCACAGAAGAAGTTTGGAAGGTAGGAGACGAGGTACTGGCGGAATTAAAGCTGTGAGGATGGGGCGTGAGTCGTGTTTGGGTAGCTCAGTGGTAGAGCACTTGCCCGCGAAAGTTAAAGGATTTTAGCCTGTAAATTTGGAATATAGAGTTAGTAGGTATTGAGCAAGAAGCCTGACAGTAAATAAGTTCCACAGTGTTTGAGTTAAGGAGCAGAGCAAGGTGCCCCGAGAAATGTGTAAGATTAAGTGACAGGGTTAAGGAAAGCAGTTGTTAGATAATTCTTAAGAGGCAAAACAGGACTAGAAGGGCCAGTCTCCAGGAACGTTTAAGGATAAACTACTTTGTTCGACCCGAGGGACCAGTCAAAAAGTACGCAAGAGCGTTGTGCATTGCGAAGCAAAACATGGCCAACAGGTGTTGCGAAGCAGAGGCATCTAGACACAGTATGCTGGCCGAGGTGGCCGAGCGGTTCTAGGCGCTACAGTCTGGAACCGCACGACTGCTACGGTCGCAGGTTCGAATCCTGCCTTGGGCATGTGTGTGTGTGTGATGTTCTTAGGTTAGTTACGTTTAAGTAGCTCTAAGTTGTAGGGGACTGATGACCTCAGACGTTAAGTCCCATAGTGCTCAGAGCCATTTGAACCATTTTTTTTTAGACACAGTAGAGCAACAGCCGATTCTGCAAAACAGAAGGACGAAAGCCTTTCCTCGCTTCCAATCATGGAAGTGTTTGGAATAAGTGCATTAGGCCATAAACGAACAGTCTGGGGCGAATGAGTATCCAGGTATTATGTACTAAAATGTTCTTCTCTCAGTATTACAGTCTACACCATGTGCCTCCGACAACCGTAATGACATCCTGGAACGCAGTACTGGGTCTGCTCTTCAACCACGGCGTGGCCTGAGCTAAGAGAGCAGCTACCACTGGAGCAGAAAGCTGCTCGCTCGCTGGAGGGAGGTCATGGCTGCCTTGACGGTATTGACAGTTGTTCTGCCACGCTGCCATCATGGTCGCAGACGGAGACATCACTGAGACAGGCATTCGGGTGTCGCCACACTTGGCACCTGCCTTTGCGCTCTCAGCAGTTCTGGACGTCTATTGTTTTGCACGAGAGGCAACCGGATGCCTCCACCAAGCTGTTCCTGATGTACTAAGGCCGAGGGCTGGAATGAGGAAGTTAATTTATAAAATCTACTCTCATCCTGAAGTATCATTTCAGTCTCCAAGTTGACAATCTATGGGTCATCTGACAGTGCCTTCAAGCCTGCGTGTATCTCAGGTCATCTACCAGTGCCTTCACGCTATCTCACAGTGGCAAGGAAGATGTCGGTCAGTTGCACCGATGAAGTATCATACGGATTTCGTAACATCCCGTATCTCCCCCAGGAAACATTTCTGCAACTACTCTGCCAACGAAGACTCAACCAGCACAGCAACTATCATATGTTTCAAAATTTTACGGGTGCACAAGCTGTATATTTGCATGTTTACATGTGTGTGTTTTGATTGCAGTTTTAGAAGGAAATAAAGACAAATATCGAGAGAACAGCAGCAAGGAAACAGGTAAAAATAGTATGGTAAAAAGGATATGAATACATTTATACTCTCCTGCTCTAATTAGTCAGCTACTGGCACGAATATTAGAACTTCCTGGCAGATTAAAACTGTGTGCCGGACCGAGACTCGAACTCGGGAACTTTGCCTTTCGCTGGCAAGTGCGAGCACACTCCGCTGCAGAGTGAAAATCTCATTCTGGCACGAATATTACTTCCACACCCAAAATTCGAACCAGACATCTCAGAGCCAAACGCATTTGTAGAGATGGTGATTTAAATGTCTGAGCATCAGAGATAAATATTTGTGATGTGTCCTATCCTTAGTCGCTATTGTGATGTCTTCCTGCTCACTGGGAAAGTTAAATTCATGCCTCAGAATGACCTTAATCGAACACGGACAAACTGTTTGCTGTTATACATAGAAGCGCTTGTTTATCCTAATCTATCAGATACTGCCCCCTCCATTAATGTAAGATATTCGTATAGCGTCGTTGATTCCGAGATTTGAACGTCTGGGCTAAGTATGTGTTCAGGTACTTGTGCAATGTAATTAAATAAAAAATTTTCGTATGCACGCCTTCTTCACCCATCATGGAGAAACTGAGACTATAGATTTATGAAATAATTTCTGTGCATCAGTCACTTGTTACTAGTATTCAATTAGCACGACGCATTTTGGCCACATACTGCCATCATCATGTACATTACCATTACATGTACATTAATCTGAATTGTAATAACATTTATTTGCTGGCTGTGTCAGTGACGTTGTGAACCGAAATATAATCCTGCACAGAAAGATGCATTTCTTTTAGTGAGTACTACAAGCGGGTTGTATGTTTTAAATCATTTCGTTTGCGTACTTCCTTACATTTCTGCTGTAAACTTAGTTGTCTGGCACTCACAACACACTCACTAAAACATCACACTTTAACACTTAATTCAAAATTTTGCAGCTTTCCAGAGACTCTGAACAGCTAAGATACTCGTAAACTACTTCCGGTTTCTAAGATTACATACATTTAAGATGAAACGTTTTCTGTATAGATGTATTTCTGTAATGGCACGTATTAAATGATGTGCTTATTTGTTAAGATATTTTAATCGAATCAACATTCAGTGTTAAAGAAATTTTTTAAGAAATTTGTATTGTTGTTTTCCAGCTTATCACTCAGAAACCCGTCATCATGCAACGTGCTATGAATGAAAGTTTACAGTTTTTCTTACAGATCCATTTTATATCCCTTGTCAATTCTATGTAATATGTGAAGACAATTCGTGATATCATGAAGTAGGTGGCCTGTGCCCTTTATGTACACTACTGGCCATTAAAATTTCTACACCAAGAAGAAATGCAGATGATAAACGGGTATTCATTGGATAAATATATTATACTAGAACTGACATGTGATTACATTTTCATACAATTTGGGTGCATAGATCCTGAGAAATCAGTATCCAGAACAACCACCTCTGGCCGTAATAACGGCCTTGATACGCCTGGGCATTGAGTCAAACAGAGCTTGGATGGCGTCTACAGGTACAGTTGCCCATGCAGCTTCAACATAATACCACAGTTCATCAAGAGTAGTGACTGGCGTATTGTGACGAGCCAGTTGCTAGGCCACCATTGACCAGACGTTTGCAGTTGGTGAAAGCTTTGGAGAATGTGCTGGTCAGGGCAGCAGTCGAACATTTTCTGTATCCAGAAAGGCCCGTACAGGACCTGCAACATGCGGTCGTGCATTATCCGGCTGAAATGTAGGGTTTCGCAGGGATCGAGTGAAGGGTCGAGCCACGGGTCGGAACACATCGGAAATGTAACGTCCACTGTTCAAAGTACCATCAATGCGAACAAGAGGTGACCGGGACGTGTAACCAATGGCACCCCATCCCATAACGCCGGGTGATACGCCAGTATGGCGATGACGAATACACGCTTCCAATGTGCGTTCACCGCGATGTCGCCGAACACGGATACGACCATCATGATGCTGTAAACAGAACCTGGATTCACCCGAAAAAATGACGTTTTGCCATTCGAACACCCAGGTTCGTCGTTGAGTACACCATCGCAGGCGCTCCTGTCTGTGATGCAGCGTCAAGCGTAACCGCAGCCATGGTCTCCGAGCTGATAGTGCATGCTGCTGCAAACATCCTCGAACTGTTCGTGCAGATGGTTATTGTCTTGCTAACGTCCTCATCTGTTGACTCAGGGATCGAGACGTGGCTGCACGGTCCGTTACAGCCATGCGGATAAGATGCCTGTCATCTCGACTGCTAGTGATACGAGGCCGTTGGGATCCAGCACGGCGTTCCGTATTACTCTCCTGAACCCACCGATTCCATATTCTGCCAACAGTCATTGGATCTCGAGCAATGCGAGCATCAATGTCGCGATACGATAAACCACAATCGGGATAGGCTACAATCCGACCTTTATCAAAGTCGGAAATATGATGATACCCATTTCTCCTCCTTACACGAGGCATCACAACAACGTTTCACCAGGCAACGAAGGTCAACTGTTGTTTGTGTATGAGAAATCGGATGGAAACTTTCCTCATGTCAGAACGTTGTATGTATCGCCACTGGCGCCAACCTTGTGTAAATGCTCTGAAAAGCTGATCATTTGCATATCACAGCATCTTCTTCCTGTCGGTTAAATTTCGCGTCTGTAGCACGTCATCTTCGTGGTGCAGCAATTTTAATTGCCAGTAGTGTAGATGTCCAGTGCTGATTTAGTATAATTGATTATGTGGTAGGTACTTACGTGTTTATTGCACTTTCTTTGGAAGTCTCTCCCAGCGTGGCCCACTTTGAGGGCTTGGCTCATGCAACATAATGTTTTCTAAATGCCGTAATGTATATATTTATCTGTCTATGTGTTTCAGTAAAGTTTCAATGTGTGTTTCAGTTTGTTAAGTGTGGTGAAAGCAATATTAATGATGTGCCATCTGAAACTGTTTGCAATTCTGTGGGAGAGTTTTCGTGTGAATGTTAGGTTTCTTTTTTACTTTCTGCGTAGCAGGCGATTTATTATAGCTTTTTTTTCATTGCTGTGCGAAGTTGCCAATAAGCGTGTCAACATAGCCAGCTGCTGCAACTATTTGTTTGATTGTGCTGAGTTCGTCGTGTGTCACATTTTACAGTGGTATATTACTGGCTCTCTTAACTACGAATTTGTATGCAGAATGTTTGCGTCTCTTGGGTGGAAAGACGAGCTTTGCATGGTGGTGTAAATTTTCGGTGTATAAACTTAGCGCGTATTTTTGAACGTTTATCACGCCACCAGTGCGCAGTAAGTGGCACTTTCTATACCATGTTTATCTGGCACTGCAAGTAGTTGACACATTTTCAATCCTTTATCTGCTCTTTTAACGAACTGTACCAGTATATTAATTTTTATTGCTTCCATGGAGGACTTTATACCACTTTTTCTGCAGTTTGACTTGAGCCACTTAGCTCATCATGTATGTTTAAAATTGTAAGGTCATGTAATTTATCTGACTTCCTTCTAAAGAAGATCCCCCTAGTGGTACTGAAACCTGGTCAAGTATTTTACATTAAATTTATGCAAGCGGTTACCTATATGCTTCATGTATTGAATATTTATTTACGATTGCTGCTGTCAGTCATATTTAAAATTGTGGGTGTGTAAATTATATTCTTTACTGTTGGTCAGGTCTAGGAGTTGATGCTACCATTTTCTTCATATTCAGCAATGAATTTCATGTTTTTGTCCTGTTTGCTGAGCGCATCGAATAAGTGAAACTATAGACGAACTTCCAGCGCACTAGAATAGCTTGGGTCAGCAACTTCTGTTAAAAAGTAGAACGAAAAACCAGTCCAAGTTCGTACTTGGACTGGTTTTTCGTTCTACTGAAACCATAGAGTTTCGAATCTGCAACTACTCCACATCGTTTGAAATATTCCATGGCTAAAATTAGTACAATGCAACCAAACAATTCACTTTAACCTCATAAGTCTGATAACAAAATACTTTGCTGATAGGTGGTGAAAGTTAGGGGTGGACGATTCAGGAATCGCAAAATAAAAATGTTCCGTATCCGACTGACCATCACATGGCCTCATCTGCATCCACAGTATCAAACTATTATCCACCAACAAAATTTCGGAGATTGTTCACAGATATCTTCTGAGTATTCTGGCACAGGATACTGGTGTTCTCTAGCGGATAGTTAAATAGTAATGAGATTTCGTTTGATTTCTTATTCCCACTTACTGCACTGCAGTGAAAATATCTGCACAACAGTGGAAATGCATGGTATGCGTTGTGTATCTTGCTGGGGAGCAAACTCGTTCCAGTGAATCATAATACTTTCTTTGACACCAGTAACGTCCGTTTTACCCTTCCCTCTCAAGCTTCCAGGTTGAACGTTTGGCCTGTATGCTCCTTGCGCACGGAGTCACTGAATGCAATGAAATAACCTAACGACGCTACGCCGAACTTGTGCTGCAGCTACGACAAGGGTGGTAACTTAACTCAGGACGTTATTCAGGTGGTATAACATAGTCCATGAACAAGCACACTCTGAATTTTTACACGTACCGGCTTTTCACATACAGGAATATAGTAGACGTTACGAACGCATGGGCTCTATTCTTATAATTTACAGCGGATTCAGTACCTTCGAGAAGGAGGTGAAGATAGACGATCGGAATTTTGTCATCGGCTAATTGCAAATCAATTATAACCCCATTGATGCTATTTATTGATAGAGCTATTTTCATTCATGATGGTATTGGTAACACTTGTAATTCACGTAGGTGGACTGAAAAAAATCACACGCCTTTGAGAACACTTATTTTCAAGTACACTTTTCTGCACGTTTGCGGTGTGATATGACAGTGTTACAGTATCGTCTACAAGGGCCCGTAATCTAGATTTTCTTGTACTCGAGTGTCCTTCCTTTTACTATAAGCGTGTGTATGTTCTTCCGGCATGACGGTGAGGGCTCTGTTCATCATAACCGTCGAATGAAACATCATCCTAACCTAACATTTCACGGAAGATGGCGACCAAGTTCCCCTTTAGCTTTTGGGGGTGACTGAAAGACGATCTTTACAAAGAAAATGTAATCACAAGGTAGGAACTGGTTGGCACACTTATAGAAAGTGCTTCCCCCATTGTAGAACTCCAAGACCACCGCAGAAGAGCTGTGCATTCGAGATTGCTTGAAATCGAAGGCGGAGTTTCCGAAAATCAACCACGAACTTAATCATTTGCCATAGGTTACATTAGAGCAACTGTATTGATACCTCACAGCTAGAGTTGAAATAGTATCTGCCGTCATCCGTTGTTTCATGGAAAACACTTTGTTACTTAACAATAGTATCATCACATTCTTATAAACTTTAACAGGCTTAATATATTAAAACCAAATTTATAAGAACAGGACATGAAAACGGAAGTATCCAATTCCCAAAAAACAGGAGAAGTCACACCAACGAGGCGTGGCTGCAGGGAGGTTCAACAAATAATTTTATCAACAAAATGAATTAGAGTGACAGCCATCAAGTGTACTAACAATTTCCTAGCTTAGGTAACGATTACACAATTGGATAGCACCCATCAAAATACAGAAAGGATCACATGTCATGCCACTGCTTGTAGCTTTTGGATAGCCACTCAGCAATGTATAAGCCTTAATAAACAAAAATCCCTTAAGAAATAAAATACACAATTGCTCAAAACAGACAAACTGGACGGGTATAAAACTTAAATATAAATTCCAACGGGTACACTACAACAAGACATTGAAAATGTCCCTTAAAAGAAACAGTAGCCCAAAATACATGGTAAGTTGGGAATTCATGCAATTTAAATGCAGCTCCCAATTGGTGCAGACCAGTAGAAACGTTGACAATGACCTTTAATAAATATACAATTGCCCAAAATTCAAGGAAAGCTGAGAGCTACAGCAGATGGCTAGCACAGCCAACAAGGAGCAAGCAGCCAAGTTTCACAATGAATGGAGTTAGCTAATGACTGTGAATTAAGGTAAGGTTCGACAGTTTATATTCATAAATAACAGGCCTTAAACTTAACACACTGAGAGGTAGTAATAAAGGTGCAAGGTTTAAACGAGTAGGTAAAGAGGTATAGTGAAGAGGAACTTCGGGCTTGTCAGACACACCTTAAACCTCCTGAGCTGATTAAATTCACCAAACAGATTAGACCACTGGTTCCCGCTTCATTGGGGACACTCCGCCGTGACACCCATCAAACGATCAACTTTATTTAACGCGACTGGTAGAAGCACCAGATTGCCGGTGAAACCAGACGCCCTGCGACGACGGAAGTGCCGGCACGGCAAAAAGCAAACACGCATCTGCTGCTGCTGCCAAAGCTACCCTGCCAACACACATGAAAATGGAACAGTAATTTGTGCAACTAGGGCTATACAAAAGAATGCCTAAGGAGTAGAAAACCTGAACGAATCGCACAAACGACTGCCTATGCAAGTAAGATGCTTAACACTCCTTAAAATTACTATTATTCAGCACCGGATAATGCAATAAACTTACACATCTACAACGGTTGCTTTGCCTACCACACAAATTATGTTACACTTTAATTCAATCCTAGGAACTTATAACAGGAAGTATCGGTACGCTTGCACAGCATATGGCCCGGAACACAAATTCCAATCAGTATCAATGACCGATGATCATGCACTCACTGGCTCGTAGGTGCTTTAACACTTTGCAGTCCGCACGTCTCTTACAAATTTATTCGCTTGGCGCCGGCAGCGCTAATTCGGATTACTTGACTTGTCGCCGGCCGCTTGTCACCTTTCCGTTGATGACAAGCTTCAGACACATTGAATATTGCTTGCTTTAATTTTTCCGAATATTCTCTGTTTTACCGTATCGTTCCACAAACTCGAATTTTCTTTTGAAGTAACTTCTCTGCAAGTACTACACTGATATAATAATTATCCATGTAGAGTTGATGCCACTTTGCATAAGAAGGTGTTAATAGTTCCATCACTGTTTTTGTTAATGGTTGTCCTGCGCCGGAATATATCGTGAATGAGGAAATGTATCCCGTACTCGAATCTACATCTACATCTACATCCATACTCCGCAAGCCACCTGACGGTGTGTGGCGGAGCATCCGAATGAGTATGCCATATATCGTAATTTTCGACGGTTTGTAAACTTTAAAATTTAACTGTCCAAGCCATGGTACATTCCTCTATCAATTTAAATGTTTTGACTCAGATTAAACGTTTCTTTAAACTTTTTGGAAAAATAATCAGTTACGAACTGCACTTTGAAAAGCCGGTCGTATTATCCAGTTTATTGTTGTTGTCGGAAAAACGTAAAAATGATAAATGTCTGAATGGGTTGCGGGACATCGTTTTGCGAAATATCGGTGGGTCTCTCAACGGATTCGTTTACCAGTAATAATCGATCTTTACTTTTTTTACAGTTCCCATAATGATAGCAACCCCAAACCATTTTCTAAGTTCGGGTCCCATAACGTCGACAAATTTGGCATTTTTTAATCCAGTTTCCTTCTATTGCAATTTTGACTGTAATACTTGTTGGTTTCGTTGCTAATACATTCAAATAGATCGTTCCCTATATACAGGGTGTCCGAAAAGCCTTTACCTGATTACATAAATTGATAACTCAGACTAGATGTAAGATACAAATATGAAACTGGTGTCTAATTGTTTACAAACTATCAAAGTTTTTTTCACACATCAGTAAACTTGCACATGAGCACCCTTGGTAGCATGTAGCACATCTAGGCGATATTCAATTTCCGTCCACACATTAGCCAACATCACTTGAGGGATCGATTCAACGACTGTGGTTATCCGCTACCGCAGGGTTTCAAGATCTGGTACACGTGTTCGGTAGACCTCGTCCTTGACATAACCCCATAAGAAGAAGTTTAATGGGGTTATGTCAGTAGAGCGTGGAGGCCAAACCGTTGGCCCATCACGACCAATCCATCGCCCAGGAAACGTCATATCGAGATAGGCACGGACGTCCAAACCCCAATGGGGCAGTGCACCGTCTTGCTGAAACAAGACATCAGGGTGATACTGAAGCAGCTGAGGAACAACAAATAGTTGCAACATGTCCAGATACACTGATGTGATGGTAGCCTCAGCGAAGAAGAATGGCCCGATATTTCGATCGAGCAATAGCGAGCACTAAACATTCACCTTTGGACTGCCTCTGGTGCACTCCATAACCTCGCCAGGGGGTTGTGAACCCCAAATGCGCACATTATGGCGATTCACTACTCCACTGACAAAAAAGGTCGCTTCGTCGGAAAAGGTAATTCGTCTGAGATAACCATCATCGTTCTCAATACGTGATAGCATTTCGACCGCAAAGTCATATCGACGTGAACTGTCACTGGGCAACAAGGCCTGAACGATTTGCACTTTGTATGCACGAAACAATAAACATTTGTGTAAAATGCCATGGAGAGAGCTTTTTGGCATCTGTAATTCACGTGAGGCCCTGCGCACCCATTTCATCGGACTTAGCAGAAAGGACTGCCTTACAGCTTCCACCCTGTCTGCTGAGGTTCTTGGTCGACCAGACCTCGGAAGGTCAGCAACCGATCCTGTGTTCTTGAACTTTTCATACCAGGCTTTAATGCTCTTGACATCAGGTGGATTCCTTCCAAATGTTGTCTGGAAGAGTCTCTGCACTGTGGTTGGTTATCGTGTCTCATGGCACCACAGGAGTCACTGTGCCTTCTCCTGATTGGTTAACATGGCTTCTTGGGCACTGCACCTCATCCACTACTTATGTACTGCGAACCTAAAACAGAAAAAAAACTTTGATAGTTTGTAAACAGTTAGACACCAGTTGCATATTTGTATCTTACTTCTAGGCTGAGTTATCAATTTATGCAATCAGGGAAAGACTTTTCGGACACCCTGTATAATTCTACGACATCCACGACGCTCTGTGTATCTTTGGGAAATGTGTGTGGACCCAGAGACCCTTAAAATTTATTATTGGTCCTCAGTAAATCATAGTCTGTCTTCTTCGTCTGATTGATCCGAATCATTTTGGCAACCGTAGTGTTCGCCGAATTCTTCTTGGACGTATTTCGATATCTTCCGACGATTCTTCTTTACTTTCATTTTTTTATATCTAATGTCTTCTTCCAAATCGGCCAAGTCGTCCGCAACGTCAGACAAGACGTCCGCGCATTCATCGTAAATAATCCTATCGTCTCTTTCGTCTGCCATGATGAAAGTGTAACTTATTGTTACTTAAACAAGAAACCAACACAATGAAAAAGATACTAAAGTGCTGTCACCGGTCAGTGCGCGATATTATGCTCATGACACCACTGTGGCGTCGCCGGCTACTGAGCGATACAATGCACACGACACTACTGTGGTGTCGTCGGCTGTTGACCGATATTTCACGCACGACATCACTGTGGTGCCGCCGGACGGCAAAGTGTCATTATAACAGCTCCAATCCATATAATATAAATGTGCCCTTAAAATATAAAGTACTCAAAAATAAGAATTCCACCCGGTGTATTATTGTCTCCAATCCGTACAGGCGGTCGTAGAGCTGCAGTAAAATTTAAGCTTGCAGTGCAGTCAGGAACTTGATGACCTGGTTGCACGCGACGTCCGTACGTCCTCCTGCAGCTCGCCGCTACCAGTCCTTAAGCGACCCGGCAAGGCTTGTCCCAGACCAATTTAACCATTCGCGGCTTCTCGATACCCGCATCGGACAGCGGGAGTTCCCCAAAACAACAACTTGCTAGACGCGTGCCCTCCAGCCAATTCACTCTCCCACCAAACCAACAACACACACACACACCGCGACCAAAGACCTTCGCTCGCGACATACGATGAGATCGATATCGCCAGCCCAAGTGGTAAGTGGCGCCAGTGGAATACCATGCGCCGAGATTAAAGCCGCCATGCGCAGCTCCTGGTCTAGTGGCTCTTGATTACAGCTATATCAGCTCGAACCTCTCCGCCACACGTCCACCAAAGGCGACAGATTTTTATACCAACCTTCTGTGGGATGTTCCCCATAACGTGGCGGAAAACAAGTACCCTACGGTTCACTGGCCAAGAGTGTGGAAAACGATACACCGCAACTTTCTGTCATCCACGGTGCGTTCGAAGTGGTATCACATCGCCAACAAAAAATATGCCATACGACAGCGACTTCACACTATTGGACTGGCAGACTCGCCTTATTGCCCAGATTGTCACCTCTTGGATACCGATGAACATCGTTTTACTTGCGCATCATCGTCCGGAGTTTGGCGACTAACACAGAAGATATTGGCTTGTTACCTCCGGGTCACACCTGATATGATTGACCCTCAGACCCTACTCTGTCTTTCCGGCCGCAAAATATCATGCGCTTACATGGTTCAAAGGACTTACCGTCGCCTATATCTTTAGCGACGGAGAGAAAGAGCAGCTTGATTACTTGTGGTTCCTACAAAATGCTCACAATGCCCTCGAACGCACACCGAAATACCGTACGCTCTTCGGAAATTATTTACGCAGCGTTTTCGTTAACCCCCCACTCAGCTGGGGAGTGCCAAGCTGCGGTTAATGTTCTGTGCCGCATCACACTAACGGCTGAACGTTCTGCCTTGTCAGCCATGAGCGAAGGAAGAGACAGGCTGCTGCAATGATGCTGTTTTCCTTGAGGCATTAGCGAAGCGGAATGCCTCCGTTGCAGAGGCCCTTCAAAGGCGCTGTTGGAGATATCAGATAACGATGGCGAAGCACCAAGTGGAACCAGTTACATTTATTGAAGAACCTTTTAATTGGAATTGCATCACTGATTTACATTTTTTTTATTACTCTTTTAAGCCACCTTTGTTGTTTTAACACTTACCTATAACACTTTGTTACTAGAATTCTCATTTGTACACGTTTCCTAAATGTAATCATTAAAAAAAAAGTGGCTATCGTTGCTACTTTCGGAGTGCGGAATCCCGGGTTCGATTCCCAGCCCAGTTGGGTATTTTCCCCGTCCGGGGACTGGGTGTTTATATTGTCTTCATCACTTCATCATCATTCGTGAAGATGACGAGATTGGACTCTGTAATGACTGGGAATTAGTACGGACGCTGATAACCGCGCAGTTGAACGCCACACGAATCAAACATCATTAAAGACGCCACGCCTCCTGTACCTCTGTAAACAATTAAAAACTAGACATTTGATAAGCGGAACTTTGTACTCGAATTGGGAAATACAGCCACATCCTAATACATTAGCTATTCCTCCACAATTGTGATTGTTCTGATCTTCCGCTTTTCAAACAGTTTTCTTGTTTTTCATCTGGTAATTTTCGTCCGAATTCCTAACTTCCGGTATTTCGAGACATTGTATTTACTCCTGGCTGTTTTTATTGCAGTCGCTTGCGGTACTCGACGATCGAGGGCGAGCCGCGACCACCCTAACCTCGTTGTATTTCAGCCGTTAAGATTTATTAAGTCAGGGAAAGCATCTTGTAAGCGGCCGTTGCCGCAGCCGCCGTGTCTTCTTCATTATTCTCCCTGTCCCCGCCGAAGGCCTCGGCTCGGGTCGAACGTTTCAAAATTTAATTGAATCGAGAAAACTGTGTAAACGTCTCATTAAAACGGTCTCGTTTACACGGAGGGCGGGCGCCTCATTTGTAAGACAAAAGCGCTCACTTGTTTGTAATGAAAACAGCGAGGGTGGAAATTAGGCTGCGACGACAGCGGGCGGCCCGCCCCCTACCTGTTACTCGCGCAGGCGAACGGGGGCGCCCCGGCGCGCAGTGCGAATGTGTAGCCATGCGGCTGCTTATGATGCCGGGGGCGGCGGATTTAATTGTCTGTCGGACCCACTTGTTTCGCCTGCTCGTGAATGTCTGCAAGTTTACCATAAATGTGCGCCCGGCGGATTCCTAAGCTAGCTCCGTCTGACGCTTAATCCCGGACAGAAAATGAACGCATGACCGGTTGCACATCGCATGCACCGACAGTATGAAAGCCGGCTCGCTCTGTTTGTTTTCGAGATGCAAGTGTCTGTACGCAGTGGAGCCCGTTTAATGCCGTGTTTCTTGACTGCAGGTAAGTTTTACATTCAGCTCTTCACTGTCTCCCAACAGACAGAACAAGATTAGATTAGATTAGATTAGTTTAGATTATTACTAGTTCCATGGATCATGAATACGATATTTCGTAATGATGTGGAACGAGTCGAATTTTCCAATACATGACATAATTAGGTTAATTTAACAACATACTTAAGTTAATATAACAACTTAATTTTTTTGTGTTTTTTCTTTATTTTTTATTTTTATTTTTATTTTTTTTATTTATTTTTTATATTTTTGTTTTTTTTCTTTTTTTTTCTTAATTTATATCTAAAAATTCCTCTATGGAGTAGAAGGAGTTGTCATTCAGAAATTCTTTTAATTTCTTCTTAAATACTTGTTGGTTATCTGTCAGACTTTTGATACTATTTGGTAAGTGACCAAAGACTTTAGTGCCAGTATAATTCACCCCTTTCTGTGCCAAAGTTAGATTTAATCTTGAATAGTGAAGATCGTCCTTTCTCCTAGTATTGTAGTTATGCACATTGCTATTACTTTTGAATTGGGTTTGGTTGTTAATAACAAATTTCATAAGAGAGTATATATACTGAGAAGCTACTGTGAATATCCCTAGATCCTTAAATAAATGTCTGCAGGATGATCTTGGGTGGACTCCAGCTATTATTCTGATTACACGCTTTTGTGCAATAAATACTTTATTCCTCAGTGATGAATTACCCCAAAATATGATGCCATATGAAAGCAATGAGTGAAAATAGGTGTAGTAAGCTAATTTACTAAGATGTTTATCACCAAAATTTGCAATGACCCTTATTGCATAAGTAGCTGAACTCAAACGTTTCAGCAGATCTTCAATGTGTTTCTTCCAATTTAATCTCTCATCAATGGACATACCTAAAAATTTGGAATATTCTACCTTAGCTATATGCTTCTGATTAAGGTCTATATTTATTAATGGCGTCATACCATTCACTGTACGGAACTGTATGTACTGTGTCTTATCAAAATTCAGCGAGAGTCCGTTTACAAGGAACCACTTAGTAATTTTCTGAAAGACAGTATTGACAATTTCATCAGTTAATTCTTGTTTCTCAGGTGTGATTACTATACTTGTATCATCAGCAAAGAGAACTAACTTTGCCTCTTCATGAATATAGAATGGCAACTCATTAATATATAATAAGAACAACAAAGGACCCAAGACTGACCCTTGTGGAACCCCATTCTTGATAGTTCCCCAGTTTGAGGAATGTGCTGATCTTTGCATGTTACGAGAACTACTTATTTCAACTTTCTGCACTCTTCCAGTTAGGTACGAATTAAACCATTTGTGCACTGTCCCACTCATGCCACAATACTTGAGCTTGTCTAGCAGAATTTCATGATTTACACAATCAAAAGCCTTTGAGAGATCACAAAAAATCCCAATGGGTGGTGTTCGGTTATTCAGATCATTCAAAATTTGATTGGTGAAAGCATATATGGCATTTTCTGTTGAAAAACCTTTCTGGAAACCAAACTGACATTTTGTTAGTACTTCATTTTTACAGATATGTGAAGCTACTCTTGAATACATTACTTTTCCAAAAATTTGATAATGTTAAGTGGAGATACGTCCGCAACAAGTGATCATTATTATTATTATTCTTTTTTTATTGCCACCTATGGTCACCTTTGTCTTTATAATGATTACCAGTGTCGTTCAAATTCCTGTTAAAACCAAAGTTTTATCTTATATTAGTAATCCGAAATACAGCCCTCCCGGCTAGCCACGCGGCCTAACGCGCTGCTTCCCGAGCGGGATGGCGTGCCGGTCCCTGGCTCGAATCCGCCCGGCGTATTAGAGTCGAGGTCCGGTGTGCCAGCCAGCCTGTGGATGGTTTTTAAGGCGGTTTTCCATCTGCCTCGGCGAATGCTGGCCGGTTCCCCTTATTCCGCCTCAGTTACACTTTGTTGGCGATTGCTGCACAGACACTGTCTCCACATTCGCGTACACCATAATTACTCTGCCACACAAACATTTGGGACTGTACTCGTCTGGTATGAGACGTTCCCGGTGGGGGAATGGGGGTGGGGGGGGGTCCACTGAGGGTCGAACAGCACAATAACACTGGGTTCGGTGTGGGGCGGCGGTGGGGTGGGTGGACTGCTGTAGTCTGTTGAGGGTTGTGTACCACTGAGGGCTATGGCGTTTCTAGATCCCCGGTTCCACACACACACACACACACACACACATAATCTGTAATAGCATACAGGATACCACCCACTGCATGAGAGCGTGCTGAAAAGTAATGCCTCCGAATGTTTTAAGTGAAATCTCTGAAAGCTTCTTAAATGGAAGAAACTTTATTAACGGTCTACATCTTTATGTCTTCATATTTATTTCCCAACATAACCTACCTGTCGACGAACACATTTCTTCCAACGACAGACCACTTTGTTGACACCGTCTTTATAGTCACAACCACACCACTCTTTACACCGCTTCATCGCTATCAGAGTGAAGTCCTCGAAGGTGTTCTTTCAGTTTTGGAAACATGAAAACTGGACGGGGCTAAGTCGCGACTAATGACTCTGAGCACTATGGGACTTAACCGCTTTGGTCATCAGTCCCCTAGAACTTAGAACTACCTAAACCTAACTAACCTAAGGACATCACACACATCCATGTCCGAGGCAGGATTCGAACCTGCGACCGTAGCGGTCGCGCGGTTCCAGATTGTAGCGCCTAGAACCGCTCGGCCACTACGGGCGGCCCAAGTCGGTACTGTGTCGAGGATGATCGATGGCAGTGGACCCAAGGCGTCGGATGGTTGCAGGTGCCGCAACGCTCATACCTGTATGTGGTCTTGTTTGTCACTCTGAAGGAGAGGCTGGAGGAAGTCTTTGAATTTGAAACTCGAATATAGCAAGTTGTTTCTGACGACCCGACATAGTTGCGTTACACACTACCATGTTACATTCAATAATTTGGGGACTCCCAGAGGAAGAGGGCTGCAAATATGTAGACATGAAGAATAAAGATGTAGAATGTTAATAAACATTAATTTTAATTTTAATAATTAACAGCCTCAGTTGCACTGTTTGCCTAGGATTTACCTAGGTTTCAGTCGGGATGACCCACCCTTCTTCAAAATAACAGTAACTACCGTCTTTCCATAGTGGTCATCGTCAAGCTAAAACTACAAATCCATAAATAATCGTCAGACAATAAAACTTATCTGGAACTGCCTCGGCCCCACTTCGTGACCGCGAAGCGGCAGCCACGAGTGCCGTAATGGAACTGATTCTAGGCAAACAGTGCAACTGAGGGTGTTAATTATTAAAATTAAAATTAATATTTACACAGTTGCTGACAGGACCACGAAATATTGAAGATATTTAATAAATATTGCTTTATTTAAAAAGTTTTAAGAGTTTGCACATAAAAAATTCGGAGGTATTACTTTTCAGCAGCTCTCGTAGTGGCAGAGCAACCTGTCAGTTTTATGTGTGAAATCTGCAGTACTTATAAATGTACATACGCATTTATTGTAAAGAGTATGAGTAATCAAGTTTATGTCGTTCAAGGTGATAAAGTCAATGTTGTAAAACAAAACAGTTAAAAAGATAAAGTAAAATTATGGTATGCGTAAAACTAAAAGTAGACTACAAGAAAATCTCGCAGTTCACATGTGGAACACATCTTCTTTAGTCTTGCATATTATCGTGTAACTTTGAAAGTATTCCACCGGAACGCAGTGTATTCGTGGCTCGGGACACGTACAGCTTGCTGTTCAACTCCTAATCGCTGGGCTGGTACCATCGGTTAGTGTAAAGCTGCCCTCGGCTGAATATTGCGTTTTGCACAATTCTATTTCCAGAGTATGTATCTGTTTTCATTATTACTTAATTTCTGGCTTATTTGTTTGTGGTATCCTGCCATCTTTCTGAGTTCTAAAACCAGGGACCGCCTCCAAGTAGGAGAACTGGCGAGGCCTCACAGCAGGCACCAGCAGCCTTTGCTAATCTACGCTGCTACTTCACATACTTAAGAACGCGGACCGCCACGTCACGCGAAGCTACGATAGCGCTCCTAGAAAGTAAAGTCAAAACTACTACGTCCGTGACGTAAATTTTTATGCGATAACGCGCACCGATATGAATGGCACTCCTTTCCTGACGCACCACGAAAACAAATTACGCCTCAAAACAACCATTCTTGAGAATACATTCATTTTATGTTTACCCCTTCTTCAGATATCTATATTTATATAAATATATAAATGTTCACTGTAGGCCTTTAAAATTGCTACACCACGAAGAAGTGCAGATGATAAACGGGTATTCATTGGACAAATATATCATACTAGAACTGATATGTGATTACATTTTCACGCAATTTGGGTGCATAGATCCCGAGAAATCAGTACCCAGAAGAACCACGTCTGGCCGTAATAACGGCCTTGATATGCCTGGACATTGAGTAAAACAGAGCTGGGATGGCGTGTACAGGCACAGCTGCCAAAGCAGCTTCAACACGAAACCACAGTTCACCAAGAGTAGTGACTGGCGTATTGTGACGAGCCAATTGCTCGGCAACCACTGACCAGACGTTTTCAATTGGTGAGAGATCTGGAGAATGTTCTGGCCAGGGCAGCAGTCGAACATTTTCTGTACCCAGAAAGGCCCGTACAGGACGTGCAACATGCAGTCGTGCATTATCCTGCGGAAATGTAAGGTTTCGAAGGGATCGAATGAAGGGTAGAGCCACGGGTCGTAACACACCTGAAATGTAACGTCCACTGATCTAAGTGCCGTCAATGCGAACAAGAGATGACCGAGACGTGTAACCAATGGCACCCCACACTATCACGCCGGGTGATAAGCCAGTGTGGTGATGACAAATACACGCTTCCAATGTGCGTTCACCGCGATGTCGCCAAACACGGATGCTAACATCATGATGCTGTAAACAGAACCTGGATTCATCCGAAAAAATAACGTATGCCATTCGTGCACCCAGGTTCGTCGTTGAGTACACCATCGCAGGCACTCCTGTCTGTGATGCAGCGTCAAGGGTAACCGCAGCCATTGTCTCCGAGGTGATAGATAGTGCTGCAAACGTCGTCGAACTGTTCTCGCAGATGGTTGTTGTCTTGCAAACGTCCCCATCTGTTGACTCAGGGGTCGAGACGTGGCTGCACAATCTGTTACAGCCATGCGGATAAGATGCCTGTCATCTCGACCGCTAGTGATACGAGGCCGTTGGAACCCATCGATTCCATATTCTACTAACAGTCATTGGATCTCTACCAACTCGAACAGCAATGTCGCGTTACGATAAACCGCAATCACGATAGGCTACAACCCGATCTTCATCAAAGTCGCAAACGTGATGGTGCGCATTTCTCCTCCTTACACGAGGCATCACAACAAAGTTTCACCAAGCAACGCCAGTCAACTGCCGTTTGTGTATGAGAAATCGTTTGGAAACTTTTCTCATGTCAGCACGTTGTAGGTGTCGCCACCGGCGCCAACCTTGTGTGAATGCTCTGAAAAGCTAATCATTTGCATATCACAGCATCTTCTTCCTGGCGGTTAAATTTCGCGTCTGTAGCACGTCATCTTCGTGGTGTAGCAATTTTAATGGCCAGTAGTGTATACAGTGAACACTGTGTCTTTACGTACGACATTTTACAGTAACTGTATTGGAAAGTCCGTTATAAAATTCCTCAACGCCGTTAGTAAAGAAACAATGATCACGACACGTAAATAAACGTAAACATGTGAAGGTGACATAAGAGCCGTCCTGGAATGTCATATTTGTAAAATAAACGCAAATAAAATCAATTCGTTGTAGCCAATGCATTACAAATTACCTCCAGTTTCAATAGTTGAAGTACTCTTTTATACTGAATAGCCAAAAAATAGGTGAGCCTGCCTAATATCGTGTAGGGCCCTCGCAAGCAATCAGAAGTGCCGCATCACAACGTGGCTTGGACGCGACTAATGTCTGAAGTAGTGCTGGAAGGAATTCACACCATCAATCTTGCAGGGCTGTCCATAAATCCATAAGAGTACGAGACGGTGGAGATCTCTTCTGAACAGCAAGATGCAAGGCATCCCAGATATGCTCAGTAATGTTCATGTCTTATGAGCTTGGTGGCCAGTGGAAGTGTTTAATCTCAGAAGAGTGTTCCTGGATCCACTATGTAGTAATTCTGGACATGTGGGGTGTCGCTTTGTCCTGCTGGAATTACCCAAGCCCGTCGGAATGCACAATGGACACGAATGGGTGCGGGTGATCAGACAGGATGCTTACGCACGTGTCACCTGTCACGGTCGTATCCAGACGTATCAGGAGTCCCATATCACTCCAACTGCACACACCCCACACCATTAGAGAGACTCCACCAGCTTGATCAGCTCCTGCTGACATGCAGGATCCATGGATTCATGAAGTTGTCTCCATACCCGTACACTTCCATCTGCTCGATACAGTTTGAAACGAGTCTCGTCCGGCCAGGCAACACGTTTCCTATCATCAACAGTCCAGTGTCGGCGTTGACGGGCCCAGGCGAGGCGTAAAGCTTTGTGTCGTGCAGCCATCAAGGGTACATGAATGGGCCTTCGGGTCCGAAAACCCATATCGATGATGTTTCGTTGAATGGTTCGCATGCTGAGACTTGTTGAAGGCCCAGCATTGAATCCTGCAGCAGTTTGAGGAAGGGCTGTGTGATGTCGTCAGTCATAGACCACACCGCAGCCTAAGAGATCGATCCGCCTTATGCGATTCTCTCGATAAACGGAACAGAAGAACGGCTGTTTTAGCCACAGAGTACACAGCCAGTCGCAGTACTTAACGCTCGCCGCGAGGCGCCGCTAGGCCACTTCATGTGCAGCAGGAGAGTAGTGCAGTTGTGCCAGTCTACAGTTCATAGCCGTGCTCAGTGGTCAGCCAGCGCTAATGTTAGTCATCGTCTGGAGCTCAGTCATTGCTGGCATCAAGCCTTTGTAACTCCGTTCCAAGTTAGTCTTCAAATTCACCGGATTCGACATTCAAGATTACGAGAGCTTAATTCGTCACTGCAAGATCTGTGACTTGTAAATTATGTCATTCTACAGACGCTTAGTCTAGTCGCGCCTTCTATTGTTGTCAACCAACTGATCATGGACTACAGCAAAGTTAAGTAATAAATACTTTCTTATTTTGTACTCCTACTAATTAATTGTGTTTTCCTGTTGTAGCTACCAAGCAGTCTTGGCATAGTAGAACTCACATTTCCACCTCCTTGGCTACCTCATATTTGCCACATCATGTTGGTGGACTCGATTATGGTGGAAGATCGAGAGCCATCAGGTTGCACTTCCGTCTCTTTGGTCGTCGTTGGTCCCGTTATTGCAGGGTATTCTTCCAGCCGCAGCGATGTCGGAGATTTGATGTTTTACCGGAGTCCTGATATTCATTATACACTCGTGTAATGGACGTACGGGAAAACCCCAACTTCGTCAGTATCTCGGGGGTGCTGTGTCGCATTGCTCGTGTGCCGACTATAACACCACGTTCAAACAGACTTAAAGCTTGATAACCTGCAATTGTAACAGCAGCAACCGATCTAACAACTCCGTCAGACACTTGTTGTCTTATGTTGGTGTTGCCGTCTGCAGCGCCGTATTCTGCCTGTTTACATTTCTTTGTATTTGAATACGCATACCTTTATCAGTTTCTTTGGCGCTTCAGTGTACGTTCGCAAGAATTATTTACTAATACTAATACAAGAAAAAGTAAGAAAACAAAATAAAACGTTGCGAAACGCAATTCTAATCGACAAGCAATTGCCGGCCGCCGTGACCGAGCGGTTCTAGGCGCTTCAGTCTGGAACCACGCGACCGCTACGGCCGCAGATTCGAATCCTGCCTCGGGCATGGATGTGTCTGATGTCCTTAGGTTAGTTAAGTTGAAGTAGTTCTAATTTCTAGGGGACTGATGATCTCAGATGTTAAGTCCCATAGTGCTCAGAGCCAGTTTGACAAGCAATTAAGAGTAATTGTGCATTTTTTGGCCACAGACAGCTAAGTCAAGTGTTTGAAATTTAATGTGTCAATATCGACAAACAGTATTAGCAAATATGACTGATCACAATGGCATTGATTGTTTCTGAATGTTAAACAAATTAAACGCTCAGACTGGAAACATGTTATAATCCAGCGGCGGCAGAATGGCTTTTAGCTTGCGTGGTGTAAGCAAAACTGTCTCAATTTCAAACACGATGCGAGCCGATAATCTACGAAAATACCCAGAAAACGCGTCCTGGGCGAAGTACATGCAAGGCGGCCGATGTCTCTCCCACGAATTTCTTTCACCTACCGGATTGTAGCCAATTACGTCCCGAATCCGGCCGTTGATCGCTGGTTATCCACCCGCGTATCACGCATTCTGATATCGGTTACGTAATTAATTTAAAATCTCGGCTGCCTGTTAATGTTTACCGCGTCTGCAAACAGGGGCAAGCTCCTCTTATTTTCGCCACGTGAACTCGCAAGAGATGTGGAAGACGGCAGGGCTCGGTAGCGCCTACCCAGTGTCACCTACCTCGACAACGGAAGTAGCGGCCCGGAATATGGAGCCTGTTACGCCGGCTGTACCGGCGCGCAGGCGCAAGTAGTTTTTCCAATAGCAGCCGAGGGGCGCCATCTATTCTCACACCGTCGTCGCCAGTCTCCGCCAGGACAGAAATCATATTTCAATATCCGCCTTCACGATCGAAATGAGAGAGCAAGGGGAAAAAAAAAGGAAAAGGGAAAAAGGGAAACTGCTACGGGAGCATAAAATCGCGGCTGGTGGCGCCACAGATAGTGACATAAAGCAGAAGGCAGGACGGCGCACTAAAAACTGTCGGCCGCTCTGCGTGAGAGCCGTAAAACAGCGCGCGCCTGGGCGCGATGGCCACCGCCGCCGCGGTCGGGGGCGGAGAGTACTGTGTGCGGGCGAGAGGCCTGCAGGGCTGTGTGTGGACACAGCGCGAAACGCGGCAGGCCTGCTGGCGCTGGTGTGGAGCACTGGAGAGTCTGTCTCTATCGCCATCACTTGTCATTAACACGTTACCGTGAAGCTGACAGCAAAGTAAAAAACACTACTGGCCATAAAAATTGCTACACCACGAAGATGACGTGCTACAGACGCGAAATTTCACCGACAGGAAGAACATGCTGTGATATGCAAATGATTAGCTTTTCAGAGCATTTACACAAGGTTGGCGCCGGTGGCGACACCTACAACGTGCTGACATGAGGAAAGTTTCCAAACGATTTCTCATACACAAACAGCAGTTGACCGGCGTTGCCTGGTGAAACGTTGATGTGATGCCTCGTGTAAGGAGGAGAAATGCGTTCCATCACGTTTGCGACTTTGATAAAGATCGGATTGTAGCCTATCGTGATTGCGGTTTATCGTATCGCAACATTGCTGCTCGGGTTGGAACAGTTGGGGCCGGCCGTGGTAGCCGTTCGGTTCTAGGCACTACAGTCTGGGACCGCGCGACCACTACGGTAGCAGGTTCGAATCCTGCCTCGGGCATGGATGTGTGTGATGTCCTTAGGTTAGTTAGGTTTAAGTAGTTCTTAGTTCAAGGGGACTGATGACCTCAGAAGTTAAGACCCATAGCGCTCAGAGCCAGTTGAACCTTTTTTTTTTAACAATTGCTTTCAGGAGGGTAATACGGAACGCCATGCTGGATCCCAACGGCCTCGTATCACTAGCCGTCGAGATGACAGGCACCTTATCCGCATGGCTGTAACGGATCGCGCAGCCACGTCTCGATCCCTGAGTCAACTGATGGGGACGTTTGCAAGACAACCATCTGCACGAACAGTTCGATGACGTTTGCAGCAGCACGGACTATCAGCTCGGAGACCATGGCTGCGTTTACCCTAGACGCTGCATCACAGACAGGAGCGCCTGCGATGGTGTACTCAACGACGAACCTGGGCGCCCGAATGGCAATACGTCATTTTTTTCGGATGAATCCAGGTTGTGTTTACAGCATCATGATGGTCGCATCAGTGTTTGCCGACATCGAGGTGAACACACATTGGAAGCGTGTATTCGTCATCGCCATACTGGCGTATCACCCGGCGTGATGGTATGGGGTGCCATTGGTTACACGTCTCGGTCACCTCTTGTTCGCATTGACGGCACTTTGAACAGTGGACGTTATATTTCAGATGTGTTAAGACCCGTGGCTCTACCCTTCATTCGATTCCTGCGAAACCCTACATTTCAGCAGGATAATGCACGACCGCATTTTGCAGGTCCTGTACGGGCCTTTCTGGATACAGAAAATGTTTGACTGCTGCCCTGGCCAGCACATTCTCCAGATCTCTTAGCAATTGAAAACGTCTGGTCAGTGGTGGCCGAGCAACTGGATGGTCACAATACGCCAGTCACTACTCTTGATGAACTGTGGCATCGTGTTGAAGCTGCATGCGCAGCTGTACCTGTACACGGCACCCAAGCTCTGTTTGACTCAATGACCACGCGTATCAAGGCCGTTATTACGGCCAGAGGTGTTTGTTCTGGGTACTGATTCCTGAGGATCTATGCACCCAAATTGCGTGAAAATGTAATCACTTGTCAGTTCTAGTATAATATATTTGTCCAATGAATACCCGTTTATCATCAGCATTTCTTCTTGCTGTGGCAATTGTAATGGCCAGTCGCGTATGTCAGCTTCACTCTTCCTTGTACGCCTCCGTAGGTGCCACGTCAGAGCTTTTGACTGGCGTATGCTAGTCCCTGGTTCAATTCCCGGTACTGTCATTGAATTTTTTGCCCGTGGGTAAGACTGGAGCCACTTCAGCGTCGTGATGACAAATGAGGAGTTACTTGAATGAGGAGTATCTTTAACGAGATTAGTTGCTCCAAGCCCCGGGAAGCTAACACCATGCTCCTTCATACGGCATTCGAGTAAAAGCAAATTGTAGAGGATGACACGGTGGCCGGTTGGCTCTAAATGAAACGTGTCTCTTTCGTATACATATTCATGTAAGCAATCGTGATGTTCGCCTTACACTGGATAGCTATATTCCTTACGAAAAATCTGGGAAGCTAATTTATATCGAATTCATTTGTTATTGTTAAAATCGTCGGTACGAAGATTGGCTTGATGCAGCTCTCCGAGCTAGTCTGTCCTGTACAAGTTTCTTCATCTCTTCATATCTGCTGCGCTATTTATCCATACGAATCTGCTTGTAGTATTGAAGCCGTGGCCCAACTCTACAATTCCCCCCCCCCCTCCCCCCCCCCCCCCAGCTCTCAGCATTTCCATTCACTATCAAAGACACGACCTGGAGCTCTCAACAGATACCCCTCCGTTTGTGGTTGCACCTACGGTACGGCGATCTATATCAAATGGTTTAAATGGCTCTGAGCACTATGCGAGTTAACTTCTGAGGTCATCAGTCGCCTAGGACTTAGAACTAATTAAACCTAACTAACCTAAGGACATCACACACACACCCATGCCCGAGGCAGGATTCGAACCTGCGACCGTAGTGGTCGCTCGGCTCCAGACTGCAGCACCCAGAACCGCACGGCCACTCCGGCCGGCGGCTATCTGTATCGCTGAGGCACGCTAGCCTCACCACCAACGGTCCATGGTTCATGGGGGGAGGGGGGCCAATTATGTCACATATTTTGACATTCGGAAATTCACTCATCAAAACCTATACAGTATTTCCCGCTGACCTAGAATCATGAAATTTGGAAAGAAGATAGGTTTCACCATACTAGTGAGGGGAAAAATCCGAAAATTGTTTAACTGTAATTATGTTACATATGAAATACCTTTTTGCCATGAGAACATACACTACGTTCGTCATGCCTTGAAAGCAGAAATAAAAGATATCACTGTATGAAAGTATCCAACGTAAGTTGTAGTTATGTTTGAGTGAGTAAAGCAAAAACATTTAATTAAATCTCCTCTCTCTAAATACGTAAACAGAAGCCTCCCGCATACCTCGTTTTGTGCATCTGTCTAGTATCAAAAACTACGGTAGAGATTGTGATACGATCTTGGAAGTCCCGGAACCGACATCTTGCCTTTTTAATCGGGAGTTGTCCAGGAGAAATGATTTTAAAACACATTTAAAAGTTGACATGCTACCTGTCAGACATTTTGTGGTACTGAACAAATGGTCAAAAAATTTTTCGCTGCAAATTGATCTCCTTTCTGCGCCTCTGGCACCTTTAATAATAAGTAATAAAGGCCAATTTTTCCTCTAGCGGTGTATGTATGAGTATCATCATTTTTTTCTCAAATTGTGATGGATTATTTTCAGCAGCGAATATAATATATTGTGATGGTAAAGTTAAAATGCCCAACTACGTGAAGTCGCATCTAAGTGACGACAGCAGGTGAGCTTCACATATGAGTGTTACAGCATGCTTTTGTGCAATCGAAACTTTCTTTCTAATTGACGAGATGGCCCAGAAAATTAATCCATAACACATTACTGAGTGGAAATATTCAAAATATGTCAGGAGGATCACACGTCTCTTTTCAAGTGTAGCAATTACCCGAAGAGCAGAAGTCGTTGAACTTAATTATTTGAGAAGCTCATTAATATGCCTCTTCTAGTTCAGTTTTCATCGATACGCAAGCCTTAAAATTTGGAGCATTCTACCCTATTTACTGACTCCTGTTCAGGTGCTACATCAATTGTTGATACGGCTCCATTTACTACACTTAATAATTCTTTCCTGCTGCTTTCACTCTAGTGGGATTTATTATGTCAGTAGCAACGTGTCCAAAAAGTACGAAATCTGCTTGTTGAATGTTAGGAGGGCATGCTGAAAAGTAATACCCCGAATTTTTTAATGTGAAAACTCTTAAAGCTTTTTGAATGAAACAGAATTTATGAAAATTTTTCACCTGTATTCTTAATGTCTACATATTTATTCCTCAACGTAGTGTCCCTGATGACGAACACATTTCTCCCAACGAGACCGAGCGAGGTGGCGCAGTAGTTAGCCCACTGGATTCGCATTCGGGAGGACGACGGTTCAATCCCGCATCCGGCCATCCTGATTTAGGTTTTTCGTGATTTCCCTAGATCACTTCAGGCAAATGCCGGGATGGTTCCCATTCGGGAGGACGACGGTTCAATCCCGCATCCGGCCATCCTGATTTAGGTTTTCCGTGATTTCCCTAGATCACTTCAGGCAAATGCCGGGATGGTTCATTTGAAAGGGCTGGGCCGACATCCTTCCCTACCCTTCCCTAATCCGAGCTTGTGCTCCGTCTCTGATGACCTCGTTGTCGACGGAACGTTAAACACTAACCTCCTCCTCCTCCTCCTCTCCCAACTATAGACCAGTTGATTGATACCGTCACTGTCGAATGTTTGACTTCGTCGATGGTGCCACAGCCTCATCTTTGCATCGCTTCATCACTATCAAAGTGAAGTCCTCGAAGGTGCTCCTTATGTTTTGAAAACAGGTGAAAATTGGATGGTAGCCACATCGGGACTGTAAGGAGGATGAGCGACGACAGTGAAAACCAAGGCGTCGGATTGTTGCACACACACTATGTGTTCCAAAGTATCCGGACACCCCCAAAAACATAAGTTTTCCATATTAGGTGCAGTGTGCCGCCACCTACTGCCAGGTACTCCAATCAGCGACCTCAGTAGTCATTAGACATCGTGAGAGAGCAGAATGGGGCAATCCGAGAAGTCATGGACTTCGAACGTGGTCAGGTGATTGCGCCTATGGGATGTTTTGGAACGCCGACTTCGTGACAGGCCTCACCGACTGACATCGATACCTCTTCTCAGTGCAGCACTTCGTGAAGAATGGGCTGTTATTCCCCATGAAACCTTCCAGCACCTTATTAAACGTAAGCCTGCGAGAGTGTAAGTTGTCAACAAGGCTAAGGGTGGGCCAACGTCATTGTCAGACGGGTGTCCGGATACTTTTGATAGCATAGTGTATCGCAGAGCTCGTGTGGGGTCTGGCATTGTCATGCTGAAGCAGATGGTACTCCTTATGTGGACGAATTATTCGCATTCGAAACTGTATTAAAGCACACTGTTTCTCACACACCGACATGTTAAGCCATCGGCAAACAGGTAGTATTTTTGAACGTCAACATTGAGCGTGACAAATTTAAGGATCTGCTGAACGGTAAAAAAGGGTGCGACTGTGGATACGGTACTAGTTTCAACGTGGTCTATGCGATCGCAGGGCGCTCCAAGGCAGTTGACTTGACTAGAAGAAGGATTTGCGTGGTAGGAGACGTTCTGAGGCATCAAGGGATCACCAATTTAGTACTGGAGGGCAGCGTGGAGGGTAAAAATCGTAGAGGGAGACCAAGAGATGAATGCACTAAGCAAATTCAGAAAGATGTAGGTTGCAGTAGGTATTCGGAGATGAACAGCTTTGTACAGGATAGAGTAGCATGGACAGCTGCATCAAACCAGTCGTCGGACTGAAGACCACAACAACAACAACATCTTCATTTGCCACACCAGACTGGACAATAAGCGACTGGATGGAAGCCTTAGCCCACTTGGTGATTTTACATAGGACCAGAATTTTCTCGGATATGACGATGGTAGTAGTTGTATGCTACACGCGTAGATCTTTTCACGAACGCACGAATCTCTATTAACCTTTGCTTGATGTCATTTGCGCGTTTTCTTTTGAACCGCAAGTGCAATAGCCTCTGCTTCCTCTGCAGTTTCCGAATCTCGTTATTAAACCATAGTGGGTCTTTTCCATCCTCAATTCATTTACTAATCACACAATTCTCCACACCGCGATTTACAATCTGCTTCATCCATGATCCATCTTACCGTAACTATGTAATGTCAATTCACTGTATAAGTGAGATGCTTTCTTTTATTTGGGGCGTGGGGAGTGGGAGGGGGAGCAACAGTCTTCTGATTGGTTTGATTCAGCCCGCCACGAAGTCCTCTCCTGTGATAACCTCTTCGTCTTTAGCACTTGCAACGTACGTCCTCAATTATTTTCTGGTTGCATTCCAATCTCTGTGTACTTCTACAACTTTTACCCTCTACAGCTCCCGCTACTGCGATAGAAGTTATTCCCTGATGTCTTAACAGATGTCGTACCATTCTGTCCCTTCTTCTTGTCGGTGAGTCTCACATATTCCTTTCCTCCCTAACTCTGTGCAGAACATCCTCATTCCTTAGATTATCAGTACAAACAATTTTTAACCTTCATCTATATCGGCACACCTCAGAAGTTTCGATTCTCGTCTGTCCCGGTTTTCCCACATCCCATGTTTCGGCACCTCTTCTGTTCCGGTTTTCCCACATCTCATGTTTCACTACCATACAGTGCTGTAGTCCAAACGTACATTTTCAGAAATTTATTCGTCAAATTAAGGCATATGATATGTTTGATACCAGTAGATTTATCTGGCCAGGAATGTCCATTTGAAAGTGCTAGTCCGCTTTTGATAACCTCCTCGCTCCGCCCGTCATTATTTTGCTACATAAATAGTAGAATTCCTTAACTTCTTTTACTTCGTGTCCGTTAATCCTGATGTGCAGTTTCTCAGCGACTTCTCATTTCTTTCATCTTCCTTCGATTTAGTCTCAGTCCATATTCTGTACTCCTTAGACTGTACCTTCCATTCAGCAGAACCTATAATTTTTCTTCACTTTCACTCAGGATAGCAAGGTCATCAGCGAATCGTACCACTGATTCCATTTTACCTTGAAATTTTATTCTGCTCCTGATCCTGTCTTTTATTTCTATCATTGCTGCGTCGATACACAGATTGAGCAGTAGGAGCGAGAGACTTACACTCTTTTTAATCCGGGCACTTTATTCTTGGTCTTCCACTCTTATTAATGACTGACTCTAAGCACTATGGGACTTAACATCTATGGTCATCAGTCCCCTAGAACGTAGAACTACTTAAACCTAACTAACCTAAGGACTTCACACACATCCATGCCCGAGGCAGGATTCGAACCTGCGACCGTAGCAGTCGCGCGGCTCCGGACTGAACGCCTAGAACCGCTTAGACCACCGCGGCCGGCCCACTCTTATTATTCAAATGGTTCAAATGGTTCTAAGGACAATGGGACTTAACATCTGAGGTCATCAGCCCCCTTGATTGAGAACTACTTAAACCTAACTAACCTAAGGACATCACACACATCCATGCCCGAGGCAGGATTCGAACCTGAGACCGCATCAGCAGCGTGATTCCGAACTGAAGCGCCTAGAACAGCTCGGTCACAGCGGCCGACTCTTATTATTCCCTCTTGGCTCCTGTACATGATGTTTACTACCCATCTCTTCCTCTAGCCTAACCCTGTTTTCTTCGGAATTTCGATCATCTTCCACCAGCTAGTCGAATGCTGCTTCCAGATCGACAAATCCTGCGAATGTGTCTTGATTTTTCCTCATTATTGCGCCCATTATCAACCGCAACGTCAAAGTTGCCTCTCTGGTGCTTTTACCTGTCCTAAAGCCAACTGATCGTCATCTAACATGAAACGTCCCCTTAGAAAAATTATAAATTACTGTGCTTAAACTGACACACAATATTTTTAGCGCAACGCAGTCTGACTTTCAATAATCCCTACAAAAGAATGGCCCTGACTAACATTAACCTATACCATTCACAAATCACTTACCTCACAAAAATCTTCGTTACTCGAACTACTGCAATACAGCGAGCGCCACTACTGCCAGCTGAATAAAACATTCAAACTACTGAAGGCACTAACCACTGATAGGCATAGTTAGCAAATGAAAGATTTTGATAGAGAACAAACAATGTATTTACCTTAATAGTGTTCAAAAGTCATAATATATGTAGCAGTTCATGACATCCATTCTTAAAAATGTACTGTTTCTGATGGATACACGTCTAGATCATCCGCTCTCAAAACTCCGCGATTTCTCTCCCCACATCCACCACTGCTGGCGGCTCACCTCCAACTGCGCAACGCTACGCGCTGTTCACATCCGGCTGCCCATCACTACAATAGCAAACAACAATGCAAACCAGCCACAGACTGCACACAGCACAGCCAGTGATTTTCATACAGAGCGCTACGTGGCGTTACCAATAAAAACCTAAACAGCCTACTTACAAATCACATCCTCAACAACTGCTTATCTGTACAACGGGAACTACGCTCTGCCATATACACTCCTGGAAATGGAAAAAAGAACACATTGACACCGGTGTGTCAGACCCACCATACTTGCTCCGGACACTGCGAGAGGGCTGTACAAGCAATGATCACACGCACGGCACAGCGGACACACCAGGAACCGCGGTGTTGGCCGTCGAATGGCGCTAGCTGCGCAGCATTTGTGCACCGCCGCCGTCAGTGTCAGCCAGTTTGCCGTGGCATACGGAGCTCCATCGCAGTCTTTAACACTGGTAACTTGCCGCGACAGCGTGGACGTGAACCGTATGTGCAGTTGACGGACTTTGAGCGAGGGCGTATAGTGGGCATGCGGGAGGCCGGGTGGACGTACCGCCGAATTGCTCAACACGTGGGGCGTGAGGTCTCCACAGTACATCGATGTTGTCGCCAATGGTCGGCGGAAGGTGCACGTGCCCGTCGACCTGGGACCGGACCGCAGCGACGCACGGATGCACGCCAAGACCATAGGATCCTACGCACTGCCGTAGGGGACCGCACCGCCACTTCCCAGCAAATTGGGGACACTGTTGCTCCTGGGGTGTCGGCGAGGACCATTCGCAACCGTCTCCACGAAGCTGGGCTACGGTCCCGCACACCGTTAGGCCGTCTTCCGCTCACGCCCCAACATCGTGCAGCCCGCCTCCAGTGGTGTCGCGACAGGCGTGAATGGAGGGACGAATGGAGACGTGTCGTCTTCAGCGATGAGAGTCGCTTCTGCCTTGGTGCCAATGATGGTCGTATGCGTGTTTGGCGCCGTGCAGGTGAGCGCCACAATCAGGACTGCGTACGACCGAGGCACACAGGGCCAACACCTGGCATCATGGTGTGGGGAGCGATCTCCTACACTGGCCGTACACCACTGGTGATCGTCGAGGGGACACTGAATAGTGCACGGTACATCCAAACCGTCATCGAACCCATCGTTCTACCATTTCTAGACCGGCAAGGGAACTTGCTGTTCCAACAGGACAAAGCACGTCCGCATGTATCCCGTGCCACCCAACGTGCTCTAGAAGGTGTAAGTCAACTACCCTGGCCAGCAAGATCTCCGGATCTGTCCCCCATTGAGCATGTTTGGGACTGGATGAAGCGTCGTCTCACGCGGTCTGCACGTCCAGCACGAACGCTGGTCCAACTGAGGCGCCAGGTGGAAATGGCATGGCAAGCCGTTCCACAGGACTACATCCAGCATCTCTACGATCGTCTCCATGCGAGAATAGCAGCCTGCATTGCTGCGAAAGGTGGATATACACTGTACTAGTGCCGACATTGTGCATGCTCTGTTGCCTGTGTCTATGTGCCTGTGGTTCTGTCAGTGTGATCATGTGATGTATCTGACCCCAGGAATGTGTCAATAAAGTTTCCCCTTCCTGGGACAATGAATTCACGGTGTTCTTATTTCAATTTCCAGGAATGTACTTGAAAATGATCAGTGGAATATGGTCGTAGATGCAGACGTAGAGACGTCCCAGACAGTCGAGCTCTGTCACGGCAGAGCGCGAAGAAGCAGGCGGGAAAAGCGGAAAGGGGCCAGCTCCCCGTGTTTGCGCAGGCGCCGCCTCCGGATATTGTGAGCGCCGCCGTCCCGTCTTGTATGCTAATGACCGTTCGCCGCCGGCCACTCCGTGGACTTGGCGTCGAATCAGGCGGTGGCGTGGCGAGGCGTGTCGCAGTGTCAACACTGCGGACCTGCAGCTGCTCGGTCCACCGTGCACTGACTCACTGCCTACGCAGCAGCTCCAGGGGTACGGCGGCCGGCGCTTAGGGGCATTTGGGAAGGCGGTGGGCGGAGCAAGCTGCTAAATGCAGCGTCGTGTTCTGTTGCGTGGTGGCGCTGGTTCACCGCTCCGTCGACAAGACTGTCATTACGGGTGGAGCACTCAGTGCTCTGGGCGAGGATTAGAGAGGGTATCAGCAGTAGCATGATCACATAGTGCTCTACCACACTAAAACTGACTGGCACAGTTTTCGTATCCCAGATGATTGAATGAGAAGAGCCTTGCCCAGTTACCTCGCGAGACACACTACTGGCCATCAAAATTGCTACACCAAGAAGAAATGCAGATGATAAATGGGTATTCATTGGACAAATATATTATACTAAAACTGACATGTGATTACATTTTCACGCAATTTGGGTGCATAGATCCTGAGAAATCAGTACCCAGAACAACCACCTCTGCCCGTAATAACGGCCTTGATATGCCTGGGCATTGAGTCAAACAGAGCTTGGATGGCGTGTACAGGTACAGCTGCCCATGCAGCTTCAACACGATACCACACTTCATCAAGAGTAGCGACTGGCGTATTGTGACCAGCCAGTTGCTCGGCCACCACTGACCAGACGTTTTCAATTGGTGAGAGATCTGGAGAATGTGCTGGCCAGGGCAGCAGTCAAACATTTTCTGTATCCAGAAAGGCCCGTACAGGACCTGCAAAATGCGGTCGTGCATTATCCTGCTGAAATGTAGGGTTTCGCAGGGATCGAATGAAGGGTAGAGCCACGGGTCGTAACACATCTGAAATATAACGTCCACTGTTCAAAGCGCCGTCAATGCGAACAAGAGGTGACGGAGACGTGTAACCAATGGCACCCCATACCATAACGCCGGGTGATACGCCCGTATGGTGATGACGAATACACGCTTCCAATGTGCGTTCACCGCGATGTCGCCAAACACGGATGCGACCATCATGATGCTGTAACCACAACCTGGATTCATCCGAAAAAATGACGTTTTGCCATTCGTGCACCCAGCTTCGTCGTTGAGTACACCATCGCAGGCGCTCCTGTCTGTGATGCACCGTCAAGGGTAACCGCAGCCATGGTCTCCGAGCTGATAGTCCATGCTGCTGCAAACGTCGTCGAACTGTTCGCGCGGATGGTTGTCTTGCAAACGTCCCCATGTGTTGACTCACGGATCTAGACGTGGCTGCACGATACGTTATCGCCATGCGGATAAGATACCTGTCATCTCGACTGCTAGTGATACGAGGTCGTTGGGGTCCAGCACAACGTTGCGTATTACCCTCCTGAATCCACCGATTCCATATTCTACTAACAGTCATTGGATCTCGTCCAACGCGAGCAGCAGTGTCGCAATACGATAAACCGCAATAGCGACAGGCTGCAATCCGACCTTTATCAAAGTCGGAAACGTGATAGTACGCATTTTTCCTCCTTACACGATGCATCACAACAACGTTTCACCAGGCAACGCCGGTCAACTGCTGTTTGTCTATGAGAAATCGGTTACAAACTTCCCTCATGTCAGCACGTTGTAGGTGTCGCCACCGGCGCCAAGCTCTGAAAAGCTAATCATTTGCATATCACAGCATCTTCTTCATGTCTGTTAAATTTCGCGTCTGTAACACGTCATCTTCGTGGTGTAGCAAGTTTAATGGTCAGTAGTGTAAATATTGATAGGCCACCAGGATCTAACATTAAGGGGTGGTTTACTATCTTTCGGATCAATCGATTTTTTGAATTGCATTTTTGGATCCATAAAAGTGATTAGTATCCACCCCCGATCGGTTTTTCCGAATACGCAACGGAAATATTTGTTATTCGCGGTTGAACAGAAAAATGCACCTGCCTGAAATCGGCCTTTTTCATGCACCAGTTTTTTTCTTTCGAAGGATGAGTTATTGTACTGGTGCTTGGTAGGAAACACACAAAATTCAAATGAAAGTTTGAACGCGTGTGTTTGGAAATTAGCCCTCAAGCATTTGCATTCTGGTGCGAAGACTGTGGAGATTGCGACTTCCCTGGCAGTGAGCAGCTTCAACGAAGGGTATTCAGCAATTCTGAAGACCATGACAACGATGGACGTCACCCTGGGACTCTGTTCGACGCAGTTCGCCAAGCATTCGGACGACCACCGGATTCAACCGGCCGAAAACCGCTTGTCAGCGGCCGTACGAGCAGCTCTGGAGCACATCGAGAACGCCCTCTATGAGGAAGAGGAAGGAGTAGTTTATTGGACCTGGAATAGCAGATTGAAGGTACGCTGCATAATATTGCAATTATATGTAGTCAAAACTTCAAACGCGTTTTTCTCGAAATGACCTTTTTTTTTTATCGCGCAGTATGATAACTTCAAATCTACTGAACCGATTGGGACGATTCTTTGTTTCCGACGAAGCTAACTAAATAGTCTAGAAGTTGTACCACTTTTATTCCGATCCATCAACTATAAATATTTTTACTTGGCCGACGAAATCGAAAAAAACGATGAAAAAACCCTATTTTTTCAAATGGCAACAATTTTGTTTCCTATGCTCAAAATAACTTAAGCGAGGTACAGCTCCTAAAGAATCTTATTATATACTTCGCTAACGTCAACTCAATTTTGATTTCAGACGAGCCGGCTGACCTGTGACACACCGCGCGTGGAGGTCTACATCGAAATTTTGTTTCGCTCAGACGGCACTTCCGCTTTTGCTCTTCGATATGTCCGGTCGAAAAAATTCCAGTTTGTACAGGAAATATCAATAAACATTTTGACCAAATTTGACATTGATACCTATGACACATCCTCAGAAAAAAATTCTCAAAAAACATGCTTTTTTCGGGCCAAAGATAGTAAACCTCCCCTTAATATTCTACCAACATCAGACCTCGCGAAGGAAACGTCTAAGACCCTGCTCGCTGGGAGCCACTGATTTGAATGGAAACTGGGAGAAAGATGGTAGAAATAGCAACACTAAAAAGATTTTGAAACTAACACGAGGATATGTGCTCAGAACAACGTACTCTTAACCGAGGTCAGCCTCCACTGACGTAGACACATTCAAAGAACGCCGTATAGAAAAATCATTGACATATAACTATAAAAGTATAACTCGAGAACAGTTCCGAGAGAAAATATTCAGCCATGAGAACCAGGATTCGGCAACAGAAAAGAGGTGTCAGACAAGGCCAGCGCTACTGGTAGTATCGCGAAATACCAATGATGGCGAAACGAGCGAAACGGCAATCGAATCCGAGCATCGTTACTAGACTTTGCCCGAAGTAACGAGTCGTGTGAAGTTAGCACCCCTTTTTCGAGAAATATACATTTTTTTCAGAGTTCTTGATAGATATGGCATAGTTCTAGAGTTCTTTGTACAAAATTTCAATAGTTCTGCAGAATTTAGCGAAGAAAACAACAATATTCGAAAAAATTTTCGTATCGAAAACGTTCTTTGGCAATTTCCGCAAAATGTAAATAAGTACAAGAGTTCTGAGCACAGTTCTGAACACAGCTCCAAGAGTTCTTTCGAAAATCCAAGTAACGTTTTTTTGTGCAGCTAATAGTTTACGAGATAATTGCATTTTAATGAGAAAATCTTTTGACTTACTGTGAAGTTGGCACCCTTTTTTTCAGAAAGATATATTTTTTTCAGAGTTCTTGATAGATATGGCATAGTTCTAGAGTTCTTTGTACAAAATTTCAATAGTTCTGCAGAATTTAGCGACGAAAACAACAATACTCGAAAAAATTTTCGTATCGAAAACGTTCTTTGGCAATTTCCGCAAAATGTAAATAAGTACAAGAGTTCAGAACACAGTTCTGAACAGAGCTCCAAGAGTTCTTTCGAAAATCCAAGTAACATTTTTTTGTGCAGCTAATAGTTTGCGAGATAATTGCATTTTAATGAGAAAATCTTTTCACTTACTGTGAAGTTGGCACCCTTTTTTTCACAAATGTATACTTTTTTCAGATTTATTGATAGATATGCCATAGTTCTAGAGTTCTTTGTACAAAATTTCAATAGTTCTGCAAAATTTAGCGACGAAAACAATATTCGAAAAAATTTTCGTATCGAAGACATTCTTCGTCAATTTTCGCAAAGTACAACAGTTCTGAGCACAGTTCTGAACAGAACTCCAAGAGTTCTATAGAAAACCCTATTAACATTTTTTTGTGCAGCTAATAGTTTCCGAGATAATTGCAATTTAAGGAGAAAATCTTTTCACTTACTGTGAAGTTGGCACCCTTTTTTTCACAAATGTATACTTTTTTCAGATTTTTTGGTAGATATGCCATAGTTCTCGAGTTCTTTGTACAAAATTTCAATAGTTCTGCAAAATTTAGCGACGTAAACAATATTCGAAAAAATTTCCGTATCGAAAACATTCTTCGTCAATTTTCGCAAATTGTAAATAAGTACAACAGTTCTGAGCACAGTTCTGAACAGAACTCCAAGAGTTCTATCGAAAAGCCAAGTAACATTTTTTTGTGCAGCTAATAGTTTACGAAATAATTGCAATTTAAGGAGAAAATCTTTTCATTTTCTGTGAAGTTGGCACCCTTTTCTTCAGAAATATATATTTCTTTCACAGTTCTTGACAGGTATGCCATAGTTCTAGAGTTCTTTGTACAAAATTTCAATAGTTCTGCAGAATTTAGGGAAGAAAACAACAATACTCGAAAAAATTTTTCTATCGAAATCATTTTTTGTCAATTTTCGCAAAAATTAAACTTGTACAACAGTTCTGAGGACAGTTCTGAACGGAACCCCAAGAGCTCTATCGAAAATCCTAATAACATTTTTCTATGGCGATAATAGTTTGTGATAAATTGATTTAATGTGGGACACACTTTCTCTACAGAAAATATAAATATATTCGTACAACAGTTCTAATGACAGTTCTGGACACCACGTGAAGAGTTCTATCGAAATTCCTAGTAGAATTTTTTAGTGCAGGTAATAGTTTAAGAGGTAATCGCAACTTAATTAAGAACCCCATAAGAGCTCCTACTGTGAAGCTGGCACCCTTTTTTTCAGAAATATATATTTTTTCAGAGTTCTTGATAGATAAGTCATAGTTATAGAGTTCTCGGTACAAAATTTCGGTAGTTATGCAGAATTTAGCGAAGAAAACAACATTGTATAACAAAGCTGATTCATGAACCCTTTCCTTTTGATACAATTCTTCCTGTTGCCACAATAAATCACTTGTGCATAGATTCCAACTGTACTGATCATTACAAAAATACAACCATTGACCAGCGGCGCACATTTCTTGCAGCGTTGTACAAAGCATTCGGCTTATCCGCTGTGAAAATACTACACTTAACGCTATTTTAAAATTTACGGTGGATGACTTCCGTTTATGTACAATGTCAGCATCTATCGAATTATCTTCATGCAAACGTGATGGCTGGATCACTCACTTCCCCTTTTAGGTACGGAGGAAACTAGAGTTCAGTCTTGTGGAAGTCAAAAAAGGAAATGTGGGCAGCCCTTCTTTTACTGATAGCAAACTCTAGAGAAATCTCCACACTTGTTTTTCTTCATCATGCCAACAAAAGAAAAACTCTCCCTTCATAGCTCTATTATCATTCCAGTACTAGTAAACCAGTTGTCCGCTTTCACATTTCGACCTGACTGATATATAGGTTTACACAGTCACAGAACAACATCAAATTGTTTATTGCTCAGTTGGTAAATCCTTCTGGTTGCAACACAGCGTATATTTCCAAATTGTACAGGTAAAATACTTAAGAATCCACACTTAAGAATCCATACTCGTTTGTTTTGATTGACACATATTGGCGAAAACTGTACCTTCCACAGAATCCTTCCAGCTTCTTGCCTACTGTAACATTTTCTCCAAGGGTATAAGATTTGTGGTAGTTGCGTACAAACACAGTAAATATTTCCCGAATAGCTGTTAGCTTGTCTAATTGTCTCCTTTCATCACGAATAGCGCGACTGTAAAATCTAAGGCTCTCCAGAATAAATTTGAAACGTTTTATGTTCGTTTGCGAGGTGAATTTTTTCAATGCCATCACCATCAGTTCCACACAGATCTTCCAGGCTTTATCTGTTACTTTTGTTAACAACAATTAAAAACAAAAGACTGATGAAGGCTTTCAATTCAATATCATCTATTGATTTTACCCCTCTCTCACGCTGAAATGAGGCTTTGATGCTCTCAAAATTCTGATTGGAATACAAAACTACAATAGACAAATATCGTTATCTATGAGGTAATTACAGCATCACAAATGCTGCTTTGGCTGCACCTATTGGTACAGGTAAATTTCGAATAATATTATGCTCTTCGAACAATATGCTTCGAATTTCTTCAACATTATCTAGTACTTCCCACTTAAAATAATAAAATTCCTATAAAATAACGCAACCAGGCGCAGTGTATTAATCTGATATTTGACGTTCAGACAGCGGACACTGACTATTAAACAGTTCAAACAGAATTTAAGTGCAGTTTACATTCTGGATTAGCTTTGTACTACTTACTACGTTGATAAACAAATAAACTAATCGCTGAAATGAAATACGAAAGGGCACAGTGGATAAAAACGAGCAATCGGCTCATATCTCATCAAGAGAGCATTAGCGTCGATACTGAATCATACATACAACAATGAAAGGCACACATGAAGTGTATATTTTTAGAATCAGGAAGAACCAGATGAATTTTATCACGTAAAACAGTAATTGTTTTGAACTCTCATGACATCCAGGACCCACTAACAGCTAAAAATATGCCCAGGACCCTCATGGATGAAAGTTACATTGCAACATCACCAGCCGCTAGGATACATAAAAACATGTGCTGTGTGTAACGAATAAATTTGAAATTGATGTCGTTAATATTGTTGCAAACATTTGTTCTAGTTAGAAAGGAAGTGTGGAAGTTTGATGAGTTACACTACAGCGAGAGTTAAAAGTCTTTACAATGTATAGAAATGTAAGTATATTTACTGAATATATCGTACAAACGAACTAAGTAGTATGTTTAAATCCTAATTCAATACATGACTGATAGAGGGGTTATAATGTTGAGGGGATACAGTATTAAAGTTAATAAGAAGTTCGAAATTTGTAAATAAGAACCTCGTTTATTTGGTCCTCAATAATCCGGATTTCCGGTTTATCCGGATTCATATTTTGTGTCCCTTGGTATTTTTCTCTTTTTTTTTCTTATAACACGAAGATGTGTAGTCGGTGAGGTACATAGGCTGCTTATCACCAGGCCGGTAATTTAGTCTAGTACTGAGTGATAAGGAACTCGGAGTGTGTGAATGACATTGTTTCTCAAGTATTGTACATTAATATGACGGTGTATTGATGCCCATCAAGTAAGTTGCATAGTAACCACGCCAACAGCACTCCACCACAGCTCATTGTACCTCTGGTGCGATTCTCGACAGGTGTGACACCATCTGGTTAGTGGCGCGTGTGAATGTATCTGCTCTCTCAGCCATCTGTTTGTTTTGCACTGACGAGCCTTCTCTCCTTGAATCATCTAAGCGTGCACATCCCACGCTTCCACCTACAGTTACTACAGTCAGTCTTAAGAAGGTGTACTGGCATTTGTATAGTGCTGAACATTTTGACTTTTTGTATTTAGTAGAATATACATCCGGTTTTCGATTTTCGGTTTTCCAAAATAAAAGTGAGAATTTACGATCGTACTCATAGCTGTACTTCCAGCAGTACTTCATCTCCTGCGTTCCCAATTTCGTAGAAGTTGTCCTACGAAAATTGCAGAAGAAGCACTCCTGGACGAAAGGATATTGTGACGATATTCTTTGGTCACAGCCTGGGGTTAGAGACCCGGTCCGGCACACAGTTTTTATCTGCCAGTAAGTTTCACATCGGCGCACACCCACTGCAGAGTGAACACACAATCTATTTCATAATCTACTGGCACCATAAAAATGTTATGAGGGTTTTTAAAAGAACTCTTTCGGTGCTATCCAGAACTGGCAGCAAAAGGGGTGTGCCAATTTATTATAATGTAGACCAAGTGGGTCTCTCGAAAATGCTATTATCTCATTAACTGTTATCCCCACAAAAAATGTTATTACAGTTGTCGGTAGAACTCTTAGGGTCGTATTAAGAAATGCCGTCAGATCTTTTGTACGAATTTATTACTTTTACATGACAAAAGTGAGTCCCACATTAATTATCTCATATAATGTCATCGTCACAAATAATGTTATTATAGTTTTTGGTAGAACTCTGTGGGTGATATTCAGAACTGTCATCAGAACTATTCTACGAATTTTGCTATATTAGATAAAGTGAGTATCAGATTAAAACAATTATTGTATAAACTATTATCGCCACAAAAATGTTCTTATCATTTTCAATGCAACTCTTCCGGTGCTATCCAGAACTGCCAACAGAACTGTTATACAAATTTATTTTTTCCAAACTGACAAATAATTTTTTACCATCCCAAAATTTTGCCGTGTTATTGTTTTCTTCCCGAAATTCTATAGAACTATTCGTGTTTTGAGCAGGGAAATCTAGAACTATTGCATATATATCAAGAACTGTGAAAAAAATTTATATTTATCGTAAAAGAGGTTCAAACTTCACGGGAAATGCTCATAAGCATTCCTTAATAATGGCAGTTACTACGTAAACAATTACCTGCACAGAATATGTTACTAGTTTTTTCGATAGAACTCTTACAATGCTATCCAGAGCTGGCATCAGAGCATACAAACAGACATAATTTTTTTTTTTTGAGTAAGACTGCCCCACAGTTAATCAATTACCATACAAACTATTACAACCACAAAAAATGTTATCATGATTATAGATAGAAGTCTTCACGTGTTAACCAGAACTGTTCATCAAAACTGTTGAACGAATTTACTTTTTCTGTGGAGAAAGTGGGTCTAACATCAAAGCAGTTACCGTATAAACTATCATCGCCACAAAAAGATGTTATTAGGATTTTCGATAGAGCTCTTGGTGTTCTGTTCAGAACTGTTGTACGAATTTACTTTTTGCGAAAATTGACAAAGAATGTATTCGATACGAAAAATTTTTCGAGTATTGTTGTTTTTTTCGCTTAATTATGCAGGACTATTCAAATTTTGTACAAATAACTCTAGAACTATGACATTTCTATCAAGAACTCTGAAAATATATATATATATATATATATATTTCTGAAGAAAAGGATTCCAACTTCACAGTAAGTGAAGAGGTTCCCTAATTAAATTGCAATTATATCGTAACGTGTTAGCTGCACAAAAAATTGTAATTAGGATATTCTATAGAACTATTGGGGTTCTGTTCAGAACTGCCCTCAGAACTGTTGTCCGAATTTACTTTTTGCGAAAATTAATAACGAATGTTTGCTATACGAAATTTTTTTCGAGTATTGTTGTTTTCTTCGTTAAATTCTGCAGAACTATCGAAATTTTGTACAAAGAACTCTAGAACTATGCCATATCTATCAAGAACTCTGAAAATAATATACATTTGTGAAAAAAAGGGTGCCAACTTCACAGTAAGTGAAAAGATTTTCTCCTTAAATTGCAATTATCTCGTAAACTACTAGCTGCACAAAAAAATGTTACTTGGGTTTTCGATAGAACTCTTGGAGTTCTGTTCAGAACTGTGCTCAGAACTGTTGTACTTATTTATAATTTGCGAAAATTGACGAAGAATGTTTTCGATACGAAAATTTTTCGAATATTGTTTTCGTCGCTAAATTCTGCAGAACTATTGAAATTTTGTACAAAGAACTCTAGAACTATGGCATATCTATTAAGAAAACTGAAAAAAGTATGCATTTATGAAAAAAAGGGTGCCAGCTTCACAGTAGGAGCTCTTATGGAATTCTTAATTAAGTTGCAATTACCTCTTAAACTATTACCTGCACAAAAAAATTTCACTAGGATTTCCGATAGAACTCTTCAGGTGGTGTCCAGAACTGTCATCAGAACTGTTGTACGAATATATTTATATTTTCCGTAAAGAAAGTGTGTCCCATATTAAATCAATTTATCTCAAACCATTATCGCCATAGAAAAATGTTGTTGGGATTTTCGATAGAGCTCTTGGGGTTCTGTTCAGAACTGTCCTCAGAACTGTTGTACAAGTTTAATTTTTACGAAAATTGACAAAACATGTTTTCGATACGAAAATTTTTTCGAATTTTGTTGTTTTCTTCGCTAAATTCTGCAGAACTATTGAAATTTTGTACAAAGAACTCTAGAACTATGCCATATCTATCAAGAACTCTGAAAAAAATATATAATTCTAAAAAAAAGGGTGCCAACTTCACAGTAAGTGAAAAGATTTTCTCATTAAAATGCAATTATCTCGTAAACTATTAGCTGCACAAAAAAATGTTACTTGGCTTTTCGATAGAACTCTTGGAGTTCTGTTCAGAACTGTGCTCAGAACTGTTGTACTTATTTACAATTTGCGAAAATTGACGAAGAATGTTTTCGATACGAAAATTTTTTCGAATATTGTTTTCGTCGCTAAATTCTGTAGAACTATTGAAATTTTGTACAAAGAACTCTAGAACTATGGCATATCTATCAAGAAATCTGAAAAAAGTATACATTTGTGAAAAAAAGGGTGCCAACTTCACAGTAAGTGAAAAGATTTTCTCCTTAAATTGCAATTATCTCGTAAACTATTAGCTGCGCAAAAAAATGTTACTTGGGTTTTCGATAGAACTCTTGGAGTTCTGGTCAGAACTGTGCTCAGAACTGTTGCACTTATTTACAATTTGCGAAAATTAACAAAGAATATTTTCGATACGAAAATTTTTTCGAATATTGTTTTCGTCGCTAATTTCTGCAGAACTATTGAAATTTTGTACAAAGAACTCTAGAACTATGGCATATCTATCGAGAAAACTGAAAAAAGTATACATTTGTGAAAAAAAGGGTGCCAGCTTCACAGTAGGAGCTCTTATGGAATTCTTAATTAAGTTGCAATTACTTCTTAAACTATTACCTGCACAAAAAAATTTCACTACGATTTTCGATAGAACTATTCACATGGTGTCCAGAACTGTCATCAGAACTGTTGTACGAATATATTTATATTTTCCGTAAAGAAAGTGTGTCCCATATTAAATCAATTTATCTCAAACCATTATCGCCATAGAAAAATGTTGTTGGGATTTTCGATAGAGCTCTTGGGGTTCTGTTCAGAACTGTCCTCAGAACTGTTGTACAAGTTTAATTTTTACGAAAATTGACAAAAAATGTTTTCGATACGAAAATTTTTTCGAATTTTGTTGTTTTCTTCGCTAAATTCTGCAGAACTATTGAAATTTTGTACAAAGAACTCTAGAACTATGCCATATCTATCAAGAACTCTGAAAAAAATATATATTTCTGAAAAAAAGGGTGCCAACTTCACAGTAAGTCAAAAGATTTTCTCATTAAAATGCAATTATCTCGTAAACTATTAGCTGCACAAAAAAATGTTACTTGGATTTTCGAAAGAACTCTTGGAGCTCTATTCAGAACTGTGCTCAGAACTCTTGTACTTATTTACATTTTGCGGAAATTGCCAAAGAACGTTTTCGATACGAAAATTTTTTCGAATATTGTTGTTTTCTTCGCTAAATTCTGCAGAACTATTGAAATTTTGTACAAAGAACTCTAGAACTATGCCATATCTATCAAGAACTCTGAAAAAAATGTATATTTCTCGAAAAAGGGGTGCTAACTTCACACGACTGAAGTAACGAACCGTTAACCTTTACCGCAGCATGCCGGAGAGTACCAATAGATAAAACACGACCGCGGAAGAAAAGACAACTGATGGACGTTCGACGAAAACGCAGAATATCCCCGAGCGGTGACACTCAAGGCTTTTGATAGATGGTTGGCATTTCACAATAGTGTGTCTGTGGCTCAAAAAGGTAGGTCTGGTGCGAACTCACGGAGTGTTCAAGCGGCTAGCTGTCACCTTGGGGGACCATAGAAGTGGCCGTTTCCTTTTTACACAAGGGGCTCCTTAACCTCATGCAACTTTGGCCGTTGGAACAGCTGGTTTTTCTGGATTCATGTGTGCCTTAACACCAAGGAGACGCTCATTTTAAACTTGAATCTTTTTAACTGCTGCCGCCATGTTGAACAATTTATTAATTGATGTGAATCATCATATTTTCGCGGCGCAATGACACTTCCATAAAATTACGGCAGCATACCATCCAGCCATCTTCAGAGTGAGCGTCGCCTTACCCTGAAGATGGCTGGACGGTATGCAGCCGAAATATTAGAAGAACACGTAAAATTTATGCGGCTGCACGCCAGAAATTTTGTGGTACAATTTATTAATTGCTCTTAAAATAACGCCAGCCGAAATCTGTTTACAGATTTGGCTCCACTGTATGTAAGAAATTACTGTTATAATTACTTAGATGCTTTAATTTCCGGTTGTATTTTCAGATACATCGAAAAAAAATGATATGAGGATCATGGATGGAGCAACTGTTTGATGCCGGCCGGTGTGGCCATGCGGTTCTAGGCACTTCAGTCTTTAACCGTGTGACCGCTACGGTCGCAGGTTCGAATCCTGCCTCGGGCATGGATGTGCGTGATGTCCTTAGGTTAGTTAGGTTTAAGTAGTTCTACTAGGGGACTGATGACCACAGATGTTGCCGGCCGCGGTGGTCTCACGGTTCTAGGTGCGCAGTCCGGAACCGCGCGACTGCTACGGTCGCAGGTTCGAATCCTACCTCGAGCATGGATGTGTGTGATGTCCTTAGGTTAGTTAGGTTTAAGTAGTTCTAAGTTCTAGGGGACTGATGACCAAAGATGTTAAGTCCCATAGTGCTCAGAGCCATTTGAACCATTTGAACCACAGATGTTAAGTCCCATAGTGCTCAGAGCCAACGGTTTGTTCCTCATCAAAAGGTTACCAATTTGTAACCGGATTGCTTATTCACTAATTACTTCTTAGCTCCTCCTTTGGTTCCAGCCATGCAAGGCCGCCCACATGCTCGTCACGGCACATGGCGTTCTTGGGAGGATTAAACTTCAGCCTACTCTTCGACACTACTAAACGTGATCTGCTCCTGAGCACGCCTTGCAATACAGTGGTTCAAATGGCTCTGAACACAATGGGACTTAACATCTGAGATCATCAGTCCTCTAGAACTTAGAACTACTTAAACCTAACTAACCTAAGGACATCATACACATTCATGCCCGAGGCAGGATTCGAACCTGCGACGTAGCTGTGACGCGGTTCCAGACTGAAGCGCCTAGAACCGCTCGGCCACTACGGCCGGGCTGCAATACAATGTCTGATTTTCGAATCTCTGCGTCACCGTGATGTAATCTACTAACTGAAATCTCCCTGTATCTCCCGACCTTTCCAAGTATATCCCTTCCTCTTCTAATTCTTGAACAGAGTATTCGCCATTACTTGCTAAAATTTGCAGCAGAACTCAGTCAATCTTTCTTTTCTCTCATTCCTACTACGAAGCCCATATTTTCCCACAGTGTTTTCTTCTACTCTTTCCTACATCCGCTTTCCAGTCGCCCAAGACTGTTAGATTCTCTTCTCCATTTACGTATTGAATTACCCATTCAATATCCTCATATACTTCCTCCGTCTCTTCGTCTTCCGGTTACAAAATCGGCATATGAACCTGAACTATTGTTGTCGGTGTTGGTTTGCTGTCGAATCTGATGAGAACAATGATATCACTCAACTGTTCACAGTAACGCACTCTCTGCACTGCCTTTCTATTCATAATGAATCCTACTCCCGATATACGATTTTCTGTTGCTGTTGATATTATCCTAAATTCAACCGACCATACGTCCTTGTCTTCTTTCCATTTCACTTCATAAACCCCCACTATATCTAGAACGAGCCTTATTATTTCCATTTTCAGATTATGTAGTTCCCCTGTCACGTTCAAACTTGTAACATCCCTAGCCCCAACTCGTAGAACTATATCCTTCCCCCTTGAAGTTCCCTCCCAAAGATCAGAATAGGGGGCTGTTCCGGAATCTTTCGTCAGTGCAAAGATCATCATGCCATTTTTCAGTTACGGACCACATGTCCTGTGGATACGCGTTACGTGTCTTTAATGCAGAGGTTTCCTTTGCCTTCTGCATTCTTGTACCCCAATTCTTCCGCCTTTAGGGGCAGTTTCCCACACCAAGTGCAAGACTCTTGCCTGAACCTCAGACCGTTCCTCTGACCTCTCTCACACTGTCGTTGGCAGAAAGAAGGTGACCAATTATGCCGGAGGTCTTCGGCCACCATTACTGATGGTTTTTATTCTAGATTTAAGCAGCGGCGGGGTCCTAACTTGGAAACTTGGAACCGAGGGCGTTTTGATTGTTAATCAAAGACGCTACCCCTAGACCACGAGTACGTGAACATTATTGCAGATCTTTGAAGCCATTCGTACTTAATGTCTCCCTGACGACGTTGGCATCTTCCAGCAGGATAACTGTTCACAATGGTGCTGCAGTGGTTTCAGAACCATGACAGCGGGCTGACGTTGATGCCTTGAGCACAAAATTCTCCTGATCTGTAACCGCTGGGACGCGTCTGTGACGCTATTGGGGTTACAGTACTGCTTCCACGGATCACTCGCCTGTAATTGACGAGAATTTCGTGGACTATGCCTATATATATATATGGAGCCACGTACCTTTGTAAAACTACCGAGGAGTTGCCGAATCTGTGCCATGCATAATAGCTGTTGCCTTGAAAGCTGGACCGCCACGCTGTTAAGTAGATAGTTACGATGATTTGGTACGTCCGTATATGGAGATTCAGAGAAGTGCGTAGGGTTCGAGGATTTACAAGGAGTGATAGAAATAGAACGGTGCAGAAACTCAAATGATATTAGTATGTTAAAGGATAAGACGAATCGAAGCTACGTGGGCATGAGGGAAAGAAGTTCGGTCGTTTGTAAGATAGGTTTTCTATTTTCACAATTGAGAGTCCGAACTTGATTGTTTGTTGTCTCAAGAAATTAATTAGGTCGGCTGTAATAGGTGAAATAGAAGTTATGGAAGGAGATTGTATGTTAGTTACTACCTAGATCTTGGAGTGTCGATCTTAAAAAGCAGCCGAGAATTGTCCAAAAGCTCTGTTAAAAGCTATTACCAGTAATCGTGAAGGCTGGACAAGCTGTTGCCTTGAGGATGGTTCAAATGGTTCAAATGGCTCTGAGCACTATGGGACTTAACATCTTAGGTCATCAGTCCCCTAGAACTTAAACCTAACTAACCTAAGGACATCACACACATCCATGCCCGAGGCAGGATTCGAACCTGCGACCGTAGCGGTCGCGCGGTTCCAGACTGTAGCGCCTAGAACCGAACGGCTACCCCGGCCGGCCCCAACAAAGTTGTCAAAGAACCTCTGTTAAAAGTAACATCACTAGTCGTGATTTACCACCCAGGTGTTTGCAAGGTTGGTCTTGATGGTCTGTTGAGAAGTTGTCCAAAAATCTCTGTGAAAAGCGACCACCATCAGCCATAATTGTCTGCCTGAATCTTTGAGGGGCTGCTCTTGACAAGCCACTGGGCTTACTTTTACTTTCAAGGGATTCTCCACTCTTCAGCAGTTGCCCTGCATTCCCATTCGCCAGCTTTCACGATCATGACAGTCTTTCTCTTTAGGATCTCCCTTCCACATCATTCCAGTTACTCCCACTCTCCACAAAAAAATCGCGGCCGTCCATACTTCCTCTGTTCTGGTGGCGATAATTCCAGAATTGCTTTTGATCACCGTCCTGGCTCCATTTGCCGTACACGGGCATACCATTGAAGATTTCTATTTTCAGTTCTTTGCACGCCTATTTGTTCCGTATCCATTATCTCCCTAGTTTTCTCATTTCTTCTTCTTCGTCATAGATACCCTGGCTGCCCTCCTTATTCCATCCATCTCTACTGTCTACTGCCGTACTCTGCTCCGCTGCAACTCCTAAAAGGTCCATCCTCCTACACCTTATACATGTTAGCAATCTTTCCACTACTGTTTGCCGAATTTTCTTTGGCTGTTTTGAAATTGCCTGGTTCCACAGAACTCCACATTTTAATTGCTCTTCTTGTCTGCTGGATCCTGTGTTCCACATCTGCTTCACTGCTTCCCAAGGAATGAATAATCGATCCTATTTAAACTGCTTTACAGCTTCAAAAATTCCTTGTGACAGTAATTATCCCTTCCATTTCCTCCCACTACTAGATATTCTGTTTCGCTCTCATTTACTCTAAACCTGCCATGTTCAAATTCTTTCTTTAACTTCGTTGCCATATATTTAGCATATTCTGTACTTTGTTATACCAGTACCGACAAATAATAATTAGTAGCTAGTACCATGTTGGAAAGTAAATCCCATGCCCCTGCATGACTCCCCCATTCCAATTGTAAGGTGGTAGGGTGATTTTTATCACCTAACATAATTTTTATTCAAGAAATCGGTTCTACTCACCAGGCCGATAGATTTGATAACCCACAAGCCATACTTTCCTTAGAATCACGTTATTTGCTTAGTGTAGTGTCGCGGAATAGTAAAGATTTGGAAACGTGGAATATTGTCAAAGTTTCGTTGCCTATGCCGAGAGCCAGAGGCAGTAGGTAGGAGGATTGCACATACATCGGAATGTGTCGTCACGCAGGGGCAATGGCCTGGTTACACACAACAGGAGAAAGAGAATTGTTTAGCACGCGGGATTGTGTTAGACGGAGACTTTCGTAGAGTGCAAGACAGAGGTATACCGTCAGCTGTACTGTATTTCACAACTTTGCGTAAGTCTGCCGCGACAACACGTAACTCTGACGCAAGAACACCTAAGGGGCGAGTACGACAGATGAGTCAGCAGTATAAGTGGAACGAATGCAGTCATTACAAACGAGCATGACGTCAGGACGTCGCTCGTGCTTCCTTTAAATACGCCAGTTTTGATAGCAAAAAGGCACTCGCGGTTAGACTTGCAGTTAGATGTGTGCTGGATCACTGCGTAGCGCTCAGCTCGGTGATCGACATGTTAATCTTTATTAAGGAGATGTTGCAGTAAGGGCGGCCCATCCAGCAGCAGACGTGAGGGGACAGTACCAGCTCTGGTCCTCTCTGCTGCCGCTGTCAATCATCAACCCAGGATTAGCAGACATCGCGGCAGACTCGCTCGCCGCCAATGCTGACCACATCAGTGAGCCGTCGTCGAGATCGTGCGGGGCCTAGGCCCTGTGCATCCGCCGTCACAACCGGGTGAGCCGACGACGCTGGGGTACTGCAGCCCGTTCCACCCGTCCACCGCGGACGAGCCACCAGGAGGAGCAGGGAAGAAGACGGGGTGGGATAGAGTACACTCTGCACTACGAGAACGCCTCTCGTGCCGACAGCGCCGGGACTCCAACCTGGAGCCTCTTGCTGTCCGCCACCGAGCGGGCCGGCCAGCCGGACGCCACCGGCCAGGCGCAGGCGAAGTACGAAGTAAGGACATTGCTTCGCTACGTCACAGCACGCGGCGCTGCGCTAGCAAGACTGTGCGCCCCGGATCTGGTGTCATCGCTACGAGTCAGCGAGGACTCGGGGAAGGTCGTTGATATCACCAAGCCACATTGTACTCGGCAGGAATAAAGGTGTTATGAATTAAAAATGTTTCTTTGGCGTTTCTGACGATTCTACAGCCATCTCCTAGCATCCTGACAACTGGAGAGGTCACCGCTCGGCCATCCAGTCCACCGTAGGCGACCGGGACCACCGGGGCGCCTACAATAGTATGGAGAGTAATTAATTCATGTGAGGCTCTCATGAACTCGGTACCAACAAAATCCACCTAATTTGCAGGTTGACACACAAGTAGCATATCTGTAGCAGTGGACTGAAGAGTAAGTGAGGCTTCCTAGCCGACCTGGGTGCAGCAACACAGAACTCAGGAAAGCCATAAACCAATGAATCCTCGCCAAGGGAGATCAATTAGAGACAATTAAGTTAAAATCAATTACAGCACCAGATCGCTACACTCCGCAGATAATACTGTTTAAATTTTTGAATTAGAAATGTGATGTGTGGGCCACGTCTGGTATTTTCGGCAGAGATAACTGCATGATAATGAACCAGCTTTGGGCGAGTCACAGATATGCATACCTGGGCTGAAGTAAACATTTTAACGCAGTAGGGTATTCGTTTTGGGGTGGTCTCAAAGAAGAACACGGCCCTCCCATTTACACTTACATGTACAGAACTTGAGACCCAAACCTGTTCTGCGAAAACCTTTTAATTTAAGAAAGCACTCAGTAAGATAGCGGGAGGCTATTTTTAAGACACAGAAAGAAGGACAACAGTGTCAGTCACGACTATTTTGGTAAACACTCGAAAAACACGTGATACTTGCGAGGATGACACATGATGTCCACGTGGACAGGTCTTGTTTGTGAGGAGCTTATTACTTACAGAAAGAATGGCGGGTGCTCATTGGACCAGGTGAAAGTAATGTACGCTCCACTTGGTTTCTGAAACCTCACTGGGCAAAGAAACGACATAAGTTGGCTGGCCCTAGTTGTGGTAGGAGGTCAACTCACGCTACAGTGGGGCAAGTCTGCAACAATACAGGCAATAACAAAAAAAAGTGGTTCTAATGGCGCTGAGCACTATGGGACTGAATGGCTCTGAGCACTATGGGACTTAACATCTATGGTCACCAGTCCCCTAGAACTTAGAACTACTTAAACCTAACTAACCTAAGGAAAGCACACAACACCCAGCCATCACGAGGCAGAGAAAATCCCTGACCCTGCCGGGAATCGAGAACGCTACCGCACGACCACGAGATGCGGGCTATGGGACTTAACTTCTGAGGTCATCAGTTCCCTAGAACTTAGAACTACTTAAACCTAACTAACCTAAGGACATCACACACATCCATGCCAGAGGCAGGATTCGAACCTGCGACCGTAGCGGTCGCGCGGTTCCAGACTGTAGCGCCTAGAACGGCTCGGCCACACAGGCCGGCAGGCAATAAGAAGTGAGTACTTTCGAGAGAGGGGGCCATGTACTTGACGGACTTCATCCCGCTCTGTCGTGGCTCCGGAGGAAACATCTTGTTGTGAACACTTGTGTGCGACGTTACTGCAGATTACGAGCTACGAGATGTGCTAGTTAAGATGTGCATAGCTTTCGAGGGCAACAGGGTGCACATCGCTCAGCCTTAGCGAGCACACAGCCAGTTTATTTAGTCAGAGAAATACATAGTTATTCGCCTCACGAAAACTTAGGGCTTTTACGACTATATATAAAGTCAAGGTCAGAGTAGAATTGTCAGGCCCGCAGGTTCGCAAGATGCCGTCGCATTCGCCGCCGACGCATGACCTTGTCACCGTAGTCTGCACAAGGTAAATACCGCGGTGCTCAGGAGCAAAGTGTAGGAGCTACTAGAGTGCGTTCACTTCAGATCTGCTTTAGACTGGAGTTGATTTGCGTAGTTCTTCTCATTCCCTCGTATCCATATCGCGCGAGTCTTCTTGGGGCTTAAATCCGAGGAGGGCGTTCAGCAGACAGACGATTTTCTTGTGTTTAGTGCGCTTGAAGTTACGTTAGTATTTGTTTCTGTCTTGAGATTGCACTAGTGAAACAATTGCTTTGGTACATTTTAATGTGTTTAGCTTGCTTGAAGGTAAGTTACTACGATTTTCTTCCTCAGTACATAGGATTTTGCTTCACCGCCAAATTCTCATCCTGAACCCACTGTCTGTGGTGACTATTATAACAAAAATATTTAGTACAGGAAATAGTCTGTTTGTTTGATCTGAAGTAGAGGTTACCCCTTCCTCATTGACACATTTTAGGTCATGTATAACAGCTATTATTCCGATGTCTAAACGTCATTGTGTCTGGGATCTCCTTACTTGGCAGGTCCTGGGTTCACAGACACTTTAAACTTCTCAGAGCTATCCATGCATGGTAAGTGGTAAAGACACGGCATAACAAACGGGGCAAGTACATTAGACAATGTGTAGTGAATATATATTTTAGACAGGGTCCACGAAATACTGTAGCCCTGTGTAAGTCCTTTCGATGTTTGCAATGTCTCGCTCAACTTTCTCCCTACTTTCACTGCTGCGCACGATTGGTGGTACATTCTTTGAATTACGGATACCTATTGTGTTTCTACATACTCCATCACTTTCCATAGTCCGTTGGTGGGTACAGGCTAATATGCTTTTCTAAATCCACAAAATTAGGTGTGCTTCATGACCCTTCTCGCGTAACTGTCTAAGGCTAAAAATATTACCCATACTATGCCGTCCAACGGCCCATTCCTTTCGCATCTTTCCCTCAGTCTCATTCTCCATCTTGTTTCTAGTACCCCACTAAAAAGTCTGCTGATAGAAGCCATAATACTAATTTCCCTATAATTACTTGGAAGCTTCTTGTTTTCTTTTTTTTTTACGTAGCAGATATGTATGATACACACCACTCTCTTCGTAGCTCTTCTCCCTCCACAATCTGATTGGACAATTTATATATATATAAAATCATCATTTGAGGGGGCCCATATTTCCATAACACCGTAACAGCTCCTCCCACTCCACTTGCCTTTCCATTTCTTGCCTTTTCCAGCATCTCTTTGACCTCTTCCGCTATTACAGGTTCTATATTACTTAATGTATTGCTTTTGCTGTAGACTTCTGTCATGCGGTCTCTTCTTTTTTCTACCAGAAGTTCCTCAAAATGCTTTTCCCATTGTCCAGCAGATATAGACTGTATTGTGGGTGCGGAATTGCTCGCCGTTTACATCTTCCTTATCATCGTCCCTGCCTCTGCCAACCTACCATATCCAAGCGAATGCTCTGTTTCCCCACACACTCTCTCCCATTCCTCCTCCTTACGCTTTGTCGTTAATTTCTCATCCCTCGTTTTTTTTTATATTTTGTACCTCTTCCAGTCCTCGTCGTTCCCATAGCTTAACCATATATCATACAGTTCCTTCTTTTGCTCAACCACCTCAGACAACTGAAAGGTCACCCATTCAGTTCTTACCCTTCTCTCCCTTTCCCTTCTTAAAACCTCCTCCGCTCCTTCCTTAATCAACTGTTTCAGGAAACTCTATAGCACACTAACACTCCAATCCTCCTCCACTGCGTCCAATTTTAGATCTAACCTTTCCTGATACAAACTTTTTAGACTTTCTTCTTGTATAAGATGTATCCTATATTTTGGATCCTCTGTATTTTTACTTCCAACATCCTCCTCTTTCTCCTCCTCTTTCATGTTTGTCTTAATCGAAAAAACAATTTAATGTAACTTTAAAATGATAGGAGCCACACTTTACTCCAGTTTTTATCTTTACATCTTGCAGCTTAATTACCAACTGCCACCACACTATTACACAGTCTAACTGGTTTTAGTTTCCTTCGTGGATTAGCCCAGGTTCTGTGGTGAACGTGTGGGTGCTATTCAGTCATTCTGCGCAACGGATTACTCTGAGATGTACCCTTTACCCTGTGGCTCCTGCAAGATGCAATTTCCACCCCCACACCACTATAGAAGTCAGACAGACGCTCCTAACGTTCTAAAGAGAAATGCCGGAAAAAATTTCAGCGATAAATATCTTCTGGAGTTGTCCGCTGTAAGCAAATGACACAAAAATTCACAAAATTTCTTACGTAACTAGTGGGATACTTGGGTCCTGGAGTAGTGCTAGTTAGGGTAAGAAAAACATGAATCTAACGAAAATTATTATTTTTTTGCAAAAATTCTGAGATATCACAATGGCACTTTTAGTTATGAATTGAACAAGTTATTTCAAGATTCTTTCCGGAATGTGAAGTTATCTCTTAAGGATAGGATTCGCTAATGAAATTTCTATACAAATTTTAAGATTGTTATTGACTTGGCAGAATGGCTGAGAGCCGCGCCTACTCAACTTCAATAATTATCCTTTAGAATTTTGCTAGGTACGGTCAAGGCTGTCGTGTATGAAATGCAGTGAAGTGTACTGTTGTGGAGGAAATATGGGGCTCGCAAGAGCTGTAGCGCACAATACCATAAGCTGCTATGACTGCTGTCTGCGCCGCTCGCTGCTGACAAATAAGATAACTCTCGTTCTATCTGGATTGACCTTCGCCAATCAAACTCTCCCTACGCCTTGATGAATTCAAAGACTCCTATTCGCCCCTAGTCTAACTATTGGCGTGGTACGCCGGTCAGATAACCAGTCCACCGCGATACCGCTCAAAAATTCACTCGCAGGCGTTTAACTATAACTCTGTCGGTTCACACAGCACAAAAAGTGTGGCGGCCAACACAGTAAACAATGCTTAATCGCAAGAACTCAATATGGAGTCGCACTCTGATTCCCTTTCGACAGAGGTGCTCTCCTAGTGAAGTACTGGGGAGAGACTTGTTCCTCACTCTTTGAGTACACGTACGAGCGCACACGCTCTCGTTATGTGTTTTCGCTCCAAGATTGACAACGGAATTGCCCCCCTCCACGCCAGACGTGAAGAGGTATATCTTTCGGTCTTTTCCATTACTCCTACAGCCCAAGGCGTCAGGAATATCGTCTGCCAATCAGCATTGCTCTTCTAAAACGGGAGAATGACGTTTCGTTTAAGGCGACCAATCCTGAAATATGTAGCATTGACGTTTGGCGTTTGCTGTCTCCCTGTAAAAATCTCTGAAACTGGGTGCTATGTTTATAAAGAATGCGTAGGCTGGGCGCTACCACACAATGTAGCGGAATTTGCTTTTAAACCAAACACAGGGTCGTTCTCCCTTTCACTCAGGCAAACGCTGTCTCCTCTACTGGTGGTCGCCGGCTGACGTAGATAGGTTGACGAGTCCTCTGAAGGGACTGGCCTCCTGGCGTGCGGTTTGCCTCTCCCGAACTAAAAGCTTTTGCGACCTTCGTGTCTTGAATGTGTGTGTGTACGCCAGCCTCGAGTATTTCAATCTTGGTGCGCACTTGCGATTTACTTGTTATTTGCGTATCGTTTGCATAAATTCATACAACATTGACTCTATCTTATCGAGTTTGGGTTCGAATGAAGCGTCTTGATGTGCGGAATATGATTGTGAGGGCGGAATATGCAAGCAATGAAGATAAGGAGGCCATGACGTCTTACAAGGTGTACTTTTTTTACTTCTTTATACTGGAATTGGCCATTCATAATAGGAAGTTGTCCAAAAAACTCCGTTAAAAGCGACCACCTGTAGTCGTAATTGTCCACGTGAATTTAGGAGGCTTGATCTTGATGAGCCACTGATAAATTGTCCAGAAAAATCTGTTTAATACGACGACCAGTAGTCGTCATTTTCCACCTTCGTCTTTGGGGGGTTCATCCTGACAAGTCATTAGGATGTTGACAAAACAAGAAAAACCAAAAAAAGTCTTAAAAGTGAACGTCATTAGTCATGATTCTGCACGAGTCTGATTTTACCTAAGACAGGAATTGAGCCACACCTATTTGTGCCTGCAGGTGTATATTTTCGACTGTTTACGTTCTGCGGCGACACAGAGCCACAAGGAAGGGTCTTACGCTGCAGCGTGGACAAATTATCGGGGCGACCTCTGGCGGTGCGAGTCCATGGCGAGAGCGCGCGACACGGCAGTGGGTTAAGCGCGCCGCGCACGCGACTTCGCGTTCCCCCAGATAGCGCCGGCCATTAATCTGGCCGGCTTGCAGGAAATAACGCCGCGCCGGTCCACCCAGGGCTTCATAAAACGCAGCTGCCGCGCTGCCGTGCCCGCGGCCTCCAGTTGACAACTTGCTGCCCGGCCACCTAAGTAAATGTCGGCTAGCGTTTTACTTACCTACTGCGAGAATAACGTCTGTGTACAGAACTCTGCTTTGACGTTTTCGTTGCACGACAGGCGTGACAACTCGTGCAACGTTACTCTTTACGTTTTAGGGCGCGTGTTATCCGTGGTATCAGAAGCAAAATAAATATAGGCGGAACAATACACATAAAGTTACCTTACCGTGTCGGCGAAAAAGGGGAGGTTGCAAGTTCGAGAGTCGCTTCAGTGGGTGTAGAGTGTCTTTAAAAGAAAATTGTCCCGTACTCTTACACGCAATGAAAGTTTTCCCTTAAACGATGCAACTTTTAAAATGTTCTAGTAAGTTGACGGCACTGAACATTGCACAATTTTCAACTGCGCTTCCACTAGGGTATCCAAGTAGCATCTTTGGTTCGTGAGTCGTGCACATTCAGAGCTCTCCTAACGATAATGTCTAATTGTGTGATAACAATTAACAAAGGCAATATTATATCGAGAATAAGTAAATTAGTACCTTTCATATGCTGTCTATTGAAGCTTTCACTTTTATTTTGGGTTTTTTTCGGAAGAAGAAAACATTTCATAGTAGAGAATTTTGGCCTATGTTTTGTTTACGTTATGGTATACTGTAATTTACGTGATTATTTCAATAAAGTACAGTCTGTGTTGTTAGTGTATTCTTATACGCTATCCAGTTGACTCTCTGGTAAGTAGCCAAAGTGAAAAAGCTCGGAAGTAAGCCAAAGATTCATATTTTCTTTTGTTTCGTCACGTAAACTGTGGTGTCACCGCCAGACACCACACTTGCTAGGTGGTAGCCTTTAAATCGGCCGCGGTCCGCTAGTATACGTCGGACCCGCGTGTCGCCACCATCAGTGATTGCAGACCGAGCGCCGCCACACGGCAGGTGTAGTCTAGAGACACTCCCTAGCACTCGCCCCTGTTGTACAGCCGACTTTGCTAGCGATGGGTCACTGTCTACATACGCTCTCATTTGCAGACACGACAGTTTAGCATAGCCTTCAGCTCCGTCATTTGCTACGACCTAGCAAGGCGCCATATTCAGTTACTATGTATCCTGAACTGATAATATTGTGAATCATGTACCGTCAAGAGCGACGTTCATCATTAATGGATTAAAGTTAAGTATCAAAAGAATTACGTCCGCTTTCTGAATTCTAATTCCTTGTCATGTTCCAGACCTCACGTCAGTATAGTCCTTCTCTCCTCACGCCAGCCTGCGTGAGCTAAAACGCGTGCATTTCGGCCTCCTCTAGTAACACGGTGTTGGCTCTTCAGCCAACACTACATAAACAATACAGATTTAGTCGTTTATATTTCTCTGGAATTATTGAATTAGTATCCAAACTGTAGACCTAAACTTTCTAAGAAATTTAATATATTAACTGCGTAGTCCAGGCAGTTATTCTCCTTTAACTGAAAATAAAGCTAAAATTTGTTGCCCAGGAGTCAGCAGTGTATGACTTGCCATAGGTTTCTTAGTTCTCGGGTGTGTTGTGAGGGCTGCTGCAGTTTCTTTCATGTGGGTGACTGCAGTGGCTTGCGAATTGCGAAAATAAAAAAGGCTCATTGGTTTTGTAGGATTTTCTGCAGAGTTAGGAAGATGTGCAACAGAAGGGGAAGATTGCTGCTCTTCAAGCGGAACTAGATAAGACAAAGTAAGATCTGGAAAGGTTAAGGGGAAGTAGGGATAAGAAGTTGGTAGTAACAACAGCTAACAGACGAAATAGGAATAGGACTTTTTCAGACAGTTTTGTTGTTAATGTGGAAAACAGGTCAGAGTTGTTGGAAACTGATGAGTTACGAACTAGTCCCTTTAGGAGAGTTAATTTAGAGGTGGAGCAGCTGCTTGGATCTGGTGTGGGCTCTTATACTACTGTGGTTCCTCTTAACTATTGTGGCTAGGTGGGACTGTATTAGGCATGCCCTTGACCTCAACAGGAAAGGGAAAGGAAAACTGTCTGGGCTAATAGCAAATAAGGGGGCGGGGGTGGGGGGAGCAGCACTAACACATGTGGTAAAGCACCAGTGAACACTGATTACAAGTGACAGAACAGCAGTTTTTAGGGTAGGGAGGGCAAAAACAAGAGGTGTTCAGAGGCTAGTTGAAAATGGCATTCACATCGATAAAACAGGCAGCCAGAAAGCAAATTTTAATGTACACAGTTCATGGAAACAGCCCGTAACTGAAACTGGAGATGTTCGGAAACTGACGGAAAAATTAGTTTCATCCATTTGTAATTCAGCCAGTGTTGAAGTAGTTTAACTGGTTCTTAGGATTGCTATTCAGGCCTTCAGCCGTGAAACAGTTTTAAATTATCACTACTATGGCTTTCAGTTGAGAAATAGTTTGAATTTGTTGTGATTAAGGCCTTCAGCCGTGGAAAACTTATTAATTTATTGTCACATTTTATTTGTTGTTGTTTCCAAATAAAGTGTACGTGATTGAAAAATAAACTAACCAACGGTAATTGATTACGGCCCCGTCCACAATCGCAACGCAAGCCTGCCGTCCTTGGTACTAGGCCTCAGTCAGATCGTGAAAACGGGATTCAAATCAGCAGGACCTGCCCGGCAGCAATTCGTCACAGCTGGGTCGTCCAAAGAGGCACAGACTGTGCCGGTCGTCGCCGCGCTTAAGGCGCTGACTCCGTCGGGCCGTGAACTGGTTATAACTGCGTGAGTGTCCATCCCGCGCACAAGTACCGCCGCCCCGGAGACCAAGTCGAGCTAGCAAGAGCACAGCCCAGTTCGTTACATTATCTGAAGGAGCCAACATCATGATACAGGACCGAAGAGATACTTATAGTTTCTGGTGTACTTGTTGAAAGGTGGCTAGACTGAGGGACAGCGCCAGAGATTGCGCCAAAGAGTTTTATTCCGCCGCCTCCACTGGCAGTGCTTGTCGAGATGTGGCAGTAGTCAGTGCTTGTTGAGAAGTAGTAGGAGTCAGTCGTTGTTGAGATGTCGTCGTAGTGAGTGCTTGTGCAGATCTTGCTGAGGGGATATTGATAGATGTGCTATTTGTGGCCATGTTGTATGCAGTTGTTTTGATGGGCTAGACAGCAGATGTTGTTCGAATGGAGATATTGTAATGATCAGAGTGCTTTTCGTCAATATGGAATCATGGCGTCAGCGTTGTGAAAAATGTGTACGTCTGCAGGGCGATTACGTCGAGAAGTAACGCCAGTTTCATCGATTTCGGGTTAGTAGTTAATTAGAAAAAAAATCGGAGGCCTTAGAACTTGAATGCACCTCGTAATCGTCTTTAATCTTTCTACAGTCACTCAACTTCGACACCTTACTGCACACCACGGCATCATCATAAAACAACCGCAGACTGCTGCCCACACTGTCTGCAAAATCATTTACGCATACAGAGAACAACAGCGGTCCTATCACACTTCCCTGGGGCGCTCATGACGACACCCTTGCCTCTGATGAACACTGGCCTGCGACGACATCGTATTGGTTTCTGTTATTTAAGAAGTCTTAGAGCCACTCACATATCTGTGAACTAATTCCATTTGCTCGTACCTTCGTTAATAGCCTGCACTGGAGCACAGTGTCAAATGCTTTCCGGAAATCTAGAAATATGGAATCTGACTGTTGCGCTTCATCCATAGTTCTCAATATATCTTGTGAGAAAAGGGCAAGCTGAGCTTCGCATTCGCACGAGCGATGCTTTCGAAAACCATTCTGATTCGTGCACATAGTCTTCTCAGTTTCAAGGAAGTTTATTATATTCGAACTGAGAACATGTTCAAGAATTCTGCAGAAATTAGGGATATTGGTCTGTAATTTCGTGGGACCGTTCTTTTTTTTACCTTTCTTATACCCTGGAGTCTCCTGCGCTTTTTACCAGTCCCTTGGGACTGCGCTGGGCGAGAGATTGACGATAAATGCAAGCTGGGTAAGAAGCCAATGCCATGTCGCGAACCATTCTGAATACCGGCCGGAGTGGCCGAGCGGTTCTAGGCGCTACGGTCGCAGGTTCGAATCCTGCCTCGGGCATGAATGTGTATGATGTCCTTAGGTTAGTTAGGTTTAAGTAGTTCTAAGTTCTAGGGGACTGATGACCTCACAAGTTAAGTCCCATTTTGCTCAGAGCCATTTGAGCCATTCTGAATGTATGTAAACATAAATTTTTTAGCTTACGACCTTTCCTGTCGTATCCCTGAATACTGACCACTCCTCCTGGGAACCCCGTATATCCAAAACTAAATACTAGTTGAAATAAGGACTGTTTATTTTATTTGTGTCCTGATCTGTTAGCACTTACTGATGTAGGCTGCTTTCCTGCTGACTCCATTGCTCCTTTCTAATCTCGCTGTGTTTGTGCTTACGAGGGGATGACGCGAGCTTGGCTACTGGAATCAGGGAATGGACTAAATGGTAATGTAGTTTAAGGAGACAGGTAAATCACCACCCTAGCAGGATTTCGTTCTTGGGATATCGATCTCGGAAAGCCAATGAGTTGAGATTAATATGTCGTCGGTTTTCTGGACATCGTTATAGTCGAGTGTAACAGTTCCACCTCGGCTGTCGCGGCAGTCAGTGTAGAGGTCGTTACCTTGCGTGCCCCGTATTCAGTGTCCAACTGGTTACCTGGCCACAGTGGCAGCACCGTCATGTTTACTCCCCAAAAGCAGGGAAGAGAGGGATGAGCAATAACAGCATGCACCTAAGCAGGTACAGCGATGTCACAGGCTACACTTCTGTTCGCGCCACTGGATGAAGTGGCAAACAGGAGCAGAACTTTTACGTCTCACCTTGGCTGCTCACGAATCTTGACTGGCAGTATCCATAAAACTATCTTAGCCAGTGATGTTGGTACTTTTCACTTCGGTGTCTGTTGTTTTGTCGTCTGCTGTTTCAGTTGCAGACGACAGTGCCACCCTTCGTACGAATCTATGTTGACAGATCTTATTTTACGAGGTCTGTTCAAAATATTCCATAACTTTGTCCACCTATTGTGCACGGTCTCCTTCGAAACACTTTCCGCTACATTTGGTACACAGTTCCCAAAGCCATTTACATTTCCAGGAGCAGTCTTGGTACGCCTCTTGCTGGATCGCGTGAAGTGCCGTCTACGAATTTTCTTTTACCTTGTCTATCGTTGCAAATCTTCATTCTTTCAACGGGCTTTTCAACTTCGGAAATTAGAATGGCTCTGAGCACTATGCGACTCAACTTCTGAGGTCATCAGTCGCCTAGAACTTAGAACTAATTAAACCTAACTAACCTAAGGACATCACACACATCCATGTCCGAGGCAGGATTCGAACCTGCGACCGTAGCGGTCACGCGGTTCCAGACTGAAGCGCCTTTAACCGCACGGCCACACCGGCCGGCGGGAAATTAGAAAATAGGTCTGCAGCGACCAGGTCTGGAGACTGCGGAGGAGGTGGTGGCATAGTGATTTCGTTTTTTGTGCAGTGGTCACGCACCAACAGGAATGAATGTGAGGCTGCAATATTGTTATGCAAGAGCCATAATTTGTCTCGCCACATTTTGGGCCGTTTACTTCTCACATTTCTTCGCAGGCGTCGCAACACTTCCCGATAGTTCCATCGATGAACAGTTTGTGCCTGTGGCACGAATCCATCATGAACTAATCCTTCAAAATCTAAGAAAACTGCAAGCATGGCTTTCACATTTGACCTGACCTGATGAGCTTTTTCTAGTCTTGGAGAACCTTACCCGACCCATTATGAAGATTGAACCTTGATCTCAACATCTTCATCATGAACCGCACGTCTCACCACCAGTTATGATTCTCTGAAGGAACTTCTCGGTCTCATTTGCGCGATCCAAAGCTGTTCACAGATCATTACGAGGCGAAGGTCTTTCGGGATACCGCACGGGGTAGCCGTATGGTCCGATTGCACCTAGGTACGGTTCGCGCGGATCGCCCCGTCGGAGGTTCGAGTCCTCCCTTCGGCATGGGGGTGTGTGTGTGTGTGTGTGTGTTGTCCTTAGCGTAAGTTAGATTAAGTAGTGTGTAAGCCTAGGGACCGATGACTTCAGCAGTTTGGTCCCATAGAACTTGCCACAAATTTCAAAAAAAAAAAAAAAATCCAGTCTTGACTTAAGAGCCGTGGGACGAACTTGGCGGCAACACGGTGCATTCCAAGATGCTGTGTTAGGATTTCATGACATGACCAAAGTGAAATGTTGCATTCTTCTGCAAACTCTCGAGCAGTCAGTCTTCGACTGGTACGCACAATTTTGACGTTTCTGGCATGAGCGTCGTCGGTAAACGTCCAAGGGCGTCCTGAACGAGGGTCTTCTTTAACTTCCGTCCGGCCATTTTTAACCCGTATGAACCATTCGTAACACCGAGTACGGCTTAAGCACTTATCACAGTAGGCTTCCTGCATCATTTGGAACCGAGCGAAGTTGCGCAGTGGTTAGCACACTGGACTCTCATTCAAAGAACGGCGGTTCAAACCTGCGTCTGGCCATCCTGGTTTAGGTTTCCGTGATTTCCCTAAATCGCTTCAGGCAAATGCCGGGATGGTTCCTTTGAAAGGGCATGGCCGACTTCCTTCCCCATCCTTCCCTAATCCGATGCGACCAATGACCTCGATGTTTGGTCCCCTCCCCAAAATCAACCCACCAGCCATGATTTGGGTGTCTCTGTAAATGCTTTGAGCCTCAAGCAAAATTTAATGCAAATGCGTTGCTCTTCTAAATATGCCATCTCTAAATTCACAAACTGTGCGACTAAACGTTGTACTCAATACGGCACTGAACAATAGCCAAGAGACATACAAGAACGTAACTTCCACCAGTTACACATTAAAAAAAAATTTAGTGTAATGTAATATTTTGTGTAATGTAATATCTTATATAGACACCTTTTATTAACCTGATACGTTCCACATCATTACGAAGTGTCGTATTCATGATCTATGGAACAAGTACTAATCTAATCTAATCTGCGCCAACCGCATTTCGCTCCAACACACCATCGGCGCAAAATTACTAATATACTGAAATTTTTTGAATAGACCTCACATTCTTAGTTTCCTCGTACGCCCAGTATGTCTCCTCCAGTGGTCGTCACACACACTTTGCTAGGGATCCACTTCCTTTCTGGTCTCTAATGTCGTAACAGCGGAAGCTAATGTCATAGCAATAACAGCAAACAGAGTGAGAGGTTCAGTGTATTTTGGGACGTAATGCTGAGGTCTCATGTTTGACTCTTGGTGACCACCTCCAGTTATTCTCTGGTGGAAAGGTCTGTAAAGAGGCAGACACAATCTTGTGGGGCAATTTACTTGAATATGAGAGCAATGAAACTGACTCCCAAGCCGCTGAAGTAGGTTACGTCGAAAGGCTATGTGAGGCAAGACGATTATTTATTTGCTTAAGAAGTACCACCTGTTATTTTTCTTGTTAATGACATGCTAGACCTATTACGATTACAGCTGTTATTCCTTGCAAGAGTGTGTGTGTGTGTGTGTGTGTCTGTGTGTGTGTGTGTGTGTGTGTGTGTGTGTGTCTGTGTCTGTGTGTGTGTGTGTGTGTTGTGTGTGTGTGTGTGTGTGACCGATAGAGAGAGAGTGTGTGTGTGTGTGTGTGTGTGTGTGTGTGGGCGGGCAGGTTGCTAGGTAACGCGCACTGACGCACGACGCTACGGTCGTATTTCCGTCACCAGGGACGCATCTGCTCAAAATTGAGAACAGTCTACGCGTGACTAACAGCTGCAATAATTGTTTTACACCGCATTCCAGCTCCAATCCTAATGGTTTAATTGCACTGTATTTCCAATTACCTCCGCGGGCGATAAATTGTAGCCACTGTAAACAGTTTTCATAATTTCGTACGATGCCGCCCTACGCTGGAGGCTTTGGGAGTGGCAGTAAATTTTAGCAGACGTGCTCCTCTTTGCCAGCCCCGATTGTGCCTCACTCGAAATGACTGTTAAATTAAACACGCTTTGAGCGTGGTGTATAGGCAGGTCTATTTCCACGTTACGTAAATTTCCCTTGTGCAGTTTCTAGAATAACTTAGGAAATCGATTCCTCGTCATTTTGTAGAAAAATTAATAGTGGCCAAAAGACACCGTTATTCAAACGAGTAGCTTTATGCAATTGTTTGAGATCCATTGTTAATGATTTACCTACTTCACGAACATAACTTCACAACATAAATCTGTTTTCATGTATTCTAGTAGACTGTGTTTCAGTAGCGACTTCAAAACATGAAACGTATACAGCAGTCGTTCCTGATCGTCGAGCCAACACAGAAAGAATAAGGTTCCACAGTCGCTTGTGAAGGATGCAGGCTGACTAGCGCACCTCTAATTTTATTGCAAGGTGGAGATCCTCACTTAACAACACAAATTCTCTTGTAAGTTTCATAAACCTGTAGGTTCTTCAATAGTGCAATTAAGTTAGCCTGTTTACAAAAGTCAAATGAGATCTGGACGTTGTTCAAATATTCAGATTGAATAAGGGCGGTGAATACAAAATAAATTAGCAATGTAACGAAGATATTTTATGTGGTAAGCTTGTAACGTGCTGGGGATTTATCTTGTCGGAATTTCTAACCTGATCTAAAGTAATTACAACAGTTACAAAATATTCGTTAACTTTTGTTAGTTATATAGCTCGGACTAAAGTACAGGTCAACATTCAAAGCACTTATTCCAAGCATGCAACATTAACGTTTAACCGGGCATTAAGTGTGCAAAGACACATCGTTATACAACGCAACACGCTAGATATAAATTCGGTACTTCCGAAACGCAAATTCAAAATAATGCTCCTTTTAAATAACAAGTTTTAAATTATCTACAACTGCCCAAAAAGCACTATACGTCATTGCCATGAGAACAGTTATTACAAATAACCGAATACGTAATATTATATAGAGGTTTATCAAGTATATTAACCGTAATAATTTCACTGCCTACTTTTGTAATGCTTCAATTCGACAATTTTCTACTAAGAACGGCAGTGCCAACACTTCTGACTCAGTTAGGGACTAGTACAACTCACCTTTATAAATCGCTCCATTAACTGTGCCGCGTTTGATGTCGGGCGTCTTTCCCAACACGACAGTTATTAATTTCATGCTGCAATCAACATGCTATCCTAATATACTGTCGTGGACTTTTCTTATCAAAGTTCAAGATCATGAAACAAGCAGAAGCTTCCTGTTTTTTTTTTTTTTATCTGAAGTAGATATCTTTCCTAAACGTTGAACTTAGTTAAAAGTTTATATGCTGCTAGACCATGGCCCAAATCAATACAACAATTAGTAGAATTCTAGTCGTACTAAATTTGGTCTTTGATTCAGTAAGGGCTATTTGCCTCCATATTCTTCCAGCCGGGGCGTTTTAACATTCCAACAGTGTTTTGCTGTTACGTGCAGCAGCTGACTGATTTTGACCACCACTAAACGATGAGCGTGCCCTTCCCACGAGCACCAAGACTCGATGCATGAGTGTGTCAGTACTTCCCAACCTCGACGTATAGATTCCAAATATAACAGTAATTCTTCCCTCAGTGAAAGATGAGCTTGCACAGAACTGCAGTAACTACTTAGTTAAGACACAGTTCCGTGGAAAATGCATAATCTTTCTCATATACACTCCTGGAAATTGAAATAAGAACACCGTGAATTCATTGTCCCAGGAAGGGGAAACTTTATTGACACATTCCTGGGGTCAGATACATCACATGATCACACTGACAGAACCACAGGCACATAGACACAGGCAACAGAGCATGCACAATGTCGGCACTAGTACAGTGTATATCCACCTTTCGCAGCAATGCAGGCTGCTATTCTCCCATGGAGACGATCGTAGAGATGCTGGATGTAGTCCTGTGGAACGGCTTGCCATGCCATTTCCACCTGGCGCCTCAGTTGGACCAGCGTTCGTGCTGGACGTGCAGACCGCGTGAGACGACGCTTCATCCAGTTCCAAACATGCTCAATGGGGGACAGATCCGGAGATCTTGCTGGCCAGGGTAGTTGACTTACACCTTCTAGAGCACGTTTGGTGGCACGGGATACAAGAGGACGTGCATTGTCCTGTTGGAACAGCAAATTCCCTTGCCGGTCTAGGAATGGTAGAACGATGGGTTCGATGACGGTTTGTATGTACCGTGCACTATTCAGTGTCCCCTCGACGATCACCAGTGGTGTACGGCCAGTGTAGGAGATCGCTCCCCACACCATGATGCCGGGTGTTGGCCCTGTGTGCCTCGGTCGTATGCAGTCCTGATTGTGGCGCTCACCTGCACGGCGCCAAACACGCATACGACCATCATTGGCACCAAGGCAGAAGCGACTCTCATCGCTGAAGACGACACGTCTCCATTCGTCCCTCCATTCACGCCTGTCGCGACACCACTGGAGGCGGGCTGCACGATGTTGGGGCGTGAGCGGAAGACGGCCTAACGGTGTGCGGGACCGTAGCCCAGCTTCATGGAGACGGTTGCGAATGGTCCTCGCCGATACCCCAGGAGCAACAGTGTCCCTAATTTGCTGGGAAGTGGCGGTGCGGTCCCCTACGGCACTGCGTAGGATCCTATGGTCTTGGCGTGCATCCGTGCGTCGCTGCGGTCCGGTCCCAGGTCGACGGGCACATGCACCTTCCGCCGACCACTGGCGACAACATCGATGTACTGTGGAGACCTCACGCCCCACGTGTTGAGCAATTCGGCGGTACGTCCACCCGGCCTCCCACATGCCCACTATACGCCCTCGCTCAAAGTCCGTCAACTGCACATACGGTTCACGTCCACGCTGTCGCGGCATGCTACCAGTGTTAAAGACTGCGATGGAGCTCCGTATGCCACGGCAAACTGGCTGACACTGACGGCGGCGGTGCACAAATGCTGCCCAGCTAGCACCATTCGACGGCCAACACCGCGGTTCCTGGTGTGTCCGCTGTGCCGTGCGTGTGATCATTGCTTGTACAGCCCTCTCGCAGTGTCCGGAACAAGTATGGTGGGTCTGACACACCGGTGTCAATGTGTTCTTTTTTCCATTTCCAGGAGTGTAGTTCATAAGCAATAATTAACACACTGAAGACCCGAAGAAACTGGTACACCTGCTTAATATCGTTTAGGGCCCCCACGAACACGCAGAAGTGCCGCAACAAGACGTGGAAAGAACTCGACTAATCTCTGAAGTAGTGCTGGAGGGAACTGACACCATGAATCAGGCGAGGCAGTCCATAAATCCGTAAGAGTGAGAGGGGGAGGATATCTCTTCCGAACAGCACTTTGCAAGGCATCACAGATATGCCCAATAATGTTCATGTAGACTGGTGGCCACCGGAAGTGTTTAAACACAGAAGAGTGTTCTTGGGGACACTCTAAAGACATTCTGGACATGTGGGGCGTCGCACTGTCCTGCTGGAATTTCCCAAGTCCAGTGGAATGCACAATGGGCATGAATGGAGGCAGGTGATCAGACAGGGTGCTTACGTACTATCACCTGTCAGAGTCGTATATAGACGTATCAGGGGTGCCATATCACTCCCACTGCACACGCCAGACGTCATTATAGAACCTCCACCAGCTTGCAAACAGTCCCCTGCTGACATGCAGGTTCCGTAGCTTCATAAGGTTGTCTCCATACCCGTACACGTCCGTCCGCTAGATACAATTTGAAACGAGAGTCGTCCGATCAGGCAACATGTTTCCAGTCAACAACAGTCCATTGTCGGTGTTGATGGGCCCAGGCGAGGCGTAAAGCTTTGTGTCGCGCAGTCGTCAAGGGTACACGAGTGGGCCTTCGGCTCCGAAAGTCCATACCGATGATATTTCGTTGAATGGTTCGTACGCTGACTCTTGTTGTTGACGACTCAGCATTGAAATCTGTAGCAGTTTGCTGAGGGGTTGCACTTCTGCCACGTTTTACTATTCAGTCTACGTTGATCTCATTCTTGCACGATCTTTTTCAGGCAGCAACGAGTTCAGACATTTGATGTTTCGCGAATTCCTGATATTCAGGGTACACTCGTGAAATGGTCGTACGGGGAAATCCCCACTGTATCGCTACCTCGGCGATGCTGTGTCCCATCGCTCGTGTGCCGACTATAACACCACGTTCAAACTCACTTCAATCTTGATAACTTGTCATTGTAGCAGCAGTAACCGATCTAGCAACTGCGCCACACACTTGTTGTTGTATATAGGAATTGTCGACCCAAGCGACGTGTTCTGCCATTTACGTACCTCTGTACTTGTATATGCTTGCCTATACAAGATTCTTTGGCGCTTCAGTGTATAAGTAGTAACATCTAAATGTACAGTTTGAAAGCATATAACCATAAAGCTTACATAAGTTAACAGGAATAGATAATATCGCAAAGATATTGCGTTACTGAGCCGTGCGCCATTGAATTAGTTGACTGGCGTCACTGGCTCGATTGTAGTATCGACTATCCCTCTTGTGGCCCAATTGCTATTATCTACAAGGAAGAGTTGGTATCTGTGGGTTGTGTCCATAGAAGGTCTTTGCTTTCCGATATATGTACGGGTTTTGCTGGCCTTAGTGACAGTGCACCAAGTCTGGGGACTGGCGGTAGCGTCGCGACAAGAGGTAGTCACGAGGTCCGAGCGGCCGATGCCACGAGCTGCGCAAGGAGGGCCCGCGAAGGTACCGGAGTACTTCAAACAGCAGGCTGACATCCCGTCGGTTGGTTGGCTACATTCTTGTCGGACGACCGCCCGTGGCCTGGCTGCCCTCTTCTACCTGGCTTTTATCGACAGCACTCACAAGGGAACCTCCCCATTGCACCCCCCTCAGATTTAGTTATAAGTTGGCACAGTGGATAGGCCGTGAAAAATTGAACACAGATCAATCGAGAAAACAGGAAGAAGTTGTGTGGAACCGTGAAAAAAATTAGTAAAATATACAAACTGAGTAGTCCATGCGAAAGATAGGCAACATCAAGGAAACTGTGAGCTCAGGAGCGCCGTGGTCCCGTGGTTAGCGTGAGCAGCTGCGGAACCAGAGGTCCTTGGTTCAAGTGTTCAAATCTTCTCTCGGGTGAAAATTTAGCCGGCACAGTAGCTGATCGTGTTGGGTCAGAGGGTTACGTGCTCTCTGTGATAAAGAACTGAGTTACTCGATTAACAACGAACTTCAATGGATGTTTTACGACGTCCGCCCTGAGCAGATGCAACGATCAAAAGCGAACAAAATGAGATTTTAAAAAAAAAAAAAAAAAAAAGAAAGTCTTCCCTCAACTGAAAATTTTACTTTCTTTATTTTCGCAAAGTTATGATCTGTCCGTTCGTTCATTGACGTCTCTGTTCACTGCAATAAGTCTTGCGACCGCACCGCAAAACCGTGCGATTAGTGACGAAAGGACGTGCTTCTCCAATGGGAACCGAAAACATTTGATCGCAGGGTCATAGGTCAACCGATTCCTCCACGGGAAAACACGTCTGATATATTCTATACGACACTGGTGACGGCATGTGCGTCACATGACAGGAATATGTTGTCGACCCACCTAACTTGTACAGTTAGCGAATGGGTAAAAAGATTCTTCTACCTTGCCCGATTTAGGTTTTCTTGTAGATGTGATAATCAATCCCAAAAAAGTGATGAAAACATAAGAGTTTGTCACACAAACTGTAAATAGAAAATTAAACTTTTCACTCGAGGGAAGACTTGAACCTAGGACCTCTCGTTCCGTAGCTGGTCTCGCTAACCACGGGACCACGGCGCTCCATGACAGTGAGTGTCCTTGATGCTGCGTATCTTGGCATGGACTACTCAGTTTCTATATTTTACTAATTTTTTTCATAGTTCCACATAACTTCTTCCTGTTTTCTCGATTGATCTGTGTTCAGTTTTTCAAGGCCTAACCACTGTACCAACTTATAACTAAATCTGAGGGGGGTGCGATGGGGAGGTTCCCTTGTCAGTAACCGCTGCGACGCGCCGTGGATCCATAGAACTGCTTGCTGATAGAGGGGAGTAACATTCTGTAATGCTCGTGGTGATTTGTGTCATTGTCTACCTGCCCTCCTTATTATTTTCTGGTTTGTATCCGACCCTCAGAGTTTTACTCGGTCGGCTCTTTGGTCGTAAATATAGGTAGTAGTATTGTACTAAGACACTTGTTATCGTTTGAAAATTTGTCGCGCTATTATATTGCCTTTCCTTTCTGGTTTGTACCCGACCATTAATCTGTTCTGTTGTGTCCTCGCCAATGGCGCAACTGGAGCTCGTACACTGTGACAGCTTCCGAGTGGCGCCACGTCCGGCTCTCTGAAGTTCGCCGCCAGCCTCAAGCGTGACCCAAGCAGCAACCTCCGCGCCGCCGCCATTGTGATGGACTTCCGAGTTGTGATAATCGGCGGCCACAGGCAGCAACGGATCATTCATATTCGGCGATGTCGTACGACAGTTCTAGTACCGAGGTCCAGGATTGCAGTTCATAGTGGGGATCAGCCTGTGAAAGTAAGTCTACAAGTGGAGACGCCTGTAGCCTTTACATAGGAACAGGTGTTCACCACAGTGATGGACAGTGTGGCGCCTAGGACGGACACAGCCTTGTTGAGACTCTATTCAGTAATGCACCCCTTGACAGAACACTGCTTAGTTGTATCTGTTCGCAAGCACATCCAGTGAGTTGCTGTACAACTTTAGTTAAGTATCGCAGCGCAATAAAGTGTATATTTGTGTGTCACAATTTTGTTTGTACTGTCACAGTTACTCTTATCACTCGGAGCACATAAACCTAATACATGTGCGAGCCATCCTAACCAGATGACCCATACACTTCATGTTCCTTAATGAATTATGTAGGAAGTTGTCCCTGCACGGTCTCGCTAACCCATTGCCTCTTTCTTTCCAACTACAGGGCTATTACAAATGATTGAAGCGATTTGATAAATTCACTGTAGCTCCATTCATTGGCATATGGTCATGACACACTACAGATACGTAGAAAAACTCATAAAGTTTTGTTCGGCTGAAGCCGCACTTCAGGTTTCTGCCGCCAGAGCGCTCGAGAGTGCAGTGAGACAAAATGGCGACAGGAGCCGAGAAAGCGTATATCGTGCTTGAAATGCACTCACATCAGTCAGTCATAACAGTGCAACGACACTTCAGGACGAAGTTCAACAAAGATCCACCAACTGCTAACTCCATTCAGCGACCGCATGTGCAGTTTAAAGCTTCTGGATGCCTCTGTAAGGGGAAATCAACGGGTCGGCCTGCAGTGAGCGAAGAAACGGTTGAACGCGTGCGGGCAAGTTTCACGCATAGCCGCGGAAGTCGACGAATAAAGCAAGCAGGGAGCTAAACGTACCACAGCCGACAGTTTGGAAAATCTTACGGAAAAGGCTAAAGCAGAAGCATTTCTTAAACAGGAGATTGGAAAACCGATGGATCGGTCGTGGTGTAGATCATGATCAACAATTCATGTCATGGCCTCCACGCTCTCCCGACTTAACCCCATGCGATTTCTTTCTCTGGGGTTATGTGAAAGATTGAGTGTTTGAACCTCCTCTACCAAGAAACGTGCCAGAACTGCGAGCTCGCATCAACGATGCTTTCGAACTCATTGATGGGGACATGCTGCGCCGAGTGTGGGAGGAACTTGATTATCGGCTTGATGTCTGCCGAATCACTAAAGGGGCACATATCGAACATTTGTGAATGCCTAAAAAAACTTTTTGAGTTCTTGTATGTGTGTGCAAAGCATTGTGAAAATATCTCAAATAATAAAGTTATTGTAGAGCTGTGAAATCGCTTCAATCATTTGTAATAACCCTGTACGTCTTCATCATTTCCCAGTCACTCTTTGCTAGCGCAGACTACCTACATTTCTCTCCCCTTCAGAGCTCGCTATGTCACAAAATATTATTTTTGGTACACATGTAAAGACATTATTTTCTGTCACTATATAGTTATTATTACGAGTATTACTGACAGTTGCAGTAATAGTAGTAGCAGTAGAAGTATTAGTAATTTACTAGTCCTTAAGTCTATACTATTTATTCATCAGGCGAAACAGTTTACATCCGGCCACGACAACCGGACTTTTTAATGCTGTAGGAGAAGTCTCATCGAGCTACAACATATGAAATATTAGTTCACTTTATTTCATAAATGAATTAAATATTCACTTAACTTTGACACACTTCTTTTCCACAGGAGTACTGGATATATAGAACTGACATGTGCAAGCAAAGCATCACTTGATGTGCTAATTACCAAACTGTTTTCTTGATGTTCAATGTTCGACATTAATAACACTACAAGTTCATCTGAAACTGCAACTACTCGTTGGTACTAGACGATGATGCTGATTGCTGCAGTTGAGTTCTCGAACTGCGTTGAGCTCTTGTGTGCTCAACACGGTACTGACGTCACTACGAGGGCTGCTGAGAGGGAGGCGTGGTCTTCTGGACCGCCTCCCTTACGTCATTGCGGATTGCAGTGAGCCCTCACAAATGTCCGTGGTATCGATCTGCGTTGCCGACTTCACTGTGGCACCGTGATCTCTGAATGTACCTACATATATTGAAATCATCTTTAATTTTTAAAACTGTTTTACTGCTATTCTTTGACATCGTCAGTGGGGTGATATAAGGTCTGGTCTGTTGGTTTAAAACATGTGTGGATGAAAATCCTACGTCAAGATTGCAAATTTTCTTTATTTTATTACCAGTTTTGGCTCATTAACTATCTATCCTACGATCGATCTAAAATGTCGTTCATTGTGTGATGGTCATTACACGTCGTCGTATTCTTAGAGCCAAGTCACCCTAAAACGAAAAATCGTTGTTACTTTATATAATCAACTACGTTTCTTAATTTTAGGGCGACTTAGATCAAACAACACGACGATGTGTAATGATTGTCAAATGCTAAACATTTTAGTTGATCTGAGAATACTCGTTGGGAAACCAATAATCAGTGAAAAAAATGTGCGATTTTGGCGTAGGATTTTTGTCCACAAGTGTTTTATTTTGTTGCTATTTGTCATATTAAAATTACTGTTGTTTAGGAGGTAATTACGATGAAGAAAATACTGTGTATATAAAACCTAGTGCGATGTTAGAGCTGAAGGGCTTAAGTTCATCAGGCTGTATAAATAAATGTTCAGACACGTACTGGTGGACAGTTCACATAATATTCTCACGTGAAACCGACATTAAAATGTGATATATTTTTTTGAGACACGCTACACAGGCTTTCCTTATGTGGATAATAGACACGCATCAAAAAAAGTTTTGCATCACTACGGTTCCGAGAGTTCCGGAACCTGTACAGAAAACTGGAATAGAGATCAACGTAAACATCATTTCCTCCCTTTTTATTGCTCATGAAAGCCACATGTTGCATGTTGTACCACCATACAGCGAGACTTTCTGTGGTAGTGCTCCAGATTGCTGTACACACCGGTACCTCTAATGCCCAGTAGCACGTCCTCTTGCATTGCTGTATGCCTGTGTTCGTCGTGACATACTATCCACAAGTTCATCAGGGCACTGTTGGTCCAGATAGTCCCACTCCTCAACGGCGATTAGGCGTAGATCTCTCAGAGTGGTTGGTGGGTCACGTCGTCCATAAACAGCCCTTTTCAGTCTCTCCTAGGGATGTTCGACAGGGCTCATGTCTGAAGAACATGCTCTCACTCCAATCGAGTGATGACGTCATTCACAAGGGGGGTGGGGGAGCGAATTGTCGTTCGTGAAGACTAATGCCCCGCCTATATGCTGCCGATATGGTTGCACTACCGGTCGGGGGGTGGCATTCACGTATCGTACAGCGTTCCATGACCACCAACGGCGTACGCCGACCCCACATAATGCCACCCCAAAAAATCAGGGAACGTCTACTTTGCTGCAGGCGTTCAGCCTGACCGGATTGCCTCCAAACACGTCTCCGACGATTGTCTGGTTGAAGGCATATGCGACACTCATTGGTGAAGAGAACGTGATGACAATCCTGACCGGTCCATCCGGCATGTTGTTGGGCGCATCTGTACCGCGCTGCATGGTGTCGTGGTTCCAAAGATGGACCTCGCCATGGACGTCGGTAGTGAAGTTGCGCACCATGCAGCCTATTGTGCACAGTCTAAGTCTGAGTCGTAACACGACGTCCTGTGGCTGCACGAAAAGCATCATCCTACATGGTGGCTTTGTTTTTAGGGTTCCTCCGAGCCATTTATTTATTTATTTAGCGTATGGTTCATAACATCACAGTAAAAATTACAAAAACAACACGATTTTTAAAAAAATCACATATGTATAAACAGAGCAATAAATAACAGTTTATATACACTCCTGGAAATTGAAATAAGAACACCGTGAATTCATTGTTCCAGGAAGGGGAAACTTTATTGACACATTCCTGGGGTCAGATACATCACATGATCACACTGACAGACCCACAGGCACATAGACACAGGCAACAGAGCATGCACAATGTCGGCACTAGTACAGTGTATATCCACCTTTCGCAGCAATGCAGGCTGCTATTCTCCCATGGAGACGATCGTAGAGATGCTGGATGTAGTCCTGTGGAACGGCTTGCCATGCCATTTCCACCTGGCGCCTCAGTTGGACCAGCGTTCGTGCTGGACGTGCAGACCGCGTGAGACGACGCTTCATCCAGTCCCAAACATGCTGAATGGGGGACAGATCCGGAGATCTTGCTGGCCAGGGTAGTTGACTTACACCTTCTAGAGCACGTTGGGTGGCACGGGATACATGCGGACGTGCATTGTCCTGTTGGAACAGCAAGTTCCCTTGCCGGTCTAGGAATGGTAGAACGATGGGTTCGATGACGGTTTGGATGTACCGTGCACTATTCAGTGTCCCCTCGACGATCACCAGTGGTGTACGGCCAGTGTAGGAGATCGCTCCCCACACCATGATGCCGGGTGTTGGCCCTGTGTGCCTCGGTCGTATGCAGTCCTGATTGTGGCGCTCACCTGCACGGCGCCAAACACGCATACGACCATCATTGGCACCAAGGCAGAAGCGACTCTCATCGCTGAAGACGACACGTCTCCATTCGTCCCTCCATTCACGCCTGTCGCGACACCACTGGAGGCGGGCTGCACGATGTTGGGGCGTGAGCAGAAGACGGCCTAACGGTGTGCGGGACCGTAGCCCAGCTTCATGGAGACGGTTGCGAATGGTCCTCGCCGATACCCCAGGAGCAACAGTGTCCCTAATTTGCTGGGAAGTGGCGGTGCGGTCCCCTACGGCACTGCGTAGGATCCTACGGTCTTGGCGTGCATCCGTGCGTCGCTGCGGTCCGGTCCCAGGTCGACGGGCACGTGCACCTTCCGCCGACCACTGGCGACAACATCGATGTACTGTGGAGACCTCACGCCCCACGTGTTGAGCAATTCGGCGATACGTCCACCCGGCCTCCCGCATGCCCACTATACGCCCTCGCTCAAAGTCCGTCAACTACACATACGGTTCACGTCCACGCTGTCGCGGCATGCTACCAGTGTTAAAGACTGCGATGGAGCTCCGTATGCCACGGCCAACTGGCTGACACTGACGGTGGCGGTGCACAAATGCTGCGCAGCTAGCGCCATTCGACGGCCAACACCGCGGTTCCTGGTGTGTCCGCTGTGCCGTGCGTGTGATCATTGCTTGTACAGCCCTCTCGCAGTGTCCGGAGCAAGTATGGTGGGTCTGACACACCGGTGTCAATGTGTTCTTTTTTCCATTTCCAGGAGTGTATAAGGACACCGCCAATTGTAAATTTACACTCACAGATGAGCAATCACAAGCAGACGTCCAGCTTAGATAATAAATAGTCGATTGCCTCTCGGGTCGCCATTAGGAAATCCTGTGGGTCACCCTCGTATGCCGTTAGTGGGCATTCCTGCGCGATGTGTTTGACCGTCTGTCTCTCAGCGCCACAGTCGCAAGCGGCCGAAGGAAGTTTACCCCATCTGTGTAAGGAGTCGGCGCATCTCCCACACTTGGTTACTCGTAGGTAGCGGTCATTCACTGCCCTGAGCGAGGCATGTCATCGACAGTTCCTGTCTCTCTACATCTCCTCCACGTCCTAGCAACATCGCTTTGGTTCACTCCGAGACGCCTGGACACTTCCCTTGTCGAGAGATCTTTCTGGCTCAAAGTAAGAATGCGGACGCGATCGAACAGCGATATTGACCGTTTAGGTATGGGTAAACTACTGACAACACTTTTAGTTTCGTTTAGTTATGTCAAGTTCCGTAGATCATTTTCATTATTATTATCGATATGATGTGCAACAAGTCGCATTGTAAGATTTTATATATATATATATATATATATATATATATATATATATATATATATATATATAGCGCTAATATTAATATTACAGAAATTTTTAGTTCTACACATGCAGCTACATTTAGAGCTACAATATTTTCGTTTTTTAAACAATTTTTGAAACAGAAACTCGTCTAGCGCTGTACCTCGTTCCTGGTGGAGTGACTGAAACTGATCGGTTTCGGGCCCCTTCCGTCTAATAGGCGCTGTTCACAAATGGTTGTTTACATCTTTGTGTGCGTTTGGTGATATCTCTGAACCGTCAAAGGGACTGCGTCTGTGATATAGTATCCAGTCCACGTCTATATTCAGGAGTTTTGGGAACCGGGGCGATGCAAAACTTTTTTATGTGTGTGTATACATAAGTGACACTCCAAAAGTAAGTTTCGTCACTGCTTTCACAAGGATACTTCATTGTCAAAACCAAAAGCATCATGGCATCATGAAATATTCACCTTGCAGTATTTTGCGATGCAGTCGCGACCGACATCAAGACATTTGTCGTTGCGTGCGATCAGTTTGAAGTAACCACTCTGATGAAAGCCGATGCAAGGAATTTTCGTTCGTGTTGTGGAAGGACGCCTGCTTTTACCCTGATCCTACACACTCTGCCTTCCTTCTCTGAACATGCAACACCGGCGATCAATCATTTGATGAGATATGACCTCTTCACTATATTCAGTCTGTAGGCGTTCGTGAGTCCGTGGTCTAGGGGTAGCGTCTTTGATTCATCATCAAAACGTCTTCGGTCCCGGGTTCGATCCCCGCTACTGCCTAAATTTTGATAAATAATCAGCATTGTCGGTCGAAGACTTCCGGCATAAGAAGTCAGCCTCATTCTGCCAACGGCCTTGTCAAAGAGGACGGAGGAGCGGATAGAGGTTCAGGGCACTCTCTTGTCCTAGGGGTGGGAAATCGCCCCTAAAGGCGGAAGAATCAGCAATGATCAAGGACATGAGGATGCAGAAGGCAATGGAAACCACTGCATTAAAGACACGTAACGTGTATCCACAGGACATGTGGCCTGTAATTGATGAAGTATCATGATGATCTCTCCATTGGCAAAAGATTCCGGAATAGTCCCCCGTTCGGATCTCCGGGAGGGGACTGCCAAGGGGGAGGTTACCATGAGAAAAAGATCGAATAATCAACGAAAGGATAACGTTCTACGAGTCGGGGCGTGGAAAGTCAGAAGCTTGAACGTGGTATGGAAACTAGAAAACCTGAAAATGGAAATGCAAAGGCTCAATCTAGATATAGTAGGGGCAGTGAAGTGAAGCGGAAGGAAGACAAGGATTTCTGGTCAGATGAGTATCGGCTAATATCAACAGCAGCAGAAAATGGTATAACAGGTGTAGGATTCATTATGAATAGGAAGGTAGGGCAGAGGGTGTGTTACTGTGAACAGTTCAGTGACCGGGTTGTTCTAATCAGAATCGACAGCAGACCAACACCGACAACGACAGTTCAGGTATACATGCCGACGTCGCAAGCTGAAGATGAACAGATAGAGAAAGTGTATGAGGATATTGAAAGGGTAATGCAGTATGTAAAGGGGGACGAAAATCTAATAGTCATGGGCGACTGGAATGCAGTTGTAGGGGAAGGAGTAGAAGAAAAGGTTACAGGAGAATATGGGCTTGGGACAAGGAATGAAAGAGGAGAAAGACTAATTGAGTTCTGTAACAAGTTTCAGCTAGTAATAGCGAATACCCTGTTCAAGAATCACAAAAGGAGGAGGTATACTTGGAAAAGGCCGGGAGATACGGGAAGATTTCAATTAGATTACAACATGGTCAGACACAGATTCCAAAATCAGATACTGGATTGTAAGGCGTACCCAGGAGCAGATATAGACTCAGATCACAATATAGTAGTGATGAAGAGTAGGCTGAAGTTCAAGACATTAGTCAGGAAGAATCAATACGCAAAGAAGTGGGATACGGAAGTACTAAGGAATGACGAGATACGTTTGAAGTTCTCTAACGCTATAGATACAGCAATAAGGAATAGCGCAGTAGGCAGTACAGTTGAAGAGGAATGGACATCTCTAAAAAGGGCCATCACAGAAGTTGGGAAGGAAAACACAGGTACAAAGAAGGTAACAGAAGAAATACTTCAGTTGATTGATGACAGGAGGAAGTACAAACATGTTCCGGGAAAATCAGGAATACAGAAATACAAGTCGCTGAGGAATGAAATAAACAGGAAGTGCAGGGAAGCTGAGACGTAATGGCTGCAGGAAAAATGTGAAGACATCGAAAAAGATATGATTGTCGGAAGGACAGACTCAGCATACAGGAAAGTCAAAACAACCTTTGGTGACATTAAAAGCAACGGTGGTAACATTAAGAGTGCAACGGGAATTCCACTGTTAAATGCAGAGGAGAGAGCAGATAGGTGGAAAGAATACATTGAAAGCCTCTATGAGGGTGAAGATTTGGCGGATGTGATAGAAGAAGAAACAGGAGTCGATTTAGAAGAGATAGGGGATCCAGTATTAGAATCGGAATTTAAAAGAGCTTTGGAGGACTTTCGGTCAAATAAAGCAGAAGGGATAGATAACATTCCATCAGAATTTCTAAAATCATTGGGGGAAGTGGCAACAAAACGACTATTCACGTTGGTGTGTAGAATATATGAGTCTGGCGACATACCATCTGACTTTCGGAAAAGCATCATCCACACAATTCCGAAGACGGCAAGAGCTGACAAGTGCGAGAATTATCGCACAATCTGCTTAACAGCTCATGCATCGAAGCTGCTTACAAGAATAATATACAGAAGAATGGAAAATAAAATTGAAAATGCGCTAGGTGACGATCAGTTTGGCTTTAGGAAAAGTAAAGCGACGAGAGAGGCAATTCTGACTTTACGGCTAATAATGGAAGCAAGGCTAAAGAAAAACCAAGACACTTTCATAGGATTTGTCGACCTGGAAAAAGCGTTCGACAATATAAAATGGTGCAAGCTGTTCGAGATTCTGAAAAAAGTAGGCGTAAGCTATAGGGAGAGACGGGTCATATAGAATATGTACAACAACCAAGAGGGAATAATAAGAGTGGACGATCAAAAACGAAGTGCCTGTATTAAGAAGGGTGTAAGACAAGGCTGTAGCCTTTCGCCCCTACTCTTCAATCTGTACATCGAGGAAGCAATGATGGAAATAAAAGAAAGGTTCACGAGTGGAATTAAAATACAAGGTGAAAGGATATCAATGATACGATTCGCTGATGACATTGCTATCCTGAGTGAAAGTGAAGAAGAATTAAATGATCTGTTGAACAGAATGAACAGTCTTATGAGTACGCAGTATGGTTTGAGAGTAAATCGGAGAAAGACGAAGGTAATGAGAAGTAGTAGAAATGAGAACAGCGAGAAACTTAACATCAGGATTGATGGTCACGAAGTCAATGAAGTTAAGGAATTCTGCTACCTAGGCAGTAAAATAACCAATGACGGACGGAGCAAGGAGGAAATCAAAAGCAGACTCACTATGGCAAAAAAGGCATTTCTGGCCAAGAGAAATCTACTAATATCAAATACCGGCCTTAATTTGAGGAAGAAATTTCTGAGGATGTACGTCTGGAGTACAGCATTTTATGGTAGTGAAACATGGACTGTGGGAAAACCGGAACAGAAGAGAATCGAAGCATTTGAGATGTGGTGCTATAGACGAATGTTGAAAATTAGGTGGACTGTTAAGGTAAGGAATGAGGAGGTTCTACGCAGAATCGGAGGGGAAAGGAATATGTGGAAAACACTGATAAGGAGAAGGGACAAGATGATAGGACATCTGCTAAGACATGAGGGAATGACTTCCATGGTACTAGAGGGAGGTGTAGAGGGCAAAAACTGTAGAGGAAGACAGAGATTGGAATACGTCAAGCAAATAATTGAGGACGTAGTTTGCAAGTGCTACTCTGAGATGAAGAGGTTAGCACAGGAAAGGAATTCGTGGCGGGCCGCATGAAACAAGTCAGTAGACTGATGACAAAAAAAAGGCGTTCATACCTATTCATACTGGATAACAGAACACACTTTCACTGGCGACTACGTTGTCTGTGCATGTCTGTCTACCATCGCTACGTGTACTCGAATAATCTCGGGCACACCAGTCTGATGCTGCTCTCTCTTTTTGGCTCCCTACGCAAGCATCATTTCTCTTCCATTGACGCCCCTTCCGTAGCTGAACAAGCAAAGATTGCGAGTTCATATGGCGCTTGATTGTGTCACCTGGTGTACCATCTTTTCTTTCAAAAACAATGGCGATACTCAACTTCGGAAAGTTCATCGTATGTACACCTACCTACCTGGTTCTAATCCACTGAAATGCTAATCGTATGTGGTACGCTTCCTGACTACTTAACTTTTGTTGTATGTCGCCTACAGTGTGTAATAGTTTTGATGCGTACCATTGTAATTTGTGGTTGGGTGTTTCACGGTCTAAAGCACTGCTTTTCGTTATCTTTGGAGAATGCTCCAATTTGAAGTTTTGTATTTGTCCCTTGGTACATAGATACAACAGTTCCGGTTTCTGGGCAAATCTTGAACATCATTTCTCCACTGTTCTGATTATATTTTTCCTGTTATCTATTTTACGTAAAAATTGGTATACATTGTGAGTCATAATTATGGTACACAGCTGTGCTCATAAATGCTAAGAAAAGTGTCGCCTAATTAGTGCCGTAGCAGTATGATCGATGAATCAGAGGCAGAGATTCCGGAACGACGGAACGACATGGTGGCTGACATGGTCCTCATTAGATTTCCAGGGAGCCTGGCGCACCGAAACAATGTAATAAACGGTAGGTCCACTTCAGCGTGTAATTACACACGCTGGCGGGCGCACTATTTGCAGTGCCATCTGATATGCGCCGGTAATTGCGATCGGCTGCCGAGTTCCGAAAATTAATTGGGGAACGCAGTCAGGAGAGCACCAGGGTTGTGGATACGTGCTGCGATGACCCGGCCCAAGAGCACGGGAGAGTGTAAAAGGGCTGAGTGTTCCACTAGTCAGCTACCGTCTGTTGCCGAGGAAGACGTTTCTGGGAAAACTAGAAAAATGAAAAGTTTTACTGGGCATCATATACACACTGTCTCACAAAAAAATAAAGCACTTTCAAGACATGTGAGTACAACATCTAATATACACATCATAGGCTGGTATGTAAATGATCAGAGTTGTGAGTCTCTGTGATAGGTACAACGGCCACCACAGTGCATTAAGGTTGTTCGTATTTAGTGTTGTTATCAGCCCTAATAGGGAATGTAATGACCATGAACAGAGGCAGATACCGAGTGATCACTTTGAAGACCGCAGAGATATCACATACTCGTGAGACACCTGGCAGAGTGTCAAAAGGGGCTCATTGTGGATCTCCAGTTGGCCACTTGGTCAAGTCTTGCAGTCTCCAGTTCCGAGCATTTGAATGTGACACTGGACCGATGTTGGATTGCAGAGGAGCGAGAGGGCAGGCATATTCATGGTCAAGAATTAAGCTGGCATCTCTAACCATCGTGGGGGAGAATTGTTGTATTTTCAACTAAACACATCGTCACCATTCACATTTGTGCCTGCCATCAAAGAATATGTACCCTGCAATATTTATGCCATCCTGCACCATTGGTTGGAAACTAGCAGCAACTGGATTAGGGAATTCATAGACTAGAACAAGTAGGTCACTTCGTGTAACATTTTGCGTCATTCCACACCACTAGGCAGACACTATCAGAGGACTAACGAATTAGAATCCCACGCACAGGCCGAGATTAAGTCATGCACTCCTTGCGACATTATGTGTCACTCCACACCACGGGATGGGTGAATCCCAGTCCTACACTACAGTCAGGGATTATAGTCTTGACTTGGGGAGAGATCCCATTCTTCCAATCTTGGCGTCATTCTAAAGGGAACTACTGGGTACAGCTTCAGGTCATGACTGATAGTAAATGAGGAAACTCAGGTGTCACAGTGGTATATTGCGGACATACTGCCTCATTGAGAGATTGCAGGGCACTCTCACTTCTGATTTGGTGTTATGCCACTTCATGTTCTTAGGGGAGATGATCTTTATCACAATGTGACTTCATACATCATGATGAAATGGTGGGCAGTAGTTAATGCTCTTGCTTACAGCTCTAGGGAAGGAAAAATGGTAAGCTTTACCTGTGTCCAAAGGAATAGGGTGCCGATTTAAACGACTGCAGTAAAAAGGCATGGTGACTGTGGGCCGAGAGAAGAGCGTCTTTTCTGCAGAACTTGGGTGGAAACATTTCAGTACGTCCGAGTTCCATAGTCTCATTGTGCAGACACGTTGGTTGGCGCTGATCCGTCGGCATCTGCGTCCAGGTAGACTTACTAGGGCCGAGAATTCGCCGCTGCAGTGGCCAGTGCATTGTAGACCGGCAATAAAGTAGAGGATGTGTTGAGTGGTACTTATGATAGGTAAATAAATTAGTGAAATCAATGTAAAGTGAAATAGAAATTAGAAAATAACTGAAAAACTTAGTTTAGTTTAGAAGAACTACACACTGGCAAACAGCGGGCAGAGCAAACGAGGCAATGACCGTGAAGTCAGCACGTTCGGGAGAAGTCATCGCCCTCCCCACATAAGCGGACACTGTCGATTCAGCCATCAGGGCATCGCCCGACTGGCTCACGTGTTTCTCAATAGTCACATGTGATCAAAGGCCCTCGCCTACGTTCCAAGAGCCAATGACCGACATTAAGAAGATTCTTCGAGAAGCTTTTCAACGTGCAATAAAAGGTTATGACCGTGAAGTCTTTCACCTCCAATGAACTGAAGTAAATAAATACGCGAGACGCAGTGGGACCGACAGTAGTTTTCAGTTCAGTTTCGGTTCGACTTCAGTTCCAGTACAGTTCAGTCGATGCTGAAGACTGTCATGCAGGAAGAGACTACATCTCTTCTGGTAAACCTGAAGAGTTTCATGGACCACGACCTTACATCCCGGAAGGTTTACCGGAAGATATGTCATCCGGTCGTGAAAGCTTTCATACTATGATCAGAGACTACATCGTACATAGAAGCACTACGTCCACCGCTGTAATGGAATAGCAAGCAGCAGCCTCGCTACCAGAAGACAGAAGTTACAAGGTATTTGGAGACTGATTTTTACGTACCCGGGTGACTCGTGAGGACGGGAAGGAGACGGCCTCACATCAGCAGTCATCTGTGAGCTGGGATGAAGATCGGACAGCCGAAGACTGGTAAGCTGGAGTCCATTGTTCGAGTCAGAGACACTGGCCTTCACCCGCCGCGCCGCTCCGCTGGCCGACACACAACACACGCGGTCGCTTAGAGAAGAGAAACACTGGGACGCCACATCCAAGGTATCACCATCCGATGCACGACTTCGCTCTCAATAATTAAACGGGCCACCGCACCAGGCGCGTCTCCAGTCAACTGGGCGAGACGGCGACACGAGATACACACCGCCAGGCGTAATCAGACGCCCCTGCTGCCGCAGCAGAGGCTTCGCAGACGACACAGCTGCCGCTCTCCCAGCCAGAACAATCGAGTAAGGAAACAGTTGTACAAAACTTTCAATAAAAGTTATCTTATGTAAAAATGCTGTTTCATTCTACCTCATACCCGAACCAAGAAAGAACCCGCCCTGCCCACATGTTGTTAAGAGAGAAAAAGTAATTTATTTAGTGTTTTTCATCCTGACATAATGCTTCAGAATCAAATGCCCTTTGCAGTAATGGTCATCCTGGCAATTGACTAGCATCAAAAGAGAAAACCCAGTTACAGGTGGGCCCTTGTCAGACAGGAAGCTGGCGAGACAAATGTGAGCGTTCTGCGAATTTCCATGGGACAGGTCACTGGAGTATAGACGTCCCGACTCTGTTACAAAACATATTTGTGATAGCGCGAGGCTTTTAGCGAGTTTATGGCTGTTCTTTAGAAACTTCGAAATGGATGCAACAGGGGAGATAACAAACTTTTTATGGACGGCTGTGGTGCCATCCGGGTCATGTTGTTAGCAAAAGACACGGCGTAAACTCGTGGGAAAGAGGCTGTGAAGCTGAATCTTTTTTCATTTTCTCCCAATTAACTTTAAAGTCTCTGATTGGTCAAATCGGTGTATTCAGAGCAAGGGGCGCTCTCCGAGCCTCGAATGCTGCGCTCCAGCTCGTGATTGGCTTGTGGGAAGTCTAAGATGTAAATGGGCTTTTGCTACCGAGCTGAGGAGGAAAGCGGACGGATAGAGAAGATCACTCTTGTACTGGCGCTTCGCTAGTAAAGAACTGCAGGTCTCTACCTAAATGGTGAGACTTGTGTCCTTTGCTAGTGTGCGACATAGAGCCTGTGCCAGTCACCTTCTGAACCGTCAGAGGTACTGCTTCTAGCATCACGCACCCAACGAGTGATGAGTGGGTTTACTTATTTGTCTTGAGTCGGCCGTCTAAACATTTGACATATTCCGTCACCCATAGTCGTGGCACGGAGTCCAATTGGTTTGGCAGACCAGTAAACGGGTCCATCTGCACACTGGAATCCAGCGGGGTTTCAGAGGGTCATAGGGAAGTACGTGCGTTCCGAATTAACCGAACACAAGATCGCACACTTGCATTTTTCAGGCGTGCGCCATTAATAACAGATTGCGGCCGTCCATGACTTCAGTCGCCGAACGCATCGTGGTGTGCCGCCCTGACCAGCAGGAGGGTAAGGTATTTACTGCTACGGATATGTTTCTCAGCACCCTGTTCTTTCGAACCATATTTGTTTTCTTGGAACAGTTGAGTGTAGATGCTTGATGGTGACGTAGTTTCTGTGCCATAACCGAGACTCACGTGTATGAAGTCAGATAAAGCGATTAGTGTTCCGGTTAGTGTCGTGTGTCGACCCCCAGCTGATCACTCTGTCCACCATAGACCCTATGTTAGTGAAAGCGTTTGTCAAATAAAAACGTTTGTGTGACGTTTCTATAATCATTTTTGTTGTCTTGTGATGTTAAGGATGACTAAATCTATTGTCATTTATATCACAACTTTTCTGTGTCTTCTGATTAACAGTACCCTGCCATTTTTATTAAACTCCAGATCCTAAAAGGGAGTAGCAAGCTTGCATCTTGACGCAACTGTTTCTCAGTGCTATTTTCCAACAGGAAAATGCTCATCCACACATTGCACATATCTCTACGCAATGTCTGCACGACGTTGAGGTATTCCCGTACCCAGCAAGAGCTCCAGACGTCCGGAAAAGAACATACGTGGCACCAGCTCATACGTCAGTGCCGTCGCAGTGCCGGTATTCATGATATCAAGATCCACTTATGATAGTTGTGAGCCATTTTGCCTCAGGAGAGGATACAACAGCTGCAGGACACCCCTCCCAACGGAATAAGGGTCTTATACTGATAAGTGAGCTTGTGCAGCCAAGTTCTTCTTTGACTCCAGTTTGTAATCACTGACATAACGTCACTTGCTCTCTCAAAATGTGAAGTTCCATTTTGTTTACTCCTCCCATCCAACTGCTTCACTTTTTGTCAGATAGTGTGAACTACGAACCCACTACATGTTAACAATGACTATTTCATATAAAGGGCTAGTGCCAACAACTCATTCGTCAATAACTCTTAACAAGAGGACGCTGGTCTCATTGAAATGCTGGTAATTTTTCTGTTCCTGCTGTTGGTTGTCTCGGCTGTTGGATAGAAGTAGTGAAATTATTGTTATTTAATTTTATGTATGTGGAGTCTATTCCGTTGGACATGTCCGAACAAACAGATATCCGTTTCATGATCCTGTAAAATGGAAATGAGAGTTTGGCGGGGCAGGTGCATTCGACGCCACACTGGGAGACCCGCCTAGCCGGGAATCGAAACCGGGCCCGTAGGACGGCTATCCGTCACGATGATCACTCACCTATCGGGGCGGACATGATCCTGTATCTCTATATGTACATGCCGAAATTTAAATTCCGACCTTAGCCGCAATCGAGCACTGAAATAAATTCAACGACGACTAGTGAAAATTTATGCCAGACCAGGAGTCGAACCCGATTTCCCACTTTATGCAAGCGATCATCTTAATCACTCTGGATATCCGATCAAGAACACTGTCAACCCAAATACCCAACTTGTCGCACACCACAGACGTATTGTTCGCTGTTAATTGCTCTCGAGATCGTGAAACAGATGTTTGTTCTTTCAGACGTCTACGAAAGCACACTACATACACAAATATATGCGGTTGATAGCAATTAATGGTCAGTCAGTGAAAATGCACTCTTCGTCCGTACTCTTGCTGGCATTAGTGTGATGCTGCGACAAATGAGGGTAATGCACAGGGGACACTCGAGTGCGAGAGAAGTTGGGAATTTTCGCTGGACTGGAAGCGAGTTCAGATAGCAGAATTTATTAAGTGGATATCATGTCTCACTGTTGAACATTTGTCAGAAGGTGCTGTTGTGCCACGTATTCCCTGTAGTTTTAACTCTCTTGGTATTAAAAAAAAAACAATCCCCGGAGGTCTGTCCGTAATGCGTCGCCAGTGACTCACAAGGTACGCTACGAAACGGTCAGTGCACCATCGTGAAACACCTTGTAATTTCATCTTGTGACTCAGCGGGGTACAGGGAGTGGGGAATCGCCTGTCCGCTCTTCAATTTGCAGACCTACGAAGGAGGAAAGCGCAGGACCATAATCCGGCGATCTATCTTTCCTTATGTTTCTACCCTTCATCTACAGAAAACAATTTATCCATTAACACTGCTCCATTCCACTGACATGTGGTACACACATTTAATATTTGTTCGACACCCACTTAAATTAACAATAAACATTAAATTTGTACCAGTGAGATACTACACTACTGCCCATTAAAACTGCTACGCCAAGAAGAAATGCAGATGATAAACGGTTATTCATTGGACAAATATATTATACTAGAACTGACATGTGATTATATTTTCACGTAATTTGGGTGCATATATCCTGAGAAATCAGTACCCAGAACAACCATCTCTGACCTTAATAACGGCCTTGATACGCCTGGGCATTATGGACAACAGAACTTGGATGGCATGTACATGTACAGCTTCCCATGCAGCGTCAACACGATACCACAGTTCATCAAGAGTAGTGACTGGCGTATTTTGACGAGCCAGTTGCTCGGCCACCAGTGACCAGACGTTTTCAATTGGTGAGAGATCCGGAGAATGTGTGGCCAGGGCAGCAGTCGAACATTTTCTGTATCCAGGAAGGCCCGTACAGGACCTGCAACATGGGGTCGTGCATTTTCCTCCTGAAATGTAGTGTTTCGCAGAAATCTAATGAAGGGTAGAGCCACGGGTCTGAAATGTAACATCCACTGTTCGAAGTGCCGTCAGTGCGAACAAGAGGTGACCGAGACGTCTAACCAATGGCAAAAAATGACGTTTTGCCATTGCTGCACCCATGTTCGTCGTTGAGTACACAATCGCAGGCGCTCCTGTCTGTGATGCAGCGTCAAGGGTAACCGCAGCCATGGTCTCCGAGCTGATAGTCCATGCTCCTGCAAACGTGGTCGTCGAACTGTTCGTGCAGATGGTTGTTGTCTTGCAAACGTCCCCATCTGTTGACTCAGGGATCGAGACGTGGCTGCACGATCCGTTACATCCATGCGGATAAGATACCTGTCATCTCGACTGCTAGTAAAACGAGGCCGTTGGGATCCAGCACGGCGTTCCGTATTACCCTCCTGATCCCACAGATTCCATATTCTGGTAACAGTCATTGGATCTCGACTAACGCGAGCAGCAATGTCGCGATACGATAAACCGCAATCGTGATAGGCTACAATCCGACCTTCATCAAAGTCGGAAACGTGATGGTACGCATTTCTCCTCCTTACACGAGGTATCACAATAACGTTTCACCAGGCAACGCCAGTCAACTGCTGTTTGTGTATGAGAAATCGGTTGGATACTTTCGTCACGTCAGCACGTTGTAGGTGTCGCGACCGGCACCAACCTTGTGTGAATGCTCTAAAAAGCTAATCATTTGCATATCACAGCATCGTGTTCCTGTCGGTTAAATTTCGTGTCTTTGGCACGTCATCTTCGTGGTGTAGCAATTTTAATGGCCAGTGGTGTATTTTCATCTGTGATTTTTCCGTCGCCTGCAACGGGCAAAATATTAGTCTCAGTAATCATCTTGGGATTGAATCTCTCTTCTCTCGTGTTTGCTTTAACAATACGTATGTTTCTGGATAGAGTCCGCCTTCAACAAAACCCAATTTTTCTTTTTTTTTTAACCCAAACATGTTTCACTGCAGTTGCAGCATCTTCAGTGGGCTTCTATTTTTCGTCTGGTAAAGATAAAGAGTGTTCTTTGCTGTTTGTATACATGTAGCTATTAGTTTTTAAATCGTAATTCTAGATATTTGAAAAAAACATATAAATTATGAATTCATACCTTTCACCACATGGTGTGGATCTTTCTGATGTTTTGTATTTTCTACAGTGAACGTTTTGTTCCACAGGTTGTCATCTGCAACCACTTATACCCTAAAGTAGATAAATTGTTTAAGCCAAAATTACAATTCGAAAACTTGTTATTTCTATGCCTGAAATCATTTAATTCTATGTGTGTGTGTGGGGGGGGGGGGGGTGAGTGTGTGTGTATGTGTGTGTGTGTGTGTGTGTGTGTGGGTGTGGGTGGGTGGGTGGGTGGGAGGGTGGGTGGCTGTGTGAAAAGGGAGGGAGAGAGAGAGAAAGAGTGACAGTAAGTTTAATAAGTTTTAAGATTTTTTATTTTTATTTGTGTGTGTGCGTGTGTGTGTGTGTGTGTGAAAAGGTAGAGAGAGAGAGAGAGAGAGAGAGAGAGAGAGAGAGAGACATTAGGTTTTAGGATTTTTGTTTGTGTGTGAGGGGGGGCTAGGTGGTGGGGGGAGGGGGAGGGGGAGGTGAGAGCTCCATAGTTTGGTCTTGTCTAATAATTCTTTGAGGGCAGGTTAGTCTCAGGTTAAAGAGTAATAGGACCAGCCTTGTAGGAAATTCTATGTAGTTTAGTCTTCACAGCGAAATATTTTCGGTAGTACCACGGTTTTCAAGTTATTCAAGAAAAACGTAAAAAAGATTACCTTCATACATTCCCCCTAACCACCCCCACATTTACACCCCACCATTCAAGATGTTTACTATGTTGTTCATGGTACTCCCTCCTCCCACTGCACTAAACTTATTTCCTTCGTCGACTGAATTGTAATCCAGGTGGGCCTTGAGTCGGACAGAGCTTTGGTGACAGATACTGCTGCGTCATTTCACGCTACTTGAACGCCATGCCAGTGTTCATCAATTGTAGTGGCTAGTAAATGGTGGCGCACTAGTGTCTCTGAAGCCCATGACCAAATCTCTTCAGAAAACGTGCTGAGCACTGCTGGGCTGGAGAGCAGTGGAACACACTCTGTGCTGAGACGGGTCGAGACAGCCAGGCAACAGTATTTAACAATCACTTTCTGAATATAAAAGGTAAATTAAACAGAAACTTAGTTTCTACTGGAGATCGTGTAGCACTCTCGGAAAATGGCTTTCCGAGGGTGGTATCTGAAATATTTCTCCTTCATACTGACAGGAGGGGGACTGAGCCAATAATTAGTGTAGGTCAAGGATTCTCGTGGATATGATGGAGTGTATAGCACAACACTAAATTCGTATGCTGTATGTGTTCGCCCTGTACTTTACAACATTTCAAATTTTTCGTTTATGAATGGTCAAGTTCCTGAACGATTAAAGTACTCATTAGTAAAGCCACTTCATCAGAGGAAGGAAAGGGGCAATGTAGACAAATTTTGACCTATTTCTGTGCCATCAGAGTTTGTTAAAGTTATTGAAAAGGGTGTTTATTAAAAATAATTGATCATTTCATGTCACATAATTTGCTGTCTGAAGTATAATTTGGTTTTAGAAGTGGTGTAACAACTGAAAACGCTGTTTTCTATTTTCTCTGTGAGGTACTGGGAGGATTAAATAAAAGGTTTCTAACGCTACGCAACTGTCTTCATTTAACTAAGGAATTTGATTATCTTGATCACAAAATATTGTTTTAGAACTTGGACCATTATGGAATACGGGGAGTGGCTCACAATTGATTCTCCTCTTACTTTAAGAAAAGACAGAAAAAAGTCACCCTCCACACTACTGAGAATGGCTGTGATGTGAGGTCCGAGTGGGGCACGCCTAAATGGTGGGTGCTTCATGGACCAGTTCTGGGGCCACTACTGTTCCTTATTTACATAAATTATATGCCTTCTAGTATTACAGGTGATTCTGAAATAATTCTGTTTTCTGATGACACTAACTTGGTAGTAAAGTATGTTGTGTGCAACATTGGCACTGTTTCAACATGTAAGTTAATGGCTTCTAAAAAAATAAACTAGCCTTAAATCGGAGTAAGACTCAGTTTTTACCGAAAATGTTTTTTGATGTTATCATCGTTCACACCAACAACAATACAAACCATATTTCTAATAAAGGAAACTGTTTATTATTAATTCACTTTTGTCTTGGATCTGTACTGATGATTCTTCAGTAAAACATAATCACTAAATCCGAAAATAAAACCATTCAATAATTCTCAAATAACAAATTCTAGCTGTAAACAAACCACACTGTTCCAAACGAGTGGCCATACTGAAACCTAACTATCTCTCGGTGCAGTTGGAAAATCAGTGGACCGATCCATAACAGGGCCCAGGAGCTTACAAGATAGTAGTTTCGGCTAAAGAACAGAGAATGAAGTCACTACCGAGGCTAACCTACCGCACCGATCGATGTGAACAATACAGAGTAGGGCCCCAGGCTGTGCCTCTCTCGTGACTCAGGGCAGTCTGCCCCGTCCCATGGTCGAACAGCGGGCCCCGCACTGCATTCCAAGGTGTCACTTCTGGCGTCACAGGCTCTTGGAGTAGGCTTTGATACTGAGACGAGAATATCTTCGTACACGAATGGCTGAGTACTTATACACTGCAGAGCATGTTCGTTCAGGGCTTACGGCATGTGCTGAAAAGCACTTTTGTGGTGGCAAGTGAGAAAAGGCTTTCGTCCTCCCACTAGCGTGTTGCTGTAACGTGCATAGTTGGCTCCACTTCCCGAGGCCTGTCGGCTGTGTTTTGCTTCACAACACATGACATTGTCGCCTACATGTCGATGGCACTACTGCTACCTACGACGTGTGGATGCACTGAAATGATGGTCATCTGCAGATCTAAGAATGTAGTGCACTTCATTCCAATTTGACATTTGCTGCATGCCTTTTTCACGATGATGCAGTTTTAATGGCCTGCTGTTCATTTTGGGTAGCTTGTCTAAAATATGCCGGTCAGGAAGTTCCTGGAAGTTAGTACACTGGAGACGCATGAAATTAACCGTGATAGGGACCAATAGTTGATGAAGAGGATAGAAAGTGATATCAAGTGCGAGCAGAGATGTGACTCAGCAAAGGAGACAGAAGTGGAGAATTGTAAGGTAAAATCAGGACTTTCTGTCCATAGTGCTTTGTATTTAGACAGTTACTATGTTTTTAATAGTTCCCATGGGATGCTTTGTACACTGACAACACAATGACAGAGCCTTGACTATCAAATAATTTGCTGTGTAATGTGAACGCTTCTTAAAATACATCGAATGCTACTAAGCCAAAGTAATTTTGCACAGTAATTTAGTCTTCAAATAAATACCCGCAACTCCCTTATGGAGCACTTTGTAAATAACGACTTGTGCTGTTTTAAGTCTTTAAGTAACGCCTAATATTTGTGCGCTGCATGAAATCCTTAAAGTCTATGTAAGGCTGCAGGCCTCCGTGGCCGTTCTCACTTAAGTTAAAATCTTGGTTTTTAGCCGCATCATATTTCCTTCTAAAATAATCGACCTTTCGACCCCTCTGCTGGGATCTTCTTCAGGATGTTTCGGTGTCCAGGGTTCTAGCAGTAGTGGACACCGAAACATCCTGAAGAAGATCCCAGCAGAGGGGTCGAAACGTCGATTATTTTAGAAGGATATATGGCGCGGCCTAACAACCCACAAGATTTTAACTTTATTTAAAATCTCCTTACATAGGGCCCGCCATAAAAAGAGGTTCGGGAATGCTGTCCTGTTGTATCAATTTCCTTTTTTCTTGTGCTAAACTGCGCCGTCTAAGCTGTATCTACATGTCTGCCTAACTATACAGGTTGTCCTACGAGGAATGGTCAGTATTCGGGGAAATGACAGGAAAGATCATTCCAAGGAAAAAGATGAGGTAAACATTGGCTCTAAAATGCATATCTTAACAGTTATGAGCACTTCTTCGTCTTCGGTACTGTGAAACAAATTTACTGCAAGCTCATTACTTTCGATGTTTTGCGTGTTGGTAGTATGGAGGAAAATAAGTAAACGGCGAGTAAACATGTGCTCTAAAGCACATACCTTCAGAGCTATGAGTTCTTCATCTTCGATACGGTGAAACTCATCCCTCCCACAAGTGCTCATAGCTGACTTTAGCGCCCATGTTTACTGGACAATTTTGTGTCTCCCAAAATTTCGAAAGCAAAAAGCTTGCAGCATAAAAGATTTATATCGAAGAAGTGCTCGTAGGTCTTAAGTAATACATTTTAATGCCCATGTTTACTAGCCTATTTTGCTTCAAATGATCGTTGCTGTCACATCCTTGAATATTGACCATTCCTCTTTGGATACCCAGTATACTATAAGATTCACTGTCATGTGTGAGGCAGAGGGTGCTTTTTGTTCCATCACGTACGTTTTTCTAAGTGGAGCATAGGAAGACTGTATTTCTTAGTCCAAGCTAATATTTTCCAAATGTACCACAATTCAAGTTTTCCCTCCAAGTAGAAAAATGTATAAACTAGTGAGTGAATCCACTCTTGAGCAAACACCATAAAGATATTGTTCTTTGTGGCATAAGGGCACCAGATTTTGGTTTCGGAGCAATGGCTCACTATATCATAGACAGCAGCGAATCTTATACACATGCACGGTGCCCCGAAGGGAAAAAATGACTTCTGAAAACTAATAATGGCAGATATGTAGAATTAGTAGCACTTCATAAGTAACACTGCGAGTTACAGCCACCTGTTTCATATTTTGCTTATGGAGCTGCCGCATAAAGTGCACAATAAAATGGTTACAAAAATCCGATAGTTTAGAATTTGTGATTCTTTCTTATGGGGTATCGTCTACGACCTGATCTACACAGTAGTACTCAATAAATTTAAAGCAACGAATTCGAGACGAAATTGTACGTCAGATTTGGAGAGTTATGGAAAACTTCGAAAGTAAATTGAAAGAATACATGTGTAAAGGTCTTAATTTTAGCACGTACTTTACATAATAATTTTCATTAACCTCTCTGTTATCACAAGTTATGAAGGTTAAATTTCAGACTGTAAAATATTTTATTAGATGTCTTCTAGGTTGCTTGGGGTTTTCTAATGTTCCATTTTCACCAGCATTTACTAGCTGGAAAGTTAAGCACAAAAACGGCATTTTGTTGCCAGATTTGCTTACCGTTAGTATTCTATCTTAATTAAATCTGCGGTTCCGAAGCTTGATGACAAAACAGTCAAATCGTCACACTGATTAAAAGAGTATAAAATGTGAGAAACGCGAAGCGACATTGACAAAAGCGCTGATACAGTACTCCGATAATCCAGTTAAAAAACAGGTCCATTCAGCCACAAAGAAAATTACTTTTTCAGTCACTAATTTCACAAAATGTAAAAAAAACGTAAAGCAGCGTATGCTGGAAATATGTTGGCATCCAAATGAGCGCTCCAGCTATTAGTTTCTTTCATAAAACACTAATTGTCGTTTACCATTGCGATGAACGCACAACCGATTCGTGGTTATTAACGGGAATAATTCTCTTAATGTCGATTAAGCCCTTTGCCAGTACACGTATAAACTGAAAATATTTTGCAAGGGAAGCGACGCCCAGTACTAGCACCGCAAGGGGTAAAAAGGGAAAGAGAGAGGTATAGAACAATTGGGTCGGAGAGATGAATTGGATATTCATATGAGAATCCAGCCGGTATCACTGAAGGCCACCTGTGGCGTTCCACCAACCTGAAAACTACTGAGGAAGGAAGGAACGTATAGAAAATGTAGTGGGGAAGGCTAACCAAAGATTGCGTTTTATTGGCAGGACACTCAGAAAATGTAACAGATCTACTAAGGAGACTGCCTACACTATGCTTGTCCATCCTCTTTTAGAATACTGCTACGCGGTGTGGGATCCTTACCAGATAGGACTGACGTAGCACATCAAAAAAGTTCAAAGAAAGGCAGCACGTTTTGTATTATCGCGAAATATGGGAGAGACTGCCACAGAAATGATACAGGATTTGGGCTGGACATCATTAAAAGAAAGGCGTTTTTAGTTGCGACGGAATCTTCTCACGAAATTCCGATCACCAACTTTTTCCTCCGAATGCGAAAATATTTTGTTGCCACCGACCTACATAGGGAGGAACGATCACCAAGATAAAATAAGGGAAATCAGAGCTCGTACGGAAAGATATAGGTGTTCATTCTTTCCGCGCGCTATATGAGATTGGCATAATAGAGAATTGGAAAGGTGGTTCGATGAACCCTGTGCCAGGCACTTAAATGTGATTTGCTGAGTATCCATGTAGATGTATTGAGAATCGACACCTGTCCTTAACTGAACGAAGAAATTTTTCATAGTTCCTCTCATGAAACTGTGTTACCTCCTCCAAAAATGTTGGATGGTGGCCCAGGTGGGGAATTTAACTGCTTTGCAATACAATAAACATACAGGATATATCATAATTGGTGGTGAAAACTGACGTTGGTGGTGAACTGAAATGCTGACATGAATTTTCTAATAGGGGCTATCAGCAAGCGACAATGGCGGTTTGACTTTAATCTTATCCCACTGATAGTAGAAACACAATGGTTGAAATCTATCTATATCTGCGATAAACACATTATCAGCGACTGACTGCTGTACACTTTTCAATTTTAGTGAACATAATCGCTGAGTACACCCATTCCATATGGAATCGAACCCGATATACAATGAGAGAAGCAAAGAATTTCCATTAAATGTAAGTATACAAACGGTTTCGGATGCGAATGTGTGGATATGAGCTGGTATTCGTTGGCGGCTGCAGAATATCTTCGGAGTCCTGGCAGTGAACAAAAGCACGGTGAGTCGTTGGGCGAGGCGTCACTCATCATTGTAACAACATCGCGCAAACATGTCCGATTCCTGCGGCCACACATAGCTGTGATTCTCGCAGTGTTGGGACGTGTGAATAGTCTCGCTCGAGGTGCTAGACAGATCACAGTCAAACACCTCGCTGCTGAAATGGACGTCTCTCTTGGTTGTGTTGACACACTTGTCCACCAGTTGGGGTACTCAAAGGTGTGGCATACCGGGTTTCTCACCTCATAACAGAAGATCATAAGGAACAACGAAGAACCATCTCTGCGGAATTTCTTGCATGTTCGTGGGCTGAACGTGACAATTTTTTGGCGAACATCGTCGATGCGATGAAATATGTGTTCATCGCTTCGAATCGGGAACGAAACGGCGTTTCATGGGGTGGCGCCACAGTACCTCTCGTCCGAAGAAAAACTCAAAGTCGCAACCTCAGCCGGCGACGTTCTTCTGGGTTGGTTCAAATGGCTCTGAGCACTATGGGACTTAACATCTATGGTCATCAGTCCCCTAGAACTTAGAACTACTTAAACCTAACTAACCTAAGGACAGCACACAACACCCAGCCATCACGAGGCAGAGAAAATCCCTGACCCCGCCGGGAATCGAACCCGGGAACCCGGGCGTGGGAAGCGAGAACGCAACCGCACGACCACGAGATGCGGGCTACCAGTTCTTCTGGGATTTCAAAGAAGTTACTCTATTTAATGTCCTCCCCCCACTCTGACGTGTATTGTGCTATCGCCATTAAACTGAAAAAAACGGCTTCCGTGAGTTTGTCGCCATAAAAATGCAAACGAACTGTTCCTTCTCCATGACAATGCATCACACAAGTGTGCGCGCGCGAAAGGAGCTCTGAAAACTTCACTGGAGTGTTCTTCCTCGTCCACCCTACAGCCCGGATCTCTCACCTTCCGCCTTCCACCAGTGTAGCTCAACGAGGGATGCACTCCGCGAGAAGCAGTGCTTGGATGATGAGGAGGTTACGGTTGCAGCAAGGTGTTCGCCCCGACGTCGACCAGTGGAGTGGTACCTTGTGGGCATACAGGCCCTTCCAGAAATGTGACGTAATGCCGTGGCACTGAAGGGAGATTATGTCGGAAAAATAGGGCTTTCTATCCAAAAGAGAGAGGAATAATATGGTGTAAAACCAACCTACTTTCAGAAAAAAATGTGTGTGTGTGAACGCTGCTCGTATATGGACGGGGTAGGCAGAAATGAAAGTGACAGAAGTGAGAGCTCCAGGTGGCCAGTCGTTTCGAAGAAAATAGGGTTTTTGGAGCGGGTGGAGCGCAGCCTGAGCCATCTATGTTAGTGTGGTTTCCAGGAAGCGGCTGGGCGCCGCAGAAAGAATGGGGTCGCTACACGCAGACATTTTTATTCTTTTCTCAATTTTGACGTTATTTATACCACAATAAAACTGAAATAATGCTCAATGTATTGGACTTCTTAGTATTTTCACAAGAGGCGTGAAAAGGAAAGACAAAGGACAATTTGGGATTCCAAATATATTATGATGAATATCACCCCAGCACGTTTAAACCACCAGATGTAAAATAATAACAGTAACTTGAAGCTCTCGTGTACGCTTAAAGCCTCTTCCTAGAAATTTATTTTCCATCCCTGGTTTTCCTTTGCCTTTCCTTTTGATGTCTTTTATGATAATATTAATTGATATAATACACTGGCGATTATTGAGGGGTTTTTTTTTTTGGCAGTGTAAGGTAAAAATTGAAAATGAAAGTGGTCTTGCACATAAGGATTCGACCCAACGGCCCACAAATTACCGTTCTTTTGACTTTGTTGGCAGTGTGAGTAAGGTAAAAATTGAAAATGAAAGTGGTCTTCCACATAAGGACTCGACCCAACGGCTCACAAATTACCGTTCTTTTGGTTTTGTTGGCAGTTTGAGTAATGTACAAATTGAAAATGAAAGTGGTCTTCCACATAAGGATTCGACCCAACGACCCACAAATGACCGTTCTTTTGACTTTGTTGGCAGTGTGAGTAAGGTAAAAATTGAAAATGAAAGTGGTCTTCCACATAAGGACTCGACCCAACGGCTCACAAATTACCGTTCTTTTGGTTTTGTTGGCAGTTTGAGTAATGTACAAATTGAAAATGAAAGTGGTCTTCCACATAAGGATTCGACCCAACGACCCACAAATGACCGTTCTTTTGACTTTGTTGGCAGTGTGAGTAAGGTAAAAATTGAAAATGAAAGTGGTCTTCCACATAAGGACTCGACCCAACGGCTCACAAATTACCGTTCTTTTGGTTTTGTTGGCAGTTTGAGTAATGTACAAATTGAAAATGAAAGAGGTCTTCCACATAAGGATTCGACCCAACGACCCACAAATTACCGTTGTTTCCGCTGCGCCAAGCGCTATCAGGAAACTATGCAAACATAGATGGCTTATGCCTCTCCGGAGTCGCGCAAAAAATGCTGTTTTTCTAAACGCTTGGCCATGTAGAACATCCACTTCTGTCACTCATTTCTAGCCAAGCACTGTGTATATCATAAACTCGGACGAAACTGGTGATAAAGAGTGGGTGCGCTCCCCTTGTTGGTAAAACGTACGGTCTTAGACATAAAACCTGGCGGCTAGCTAGCCGTCACAGAGACAAATTGTAAGTCGGAGTCGGTCATTTAAGGCTACCAATACACTCCGATCGCCCTTCAGAATTCTAAGTCCGGTCGTATGTACGATCTGACAACATTGTAAGAAGGAAGTGGTGTCAGTCTTCACGAGCGGTTGCAGTGCTGTATCTGCTCGTGGCCTTGTGGTAAGCGTCGCTCTGTGCAGAAATAAAGTCTCGAGCTCGAATCCACTCCATTTCCTACATCTGTAAATCGCGTTTGCAGTTCGGTTCAAAATGGTTCAAATGGCTCTAAGCACTATGGAACTTAACATCTGAGGTCATCAGTCCCCCTAGACTTAGAACTAATTAAACAAACTAACCTAAAAACATCACACACATCTACGCCCCAGGCAGGATTAGAACCTGCAACCGTAGCAGCAGCGCGGTTCCAACTGAAGCGCCTAGAACCGCTCGGTCACAGCAGCCGGCTGCAATTCAGTAACTAGGTTTATCGGATAGAGCGTAGATACTAGTTAAACCCAGATGCACGGACTACAAACTAGACGTCATAAATCAGTAACTGCCACAATGATTTGTGTATGTCTGCCTTACGCCTACTGAAAACTGAAAAGGTAATTCACCAGACGCGATTCACATTTCTACATTTCTGGAGCATCTTCAGCTGTTATACTATGAAGATAGTGAGTAGGTAGCACATCTTCATTATAATTATAGGCTCTGGAAACATGTTTCTTGAGAACTCTGTCACTGGCATTAACCCAAAAATAGAACCACACTAATAAAGAGATAACACAGAACTGATTGCAAAACATGGGTACCCACAGGGAGATTTCTTAAGTTACGAAAAACATAAAGTCCAGAAAAAGTGGGCTCAAAAATCTGTTGATAATGAAACAGCGAATGCGTGCAATTTACGTTGGAGTCTATCTTTTTCTAACACGAACGGAGAAGCAGTTGTTATCAGAACGTGAAATAAAGAAGGCAAAACGCTGACGGTAAAGTCCAGAAAGAACGACAAGTATCTTCTACTCGTTACGAGTAGAATATATCCGCTGCTGATGCATTGTCAATGAAAACTAAATTCACCTATATTGATGAGCTATTAGACGTGCAGTACATTTAAGACAGAGCGAAATCGAAATACAATAGTTTCACCAAGCTGTGTGTAGTGCTGAGATTCTATGCAGTCCCTGCGCAGAATGTATTACTTTGGCCCCTGACGTTTTCATATAAACAATGACAGGGCTGAGACAATGTTCGTACGAGAATTATCGAAATGCAGTGCGACGGCATGGATGGACAGACGGTTGTAAAAGTTGCCGAGTCTGTCCATACGCTGCTCGTTCATGACGCCAAATCACCACTACGTCGTATTATATGCCAGACAAAATTTCTGCTTACGAAAGAATTGCTCAATTGTGGGTAAATGCCGGCCGTGTGGCCGAGCGGTTCTAGGCGCTCCAGTCTGGAGCCGCGCGACCGCTAAGGTCGCAGGTTCGAATCCTACCTCGGGCATGGATGTGTGTGATGTCCTTGGGTTAGTTAAGTTTAAGTAGTTCTAAGTTCTAGGGGACTGATGATCTCAGATGTTAAGTCCCATAGTGCTCAGAGCCATTTGAATTTTTGTGGGTAAATAGCAACAACACCCCTGCACCCCAAGTACGACAGAGGCTCATTATATGGCAATTATTGGGAGCAAAATGCTCATTGCTTGTATCTTTGTGTCAGCTACAAGTGTTACGGTCTACCACACCATCGTTCATACCATTTTCCTCTCCCCACCCACCACACCCACTGTGGGTGTCTAATAACTTATGACAATGAACGGAGTTGGATACCTACAGGGTGATTTCGTGACGGTGGTACAGATTTTCAAGGATTATGGAGAAGGAAATATGTACGAACCTGAAGTAATAAACCCTGGTCCTGAAACGACCGATACCTCTGACTGATACACCTGACATTGGACGTCTCAATTGCAAGCTCTTTGCTTCTCGTATTTGGGAAGGAGGTAGTATGGACCAAGACAAACACAAATTGTCTAGTAAGCATGGGCTCTCAAATGTGTACCTTGGAGCTATGAGCACGTGTTCAGTAAAAGAACGTGTACCACAATAGTAAAGATGAACACGTTTTCACTGCTCCTAAGATATACACTTTAGGGCCCATTTTCACTCGTCATTTTCGTCTTGTTATGGTCCATACCATTACCTCTCAAAATATGGAAAGCAAAGAGCTTGCAGTAGAAGGATTTTTGCTTCCAAATTTCGACTCAGTCGTTAACGGATCACGGTCCCTTACTCGAATTCATACACTTTGCCCCATCATCCCTTAAAATTTGTACCCTCATCACTAAATCGTGTTGTAGGTATAAATTTGCGTCAATTCTCAAACGTCGTGAGACATCTACAGTGGGTATGGTGGACAGAGGGAGGTAGTGGACGTGAACGATGGTATGGTAGACCATAACACATGTTCCTCACCTCCACAAGGGGCTGACAGCCTGGCAGAAAGATGCAAGCATAGAGCATTTTGCTGCGATAAATTGGCATATAATGGGTGTATGTTTTGTGAGTGGTGCAGCAGCTCCACGCACTATGGGTCTTAACATCTGAGGTCATCAGTCCCCTAGACTTAGAACTACTTAAGCCTAACTAACCTAAGGACATCACACACATCCATGCCCAAGGCAAGATCCAAACCTGCGACCGTAGCGGCAGCGCGGTTCCGGACTCAAGCGCCTAGAAACGCTCGGCCACAGCGGTCGGCCTGGTGCAGAGGTGTTGGTGCTATTCACCCAGTGTTGAGCATTTATTTCAAAGGCAGAAATTAATTCTTGGCTATAATGCGAAGTACTGGTAGTTTGGCGCTATGACTCAGCAGCGAATGGATAAATTCGGCGAATTCTGTAACCGTCCATCGTTGCGTTACAACACGATAATGTTGACAGTGTAACCACTGGAACTCTCCCGTCTGGAGAACGAGTTTTTCGGTATTCATTGTGCTTAAGGTAGAAAAAGAGAAATACAATTACAGTTACTGATTTATTGTATTTAATTTGCCGTCTGTGGACATAACTACTACACTACTGGCCATTAAAATTGCTTCACCACGAAGATGACGTGCTACAGACGCGAAATTTAACCGACAGGAAGAAGATGCTGTGACTTACAAATGATTAGCATTTCAGAGCACTCACACAAGGTTGGCGCCGGTGGCGACACCTACAACGTGCTGGAATGACGAAAGTTTCCAACCGATTTCTCATACACAAACAGCAGTTGACCGACGTTGCCTGGTGAAACGTTGTTGTGTTGCCTCGTTTAAGGAGGAGAAATGCGTACCATCACGTTTCCGACTATGATAAAGGTCGGATTGTAGCCTATCGAGATTGCGGTCTATCGTATCGCGACATTGCTGCTCGCGTTAGTCGAGTTCCGATGAGTGTCAGCAGAATATGGAGTTGGTGGGTTCAGGAGGGTAATACGGAACGCCGTGCTGGATCCCAACGGCCTCGTATCATGACAGGCATCTTATCCGCATGGCTGTAACGGATCGTGCAGCCACGTCACGATCCCTGAGTCAACACATGGAGACGATTGCAAGACAACAAACATCTGCACGAACAGTTCGACGACGTTAGCAGCAGCATGGACTATCAGCTCGGAGACCTTGGCTGCGTTTACCCTTGACGCTGCATCAGAGACAGGAGAGCCTGCGATGGTGTACTCAACGACGAACCTGGCTGTACGAATTGCAAAACGCTTTTTTTCGGATGAATCCAGGTTATGTTTACAGCATCATGATGGTCGCATCCGTGTTTGGCGACATCGCGGTGAACGCACGTTGGAAGCGTGTATTCGTCGTCGCCATACTGGCGTATCACCCGGGGTGATGGTATGGGGTGCCATTGGTTACACGTTTCGGTCACCTCTTGTTCGCATTGACGGCACTTTGAACAGTGGACGTTACATTTCAGATGTGTTACGACCCGTGGCTCTACCCTTCAATAGATCCCTGGAAAACCCTACATTTCAGCAGGATAATGCACGACCGCATGTTGCAGGTCCTGTACGGGACTTGCTGGATACAGAGAATGATCGTCTGCTGCCCAGGCCAGCACGTTCTCCAGATCTGTCACAAACTGAAAACGTCTGGTCCATGGTGTCCAAGCAACTGGCTCGTCACAATACGCCAGTCACTACTCTTGATGAACTGTGGTATCTTGTTGAAGCAGCATGGGCAGCTGTACCTGTACACGCCATCCAAGTTCTGTTTGACTCAATGCCCAGGCGTACTAAGGCCGTTATTACGGCCAGAGTTGGTTATTCTAGGAACTCATTTCTCAGGATCTAGGCTCCCAAATTGCGTGAAAATGTAATCACGTGTCAGTTCTAGTATAATATATTTGTCCAATGAATACCCGTTTATCATCTGCATTTCTTCTTGGTGTAGCAATTTTAATGGCCAGTCGTGTATAAGCATCTACGATCTAGTCCCTAAGCCGACCGAGGTGGTCACGCGGTTCTAGGTGCTGCAGTCCGGAACCGCGCGACTGCTACGGTCGCAGGTTCGAATCCAACATCGGGCATGGTTGAGTGTGATGTCCTTAGGTTAGTTAGGTTTAAGTAGTTCTAAGTTCTAGGGGACTTATTACATCAGATGTTAAGTCAAATAGTGCTCAGAGCCATCTAGACCCTAAAGCTAGTTATAGAAATGACAGTGAAATCAGTGATGTATACTTTTGGTATTTCAAATATCACCAGCCGCGTCTTTGAGACGTAAGCTGTAATCCCTCCCAAGTCCTCTGAAGGCACATATCGGCTGGTATTATTCCTGCTGAATCGTGGCAACAGCGCATAAAATGTTTGGCAAGTCTATGACCGACGAGTTACTTCCTGAATAGCACAGAATTATCCTGCTAAATTTATTTAATTTTACGTGCCATTACGACTGAATAATATTCGTGTGTTTCCCTTAAGGTGATACATAACGTTATAAATTTATGGTTTCGAGTCCAGGAAAGTCATTCCACTTGAAAATTGCAACTAATCTCGTCTTTCAAGTTGCGCTGACGAATACTGCAGGTATCCTCTACCTCTGTGGTAATGTGGTCGCCTGTCAGACCAAGGCACTGTTGGCTCGCGGTTCCACTCTCGTTAAAGGCAATATCTTATGCCACTTTCTTACACAGCTACAAGCAGAAGCTTCGAAAATTACTAAGGAAATCTTAAGAAAACTTCTCGATCAATATCGTTTCGCTGCTTCCAGTGCCTCATAGTTAAGGGTGAAAAATTTATGACACTGCAGAACTTTCCGCTCCTGCCCACATACCTTATGGTTCTTGTGAATACATAATTTTATTTATGAAATTCCACATTTCCACTCTACTTGAGAACGAGAGGAGAGCAAGTAAACACAGACCGTTTCAAAGCCCAAAGTGAACACTAAGTGAATGAATCAGTGCGTGGCCGAGCGGTTCTAGGCGCTACAGTCTGGAAACGCGCGACCGCTACGGTGGCAGGTTCGAATCCTGCCTCGGGAATGGATGTGTGTGACGTCCTTAGGTTGGTTAGGTTTAAGTAGTTCTAAGTTCTAGGGGACTGCTGACCTCAGAAGTTAAGTCCCATAGTGCTCAGAGCCATTTGAACAATTTGAATCAGTGCGGGTTTTCATTTCAGTCGACGCCACATTGAGCGACCAGCGTGCCGGTGATGAGGATGAAATGACGATCAGGACAACACAACATCCAGTCCACGAGCGGAGAATATCTCCAAACCAGCTGGGGCTCGAACCCGGGCCCGCTGCATCGAGGCAAGCACGTAACCACTAAGAAGGCGGACAGTATGTAAGTAATTCATGCTGATATAGACACGCTCTTGGTACAGTTTCATCGTAATGTTATCAGGATAAGCTGTATTTTATTTATATTAATGCAGTGCATTTTTTTTTACGTCTGTTCCATTAGGAGTAGAAAGCTAAACATCTGAGGGCATAAGATCAGAATAATAAAGCTTGAGGGACAACATCCCAAACAACACCCTTTGTACTTTTATTTTTGAAGTCACAGAGCGCGTTATCACGTAATAACAACATGCGATGCAGTGCTGTCTGTTGTTTTTCTTACAATGCGACCGAAATGAGTTTCTGTTGTTGTTGTTGTTGTTGTGGTCTTCAATTCCGAGACTGGTTTGATGCAGCTCTCCATGCTACTCTATCCTAGGCAAGCCTCTTCATCTCCGAATAACTACTCCAACCTACATCCTTCTGTATCTGCTAAGTGTATTCCTCTCTTGGTCTCCCTCTACGATTTTAACCCTCCACGCTTCCCTCCAATGCTAAATTGGTGATCTCTTGATGCCACAGAACATGTCCTACCAACCGATCCCGTCTTCTAGTCAATTTGAGCCACAAATTTCTCTTCTCCCCAATACTATTACCTCCTCATTAGTCACGCGATCTACCCATCTATTCTCCAGCAATCTTCTATAGCACCACATTTCGAAAGCTTCTATTCTCTTCTTGTCTGCACTGTTTATCATCCGTGTTTCACTTCCATACATGGCTACACTCCATACAAATACTTTCAGAAAAAGACTTCCTAACACTTATATCTATACTCGATATTAACAAATCTCTCTTCTTCAGAAACGCTTTCCTTTCCATAGCCAGTCTACATTTTATATCCTCTCTACTTCGACCATCATCAGTTATTTTTCTCACCAAATAGCAAAACTCCTTTACTACTCTAAGTGTCTCATTTCCTAATCTAATTCCATCAGCATCACCCGATTTAATTCAACTACATTCCATTATCCTCGTTTTGCTTTTGTTGATGTTCATCTTATATCCTCCTTTCAAGACACTGTCCATTCCGTTCAACTGCTCTTCCAGGTCCTTTGCTGTCTCTGACAGAATTACAATGTCTTCGGCGAACCTCAAAGTTTTTATTTCTTCTCTATGGATTCTAATACCTACTCCGACCTTTTCTTTTGTTTACTTTACTGCTTGCTCACTATACAGATTGAATAACATCGGGAATAGGCTATAACCCTGTCCCACTCCATCCCCAACCACTACTTCCCTTTCATTCCCCTTGACTCTTATAACTGCCATCTGGTTTCTGCAGAAATTGTAAATAGCCATTCGCTCCCTGTATTTTACCCCTGCCACCTACATAGTTTGAAAGAGAGTATTCCAATCATCATTGTCAAAAGCATTCTCTAAGTCTACAAATGCTACAAACGTAGGTTTGCCTTTCCTTAATCTATCTTCTAAGATAAGTCAGTATTGTCTCACGTGTTCCACCATTTCTACGGAATCCAAACTGACCTTCCCCGAGGTCGGCTTCTACCAGTTTGTCCATTCGTCTGTAAAGAATTCGTGTTAGTATTTTGCAGCCGTGACTTATCAAATTGATAGTTCGGTATTTTTCACACCTCTCAACACCTGCTTTCTTTGGGACTGGAATTATTCTATTCTTCTTGAAGTCTGAAGGTATTTCGCCTGTCTCATAGATCTTGCTCAGCAGATGGAAGAGTTTTGTCATGGCTGGCTCTCCCAAGGCTATCAGTAGTTCTAACGGAATGTTGTCTACTCCCGGAGCCTTGTTTCGGCTTAGGTCTTTCCGTACTCTGTCAAATTCTTCACGCATCTTTATCTGCGTCCACTTCTGTTTCCATAATATTGCCCTCAAGTACATCGCCCTCGTACAGACCGTTTATATACTTTGCTCGATTATATGTCTCTTGTTAAGGCTCAGCCGTTAATTAAGAAGGTAACATATCGGCATCATAATTCGCCAGTGGCAACAATATTGCATAGGAATGGTCCATGTGGACAGTGTATGAACAGATATACAGTAATAATCACTGCTTTCTTTTTTTGTTGCTTTGAGTTAGGGTACGGCGTACTCCCACACTCGCGTTATGAACTTTGCTTCTTGAATGCAAATATCCCAAGACACTTAAATGGTTGGAGGATTACATACAGTTCATTACGCATATCTGCAGTCAAGATTTCCTGAAAGCAGAAAATCATACATACCAGAATGATACGTTTTGCCCACAGGCACTCTCCCCGCAAACAATACAAAGGTTCCTGCCTCTGCTGGCTTCACCAATGAAAGCCAAAGCGAACAATATGTCGCAAAAGTTGAACATTTTTCCACATGTGAGTCTATGTCAGAACTCTGGAACAACATTCAGAAGTTTCAAGTATGCAAAATCCAATACGTAACTGCAAGATAAATAGTTGAATTCCATGTAAGAAAATGATAGTTGATAAATACACTGTACTGCTGCGGTCACAGGTTCGAATCCTGCCTCGGGCATGGATGTGTGTGATGTCCTTAGGTTAGTTAGGTTTAAGTAGTTCTAAGTCTAGGGGGCTGATGACCTCAGATGTTAAGTCCTATAGTGCTTAGAGCCATTTGACCCATAAATACACTCTCAGCCTTCCTTCGCGTTCACCTGTCAGATGACTCCTGGCGTTAGGCGGTGGGTAGCGTACGGCCAGTAGCCGGTGTAGGGCTGCAACGGCCCTTACCCTTTCTCGTCTATACTGTACTGTACTATTGACTGCTACGTCTATTGTTGATGTTTACTATATAATTTGGATACAATCTCTAAAGAACAAGTACCTAATTAGATCAGCGTGCTGCTTAAAATGAAAATCTCTCTAGTGAAGTTAAAAAAACAGTCGCCTGTTAATATTCGTCTACACACTGTACTTTTCTACGTAAAGCACAAATAATAGCCCAGAAAGCTTTTGTTGCTTAGTTCCTGCATAATGACCGTAGTGCGACTTAATTTAGCAAAGTTTACAATCACTCACCAGATAATAGCTGAACTACTTATCGAACAAAGAGGTTATCAGAGTCGGAAGACCCTGCATATTGTACAACGACCGTTGTAATTTCACTCGTTTTACACCAGAATCACTTTGTGCCTGCTCATTAATTTCTTCTTTAAACCTCCACTTTACTGGGACAATGCAGCAACCACAGTTTACACAGGAACAGTTACTCACCATAAGAGTTTCCACCTATAAGCCTGGGAACCCTTGGCTTTCTAAGTGTTGCATTTTTCTTAAGAAATTTTTGCGGTGTGTGAGTCTAGATTTACTGTTAAAGCTCTTTGATAAAAACGGTACTTGGTTTTAGAAAACAAACATAAACTCAGAGGTTTTCAAGAGTAACGTTATCTGCACTGAACAAATCATGCGTTACTATATTCAGTTGTGAAATCTGTAAACTAACTTTGCTTCGCAATAGAGTCTGGTTGCTTTATTTCATTGTGACTAGATACTGGCTACCTTGCTGTCAGAGTACCATACTGCTGTTGTGAATGATAGAGAAAAAAACACACACAATCTAGATTTAAGTAGTGCTGCTTCTATAATGTAATGCATAATGTTGCTGATGTGAACAAATTTAAGGCTATATTGGCATACATTGACTTTATGAGCTCCTGATGCTAAATACTGAGCTCACAGAAATGTACATTATTTCAGTAATGTTGTAAACAAATTGCAGTTTACTGCAGGAACTATGAACTAAAATCATATTATGCAAACATTTAATTAAGCAGCATAATTATTCATTTACTGTTACGGCTGTTACTTCCAAATGCAATGAAGTTTTTATCTGGTAAGCAGAATCTGCTATCTGCCTGCCATTCAGTAATAATTCGTAGTTAGCTATGAGGTCAACAATAAATGTAGTTTTACTCATTAAAGGTCTCTGTAAACAATCAGCACAATTAACAGTGCAATTTTATCAACTGATGCACTCTAGTCAACACAAGTGGCTCTTTCTCCTGTACCGAAAGTTCAGGTGTCATTTCTTAAATATTTCAGGAGATAACGACGTTAATTTTGCCAAGAAACCAGTACATACTAACACAGATTCTAATTAAGGTGCCTTCTAAATAAAACAAGATTTAACCGTTTACTTTATTTTTGCCAAGAGCAGTTATTATCAAAACGAAGTTCACCTTTGCAGATAAACAAAACTAAAAGTTTTTGCCTTGGTTGCTGAAGTAGTGTTTGACTATACCTTTTTGCAGTGCTCATTTTACAGTGAACATTAAACTGAGGGTTGCTGGGTCTGAAAGCTACATATGTTTAGCTCATGTTCCTCTTGATGTACCAGCTTTAATATTTACATTCATATTTAAGTGTTCTTATGCAAACGTCTATTTGCAGTTGGTAATTATAACAATGCCTTCACAATTTCCATGCCCTCTCTTCGTGTAGTCTTCTGTACAGTTACTCTTTCCACAACTTCCGGAACTGAATTTCACTCCACAGTAAAAACAATTCCTTTTATTACAGCTCAGGTGCATACTGAGTCCTACCATGCAGTTTTTAGCACTTTTAGACTGGTCTTACTACACAGTTCTGTTCCATTTATGGGTATTATTAACATTGAATACTACAGTAGTGCACGTTTCTCATTTTTGGCACGCTCCATGTCATTACAACCCTCATAACAAGTCTACAATACTGTCATTACAAATAAGGTGGATTCGTATAATCTCTTTGAATAGATATATATTAAAGTTTGGTATACATGTCAACAGAAATGCACACACAAAACTACGGTTGCTATAATTTCACAAAATTACGTAAAACATTTCTGAAGAAACTTCTTGTCACACGTAGCTAAAATTTTTTTTAAAAAGTCTTTGTTGACATATAATGTAGAGGATTTTCATATTACCATTACAAGGGAACGAGTGTTCTGATCTTGATAAAGCACGAGCTGTTTGGCAGAACAGTTTGCTATTACAGATGGGTTATAAAGTGAAGTGCATTATCTTTGAGATTCCATCAGAGAGATAACTTTAGCAATAATCTGAAATGCGATTTAAAAATTTAGGGAACGGAGTGGATTCTAACCCTGTACTTTATATCTACATTGCATAATGCTCACCACGAGACCATGAATTGATTCATCACTGTAACAGCTCGTCAAGAGTGACAGCACTTCCTCCACACACTTCCGCATCATATAGTGTTGCCAGATCGCGCATATGGCTGGACGTAGAGCTATGAGGGGCACATGATTATATTTGCCACATTGAATGAACGATTCCGACTTAGTATCTGTGGTGGCTGGCCGGCAGCCGGGTTTTACGTCTTAAGACAGCACCTAAAATGTAAACTTCCTGACGAACTCCACGTTTAATTGGGCTCAAATTTCACTAACGATTTGGGAATCTGGTAGCTTCATGACGTGCTGGATATGTCAGTAACTTCTACGACAAAATCAGCGAGAAAAAACGCATACCCGCTTTGCCACTGCAGAACTGCAGGATTTCCGGAGCTATTGGCACGAAATCACAAAACATGAAATGGCAAGAGCAAGTGGAATTAAATTTGGGAAACGGAGCAATTAAATGCACATTCTAATAACGAAAGAATTATCTGCAAGCTACGTAATGGGATTAGAGTTTTTGTGAGCGAGGAACAGTGTCATTGACCTCTCAATCGACAAGTGCATTTTGACTGTTAATGGCAAAGATATCATTGTAGATTTATTACAAACAAAAGTATGCCATGGCAGATATTATCAATGTGGCAGAGTTAGACTTATACAAAAGGAACTGCAGTATATTAACTAAGTCCAGTCTCACAGTTTTAATGAAACAAGATCATGTAATAACAGTGTGAATGTGGAATCCAACAAAAGGCACATTCAAAACAATGTAGCTCAATCACAATGTCTCAGTGCGGCACAGCATGCCGAACTGTCCGATCTGTTGAATAAATACATAGATGTCTTTTTTTCTGCGAAACCCAGGATTATTAAGGATCATCAATACAAAATGAAGTAATCTCACCCGAAGTCTATGGCTCATCCACTTACCCCATCTTGTGGGCAAAATGCGATGCCCTGAAGAAACATATATGATAACGCTGGACTGGAAAGTAGTTGAAATGTCGCTATCATTTGCTAGCTGTGAGCAAGCCAAATGCACAGTTACATATAGTTCTGGACGCTTGAAGGAGATAAACAAAGTACCCATGAGACAAAGCTCAGAAACACTTGAAGAGCAAATACAAAAGTTTCACAGAGTTTGATACCTAACTTGTATTGATCTCTGGCTTCATACTGGCAGATGTTACTGCTGGAAAATTCCCGAAAATACACATCTCTTTTGGAAGGTGGAGCTACCAGTTCAGGGCCCTTGCTTTTGGGTTGAATGTTAGTGCTGGAGAATGCATTACGACACTGTATTAGAATCAGAGCTGCCGAATCAAGTAATGTTGTATGCAGATGATTTGGTAATCTCTACTGCTACTTGTAAGGAGCAGTTGGAAATAACAGGGAAGGTACTGGGAAATTCCTGTATTCCTGATTAACAGCCATCTTGGAGAAATCTGAGTTTGGAAAAGATCAGATCAAATTTTTAGGCCACTAAATGTCACCTGAAAGGACTGTACCTGACCTCAACATGATTAAAGCAATAAGGAATTTTCCACTGCCGACTGTGAAAAACCTCATGGCTTTTCTATGTCCTGCATCATTTTTCAGGAGGTTTGTGTCCCAAAAATTCCTGAAACATGACCATTTACTGAAGTTATTTATGAAAAATACTCCGTGGTAATCTTGGAGAAATGCCAAGTACAATTCACTAGACTTGAAAACGCTGTATTGCACTCAAAGAGGTTACACCATCCATACACAAGAAAGATTTCTATATTGCTTTCCATGCCTCATATTCAGGCCTCAGATCATGTTTGTTTCAGATCATAGAAAAAGATGGAACACCTGAAGGACAAGTGATAGGTTTTGCCAGTAGTGCATTAAGTGAATGTGAGAGGTCATAGTCAGCAACCGAACTGGAAGCTGTGACTGTAGACTGGGCTTTCAAAAAGTTCCAGTACACAGGTAAAGGTATACTGTGATAACAAAGCTCTGAGCTTTCTACTCAGCAGCAGTCTGCTATAGCTGTGATTGGCAAGATGGTCATAATCCTTGCAAGAATAAGATTTCGAAATACTGCATATTAGCAGCAAGGACAAAATAATAGCAGACGTTCTTTCTAGGCAACATGAAGGTTCAGCTGTATTCTCGGAAATCATAGAACAAGAATCAAATCTCGAGGTCAATTTAATAGATCTGAGGCACACGCAGAGCTACCTAGACATGCGCTATAATATGAGTGACTTGCAGAGTATTGAAAACAAATGGGACAAGATAAAGCAAATGCTACAACTAAACATTTCTGCAAAGTTGTGTCACAAAATACACAATAACATGTTGTTCCCTAAACGCAATCTTAATACAGATCTATAGTTGTGTGTGTGTATAGTCACAGAATCATTGCAAAATTTAATATGGTACTTTTCCAACTTATGTAGTCGCACATCAGATTGTACGGACTTGCTCAATTTGCCAGAAAACAAAACCATTGAGCAATAATAATAAGACAGAATTACATCCCATTGTCGCCAAGAACCATTGGAAACTGTGGCATTGATGTTGCCTACCCTTTAATGCAGGTAACAACAACAGGAGAGGAGTGAAAATTATAGTTTATCTGTATGATCTACTTCCCAGGTACGTTAGAATGTATGCACAAAAATTGTGAAAGACTGCATTCCGTGGTTTGACAAGCCACTGGCGCTTTTGTCTGATGATGCTACCAACTTCATAGGAAGGAAATTTAAATCTTTCCTATGAGAGAATGGTACAAAAACAAATGTTAATCTAGAATTTCCATCTGGAAAGTAACCCAACTGCAAGAAGATTCAGAGAATTTAATAGATTCATGTGTACACATGCACCACAGCAGCAATAACAATGGGTCGAACAATTAGCACCTTTTGAGGGGATAACAAACAACCCACCTCGCACTTCTACTACGCAAGTACCAACAGAGTCATGCGAATGAGGTCAGGTAGGCTATTATCTCATTAACTGACAGTGCGGAAAAGAGGAAAGAAGTTTCCGGTAAGACATTAATGAGAACAAAAAAGTTTAACATGATATAGCACTTCTTAGAAACCACACGAAACCTGCACTGGGAATGAATAAGAATAAAAAAATGACAGCTAATGTAACTGGCCCATTTAAAATAGTAAGAATCCCACATTGAGGATGTTATTTCATTGCTTCATTTCTAGCTTACGTGTGTTAGACTGGTAACTGCAACATGCCATCGTACTTTTGACTTACGCTTCCCGAAGGAAACCTTTCTTAAATGCACTGCATAGATTTTTGTTACATCTAAATATTGTTTTTCCGATTTTATCCTGCTAATAGGGAAAGATGCGCTAGACGTTATATAAAATAAGAGCATGTAACGTACCATTCCACGTAGACTACAACAGCTAAAATATGAAATACTTCTTTTCTGCCGTCAGGCTTGGCAGCCAAATCACTTTGCTATGTAACATAAACTACAGACCTCTTGAGCAAGGTGTACGTTGTGTTTACTGGCGTGTAAATTCAAATTACAGCTGTTTTGACAAGCTTTGTGCTCGAAAGTCTCTACAACGTCATTACGGATCCGCAGAAACTGGACCACAGAAACCCGCCAGGAAAGATTAAACGCTAGGCTAGAGGGAAAAAAACCGTAAAGAGCTTACATTGGAACAGAAGCCGCAACTTTGGATAGCTGCGGATAATATTTCTCTTTAAATGTAGTCATTAATTAGGTAACACGAGATTCCGCGTCAGATACCAAGTATAGAAGTAGTTCTGAGAAAGGAAAGTAATTACACAGGGTGAAATATCAACTAAATGGACAAACTGCAGAAGTTAATTTCTGGCAGAAAAAGGAACAAAAATTTCATATCAATATCTGTACGTAAGTGGACGGTGACTCCACGATGAAGCAGTTAGTACTATGTATTAGAGGGCATGCTAAACTATTAGCCATTAAAATTGGAACACCACGAAGATGACGTGCTACAGATGCGAAATTTAACCGACATGAAGAAGATGCTGTGATATGCAAATGATTAGCTTTGCAGAGTATTCACACATGGTTGGCGCCGGTGGCGACACCTACAACCCGCTGACATGAGCAAAGTTTCCAACCGATTTCTCGTACACAAACACCAGCTGACCGGCGTTGCCTGGTGAAACGTTGTTGTGATGCCTCGTGTAAGGGGGAGAAATGCGTACCATCACGTTTCCGACTTCGATAAAGATCGGATTGCAGCCAATCGCGATTGCGGTTTATCCTAACGCGACATTGCTGCTCGCGTTGGTCGAGATCCAATGACTGTTAGCAGAATATGGAATCGGTGGGTTCAGGAGGTTAATACGGAACGCCGTGCTGGATCCCACCGGCCTCGTAACACTAGCAGTCGAGATGACAGTCATCTTATCCGCATGGCTGTAACGGATCGTGTAGCCACGTCTCGATCCCTGAGTCAACAGATGGGGACGTTTGCAAGACAACAACCATCTGCACGAACAGTTCGACGACGTTTGCAGCAGCATGGACTATCAGCTCGGAGACCATGGCTGCGGTTACGCTTGACGCTGCATCACAGACAGAAGCGCCTGCGATGGTGTACTCAACGACGAACCTGGGTGTACGAATGGCAAAACGTCATTTTTTCGGGTGAATCCAGGTTCTGTTTACAGCATCATGATGGTCGCATCCGTGTTTGGCGACATCGCGGTGAACGCACATTGGAAGCGTGTATTCGTCCTCGCCATACTGGCGTATCACCTGGCGTGATGGTATGGGGTGCCATTGGTTACACGTCTCGGTCACCTCTTGTTCGCATTGACGGTACTTTGAACAGTGGGCGTTACATTTCAGATGTGTTACGACCCGTGGCTATACCCTTCATTTGATCCATGCGAAACCCTACATTTCAGCAGGATAATGCGCAACCGCACGTTGCAGGTCCTGTATGGGCTTTTCTGGATACAGAAAATGTTCGACTGCTGCCCTGGCCAGCACATTCTCCAGATCTCTCACCGATTGAAAGCGTTTGGTCAATGGTGACCGAGCAACTGGCTCGTCACAATACGCCAGTCACTACTCTTGATGAACTGTGGTATCGTGTTGAAGCTGCATGGGCAGCTTTACCTGTACACGCCATCCAAGCTCTGTTTGACTCAATGCCCAGGCGTATCAAGGCCGTTATAACGGCCAGAGGTGGTTGTTCTGGGTACTGATTTCTCAGGATCTATGCAGCCAAATTGCGTGAAAATGTAATCCAATGTCAGTTCTAGTATAATATATTTGCCCAATGAATTCCCCTTTACCATCTGCATTTCTTTTTGGTGTAGTAATTTTGACAGCCAATAGTGTACATGGCATTGTCAGTTACCTCATTAATGTACAAGTAGTAACGTGGATAGCACTAATGGACTCCATTGTTCCCTTCGTTTCAGTATGTATGATTCCAGCTAAATCGAAGCAAAGTGGTCTGTTCTTCACCGCAGCAGCAAGGTAAGGTGTTTTTGCTTTACTCCTGAGAACATAAAAACGGTCGAGAGGCATCACAAATTTACCGAGGCACTTGATAGGCAGTGCCAAACAACTAGGGTTAACAGACATCCAGTTTCTAAAGGATTCTTTCGTTTTTTCACCCAAATTTTGCTCCTCCGTTTATTTTTACCGGAAGTAAATAATTCTCCATTTTTGTACTTAAGTCTATTACGAATTACATTTTATGGAATAAATGTTATATTCAAACTGTTGAAAAATGACTTGGTTGTAGTTTTTTTGATAATGAGTTACTTAGAAATAGTAACTAAAAGACTAAAAAGGTCTGACTTAAGTGTGTTAGAGACGGACAAAAAAATTAGACTTCGAATTCTAAACTTCATGGGGAAGAAAAGACAACTGTTTTGGTAGCAAAGTGAGCTCCAAAAGAGGTTCTGTATGCCATTACAGAAAAGAGAAACTGAAGACGTTAACAACTTTTATAGCGGTATGCTCAGCGTCTGCAAAATGGTATGCTGTGACAGATGACAGGTCCTACGCATCCTTGCAGCATTCTCTCTACAGGAAAGGACTCAGTTCAGAGATTCTGAAAATAGTTCGCAACTGTCTTACTTAATTAAAAATATTTGCATGGATGACCTATATAAGGAGTTCAGTAGTCACAAAGATTAGAGTAGCAGCAGTGTGAACTAGAGATGGGTCGTTCGTGAACTAACGGGTCCAAAGGAACGGTTCATCAAGATGAACGGAACGAGCGAAGAATGAATTCTAAGGAACGATCTTTCATAGTTCACTTCGGTCACGGCTTTCTACTTATACTTCCTGGGAACGGGAAACGGTCGGTCTCGTTCCCGCAACGGCACGTCGGCCGGTCTCGTTCCAGCCTCGGTCTCGTTCCCGTCTGTCTCGGTCTCGGTCTCGGTCTCGGTCTCGCTCGGCCGGACTCGTCCTTCATCGCGTGGCCACTCGTCGCAGTTCCACTGCCGACTAGTTCATTATCGAGTTGTTCGTTTCGTTCGCCTCGAACGCCCATTCTAGTTCTGTTCCGAAACTTTTCTGAACTCTGAACTTCTGCTTCTTTTCGTATAATACTCTGCGTCCACGACCGCTAGTTAAAATGTATTTTATAATTACGTAAATTAGATAAAAATTATGTGGTATGTAATACATACATCCATCTTTTCAGGTAACAAAACGGCTTACTTCACCATTTCGATAGACAGCAGAAGAAATGAAACTTCCTGGCAGATTAAAACTGTGTGCCCGACCGAGACTCGAACTCGGGACCTTTGCCTTTCGCGGGCAAGTGCTCTGCCATCTGAGCTACCGAAGCACGACTCACGCCCGGCACTCACAGCTTTACCGCCGCCAGCATCCCGTCTCCCACTTTCCAAACTTTACAGAAACTCTCCTGCGAACCTTGCAGAACTAGCACTCCTGAAAGAAAGGATATTACGGAGACATTGCTTAGCCACAGCCTGGGGGATGTTTCTTTCCGGAGAGCTTCTGTAAAGTTTGGAAGGTAGGAGACGAGGTACTGGCAGAAGTAAAGCTGTGAGGACGGAGCGTGAGTCGTGCTTGGGTAGCTCAGACGGTAGAGCACTTGCCCGCGAAAGGCAAAGGTCCCGAGTTCGAGTCTCGGTCGGGCACACAGTATTAATCTGCCAGGAAGTTTCATATCAGCGCACACTCCGCTGCAGAGTGAAAATCTCATTCTGGAAGCAGAAGAAATACTTGTAAAAAGGCAAGATTTTTGTTATTACACTTGGAAAGGACGTCGGCACGGCACGCAAGAGTGGCCATTTTCCGTCTTTTCTTGATCCAAGGCAAAAGAGCATGTTCATTGTTATGGAAGGCAAACCGACTTACAACTGAATGAAGCCAGCGCTTCGTAATCGAGTGTATGGTGTCACATTTTGTTAAGAGAATATGGTAACACCTACGATATTATTTCAGTGGTACAGGGTGGGGCATGAAAAAAATCTGTCCCGAATACTAGACTGCTCATTGTCGCTTGCCAATCGTCATCTATTGTTTCGAAGTTGTTTCCAGTAGCTTATCTGTTATTTCTTCACTTCCTAATTATTACATGTTTATCTATTCTGCTCGTGGCGGTCAACAAATCGAGCGTAATTGGCGAGCAGTCTGTACTCGGGGCCACCTTCTATTGTTTCACTGCGACCAGCCACATGACGCTACAGTTGGCTAAATCAAGAAATTACAGGTGTGTGAGAATTCTGTTACGAATAAAAACTCTGTACTCCAGAGGGGAGGCAAGTGCCCTCTCTTGGCGCCTTCCATCTTCAGTCACCTATTCTATTAATTTTCAATTTTTCATAAGAACCATACACCAAACACAATGAATGGTGAACGAGTAAAAATGAACAGTTCCCAAAAAAGAGCGATCACCAGTGAACTAGTTCCCAAGGGTGAACGACTTTGCCTATCTCTAGTGTGAACAAAGATGTTGATTATGATGCATATTAGCTTAAATTCTTTTCTTCAGTACCTGAGCGAGATGTATCAGATATTCCCGAAGTGGTGGGATTTTTGTTCAGTATCCCTGATTGCAATGCTTTCGTGGAGCGAAACACTTGCGAGGAATAATTGGCGTGGCACAAGAAACAGATGTTCAACAGATTTAGTCAAGGCAGAACTCCAGGTGACAGAACTGTTAATACGTGCCCTTTTAAATTTGCAAAGAGTGATCTTCAATTATTAACAAGCGCCAAAAGTTCGGGGAAATACAATTATGATCCATCTCAACCTGATTGATTAGCGCTTGAAACTGATAAATATGTACTTTCTGTGTTCTGTATATGCATGCTTCTGCACTAATAGTATTTGGTGACCTCTGTTAAATACAGGACTATTACAAATGATTGAAGCGATTTCATAAATTCACTGTAGCTCCATTCATTGACATATGGTCACGACACACTACAGATACGTAGAAAAACTCATAAAGTTTTGTTAGGCTGAAGCCGCATTTCAGGCTTCTGCCGCCAGAGCGCTCGAGAGCTCAGTGAGACAAAATGGCGACAGGAGCCGAGAAAGCGTATGTCATGCTTGAAATGCACTCACATCAGTCAGTCATAACAGTGCAACGACACTTCAGGACGAAGTTCAACAAAGATCCACCAACTGCTAACTCCATTCGGCGATGGTATGCGCAGTTTAAAGCATCTGAATGCCTCTGTAAGAGGAAATCAATGGGTCGGCCTGCAGTGAGCGAAGAAACGGTTGAACGCGTGCGGGCAAGTTTCACGCGTAGCCCGCGGAAGTCGACGAATAAAGCAAGCAGGGAGCTAAACGTACCACAGCCGACAGTTTGGAAAATCTTACGGAAAAGGCTAAAGCAGAAGCCTTACCGTTTACAATTGCTACAAGCCCAGACACCCGCTTTGAATTTTCGGCGCGGTTGCAACAGCTCATGGAAGAGGATGCGTTCAGTGCGAAACTTGTTTTCAGTGACGAAGCAACATTTTTTCTTAATGGTGAAGTGAACAGACACAATGTGCGAATCTGGGCGGTAGAGAATTCATGTCATGGCCTCCACGCTCTCCAGACTTAACCCCACGCCATTTCTTTCTGTGGGGTTATGTGAAAGATTCAATGTTTAAACCTCCTCTACCAAGAAACGTGCTAGAACTGCGAGCTCGCATCAACGATGCTTTCGAACTCATTGATGGGGACATGCTGCGCCGAGTGTGGGAGGAACTTGATTATCGGCTTGATGTCTGCCGCATCACTAAAGGGGCACATATCGAACATTTGTGAATGCCTAAAAAAACTTTTTGAGTTTTTGTACGTGTGTGCAAAGCATTGTGAAAATATCTCAAACAATAAAGTTATTGTAGAGCTGTGAAATCGCTTCAATCATTTGTAATAACCCTATATATATATATATATATATATATATATATATATATATATATATATATATTCACCGACGCTGCACAGCGACAGGTGCCGACGCATATATATATATATATATATATATATATATATATATATATATATATATGCGTCGGCGCCTGTCGCTGTGCAGCGTCGGTGAATGACGTTTTTGGACACGGATTCTCAATGCACATTCTAATTCCCCCCCCCCCCAGAATGGTCGGTGTAATTTTGACCTGTGTATGCTGGTAGGTAACTAACAAATTAGCATACCAAGTATGTAAAATTGAACTTCGCTTTAGCTTGAGTATTAGGTGCCGTTGCACAATTTAATACCAGTGTATGCTTAATAAGTACTTGCTTGGTCCAATCGTAATGTTTAACACATGCAGTGCCATGTCAGTGCAAACGATGACGGATTTGTTCAACAGGCATCTGTATTGTTTGCACCCCTTGAAGTGCGTAGTCTTATGCCAGAATGAACTAAGCGTCATTTTTTAAAAAATTGAGTTATTCACAGTTTTAAAATGATGGAGTTTCATTTTGTCTTAGCCACAACAAACTGTCTGACAACTCACCTGATTTCGTTGCTGCTGTGAAGGATCTCTTTGGCAGAAGGTTGGTACTGTTCATTCTCTTATTCCAAAGTGAACCATACGACATCACAAGATGGCCCTCTGCCAGGCACTTTATTGTGAGTAGTAGAATAATCACGTAGATATAGCATGGCAGAAAACGACGCTAATTTTGAAGACGAGCAATTTGTTTCTGTTTATTCTAACGTATAAGAACCTAGTGATGGCCCCTCTCAATTATCAGATGGTAAGTGGATTTTAATAACTAATTATACTTTCGTTTAAAGAATAAACTCGTTTCTTTGAGGTTTCGTTGTTTATCTCGCATGCCAGAGTGAACCACGACCACGAGTGGTAAATCTATGGTCACTGCTCAATCGATAGTTAGTGTATGTCGATATTTCAGCCAGTGCTGCCACACAATAACGAGCGGAGAGAAATGTTGACCCAGTGTAAAGAAATACGTCTTTATTAGGGCGAAAAATACGATTTATTGTGGAGCTGGTTCACTCTGGTGAAAGAGTTCTTCAAAGAAGTTTATCTCGCATATTCGTCAGCCACGAAAGTAATGAAATGGATTGGTCTCATAATTGGCATTCTTAATAAACCAATTTTTAAAACGAATTTGTAGATCTAAGCAATTTGTTTTTCAGATTAACATGAAATTTCTGGCAATTGTTGTTGTTGTTGTGGTCTTCAGTCCTGAGACTGGTCTGATGCAGCTCTCCATGCTACTCTATCCTGTGCAAGCTTTTTCATCTCCCAGTACCTACTGCAACCTACTGGCAAATAAAAGAAGAAAATGAAATAGGGAACAATGGAAGAAAATCGTAAGGAAGAAGACCCGAAATAGTATGGAAACTTACGTCATCAGTAAAGGGGAGACTGTCCCAGGAAAGACATTTGTTGAGTTTGATTGTTCATGCAAAGAAAAATGCTGACAGAAAATAAACTGTGAGGAGAAAAGAAAGTGTTTCGACACATTTTATGTAAGTGGGTCTTGGGCTCTGCAGACATCAATAATACATGGTTCAGTTAAAAACGCTCCCATCAAAAGAAGCGTTCTGAAACCGACAAGAAGTTTTCTAGGAATTATTGTATTCCTAGTGTGGGTGGAAATGACGTGTGAAGATATGCAAAGAAACTTATCTAAAGACGCTGCAGATTTCTGGCAGCAGGGTGCATCGAGACATAGCCAAAACAAAGACAAGCTCTTTACGCGACCAGTGTGGAAAACACGTACCTCATAACAAATGTGCTTACTCAATGATTATCGACATCCATAATCATATTAATAGTTTTCCCACTACATCGAGTCACTACTGCTGAAAAGATTCGTGAAGAAAGAACTTGGACAGTAGCCTGAATCTTAGTTTGATATACAGATTATTCATTGATAAGTTGAAGAAATAAGATCCCAGTGTTAAAACTCCGAGCCAATCACTGTATGAAGAAGAATTTAGACGAGACTTCAACCTCAGCTTCAAGCCTCTCAAAATGGTACACGTCAAACACACGACAGACTAAACATGGAAATTACAGCAGAGGAGACACTTAGGCCCAGTGAGCTACGAAGATAAAGAAAGAAGCAGGAATTGCACCGTAGGAAGGTTGAAGCTGCAAGAGATTGTCTGAAAAGTGGTATGGAGAACTCCAGACAGAAGATAATCTCATAGTTTTTCCATTTGATTTGCAGAAAGCATTACTGCTGCCAAAATTGACACAAGGTCTTGCATACTATAAACGTCAGCTCTCCTGCTTTAATCTTGGGATTCATGACTTTGCTGGGATGAAAGTAGTGCTTCAAAAGTAGCTCAAGTGTCTATTGAAGTATATCGAATCCCATGAAATTGGTGCAAGGATGTTAGTATGGTCCGATTCGTGTGAGGGGCAAAACAGGAATTTTAAAATTAGTAAAATTTGAATGCATTTGGTTCAGAGTGACAGAAATAACATTGAGGAAATTACCCACAAATTTGCTGAACCTTGTCACTGTCTCCCGAAAGACAATGATCTTGGAGATCTAGAGGGGAAACTAGGGCGTTATCGAGAAATATTTGCGCCACAACAGCTTTCTTGTATTTTGAGAATTCCAGAGTGAAGAAAGGTAAATCTGAAGTTGTCAAACTGGGTTTTAGTGACTTCAAAAGTACTGTGGTACTTGAAAAAGCAATGTTGTTGTTGTTGTTGTGGTCTTCAGTCCTGAGACTGGTTTGATGCAGCTCTCCATGCTACTCTATCCTGTGCAAGCTTCTTCATCTCCCAGTACCTACTGCAACCTACATCCTTCTGAATCTGCTTAGTGTATTCATCTCTTGGTCTCCCCCTATGATTTTTACCCTCCACGCTGCCCTCCAATACTAAATTGGTGATCCCTTGATGCCTCAGAACATGTCCTACCAACCGATCTCTTCTTCTGGTCAAGTTGTGCCACAAACTTCTCTTCTCCCCAATCCTGTTCAATACTTCCTCATTACTTATGTGATCTACCCATCTAATCTTCAGCATTCTTCTGTAGCACCACATTTCAAAAGCTTCTATTCTCTTCCTGTCCAAACTATTTACCATCCATGTTTCACTTCCATACATGGCTACACTCCATACAAATACTTTCAGAAATAACTTCCTGACACTTAAATCTATACTCGATGTTAACAAATTTCTCTTCTTCAGAAACGCTTTCCTTCCCATTGCCAGTGTACATATTACATCCTCTCTACTTCGTCCATCATCAGTTATTTTGCTCCCCAAATAGCAAAACTCCTTTACTACTTTAAGTGTCTCATTTCCAAATCTAATACCCTCAGCATCACCCGACTTAACTCGACTACATTCCATTATCCTCGTTTTGCTTCTGTTGATGTTCATCTTATATCCTCCCTTCAAGACACCATCCATTCCGTTCAACTGCTCTTCCAAGTCCTTTGCTGTCTCTGACAGAATTACAATGTCATCGGCGAACCTCAAAGTTTTTATTTCTTCTCCATGGATTTTAATACCTACTCCAAATTTTTCTTTTGTTTCATTTACTGCTTGCTCAATATAGAGATTGAATAACATCGGGGAGAGGCTACAACCCTGTCTTACTCCCTTCCCAAGCACTGCTTCCCTTTCATGTCCCTCAACTCTTATAACTGCCATATGGTTACTGTACAAGTTGTAAATAGCCTTTCGCTCCCTGTATTTTACCCCTGCCACCTTTAGAATTTGAGAGTATTCCAGTCAACATTGTCAAAAGCTTTCTCTAAGTCTACAAATGCTAGAAACGTAGGTTTGCCTTTCCTTAATCTTTCTTCTAAGATACGTCGTAAGGTCAGTATTGCCTCACGTGTTCCAGTATTTCTACGGAATCCAAACTGATCTTCCCCGAGGTCGGCTTCTACTAGTTTTTCCATTCGTCTGTAAAGAATTCGTGTTAGTACTTTGCAGCTGTGGCTTATTAAACTGATAGTTCGGTAATTTTCACATCTGTCAACACCTGCTTTCTTTGGGATTGGAATTATTATATTCTTCTTGAAGTCTGAGGGTATTTCGCCTGTTTCATACATCTTGCTCACCAGATGGTAGAGTTTTGTCAGGACTGGCTCTCCCAAGGCCGTCAGTAGTTCCAATGGAATGTTGTCTACTCCGGGGGCCTTGTTTCGACTCAGGTCCTTCAGTGCTCTGTCAAACTCTTCACGCAGTATCGTATCTCCCATTTCATCTTCATCTACATCCTCTTCCATTTCCATAATATTGTCCTCAAGTGCATCGCCCTTGTATAGACCCTCTATATACTCCTTCCACCTTTCTGCTTTCCCTTCTTTGCTTAGAACTGGGTTTCCATCTGAGCTCTTGATGTTCATACATGTGGTTCTCTTATCTCCAAAGGTCTCTTTAATTTTCCTGTAGGCAGTATCTATCTTACCCATAGTGAGATAAGCCTCTACATCCTTACATTTGTCCTCTAGCCATCCCTGCTTAGCCATTTTGCACTTCCTGTCGATCTCATTTTTGAGACGTTTGTATTCCTTTTTGCCTGTTTCACTTACTGCATTTTTATATTTTCTCCTTTCATCAATTAAATTCAATATTTCTTCTGTTACCCAAGGATTTCTACTAGCCCTCGTCTTTTTACCTATTTGATCCTCTGCTGCCTTCACTACTTCATCCCTCAGAGCTACCCATTCTTCTTCTACTGTATTTCTTTCCCCCATTCCTTTCAATTGTTCCCTTATGCTCTCCCTGAAGCTCTGTACAACCTCTGGTTCTTTCAGTTTATCCAGGTCCCATCTCCTTAAATTCCCACCTTTTTGCAGTTTCTTCAGTTTTAATCTACAGGTCATAACCAATAGATTGAGGTCAGAGTCCACATCTGCCCCTGGAAATGCCTTACAATTTAAAACCTGGTTCCTATATCTCTGTCTTACCATTATATAATCTATCTGATACCTTTTAGTATCTCCAGGGTTCTTCCATGTATACAACCTTCTATCATGATTCTTAAACCAAGTGTTAGCTATGATTAAGTTGTGCTCTGTGCAAAATTCTATCAGGCGGCTTCCTCTCTCACTTCTTAGCCCCAATCCATATTCACCTACTACGTTTCCTTCTCTCCCTTTTCCTACACTCGAATTCCAGTCACCCATGACTATTAAATTTTCGTCTCCCTTCACTATCTGAATAATTTCTTTTATTTCATCATACATTTCTTCAATTTCTTCGTCATCTGCAGAGCTAGTTGCATATAAACTTGTACTACTGTAGTAGGTGTGGGCTTCGTATCTATCTTGGCCACAATAATGCGTTCACTATGCTGTCTGTAGTAGCTTACCCGCATTCCTATTTTCTTATTCATTATTAAACCTACTCCTGCATTACCCCTATTTGACTTTGTGTTTATAACCCTGTAGTCACCTGACCAGAAGTCTTGTTCCTCCTGCCACCGAACTTCACTAATTCCCACAATATCTAACTTTAACCTATCCATTTCCCTTTTTAAATTTTCTAACCTACCTGCCCGATTAAGGGATCTGACATTCCACGCTCCGATCCGTAGAACGCCAGTTTTCTTTCTCCTGATAACGACATCCTCTTGAGTAGTCCCCGCCCGGAGATCCGAATGGGGGACTATTTTACCTCCGGAATATTTTACCCAAGAGGACGCCATCATCATTTAATCATACAGTAAAGCTGCATGCCCTCGGGAAAAATTACGGCCGTAGTTTCCCCTTGCTTTCAGCCGTTCACAGTACCAGCACAGCAAGGCCATTTTGGTTATTGTTACAAGGCCAGATCAGTCAATCATCCAGACTGTTGCCCTTGCAACTGCTGAAAAGGCTGCTGCCCCTCTTCAGGAACCACACGTTTGTCTGGCCTCTCAACAGATACCCCTCCGTTGTGGTTGTACCTACGGTACGGCTATCTGTATCGCTGAGGCACGCAAGCCTCCCCACCAACGACAAGGTCCATGGTTCATGGGGGGGGGTGGGGGGGGGGGGGGGAAGCAATGACTAACAGAAAATTAAATCTTTCTGGAGAAAAGATTGAGTGCCTTAGGATTAAGGAAATAAGATTTTCAGAACAGAAGCCAGGGACAATGGAGTGCAAATACAGCCACAATGACATGGAAGAATATTCTGCAGTGAATTTCAGCACACGACAAAACGCTCACCACTGTTCTCTCAGTCAAATTGCACTACCTGCACTGTATCCATCGGAGCGCACCCATGAGAAACTGATATTCAGAACATTTTAATGTTTGTACCTCCTATATGCCATGAATCCTATAAACGTCTCAAAATGACTGAAGTAACAGCAATTAGCAATGGCAGTAATGAAGATGATGAATAATACAGTACCCGTATAGGTAATAGGTAAGCATAAGCATCGCCCTAAGTATATTCCAGTGTGCTTTCATAATTCCAGAAACTGTTTACGAATTTTGTATTACATAATTACTTAAATTATTTCTGTATGCTTCAGTAACCAAATTGATCTATGTATGAATATAATACAAAAACAAAAAAATTACTTTATATTTTGTATCTGAAGTGCATTAATGTGGTGTGAAAACAAAATAACCTGACGTACATGGATATTTTACATTGTTTCTCTGCAGCCTTAAGTTCCATACTGTAATTAAATAATGTGTTGCAAGGCCCAAAATACTTGTAAAAGTTTTTCACGCCCATACGCACCATACCACATACATAACTACAAATGCTTTTGAATAATATGTTGCTGCAAACTCATAACTTCAGTCCTTTATTTCTCAAAACTAACAAAATGTCACTTGGTTCATTCTGGCAAAGGACCACTCAATTTACGTATTACATGTACTTAAAGGCTTGGTTACTATAGTACGTAAATGACTGATTTCTACTGCATCTCCTAGCCTTGCTTTGCACAACGGAAAATAAAGCGTAACTGAAAGTGAGTTACGGTGTAATCATTAAAACCAAGGTGATGGCCTTTCCACGAACTTACAGTCGTCACCCATTTCCTCCGAATGCCAAAATATTCTATTGGCTCCCGCCCGCAGAGAGAGAAATGGTCATCGTGATAAAATAATATAAATCTGAGCTCACACGGAAAGATTGAAGAGTTGATTTATGCCACATGCTATTCAAGGGTCAAAGGGTAGAGAAATAGTCCGACAGTAGTTCTGTGTAACGTCTCCCAAATAATTAATACTGAACTGCAGAATAATCATGTAGATACATATGTAGATGTAGATTTTGGGCTTACAGATATGCAGCAGAATTTTGTCGCCTGAAGAAAAGCGGCTGTAACAAAGTTAGTCTTACACGCAGTGATATGAAGTCTTCTTACTTCGATTTTGGATTACCATAGTCCTGTCGACACGTTAATTATAAAGAATCGATCATCGAACCTTGTGCTGTGCGATAATTTAATATTGTTCATCGAACGTACCTACAGTCTGACAACAAAATCAAAACAGTCCGAGCGTGGTTTTGTTTTATTAATTCTCGCGCTGTATGTGGGCAGTTTTTATTTGTCCGGCACTTTCTCTTTCCACATGAATTACGGGTGAGTAACTGGTCTGGATTTATTCGTGCAGAAACAGGAGACTACAACGGAACAGTATTGACGGCCATTAAATTGTAAGTAGAGTGCATACACAGCGGGAATAAATATAACAAAATATATACACCATTTGTGTGACATCTCTCTCTCGCATGCGCGCGTAATCACAGTAATTAAAATGATAATTTTTATGGTGAATAAAATACGCCGAATTAACACGGAGAGCAATATGTCAACCATTTTAAAATACAGACAGACAATAGTTGTTCCATTAACCTCATTTTACGAACGAATGACGTAATTATCACATCTGAAGGAATGGACTATGCAATGCTATAGTAAATAAGACTTCCTAATAATAAAAATTTTGTATAGAGATATGGGATGTAATGAGTTTTAGAGAAAAACTAGTCGTGACCCTATAATATTCAGGATAGCCTTATTTTAAACATGAAGTTTAAGTATTATTAGCGGGATATCGTTATTTCAGACCGTTTTATAACTGTTTACTTTCGAATACCTTACAAAGGACACAATCAGGAACACAATATCAGTTGTTCCTAAACTTTATCACATCTGTATTGTCGTTTATTATGACCCCGAAATGTAATTACTTATCAAAACACTTTTCAAAACCATTAACATTCCGAAATTAAAACAATTATTCGCTCGATAACTGTTACTGGAGGCCTCTTTGTACATTATGTCATTTTGTTTTTGTGCTTCTAACGTTGACTTAGATTTAGACGCTATGCGTAACGGTGCTTCTCTGGCCCGTTGTAAAGAACTGACCAAGAAAAGTGACGAATTTCCAGCATGCTGGAATAGCATTAGAAGGACCCACATGTTCTTTAAAGCCACTGACAAAACTTCTATCCGTTTGTCCAATATAAAATTTGACAATACCTGTGTTGTATTTGAGTGTAGATTTGGTTTTCTCTCCCGTAGGATGATTTGAAAATGACTCCCTTCCGGAAACTAGTCATCGAGTCACTAACAGAAATCAGTCACTATTTGCAGCAATAATTACAGTCCAGTGCTTGGAGCGTTAGAGCATCCCATTGATTATTACACTTCTGTTGGAACGTGAAATTGTCGTTCATCCGCCACCACTCTCGAGTTAAAGAACATTTTAGCAGCAGAAACAATGGGAGAAATACGCCACGGATAATCCATAAACCAGATAGTCTCCCTGCGGATAATGGGGAGCTTGCTGTAAGTCACTTCTTGAAAAGGAATACTAACACTCCTAGCGTCTTAGGGCTGGTTAGATTGTCGCTGAGTCCAAGAAACTAACACTTTATGAAAGTCCCGTAGGGAGAAAAATTGTCAAGTGTGGCATGTCGCCATTTGAAAGTTGAACAGGCATAAATTTACAAGTTCACAAGTCTGACACGAGATAGGGTCTCTGTCTTTTTCGGCGAGGCGGCCATGAAAGCTCTAAGACCACAGCTAACACCTCCCAGGGTCGCAAAGTGACATGTGAACACCTGCGACGTTGTGGAAATTCAAGAATGGTAGATTTGATGGCAATGCAGGAAGCCTCGATACGACAGTAGATAAATAAACAAATTCAAGAATGGATAGATTTGATAGCAATTCAGGAAGCCTAGACTGTTCCCATAGCATTCTATTTATTTGGCGCTGCACCCTTTGCATATGTCTGAGCTAGATTCTATGTACTTGCTGTTACATTCCATAAAATCAGATGAAATATTGTCCTCGTATTATTCCACAACATTTGCAATACTTTGAAGCCTGATGGAATGATTAAGTTACAGACTTAACAACTTTCCACTGCTCATTATATTACAGACGACTGACGTACGGTGTGAACGAGACAGTACCTGTGCAATGACCCCTGTCTCCACAACAAGTCTGTATGACTTCGAACTCACATTTGCACAATCTTTTTTACATGTTAATAGCTTTTGCATCGATTCTTGGTAGAACAACAGTACAATAAATGAAAAGCACTATACTGCTCATGTTCTACAGTATCCTTATGTTCTGCAGTATCCTGTAGAACATAAACCTTGTTTACAATGCGTGGATGCATGACTGACGATGATATTCCCTCTTGTTTCTATTAACTCAGATACTTTGACTTTACTAAATCATTGAGTTACCGTTATTTGACAAAGAGACTTGCCGAGAGGTATTTATTAATTTCGGTAAGCTGCTTCAGTTACATAAAATGTAAAACATCTGCTTTGGCAACTTCAGCGACGACATTGTCATACCTAGCATGTGTCGCCTGCAGTGTTCCTTGAACCCGCTGCCTGTAGCTATAGCATGTCCATTACCTGATCAGTAATTAACGAAGTGAGTCTGTGTGCAGTACGTTCATGTATGCATCATTACATAAAACTTTCCTGAAGCGCTGAACGTGGCTTACTCAAATACAAAGTAAACTAACAAGAGGAGGCCACGACGTTCGGATCACCGATTTACTGCAAACTTTGTACAATTTCAGCAGTTCATTAGCACAATATAACATGCAATTAGGAAGGCGTACTACTTAGGCGTTTTCGAGAAAATCGCAAGACAAATTTTGCGCGTCACCGATATTTCGGTGCGTTGCGACCCTTTGAACGAGATGGCGGCAGTCATGTGGTTAGTGATCAAGTTTTGTAACAGCTGGATAGTTGTATCGTGTCCTGGTCATGTAACTTTTTTTTTAATTTATAGTTTTTCAACACTACTCGTATTCTTTTATACATATTACATACTAAACGTAGCATGATGAAGAGACGTGTGTTTGCATGAACGTTTATTGAAGATCCAATGTTATTTGGTTGTTTGCTAATTTATACTATCATAACAAACGTGATATTTATAGCTATCGGCAAGTAAACGACCAAACGCATAAAGTTTTCATGGTAATGCCGCCTGTCGTGATTTCCGAAATCCCTCATACGTGCAATCGGGTAAGCTACCGAGAACTGTTTTGCACCTGGACACTTCAATCTGCAGACACAAATTTCAAGGACGACGAATAGGGTTGGAAAGACCAATACGAACATCGATAAATAAGGATGTAAAAAACTTTCTTGAATAATACAATGAGTGACAATAAGCCAGAATATGAGGGTGAACCGCGTAAAACGTCTCTTGCGATTTTCTCGAAATCGCCCAAGCAGAACGCCTTACTACTTGCTCATTATGTTTTCCTAATGGACTACTAAGAGTGCACATAGTTTTAAGTGAATCCGTGATTCGAATGTCGTGGCGTTACCTTGTATGTAAAGTGACGGGGAAAGAACATACGGTTTCTGAAGATAACGTTACAGTATGTTGTAGGTTACTAATAGGTGACTGATAAATCTAAAGGTTTGTATTTACTGCCTATCTGCTTTTATTGTAAAGTAGCATAATAACATCGATGTGTGAGTTTTTCAGAAACATCGCCATTCACAGATTGTTTGGGAAGTAATTTATAAGTTACTTTTGCTTTATATCTCCTCCAGCTTTTCTTCAAGCCACAAACTACGGTTTATTTCTGGAATGTCAATCTTCTTTGTTAATTGTTGTTTCTGATTCGTCTCTGAGACTATAAAAACACTGAAAGAAATCTTGAACTGGTTGTACAGTGTTGTCTCTGTTGTTACGCTCCGCGCCGACTTCCATTTTAACTGATATAGTGCATTGTCTAGCGATCGTAAGCTTCTGACTTGTCCTCTTCATACCCTTATTGATTTAATTTATCTCTCGCCATGTTTTTATTATATCTTCTCATATCAGCGTTCCGAAAATATTTGTTGAATTCAGCACATTCTGTGCTGTTCTTAAGATCGATTGCTTTTAATCTGTCTCCTTTTCTTTAAGAAATGCGCCTCGTTCCCTTTGAAATCTCCCCTTGGAAAAATTTATGAATTACTGTGCTGGTAAACCTCTTACGCTATTTGAGTTTCAAACGGCTGAGCAGAACTGAACGTAATCAGACATTTCTCTCTTTACTTATTCTGATCAACACTAAACTGACACACAATATTTTTAGCGCAACGCAGTCTGACTTTCAATAATCCCTACAAAAGAATGGCCCTGACTGACAATAACCTATACCTTTCATGAATCACTTACCTCACAAAAATCTTCGTTACTCGAACTACTGCAATACATCGAGTGCCAATACTGCCAGCTAAATAAAAGATTCTAGCTACTGAAGGCACTAACTACTGATGGGCATAGTTAGCAAATGAAAGATTTTGATAGAGAACAAACAATGTATTTACCTTATCAGTGATCGTCCGCTCTCAAAACTCTGCCATCTCTCTTCCCACATCCACCACTGCTGGCGGCTCACCTCCAACTGCGCAACGCTACGCGCTGTTCACATCCAACTGCCCAACACTACAATAGCGAATATTCCAACAATGCCAGCCAGCCACAGACTGCACACAGCACAACCAGTGACTTTCATACGGAGCGCTACGTGGCGCCACCAACATAAAAACCTAAACATCCTACTTACACCCTTAATATCTTCCTTTCCTTTGTTTTCCTCTTACATGTTTCCACAAGTATCTCTGTTAAGTTATCTTGACTTTCGTCAGCGTCTGAATATTCTCCATTGTCTAAGAAACTAAAGTTATTGCATCATTTAAACTGGTATAGCGCCTCCACAAATAAAGTCTCATAAACTAATCGTTTGACTTCCTAACTCTGTTTCGTATCGCTGCTTATTTTCTTTTGCATTGCATCTTATGAGACTATATTCATTTCAATAATTTTTAAAGCTGTTTAGGATCGTCTCATCCGGTGTATTTTATCGTATAATAATGTACAGTCAACATGTACTTAGTCCTCCTCTACATTTTTACTCTGCCAGCCCCCTTACGGTGTGTGGCGGAGGGTAGTTGTGAGACCACTATCTGTCCTCCCTTTTTCTCTTCCACTCACTAATGGCCCATTTGAAAAGTGGGTGTTCGTAAAGATACGTTTAGTTAAGCGATAAAAATTGCATTATCCCGACAATGTTTTTCGGCAACACTGCGACCACACGAACTGCAGCCTCACATTCTGAAACATTACCAGCCACTATTGCCCGGTGATATTTGTGACAGTACGTTTCCGGTCAGAAGAAGCCACACTACGGCCACAAACTGTAAACACACGTGCTAGTGGAAGTAAGTGTGGCTCTACTGCAAGTAAGTAAAGTTAGCAAAAACAACAGAAATAGGGATTTGCCGATACGTTCTTTTTCAAGTGAGGTGAATGCTTCAGGAAATTTAACTCGTGAACTAACAATGGATCCATAGCTTTTCCTACAGTTTTACCAGACGGTCGAAACACAGTTTCGAAGATGTCGTACGAGAAATTCATCCCCCGAACTGCCAAAATCTATTTAAAGTGCAGTTTTCATCAATAAGCATCTTGGTACTAAAAGTACTGTAGTGTTTTGGTAGGACTGAAGGATTTCATTAAAATAAGTTTGAAATAAAAAAAGTTCTATTTTGTTCATCAGTACACGTAAATGGACGTGACATAGCTTAAAATAAAATCAAGCGTGATTCCGATCTCATCGGCAACAGTTTGCCAACTGTTATTCTTCAGGTGCAACCTTTGCATACGTTACTTTCGACTTCCATAGCTCTGGTCATATATGAGACTCGTTTATGAAATTCTCCATTACTGTAAACAACAACTACTAACAAAAAAGCTGGATCTGTACTCTCGCAAACTTTCGAACAAAAGAGAAACGATATTATTTTGAATTGCGGGCAAACACAGCCAAATGTCCATATTTTTATAAGAAGGTAAAAAAACACCGCTTTGTTTGTAGAAAGTTTCATAGTAAAACCACTAACGGTTTCGCGCCAGTTTAGCTGCATCATCAAGTAATCTGAACCGTGATTAGAACTAAAGTATTTTAGATTTTTTTCTTTTTACATGGCTTTGGAAATATTGCTGTATGGAGTATAATAGTCTAGTGCATTTGGTACTTACATGAACTGTGTCCAACATTGTTTTACACTGTCCTGGAACCTCGCCCCGTCCTTTACGTCACTGATAAATTACAAACAGCTAGAAGTGTTTATCAAATTGAAAAAATTGGAGTGTCCCTAGAACAAAATAAAACGAGTATTTGCTGCAAGGAGAATAAAATAAGCCCTAGAAAGCATGTGAAAATGTATATATGCACCAATAAAACATACCATATTGTAGATGGAAGTGATGCGGGAACAGTCGTAAGGAACACTGAACTAGCTAGAGCCCTATGTAAGCAGGAGGAAAATTGCATTGGCCATGGTATTCGAAAAACGAGCTGGATGACGACAGAGAACAACTAAACATGAAAGAGCGGTAAGCGCTGTACAGAAAAATAAATTACAATTTAAATCAGCAAGCAATAAAAAACATGCGTGGATGAAAAACTCATAGTAATTACCACTGTCCATATCCTTCTGAATATGCTTACTGAATTCTTCTCTAGGTCTCCCTCTACGAGTTATACCACCCACACTTCTCTCCAGTACTAAACTGGTGATCCCTTGATGCTCAGAATGTGTCCTATTAACTGGTCCCTTCTTTTAGTCAAGTTTTGTCACAAAATTCTTGTCTCCACAATTCTATTAAGTACTTCCTCATTAGTTACGTGATCTACTTATCCGATCTTCAGCATTCTTCTGCAGCACCTCATTTCAAAAGCTTCTATTCTCATCTTGTCTAAACTTTTTATCGTTTATGTATCACTTCCATACATGGCTATACTCCACACAAATACCTTCAGAAAAGACTTCCTAACACTTACATCCACATTCGATATCAACAAATCTCTCTTTTTCAGAAACGCTTTTCTTGGCATTGGCAGTCTACATTTTATCTCCTTTCTACAACGACCATCATCAGTTATTTCACTGCCTAATGGAAAAACCTAACTACTCTTTTAAGTGTCTCATTTCCTAATCTAATTTCCTCAGCTTCACTTGACTTAATTAGTATATGTTTCATTATCCTTATCTTGCTTTTGTTGGTTTACTTTATATCCTCCTTTGAAGACACTATCCTTTCCGTTCACCTGCTCTTCCAAGTCTTTTGCTGTCTCTGACACAATTACAACGTCATCGGCAAACCTCAAGGATTTTACTTCTTCTCTCTGAACTTTAATTGGTTCAAATGGCTAAGAGCACTATGGGACTTAACATTTGAGGTCATCAGTCCCCTAGAACATAGAACTACTTAAACCTAACCAACCTAAGGACATCACAAACATCCATGCCCGAGGCAGGATTCGAACCTGCGACCGTAGCCGTCGCGCTGTTCCAGATTGAAGCGCCTAGAACCGCTCGGCCAGACTGGCAGGCGAACTTTAATTCCTACTAGAAATTTCTCTTTGGTTTCCATTCTGCTTCCTCCTTGTATAGACTGAATATTATCGGGGATAAGCTACAACCTTGACTCACTTCCCCTATCAATCACTGCCTCTCTTTTATGCCATCTGGTTTCTATGCAATTTATGAAAACCCCTTCGCTGCCTCCAGAATTCCAGTGCATATTGCTTCCTCTAAATATATAATTGCTATACAAGTAGATTTGCTTTAGGTTTTTACTAAATTTTCCATTCTTCTACAAAGAATTTGTGTTAGCATTTTGCACCCATGATTTATTAAGCGGACAGTGCGATACTTTTCATACCTGTCAGCAGTTGCTTTCTTTGAAACTGGAATTACTACATTCTTCTTGAAATCTGAGGGTATTTCGGCTGTCTCATAAGCCTTGCACACCAAATGGAAGAGATTTGTCTTGGCTGGCTCTGCCAATGCTGTCAGTATGAGGCGTAGCACCGTACCATATAACGATCCTGACTTGGAGGCGGTTAAGTGGGAGATGTGTCTCAGAGCTGGATGGTGACAGATGGTGACGCGAGACTGGACGCGCACGTAGTTTATGTATCAGCCGATAGAGGACAACATTGGATAGGGGGACTGTAATTTTAGTTTCGATTGTGCCCACTAGAGTGCACTAAAGTAATAGAAAGTTTTTCATAAACTGTTCTAGTATTTTCATAAAGTGTTATTATGTCTTTTTGTGTATGTAAAATGTTATAAATGTGTTTTAGCAGTATGAATGATGCGCGAGTGTGGTTTAAGGTTAATATGAAAATAATTGTTTAACGAGTTATGTAGTAGGATTTAGTGTGGGAACATTTCAAAGAAGTATGGATATGGACAAAGGGGATTTTTGTAGAATAGATTTGTAAAGTAAGTTTATGGTAAAGGGAAAGTTAATTCAGGTATAAATAACAATAGTAGATAACTTTATGCATAAGCAAAACTTCAGCATATTAGATAATTACGTCGGTAAAAAGTGCAGTCGTTAGGTTTACTATTTTGCGATTGGTTATTGATGAAAAGCGCGGATTGACGCGGGAGAATGTTGTTTTGCTATTGGCTGTTGAATAAACTGACCAATGGTAAAGCAATATTCTTCGCGCGCCTTTCTCTGCAGGTAGAGAAGACTTAGAGTGTTCTAGAGAGGAATGGGAGCCTAGCCATGAAATAGTTCGGACGTGTGTAGTAGTAGTTCTGATGGAAATGTTAAGTTGCCGGATCTAGCTGTGTTTCATACATCAAAAGTGTTGTAAAGTGACGGCACAATTATTGCGATGGGCGTGTAGAAATTTTGGAATTTTTAAGTGAATTTTGTGAGGAGAAAAGACATATATTCCGCATGGCATATTGAGCTGGTCGGTGGATAAAAACTGTGACTGCATTTGGTACCGACAGACTTAATATTTGGCGAGCATTCTCAAGCAAAAACAATACGTATTTTTGTAACTATTGCGTTTTCGGGAAATGCAACACCATAAACTTGCTAACGTGAGGGAAAGGGATTGTGTGTGACTGTGTTAAGACTAACAAGGGCTTGGCAAAGATACTTGTTCACCTAAATTTTAGAATATATTAATTGAGGACAAAATTTCCAACCTTTCATTTCGTGTGAAAACTTTCTCCCGAAACGTAGATTAGTGACTTTAATTGCAGCCTGGTTCGCGTCGAAGTACAGTAGGTTTCGCTCGGCTTCCCCAGCGATGATATGCTGAGACAATGTCCACAGGTAGGTGCAGGTTCACCGTAAAGACACAGAAAGATTCGCGCCGCCGCAAGTAGTTCTCATGAAATGTCATCTACTCCAGGGGCGTTGTTTCAACTTAGGTCTTTCTGTGCTCCGTCAAATTCTTCTCACAGTGTCAAATCTCCCCCTTCATTTTCTTTTACTTCCTCTTCCATTTCTATAATATTGCCTGCAAGTTTGTCTTCCTTGTATAGAGCCTCTATATACTCGTACTACATTTCAGCTTTACGTTCTTTGCTTAGTACTGGTTTTCCGTCTGAGCTCTTGATATTTATGCAACTGATTCTCTTTCTCCAAAAGCCTCTTTAATTTAACTGTATGCGGCATTTACTATCACCCTAGTGAAACATACTGCTAAATCCTAACATTTGTCCTTTATCAATTCCTTCTTAGCCAATTTGCTCTTCCTCTCAACCTCATTTATTAGACTTTGTATTCCCTACCGCCTGTTTCACTTGCGACATTTTTGTATTTTATCCTTTACCTTCTGTCTTACCCGAGGATTTCTACAAGGGCTGGTCTTTTTACCTACTTGATCATCTGCTGTCTTCATTATTTCATCTCTTAAAGCTACTCATTAGTCTTCTATTATATTCCTTTCCCCTGTTCCAGGCAACCGTTGCTTAATGCCCCCTCTGAAACTCTCAACAACCTCCGGTTCTTTCAACTTATCCAGGTACCACCTCCTTCATTTTCTACCTCTTTGTATTTTTTTCAGTTTTAATCTACAATTTAAAACCAATAAATTGTAGTCAGAGACCACATCTGCCCCTGGAAATGTCTTACAACTCAAAATTTGGTTCCGAAATTTGTGTCTCACAATTATGTAATCAATCTGAAACCTCTCCAGATCTCTTCCACGTATACAACTTTCTTTCGTTCTTCTTAAACCAAGTGTTAGCGATGTTTAAATTATGCTGTGTGTAAAATTCTACCTGGTGGCTTCCTGTTTCATTCCTTTCCCCCCAGTTTCCTTTCCCCCCAGTTTCCTTTCCCCCCCAGTTTCCTTTCCCCCCAGTTCATATTCATCTCTTTCTTTTCGCACTATTGGATTCCAGTCTTAAGTCATAATTAAATTTTCGTCTTCCTTAACTATCCAAACAATTTCTTTCATCTCATCATACATTTCTTCAAACTCTTCATCACCTGCGGATCTAGTTGGCATATAAACTTGGGTTTCTGTCGTAGGTATGGACTCTGTGTCTATCTTGGATACGATAGTGTGTTCACTATGCTGTTCGTAGTGTCTTACCCAATTCCTATTTTCTTACTCATTATTAAACCCACTCCTGCATTAACCCTATGTGACTTTGTATTCGTAACCCTGTATTCACCTGGCCAGAAGTCCTGTTCCTCCTGCCACCGAACTTCCCTAATTCCCATTACATCTAACTTCAAATTATCCGTTTCTCGTTTTAAATTTCTAACCTACCTGCCCCATTAATAGATCTAACATTCCACGCTCCGATCCGTAGAATTCTGTTTGGTTTCTCCTGATGACGACATCCTCTCGAGTAGTTCCAGGCGGGAGATCCGAATGGAGGACTATTTTACATCCGGAATATTTTACCCAAGAGGACGCCATTATCATTTTACCACGCGGTAGAGCTGAATGCCCTCGGTAAAAATTATGGCTGAAGTTTTCCCTTGCTGACTGTGAACGCACCAACACAGCAAGGCGGTTTTGGTTCGTGTTACAAGGCTAGATCAGCCAACCATCCAGACGCCCCTGCAAATATTAAAAAGGCTGCTACCCCTCTTCAGGAATACATGTTTGTCTGGTCTCTCAACAGCTATCTCTCTGTTTTGGTTGCACCTACCGTACAGCGATCTGTATCACTGAAGCACGCAAGCCACCATACCGAAGGCACTGTCCATGATTCAAGCGGGGACAATGGACGTTAGTCAACGCAGTTTGAAAATCAATGGAAAATTTGCCAAAAGTTAAAGTTTTTGCCTGCAACAAAATACGTTGTCGAGAAACAAGAACAATGGGCTACCTGGTTAGGTAGCCGAAATTTCCTAAACTATTCCTACGTCTCTGTTCTGTTTCCGAACGAAATAATCATTTCACTTAGTTTTAGGGATCTCCTTTTTATCTATCTGACTGTCGCTTGTAGCGGGTTTTAATTTGTCAGTGACGAGAAAGTCGGGGAGAGGCTTCAGGACAGCGTAAAATAATGTTGTAGAGATAATATATGTACCGAATGTACAGGACTATTCTACTTCATATAACAATATTTACTAAGCCAGAATAAAAAGAAAAAAAGAATTGTAAAATACTTCTTTTATAATTCCTGTTTAGAACCCCTGAGGATGCCCCTAAATTGACGTGAAACCGTTCGCAGTTTTAATAAAAAATTCTACAGCCAGAACGGCGGTTTTTGCGTTCTTATAAACAAAGATATTGTTTTCGCTAAGGCACGTAGCTGCAGCGCTGTTGCTGAGAGAAGCAAAAAACAAAAGTGAGAGCGAGAAGGAAGCACTTACAGATGAGGAAAGATATAGATATTGCCCTGCAATGAGAAATACTGATCTGAAGGATGACATCGAAAAAGTAAAAAGTACAAAGAAGGTCAGCTCGTTTTATATTATCGCGAAGTAGGGGAGATAGTGCCACAGACATCATGTGTGAATTGGAGTGGCAATCGTTAAAACAAAGGCGTTTTTCGTTGCGACGGGGTCTTCTCATGAAATTTCAGTCACCAGTTTTCTCCTCCCATTGCGAAAACATTTTGTTGGCCCCCATCTACATAGGGAGAAATGATCATCACGATAAAATAAGAGAAATCAGGACACGCACAGAAAAATTTAAATGCTCGTTTTTCCCGCGCGCCGTTCGAGAGTGGAACGGTAGAGAGACAGCTTGAAGGTGGTTCATTGAACCCTCTGTCAGGCACTTGATTGTGAATAGCAGAGTAATCACGCAGATGGAGATGTAGAAATATTGTCCACCCTTGGTGGACAACAGTGGCAGACCCTTTGCAATACATTGGCAGTTACCTCGATACTCAGCATTTTGGCCCAGCCATACCGCTAAATTGCAGGCACGATGTAGCAACGTTTACGGTAAAGATATTGAACCCAAATATTGACTAAAATATGAGTCATGAGTACGCACCTGAAAGCTCCACAAGACATCTAATTTGTCTAATTTTCTCGTCCTTTTTATTTCGGGAGACGTAAGTGGTGCCCTTGTCCGTAATGCACCACGCCTCTGTTCCTTTGTTGGTATCGTCTGCCAATGGAGTTTCTTGAGCTATGGCGAAAAGTGCCACTCTTAGATGGAACTTCTCTACCTCATGTATTAATCGTACTTGGTATAGTCCCACACCGATGAACAGTATTTAATAATCGGTCGAACGAGTGTTGCGTAGCCGGCCGTTGTAGCCAAGCGGTTCTAGGCGCTTCAGTCCGGAACCGCGCTGCTGCAACGTTCGCAGATTCGAATCCTGCCTCGGGCATGGACGTGTGTGATGCCCTTAGGTTCGTTAGGTTTAAGTAGTTCTAAGTTTAGGGGACTGATGACCTCAGAAGTTAAGTCCCATAGTGCTCAAAGCCATTTGAACCATTTCTCTTCCCATTATTTATTACAGTTGGTCATTCCAGTGCAGGTCGCCCATGTGGTTACTCACAGTCAGTGTGCGGTAGCGATGTTTCCAGTGCGCTGTCGTCTAGAACTTAACAGAGCATTAGCGGAGCTTAACAGAACTCTAGCAGTGTAACATCAGCCGCCGAGCCGAGGGGACGCTCAGCAGCAGCAGCAGCTGATAAAAATTAAATTAATTTAGTCTTCGTTTTTTCCTCGTGCTTCTGCAAAGAAGTGAACTATACGTGTGTATTTTACTGTATCGACAAGTGGTTAGAAAATCAGTCGTAGTTTTTGTTTTAGCGTAAGTCTTATGAGTATCCTTGTGTAGGTCAGCTTCCTAGTGCAAATTTTCCCGTCGCCAGAAACTCCGTCACGCCACAGAGTTTTAATTTTGTGTGAGTAGACAGTATACAGTTTAGATCAGTGCATTCTAGTTTGAATATTTATCTCGTGCAGTAACTTTTCGGTTAACAGTATTTATAATAACAGGTATCTGTAAATACATCAACTTCAGTAGAGAAATTTGTTTTTGATAGCCTGCGGTCTCAGAGTTCAGTGAGAAGGCTGTAAGAAGTTGAACACTTACATATTTCTCATCCGTATCTCTAAGTCCCAATGTAAGCTGGTATTGAATGATTTTTCACTCACAAGACACTTTATTTCTACATTTGTACAATCTCCGGACTATTTATGTTGTAGTTTCGTTTGTGTCTGACATCTAAAGATGAAATATGTATTTATGATAAAACTTAGCTTTCTTTCTGTTGGAACGTAATGTAAGTAGCTTTATTAATGTTTAAAATTTGTAATCCTAGTGCCTTATTACGTTAAAAAGTTGTGATTGTATCTTATTTGTAGGGAAATGGAACTTAAAATCGACAGTTGGCTACATCCAGCATACAAAAATGTACTGCGATCCACTTCACCACCTGAAGATCACAGTGTTAGCCCTTGTAGGAGAAATTAAAAAGTGACCGACCAGATAAGTTTTAATATACCTGTTACTTACAATATCTGTCACTTTATCATTCGTACGATGAATGAAAGAAGCAATTGTGTTACAGTCTTGTCTTGATTGGTCCACGCCTATAGAAAAATAATAAGCGATTTTTGGTTCCACCTTGAGGACAACACTCTGTTCTCACGAGACAAATTGTTCTCCATTATACCGGGCGAGATGACACAGTGTTTATCACACTGGACTCGCATTCAGGAGGACAACGTTTCAAACCCGCGTCCGGTCATCCTGTTTTAAGTGTTGCGTGATTTCTCTAAATCGCTTCAGCCAATTGCCGGGACGGATCCTTTGAAACGACACGGCTGATTTCCTTCCCCATCCTTCCCCAATCCGAGCTTGTGCTCCGTCCGTCTCTGATGATCTTGCTGTCGATGGGACGTTAAACACTAATCTCCTCCTCCTCGTGCTTTCCATTATCAGTGTATTTCATTTATTCTATATCATCAGTGGAATCTCTTTTATCCGTAACATATGAAAACAGGATTGTTACATAATGGGGTATGTTAAGCGCTTTTACGCAAAAATGACGTTTCCAAAGCAATCACATAGCAAATTGGGGACAACACGAGGGTTAACTTGTACTACAGTCGCTTACGATTAACCATATCTTCGCAGCACAGCCGTATATTCACATTTTCGGAGTATAAAAGTAGTTTAAAGTCGTAATGTAAATTTCCATAATAGCAGACGCTCATACTACAGAAGTACTTACAACTGACCTCTGAAGTAGTGAGATGTAGGAAACACTTTGGCTAAAACTAATTTAAAAGTACATTTGAATCTGACATGCTCCTGGTACCATCTTTGTATTTCGCATTTCACAGAAGAAAAGAATATGCGGTGAAGATAATGAACATTCTCTGAAACCTGTTCTTGGAGAACAAAGTGTTTGTATCTTAGTAGACCCACAAATCCCACATTATTACCAACACTGAAGCATATACTCTGATTCAAACCGTTAAGGGATCATCTGAGATATCCTCAGTCTTTCTGCAGAGAATTTATAATGGGGCAGTTTGGAATGAAACCGACCATTGATTATTACAGGTTACATGAAAGACTCTGACACGTGCAAGCATGTGACGTAAGAAGAACACGTTCAGCTATTAGACCTCCCATCATTGTAGGAACGAATGAACGAAGCTTCAACGACCAACAGTCCCAAAAATTCGTTTACACGGAGTGTGACGTCATAGGTATTTGTATTAACAACAGGTAAATAAACCAAGCAATATTTTCTCCATGATGTTCTAAGCTTCTTTTCTACCCATGCACCTCTTAGCAAGCGCAGTGGAGGGATATCACTGAAAATGGCATTCTACACTTCACTATTCTTTTTGTGGCGGCACACAGACTCCTGATGATGGTTATACTCGAAACATGTTGCATAAATAAAATTTTAGAAAGGCGTCAATAAAAAGTAATGTATCAACTGCTGTAAAAGCTGATTAATCAACACCGAGATTAAGAAATTACGTTTGAGACACGTCCGCAGCAGACGTCTCATTATGTTTTGCTTAAAGCCTCCGATATTTGATTGGCCTGACACATCAGTATTAAAGCTTGCAATATTTCGCGACGTCTGAGCAGTTTCGCCTCTCATGTGCTGGGGCCAGCTGTATAACCGTACCTACCGCCTCCAATAAGTCCGTGTTTACTGAGGAGCCCCCTCGGCCACTATAGGGTGCCTTTAGGAAGAGTGAAGAGGGTGAGTGGATGGGGGGGGGGGGGCGGGGGGATGGAGAGTCGGACGGCTCGTTTTTGCAGCTGCGACCTTCAAACGCACCCTTCCTCGGCCGCCAGAATGAGCAGACGTGAACATTCTGACTTCGTTGCTACACACCTAGCGTTTAATCCCTATAGTATATCGCGTGTGCGAGAGTTGGTTTCTTTAATACAACCTGACATTATACTGAGGTTCTAAAGAGCTGAAATACTGTTTACACTGTTTATCCCATAGCAAAAGATGCCATTCTTCGTTTTATAGTGAACCAAGTCAGTTGCTGTTAAAATGAATCAAATGGCTCTGAGCACTATGGGACTTAACAGCTGAGGTCATCAGTCCCCTAGAACTTAGAACTACTTAAACCTAACTAACCCAAGGACATCACACATATCCATGCCCGAGGCAGGATTCGAACTGCGACCATAGCAGTCACGCGGTTCTGGGCTGAAGCTCCTAGAACCGCTCGGCCACCGTGGCCGGCAGTTGTTGTTCTACATCTACATTCTACATTGATACTCCGCAAGCCACCCAACGGTGTGTGGCGGAGGGCACTTTACGTGCCACTGTCATTACCTCCCTTTCCTGTTCCAGTCGCGTATGGTTCGCGGGAAGAACGACTGTCTGAAAGCCTCCGTGCGCGCTCTAATCTCTCTAATTTTACATTCGTGATCTCCTCGGGAAGTATAAGTAGGGGGAAGCAATATATTCGATACCTCATCCAGAAACGCACCCTCTCGAAACCTGGCGAGCAAGCTACACCGCGATGCAGAGCGCCTCTCTTGCAGAGTCTGCCACTTGAGTTTATTAAACATCTCCGTAACGCTATCACGGTTACCAAATAACCCAGTGACGAAACGCGCCGCTCTTCTTTGGATCTTCTCTATCTCCTCCGTCAACCCGACCTGGTACGGATCCCACACTGATGAGCAATACTCAAGTATAGGTCGAACGAGTGTTTTGTAAGCCACCTCCTTTGTTGATGGACTACATTTTCTAAGCACTCTCCCAATGAATCTCAACCTGGTACCCGCCTTACCAACAATTAGTTTTATATGATCATTCCACTTCAAATCGTTCCGTACGCATACTCCCAGATATTTTACAGAAGTAACTGCTACCAGTGTTTGTTCCGCTATCATATAATCATACAATAAAGGATCCTTCTTTCTATGTATTCGCAATACATTACATTTGTCTATGTTAAGGGTCAGTTGCCACTCCCTGCACCAAGTGCCTATCCGCTGCAGATCTTCCTGTATTTCGCTACAATTTTCTAATGCAGCAACTTCTCTGTATACTACAGCATCATCCGCGAAAAGCCGCATGGAACTTCCGACACTATCTACTAAGTCATTTATATATATTGTGAAAAGCAATGGTCCCATAACACTCCCCTGTGGCACGCCAGAGGTTACTTTAACGTCTGTAGACGTCTCTCCATTGATAACAACATGCTGTGTTCTGTTTGCTAAAAACTCTTCAATCCAGCCACACAGCTGGTCTGATATTCCGTAGGCTCTTACTTTGTTTATCAGGCGACAGTGCGGAACTGTATCGAACGCCTTCCGGAAGTCAAGAAAAATAGCATCTACCTGGGAGCCTGTATCTAATATTTTCTGGGTCTCATGAACAAATAAGGCGAGTTGGGTCTCACACGATCGCTGTTTCCGGAATCCATGTTGATTCCTACATAGTAGATTCTGGGTTTCCAGAAATGACATGATACGCGAGCAAAAAACATGTTCTAAAATTCTACAAGAGATCGACGTAAGAGATATAGGTCTACACCCCACTTATTCTAATATACATTACTTATATATTTTTTTCTTATTTTTTTTTCCTTAGTGTGTGGGTTAGGTGCAATATACCACTTGAGATCCATTTTGTTATTCAGTATGTTTCACGGAGAATGCGATGACTCGATTCCGTAACCCTAGGCTTGTCAATTTCATCGAGAGTGTTTGTCATTATGGGAACGGTTTGGAACGAATAATTTTTTCAAGAAATTCCTGTGATATTCTCGAAACTATTAAACTAAATAAATGTATAAATTCAAAAGCGTAATTAGATCTTCTGCGCAACCTATAAATAATATCCTTTTTCTTTGTGAGGGTAAGAACCTGTTGATGTTCATCTAAGTAACGATAACATTACAAGTTTTTTTCATGATATGATTAAACAGCTCATTGAATCCGAATTACGTTAACCGTTGGTAAAACATGATACTGCGTAAATGGTTTGAGCATTAGTAACAACGACATACATGCCTCAGACTTAGTCGGACAGATAGAAAAATGGTAAGTTACATGTTTTGTACGGTGACTCATAGTATATTAAATATATATAACGTGAACACCATTGCTGAAAACTGAAACGTTATATATGAATGACAAAATCCAAAAGATTTGTATAAGCTTGATAATCCGGTATAATTTGATCATTAACATGTATTTTCAGTCAAAACATTATGAAGCGACGGAATATGCCATCAGTGAGGCAAATTGCCGGTGTTGAAACAATATTTGGAGCAAATCTCTGTCAACCGGGTTCGCTAACTCTCACTCACATTACCAGATATTGTCGCTATGCGAAGTCATCGTGGGTAATTTCATGAGTATGAAAAACGTCTGAATGACTGGTTGCATTCTTTCGCGTTATATTGGTGGAACATATCTACATCTATATCTACGTGGCTACTCTGCCTTGCTTTTAATCAAGTCCACTCCAGATCCCCTATCATTTCAGTGACACTCTCTCCCCTATTTCTCTATATTATAAAACGAGCTGCCCTTCTTTGAACTTTCTCGATGTTCTTCGTCCATCCTATCTGGTAAAGACCCCACACGACGTACCAGTAATCTAAAAGAGGACGGACAAGCGTAGTGTAGACAGTCTCTTTAGTAGATCTGTTCTGTCTTCTAACCTTTCTGCCAATAAAACGAAGTTTTTGGTTCGCCTTCTCCATAACATTTTCTATGTGTTTTTTCCAAGTTAAATTGTTCACGATTGCAATTCTTAGGTATTTAGTTAAATTTCCGGGCTTTAGATTTGACAGATTTATCGTCTAACCTAAATTTAACGGATTCGATTTAGCACCTACGTGGATGACGTCACACTTTTCATTATTTACTGTCAATTTCCAGTCTTCGCATCATGCAGATATCTATATCGTTTTGTAATTGGTTTTGATTTTTTGATGACTTCACTAGACGTTAAACAACAGCACAGTCTTCAAACAACCTAAGACAGCTGTTCAGACTGTCTGCTAAATCGTTTTTATAGATAAGGAACAACAGAGGGCCTATAATACTACCTTGAGGAAGGCCAGAAATCATGTCTGTTGTACTCGATCACTATCCGTCAATTGGTGCGAACTGTGACCTCTCTGACAGAAAACAACGATACCTGTTGCATAACTGATAAGATATTCCATAAGCATGCAATTTGATTACAAGCCATTTTTTGACGTGCGGTTTCAAGAGACGTCTGGAAACCTAGAAACACGAAATAAATTGGAAATCCTTTGTCGATAGCACTCAACACTTCGTGTGTAAAGAGATAGTTGTGTTTCACAAGAATGATGTTTTCTAAATCCGTGTTGACTATTTGTGTCGATAGATCGTTATCTTCGAGGTAATTCATAACTTTCGAACACAATATACATTCCGAAATCCTGCTGCATATCGTCATTGTGATAGGGACCTGTAATTCAGTGGATTACTCATGTTGCCTTTCTTGAATATTGGTGTGACCTGTGCAACATTCCAGTCTTTGGGTACGTATCTTTCGTCGAGAGAGCGTTTGTATATGCTTGCTGATTATGAAGCTATTGCTTTAGCATACTCGGAAAGTAACCTAATTGGTATACAGTGTGGACCGGAAGTCTTACTTTTATTAAGTGATTTAAGTTGCTTCACTACTCCGAGGATATCTGCTTCTAAGTTACTCATGTTGGCAGCTGTTTTTGATTCGAATTCTGGAATATTTACTTCGTCTTCTTTTGTGAAGGAATTTCTGAAAGCTGTGTTCAGTAATACTGCTTTAGCAGCACTGTCATCGATGGTATTTCCGGCTCTATCGCGCAGAGAAGGCACGATTGTGTTTTGCCGTTAACATACTTTACATACGACCAGAATCTCTTTGGATTTTATGCTAGGTTTTGAGACAAAGTTTTGTTGTGGAAACTATTATAAGCACCTCGCACTGAAGTCCGCGCTAAATTTCGAGTTTCTTTATACTTATGAGTTGCAATTTTTTCGTTCTCCGAATGCTCAAATACATTTGGAAAGTAATGTGTATCTGTAGTGATTTATAATTATATGTGTTGTTTGAACTACGTCATAGGAAATGATACTGTGAAATACGCATGCAAGTGCTTGGTTACTTACGCCGCAGTTCCAACATGTAGCTAATTAGCTATAAACTGCAAACAGTTAGAGGCTGTTTGAGACAGATGCTTTTGTGTGCGTGTTCGTGTGTAATAGACCTAATTGAGTGAGGTGGCGATGGGCTCATTTGCGATTCGTGTTGACTCACATCATTAATTACATGTGAACAGGCAAAGTCGCAAGTTAATTTAACAGAAGTTTCGCTTTAACTCTCAGATATTTCATTACATTAGTAGCGGACGCTGTCGACATGTAGACTCCAGTACGCAATGAACAAGTTATCCATTGTGTTCTTTGCAACTAGCTACAAGCAAACACTCGATGCTTTAATATTTTTGGCAGGGTCAGTATGTATGTTAGAACTAAAATTTGTTCCTCCTCTGCCCCCCCCCCCCAAGCTCAAATAAGTTTAGTAATGAGATAAATTCCAGAACTGTAGATCACCTTCTAAATATGCCCAGTTTAGAAGACGCTTGTTATTGTTGTTGTGGTCTTCGGTCCTGAGGCTGGTTTGGTGCAGCTCTCCATGCTACTCTATCCTGTGCAAGCTTCTTCATCTCCCAGTACTTACTGCAACCTACATCCTTCTGAATCTGCTTAATGTATTCATCTCTTGGTCTCCCTACACGATTTTTACCCTCCACGCTGCCCTCCAATGCTAAATTTGTGATCCCTTGATGTCTCAGAACATGCCCTACCAACCGGTCCCTTCTTCTGGTCAAGTTGTGCCACAAACTTCTCTTCTCCCGAATCCTATTCAACACCTCTTCATTAGTTACGTGATCTACCCATCTAATCCTCAGCATTCTTCTGTAGCACGACATTTCGAAAGCTTCCTGTCCAAACTATTTATCGTCCTTGTTTCACTTCCATACAAGGCTACACTCCATACAAATACTTTCAGAAACGACTTCCTGACTCTTAAATCTATACTCGATGTTAACAAATTCCTCTTCTTCAGAAACGCTTTACTTGCAATTGCCAGTCTACATTTTATACCCTCTCTACTTCGACCATCATCAGTTATTTTGCTCCCCAAATAGAAAAACTCCTTTACTACTTTAAGTGTCTCATTTCCTAATCTTATTCCCTCAGCATCACCCGACTTAATTCGACTACATGGAAGACGCTTACCCACTCGCAAGTCATTGGAATCTGGCTGAAAAGAGACTCGCTCTACAAAGTTGGCAGTTGTGAAACACTCTAACCAAGAGAAATTGGGTACAAAAAATACAAATTATGTTTGGATTATATTACTTCGATTTCCAAAATGTATGTAGATCCTTGCCCATTGTCCTTTATTTCCCTTCATGTGAACAGCTCGTCTTTCATCTGCCCATGAGTGGCGGTGGATGTGTTTCGGTATCCTGCAGTCCTTGGTTTTCTCGTCATAGACATTTCTAGCCAACGTCTGTCGTTCTGGTACATCAGTCATATTGATTCGTCAACCGCTTCGATGTGCTATTTAGACTTACCTATTAATTCCCAAACTTTTGTCAAAAATATTTTGTCAGTCTGCTGTCACTACTGCACACAACGCTGCCAAAGAAGGTGAGGCGTGTTTTCTTGTTTGTCTGTCTTACGAATATGTCGAGAAAACTGAAATTTTTGACAGATCGGTATTCGAACCTGGATTTCCTGCTTTACGCAAGCATTCGTCCTAACCATCAGTTTACCTAAAAACGCTTCCAGGCGTAACTCACACTTCGTCACTGGCATGACACTTCTTGGCACATTTTAACTGCGTGCCAGACCGCGAGTCGAATACGGAACTTTGCCTTTCAGACGCCAGTGCACTACCGAGCTACCCAAGCACGACTCGCGACCTGTCCTCACGCCTCTACAACCGGCAGTACCTCATCTCCTACCTTCAAAACTTCACAGAAGTTTTCCTGCGAAACTTACGGCACTAGCACTCTTGGAAGAAAGGACATTGCGAAGGCATTGTTCAGCAACAGCCTATCCATATCTGAATGGGATGACGTTGTAAAATAAGTTTTACAAGCCTAGATAGGCAAAACGGTGATAACAATCTAAGGCTGAACACGTTTGTCTCATTAACCTCGCTGCGGGAATCCAAGTAGACAGTGTGGCATATGGAGTTTTGGATTGGGTTGGGGAGTGTGCAGGGATAGCTGAAATTGGTGATCCAAGTTATCTCACTTATCTCCGGACGGCGCTTAGTGAATATTGAGATTTGTACGTTCTAGCAAAGACGAGTCGATCCATGGAGCAATGGCCTCGATAGATTTTGATCAAGCCTTTGATAGAGTGAGCCATACCTATTGCCACGTAACGCGCTCTTTCGCACATCGACGGCGGTTCTGCAACGTAAATTGTCCACCTACCAAAATCTAGCAAGAACCAACCACTGCTCTCGGCTCTTTGACGTCATTAAAATAACCAACTCAAACCTCTCTTGTTAAACAAATAAAATGAAATAAACTTTAACCTGTACTTTACGTCGCGAACGTTCTGGCTGTCTCGTACATATTCAAACACACTTGGACATCCGTCATCCACTAGTAGGGGAACCACTGGTGGATTCGTTCCCACGATACAAAGCTGGAACACTTGCAAGTTCCTATAGAGAATTACAAACTGAAAATTTAGTATTGGTGAATGTCCCACCTACATTCACACAAGTACTCTCATTCACACTCATCCTAACACAAAACATAAATATCTACTTGAAATTCTTAAAGTTATTAGTACACCAAAATTACGAAAGGTTTTCTAACATGAGAACTTTCCAAATTTGAATCTAAATACTGAAGGTGTTACCATATCTTTTCAAATAGTCACAGTTGGTGAACTATTACATATATGTATTGATTTAGTATTTTAAGTGTCGGATAATTACGTTTTCTACTGACTTTTTTTTTTTTTGTAACTTCCAAATCATGACAGTTATTGACTTCAGATTTTGACAGATTGTTCCTTTACACTACAGAAGGTTATGTACCTAATATGAAGTTCCTCAGGCTATTTCTAGATCAGTTATTAATTTTTATACTTCCAGAGAGTGTAACTACTCTGTAAGCGCCTCTCCGCTACTTTCACACGCTGCAGTCACGCCATATGGCCAAGACGCACGTCTGCAGGATACAGCTCGCCCGTTGCAGATCGTGTAAGATTCGGACTGCTTACACTGGAGCCCACATACATTCATACAAGAAAGCTTTAATAGACAAATTGGCGATTGCGCCCTAGCTGCGATGCCTCACTGTCTTGCAGACGTCGTAACGCACACGCGGTTTCCAAAACCATTTATCACCGTCGCGATTCGGGGGCTCAGTAAAGGCTCCTCCCAAGGGCTTGTAAATGGACGAATGGCGAAATCCGTCATCGTAGTGAGATCAGTCAGACAAGGATGTCCTCACTGGCCCTCAACCCGTTACTCTGCGGACTTCATTATCGCTTGAGGGGATTGACTTTCGGAGGACACACATTTAAGAGCAAGGCGTATGCGGATGACCTGGAGCCAGTAGTGAGGAATGAAAACGATATGCCTGTGGCTTTTCATTGGATCCACAGAAATGGAACGGCCGCTGGCAGCAGCATAAATGCTAACAAGCCTGTCAAGATGAATATTGATGTTTGACTACCAGAAAAATGTGTAGCACGTTTACGGCTCATGGATACCTTGAGATGTCTTGGGATTGTAAAACATATCAAAAAAAGTTTTGCATTACCCCGGTTCCCAGACCTCCTGAAGATAGACGTTGTCTGTGGATATTGTATCACAGACACAGTCCGTTTGACCGTTCAGAGATGGCACTAAACGCGCCCAAAGATGTAAACAACGATGCATGAGCAGCACCTATTAAATAGAGGCGGTCCGACAGCCGATCAGTTCCATACATTCCACGAGGAAGAAGGTACATGGCTCGTGTTGTCTGTAGTTCAACCATGCCAAGACGGTCAATACCGTGGTTCGATTTTGTCCGCATTGTTAGTTTGAGCCAGGAAGGGCTCTCAACAAGGGAAGCGTCCAGGCGTCTCGGAGTGAACTAAAGCGATGTTGTTCGGACATGGAGAAGATACAGAGAGACAGGAACTGTTGATGACATGCCTCGCTCCGGCCGCCCAAGGACTACTACTGCAGTGGATGACCGCCACCTATAGATTATGGCTCGGAGGAACCCTGACGGTTGCCGGCCGCTGGTGGCCGAGCGGTTCTGGCGCTACAGTCTGGAACCGCGCGACCGCTACGGTCGCAGGTTCGAATCCTGCCTCGGGCATGGATGTGTGTGATGTCCTTAGGTTAGTTAGGTTTAAGTAGTTCTAAGTTCTAGGGGACTAATGACCTCAGCAGTTGAGTCCCATAGTGCTCAGAGCTATTTGAACCATTTTTTTTATCCCTGACGGCAACGCCACCATGTTGAATAATGCTTTTCGTGCAGCCACAGGACGTCGCGTTTTGACTCAAACTGCGCGCAATAGGCCGCATGATGCGGAACTTCACTACCAACGTCCATAGTGAGGTCCAGCTTTGGAACCACGACACCACGCAGCGCGTTACAGATGGGCCCAAAAGCATGCCGAATGGACCGCGCAGGATTGGCATCACGTTGTCTTCACCAATGAGTGTCGCATATGCCTTCAACCAGACAATCGTCGGAGCCGTTTTTGGAAGCAACCCGATCAACCTGAACGCTGCCCATCGAGTGCAGTCAGGTGGAGGTTCCCTGCTGTTTTGTGGTGGCATTCTGTGGGGCCGACGTCCGCCGCTGATGGTCATGGAAGGCGCCGTAACGACTGTACAATAAGTGAATGCCATCCTCCGACCAACAGTGCAAACATATCGGCAGCATATAGGTGAGCCATTCGCCTTCATGGACGATAATTCGCGCTCCCATCTAGCGCATCTTGTGAATGACTTCCTTCAGGATAACGACATCGCCCGACTAGAGTAGCCAGCATGTTCTCCAGACATGAACCCTGTAGAACATGCCTGGGATAGGGGCTGTTTCTTAACGACGTGGGCACCAACCACTCTGGGTAATATACGGAGAATCGCCGTTGAGGAGTGGGATAATCTGGACCAACAGTGTCTTGATGAACTTGTGGGTAGTATGCCACGACGAATACAGGCATGCATCAAAGCAAGAGGACGTGCCACTGGGTATTATAGGTACCAGTGTGGACAGCAGTCTGGACCACCACCTCTGATGGTCTCCCTGTGTGGTGGCACAACATGCAATGTGTGGTTTTCATGAGCAATAAGAAGGGCGGAAATGGTGTTTATGTTGATCGCTATTCCAATTTTCTGTACTGTTTCCGGAACCCTCGGGACCGAGGTGATGCAAAACTTTTTTTGATGTGTGTATTTTCAACTATGTAAGTCGCACAGCACCTCTATAAATATCAACCACTACAGTCAGTCCGGACTGGCAGCGCAGGTACATACCGTATGTTAAAACCTACCTAATGACACGAGTTGCGCACTTTGCCCAACTACTCCCGATGCCAGTGATAATAGCACCACGCATTCTGCCAGCCTTGGGCTCCTTCATGAGTGCAGATCTACTTTTTGAAGGAAGATACGACACCCTTACCCTCCCCGTTGGTAAGGGTCTTGGGCACGTTCATGGTCTAGAAGCGGGGCTGTATATCAGCACGACGTTATTACTCTGGAGACGATATTAGACTTGCTGGCAGGAAGTGACTAAGTAGGCTGTTTAGGTTTTCTTATTGGTAACGCCACAAAGCGCTCTGTATGAAAATAACTGGCTGTGCTGTGTGCAGTCTGTGGCTGGTTAGCATTGTTGTAATATTCGCCTTTGTAGTGTTGGGCAGTTGGCTGTTAACAGCGCATAGAGTTGCGCAGTTGGAGATGAGCCGCCAGCAGTGGTGGATGTGGGGAAGTGAGATGGCTGATTTTTGAGAGCGGATGATCTGGACGTGTGTCCATCAGAGACAGTACATTTGTATGACTGGATGTCACGAACTGCTATATATATTACGACTTTTGAGCACTATTAAGGTAAATACATTGTTTGTTCTCTATCAAAATCTTTCTTTTGCTAACTGTGCCTATCAGTAGTTAGTGCCTTTGAATATTTTATTTAGCTGGCAGTAGTGGCGCTCAATGTATTGCGGTAGTTCGAGTAACGAAGATTTTTGTGAGGTAAGTGATTTGTGGAACGTATAGGTTAATGTTAGTCAGGGCCATTCTTTTGTAGGGATTTTTGAAAGTCAGATTGCGTTGCGCTAAAAATATTGTGTGTCAGTTAAAGCACAGTCATGTATAATTGTTCAAAGGCGACGTTTCATATGTCGACTCTTAGCCGAGGATACCTCACTGGAATCTTTTGATTTTTTCGTGTAGTTTGTGTAATTAGTGTAGCTTTTGTTTATTGCTAGCGCGTAATTATAGAGAGATTCACCTTTGTAGTTGCAGTCTTTCATTGTTGTACAGTAAAACAGTTGTGGCATGCATGTAGGTTTGCACCAAGTATTTCGCAGCTGCGCTTGCAATTAACTAGATATTATTTTCAGTGCTATGTTAATGTGTTTTCTTATTTTACTCTTCAAATTGTGCTTTTCTGTATTGTCGTGTGAAATATTGTGACAATAATGGCGTGTGAAAAACGTAATACTAGGCTCCAAAGCAAACTGAGAAATGACAGTGAAGACGAAAGCCGGCCGGTGTGGCCGTGCGGTTCTAAGCGCGTCAGTTTGGAACCGCGTGACCGCTACGGTCGCAGGTTCGAATCCTGCCTCGGGCATGGATGTGTGTGATGCCCTTAGGTTAGTTAGGTTTAAGTAGTTCTAAGTTCTAGGGGACTGATGACCTCAGTAGTTAAGTTCCATAGTGCTCAGAGCCATTTGAACCATTTGAAGACGAAAGCAGCGTGTTAGCGCCACCGTGTAATGAATTAACTAATGTTCAAACTAGTAATTTGGTAATTGTGCATAAGGAAATGGAGCGGGCGGCAAATAATGGTGTAGACAGTGAAACAAGTAGTGAACAGGGAAGCATTATCGATCCATCGGTCGGCAACAGCTCGCCTCAGGAATCCGAAACGACAGAACACAATTTTGCAAATACTGTAGACTCAGGTTTTTTGTACTCATCGTTTTCTCAAATAAGTCAAGACACAGTTTCTGCTCGTCAAAATGTGAATGTTGCCGGTGCAAATGCACTGCCGAAAAGCATAGTGGAACAGATTCCAGACACTAATACATTATTATTGCAATTAATGCAGCAAATGAAACAAAATCAGAGACAAACACAGTAACAGACACAATGGAACAAAATCCTCAAAAGTTAGACACAATGGAACAAAATCAGAGACAAACACAGCAAAAACTTCAAAAGTTAGACACAATGGAACAAAATCGGAGACAAACACAGCAAAAGCTTCAAAAGTTAGACACAATGGAACAAAATCTTCGGAAGTTAGACACCAAGCCTGAACAAACACGTGAAGATTTAACTACTGAGTTACATAAAATCGAAGCGAAATGTCAAAAAGTCTGTAATGACGTAAAAACACTGAGCATTTCCAACCTATTTTTTCGCGTCATGAAAATGCATTACAGAATCACGAAGCAGCCATAAAGGAACTGCAAACTACCGTTCATGAAAATCACGACACCTTGCAAGCTAAAATTGACTCAGTTGCATCTACCGATTCGGTTACGCAACTTGCAAAAACTCAGGAAAACTTAAAGGACACAGTAGATACTCTGAAAATTGGTTCAGAAAGACACATGGAGGACATTAGTTCATTATCAGAGAAAGTAGTTGAACTTTCGGATCAGCTAAATAATTGATCTACGAAGGTAGATGATAAACTGAATGACATAAAACCGGTAGTCTTTAATGGCACAGAAGAGTGTGAACAAATTAGGAAGTTCAAACAAAATCAGAATCAAATTAATACGCAGCACCAAAGAGAAATCCGGGAAGTACAAGATCAGTTGACACAGGTAATACAAGAATTACGTATTTTAGAGGACACTCGCGCTCCAATACGGGAAGAGGTACATAGAAATACGGAACAGCCACTAAATAATAACACAGCGCATTTCGGAAATTATGAAAGAAATTGGCAAGGTGCACCGAATTTTGAGATGGAACCGCCGACACGACGTAACAATGATCGATATGCTACTCGCCGACATGATGATTTTGACTATAAGCTGTTCATTACTACACGTAAATTCAAAACATTTAAGAATTCTGGCAACGACATTCATCCACAAGCGTGGCTCCATCAATTCTCTCATTGTTTTCCTCCCAACTGGTCATTAGAGCAGAGATTAGAATTTATGTGTGGCTACTTAGAGAATGAACCAGCTGAAAGAATGCGATCGGTCATTCATGATTGCTACAGCGAAGGAGAATTTTATCATGCCTTCCTCTCAGCATATTGGTCTCAAGCTACACAAGACCGAGTAAAACATAGCATCATAATGATGAAACATTTCGAACAATCTGAATTTTCCAGTCTTGTGAAATATTTTGAAGACATGTTGCACAAGAATCAGTACCTGTCATACCCATACAGCCCCTCAGAACTCATCTGCATTTGCTTAATCAAATTACCTGAACATTTACGACATATTATTTTGGCAGGACGTTGCAAAGACGACATTGAAGCTTTTCAGGGACTCTTACAAGAATTAGAAATTGACATAGACAGTCGCGGGATGCAAAAACAGGAAAACAATCACTACAGGTCACATCCGTCACAATTCCGCGACGACAGAAACAATAACTGGACATGACAAGTCTATTCTTACAACGCAAATCGTGACCAAAACAGACACCACTAATATGACAACCACTGGCAGAGTAATAATAGTTGCAGAGAAAGATCACATTTCCGTAGTAATGAATATGACAGAGATAACCATAGAAACAGACAATATGGGAACAAAAACAATTATTATCATGGGAGACAGAATAACTTCAGATGCAACAGTTCAGCGCGCAGTTACGATTCAGGAAGAAATTCCCCACCACGTGACCGGCAAGAAAGAAACTATGGAATCTACCGACATGACGACAGACGATACAATCGTAACGACAGACCTGAATTTCGTCAGAACTGGCGAGATTCAAACAGGGCAGGGCCCTCTCGACAAGGTGAATTTGTAGAAGTTAGACCTCCAAATCCAAATAACGATGCGCGCCAACAAAGAGACAGACAATGACTCGCACCGCAGGCAGCCACGTGCGCCGGCTGGCTCAGAGAAAAGAAACATACACACTAACCTTGAGAAAAATTTTAGCATTTCTTACCGACGTATACCACATGATAATTGCGTTGAAGTTGAAACTCTGAGTACTAGGAAGAGTAAAGGTTTACACCACATTTCACATGTCAAACCGTTTATTGAAAGATAATCTGCTTTTTAACTTAGTCTTTGCCATAAAACTTTTCACTTCACATTTCTAGTATGCTTTGTCAGACTTAAGAAACTGTTACCATGCAACAATGTTTGAAGTTAAATATCCAGTCAAGAACCGAGAGAACTTATTTAAACAGAAATTACGAATGCATTGTGATAGTGAACAGACGACACAGTGTTGTTATTTGTACATTCTTGCTTGTTAGTTGCACGATTACGTAACGACTATCAGGCTTACATACTTATAACATATACTGCTAATGAGATTTTAATGCAACATTTTGGTTTAGTTGAAAAGACATTCTTTATTTGAAGTACTTTCTGTGAGATTAAAGATGACTTAGTATTTGGTTTCTTTGACAGCTACACAATTATATCACGATGCTACTAATGAGTGACACAATTTATATTATTGCTTTTGCGGTGTATCTGTTTTATATCTGCACAGTCTGTATTATTCTGGAAAGTAAAACATGTTTTAGTAGTAACTTTTGTGGTATAGCTACAATGAGACAGCCTTTTCCGTAGCACAACAATACGTTATATTATAGTACTTCCTTGTTCATGGTAAGGTACGTAATATCTACGATATCTATACGCAAAGCATTTCACTTTCGTTTATGATGAGGTAAGTACATTGACTTCAGCAGAACTTTCCTTACAGAGGATGATAACTACGACACTTCCACAGAATTATCTTACAGCAAGACGCACATTTAGCGCTACAGGACACGCATTTGAGTGATTAATTTTGTACTTAAACAATTTATTTTTCAAGATTTTTGAATTACAAAGAAAGTTTTCCGTGATACATTTCATTCCATTGCTGTAATCTGTAACACCTGAGGGTATAATTACATTATTCCTCAGGGCGGTACATGCTTACTTTGTGTACCATGTGTGTGGCAAGCACAACGAGCCCTAGCTAATATGGTATTTGCTTATACAACTTTTCCCATCGGTACCATATTTCTCTAAGACAGAAATTACACAGCTATCTGATCATTTAACTGGGAGAGGCAAACATGTTTTTTTTTACTACGTCAGTGACACATGTTTACGCAATTACACAGTTGGATAACTTCACATTGATGAAATTGTATTTTGTCTGCACTGTGTGAACTGTTCATACTTTTTCGGAACCATTGTGATACTATGACAGCTTTGAATGTCGTAGTTGGTAAGGGTGCATGATTTTTGAAGTAAGTTTGAAGTAGGTGACTTTATTGAAGGTCTTGAAATTATTGAAAGAAGCTGCGACGATTTTGAGATGTGGTTGATCTGTCATGATGTTATTATCACGACGACGATGTGTATTATTCTGTTGAGGTATGTTTATGATCAATAAGATGATGCTACCATATATGAGGAATGGGATTATGTGTTTATATGTATATGAATAATGAGTAGTGGTTAAGGACTCTGGTTTGTGGAAAAGGATGTTGGAAACCAAGAATCGTACTTAAAGAGTTATGAAATGTGTGTATATGCGTGAATGTATAACAATGCCGGCGAAAATTTTTTGGACACTGTTATATTTATAGGATTTTGTTTCTACACATTTGTAATGCAAATTCTCGACCTGTGAAATTTTTTATATGAGACTGTCACTGTAGTGCAAACTGTTGTCGTAAATATTTCGGTAAGAAAGCTAAATGACCTTGACGTAATGCGTTATGGGCGACCAGCTGTGTGAGTCGCCTGGAGAAAAAGCCATTAGGTGGAGCAAAAAAGGTGGCCATTATCCTCGCTATTGACATTTCTTTGTAGAAAGCATTGCAAATACGACACGCTCAAACTTGAAAACATATGATTAGACTGTGGAGCTCTTAATTTATGATATTTACTAAAATGCCTAATGAAATGATGAGAAACATTTACCATCTATTGTCTTTCTAGTTGAGAAATTGCTCATTTTGTTTAATATATAGTTTCTAGCTGCACTGCAGCATTGGTTAAAATAAAATTTTGTAGATGTACTAGCATAGATATTTTATGCCTACAGATCCAGTAAATGATAACTTTATGATCTACTTAAAGAAAACGAAGGAGCACAAAAAGACATTTCTCTTCACAGGACTTGCATACATAATCTTCTTTTCAACTACTTGGTAATATTTATCGTAGAATACGTTCTGGTGCACCACTTTAATTATATAGACATTAAGATGTGAATAGACGTTTCCCTTATCTGCTGTTGTTGTTGTTGGTTGGTTGTTTTTGGGGAACGAGACCAGACAGTGTGGTCATCGGTCTCATCGGATTAGGGAAGGATGAGGAAGGAAGCCGGCCGTGCCCTTTCAGAGGAACCATCCCGGCATTTGCCTGGAGTGATTTAGGGAAATCACGGAAAGCCTAAATCAGGATAGCCGGACGCAGGATTGAACCATCGTCCTCCCGAATGCGAGTCCAGTGTCTAACCACTGCGCCACCTCGCTTGGTTCCCTTATCTGCATTGTTGTCTTTAGTGTAGTATTTTTTCTGCTTGAGCTTTGCCATGTTTAGGTATAAGTTATAGCATTTGCTGCTGCTGTTTGCCAGGCATAATGTTACTGAATTTGACTTTGTATTACTTTGTTAAGCCAGTTTTACTACGGATTTATTTTTCTTGTTTGCTGCGCATTGCCTTATATTAGTTGTAATATTGCATTTGCTTTGCTAATTTATGCTGCTTGCTTCGCCAATTTGCATTTTTTTTCATTGCTGTTTGTATTAATTGTTTTGTGCTGCTTCATTGCCTCGCCCCTTAGTTTAGCATCTGAGCTCAGTAGATTTAAGTTAGCTTAAGAGGGAGTAGACTATATAAGAGAATGAGTTGCGATGAATTGGAAGAAATGCATTGAGAAGTTATACAAAAAAAGTACAGAAAGCAAGTATATGTAGGATTTTCTTAGAAATTAATGATGATGTAAGATAACAGAAAATAAATAATGAGGTAAGAAATATGTGAACATATAAATACAGAAAGCAAGCTTGGATTGGATTTTTTTTGGTGGAAACAAATGTTGAAATAAGACAAAAGGTCTATGGAATGAAGTTTTGGGTTGGACTGCAGTACCAAATGTTACCCTGAAAACGAACCCTGTCTTTCCTTTTGTATTATTCCGCTATGTGTTTATGTATCCTAGTGTATTCGTCTTTTTCCTGTCTTTATGTGTTTAGCTAATAAGATTTATGTTGAAGAATTTTTCAAATACTATGTTATTTTCTTTGTAAAGATGTTCAGACATTATTTATTCTGTTCTGTTTTAATGCTCATGTGTGAAGTCGATGTTTCAAAAGTTATTCTGATCTTTTATGTATGTACTTGTGTCATAATTCCTGTAACACTGATGTATATGTTATTTCGATTCTTTTGTAAAGCCCATATTATTACAAATGTTATCTGTACTATTATGTTCTTTAATTATGTATTTTGTACCTTTGTAATTGTATTCTTATGTTGTAAATTTATAATTGTATAGACACCAGTACTTCAAATTAAGTATCATTTCACTGCACACGTTTCTGTCGGTCATAGTATATGCACAATATATGAAAAAAAAGAGGACTGTTAGTGCTCACATGTGTGTTGATAATTCAGCAAGGGACTGATTAACAGCATTGCTGGTTCTAAGGACAATTCCAAAAACTTTGTGAGTGCACAAGTGGTGGTTCATGGACTTGCTATATTGTCCACAAGACTCTTCGATGGCGATTGTGCACCTGCACAGTCGCAACAGATGGCTGCTGGCCGTCTCTATAAGGACTGAAGTGGGTCTGCACCTTTGATGGCCCACCAATACCATTATTTCTACAAGGACTACAGTCGGTCTGCACGTTTGATGGCCCACCAATACCATTATCTCTACAAGGACTATATTGGGTCTGCACCTCTGGTGGCCCACCAATACCATAATCTCTACCAGGACTACAGTGGGTCTACTCTGTGACGACCTACATACCAATATTCTTCAAAACTTCGACTGACTCTGCTGTGGGTTTGCTCTGTTGTGGACCATTACCTGTCTGCATGTCAAGAGTCAGCACTGTCTTTCTGTTGGAAGGACAACACTACTTCTTCAAGACTGCATTGAAATCCACTACTTCCGTGTGCATTGTCTTTTACTGCTCAGACTTCGAGAAAAAAAAACTGCAATTTTACTGTGATGAATGATCTGGACTGTCTTTATGGACTGTGAGAAAATTTTAGCTTTTGACCAACATTGTATCAATAAGTGTGTGCATATGATTTCTTTGATATTGTAAGTGTGAAAAAATTTTTAACAAATTTGTAAAATTTTTTGTGGGGGCTATGTAAGTAGGCCGTTTAGATTTTCTTATTGGTAACGCCACGTAGCGCTCTGTATGAAAATCACTGGCTGTGCTGTGTGCAGTCTGTGGCTGGTTAGCATTGTTGTAATATTCGCCTTTGTAGTGTTGGGCAGTTGGCTGTTAACAGCGCATAGAGTTGCGCAGTTGGAGGTGAGCCGCCAGCAGTGGTGGATGTGGGGAAGTGAGATGGCTGATTTTTGAGAGCCGATGATCTGGACGTGTGTCCATCAGAGACATTACATTTGTAAGACTGGATGTCATGAACTGCTATATATATTATAACTTTTGAACACTATTAAGGTAAATACATTGTTTGTTCTCTATCAAAATCTTTCTTTTGCTAACTGTGCCTATCAGTAGTTAGTGCCTTCCGTAGTTTGAATGTTTTATTCAGCTGGCAGTAGTGGCGCTCGCTGTATTGCAGTAGCTCGAGTAACGAAGATTTTTGTGAGGTAAGTAATTTGTGAAACGTATAGGTTAATGTTAGTCAGGGCCATTCTTTTGCAGGGAGTTTTGAAAGTCAGATTGCGTTGCACTAAAAATATTGTGTGTCAGTTTAAGCACAGTCATGTATAATTGTTCAAAGGGGACGTTTCAGGGACTGTATTCTTCCTGGACGGTTTGTACTATCCACATACTAAAACGAATGCAGTACCGTAGCTTCAAGGCCAGCTATTTGTCTAGAGATGGCCCAACGCATGTGATGAACGTTTGGATCTCTTTACAGGAACAACATCGACAGCAGTGAGAAATCCGAAATGCCGAGAGTATGTCCTTACATTCTATGGAGTGCGTTTCAAGTCCCCCCCCCCTTTCCCGCATAGATGTCCAGGATACGAGAAGTAAAATTATCGATGCGATGAAAGAATCAATAGAGGATGAGAATCGGTGAATACCATCTATATACGAGAAGACATACCCGGATGAAATGGATCGAGGGGGTTGAATTTCAAATTCTCCATTACGCTCCGTGTTTCTTCATGTTATGCAAGAATAGTGATATGTTTATACAGCTTTCAAACAGCTTTTAAGCAGCCAAGATGGCCGCCGAGTAAGTGACGCCAGAAACCATTTCCAGAAAGTTAAGTGATTTAGACATGAATATAATTTAGTTTAACGCCGACAACAAATTAAATACGTGCATTAGTGTATCGTTTAGTCTTGTCATTAAAGGTTTGACTTTTCTTTGCGTATTTTTTCAGAAAACACGAAAAGATCGTAACTTCGCGAAGTCGCGCTTAGGCTTAAATTTTGTAAACGTGTTTGTTTCTTGTTTCACGGTAATTTAACTAGTTTCTCGGTAACAAATAAGTAAACTACCGTAAATAGCGTATAACTTCATTGTTTTAATACAGATTTCAGAAAAACAGCGTAACTTTATATCAGAAACTTGCCTATATTCATTTGTTTATAGGCCTAATTCTCGTAACGTTTTTGGAGAATCAAAGTATCTCGTTTAATTGTCCTTTTCTTTCATTCCATCGAGTGAAATACATAATAAATAGCGTATACCTTCATTGTTTTAATACAGATCTCAGAAAAACAGCGGAATTTTAAATCAGAAACTTGCTTATATATATTTGTGAATAGGCTTAATTCTTGTAACGTCTTTTTTGATTTTCGGTAATTTAATTGATTTATTCTAGCTAAAGTATTATTTTTGCCATGAGTGAGAAGTGCCTGACTTGCAGTAGAATTGTTCGTTCCGGGGTTTGGTGTGATGGATGTAGTAGTTTTTTTCACTGGGGGGACTGCAGTGGCGTGGGTGTTGGGAAAGTGGATCAGGCTCATCAGTGGTTATGTAGGATTTGCAGCAGAGATAGGAAGATAGTGGAACAGGAGGGGAAAATTGCTGCCCTTCAGGCTGAGCTAGATCAGGCTAGGGAAGATCTGGACAGGTTAAGGAGGGAGAAGGGCAAAGAGAGGTGGGAAGTGGCAACAGGTAGCAGAAGGAACAGGCCTAGAACTAAGTCTGACAGTTTTTGGTGAATGTCAAAAATAAGTTTGACCTGTTGCTTCAGTTAGAAACTGATGAGCCTCAAGCAGAGGTAGGTGTAGACAGGACACAACAAATTTTCAATAGCAAATTGAAAAAGAATGTAGGAAAGTCATCGAAAAGGAAGAAAGTTTTGTTGTTAGGCAGTTCTCATGCCAGAGGTGTAGGCCAACTTCTGCAGGAGGAATTAGGACCGGAATACCAGGTCACAAATTTTTTCAAACCAACTGCTAGTCTGGATCAGGTGACAGAGGATTTAGGTTCACTCTGTAAAGGATTTACCAGGGAAGACACCGTGGTTATTGTGGGAGGGCCAGGGAACAGCATCGACAGAGATCCTGGGTACAGTATAGAGTGTGACCTGGTAAAGATTGCGTTGGCATCGAGACACACCAATGTTGAATTTGTATCTGTCCTGAGACGCCATGACCGGCCTCATTTGAACTCTTCTGTTGGGAGAGTTAATTTGGAGTTGGAACAGCTGCTTGGGTTGGGTGCGGGGGCTCATATTGGTGTGGTTCCTGTTGATTATCTCAGTAGGTGGGACTATACCAGGCACGGCCTACATCTCAACAGGAAAGGGAAGCGGAAACTGGCTGGGGTAATAGCAGGAAATTTAAGGGGGGGAGGCACTGACATGAATGGTAAAATACCAGTGGTTACAGGTGTTGGAGCAGCACCTTTTTTAGGATAGGTAAGACAGAAAGATGTCAAGTTCTACGAGAGGTCAGGATTGAAACAAACCTTCAGTTTAGGAAAGAAATTAAACAGCACAATTCTAGCACATTTGATCACCAATCACAGCTATCAATTATAAATTTTCACCAATCACCAGAAATTTTATCTCCACCAAGTTGTATCTCAGTCCTAGGTAATTGCATTGATGAATTAAAGTCACCCAACCCAGTTGACATAATCTGCCTCTCTGAACACCATGTGATCACTGGTATAGGAACAAGGCCTAAGCACAATGAGAAACTCAGACAGGAGAGTACTGCAAATGTTAGAATAAGGAAAGGTTCTCATAAAGGTATAATTAAAAATAATGTAAGTATATTTCATCAAAATATTGGGAGTTTAAAGAATAAAGTAGATGAGCTTCTGGTTTGTTTAGAAGATTTAGAAGCAGAGAATGAAATAGATATACTATGCCTGTCTGAGCATCACATTGTTACTGATATGCATAAGGTAAATGTAAGTGGATATAAGCTCTCTGCACATGTAATGAGAGAAAATATGGAGAAAGGAGGAGTTGCCATATATGTCAAAAGTTATCATTGTGCAAAAGTATAGAAACAAAAAAGTTTTGTGTAGAGAAACATATAGAAGCATGTGCCTGTGAGCTGAAATTAAATAAAGGCACATCTATAATTGTAACTGTATATAGGTCCCCATCAGGAAATTTTCATCTATTTCTGAAAAATTTGGACTCCTTGTTGTGCTATCTGTCAGATAGGGGGAAGCAAATTATTATTTGTAGGGACTTCAATGTAGATTCTCTGAAAGAGGGTAATACGAAAAATGACCTTGAAGTATTACTCGGTTCTTTCAATTTGACACCCGTTATTGATTTTCCTACTCGGGTGGTAAAGGATAGCAGCTCACTGATAGATAACTTCTTTATAGACCAAGATAAGTTTAACCAGATAAATGCTCAGCCTGTTGAGAATGGTCTTTCTGATCATGGTGCACAGCTAGTTACAATATATGACATAGCTCCATTCAGCAATACTAAACAGTCCTCCAAAGTAGTACGTTCAGTCAACGATTTAACAATTGCAAATTTCAGGGAAAGCCTACAGCAGTTAGACTGGGATGAGGTGTACCGTGAACCTGATGCCAATTTAAAATATAATTTATTTCATGACATTTTTGTAAATGCATTTCAAAACTGCTTCCACAAGAAAATAGTTAAATATACTCGTAAGAAACCTTGTAACAAACCATGGCTTACTAAGGGTATAAAAATATCTTGTAACCGGAAAAGGGAAATGTGTCTGACAGCAAGAAAGAGTAGTGACCCAGAAACTATCAAAAATTATAAAAACTACTGTGTTATATTAAGAAAAGTTATTAAAAAATCCAGGAGTATGTGTATCATGTCTGAAATCAGCAACTCTGATAATAAAATTAAAACAATTTGGAATATTATTAAAAGAGAAACAGGTCAACCAAGAGCAGAGGAAGACAGTATTACCATCAAATTGAATGAAAACTTTACGAACAAAAAGTCAGAAGTTGAAAATATTTTTAATAATCATTTTCTAAATGTTGTGGATATAGTAGGATCCAGGTGTTCGTTAGAAGATGCTAGGCTGTTAATGGAAGAGGCCATACCTATGCAATTTGATACAATTGAAATCTCACCCACTTCTCCCTCTGAAATTAGGAAAATAATAAACTTGCTTAAAAGCAAAAACTCACATGGAATTGATGGCATTTCCAGCAAAATACTAAAAGCTTGTTCTCAACAGATAAGTAAGATTCTCAGCCACCTGTGTAATAGCTCTCTGGAACAGGGCATTTTCCCTGATAGACTGAAATATGCTATTCTTATACCTTTGCATAAAAGGGGGGATAGATCTGATGTCAACAATTACCGTCCAATCTCCCTTCTAACAGCTTTATCCAAAATTTTTGAGAAAGTAATGTATTCAAGAGTAGCTTCACATATCTGTAAAAATGAAGTACTAACAAAATGTCAGTTTGGTTTCCAGAAAGGTTTTTCAACGGAAAATGCCATATATGCTTTCACCAGTCAAATTTTGAATGATCTGAATAACCGAACACCACCCATTTGGATTTTTTGTGATCTCTCAAAGGCTTTTGATTGTGTAAATCATGAAATTCTGCTAGACAAGCTCAAGTATTGTGGCATGAGTGGGACAGTGCACAAATGGTTTAATTCGTACCTAACTGGAAGAGTGCAGGAAGTTGAAATAAGTAGTTCTCATAACATGCAAAGATCAGCACATTCCTCAAACTGGAGAACTATCAAGAATGGGGTTCCACAAGGGTCAGTCTTGGGTCCTTTGTTGTTCTTATTATATATTAATGACTTGCCATTCTATATTCATGAAGAGGCAAAGTTAGTTCTCTGTGCTGATGATACAAGTATAGTAATCACACCTGACAAACAAGAATTAACTGATGAAATTGTCAATACTGTCTTTCAGAAAATTACTAAGTGGTTCCTTGTAAACGGACTCTCACTGAATTTTGATAAGACACAGTACACACAGTTCCGTACAGGGAATGGTATGACGCCATTAATAAATATAGACCTTAATCAGAAGCATATAGCTAAGGTAGAATATTCAAAATTTTTAGGTGTGTCCATTGATGAGAGATTAAATTGGAAGAAACACATTGATGATCTGCTGAAACGTTTGAGTTCAGCTACTTATGCAATAAGGGTCATTGCAAATTTTGGTGATAAACATCTTAGTAAATTAGCTTACTACGCCTATTTTCACTCATTGCTTTCATATGGCATCATATTTTGGGTGAATTCATCACTGAGGAATAAAGTGTTTATTGCACAAAAGCGTGTAATCAGAATAATAGCTGGAGTCCACCCAAGATCATCCTGCAGACATTTATTTAAGGATCTAGGGATATTCACAGTAGCTTCTCAGTATATATACTCTCTTATGAAATTTGTTATTAACAACCAAACCCAATTCAAAAGTAATAGCAGTGTGCATAACTACAATACTAGGAGAAAGGATGATCTTCACTATTCAAGATTAAATCTAACTTTGGCACAGAAAGGGGTGAATTATACTGGCACTAAAGTCTTTGGTCACTTACCAAATAGTATCAAAAGTCTGACAGATAACCAACAAGTATTTAACAAGAAATTAAAAGAATTTCTGAATGACAACTCCTTCTACTCCATAGAGGAATTTTTAGATATAAATTAAGAAAAAAAAATATTTAAAAATAAAAAAAAATTAAAATAAAAAATAAAGAAAAACAAAAAAACAAAAAAATAAAGTTGTTATATTAACTTAAGTATGTTGTTAAATTAACCTAATTATGTCATGTATTAGAAAATTCGACTCGTTCCACATCATTACGAAATATCGTATTCATGATCCATGGAACTAGTATTAATCTAATCCAATCTAATCTAATCTAATCAATATAGTAATATTATTGGTTCAAATGGCTCTGAGCACTAGGGGACTTAACATGTGAGGTCATCAGTCCCCTAGAATTTAGAACTACTTAAACCTAACTAACCTAAGAACATCATACACATCGATACCCGAGGCAGGATTCGAACCTGCGACCGTAGCGGTCGCGCGGTTCCAGACTGAAGCGCCTAGAACCGCTAGGCCACACCGGCTGGCAAAATATTATTGATGGTTTGATAATGAAGTGGTTGTTGCTGAAATTAAACGGTTTACATATATTTTAAAAAAGGTTAAGGTAACCAATAACCATAAACGGGAGATCCCTGTTCGATTCCTGGCCTGGTATAAATTTTCATGTGGTACGAATAGGTTATATTTCTATACCAAATACGGCTGATGTCAAAGAATGCACAATTGCCGAATAAATTTCCTAATTTTTACTCGTCATTAATGAGTAATGTGCACGAGTGATATGCACTGCTTATGATGTGTACCACACTGTAGAGTACATCTACATCTGCATACTTTACAAGGCATGCAGAGGGCTTCGTACTGTCATGCGACTATTTCTCCAAACTATCACATAACTTATGTAAAACACATAATACAGAGTCAGATATCATCGGAATAAATTAACCCCCGCCGGATAATGAAATGTGAATCAGCACCAGTGATTGACAACACTTAAATACTTAGGTTACGATTTCCCATGTTGAACTGCATGCGTAGCTAAATAGAATCTACTGTGAATATAAGTTGAGCTCCAGGGAGAATGTGAGACTCGCTGTAGGGCCATAAACTGCAGGGAGTCAGTTCCCCACCCCATTCGTAGAATCGTCACTCATCCCCATGCAGATGAAAATGCCAGGCCGGTGCATTGTTGGGTCAGACTGTGTTTCCCATGCAGATGGAAGTGCCAGGCAAGTACAGTGTTGCGTCAGACTGTGTTTCTCATGTTGTTGTGGTCTTCAGTCCTGAGACTGGTTTGATGCAGCTCTCCATGCTACTCTATCCTGTGCAAGCTTCTTCATCTCCCAGTACCTACTGCAACCTACATCCTTCTGAATCTGCTTAGTGTATTCATCTCTTGGTCTCCCTCTACGATTTTTACCCTCCACGCTGCCCTCCAATGCTAAATTTGTGATCCCTTGATGCCTCAAAACATGTCCTACCAACCGATCCCTTCTTCTAGTCAAGTTGTGCCACAAACTTCTCTTCTCCCCAATCCTATTCAATACCTCCTCATTAGTTACATGATCTACCCACCTTATCTTCAGCATTCTTCTGTAGCACCACATTTCGAAAGCTTCTATTCTCTTCTTGTCCAAACTGGTTATCGTCCATGTTTCACTTCCATACATGGCTACACTCCATACAAATACTTTCAGAAACGACTTCCTGACACTTAAATCTATACTCGATGTTAACAAATTCCTTTTCTTCAGAAACGATTTCCTTGCCATTGCCAGTCTACATTTTATATCCTCTCTACTTCGACCATCATCAGTTATTTTACTCCCTAAATAGCAAAACTCCTTTACTACTTTCTCATGCAGATGCAAATGCCATACAAGTACAATGCTGGGTCAGACTATGTTTCCCATGCAGATGGAAATGCCAGGCAGGTACAGCGTTGTGTCAGACTGTGTTTTGAAAGGAAGCTGCCCTGGCACTGGTCGTCCAAAATGAAACACGCAGATTACATCTCCAGTAAGTGCGCAACAGCAGAGGCCGTGTTTCGTGAGCTGTCTAGCCATGACACGTGTGCCGCTGAAGAACTGCCATTGTGGAGAACAACAGCGGGCAGTCAAAATTGGCCAAAAAACACGGACTGTTATGATAATATCATAGAAAGTGGGACGAGAACAGAACGTTTAGAGTTCCTTTGAAGATTGTACGATGCCGACACATCGCTCAGGTGTCACTAAAACAGGTAGTCAAAGAAATGCAAAAATGGCTACCACTGTTTCACGTAAATAATTTATAAGTGGGAGTAAGGAGTTTAACTGTTATTACAGAGGTTCCTCCGTACTGGCCGTTCCAAGAAACTAAAGAGAGAGTGAGAATATCGGACACATTCTCTAGTGCCAAGAGCAACAAGTTTTTTAATTGGTTGACAACCTGAAACAAGAGTTGGGAGGGAGACCATCGTCTTGTGAGGTTTAACATCTATTTTTGACCTATTTTCTATTTGTATCGATATTTCTTTGTCAATTGAAGTATTGTTTATGTGTAATTTTTTATCTGTTATGGAAATTCTTTGACTATGTATATATGTTTCAGTTACGTGATACTTTTGAACGATGTTGTTTAAAATTATGCTTGTGGATTTAAATAACTATTGGAATGATTGCTATATAATGTACTGTCCATAGTTAGGGAACGTAGAGTTAAATGTAAAATATGTGGGGAAGCCCCGCAGCTACGGATGTAGTCTGGCGGAGCGGAAAAGGTGTGGTTGGCGCGCAAGTGGCAGCTCGTCCTTTGTTACGGGTAAGGAGTCTAGGCTGAGCAGTGCTGTGGTTAAAACCTCACTAACAGTAGCGGATCATTGTGGCTCAAAATCCTGGAATGTTGAGACTAGAAGAGCTTAAGGGCGGTATTTATGGGCCTCGGATGCTGCATTTGGTGATACCATTGTCGTGGCATTGTTTCTGGCCTTATAAATACAATACTGAAGCCAAGAAGAAGTGCCAGCAGCCTTTCACTAAATTGTTTATATTTGGCACTCTGTAAATGGACCTGGTATTTGTGAAATGTGGTTGATTTTAATGATAATAGTGCTGTTGCTGAAAACTCCATCGTACACCCATGATTATCTCAAATCATATATCTGGTCAGGAATCCTATCCTTGTGAATTTAATTCCGAGTATCCTAATTTATTATGAGAAACTGGTTGAACATTAATTTAATGTTGTGTTGTCATTTTCACAGGCAGTTACACTTTTGAGTAGGTCAAAAGACTGTTTATGAATGTATATTTCTTATTTAAAGAGTTATAGATTGTTCTGCCTAAATTAATTAATTATTGATGATAAGATTACTTACCATTTCTCGTACATACTGGTGTAGTTTTGTTAATGAGCATGGTTCTTCAAAACAAGAAAGTTTAAGGGTCTTCATGTACTAGGCAGTTAGTTAATGAAGCAGTCCAAAGGTTTCTTCACAGCCAGTGTAAATAGATTTGCTTTCTGGTTAGTTGATTCAAACTGAGTTTAAGAAAGAACTATTTACTGTGTTCTAATGAAAGTTGGTTAATGCACAGTGCACAGGCATAGAGACTCTGTACTAAGGAATGAAGTAACAGAGTATGATCATTAGCAGACTCCCTGATTTAAATTCACGAGTTATTTCAAGCATTTCCCTGTTCAGAATTGTTACTTGTTCCATGCGTGTCGGTATTTGGTTTTATAAACTGTTGCACCTAGTTCATTTAAGGTACGTGTTGCTGAGAGGCATATGTTGCTCTTTACTATCTCCATTGGCCATTTGCTTATCTGTCTTACTAGTTAGTAGCACATTTATCTGCAAGGTTAGGTTACTGTGTCGTAGTGGGAACAGATATAAGGGAAGAGTTGAGTGTGTGTGTCAAGGAAGGTTAGGTTAGCCTAATCACTGCATTCTGTTTTATCATTTTACTTGATACAAGAATGCCTAATTAGGCTGTAGACCTTTTTTAATATGTAATGTTACAACTTGCTTTTGTGCTGGGAGAACGTCTGTTCCTGACCCACCGTTTACTATTGTTTATGCCCTGCTGGAGTATTTCGGCAACGAATCCCAGTTTGATTGCTCTGTTTCCGTTAGGTTATCTCACGGCCAAATTTTCAAAAATTCCTCGCAGAGGTATAACGTTAACTCCGATTGCCGTTTTCAGGTGGTCCGTGGTAGCGTTACAAAGGTAACGTGTTACTGGACGGCATTCATAAGAAATAGTACTCAGCCCGTCAGAAATTACTTGACACCGAAAACTGCAGATCAAAGTGTTTTCGTTGTCGGAAGTACTCTGCAGAAAGTTACTTGATTGACAAGCTTCTCCACGGGCAGACTTCACTTCTAGACTCATCTGGGACAAGAGGCTCTCATGCAGCTGAGTAGAACTCCGACACAAACAGAGACGAGTTTTAGGTACAGAGCCAATGACTGATTCTACAGCCACTTCAGTCGCCACTTGAAGATTATCAGCACGCAGATCATAAATATGGTGGGGAGCAGCTGCAACAGTGAAGTGAACTGCAGCGGAAGACGAATCATTGGTAATGACATGCAATAATTTCAGTCTTCCTTCTGAAGAGTTGTTTGCAGTTAGAGGTTCAACACGCTTTCAACTTCGGCACTAGATGCACAGACACACACACACACACACACACACACAGACACTTGTCCTTCTGTAGTACTTTTTGTCTCTGTATACTAATCTTCGGCAGTCACGGTGTGACTCTCGCAAATGCTAATGTTTTATTGCATATGCGTTCACTCGAATTACATTCCGGTTCCTTTGTCCAGCTTTGCCATGACACTAGCTTATTATGTTCACGATTGAGAAAATATTTCTTATGAAGTGAATTACATACACGTGACAAACTTACTTCATACAAATCTGCGTATAATTTCCTAGTCAGGTGAATTTCTCTGTTGATATTTTGATAGGTAATCATTTACATTTGTGAAATATGCAGAGCCAGTTAGGATATTTAATTAATGATTCCGACTACAGTACTCCACCCACAAGTCACACAATAGGGCGTAAGTTTACAATATCCCGTAACAGCAAGTGTCTGTCCTGTTCGATTCAAGTATGAAGTGGATACAGGGCAGGTGAAGGGGTTGGAGAAGGAAGAGGGGGATGGCGTGCCTCTGTACGCACCCTAATTTTTGTTATATTACTCTCACGACTCCTACAGGAGATATTCTTCCTGAAATACAGTTTCCCTAAATTTATCCAGCAGTAATAATTAATTTGTGATAAGGACTATGGGTACAAACTGGTGAGGTCATCGGTCCCTAGGCTTACGCACTAATTAAACTAACTTACGCTAAAGACAACACACACCCATGCCCGAGCGAAACTCGAACCTCCGACGGGTGGAGCCGTACGAACTGTGTCAAGACGCCTCAGACCGCACGGCTACCCCGCGTGGCCTATCCAGCAGTGTTTTGCAACAAAAACTTTACCTTTCTTCCAGACATTTCCACTGACGTTAGACCTCGTCGTTTTTTTTTCGTCAGTTTTCTGACTGGTGTTTTGAAACCCACCACAATTTCATCTCCTATGCCAGCCTGTTCATTTCAGAAGAGCACTTGCAACCTCAGTTATTTGCTGGATGCATTGCAATCTCTTGTCTTCCTCTACAGTTTTTACCCTCTGCAGCTCCCTCTTGTACCACGGAAGTTATTCGCTGATGTCTTAACAGTTGTACTATCATCCCGTCCCATATTCTTGTCAATGTTTTCCATGCATCCCTTTCCTCTCCGATTCTGCGCAGAAACTCCTTATTCCTTCCCTTATCAGTCCACCTAATTTTCAACATTCGTCTGTAGCACCACATCTCAGGTGCTTCGATTTTATTCTATTCCGGTTTCTGATTTCCACTACCATACAGCGTTGTGCTCCAAATGAACAGACTCAGAAAGTTCTTCCTCAAGTTAAGGTCTATGTTTGATACTATTAGACTTCTCTTGGGCAGGAATAGCCTTTTTGCCAGTGATAGTCTGCTTTTTAAGTCCTCCTTTGTCCGTCATGCCTAGGTAACAAAACTCCTTTACTTCATCTACTTCGTGGCCATCAATCCCGATGTCAAGTTTCTCACTGTTCTCATTTTTGCTATTCCTCATTACATTCGCCTTTCTTATATTTACTCTCAGTCCATGTCATGTACTCTTTAGACTGCTCATTCCATTCAACAGAACATGCAATTCTTCTTAATTTTCATCTCTCGCTTTAAATTTTAATTCCACTCTAGAGCGTTTCTTTTATTTCCATTATTGCCTCTTCGATGTAATGATTGAACAGTAGGAGAAAAAGACTGCGCTCCTGTCTTACAACCTTTCTAATCCGAGCACATCGTTCTTGATGTTCCACTCATATTACTCCCTCTTGGCTCTAGTTCCTGTTGTATATTACCATATAGTTTGTCCCTATTTTCCTCATAATTTCGAACACATTGCACCATTTCACATTTTCAAACGCGGTCGAAAAATTCTATCAACGTGTCTTAATTTTTCTTTAGTCTTCCTTCCATTATTAATCGTAACGTCAGAACTGCCTCTCTTGTCCCTTTACCTTACCCGACGCCAAACTGATTGTCATCTAACACATTGTCAATTTTGCCTCCCATTCTTCTGCATTTTATTCTTATCAGCAGCTTGGATGCTTGATCCATTAAGCTGATAGTGCGATAATTCTTTCCCTCGTCAGCTCTTGCAGTTTTCCGAATTGTGTGGCTGATACTTTTCCGAAAGTCGGATGGTATGTCGCCAGACTCAAATATTACACGTCAACGTCAATAGTCGTTTTGTTGCCACCTCCCCCAACGATTTTAGAAATTCTGATGGAATGTTAATGTCCATTCTACCTTATTCGGTCTTAAGTATTCAAAAGCTCTGTTAAACAGTGATTCTAATGTGGAGTCCCTATTTCTTTTATATTCACTCCTGTTTCTTCTTCTTCACATCATTAGACAAGACCTGTCCCTCAAAGAGGCCCTCAATGTACTCTTTCCATCTATCCGTACCCTTCTCTGCGTGTAACAGCGGAATTCCCATTGCACACTTACCGTCCACCCTAGCTTCCCTATACTTTCTATTTATTTCCTTTCTCAACTACTTGTATTTCTGTATTCCTGAATTTCCTGAAACATTTTTGTACTTCCTTATTTGCTCGATCATCTGATATATTTCCTGTGTTACCTGTGGTGTTTTCGCAGTTACCCTCATTCTACCTAAAATTTTCTCTCCAACTTCTGTGACTGCCCTTGTTAGGGATGTCCATTTCTCTTCAACTGAACTGCCTATTGAGCTATTCCTTATGGCAATATCTATAGCCTTAGAGAACTTCAAGGGCATCTCTTCATTCCTAAGTACTTCCGTATCCCACTTTTTTGCGCAATGATTCTTCATGACTATTGTCTTAAGCTTTAGCCTACTCATTATCACTACTAAATTGTGATCTGAGCTTACATCTGCTCCTCGATGTACCTGACCATGACGCAATGCAACTGAAATCATCCTGTATCTCCCGGCCTTTTTATAGTGTACCTTTTCCTCTTGGGATTCTTGATCAGACTATTCGCTATTACTAGCTGAAATTTATTGCAGAATTCAATTAGTCTTTCCCCTCTCTCATTTCGTGTACCAAGCCCATATTTTCCCGTAACACTTTCTCTACTCCTTCCCCTATAACAGTCCCCCATGACTAATAGATTTTCATCTCCCATTACGTACCGAATTACTCATTCAACGTCCTCATCTTCAGCTTATGACGTCGGCATGTATACCTGAACTGTCGTTGTCGGTGTTGAACTGCTGTCGATTCTGATGAGAACAACTCTGTCACTGAACTGTTCACAGTAACACACTCTCTGCGCTCCCCTCCTATTGGTAACGAATCCTAATCCCGTTATGCCATTCTGCTGCTTTTGATATTACCCTATATCCATCTGACGAGATGTCCTTGTCTCCTTTCCATTTCACTTCACTGACCACCACTACGTCTAGACCAAGCCCTTGTACTTTCCTTTTCCGATTTTCTAACTTCCCTACCACGTTGAAACTTCTGACATCCACACCCAGACTAGTAGAAAGTTATCCATTCGTTGGTTATTAAATCTTTTTCTCAGGGTCACCTCCTCCATGGCAGTCCCCTCCCGGACATCCGAATGAGAGACTATTCCGGATTCTTTTGCCAATGGAGAGATCATCGTGACGCTTTTAAAACTACAGATGTCCTGTAGATACACATTATGTGTCTTTAATGCAGTGGTTCCCATTGCCTTCTGCATCCTAATGCCGTTGATCATTGCTGATTCTTCCGCCTTTAGCCGGCCGAAGTGGCCGCGCGGTTCTGGCTCTGCAGTCTGGAACCGCGAGACCGCTACGGTCGCAGGTTCGAATCCTGCCTCGGGCATGGATGTGTGTGATGTCCTTAGGTTAGTTAGGTTTAACTAGTTCTAAGTTCTAGGGGACTAATGACCTCAGCAGTTGAGTCCCATAGTGCTCAGAGCCATTTGAACCATTTTTTTTCTTCCGCCTTTAGGGGCCATTTCCCACCCGCTTCTCTCCGAATGTCTGTGCGTTCCTCCACCCTCTTTACAGGGCATTTGACTGAATGAAAGTAACTTCTTATGCCACCGAAGCTGATGATTTTTGTTCAGAATCCAAGCGGTAGCGAGGTTCGGATCCGAGACCCACGGCCTTTTCATTGCAAAACGAAGAAGCTGCCCCTAGACCACGGCTGTTTGCATTATTTACCAACTTATAATTGTCGTGTTGCGGAAGGGACTTCCTGGTAGGTGTTCGTATTCTTCACACACAGCGATTGGGTGTTTACTTCGCTGATGGACGGAAACCGCGAACCTTGAAGCCTATACTGTCATCTCTGTTGAAGCAGGAAACCTCTATTGGTTTGATCTACATCTACATCTACATCTACGTGATTACTCTGCTATTCACAATAAAGTGCCTGGCAGAGGGTTCAATGAACCACCTTCATGCTGTCTCTCTACGGTTCCACTCTCTAACGGCACGCGGGAAAAACGAACACTTAAATTTTTTCGTGCGAGCCCTGCTTTCTGTTATTTTATCGTGATGATCATTTCTCCCTATGTAGGTGGATGGCAACAGAATGTTTTCGCAATCGGAGGAGAAAACCGGTAATTGAAATTTCATGACAAGATCCCGTCGCAACGAAAAACGTCTTTGTTTTAATGACTGCCACTCCAATTCACCTATCATGTCTGTGATACTGTCTCCCCTATTTCGCGATAATACAAAACGAGCTGCCCTTCTTTGTACATTTTTCGATGTCATCCGTCAGTCCCACCTGATGCGGATCCCATACCGCACAGCAATACTCCAGAATAGGGCGGACAAGCGTAGTGTAAGCAGCCTCTTTGGTAGACCTGTTGCACCTTCCAAGTGTTCTGCCAATGAATCGCTGTCTTTGGTTTGTTCTGCCCACAATATTATCTATGTGATCGTTCCAATTTAGGTTATTTGTAATTGTAATCCCTAAGTATTTAATTGAATTTACAGCCCTCAGATTTGAGTGACTTATCGCGTAATCGAAATTTAGCTGATTTGATATGTCACATGACGACCTTTTCATATAAAATTAGGAGTTGCATAGAAGATGGAGGCTTCTAACATGGCCGCCATGTTTCCCCACCTACCATTTGATACTACTTGACTTTAAATTTCTGTTTATGCACCTGTTTTTGTTTGGATGGATAGTTGTACAGCTGCGGCCTACCCTATAGATACGTAAGCACAGAAGTGCTCAGGGTTTGAACCATGGAGTCAATCGATTCGTGATAAATGCCGAAACGTCTTAGTCTATCGAGCGTTTGGCCGCTTGCGGCAAAGATCCTGCCCCGAGTCGCATTCCCGACACACAGCTTTTTTATCTGCCAGGCAGGTTCATCCCATGTTTTCGTTTCTGTGAAACGCGGCTGCTTGCGTATACGACGGCGGACGGTAACATACCTCGCTTTGATCCTTCTTTGCGACTTTAATCTGCCATTCGTTTATTTTGCCGGTGGCGACGGCAGCCGCCGCGGCGTAGTCCTCGAGTCTTCCGCGGGCAGCGAACGGTCGCAGCTAGCGCGGGAGTGCGGGTGCGCGCTTGTGTGTGTGTGTGTGTGTGTGTGTGTGTGTGAGTGTGTGCGTGCGTGGGCGGCGGCACTGCACGCCGGCGTTAACACGGCGTAAGCCGGCAGCGCATTAAAACCGTCCCCTGCTACCCCCGGGCCCGCCGCCTGTGCAGCCCACATGAATTACGTTCGGCTGCAGCTCGCAGCACGCGCCGGCCGCATCCATTATTCTGAGTTTATGCGCGCTAATTCAGAGTAATGTGATACTGCGGAATACGAGTAATGCGCCCATTTATGTGAAGTGTACTCCGGCTAATAACGGCAAACAATGTCTACTCGGAGCGCCGGCGCTGAGTGCCACGCGCGACATTTTAAATGAAGTCGATCCGTTATCCCGCAGATTACGGCTACCTACCTAGGCTCCCGGCCGCCTGCAGCCGCTTTAATAAAATGCGACCCGTCGGCGTACTTGTGTTTTAAGAATTAGTCGCAAATGATTTCATTAGTCATCGGCCGCCGCGAGGTGCCGCTCTGCAGTCGCGCAGTGCCATTAACGACATCGCTGTCGGTTACCGTGGCGCGAAATAATGCGCCGTTGACGCTCTCTGGCACAGAGTTCAGTTGATGCCGGAGTACTAAATGCGCGCTATTCAACAACAAAAAATTAGCATTAATCTCTTACGCGCGTTATCTTTACTTATCGCCTCATCCTTTTGGTACTCTTCGCATAGCCTTTTTAAGTTGTCCTCAAATGGAACGGAAACGCGATTTTAGACGTGTAGCAGGATGAGACCTGTGACGTCACTAAGTGAAATATCTACATCTACTCGGGCCACCTTAAGGTGTTTGGTAGAGCGTACCTCAGATACTACTATCATTTCTCATGTTCCCTACTCCAGTAGCAAACTGTGAGCGTGAAGATCGACTGTCGATAAACCTCCTTAAGGGGGGTAGGACGTCAAACGGGCCGACTTGGAGCAGGAGAGTGACCACAGGGCATTTTAATTTCTACTTTTTATACTTTTACAAATAAATTAATAAATGGTTCAAATGGCTCTGAGCACTATGGGACTTAACATCTGTGGTCATCAGTCCCCTAGAGCTTAGAACTACTTAAACCTAACTAACCTAAAGACATCACACACATCCACGCCAGAGGCAGGATTCGAACCCGCGACCGTAGCGGTCACGCGGTCCCAAACTGAAGCGCCTAGAACCGCACGGCCACACAAATAAATTAATAAAACTTTGTCACCATGACCAGGAAGGATTGAGGACCACACTCATCGCAGTGGAAGTTCAAAAACGTAACAAAATACCTTTTTTTTTACATGTAAAATTTCATCATTTTCTCGCTTATTACTGGCTGCATTTGTTGCTATAGGTATAGTTTTCTTCCTAAGTAAGACAGATTCCTCGATGAATTTTTCATAGCATACAAACAGTAGCTACAGGTGTATGAAACACTAGAATTTTCCAAATCTATTAAAAAACTGTGGCAAAAATTGAGATAATTAACTGTAAAACTTGGGTTTTTTCTAAACATGAAGATTAAAATGTAACATTTCATTAATTTTTTCGTAAATTAAATAACTTCTAGAGTTTCATACACCAGTAACTATGGTTTGTATGCTGCGCAAAAGTCATCGCCGACCGCGGTGGCCGAGCGGTTTTAGGCGCTTCAGTCCGGAACCGCGCAACTGCTACGGTCGCAGGTTCGAATCCTGCCCTGGGCATGGATGTGTGTGATGTCCTTAGATTAGTTAGGTTTAAGTAGTTCTAAGTTCTACGGGACTGATGACCTCAGATGTTGAGTCCCATAGTCCTCAGAGCCATTTGAACCATTTTGAACCAAAAGTCATCGAAGTATCTCTCTTACTTACGAAGAAAAGTGTACCTATAGCAACTAATGCAGCCAGTAGCAAGTGAAAAAATGATGGAATTTCACATGTAAAAAAAATGTGTTTTGTTACGTTTTTGAGCTTCCACTGCTATGAGTATGAATCCTGAATCCTTCCTGGTCATGCTGTTAAAGTTTTATGAATTTATTTGTAAAAGTATAGACAGTGGAAATTAAAAAGTCCTGTGTTGCCTCCCCTGGTCCAAGTCGGCCCGTTTGACGTCCTATTCCCCTTAAGAGCTCTGTTAGATGACAATCAGTTTAGCTCTACGTAAACGCACCAGAGAGGCAGTTGGGACATCGCGCCGCTTGACAATCGAAGCAAGACAGAAGAAAAATCGTAGTATTTTTCGACCGATAATAAGCGTTTTACAGCGTGAAATGGTGCTAGATGTCTTAAATTTTAAGAAAAATAATACTGAGCTGCAGCGAAAGACGGGTGATATACAATATCTACAACAACCGAGAGTGAATAATAAGATTGGAAGACTATGAACGAAATGCTCGCATTAAAGGGGATATAACACAAAGATGCAGTCTTTCGCTCCTGAGGTTCGATTTCTACGTCGAAGAAACAATGACGGAAATAAAAGAAAAGATCAAGAGTGAAATTAAAATTCAGGGTGAAAAATGTCAGCGATAAGATTATCTGATGACATTGCTATCCTCAGTGAAACTGAAGAAGAATTACAGGATCTGCAGAATGGAATGAACAGTGTAATGAGTACAGAACACTGGTTGAGAGGAAACCGGAAAAAGATAAAAGTAATGAGAAGTATCAGAAATGGGAACAGCGAGATACCTAACACCAAAACTGGCGATCAAGAAGTAGAAGAAAACTTAAGGATTTCTGCTGTCTCGGAAGCAAAGCAACCCATGACGGATGAAGCAGACAAGCACAGGAAAAGAGAGCATTCCCGGCCAAGAGAAGTCTACTGGTGTGAAAGATAGGCCTTAATTTGAGGAAGTAATCTCTAAGAACGTACTTTCGGAGCACAGCATTGTACGATAGTGAACCGTAGACAGGGGGAAAGCCTGAACAGAAGAGAATCGAAGCATTTGAAATGTGGTGCTACAGAAGAATGTTGAAAATTAGATGGAATGTAAGGAACGAGAAGTTCCTTCGCAATGTCGGCGAATAAAGGAACATGTAGGAAACACTGACGACAAGGAGAAACAAGATGATAGGGTATATATTGAGGAATCAAGGAATAATTTCCGTGGTACTAGCGATATCTGCAGAGGGTAAAAACTGCATGGGGAGACAGCACATAACTCAGGACGTAAGGTAGCTGCAGCGAGAAATGAGAAGAGGTCGCCACACGAGAGAAATTCACGCCAGGCTGCATGAAACCAGTAAGAAAACCGATGACACGCCGGGCTGCATGAAACGAGTGAGAAAACTGATGACTCAAAAAAAAGGCTCTAATTTCTCTTATTTTTTCGACAGGCCGCCAAAGACACAGTGTGCCAACTACAAGTTAGTCGATCGGCTCCTTAGTCCTGAATCAGTAGAAGTCGGAACGCTTCGTCCAGTAGGTATCTGTTTTTGGTTTTAGCCAACGTTACAAAGCTGATAGTACTGCGGGAGGTAGACGCAGTATTTATAGCGAATGACGTGACGCTTGGTTAGCGCGCTGCGCTCACTTTCGGGAGAAGGAGAATTCAGATCCGAGTCCAGCCATTCCGATTTAGCCCTCCAGTGATTTTTCTATATCGCTCCAGGCTAGTGACGGGATGATTTCTTTCAAAGGGCACGGCAGATTCCCTTGCTTATCAATGACACGAATCCCAGCTTGTCTTCCGTCTCTAACAACCTCGATGACGACGGGACATTAAGTCCTAATCTTCCTTCCTTCCTTCCTTCCTTCTTTATCAAACTCTGAGATGCTGGTTGGCAGTAGTATTATGGGGCGTTAAATTCTGTTACAGAGTTGAGCCAGTGCTTCCATATTCTGTAACCTGCGGAATCCGGTACGCTGATACCTGCTCTGTAATACTCCAGCAAGTTGGTAGGCACTCAGAGAGTGCACAGGATAAGGTTACGATTGTGGATGGGGCCGTAAACAGTTACTGTGAGTTGATCGATCAAACACACAACTTTATTTTTCTAAGAACCACTTGAGAGGCACCCACATGCCTTGCTCATACTGTGGCATCAAGCAGTCAGGCCTGCAAGATGAGTGGTCTGCCAAGCGAGTGGATTCATTCTTATTTATCGAGTAACATGAACTCTCGTACTCACAATTTAGTTACAAATTATCCTCCTGCATGAATAATGCGCAACGGAAACACGCATCTGATTATCAGTAATTTACAGAACTCTGACTGTACACTACGCACTGGCAATACCACATTTTCTTTTTGTCTTTTATTTAACGGCTTTTGTCAACATGTGGCAACCGCACTGAATATGAATGGCGCACACTTTATAAATTCGGGACATTATGACAACATACAATTCGAAGGAAAAGTCCACCAATCTTTTTCTTTTCACTATCTTATTTATTCCGATAAATTCTCTAACCTAAACACACAAATTCTATAACCTACAACAATAACACATGAGAAATTCCGCCCAGTGGGCATGGCTTTACAGTGGTGAATCTCTATATTATGGTCTCGTAATTATTTAACGCTACAGCGCACTTTCTGGATAGGATGGTGGATCTTTTATTATACCTCACACTTCGACTCTCACAATCATCATCACTAAACTTTCCTCCAGACCGAGCGGTACAGAAGGAACAAGCATAACCCACTAATCTTTTGAAACTACCTCGCTACTCTCCCATGCAAACCACACATACCCAAATTACGTAACGTACACCACACTACAACATGAAATACTACACAGAGAATAGTCACAACATTATCACTTTCAGCTTTCCCACTTCAATTAATATTTATCCCAGTTTCACACGACACTGCCCCACTTCGTAATTCTACTTTTCTACTATGAACTCTGGAGATATATGCACGTCTTCCTGTGCAATGCAAGCCAAGTGGCGTTGCTGGATAGACGGCCGACTCATCTTGCTTCTCTCTCAGAGTTTGAATCTAGCGTCACACGGAATTATATCACACAAGGTAATATTAAGAATGTATTCATCACACACGCGAGTCCTCAACTGATACCATGGACGAGTACTTCTCTTTATCCTTTGTCTCATACACAGATTGAGACTCACACAGTACTTACCACGTGGAAGTACTCGTCTCTAATTTCAAGTCCTGCACACGCCATTTCTTAAATATTTCAACTTATGGTACACACGCTATTTCTTAAATATTTCAACTTATTGTACACACGCTAGTAATTCAGCTTAACTTAAGCACATGGAAGTATTTCAACTTATTGCTACACGTGGTTTCATTGTGACCATTGGTCACTTTCGAAGATTACTATAGTCCCATTAATATTACCTGCGTGACATTTAATTCTCCCCACAAAAGTTCCTGAAATAGAGAGATTATTATTTCAAGCTACTCTTAAATATTCCACATGCATACCATGTCTCCACTCTTTCGTCATTACGGATCACAACTAAAAACAGGTCTTAACAGCACAAGATCCAGCGGCAGAGTGCTGAAACATGGCCGTTCTCCAGGTCATCTCCCATCTCTGTCGAGGTGGGGGAAGCACCTTTCTACCGCATTGGTCAGCCACATTTCAGGCGCTCAAAGCTCAGGCAAATTTCATCTCTTTGGTCCCACCAAAGGTGGCCAAAGGATCGACTCAAAGATGATCATATATTCACATTCACTATCTGCGGTTAGCAGACGACCATACATTCATTCATTTCACAGATCTCACCAAACTGGATGTAGGGATTTACTTTGTGGGAGTGCACATGTGATCACTTAAATAAATAAATTGTCATTCTTTCCCACACTGGTATCCGGCTTCGCTGTATTAATTGGAATTGAGTTATTTTACAAAAAAAAATGTGTTCTTCTGACAAAAATAATGAAGTATGTTGTACCTGTTTTCAATGTCGGACGGTACTGTACCCTTTCACACTTAGTTAAACAATGCTTTAAAAGATCGCAACTAGACAATACTGCTGAAGGCCAACTTAAAGAAAACTTTGAGATGCTTTCTGGGTTGAAGGCCCAAAACCACATCAAAACAAGAGCGGCTGAAGGCCTGGCTTAGAGATCAAAAGCAATTAAAAATGGAAGGTAAAAATTTAAAATGAAAACATGCAATTGAAAACAATTAGCGGCTGAAAGCTTACACTACATGTCTGAAGGACAACTATAATTAAAACACATTAGTAAACAATTTTTTTCTAACCAATAAATTTCTTTTTAAACTTCCAGCAGAGCGGCCGAAAGCCACATTAAGAAAATATTAACTTATTGCACGGCTGAAGGCCACAAACAAATCTGAAACAATGGCTGAAGGCCTGAACACCAAGTCAGAAAAACAATTTAAAATAAACCCCTTCCTTCTTATTAAAAATTCTCCTTTAAAGAATACACAGGGCTGAAGGCCCAATTAAAAGGGGTTCACGTAAATCCTCGGCTGAAGGCCACTCATAACAGATCGAACACCTAACGGCTTAGGGCTTGGAATACAAACAATTTCAGATAAAACAAATTTTAAGGAAAAAATATTTTTTTTAAATAAAATCAATCATAACATTTTAATTTAACACGACTTAAGTACCTTTATGTAAAATTTAAAAAGAACTGAATTAATACACAGCCGAAGGCCTCGCACATTATTTCTAACTAAAATGAAAATCGCAATCTAAAACTAACAAAACAAGTGGGGCTCATAAGTATTCCAAGGGTTGGCCTGAGAAGGCAGCTCAAACGTAAGGTGAGGTGAGAAAGGCCGCCAAGAGTTGAAGTTAGTAATCAGATGGCAGCCCAATCTAGGGACCAACAGTTTAACCAATTTCTTTCCGTTCGACCAATGGCACAAAGATGGAAAATATCGGTCGAGGACGAGGAGACGAACAACACTACGTCTTCAGAAATTAGCGTCTATAAACAGCCAAGGGAACAATAACCACTCTATGCAAAATACGAACCAAACAATTTGAAAGGCTGTCGGACTACACGCCGTTGGGGACAGCATCAACATGATGAGGAAAGGCACAATGCCGGAAAACTACGCTAACGACCAGGGCAGGTAACTGGGACACCGGGCAGAATATACCCCTGCTGCACTTCACTGGCAAGTAACAGTCAATTTAATACTTAATCACAATAAAGGAAGACGGCTGCAGGATTTCGCCGACTCCCTGGGCCATTTGGGCTAGCAGCGATGTATGATGTGTTCATCATACATTGCTGCTAGCCCAAATGGCCCAGGGAGCAACAACCCTCAAATGAACGAAGAGATGTCACAATAGTTGAGGTTTCATAGCCGGTTAACTGATCACTCAACTTCAGCGTCCAGGTTCGGTGGGCCACGAACTTCGTGCTCTCGCAGCTAGTGCCTCAGGATCTGACAGAGCGTGCACTCTGCCAGTGGTCCCAGCCTGGCTACGCGCCACGGAGACTTCCTCGCAGCTCTGTCCTAACCGACTGATTGCCACACACCACCACCACCGGGCAATACTGGTGGTCACGCCAAACATAATACGACAGTACTAGTATCTATAAACGCTGCTGCTGGCGCTCAAGGAGGCAAGCCAGCAACTTCGTTACACCAGTAAGTAAGGAATAAACAAGACGCCACTCGATGTGACAAAATGCCAAACAACAAACGGCATGAACGCCAACCACACGCGGCTCAACACTGAAGAGCCAAAAAAAAGTAATACGCCTGCCAAATATCGTGTAGCTCCCCCATGAGCACGCAGAAGTGCCACAACATGACGTGGAATGGACTCGACTAATGTGTGAAGTAGTGCTGGAGGGAAATCACACCATGAATCCTGCCGGGCTGTCCATAAAACAGTAAGAGTTTGAGGGGGTGAAGATCTCTTCTGAACAGCATGTTGCAATGCATCCCATATACGCTCAATAATGTTCGTGTTTGTGGAGTTGGTGGCCAGCGGAAGTGTTTAAACTCAGAAGAGTGTTCCTGGAGCCATTGTGAAGCAATTCTGGACTTGCGGGGTGTCGTATTGTCCTGCTGGAACAGCGCAAGTCCGTCAGAATGCACAATGGACATCACTCGATGTAGGTGATCAGACAGGACGCTTACGTACGTCTCAGCTGTCACAGTCGTATCTAGAAGTATCTTGAGTCCCATACCACTCCACGCCATTGCAGAGCCTCCACCAGCTTGAACAGTTACCTGCTGACTTCCACGGTCCATGGATTCATGCGGTTGTCTCCATATCCGTACACGTCCATCCACATGATAAAATCGAAAACGAGACATGTCCGACTAAGCAACATGTTTACAGTCAACTGCCCAATGTCGGTGTTGACGGGCCCAGGCGAGGCGTAAAGTTTTGTGTAGTGCACTCATCAAGGGTACACGAGTGGATTTCGGCTCCGAAACTCCATATTGATGATTTTTCCTTCAACGGTTCGCACGCTGACACTTGTTGACCGCCCAGCATTGAAACCTGCAGCAATCTGCGGAAGTGCAGTACTTCTACCAAGTTGAACGATTCTCTTCAGTCGTCGTCTGTCCCGTTCTAGCAGGATCTTTTTCCGGCAGCAGCTATCTCGAAGATTTGATGTTTTACCGGATTCCTGATACTCACGGTACATTCGTGAAATGGTCATATGCGAAAATCCCCACTTCATCATACTTCGGAGATGCTGTGTCCCATCGCTCGTGCGCCGATTACAACACCATGTTCAAAGTTATCTCAGTCTTGATAACCTGCCATTGTGGCAGCAGTAACCGATCTAGCAACTGCGCCAGACACTTGTCTTATATAGGCGTTGCCGACCGCAGCGCCTTATTCTGCCTGTTTACATATCTCTGTATTAGAATACACATGCCTTTACCAGTTTCTTTCGCGTTTCAGTGTATGTTCGCAACATATACTTTCATCTCTGTCACCTGTCGCAGAATAGACGTACCAAACACATTGCATACAGAAGACACAGTAGCAGCAGCGGGAATTAATAAAACACCTTGGTAGCCACCGGGTCCCAACGTGAAATAAACAAAATTAAATGAATACGAGGTGTGGCTAGAAAAAAACCGGACTAGTACTGGTGAAACAATAAAACGAATGCAATAGGGCTGAAAGTCGCGTGGCCTGTCACGTGACTCTCGCTCCGCCTACTGCTCGAGTTTCATCTGCCTCCTGCACTCAGTCTGCCCGTGGCGTCTGTTTTAAGTAGTTGACGTTTTGTCTGTGCGTCGGAAAATGTTGAGTGTACAGAAAGAACAGCGTGTTAACATCAAATTTTGTTTCAAACTAGGAAAATCTGCAAGTGAAACGTTTGTAATGTTACAACAAGTGTACGGCGATGATTGTTTATCGCGAACACAAGTGTTTGAGTGGTTTAAACGATTTAAAGATGGCTGCGAAGACACCAGTGATGACACTCGCACTGGCAGACCATTGTCAGCAAAAAATGATGCAAACATTGAAAAAATCGGTAAACTTGTTCGACAAGATCGCCGTTTAACAATCAGAGCAGTGTCTGAGTTAACAGGAGTTGACAAGGAAAGTGTTAGGCAGATTCTTCATGAAAGTTTCAACATGAACAAAGTGTGTTCAAAAATGCTTCCAAAGTGTCTCACAATTGAACAGAAGGAACGCCGAAGAATGATTTGTTCTGACATCCTGGAAAACATTGAAAGTGATCCCACCTTCTTACAAAATGTTATTACTTGCGATGAATCGTGGTTTTTTACTTACGATCCCGAAACTAAACGCCAATCGATGCATTGGAAAACTCCTGGTTCTCCACGACAAAAAAACCACGAATGTCAAAATCGAAATTCAAGGCAATGATGATTGTTTTTTTTTTTTTTGACATCAAAGGGATTGTGCACATTGATTGGGTACCAGAGGGACAAACAGTGAATCAGCATTACTACATTAGCGTCCTGGCTACCCTACGTGAGCGAGTACGGAGAAAACGGAACGATTTGTGGAGAAAAAAGTCATGGATCCTTCACCAAGACAATGCCCCAGCTCACAGTGCGTTGTCAGTGAAGACGTTTTTGGCAAAACACAACATTCCCATCTTAGATCATCCACCCTACTCACTTGATTTGGCCCCCTGTGACTTTTTTCTTTTCCCTAAAGTCAAGTCAGCTTTGAAAGGAACTAGATTTGAGACTGTTGAAGCAGTAAAAGAAAAAGCGACGGAAGTAATGTATGGACTTACCGAAAATGATCTGCAGCATTGCTATGAACAGTGGAAAATTCGTATGGAGCGGTGTAGAGACCGAGGAGGAGAGTACATTGAAGGAGATAACATGAAATTGTAAATAATTGTAAATAAATGTTTTTTCCAGCATCAGTCCGGTTTTTTTCTAGCCGCACCTCGTATAAGGCTGGTATTATTTCGATGATCATGCCCCATTTACAACAGAACATTGATTTGCCTTTAGGTAGCACAAGTGAAATCCTTCTCTTATAATTTACACTAATACGGCTATGCCACGAATTGATGCTTCAGTGGAGCAAGGTAACTGGTACACAATATCTCAGGAGCGTTGTGCGTCACTACAGAAATTTAGACAAAGTCTTGCACTTCAAAAGCTCACGAGGATCCGGAAACGATCGTCACATTTCGAGTAGTACCGCCTCCAGACCGACTTGCACAAAGTCTTTTTGTATCAGCCAATCAGATACCTGTACCTCGTTCCATGTTACTTTAGCTTTAAATGTTATTTCTGTTGCACTTGTGCCGTTGAAAAGTAATTAATCTTTCCAGAGGACCTGGTGGAAGCCAAATCCTCTTTGCACTTATGTCTTGGGCATGTTATTTATTATTTATAGTATACATGACATACCCATTTCAAATGCAGGGCTGTGATTCGTTTGTAGGGGACAAGGCACCGTGGATCGCTGCATTCTTCGGGGCTGGCACCGTAGGAGCCACCGTCTTTTACTGACAGCATCCTGGCGTTGGAATTGCTCCGAATTGTCTTCTTCCCGTATTTTACTACTGTGCCTACTCAGCCACACCAAGTCTGGGAAATCACTTTCTACCAGCCTCCGTCAGCACGCAAATTTCAACATTTTCACAGCACTTGACATTAAAATGGGTGTCTCCTTCCTTCATTCCTTCAGTCCATTACAACGTGACATTACATAACATGATTATGGAGAACTTTAAAGCGATTTGTATCTCCGTGCGCGATTCCCTCTTCTGCGGATGCATAAAGCTCACGTTAAGGTCCCTGTACTGCTGGAGGCAAGTGACACTTGGTCCCCCAATCAGGTCCTCACCCCCTGGTGGTCTATGTACGTGACCGGAACTGCTTCTCACGCTTTCCACAACCCTCTGGGCCTATCGGGAAACACACAGTACTTTTTAGAAAGTGCTAAGTGTCCCAATTTGTCTTCGAACGTTCACTGTCGAAACTCCAGCTGTAACTCTCTCTGTGGTACACAACACCTCTCTTTTACCGTCTGAGACTGGAGGTTATTATCTCCGTAACTCTCTCTGTGACAGGCACGGCAGAGTTGAATTCTACTTGAATTTGTCAGCGATGCTGCTAAATGAGGCCACTGTTCTCGACGCCTTTTCTGGGGTGGACAGACACGCAGCCACCTTGAGTCTTCGGTGAGAGGTCCACTGAACACCAACCTACAGACCTGCGTGATTGTGTTGCTGCAAGGCATACTAACAGTACCTCTAAGTGTCAATAATGTGGCCACAGAACGCCAGTGGGCTTCCCTGGTGGTAGTTGCTTGTATTTCACATACGTTGTTCCTTTGTCTAAACTGCTTCACAGATCCATTTCCATGGTGTCACCATGGCCACCAACTACAGTGGGTCATTAGGCAGCAGATCCTTGCTATACTATTTTGTTCCTGGAATCTTATTCAAGGTCTTGCTGACTTTTTTTAAAAACGAGGCGTATCTGGAAAGTAAGGTCCGATTAGGCACGAAATGGAAACCACTAACAAAATCCGATGGAACTTTGCACAGATGTGTTTGCCAGTGTCTGTAGCGTGCCTGTCGATGCTTCACGTCGCTCTTTTCAGCTCAGAGTGCAAAGTGATCACGTAGTAGTGCCTAAAACAACAGTGACTCTCAACAAGTATGCGGATGTGATGCGAGATTTCGCCTGAAGCTATGCATCCTACATAATATAAATGTCATGCGTTTCTTCCTTCAAGAAAATTTTCAGCCATATTCTGCAGAGGCGATGAAGATGCTCCTGCAGCTTTTCGATGGGAAGTATTTGATCAGCCACAATACAACTCTTAATTGGGTCTCTCTGTCGTTCATCTCAGCTCACATGGACTGCTGGCTACGAAGACTTTTTCACACCAACAACTAAAGCTAGACCAGTGTGGAGAATTGGCGGAAAACACAGGGAAGTACGTATTTAGAGAGATAGCTGGAGAGTGTGGATAACTGTTGGGAATCAATTTTTTTTAATTTTCACTGTGGTTTTTCATTTCCCAAATGATCGGAACTTACTTCCGGAACAGCCCTCGTATCTGTAATTTCAGATTTTAAAAATAGTTTGTGTCCTAGAGTTTATTATTGTTAAATCGTATTAGTGATTCTTTTTGTTATGCATTTCATTTGTTTCGATTTTGGGCAAACAAGGCCAACCATCATGTACATGTATAATTGTTGGGATGTTGTAACTCAGTGTAGCTATAATTTTAATACCTACCAAGCACATCGCTTAAAACAATCATAAAATGGCTTGGATCGTTGATGGAAAAGAGCCGTTTAGGTCAAATTATCTTCGCAATCGCCCTGTCGCTGAGGAAGGTTTCTTTTTTATTTTTGTTGAGAACGTGACTTTCAGAACTTCAGAATAGCGAGCCTAAGAGCTGTTGAGTCGTCTATGCCCCACCATCTAAATGGAGAAAGAGAGACCTGCACAGCCTCGCCAAAAATGGCTCTGAGCACTATGGGACTCAACTTCTGAGGTCATTAGTCCCCTATAACTTAGAACTAGTTAAATCTAACTAACCTAAGGACATCACACACATCCATGCCCGAGGCAGGATTCGAACCTGCAACCGTAGCGGTCTCGCGGTTCCAAACTGCAGCGCCCAGCCTCCCCAGCATGGTTGGCTGCAGGAACTACATTTTTATCGGTGTAGCCACATCACGAAGGCAATAAAACTCACAGAGACATGTTCTCCCGCCCACTCTGTCACAGGCTGTCGTCAGTGTAGTGAAGCTCTTTGCAAGCTAAATCTCGTCTCCTCTGATTGTCAACAATGCTCCCCTATTCCTCTCAGAGCTGTTTCCCACGATTTTTACTATTCAGAACTCCCAAGGGGCTGGACGAATCTGTTACTCATCTAACAAAATTTTCTGTTAAAAATTCATATTCGCTTAGTGTACAGCGGAAAATCTGGCGTTGTGGATGAAATCTGGGTTCGCAGGACAGAGCGGATCAGGTTGTGGAAAAGGGCCAAGATCAGTTATTGTTAGTTACACAAGAACGCACAACTTTATTCTTCGAAAACCAATGCACAGTTTTCTCTTTAAAACAACAAGAATCAATTCAAGGCTGAGGGCCTAAGTAAATTCTCAATAATAAAGTTTCAATAATTAATATTAAAACACAAGGATTTCGAGAAATGGCTGAAGGCCTTACTTGAGTAAAATTAAAACATCCTTAAACAATTCCTTTTAAGGCACCTGAATTTAGACAAACGGCTGAAGGCCTAATCTTAAAATACTTCAGGTAAGGTTCGGCTGAAGGCCATGTACTGAACATAGAACAGACAAAATTAATACACAGCTGAAGGCCTGGCACAGTACTTACGACAAAAGAAAATCACAATCATAGACAACAGAACAGTGGTGCTCAGAAGTGTTCCAAGGGTCGGCCTCTGGAGGAATAACAACAGCATTGGTGAGACAGGCAGCCAAGCGTAACACTAAATAATCGGGTGGCAGCACGACCTAGGGACAGCTGAAAAACCAACAACCAACAACCCAATCAATTCCCTTCAACCCGATCAATGGCACGACAACCGAAAATATCAGTGAGGACAAAGATCCCAGCAGCACTACGTCTTGACAATTGGCTTCTAAACGCAGTCAAGGCAAAATAACCACTCAAAGACAAAAAATGAAAACCACCGAAGCTGTCGAACTAGACGCCATGCTGGACAGCATCAACACGACGATGAAAACACACTGCCGGAAAACTATGCTAACGACAAGGGCAGGTAACCGGAACGTTAACGGCCGCAAGGCAGAAGATACCGCTGGTGCACTTCAGTAATAAGTTACAATCATTTCAATACTTAAACACCATACGTACGGATGGCTGCAGATTTGCCGTCTCCAGCACACCATACGTTGCTGCTTGCGGGACCGGCCCAGGAAGCAACAACCAGCAATCAACGAAGAGATATCACAGCAATTGAGGTTTCATAACAGGTTCACTGATTACTCAACCCCAGTATGCAAGTTCGGTGGGTGACGAACTTTGCAGCTCTCACAACTAGTACCACGCAACTCCGACCGCACGTGCACACCACCAGCAGCCCCAGCCTAACCTCACACCACAGAGACTTCCTTGCTGCTTCGTCGCAACCGACCCACTGCCTACTCCAGTACGCAGACAGCATTCACCTGCTCAGCGAAAATCACATAAGCCACACACAATTCCATGTAAACACTTGCACCAAGAACGCTGACAATCCTAAACCAATCACTGTGGAACAACAAGTAGAATTCACTAGTTACACACACACACACAGAGTTTCATTAAGCGATCAGCGACCAAATATATGTCGCCCAATGAAACGACCGACCGAACGACCAACCAAGGTCGACCCCACTCAAGTTATGAGTGTCGGCAATGGTCGGGTGAGTCTTGGTTGTCTGGAGTTCACTGTAGCCCCAACTGGACTCAACTTGATGTCCGGAACTCGGAGACACGGCGACCTGGGCACACTGGCTCTGACCCACCCATGATCTCTGACGTCGATCAGTTGTAGAATTTTAGAACATGTTTTTGCTCGAGTATCATGTCGTTTTTGGAAACCCAGAATCTACTATGTAGGAATCAACATGGATTCCGGAAACAGCGATCGTGTGAGACCCAACTCGCTTTATTTGTTCATGAGACCCAGAAAATATTAGATACAGGCTCCCAGGTAGATGCTATTTTTCTTGACTTCCGGAAGGCGTTTGATACAGTTCCGCGCTGTCGCCTGATAAACAAAGTAAGAGCCCACGGAATATCAGACCAGCTGTGTGGCTGGATTGAAGAGTTATTAGCAAACAGAACACAGCATGCTGTTATCAATGGAGAGACGTCTACAGACGTTAAAGTAACCTCTGGCGTGCCACAGGGGAGTGTTATGGGACCATTGCTTTTCACAATATATATAAATGACCTAGTAGATAGTGTCGGAAGTTCCATGCGGCTTTTCGCGGATGATGCTGTGGTATACAGAGAAGTTGCAGCATTAGAAAATTGTAGCGAAATGCAGGAAGATCTGCAGCGGATAGGCACTTGGTGCAGGGAGTGGCAACTGACCCTTAACATAGACAAATGTAATGTATTGCAAATACATAGAAAGAAGGATCCTTTATTGTATGGTTATATGATAGCGGAACAAACACTGGTAGCAGTTACTTCTGTAAACTATCTGGGAGTATGCGTGCGGAACGATTTGAAGTGGAATGATCATATAAAATTAATTGTTGGTAAGGCTGGTACCAGGTTGAGATTCATTGGGAGAGTGCTTAGAAAATGTAGTCCATCAACAAAGGTGGCTTACAAAACACTCGTTCGTCCTATACTTGAGTATTGCTCATCAGTGTGGGATCCGTACCAGATCGGGTTGACGGAGGAGATAGAGAAGATCCAAAGAAGAGCGGCGCGTTTCGTCACAGGGTTTTTCGTAAGCGTGATAGCGTTACGGAGATGTTTAGCAAACTCAAGTGGCAGACTCTGCAAGAGAGGCGCTCTGCATCACGGTGTAGCTTGTTCGCCAGGTTTCGAGAGGGTGCGTTTCTGGATGAGGTATCGAATATATTGCTTCCCCCTACTTATATCTCCCGAGGAGATCACGAATGTAAAATTAGAGAGATTAGAGCGCGCACGGAGGCTTTCAGACAGTCGTTCTTCCCGCGAACCATACGCGACTGGAACAGAAAAGGGAGGTAATGACAGTGGCACGTAAAGTGCCCACCGTTGGGTGGCTTGCAGAGTATAAATGTAGATGTAGATGTAGAACAGGTAACTCTTGCCCACCGGCGAAGACATCTCTGCACGATGAAGGAACAGACCCACGTCCGGCAAGATGACCAACTGAGGAGGCCCAGAAACAGTCAAAAGACGAAATACACGTCGCCCAATGACACGACCAACCGAACGCCCAACCAGCGGTAGTTCCCGCTCCAATCTCCTTCCGTCGGACAGCTCATGTGTGTGGCCAGCTGTCGGCAAATACTGGCTGTCCGCGCCTCACTGGCGCTCCGTCCCCAACTGAACTCCCGACAGACGACGACCCGCAAATACTAACGATCGCTCCAGATATAGTACGACAGTGCACTTATCGATAAGCGCTGGTGCTGCCACTCACGGGCAAGCAAACGAGCAACTTAGTGACGCCAAAAAATCGAATTAAAAAAAAAAAAACGAGGCGACTGAACCACAAAAACAAGATGAGGAATAATAAACGGCATGACTGCAAGCGGCGCACGGCTCAGTGGATCGGTGCTGCACCTTTCTGTAAAAGCTGGATGGCATTTTATTGCATTTAAAGGTTCAGGATAAATCAGTTGAGTGTCTACCTCTGTAACATTTCATTTCCGTAATAACTTGCGGATTTGGATTCCCGCTCAGCGAGTCCAGCGCTGTGCGGAAAAATAGCGGGCGTTGGGAGGGACCGATCAACTTCGCCATATGGCTCGAACGAAGCCAACAGTGCGCCCATAACTGGCTATGCGTCGGGTTCCGATGTTGAGTGGGCTCGTGTGTTCAGTGCATAGAGCACTTGTTACTGAGAAGCTACTACATCAGATCAACAAGTCCGTAAATAAGATTCGACAAACAAAATGTTAAAACAAGGATGTGCTGCCTAAGCCTGCACTGTAAGTCGTGGTCTTGGTGGGACCATGGAAACGAATCAGTGAAGCAGTACCACTGTACCATTCTGGTTTACGGGCATTGTGTTGAGTTGGAAGATGGACGTATTGTTAATATGCACATTTTGTGATTTATGAGGAAGTCAGTTAGACAACTTCTATAATCCACCTGATGAAGCTGGTGACAGCGACCGATATTAAGTGCTTGGTCTGACAAACCTCTATTTGTTCTTTAAAGTACATATTGGTGTTTTCGAGTATCACCACCTGCTGCGGCACATTGTTTCCTGAGTTCATTTCTTGTTCGGCTGCGTACACTTAATATTCTCCAAACCCAATCCTGCCTAAATGTTATTTACACACATCAAAAAAAGTTTTGCATAACTTCGGTTCCGAGAGTTCCGGAACCTGTACAGAGACAGACCTTCAGAGGTGGTGGTCCAGATTGCAGCACGTCCTCTTGCATTGATGCATGCCTGAATTCGTCGTGGCATACTATCCACAAGTTCATCAAGGCACTGTTGGTCCAGGTTGTCCCACTCCTCAACGGCGTTTCGGCGTAGATCCCTCAGAGTGGTCGGTGGGTCACGTCGTCTATAAACAGCCCTTTACAGTCTATGTCAGGCATGCTCGATAGGGTTCATCTCTGGAGGACATGCTGGCCACTCTAGTCGAGCGATGTCGTTATCCTGAAGGAAGTCATTCACAAGATGTGTACGACGGGGGCACGAATTGTCGTCCATGAAGATGAATGGCTCGCCAATATGCTGCCGATATGGTTGCAGTATTGGTCGGAGGATGGCATTCACATATCATACAGCCGTCACGGCACCTTCCATTACCACCAGCGGTGTACGTCGGCCCCACTTAATTCCACCACAAAACAGCAGGGAACGTCCACCTCACTGCACTCGCTGGACAGTGTGTCCAAGGCGTTCAGTCTGACTGGATTGCCTCCAAACACGTCTTCAACGATTGTCTGGTTGAAGGCATATGCGACACTCATCTGCGAAGATGATTCGGCATGTTGCTGGACCCATCTGTACCGCGCTGCATGGTGTCGTGGTTGCAAAGTTGGATCTCTGTATGGACGTCAGGAGTGAAGTTACGCATCGTGCAGACTATTGCGCACAGTTTGAGTCGTAACAGGACATCCTGTGGCTGCACGAGAAGCATTGTTCAACAAAGTGGCGTTGCTGTCATGGTTCCTTCGAGCCATAATCCGTAGGTAGCGGTCATCCACTGCAGTAATAACCCTTCGGTGGTCTGAGCGAGGCATGTCATCAACAGTTCCTGTCTCTCTGTATCTCTTCCATGTCCGAACAACATCGCTTTGGTTCACTCTGAGACGCCTGGACACTTCCCTCGTTGAGAGCCCTTCCTGGTACAAAGTAACAATACGGGCTTGATCGAACCTCGGCACTGACCGTCTAGACTGGAACTGAACGGCTGTCGGAGCCCCTCCATCTAATAGGCGCTGTTTATGCATGGTTGTTTACATCTCTGGGTGGGTTTAACGACATCTCTGAACAGGCAAAGAGACTGTGCCTGTCAACGTCTCTCTTCAGGGGTTCTGGGAACCGGGATGAAGCATAACATTTTTTGATGCGTGAATTTTTAATAAGATTTGTTGGCGTAATATTATCTTGTTTAATTTGCGAAAGTTTTTGGTCTACATCACGGTTGGTCAACTTTTAAGAGCGTTCTTTGATATAATTTTAATGATTTTGGCCACTTGATTTCTTAATTATTACTAAAGTAAAATGTTAACCTGGAGGTCACTCTTCCTGATAGGGAACTTAAGTTTAAGAGTAGTTTGAGGGAATAAAGAAATGTTAAATTATGATCAAACTATTACGCACATCTTTCGATCCCAGTACCAACACTTGAAATTGTTACAACCTCCCTGTAACTTCTTTGTGGTCGTCCCCCTGTCATCTTCGCTACAGCTGGTCCAGTAGGGAGCATTAAATAGTATTCCATCAGCGAAAGTGTATGCTTGCAGCTAAATGCAGATGCTACCAAGCTTTCAAGTTGCGCCATTGTATTTGAGCCACGAACTGCACCTACACAATATCCTCAATACGTTGTGTCAGTCACGGTCAGATCACTACTCGCCTGTAGATGTGAGTGCATTATGTAGGCGCTAAGTGATTTCGAAACTGGGCAGATGGTTGGTATGGTGTGTGTTTTCAAAAGCAAGAGAGCCGAATTGTGTGGTGTTGCAAGCTTTATACCGCATACGGGGAAAGCGAGAAAACGTCATGCGCCAAGTCACAACGTGGACGAAACTGTGTACGGGGTGATCGTGGCAGACGGTCATTGAGGACGTTTGCGACGGAAAACAAGAGGCGACAGCTGCAAAAGTCACTCCAGCTTTTAATGTCGCTCTCCTGAACCCTGCCAGCACCAAAACAATACGAAGGCAGCTCCAGAAGCAGGGAATCCCAGGGCTAGTTGAATCTCCAGAACCATTCATCGGTGACGCAAATGCTCGTAACAGGCAAATGTGGTGCTGAAGCTGTAAATCCTCGACCATTGAAAGGTGGCTACACTGAGCCACTGTGCCAGAGATTGCGCCAAAGAGTATTATTCAGCCGCCTCCACTGGCAGTACTTGGGGAGAACTCGTAGTAGTCAGTGCTTGGGGAGAACTCGTAGTAGTCAGTGCTTGTTGAGATGTGCTAGTGAAAAGTGCTTGCTGAGATGTGGTAGTGAAGAGTGCTTGTCGAGAGGTCGTGGTGGAGAGTTCTTGTTGAGATGTGGTAGTAGAGAGTCGGTGTGGAGATATATTGTAATGATTAGAGTGATTTTCGTCAATATATGAAGGTAAAAGAAAAAAAAATTTTCCTTTTCTTTTTATTATCTCAATGTCTTAAATAATGCGTCATTACAGGTTCAGTCAACAAAGCATCTGGCTTGTGTTCTTGTATTAGAGTGTAATTCTGCTTTCCTTACGCAATTATAGTATTTCTATTTTTTAATTACATCAGTATAAATGATATTTAAAATTTCTTGCCTTATTGAAGAAGAACCGTGCCAGATGTGTACGTTGAGTCATACTTCCACACACAGAACAGTTATACTTGTGCTTTGGTTTCGTAGGTTTTATAGTTGCTGGGGACTTAATTAATTAATTGTGTTAACGGAAATTTTCTTTCATTCTTTGTTGTTGTTCTATGCAGTCAGATTGCGTACTAAAACTAGTCAGGGCCAACCGTTTACGAAACAGCGTAATCGGACATACAGCTAAACTAAAAACTTAAAAAATATTTTCAAATATATTTAATTAAGCCCCCATGCACGTGGCGACTGCTGCTTCGGATCGTCCCTTGGAATAATTCTGATTGTAAAAATAGTAGACAGTAGTATTGTTGTAGTAATTTGTAGTTTAGTAATTGTAGTCTATATTGCATGTGTAGATTTGGTAACTGTCATTCTTCTAATGGTTTTTTTTTTCAGAATTTAATTTTGTTGTCTTGTATACGCGTTTGACAATTTAGTGCAATTATTTCAATTGTTCGTTAATCGTGTTTGAGGGAAATATTTCGTGTGAATGGTATTGTTGAAGTTAAGGAGTCATTGTGTATAATTTTCGTACAGTGACGAGTTTTGTATATTTTGTAAATGATTACGCGATCAATGAAAAAGGCAAAAATGATGAATAGTGAGAATGACGAAATTGTTAACATGGCGAACTCGCCAACAGAGGAAAACAATATGATGGATAATGAAGTGGAAAACAATGTAATAAGTCGGGAAAATAGTCCGGAACCATTTCAAAATTTTTCACAATAAAAAAATTTTCAGAATCCGAGATTAACGACAGAAGATTCTGGAATAGTATCGAACTCAGATAGCTTTACAGCTATGACGAAGGAAACTGGTTTCGTGGGAAATGTTAGGGGTGAAAAGAATTTTGAAACAGTTAATATGGAGCAGTTGATGGGTGTAATATTAAATTTGGGACCTGAATTAAAAACAGTGGCAACACGGTTAGACTCACAAATGGGAACAATGGAGCAGTTTCGATCTGAATTTAAAACAGAGATAGGAACAATTAAAACAGTGATAGGAGCAATTAAAACAGAGATGGGAACTTTGGTATCTGAATTAAAAAATTATATGGGAACAATGGAAACACAGTTTAGATCTGAATTAAAAACACAGATGGGGACAATGGAAACACGGTTAGACTCACGAATAGGGACATGTTTCAAAAACATGAAAGATGAATTAAAGAAAGAAATCAGAGAAAAAGTACAACCGATTTTGAATTCTCACAATAATAGATTAATTGCAGTAGAGATTAGACAAAAGGAACAGGATAGAGAACAGGAGGAAAGAGATCGCGTGACAGTACAGAAATTTTCAGAGTTAAATTTACAACGCGCACACGATAAGAAAGAAATATTTGAGAGAATCGAGGAATCCGTACCAAATGACAGAATAAATAATCTAACACAACAATATGAACAGTTAACTACCAAATGTGTCAATACTGAAACCCGAGTGGCGACACTTACGGAAGACGTAAATAAACAGAAAGAAAAAGTAGGTGACTTATCGGAAAGAGTTGAGGAGATTTCAGATAAATTGACAAGTCTTAGTTTAAATGGGGACAGAGATTCGGATGATACAGCTCCATTACCATTTGCAGAAACCGAAGAGTATCAGAACATAAATAAGCATGTTGAAAATAAGGGAAAATTTAATGAACACGTTAAAAAGGAGGTTGAGGCATTACGAAAGCAAGTCAAACAAATCGAAGGAGAAATTGTAGGGAAAGACAGCAAAAGAAATTTGGAATCACAGATAGCAGAGAGGTTTGAAGAAAATAATTTATTTCATTTACGGGATGCAACAAGAGAGCGCCAGGCGCGCGAACTTGACAATAATCGACATTCGGACTGGGACAGACGGGGTAGGACTTTGTCGCCACGAGGCGAAAACTTTGACTATAAACACTTTTTGACTGTTCGGAAATTTAAGATCTTCCGCAATGCTAAGAATGACATACATCCATGTTCATGGTTAGATCAATTTATGTACGCACTCCCGCCAAATTTGCCACTAAGTCACAAACTGGAAATTATGTGCGGCTATTAAAATCCTCAGGGGATTCACTACTCTAAGTGAATATGTGCCGTAGCGTGCATAGGGCCCTGAGCTGTAGTGGTGCTATTTCCCTTTTAGTTTTCTGCACCGCTGCCTACTCTTTTACTATTCTTTGCATCTGTCAAAACAACTCTTCGACTATCAATCTATCGAGAGAGTAAGTAAACAATAACCTGATATGACTATTTTACCTAAATGTGATTTCGGAAATTACCGTTTGGACTTACTGTATCTTCAGCAGCATTCATTCATAGCTTAAACGAAATTTTACCTGATTATCTTCGTGACAATATTACTTCATATGCTGACGACATTCTTATTGCAAAACGTTCTTGGAGTCAGCACAACAAAATTTTGGATTCATTATTACGTATTTTTGCAAGAGTTGGCATTACAGTGAACTTAGAAAAATCTGAATTTGGTCGTTCTCAGGTGAAATTTCTCGGTCACATTATTTCTACAGAAGGTATTCTTCCTGATCCAGAGAAACTAGATGCTATTCGTAATTATGCTGTTCCTACCACAAAACGTGATGTTCGTAGTTTCCTTGGTGTCTGTAATTTTCTTAGACGATTTGTTAGATTGGAAAATTTGGCCACACCTCGTTTTTGCGATCTATCTGGAAAGTTCTTTTTAAACGAAAATCGGTCGACAACTCTGTTTGGTTAGTTTGTATTCCTGATGAGTGGGTTAATAAGCTGATTTGGTATACGCATTTCAGTTATGCACACTTTGGTCCCAGAAAATGCTTTCACAAATTACGAGAAAATTGCTACTTCAGTAATACGGAAAAACGTATTCGATCTGTTCTGGCCAAATGCAAATTATGTCAAAAGGTTAAGCCGCCAACAATTTCTCATAGAGCACCGTTGTTTCCTATCATTCCAGCGAAATTAAAGGAGATGGCTGCAGTCGATTTGTTCGGTCCAGTGGTTCGTTCTACTAATGGTTTTGCGTACATGTTCGTAGCAGCGGAACTGACGTCAAAATATGTGTGTTTTACACCTTTACGCAAAGCAACAGCTTGTTCAGTATCTAATGCTTTCATTAACCATTTTCTTAAAGAAGTTGGTCATGTTGATAAGGTTATATCAGATAATGGATCACAGTTTCGCTCTAAAATTTGGCTTCGTACTCTACGGCGTCGTAAGATTAAACCAATTTTCATTTCACTTTTTCACCCTCAATCTAACGCTTCAGAGAGATGGATGAAGGAAATCAATAAATTGTGTCGTCTTTATTGTCATCAGAATCACAGAACGTGGGATCAGTATCTTCATATTTTTCAAAACATTCTGAATGAGCTCCCTAATGATTCAACTTCTTTACCGCATATACTGATATTAAAAAACAAAGCACCGACAAATCGCATTTCTGAAATCGTTCCTTTTCCGCCTTCACGGAAACTGCGGCATTCTGAAGTTGCCAACCTGGCTCTACAAAATATTGCATCTGCGGCTGCTAGAGGAGAGAAATCAGCTAAGCGTCCTGGTCGTTTAAAAATCTTGTCAGTTGGTCAAAAGGTGTTAATTAAGTCTCATAGTTTGTTTCACAAAGGAAAAGGCTTGTGTCGCAAATTTTTTCTGCTTTATAACGGTCCATATAGAATTCGCAAAATTATTCATGATAACACTGTTGAAGTAGAAACTCTTAAATCTCGACGCTCTAAGGGAATACATCATATATCAAACGTTAAAATTTTTGTGGAATGACATACTTTAGAGAAACTAACAGCTACATGTAAACATGCAGAATACAAGGATACCGCGCTATGTTTTGGCGGCGGCATATACTCAAAGCAACAGTCAAGTCTGCGCGCCGCACAAGGCAGTCGTTGACCGCAAACAATTACGTCCTACGTCACGCGCCTACAGCTGATCAAGCGCTCAGTGCGAATGCACTGACAGCCGTAGACAAATACACAGTTTAATTTCTCCGATTAAATTCAATATAAAGCTATAGTGACTTGATGAATTATGTTATTAACATTCAGTATTTTTCAGGATACGGTTCTATAAAATATTTAAGAACTTCAGGTAAATTGTGTGCGTGTCCGACGTTAAGACGACTTGCTATCGAGAAAATTTCAGAAAGAATGTAATTTCGAAAAAAAAGTAATAAACTAAAAAAAAGGTAACTATTAATTGAGTTCATTTTTCAGGTAACATATTTCCACTTAGGTACGTACTTTAGACGTAATTTGCTGCTCGCGATTACGTGATTCATACTTTGTGCTAAATTTCATGTTCTATGAAATTACTTGTGAAGCGACGTGCTTGCGTACGTTAACTGATTTTGACAATGATTATTAATGAACTGGGTTGTAACTTGTGTATATTATGCATCGCTTGGCTGCACTGCTTTTTCACTGATGTCATATTTTTTTATTATGTGTCTGCTGTGCTTATTTATTTAAATTATAATTGTCACCTGATTAATTGTGCTGATGTGGTTACGTATGTAAGTTATACTTTGTGATTTATCTGCTTGCGCCTTCATGTTTACTTATTAAGATTACATATGAACATTTATTTGCTTATGCTGATATGATGCTAATGACCTGTTTATTATGGTAGATAACATATTTGCTGCCTTGCTTATGGATTGCATATTTACACATTTCTGTTTTGTTGTCATAACTACTCTTTAATTTGGTATATAGAAATGCTGATATACTGTGTATGAACATAGAGTTTAGGTCACATTATTGTATTAATTATAGATTGTTCGCTTGGCAGAGCCTCGTTCTAAGAATTGTGCTGCATCCAATTGTTGACATTCTGTTCTCTACTGGTATATTTACTCGCTATTGCATGTTTTGCTTACGCTCAGTGCCTTATATTTTTAAGATAGGAAAATGAACTGCTATAATTCGACATAAACGACATTAGTACAAGAAACTTCATAGAAGTCACATGAGCTGGAGGTTTTATGAAAGCTGTATAAATGTATGCTAATAGGAAGGAAGCTAACGACGTGACATACCAAAACTAGGTTTAGACCATTGACAGTGTAAGTAGGCTGTTTATGTTTTCTGTATGTAAGTAGGCTGTTTATGTTTTCTCTATGTAAGTAGGCTGTTTATGTTTTCTCTATGTAAGTAGGCTGTTTATGTTTTCTTATTGGCAACGTTACGTAGCGCTCAATATGAAAATCACTGGCTGTGCTGTGTGCAGTCTGTGGCTAGTTTGCATTGTTGTCTGCCATTGTAGTGTTGGGCAGCGGCAGCTGGCTGTGAACAGCGCGTAACGTTGCGCAGTTGGAGGTGAGCCGCCAGCAGTGGTGGATGTGGGGAGAGAGATGGCGGAGGTTTGCAGTTTGTCATGAACTGATATATATATATTATGATTTGTGATGATATTAAGGTAAATACATTGTTTGCTCTCTATTAATATCTTTCATTTGCTAACTACCCCTATCAGTAGTTAGTGCCTTCAGTAGTTTGAATCTTTTATTTAGCTGGCAGTAGTGGCGCTCGCTGTATTGCAGTAGCTTGAGCAGCGAAGATTTTTGTGAGGTAAGTGATTTGTGAAAGGTATAGTTTAATGTTTGTCAGGGCCATTCTTTAGTAGGGAGTTTTGAAAGTCAGATTGCGTTGCGCTAAAAATATTGTGTGTCAGTTTAAGGACAGTCCTATATAAATTGTTCAAAGGGGACGTTTCATATGTCGACCCTTAGCCTAGGATACCTCACTGGAATCTTCTGATTTTTCTTGTAGTTTGTGTAATTGGTGTAGCTATTGTTTATTGGTAGCGCGTAATCATAGAGAGAATTTCCTTTGTAGTTGTAGTTTTTCATTGTTGTACAGTAAAACAGTTGTGGCATGCATGTAGATTTGCACCAAGTATTTCGCAGCTGCGCTGGCAATTAAGTAGACATTATTTCCATTGCTATGTTATTTTATTTTGCTCTTCAAATTGTGCTTTTCTGTGTTATCGTGTGAAATATTGTGACACTTATGGCGTGTGAAAAACGTAATACTAGGCTCCAAAGTAAACTGAGAAATGACAGTGAAGACGAAGGCAGTGTGTTAGCGCCGCAGAGTAATGAATTAACTAATGTTCAAAGTAGTAATTTGGTAATTGTGCATAGGGAAATGGAGCGGGCGGCAAACAATGGTGTAGACAGTGAAACAGGTAGTGAACAGGGAAGCGTTATCGATCGATTGGTCGGCAACAGCTCGCCTCAGGAATCCGAAATGACAGGACACAATTTCGCAAATACTGTAGATTCAGGTTTTGGGTCATCACCGTTTTCTCAAATAAGTCAAGACACATTTTCTGCTTGTCAAAATGTGAATGTTGTCGGTGCAAATGCACTGCCGAAAAGCGTAGAGAAACAGATTCCAGACACTAATACATTATTATTGCAATTAATGCAACAAATGGGACAAAAGCTTGAAAAGTTAGACACAATGGAACAACACCAGAGACAAACACAGCAACAGTTAGACACAGTGGAACAAAATCTCAAAAAGTTAGACACAGTGGAACAAAATCTCAAAAAGTTAGACACTACACTTGAACAAACACGTGAAGATTTAACCACTGAGTTACATAACATCGAATCGAAATGTCAAAAAGTCTGTAATGACGTAAAAACACAAATTTGTGAGCATTTTCAACCTATTTTTTCGCGGCATGAAAATGCATTACAGAATCACGAAGCAGCCATAAAAGAGCTGCAAACCATTGTTCATGAAAATCTTGAGACCTTGTGGGCTAAATTTGACTCAGTTGCATCTACCGATTCGGTTACGCAACTTGCAAAAGCTCAGGAAAACTTAAAGGACAAAGTAGATACTCTGAAACTTGGTTCAGAAAAACACGCTGAGGAAATAAGTACACTATCAGAGAAAGTAGCCGAACTTTCGGATCAATTCACTAACTTATCTACAAAGGTAGATGATGATCTGAATGACACAAGACCCGTAGCCTTCACTGACACAGAAGAGTATGAACAAATAAGAAAATTCAAACAAAATCAGAATCAAATTAATACACAACACCAAAGAGAAATCCGGGAAGTACAAGATCAGCTGACACAGGTAATACAAGAATTACGTATTTCAGAGGACACTCGCGCTCCAACACGGGAAGAGGGACTTAGAAACACGGAAAAGCTGCAAAATAATAACACAGGGCATTTCGGAAGTAATGAAAGAAATTGGGAATGTGCACCGAATTTTGAGATGGAACGGCCGACACGACCTAACAATGACCGATATGCGACTCGCCGTCATGATGATTTTGACTATAAGCTGTTTATTACTACACGTAAATTCAAAACATTTAAGAATTCTGGCAACGACATTCATCCACAAGCATGGCTCCATCAATTCTCTCATTGTTTTCCTCCCAACTGGTCGTTAGAACACAGATTAGAATTTATGTGTGGCTACTTGGAGAATGAACCAGCTGTAAGAATGCGATCGGTCATTCACGATTGCCACAGTGAAGGAGAATTTTACCATGCCTTCCTCTCAGCATATTGGTCTCAAGCCACACAAGACCGCGTAAAACATGGCATCATAATGATGAAACATTTCGAACAATCTGAATTTTCCAGTCTTGTGAAATATTTTGAAGACATGTTGCACAAGAATCAGTACCTGTCAAACCCATACAGCCCCTCAGAACTCATCCGCATTTGCTTAATCAAATTACCTGAACATTTACGACACATTATTTTGGCAGGGCGTTGCAAAGACGACATTGAAGCATTTCAGGGACTGTTACAAGAATTAGTAATTGACACTGACAATCGCGGAACGCGAAACCAGGAACACAACAATTACAGGTCACATCCGTCGCAATTCCGCGATGAAAGAAGTAATAACTTGACACGACAAGGCTATTCTCACAACACAAATCGTGACCAAAACAGACACCATCCATATGACAACCGCTGGCAGAGTAATAATAGTTACAGAGAAAGATCGCATTTCCGTAGTAATGAATGTGACAGAGATAACCATAGAAACAGACAATATGGTAATCAGAACTATTATTATCAGGGGAGACAGAATAACTTCAGACGCAACAGTTCGGCGCAGAGTTACGATTCAGGGAGAAATTCTCCACCACATGACCGACAAACAAGAAACTATGTAAACTACCGACAAAACGACAGACGTGAATTTCATCAGAACTGGCGGGATTCTAACAGAGCTGGGCCCTCTCGGCAAGGCGAATTTGTTGAAGTTAGGTCTCCTAATCCCAGTAACGGCGCGCGCCAACAAAGAAACAGACAATGACTCACACCGCAGGCAGCCGCGTGCGCCCGCTGGCTCAGGGAAAAATAACATTGACGCTAACCTTGAGCAAGATTCCAGTATTCTTTACGGACGAATACCGCATGATAATTGCATTCAATTTGAAATTCTGCGTACTAGGAAGAGTAAAGGTTTACACCACATTTCACATGTAAAATCGTTTATTGAAAGATAATCTGTCTTTTAACTTTGTCTTTGCCATAAAGCGTTTCACTTCACGTTACTAGTATGCTTTAGAACCTGTTACCATGCAACAATGTTTGAAGTTAAATATCCAATCAAGAACCAAGAGAACTTATTTAAACAGAAATGACGAATGCATTGTTATAGTAAACAGACGTCACAGTGTTATTGTGTGTGTACATTCTTGCTTGTTTGTTGCACGATTACGTAACGACTATAAGGCTCACATACTTAGAACATTTACCAGTACTGCTAATGAGATTTTAATGCAACATTTTGGTTACCTGAAAATACATTCTGAATTTAAAGTGCTTTCTGAGAGATACCAGATGACACAAGAGGTTAGTTTATGTGACAGCTACACGATTTTTATCACGACGCTACTAATGAGTGACAATTTACAATGTTGCTTTTGCGGTGTATCTGTTTTATATCTGCACAGTTTTCTGAATTCTTCTGGAAATCAAAACATGTTTTATTAGTAACTTTTGTGGTATAGCTACAAGGAGACAGGCTTTTCTATAGCACAACAATACGTTACAGCACAGTACTTTCATCATCACAACAATAAGCGTAATAACTAAGATATCTCTACGCAAAGCATTTCACTTTTGTTTATCATGAGGCAAGTACATTGGCTTCTGCAGAACTTAGCTTTTGGAGGAAAATAACTACGACACTTTCACAGAGATTATCTTACAACAATATGCACATTTAGCGCTACAGGACACGCATTTGAGTGATTAATCTTATACTTAAAACACTTATTTTCAAAGATTTTTTAATTACAAAGAAAGTTTTCCGTGATACATTTCATTCCATTGCTGTAATTTGTAACACCTGAGGGTATAATTACGTTTATCCTCAGGGGGGTACACGCTTACTTTGTGTACCATGTGTTTGGCAAGCACAAGGAGCCCTAGCTAATATGGTATTTGCTTATACAACTTTACACATCGGTACCATATTTCTCTAACACACAAATTACACAGCTATCTGATCATTTAACTGAGAGATAAACATGTTTTTTACTACATCAGTGACAGATGTTTACGCAATTACACCGTTGGATAACTTCACACTTATGAAACTGTATTTTGTCTGTACTTTGTAAACTGTTCATATTTTTTCGGAATCATTGTGATACTATGAGAGCTTTGAATGATGTATTTGGTATGAGATCATGATTTTTAAAGTACGTTTGAGGCAGCTGACACTTTTGACATGAGCAGAGAATTATTTTAGGCTTAGAAATTATTGGAGGAAGTTACGACGATTTTGAGATTTGACTGAAGTGTTATGATGTTATTATTACGACGACGATGTGTATTATGTTGTTGAGGAATGTTTATTATGCTACGTATTTCTCATGATGAAATATTGAAGAAGTGTCGACGAATATGTATATGTATAATGAGGTAAGGAATAATGAGTAGTGTTTAGGGACTCTGATTTATGAAAAGGATGTTGGAAACCAAGAAACGTACTTTAAGAGTTATGAAATGTGTGACTGTATCACAATGCTGACCAATATTTTTTTTGGACACTTATATTTATAGGATTTTGTTTCTACAGATTTGCAACGCTAATTCTTGACCTGTGAAATATTTTTATGTGCGACTGTCTCTGTAGCGGAAACTGCTGTCGTAAATATTTCCGTAAGAAAGTTAACGGACCACCTACACATAATGTGTCGTGGGCACCCAGCTGTGTCAGACGCCTGGAGAAAAAGCCATTAGCGCGTGCCTTTCAGAGCACAGGAAAACACCTGGAGAACAAGCCATTAGGGTGTGCCTTTCATCGCTAATGCGACACCCTCGTTACTTGAAAACATATGATTACTCGCACTTTGTGCTAATTGCTGAAATGCTTATGAATTGATGGGAAATATTCGTACATCTGCACACCTGATTATGACAAGTGTCTTTCTATGAGAGTTGAGAGCTACTGACTTACGAAATGCCACATGACTATTGAATGATGTTTTTATGCTTTGGTTTGCGTAATTGCTTATTTCACTTGATATCTGGTTTCCAGCTGTGTTGCAGCATTGCTTTTATAAAATAAAATGCATTTGCTAATGTGAACACTTTCTGTCAACAGATCTATTAAATAATTATTTTATGATCCACATTCTTTAAAAAAGGAGCACTTGGAAAGGAAAGAACAATAAGAAGGAACTAGTAACTGCATACATAATATTCTTTTCAAGTACATGGTAATATTTCTTTTACAATAAGTTGTTGTGGTGCACCACTTTAATTACATAGACATTAAGATGTGAATATACATTTCCCTTATCTGCATTGTCGTTTTTACTGTAATATTTTTTCTTCTTGAGCTATGTCATGTTTAGATATAAGCTGCTGTTTGCCAGGCATAGTGCTACTGAACTTTAATTTGTGTTACTCTGCTAAGCCAATTTTACTACTCATTGATTTTTCATGTTGCTGCACATTGGCTCATATTAGTTGTAATTTTGCATTTTATCTGTTAATTTAGATTTACTGTAGCTTGCTTTGCAATTTTCCAATTTTTTGGTCATTGCTGTTTGTGTTACTTATTTTGTGCTGCTGCATTGCCTCGTCCCTTAGTTTAGCATCTGAGCTCAGTAGATTTAAGTTAGCTTAAGAGGGGGTAGACTATATGAGAAACTGACTATGGAGAATAGGTAAAGAATGCATTGCGCAGTTATATAAAAAGGATTTGGGCCCAAATGAGTATTGTACAATCAGAAATAATTATTTTGAAAGAAATATGAACAGAATACAGAAAGCATGCTTGGATAAGATTTTTTTGGGGGAAGCACAGGTTGAAATAAGACGAAAGATCTATAGAATGAAGTTTTGGGTTGAACTGCAGTACCAAATGTTACACTGAAAACGAACCCTGTCCTTTCCTATTGGTGTTATCCCACTATGTGTTTGTGTACCCTTGTGTATTTGTTTTCTTCCTGTCTCTGTGTAGTTTCATAGAATTTTTTTCTCTTTTAATATTAAGCTACATTCACTATGATGAGGAATACTGTTATCCTCAAATATAAGTGGCATTAATAATATGTTATTTTCTTTGTAAAGTTGTTTACAATTCTGTTCTGTTTCAATGTTCATGTGTGAAATTAATGTTTCGAAAACTATTCTCATTATTTTATGTATGTACTTATGTCACTATTTTTGTAACACTGATGTATATGTTTATTTCTATTCTTTTGTAAAGCCTGTACTACAAATGTTATCTGTATTATTATGTTTTAATGATGTATTTTGTACCTTTGTAATTGTATTCTTATGTTATAAAATTGTAATTGTCACCAGTTCATGACATTATTAACTTGTTAGTTACATTTCACTGCACACGTTTCTGTTGGTCATAGTATGTGGACAATATATGAGAAGTAGGGACTGTTAGTGTTTGCACGTGTGTTGGTAATTCAGCAAGGGACTGGATAACAGCATTGCTGGTTCTAAGGACAATTAAAAGAAAAACTTTCTGAGTGCACAAGTGGTGGTTTATGGACTTGCTATATTCTCTGCAAGAATCTTCGATGGTGATTGTGCACCTGCACAGTCGCAACGGATGGCTGCTGGCCGTCTCTACCAGGACTACAGTGGGTCTGCACCTCTGGTGGCCCACCAATACCATTATCTCTACAAGGACTACAGTGGGTCTGCATCTATGATGACCTACCAACGCCATTATTTCTACAAGGACTGCAGTGGGTCTGCACCTCTGGTGGCCCACCAATACCACAATCTCTACCAGGACTCCAGTGGGTCTGCTCTGTGATGACCTACCTAACAATATTCTTCAAAACGTCGAATGAACTCTGCTGTGGGTTTGCTCTGTTGTGGCCCATTACCTGTCAGCATGTCAAGAGTCAGCACTGTCTTTCCGTTGGAAGGACAACACTACTTCTTCAAGACTGCATGGAAATCCACTACTTCTGTGTGCATTGTCTTTTACTGCTCAGACTTTGAGAAAAGAAACGGCAGTTTCACTGTGATGAATGATCAAGACTGTCTTTATAGACTGTGAGAAAATTTTAGCTTTTGACCAACATTGTATCAATAAGTGTGTGCATTTTATATGTTTGTTACTGTAATTGTGAAAAATTTTTGTCAAATCTGTATTGGCCAGTGCCCAACACCATTTGTAAAAATTTTTTGTGGGGAGCATGGGGGCTATGTAAGTAGGCTGTTTATGTTTTCTGTATGTAAGTAGGCTGTTTATGTTTTCTCTATGTAAGTAGGCTGTTTATGTTTTCTCTATGTAAGTAGGCTGTTTATGTTTTCTTATTGGCAACGTTACGTAGCGCTCAATATGAAAATCACTGGCTGTGCTGTGTGCAGTCTGTGGCTAGTTTGCATTGTTGTCTGCCATTGTAGTGTTGGGCAGCGGCAGCTGGCTGTGAACAGCGCGTAACGTTGCGCAGTTGGAGGTGAGCCGCCAGCAGTGGTGGATGTGGGGAGAGAGATGGCGGAGGTTTGCAGTTTGTCATGAACTGATATATATATATTATGATTTGTGATGATATTAAGGTAAATACATTGTTTGCTCTCTATTAATATCTTTCATTTGCTAATTACCCCTATCAGTAGTTAGTGCCTTCAGTAGTTTGAATCTTTTATTTAGCTGGCAGTAGTGGCGCTCGCTGTATTGCAGTAGCTTGAGCAGCGAAGATTTTTGTGAGGTAAGTGATTTGTGAAAGGTATAGTTTAATGTTTGTCAGGGCCATTCTTTAGTAGGGAGTTTTGAAAGTCAGATTGCGTTGCGCTAAAAATATTGTGTGTCAGTTTAAGGACAGTCATGTATAATTGTTCAAAGGGGACGTTTCAACAGTTATTACACTGCATTTTTCGTGAGCAATTGAAATAGGAAGTGACACTTGACACAAGAAATACTCCACATGTTTGCTTCTGTTTGCCATAATTCTTGAAGTGGTGTAGACACTGTGAAATATTATGATCATTCACACTCCGTAATCGTACTTAATTACTGAGAGCTATTCGAACTAAGTCTGTTAGAGGTCATGTATGCATTTCTTTTGTTTATAATTCATAATGAGTAGAAGATTTGGGTCAGATGGATTACACAGAGGTTGTGTGTTGACAGTGTGTCTTCGGATTGTATAGGATGATGAGGTTTGCATTAGGATTTTATCTGTACTCGTTCGAGGAGACTGACTAGAGGAAAGAGTTGTTATGGAAGTGAAATGATATTGGTGCTAAGGTTTATATGTATCGACGTATTGAAGAGGTATTATTGAGGTATTATTGAGATTATATGAAGTTGATGATTATTGGAGTTTTTGTGGACAAGAGGTAAGGTAAATGATATTGATGATAAGATTTATATGTATCGAAGTAAGAGGTATTATTGAAGTATTGAGATTATGTGATGCTGATGATTATTGGAGTTTTGGTGGATAAGAGGTAAAGTAAGTGAGCTGTATATTTTTTTTTTTGTTGGTCTATATGGAACAAGGAGGATGAAGATAGCAGACTAGAACACTAAAGTAGAAGGAAGATAGTCTATACACACACTTTGTTAAATCACAAAGCAGTATATACTTTTTTTTGGAAAGAGGTAGTAATTGCATATCTTGGCTCACTGACAGTTGTTCAGCAACAGCACATTTGATTTGGCTTGGCAAACATTGGTCTTGACATGATGACTATGACGTTGACTTAAATATTATTGACTGTTATACATTGCTGCCACTACGACTTGATACACAAGATGAACATCAAATTTTGACAGAATTGCATTTACACAGTTAACACTATTCAATTACACAGTAGTATTTAATGTGAATGAAAGATGAGTGAGTGTGTTTTGTGTGTTTTCCTTTCCTAATCCTACCCACCTATCTCCTAAATATTATTTTATTTGTATGTAGTGGCTTGCACTGACACCCATAAATATTATAGGTTTACTGGTATTTGTGTATTTGTAATAGTTAATATGACAATTATCTGACATCATTTGTGTGTTTGTTAAGATTTGTATGTTTAGTGTAAAAGCATTGTATGTGGATTCAAACTATTGTTCATGCCTGAACTGTCTGATTAGTGATAGTGAATATTATGAACTGTTACCTGCACTTGTTCAACATTGATGTGTGACACTTAGAAATGTTTAATTTCTGCTGACGAACTGTGTGATTAGTGATAGTGAGTATTATGGACTGTTACCTGCACTTTTTCAACATAATGGGTGCCACTTAGAAATGATTAATTTCTGCTGATGAACTGTATGATTAGGATAGTGAATATTATGGACTGTTACTTGTACTTTTTCTACATGATTGGTGCCACTAGGACATGTTTAATTTCTGCTTATAAACTCTGATGAACAGTGTGATTAGTGATAGTGAATATTATGGACTGCTGTCTGCACCTACTCAACATTGCTGGGTGCCACTGTTGGAACTGTTTCTACTGAAATGATGTTACTTCTTGCTGTCTGCACCTGTTCAACAATGCTGGGTGCCACTGATGGAACTGCTTCTACTGAAATGATGTCACTGTTGCTGTGTGCACCTGTTCAACATTGCTGGGTGCCACTGATGGACTGCTTCTACTGAAATGAAGTCACTTGTTGGTGTCTGCACCTGTTCAACATTGCTGGGTGCCACTAATGGAACTGCTTCTGCTGAGAAATGTGACTTGTTGCTGTGTGTACCTGTTCAACATTGCTGGGTGCCACAGATGGAACTGCTTCTACTGAAATAATGTCACTTGTTGCTGTCTGCACCTGCTCAACATTGCTGGGTGCCACTGATGAACTGCTTCTACTGAAATGATGTCACTTGTTGGTGTCTGTACTTGCTCAACATTGCTGAGTGTCACTAATGGAACTGCTTTTGCTGAGAAATGTGACTTGTTGCTGTGTGTACCTCTTCAACATTGCTGGGTGCCACAGATGGAACTGCTTCTACTAAAATGATGTCACTTGTTGGTATTTGCACCTGTTGACCATTGCTGCGTGCTACTGCTGGAACTATCAACTACTTGTTTTTTTTTTAATCATTCAAAGCATTTTATGTGAACATTTGTATAAACTGATTTTTTGTGTATTGTGTAAACTATTATGTAAAGTCACATGTATGAAAGAATTTGTATTGCTTACTGTATTTTATATATTAGGTTATTGAAAGGTCAGTGCAAAGCCAAAATTTTTACTAATTATGTGATATTTAGGTATTAATATTATCTTTCATTTTTGTTTGTATTTTTGTGGACGAATTTGGTGGTATTTTCACCACCAATGCTGGCAAAAATACCTCAAATTCTGGCCCATGGAGGAGGGGCATATGAAAGGTGGCTACACTGAGCCACTGCGCCAGAGATTGCGCCAAATAGTATTATTCAGCCGTCTCCACTGGCAGTACTTGGGGAGAACTCGTAGTAGTCAGTGCTTGGGTAGAACTCGTAGTAGTCAGTGCTTGTTGAGATGTGCTAGTGAAAAGTGCTTGCTGAGATGTGGTAGTGCAGAGTGCTTGTCGAGAGGTCGTGGTGGAGAGTTCTTGTTGAGATGTGGTAGTAGAGAGTCGGTGTGGAGATATATTGTAATGATTAGAGTGATTTTCGTCAATATATGAAGGTAAAAGAAAAAAAATTTTCCTTTTCTTTTTATTATCTCAATGTCTTAAATAATGCGTCATTACAGGTTCAGTCAACAAAGCATCTGGCTTGTGTTCTTGTATTAGAGTGTAATTCTGCTTTCCTTACGCAATTATAGTATTTCTATTTTTTAATTACTTCAGTATAAATGATACATAAAATTTCTTGCCTTATTGAAGAAGAACTGTGCCAGATGTGTACGTTGAGTCATACTTCCACACACAGAACAGTTATACTTGTGCTTTGGTTTCGTAGGTTTTATAGTTGCTGGGGACTTAATTAATTAATTGTGTTAACGGAAATTTTCTTTCATTCTTTGTTGTTGTTCTATGCAGTCAGATTGCGTACTAAAACTAGTCAGGGCCAACCGTTTACGAAACAGCGTAACCGGACATACAGCTAAACTAAAAACTTAAAAATTATTTTCAAATATATTTAATTAAGCCCCCATGCACCATATAGCAAAGTAACATTGTCTCAAAATATGGTAGAAAGCCGAAAGAGATTCTGGTCGTATGTAAATTACACCAGTGGCAAAAAACAGTCAATACCGTCACTGCGCGATAGCGATGGAAATGTTACCGATGATGGTGGCACTAAAGCTGAGTTACTACGTACAATTTTCCGTAATTCCTTCACGAAAGAAGAAGAAGAAAATATTCCAGAATTCGAGACCAGAACAGCTATTAGCATGAGTGACTTCACAGTAGATATCTTAGGTGTTGCGAAACAAATCACTTAAGAAAGGCAAGTCTTCGGGTCCAGATTGTATGCCAATCAGGTTCCTTTCAGAGTATGCAAACACAATAGCGCCTTTCTTAGCAATCATATACAACCGTTCACTTGACGAAAGGTGTGTTCCTAAAGACTGAAAAGTAGTACAGGTCACACCCATATTCAAGAAAGAAAGTAGGAGTAACACATTGAATTACAGACCCATATCGCTGACCTTGACTTGCAATAGGAGTTTGGAGCATATATTGTACTCGAAAATTATGAATCACCTTGAGAAAATGACTTATTGGTACAGAACCAAACCGGAATCAGAAAATATCGTTCTTGTGCGACACAGTTAGCTCTTTATTCCCATGAAGTAATGAGTGCTGTCGACAAGGGATCTCAGATCGATTCCACATTCCGAGATTTCCAGAAGGCATTTGATACCGTTCCTCACAAGCGACTGTTAATCAAATTGCGTGCATGTGGAGTATCGTATCAGTTGTGTGACTGGATTCGTGATTTCCTCTCAGAGAGGTCACAGTTCGTAACGATAGACGGTAAATCATCGAGTAGAACAGAAGTGATATCTGGCGTTCCGAAAGGTAGTGTCATAGGCCCTCTGCTGTTCCTGATTTACATAAATGATCTAGGTGATGATCTGAGCAGCCTCCTTAGATTGTTTGCAGATGACGCTGTAATTTACCGTCTAGTAAAATCGTCAGACGATCAATTCCAATTACAAAATGATCTAGAGAGAATTTCTGTGTGGTGCGAAAAGTGGCAATTGGCACTAAACAAAGAAAAGTGCGAGGTCATCCACATGGGTACTAAAAGAAATCTGATAAATTTTGGGTATACGATAAATCGCACAAATCTAAGGGTTGTCAATTCAATACCTAGGAATTACAATTACGAGCAACTTAAATTGGAAGGATCGCATAATATTGTGGGGAAGGAGAAACAAAGACTGCGCTTTGTTGGCAGAACACTTAGAAGATGCGACAAACCCACTAAAGAGGCAGCGTACATTACACTTGTCCATCTTCTGCTGGAATGCTGCTGCGCGGTGTGGGATCCTTACCAGGTAGGATTGACGGAGGACATCGAAAAAGAGCAAAGAAGGGCAGCTCGTTTCGTGTTATCGCGCAACAGGGGTGAGAGTGTCACTGATATGCTAAGCGAGTTGGGGTGGCAGTCAATGAAGGAAAGGCGGTTTTCTTTGCGGCGGGATCTATTTACGAAATTTCAATCACCAACTTTATCTTACGAATGCGAATATTTTGTTGACACCCACTTACGTGGGGAGAAATGATCATCATAATGGAATAAGAGAAATCAGAGCTCGAACGGAAATATTTAGGTGTTCCTTTTTTCCACACGCCATTCGAGAGTGCAATGGTAGAGAAGTAGTATGAAAATGGTTCGATGAACCCTCTGCAGGCACTTAAGTGTGAAATGCAGAGTAAGCATGTAGATGTAGATGTAGAAAGAAAAGTCATTTTGTAGGATGGTTTTCGTTGCATACCGTTCCCAGTTTCTACCCGAGTTTGTGTCGCTATAGTGAAACATGGCTTGGGCTCAGTGATGATACGGGCAACCATGACGTGACGTTTCATTGGCCCCTTGGCAACCCTGCAAGGTCGTATTACTGCAAACGATTACTTTACCATTTTAATTGAACAAATCCGTTTCATGTTATTAGGTTCCACAGTGGTGATGCCTGTGGCCCAACACACCCTGCCCCTGTTGACACGGACCGCATCGTCGAGGATTGTTTTTGTGAGCACGAGGATAAATTTCCGCAAGTTCCCTGGCCGCTATAGTCACAAATTGCCAATATTATAGAGGCTTTATGATCTACTTTGGAGAGAAGGGTGCGCAATCACCATCCTCCCCAATCGTTGCCCCAACTTGGGACTATTTTAGAAGGAGAATGGTTTAGGATTCCCCTGAAAAATGTACAGGACCTGCATCTATCTAATCTATCCATCCCGAGACGGCTGGAAGCTGTCTTGAATACACAGTATTAGGCGTGGTAATGTGTCTTGTTTTTTGGTGTTTCCACATTTTTTCCAACTCATGTATACATAGTACGACATATGCCAGTATATCAGCAATGAAGTTAGTGGAGGTACAAGGTACATAGTCCTCGTGTTTTAGGTAAGAGACTTGACGTGCCGCGCGGGATTAGCCGAGCGGTTTAGGGCGCTGCAGTTATGGACTGTGCGGCTGGTCCCGGCGGAGGTTCGAATCCTCCCTCGGGCATAGGTGTGTGTGTTTGTCCTTAGGATAATTTAGGTTAAGTAGTATGTAAGCTAGGTACTGATGACCAAGTCCCATAAGATTTCACACACATTTGAACAATAGACTCGACATGTGTAGTGTAGCTGGCCCGCCACGACCTGCAGCGTGGCTGTCGGCAGCTTGCTGAGGCCACCACACTTGCAGTCAGCGGGGGCGGACAGCAGCAGACGGGTCGGCCGCCACGTCAGCCCCCTAAGAGGATCCGCGATCTCCCCAGCGACCATTTATCCGGCCGTCACTTAAGCAGCACACAATCCAGTGCTGCGAGGTCTGCGCGCCGGCCCCAGGGGACTCACGTCTCAGGCGCTGCCTGCTGGAGGCGTTTCCGCTCGCCTCTCACCCTCTCTCTCACATACACCCTGCAATAGGGGAGATACTTATCGGGAACGTCTACCAATAGTCTCTTGACTACAGTGTCGCAGTGCCGTAACCACAACACGAAGTTTCGGAAAACGCCTGTTTTAATTTGTATCCTAGAACTGTCGTAGAAACCCCATTGCACGACGAGAAAGCCACGGTGTGGGTTGGATTTACCACATCTACTGTTATCGGGCCTTTTTTCTTCGAGGAAATGCGTGATTCTGGTTTTGTAACTGCTACCGTGACGGGTGAGAGGTACGCCGATATGTTACAGAATCGCATCATCCCCATCCTGGCTGATAAACACCTGCTGGAACGTACGATGTTTACGCAGGATGGCACTCCACCCCATATTGCTAGACGCGTGAAAGATCTCTTGCGCGCGTCGTTTGGTGATGATCGTGTGCTCAGCCGCCACTTTCGTCATGTTTGGCCTCCCAGGTCCCCAGACCTCGGTCCGTGCGATTATTGGCTTTGTGATTACCTGAAGTCGCAAGTGTATCGTGTTCGACCGACATCTCTAGGGATGCTGAAAGACAACATCTGACGCCAATGCCTCACCATAACTCCGGACATGCTTTACAGTGCTTTTCACAACATTATTCCTCGACTACAGCTATTGTTGAGGAATGATGGTGGACATGCTGAGCATTTCCTGTAAATAATATCATCTTTTCTTTGTCTCACTTTGTTATGCTAATTATTGCTATTCTGATCAGATGAAGCGCCATCTGTCGGACATTTTTTGAACTTTTGATTTTTTTTTGTTCTAATAAAACCCCATGTCATTCCAAGCATGTGTGTCAATTTGTACCTCTCTATCTACATTATTCCGTGATTTATTCAGTTTTCAAATTTATACCGACTTTTTGAACACCCAGTACTTTTAATTAACGGTTAAAATACATATTTTTAACAATGCTAGTACGACGGACCCAAGCATAGGTCCCTACGCTACCACTTCCCGAAACAAAAGGGGTGAGGATACATGAATTAATAAATTGAAGGGTTTATTTCTTATTTTGTTTCATACAGATATTTAACGATGTATCAAACCATTGTCCTTGTCGCAGAACAACAGGTTAATTTACCTTTGCCGGTGTCTATAACTCATTCAGATACGAATAGCTTATATATAAGAAAAGAAAAGAACGAAAAAATTATATGATTCAATACAATTGCCCCCCACTGTGCACTGATGTCATATGGAGGTGTACAGTGTCTGAACTTATTTCCCTTTTTGAGATTTGATAATACTGGCCGGTATGGGCGCAGCCTTTATTTTCGGCAACTGGAGTTATCCTGAATGGTTATCAATTTATTTGGGCATGTCAGTTTCTTTTAACCCACTCTTATATAATTTTTCTCTCCTAACAAAGTGCGTGCTGTAATAACATAGTCCCATTGTTGTCAGTCAGCACCTGCACAGTGTTTAGCTTTTGAAGTACGCGCGCGCAGCCCAACATCCATTATCGTCACAGTTCGCGCTCACATGTCCAGTACGAGGCCAAAGTGCGGCTTTCACTGCTCGAATTCGTGAAACTCGTATTCTTCGGCGTGGCACATTGTGAACTCTTCAATGTGGTGACAACTGGTTTCCGTATCAGCGACCCGAGGAATTTATTTCACCTCGTCGCTCTCACTTATTGAGTGGAGGGACCAGCTGTACATCCGACATTCGTCAACAAGGTAAGTTCCTTTCTGCTTTTACGACACTGTCGAGCACAGAAAATTCATGTTACGCGAAGTATTGCCACTTTTAGTTTACCATGCGCCCAACCACGTATTCTTTTAACAAACTACAGTTAAATCTTTGCAGCCAGGTTTCGTATATTTTTGCTCTTTGTTTCTGAGCGTCTTGCATACAGTTGCATTACATAAAGTTTCTGCAGTGTCCTTTGCACATACCGTACACGTAACATAATGAAATACAAATACAATTACTAAATACGCTTATCCTATGCCATTATCGTCGCTTATCTACATTATAGTCTGTAACATGTTCTCTCCACTTTCTACATATATAGGGTCATTACTTTTCATTCAGTTTTAGTACATTTTGTCAGGTTTCGTCTTCGTTACATCATTCGATTCCAACTATATGAGTACACGTTTTACTCTCGTTTGCTTATACATGCTTCATGTAACATTCATACAATAATAGATTCTGTTTTCATTTATAATGTAAATTGACATATAGTTCATTTCAATTTACAATGACTTCTTGTAGGAGCATATTCATCAATTCAAAAAGAATCAAATAAGCATACAATAGTAATTTCATTGATACTATGCGCCGCTGAGATAATTTCGCATGGCCTCGCCTCTAAAGCCTTCTCCAGGAAGGATCTACGCACTACTATATTGTGGGAATTCCACGGAAAGGCATTTATGTGCTCAGTTACGTCTCGTTAACAGACTTAACTGTAGTTTGTTGTTTCTAAGTAAAACTCAAATCTGACGATACCAGTCGTATCAAATACTTTAATATTGCAAATTTAAATGGCTCCAAGCACTATGGGAGGCAACATCTGAGTTCAACAGTCCCCTAGACTTAGAACGACTTAAACCTAACCTAAGAACATCACGTACATCTATGCTCGAGGCAGGATTCGAACCTGCGACCGTAGTGGTCGCGCGGTTCCAGACTGAAGCGCCTAGAACCGTATTTGTCAGTACTCAACCTTAGTTCAGCATCGTGATATCTGACGTACTCCAACTGTTTTCTTCTTCATATACTTTCATAGTATCACATTCATACATATCACAAATTTACAACTATATTTACTTGTGGTGTGACCCTCTCTTATGTTTATATGGTACCTGACACTCTAGAAGCAATTATCTTTCTTAATTTTAGGACTTGTTGATTCCTCGTTCCCTGGAAGAAAAAACTTAATACTAACTTAAAACTAAATCTTCATAGATTAGTGTCTCGTGTCTCGATAACTGGTAATACTTTCTTCATATATTCAACCATGTATTCATTCACTTCAGTGTGCAGTCGTGCTATCACAAAACTTATTTTATGTCATGGTGGTGGTAAGTTCCTATGGGACCAAACTGCTGTGGTCATCGGTACTGAGGCTTACACGCTACTTAAGCTAACTTAAACTAACTTACGCTAAGGACAACACACACACCCATGCCTGAGGGAGGACTCGAACCTTTGACGGAGGGAGCCGCGCGAATCGTGCCCGGACACCTCAGACTGCGCAGCATCATGTCATGTGTGTGTCTCTACTTACCTCATAAATCTGAAAGGTAAAGTTTATTAGAGGCATGGTGCGACCTCTTGTTCGTATACCTATACTGTACTCTTTTATTTATCTTCAGCAAGATTTTTTTCGCCTATCAAGTATGACCCAGTGCATGCACTTTCAATACTTAAATTCGTAAATATTGTACATATGTGGATATAATGTATATATCAGTACAGCTCAAGTAAACATCTCGTAGTTTAGCGTCGCTTTCCTGTGTACATAATCCCTTAGCTTATCTTTGTGTGTGCGTGTTTTGTGTAGATAGTCGAAGTTTTAGTGTAGAGTCTCCCTTAATTTTCTGTGTCTCTGTTTATTCAGTAGTTTTTACAAATGCCAGTGCGGGCAGTAGCTCATCAGATTTGTTTGTTTTGGGCGCTCCAACACTTCCAGGTGATGTCCTTTACGCACGCGCACGCGCTTGTGGTTTGTTGACCAATGCGCATGCGCTGCGTCGCTCTGATACCACTTGCGTCACGACGAGTTCTGTATTGCATTGCACGCTGCCGTGCGTTTCATTTCTTTGTTTACAATTGGGCTACACGAAAGGCGAAGCGTTGTATTTAGAGTATCGTCGTCTCTAGACACATAAAAGTAAAATTCTTCTTGGTTACAACTACTCCTCGTATCGTTTACACATTTAATATAGAAGAAAGAAACACAAATAAAAATTTTCCTTAACAACTAACAACATAAATTCTCGAATGACACTTTCCAGTAGCCTAAATCTAATATAATTATACATACATGCAAGTTATAGGGATGGCAGCCCTTCTTCCAATATATAAACGTTCTCAAGTCTTCGTGTGGGTAAAGGTCCTTGTCTTTCGCCGAGTTCGTGTGTACCAATATGTATGAGGGGATTTTAGTAATTATGTATAATCCATTGTATAGTAGTTGCTACTTACGCTTCAGTTTTCCAATTTTTGTGGATTTGGGATGTGTTCTAAGTAACACCTTTTGTCCTATATAAAATTGTGTTTTGCGTTTCAGCTTCCTATCATAAATTCCGTTCCTGTCCTAAACCCAGGTTTTAAGGTCTATTACTGTTTGTTGTGTTTTATCCTTCAGTGGTAATTCCTGTATCAGTATCTTAGGCAAAGGTTTCTCTCACTCGTCTACCTGTTTGCAATTGAACATCAGCTCATTTGGTGTAAATCCAGTTGATGTGTGGCGAAGGTTGTTAACAACTTGTAAGAATGGAGTGACACATTCAATCCACTTGGTATGTTCACGAGGTATATAGGTCCTTACAAACCTGTTAAATTCCTTAAACACCATTTCTGTGGGTGATACTTTGGGATGAAATTTGGATACTAAAATTTGTTTGAACTGGTTGGAGTCTACAAACGCTTTGCGTTTACATCCAACGAAATATGAAGCATTGTCTGTTAACATGACTTCTAGTTTTCCTACTCTTGTAAAATAATCCTCTTTGATTCGTCTTATAATTGAACTGGCTTTAGTGTTCTGTACAGCATACAGTTTTACGTATTTGGTGAAAATATCATACAGGACTACTGTATACTTTACGCCACCCTTATCTCTGGGATAGGGTCCAGCAACATCCAAAGATACCCTTTATAGAGGTTTTATAGTCACAATGGGATGTAGCTAAATCTTTTTGGAGCTGTTAGAATGTTTTGTTTCCTGGCAGACAGTACACATTTTTACCACTTGTAGCACCCTTCGTCTAGGGTTGGGGAAATAACAGTATTTACCTATTTTGTCAGTGCATTTTGCGGTGCCATAATGGCTCCAAGTATTGTGTGTGTATAAGATAAAATCATCCACATATTTTTATGGCAAATACACGCGCCATTGTTCTTGTTTGGGATGGTTCCTATTGAACAGAACACCCTTGTGAATAGTGAAGAGACTTTTTAACTTTTCATTACCATTTTTTATAAGTTTTGCTCTTACCTTACTCCAACGTGTTCTTCCTGCTGTAATTGCTCCATGTGTTTACACATGTGGGTATAGTAAGGTCGGAGTGTTTTGCCTTCCATCAACATAGCTCTTATTTCACCTTCCAGCAATAACACATTGTTAAATTCTTCTAAGCCTTGAGGATCATCAGCTATTATTTTCCCCTTATGCATACTATTTCAAAACAGAATTCTTGAAGATACGTACACCACCTGGCTATCCGTTAGTGTAACAATTTACAAGTTAACAAAAATATAGGGACTAATGGTCGCAGTATACGTTTGTGTGTTTACCCCAAAGAAAATATTCAAACTTTATAAAGGACCTAATTACAGCCAAACTCTCCGGCTCCTTAATGAACATTCAGCTTCGGATAAGGTGCAGTTGGCGAAGAGATACCGTTTCCCTTCTTCTTCTACCATTTGAAAAAGGCATGCACTCAGACCTTGAGAAGACGTGTCGGAGCACAAGCAAAAATCCTTCTTCGTGTCTAGTTGCGATAAAATATCGGCATTTAATAAGACTTGCTTGATGTTCTCGATATCAGTTTGACATTGCTTGTCCCATAAGCAAGGTCTGTTTTTCCGCAGACAATTGAGTGAAACATCACCGTTCATAAATTGGTTAGGTATGAATTTCCTCAAAAATGAGACTAGGCCTAAGTATGCCTTTCATTGCCTCTTGTTTTGAGGAACGCGACAGTTCCTAATGGCATTAAGTGTTTTAGGATCTGGCAGTATGCCTTCCGAAGAGATTATGTCCTACAAATTTTACCTTTTCTTGTCCGAAACTAGAGTTCTTGAGATTTTCCGTTTCTCCATATTCGGAAAAGCGATTCAATACTCGTTCAGGTAATCGCAAGTGTTATACCGAAGACGGTGTGGTGAATAAAAGGTTGTCCACGTATACCGTTACCTTGCTCAAAAGTTTGGGTCCTATCGCTTTGCCCAGCACAGAGATAAATATACCTGCAATTACGTTCAATCCAAACGGTAATACTTGAAATTGGAAGCTCCTGCCCCCACATGCGAAGACGGTATACTTCCAACTTTCTTCATGTAGTTTTATTTGCCAATATGAAGACGGGAGATCGATTATAGTAAGAAATTTAGCATCGTGGAATTTCGTAAGCTGTTCCTCTAATTTGTCTGGGCGTGTTAGTACTTGTACAATAATCTTATTACTACTATGTGCGTCGAGGACCAAGCGTACCTTGCCATCTGGCTTTCTCAGGGGCCAAAATAGGCCTACAATAAGAGAAAAATGATGGTTGTGTTATGTCCCATTCAAGCAGCCTGTTAATCTGTTTTCTTACTGCTTCCCTCTTTATCCATGGTATAGGGTATGAAGTAGAACAAAAAGATTCGTGAGGATATACTCCCATTTTGTACACAAAATCCATAATGAGACCTGGTCTTTTTTTCAAATACATGTATATAATCAAGTGTCAATTTCCTAAGTGCCGCTTGCTGTTTCTGAGACAAACACTTTGGGTCACTTACGTTTCTGTTTATTGTGTCAACGTTTACCTCTTCTTCTGCTGACTGGTCGTTACTGTATGTGTTGACAAACATGACTATGGGATTTACCAACTGAAACACAAAGTCGTGAGTAGCTTCAGTTTTACGTCTATCAGTACTTCCCCAGATTAGGTCTATTGCAAGTAATTGGTTATTTACAGTGAAGTGACATTGGCCCTTGCCTATATCAATTTGTACTTGGTAAGACCTAAACGTATCCATTTGTATTATACAGTGCACTATTTATTTGTATACAATCAAAAAATTGCATCGTACGGAAAACTGTCCTAACTGGATTGGAATTAAAGCTTGTATTTTGACTCCTTTCGACTTCTGACCAGCTGCAGTTTGTATCTTGCAATTTTTCACTGGCAGTGTAGGTATACGCACACATTTCTTCAGTTCTTGAAAGAATCCCTGTGACATCAAATTAGTCGTAACACCTATGTCAAGCGCAATGGGTACATCAAGGTCAAATATTTTAGCTTTAATAGTAGCTTGTGCCTTGCCTCTGTCAAGTTTACCTGTGTACCCTCATTACATTGATACATATCATCTTTCCCATCACTACCTTGATCGTATTTGATAAAACAAGTGTCGATCAATCTCGTGCCCCCACTCTCCCCCCAGGACACAGAACGGGGGCCTACGATGACCGGTACAAGTTTTCCGCCGTCGTGGTGGCATTGGTCTCTGGGTTAGGCGTAACTTCCACTATATGGACTGTTGGTGTTTGATTACACCAATTAGTATCCTGTGAATCTCTCGACTGAAATTATTTTTCCTTTGGATGTTATTCGGCATATATGCGTTACATTGCTGGCCGATTCCGCTGTCTGTGGATTATTCTGCTGTCTGGTATTGTTTTGTGTTTGCCAAGTGACCGGCTGATTATTAGCGGTAGCTTGTGATTGTACAGGCTGGGATTAAGCTACTTGCCCTTTATAGTTGTTTTTGTAAAATTTTTGCCTATTTCTTTTATATGCGCCACTGAATTTATGGCTTTTGCCATTGCCTTTGTGATTACTGTTACCATTACCATAGATCAGTGTGGGGTAAGGTTGCCATACGTGTTGTACTACGAATCCTTTATCCACTTGTTGGTGCGTAAATCTCTGTGGCAGTATCTGCGTATTAACAGGTCTTGGTTGTACTGGTTTCTCTTCGTATAAAAAATCTATTGAGTCCAGTACAGGTAGAAAGTATCCGGTGTCGTTTTGCGGAATGGTAATGATTTTTTCCCTAATGTGGGCAGGTAGACGGTTCATTAAAATTTTCACCACGTCTTCTTGAGATAACGGGTTCGTCAAGTATATGGTTTTGTTCGAATATTTTTCAAAATAGCCCCTTCAGCTTGCATGTTTGCCACCGAATGGAGCTGCGTTGAATATTTTACATCTGAGCCTCTCTTGTACGGCCTCGCACCAATATTTATCCAGAAATGCGCTCTGAGATTGTTCATAGTAGCGAGAACGTTTTGCCATGTCCGTATCCCATAGCAGAATGTCACCCTGTGTGTAGCCAACAACAAATCTAACTTTCAGGGCTTCGGTCAAGGTACGAAGTAAAACATTTCGAAAGAGCACGGGGATTGTTCTTTTCCCCTCAGAGGTAAATACTGGATATTTTCGTTGCCTAATTAAACCTTCATCTGCAAGTAATGTTGACAAACACGCCGCGCTGTCAGTGACAGGCGTGTTTATGTTCGCTTGTGGCGTAGCGCATGGCAACGGCGCTTGCTCGACAGGTACAGCTGCCAGCAAGTGTTTTTGCATCCTGCAACCTTCACTTGCCAGGTATTGTGGGTAACCAGTGAAAGTATTTCACTTCTCTAAAAGCATGGATTTGATTTCTGTCAAACGTTGTTTTGAAATGTTAGTAGTTTCAGCAACACTGCCTCATAACCTTTCCTCTGCTTCCTTTAAACCTGAATCTGTCTTAGCTGGGAATTCACTTTCTTTCTCTTTTAGAGCTTCTTCTACTGTATCTACATAAATTTTGCACTCTGACACTACCTTTTCAGAAAGGGTAATGCCCTTATCCAGCATCCCGGCTTCTCCTTTCTCAGTTCTTTCCTTTACATATGCACATATCTTATCTCTCTGTTTTTTGGCAAATCTTGACTCTAAACTTAACTGGTCCACTCTTAGACTTAACTTTTGTACTTTGGTAGGTAGGTTTTTGCACAGGTCTTGCACCTCGCTGACTCCGTTCGTCACATTTTTTACCGTTTCATGCACTTCATTGAGGTTTTGTAACTCACTTGCTAGTTATTCCCGTTTATCGTCTACGGATGATACTCTTTCCGTTAACCTGTTTATACTGAGGGATATGTCGGTAATTATTTCTTGTTTTAATTGTTTACCTGCCTCTGTCAACTTCCAGGACAGTTCGTCAGATAGTTCAGTGCTTATAGTATTGCTCACCTTGCTGAACTGTTGACTAATACTACTCAATAGTGCGAACACTCTGGCCGACATAGAACTACCCACATCCACACAGTATCTTGTAAATACCTGGCGTTCTGAGGCCTACATCGTCTTTCACAGATTTCATTACTTGCCGGATTTTTGCCGGAGGCCTGAAGATTGTGTCTATTTAAAGTTACGTTGTGCAAGACGCGACAGTTGGCTGCGACTGCGACGCTGCCCCCTCCTCTTTTCCCACCCTGGCAGACGGCGACACGGCCGCAACACGACTGGAGTCGTCGCCGTTTCCCAAGCTTCGGACGGCGGCGGCGGATTCAAATACATAAGAAAAATAAGAATTCCGATTTTCTTGCTGTAAAAAATACTGTATGTTAATGCAACAAAGTTACATCGGCTCCCAGAGTTAGTTTTTCGATACAGATTCTCCTTTTACTTTAAAAAATTGAAAAGTATCTCTTCCGGTTTTGCGCGTTTTTTTCGCTGTATATTACTTCTCAATCAATTGTGAGGAAAGTAAAAGGCACAAAAAATTGATGTTTGCGTATCTTACAGTTTCACATCACAGCTTGATAATGAGGTGTGTATTTTTCCGATATTCGTCACAGTTATCCCGACACTTAATTTACAAGTAACCTACTGCATAAAATTTGAATTGTGTACAGTGAAAAATGTGGTCGCTGGCTACTTTACGTATGGTTCACGTTAGGTCATACATCGTTGCCGATGAAAAGAAGCTAACATATCGAAATTATTTTTTAAGTTGAGATCAGATTGATATCGATCTCCGTTTCCGAGATTTGGGCTCATATATCTCCGGGAGCGTCGCGACTAGCCGCCAGTTCTGTCGACGCGCAACGAGAATCGTGTGGTCATCACACGATAGAGAATGCATTTGTTTTGTTTCGCTGACACATTTGGACCTAATGAAACCATTTTATGTCATATTCCTCCGGTATGAGTTACTAATATTTCTCCATATGCTCTTGACAATTTCATTTAAAATGCCACGAAACGTAGGTTTCTTAAAGCCAAGTGATCAAGCAGAACCCATTTTCTTGGTTTTGCTGAGGCATCTGAACCTGTTCCAAGCTTTCTTTCTCGTGTATTTCTCTGATACGAGTCCCGAATATTCCTCTATCTGTTTTTGCACATTTCACCTAAAATTCCAATGAAAGATAAGTTTATTAACAATAAGCGCACGCTAGCTTCATTGCATTGTTTCAAGTTCTTGACAACAAGATAGGGTTACACCTTAAACATCTCTAGAATTTTGATTCTGAACGTCTACAGTATACACTGGCAGAAATGTGGAAGAAATAATGTCCATGCTTGTTCACAAAATTTCCCCAAATTATACTTGTCAGTTTCTCCCATGCAGAAACTTTTGGAACAAGCTAAGGCAACTTTCATAGCCGACTGAATCTTTATTCTCATCGAAATGAACTTCCATATTCTTGTATTCTGACAGCATACATCGTTATGGATGACATCAACATTTAATCTTGCCAAGCTGCACTCAAAAGATGACTCCAGGATTTACAAAAGACGAATTTCAATTGTGAACTGTGTCAGACCAGAAGGGCCTTGTAAAACAGTAGTGCACTTTTGGCACAAGTTTTTTGAGCACCATCTTCTACCAATGAATTGAAGTGAATGTGACAAATTACTTATTGCAGCATACTGTTTGCGCAATCTGTTGAGAAACGCCTTCCTCAAAAACGAACATCTATTGATTACAGAAAGCTGTACAACAATCTGGTGGTGGTTTTTCACAACTAGAAGGTATCATCAAGACACCAATCTACCGTTTACTTTCAAAGTGAAGGTATTGTAAAATGTAACTTTCTCGTTGTACTTTAGATTGTTCATTTTATAATGTATTTGCCGTTTTCAATTTTTATCGTCACAAAAAAGAGTAATGCGAAAATTGACCTTCAAGTTCATTTTCATCATTCTAATTCTACATCTGCATGGATTATACTGATTTTCATAACAGGCCTGAAAAATTTGCATTAATGGGAAAATATTATATATTTCACTCACCTGCCAGTTTCAACTGTGCACCAATTACTTCCCAAATTCTGTCTCTGAACATAGTGTCTCTATATTTAGTGTTCTTCAAATCGTAAAGGCAAGGCTGTTGCGAGACCAGCTCACAGAGCATCACATCCTGTGAGTGGCTCATTTCAGTTTTCCTTGACTGGCTCGACATCTTTCTCGCAGCCGTACGTCTTTGTGTCGTGCGACTTCCGTCGCAACTCTGCTCACTGGTGCAGTGCTGCGACAGCTGCCGCAACAGTCGCGCGTCGCATCCCAAACTCGAACTGCGCATGCGCCAGCGGACAACTTCTGACGTCACGTAGCGACCCGTCGCAGTCGCTAGTGTGCGTCGCGCCTTGGACAACGTACCTTTATGCCTCTTCAGGAGCCGACTAATCTTCCCTGCTGTCGAACCACAAAACCGGAAGAATGCAACCTGCTTGGTATCTTCTTCAGAGGTCTTCTCCCTTTGAGGCTTGGATGACACTGCTTGTGAGATCTGTTTGTTGTTGTAACCGTTTTCCTTAAAAATGTTCAAATGTGTGTGAAATATTATGGGATTTAACTGCTAAGGTCATCAGTTTATAGCGTCCCCAGGGCCAAATTTTTATCATGTAGCCGTAAAATTATAATTTCTCTGTGTAGGTTTAGATTGCAAAGAAATAGTTTATGACAGAATGATCTAAAGAGACGACAAGATACGCTCTTTTGTTAATTTTTTTGTCGACTTCACTTCCTCTTTTGTCTTGAATGTGTCTAGAGGGACATCTTGCGTGTACTGACAAATGTAAGCATATTTGTATGAGTTAAGCATATAATATACCGATTTAATATTATTGTGCACTTTTAATTCGTAAGAGGTGATCCCGATTTCACGTCCGCCTTCCTTGAATTAACCTGCATTCAAGTAATTTACAGTTCAACAATCGCAGCGGCCGATGCAGCCAACGACGCCATTACGTGGCGATATTAACTTATGAAAAATTAGCGGAAGCGGAAAACTCGCCCGCTATTAGCATAATATTAATTTTTCTCCACAGCCGCACGAAGTTGCAGAAATACTTAGCTTTAAGATTCTTATTTTCAGTACCATAGCCGAGACCCAGAGCCAGGACTCTGACTACAATACAATGGTTAACGGAGGTAAGAAAAATGCTCTCGCGCGTGTGTGGGCCGCAATTGTAAATAATAACTAAAGATCTTATGCTTTAAAGTTTATTACATTGTTCAACTTAAATATCATTTTTATTAAGGCCCACCACGTAAGTCGGCAACAATCAAAAAATAATAATAACAATAATATTATATATATTAAATTACGACGGCCGACGGACGCGAGATTGGCGCCTGTAACTTTGGGGCCCGATTAATATGATTCTATTGTACTGAATGTAATTATGTATGTGTCTAATTGTAAAATATTAATGCTTGTATGAATTCTTTTACGTGTGCAACAACAAAACCACACCCTGAGGAGATCTGGAGAGGAGAAAGTGTAGAAAAGAAAAAGGATTGCGAGAAAGAAAAATAAGTAAGGTAAGGCCTATTGTGCAAGCATCCTGTGTAGCTCTGTGCGGAATACCGAACCCATGTGCACATGAGATACCTTCGGTGTTTTGTGTATTTATGTGTTTATTTTTGGAGGGGATAATTATTCGTTTTGTTTATTTATATGTTTATTTTTGGAGGGGATAATTATTCGTTTTGTGTATTTATATGTTTATTTTTGTAGGGGATAATTATTCGTGTGTGTATCAGTGTTAAAGATTTGTCAGTGGCTTAAAGTGAATTTAGTATGGGTAAGATAGGACAACCTAAAGCATCCGTACCAGAAGAACAAAATTCTGTTAATATGGAAAGTGAGGATCATTTGCAATACGTCAACGAATCCCAAGCCACCGCCTCGGATAACATAATTTCCGGAGCGGGGGGCGAGGATCTGTGGACGGTGAATGACGCTCCACAGCAGAATGGGAATAGAGTAACAACACCACTGCCTGGGCAGGGGGGCCAATCGAGTGCTAGATTAAGCGGGGTACCAGTATGCTCACCGATTGCAGACCCATCTGCAGAATTTCTGCGCAGGTTAGAAGAAAGAGATAGGGGAAGAGATCAGAAACTGGCTCAGATGCTCTATGAGCAAGAGCAACAAAGAGAACAGAAAGAAAGGGAAAAAGAAAGAATGTCAGAACAGAGGGAAAAAGAAAGAGACGAAAAACTGGCTCAGATGCTACGTGAGCAAGAGCAGCGCAATGAAGCAAAACTAGATAGGATCCAAAGCGAACTAGTCGAGATGCGGGACGCGTGCAAAGAAATCCCCGATCTTGTGCAAAGTTTAGCCGGCGAGATGCAAAAATTACAGATATCGCAGGCTAGGCTTGAAGATAATGTCCAGACTCTAACCAACCGCGTGGATAATGTGGAGATAGATGCACGGAAAAGTATTGACGCATATTTGGAAGTGCAAGCTCAAAAAGTAGAAAAAGAATTAAATGAATGGCTAGAAGTAAAGGTTTGCGAGATATCTGCAAAGATTGAAAGCGACGTAAAAACAGCTGTAGAACAAGCGACTGCGGTCGCGAGTGTAAATATTGACGCTAGCGCTGCTGCACTACATGCCGAATTAACACAGATCAAATGCCGTGTGACAGCGGAGTTGCCAAATTGGCAACAGGAGGTCGCGCGGAGACTGTCTGCGTTGGAAAGCAATGCAAACAGTGGCGGACAGATCATGAATCCGACTCCGCGTACTGATTACTGTAATAACGCTGACGGTAGGCAGGGTGCGAGTGCGCAACCGCAACCTAATGCGACTTATGAGCACGAACAACATGCGATACCGTGCAGCGCACATCACGAAGTAATGAATGTCCCAGAATGTAGCAATCAGATGTGCAAAAAAGAGGACAATGTAATAAAACACAGGACATTCCAACCTTTCAATAGCGAAAAACGAAATGTCCACTCTCTTGTATTTATTAAGAACTTTAGGAATGTGTTTCCCAGGACATGGACGGAAAGACAAAGAATACAGTTCGTGGTCTCCTTTATTCAAGGTGACGCGGCACTGTGGGCCACCGACGTGTCCGAAAAATGTCTAACGATGCAACAGTTTGAAGGTACCTTCTTGCAAAAATTCTGGTCCGATAGCGTCCAAGAAAGACTGCGAAAGGAGTTGTACAGTCCAGAAATGTACAATCCTAAGATGGGAACGTTACGCAAATATTTCGAAAAGTATATAAACAAAACCAGGTATTGGGACGAGCCAATGTCCGATCGTGACATAATCAGATTAATAAAAATGAAGTTGCCCAGTGAAATTAAAAGATATTTCATCAATGTGCCGGAATACAATATAGAACAATTCATGGAAATAGTGGATTCTGTTGACTTATTGATCGAAGATATGAAAACCGAAAACAAGTGGAACCATGCAGGCTGTAATCAACAAAAAGCCGATTACAATAGCAGCCACAGTAACGGTAGTAACAACGGGAATAGGCAAGAGCACCGGCAACAGAATCGAGGCACAAACAATGGCAATGGTTATAACGGCAACGGTTATAATCGTCAAAATAGAAAGAGACGACATGATGGACGCATGAGTAATGGATATAATGGTAACGGCAATCCGCAATGGCGGAACAACCGAAACCAGTGCCGTGGTCGTAACGAACCGACACCACAGTGGCAACAAAACACAGCGCCACAATGGAACGCCAACCCAGGTCCGTCACAGAATATGTCAGGGAGTTACAACCGACCACCGCAAAATCAGAGCCATACACAATATCAAAATACACCATCGGGGAGGCAGGGCGGCCAACCCAACAGTAGCAACAACAACAACCAGAACCACAATGTGAGGTTAGTGGAAGTGACAGACAACTGTCACCCCACTAATGCTCATCCGTTAAACTAACGACAGCCACAATATGCTCTCCGTTGTTGGCTGCAGGATGGTGTAGTGAGGGCACATTCACGGATGACAGCCATAAACTTTGTATGCTGAGATACAATGAAGCAACAAAAATAGAAAAGGAACTTGTAGACGTACCGCAGAAGTGTAACCGAACCGACAAAAGTGTTGTGCAGGCTATATTGCAAGCAGATATGTATGGAGCACCAACACATATAATAGTCGATACCGATGCGTCAACCAATGTCATGAGCGCGAATTTTTACAAGTACTTGAGTCAAAATAATAGAATACCAGTATTGCCAGTGAAGAATTGTCGTGTTACAGGTGCAATAGGTGCACAATCTCATATCATAAAGCACCAGGTGCAAGTCGAGTTTACGGTAGGAAATGAAGCAATGAAAAGCTCGTTCCTAGTAGTTAAGGGATTAGGTGTTGCTTGCATCTTGGGGATGGAATTTTTACGTCAGAGGGACGCAAAAATCGACCTCTTGTGCGGGGAAGTATGCCTTATGAATGAGGATAGACGTGTAATTTTGCCGTTGTTGAGGACACGGGAAGTGCACGGTAAATATTGCCGGAGCCTTCAGTCGAGATTCGAAGGAATACAGGTAATGAATTTATATTCTGACTTAAGTACAAGACAAGCATATTATAAAGATTTTATTACTGAAGATAAAGAGGAAAAAAGGAAACTGATAGCCATGAAAGTTAGGGAGTCAGAACATTTGACTGAAGCACAACAAAACGAATTGACTCAGCTACTTACAGATGATGAGAATGTGTTTTCGGAAAAACCCGGTGTTATCGAGGGCTACACCTATAACATCGAAGTGGTACCTCATGATACTTTCTGTCACGCAAACTACACCATCCTGTGGTCGAATAAGGAGGCAATTACGAAGGAAACAAGAAAAATACTTACAAAGACTTAAAGAAGTTCGCTCAGTAGAGCAACGTTTATATTTGTGTGTAGTAGGTTAAGTTTATAGTGTATTTTTTTCTGTGTGTAAATGTTCAGATTTTAGTGTAGCATTTAAAGACGATGAGGCGCACAAGATTAGTGCGATTCAATTTTGTAGATGTTAAGGAATAATAGTATTTTCAAACAATTGCATTTTGAAAAAAAAATGAACGTAGATTTAAGAATATTTTTACAAATTTCATGTGTAAAAATGCTTTAAAAAATATTTAAAAAAATTCACCAGCATGTAATGATGAAAGAATTTTTCATTAGTGTGTCATGGATATTTTTGAACTGTAGTAGTAATGCAACTTATGAAATTCAATATTATAGTGTATAAGTCGTTTCATGTATTCATGTCTATACCGATCTTGAAATATGCTTAATCATAATTTACTAAACAACATGAGTGCAGGGTGTACATCACCCAAGGTACCTCATGTGTTGTGGTCAAGGTACAAAGCAAATCAGTAAACGCGACTACCGCTAAGCACTGTTAAAATATATTGCCATCTGCTAAGGCAGAGATTTGCACGAATTTGTAGTGTAAACAAAAGTCACAAATCTAAAATTAATCTAGGAACTTGCATGCTAGGCCTAGATTATAAAATGTCTACAATAATGCGAGAGGCAAAGTTTTATAAAGTCGAGCCTGGCTCTGGAGGGCAAGTACGCAATGAGTGGGCAGACATGACATGGGGACTTAGCTCAGATGAGACGGAAATACAATTGTATAGTCAAAAAATCTGAAGGCAAGTACGACTCTAAGTGGAAAATGAAAAGAGATAATTAGTGCGAGAGACTGGTAAAATCCAGCACGAGCCAAAATCCAGTTCAGACTGAATGAAATACATTAGTGTTTGTGAACTAATCGAAACAGTTACTTTAAACAGTGTGAAAAACTGTGAAGGTGAAACTGTGATATGAACAGTGAAGTGCTAGTATTGAACGTTCAACAGCGGTGAGGACGCCAAACGCCAATATTACGCACGAAAAACTGTGAATTTGCTTATAAATGTGAACTGTTAACGTGAAGTGAACTCACAGTCAATATTTTTGGGGCAGACTGTAGTTTCAGTGAGCACAATAATGCGAGATTGGAATGCGATGCGTGGACTGTTGCAAAACAGCGACCGCAGAAACGGCGAATGTTTGTGCTAAGCTCGTACTGGGACACTCACCAGTGCCTGCGAGTGCGGCGAAAACATAAATAATTGTATCAAGACAAAAACTGACAAGTAATGGAAACAGTGGCGCATCAAAACTGCATTCACGGGAGAAGATCCATGTCATGTATTCTGCAAGACAGTGCTGGCTTGACACTCGGAAACTGGCGAAAGCTTAACAACAACTGCCACACTAATAAATGCTTCTTTCCCACTAGCGTAACCATCTGCAGCGGGAAACAAATATTACGTTGGTTGTGTGTATGTTTCATGTACTACTTCGGAGATGCGTAGCAGAGCTGACTCCTGCCAACAAGCGCGGGAGGCGGATATCATCCCACTCCGCCACGCCTGGCCGAGACAGAAGCGCATCGCCAACCGTGCAGCCGATCAGCTGATTCTGACGTTCCGCGACGGCGAGAGACACGCTGGCGTCGAGCGGGCGTTGACCTCTCCGCAGCCGCCGCGACCGCCGAGCAGCGAACACACCAACCGACGCCGTCGCGAGCTAAACGTCGCGGCGTAGATCATCAACGACACCGCAACCAAGTGTTATAATGACCTCATTTTTTGCATAGTGCACCAAAAATATTTGTATGCACATCCTGTACTCCAGTGACATTCCAGAAACAATTAAGTGAAAGTGACCAAAGCAGTTAGTCTGTCGCTCCGCCGAGGTTTTCCCCAGGTTTCCCTACGGCCGCGCGAACAGTTGACACCCCTGGGACTTCAAATATTCCGGACTAACTCGTGGTTGTATACCTTGAACCTCATCTGTATTACACTTGGTGGGCAACACACCTCAGTAATTTAACGATTTAAATAAACGATGTGACATATGCAAACTGTGAAAGAAAAATCTGCGTGTCGACACTGTGGACATGAAAGTGGAAATATTTATGTCAAAAAACACGAACACTTTTTATGACATAAACATTTCGGGGGGCAATATAGCGTCCCCAGTGCCAAATTTTTATCATGTAGCCGTAAAATAATAATTTCTCTGTGTAGGTTTAGATTGCAAAGAAATAATTTATGACAGAATGATCTAAAGAGACGACAAGATACGCTCTTTTGTTAATTTTTTTGTCGACTTCACTTCCTCTTTTGTCTTGAATGTGTCTACAGGGACATCTTGCGTGTACTGACAAATGTAAGCATATTTGTATGAGTTAAGCATATAATATACCGATTTAATATTATAGTGCGCCTTTAATTTGTAAGAGCTGATCCCGATTTCATGTCCGCCTTCCTTGAATTAACCTGCATTCAAGTAATTTACAGTTCAACAATCGCAGCGGCCGATGCAGCCAACGACGCCATTACGTGGCGATATTAACTTATGAAAAATTAGCGGAAGCGGAAAACTCGCCCGCTATTAGCATAATATTAATTTTTCTCCACAGCCGCACGAAGTTGCAGAAATACTTAGCTTTAAGATTCTTATTTTCAGTACCATAGCCGAGACCCAGACTCTGACTACAATACAATGGTTAACGGAGGTAAGAAAAATACTCTCGCGCGTGTGTGGGCCGCAATTGTAAGTCATAACTAAAGATCTTTTGCTTTAAAGTGAACTGACTAGCCGAGGAAATTAATATGAAAAGTTTATTACATTGTTCAACTTAAATATCATTTTTATTAAGGCCCACCACGTAAGTCGGCAACAATCAAAAAATAATAATAACAATAATAATATATATATTAAATTACGACGGCCGACGGACGCGAGAAGTTCCTAGGCTTACACACTACTTAACCTAAATTAACCTAAGGACAAACACACACACCCATGCCCGAGGGAGGACTCGAACCTCCGCCCGGACCAGCCGCGTTTTCCTTAAAAACTATGCGTAAGTGCTCCATTCTCTCGGCCAATTTTCGGCGTCTGAGATGGTTTCATTTCGATGTACTAAGGTCCTCAGAACTGACTGTTTCTGTGCTGGGTGATGGAAACTGGTGGCGTGCAGATACCGATCCGTGTGGGTGGGCTTGCGGTAAACGCTATGACCTAGAGACCCACTGGGCTTACGACGGACAAGCGCGTCCAAGGTCGGCTGGGAAAACTCCTTCTCTACTTCCATTGAGAAGTTGATGTGGTCGTGGATGCTGTTGAGGTGCTCCAGGAACTCTTCTAACTTTTCTTGTCCATGTGGCCAAATAACGAAGGTATCGTCGACGTAGCAGAGCCAGCTGGGCCCTTTATAACAACAGCCGAGGCTGCAATATGCTAACGGAAGGGCAGAGGCTTTTCCTCACTTGCCACCATGGAAGTGTTTAGAGAATGTGCCCTAAGAAAAAGCTCTAAATGAACATTATCTGGAGTGTATAAAGTACTCAGCCATTCGTAAACTAAAATATTCTCGTCTCAGTATCACAGCCTACACCACAAGCCTGTCATACCGTGAACAACAGCCCGGAATACAGTATGGCGTCTGCTGTTCAAACACGGAAAGGGGCAGCCTACCCTGAGTCATGAGAACAGCCATCGCAGCAGAGCAGATGGGTGCCAGTTTGCTGGAGGGACATCACGACCACCTCCGCGATATCATCAGCTTTGCTGCCGCACTGTCATCATAGTCTTACAAGGGGAGGCCGCCAATTGTGAAATTCAGATTCGATTCATACTGCGCATAATAAAAGCTCATGGCCAGAGGTGTAATGTGGCAAAGCACCAAGGCGCACTTCTCAGCCGTTGTCTAGAAAATCGACAGTTAAAAGAAACCGTTGCGGTGAAATAGTCTCTACGATTAATACTTCTCTACAGCGTCGTGGTGCAGTGGTAAGCGCTCGGGTTCGTAATCCGAAGGTCGCCGGATCGAATCTCGCACTATGCAATTTTTTTTTTTAGTATTTGTTTTTTATAATTCAAATATATATATATATATATTTCCCGGCAATCAGTTGCAACAATTATGCATATAATAAGTTGTTGAAAGTCGTTTGTTGTGGAAAAACTGGCGGCATCATTATGTTGTCCGCAAACAAAGTTGTATTTCACAAATGTTATTAATTGTCTTCATAGTGTTAACCACTTATAGTTAACGGAAGACGTAGAAACGATATTCCGAAACGAATACGTATAGCGTAAGTCAAAATTTGCTGTGGCAGGTATGAAATATAAACTCCGTTACTCGCTCGTTACACTTGAATGACGGATGTTGAATGGGCCGAAACGAGCCGCCGCATAACAGCGTAGTTGCCTGCTAACTTCGAAAGAAGGTAGATGCGGTCCCTAGCGCAACTTATAACATTGTCGAAAATCAGTGCGGACGGGAGAGCTTTGTTAAAAAAAAACGGAAAAATGGAGGTGGTACAATTGGAGAGCGATCCGCCAACATGCATAAGCAATTCATTAATATATATATATATATATATATATATATATATATATATATATATATATATTGTAATTCAAATATATATATTTGAATTACAAAAAACTAATAATAAAAAATTGCATGGCGCGAGATTCCATCCGGCGACCTCCGGATTACGAACCCGAGCGCTTACCGCTGCGCCATGGCGCTGTAGAAAATTATTGATCGTCGAGAGTATTTCACCGCAACGGTTTCTTCTAACTGTCGATTTTCTCGACAACGGCTGAGAAGTGCATCTCGGTGCTTTGCCACATTACACCTCTGGCCATGAGCTTTTATTATGCGCAGTATGAATCGAATCTGAATTTCACAATTGGCGGCCTCCACTTGTTAGCTGGACAGTGGCATATGAGTGATGCCATGCTCAGCCCTTTGTACTGTCAGCAATGCCAGGCGTCTCTGTTGCATGAGAGGCCACTGGACACAACCATCAGCTATTCCTCATGTATTATGGCGGATAGCTGGAATAAAGAAGCCAGTTAAACAAATCTACTGCCATCCTGACGTCTCATTTCATTCTCAATGGGTGACATCACTTCTGTTTATACCTCACCACATATGAACCAGAATGGCTATCATTATTATTGCCATTGTTCGTTTCCGATTAAACATTGCTCGATGTAATGATATGATTCTTATGTAGAAGAGCATAAAAAATAATTACCTTGAATATCGACTAAATAACTAGCTTTCGCTTAAAAATGTGTGGAGTGAAAACTTCAACATTGGGCGATGGCATTTCAGTTTATTACTTCTCTATTGTTGAGTGGTACTTAAGATAGGTAGATGTGAAGTGAAGTAGAAATTAGAAAATAAATAAAAAAACTTAGTTTAGAAGAACTTTTTTTTTTTTTTTTTTTTTTTTTTTTTTTTTTTTTTTTTTTTTTTTGTCATCAGTCTACTGACTGGTTTGATGCGGCCCGCCACGAATTCCTTTCCTGTGATAACCTCTTCATCTCAGAGTAGCACTTGCAACCTACGTCCTCAATTATTTGCTTGACGTATTCCAATCTCTGTCTTCCTCTACAGTTGTTGCCCTCTACAGCTCCCTCTAGTACCATGGAAGTCATTCCCTCATGTCTTAGCAGATGTCATATCATCCTGTTCATTCTCCTTATCAGTGTTTTCCACATATTCCTTTCCTCTCAGATTCTGCGTAGAACCTCCTCATTCCTTACCTTATCAGTCCACCTAATTTTCAACATTCGTCTATAGCACCACATCTCAAATGCTTCGATTCTCTTCTGTTCCAGTTTTCCCACAGTCCATGTTTCACTACCATAAAATGCTGTACTCCAGACGTACATCCTCAGAAATTTCTTCCTCAAATTAAGGCCGGTATTTGATATTAGTAGACTTCTCTTGGCCAGAAATGCCTTTTTGCCATAGCGGGTCTGCTTTTGATGTCTTCCTTGCTCCGTCCGTCAGTTGACTTCGTGACCATCAATCCTGATATTAAGTTCCTCGCTGTTCTCATTTCTACTACTTCTCATTACCTTCGTCTTTCTCCGATTTACTCTCAAACCATACTGTGTACTCATTAGACTGTTCATTCCGTTCAGCAGATCATTTAATTCTTCTTCACTTTCACTCAGGATAGCAATGTCATCAGCGAATCGTATCATTGATATCCTTTCACCTTGTATTTTAATTCCACTCCTGAACCTTTCTTTTATTTCCATCATTGCTTCCTCGATGTACAGATTGAAGAGTAGGGGCGAAAGGCTACAGCCTTGTCTTACGCCCTTCTTAAAATGAGCAAATCGTTCTTGATCGTCCACTCTTATTATTCCCTCTTGGTTGTTGTACATATTGTATATGGCCCGTCTCTCCCTATAGCTTACCCCTACTTTTTTCAGAATCTCGAACAGCTTGCACCATTTTGTATTGTCGAACGCTTTTTCCAGGTCGACGAATCCTATGAAAGTGTCTTGATTTTTCTTTAGCCTTGCTTCCATTATTAGCCGTAACGTCAGAATTGCCTCTCTCGACCCTTTACTTTTCCTAAAGCCAAACTGATCGTCACCTAGCGCATTCTCAATTTTCTTTTCCAGTCTTATGTATATTATTCTTGTAAGCAGCTTCGATGCATGAGCTGTTAAGCTGATTGTGCGACAATTCTCGCACTTGTCAGCTCTTGCCGTCTTCGTAATTGTGTGGATGATGCTTTTCCGAAAGTCAGATGGTATATCGCCAGACTCATATATTCTACACACCAACGTGAATAGTCGTTTTGTTGCCACTTCCCCCAATGATTTTAGAAATTCTGATGGAATGTTATTTATCCCTTCTGCCTTATTTGACTGTAAGTCCTCCAAAGCTCTTTTAAATTCCGAATCTAATACTGGATCCCCTATCTCTTCTAAATCGACTCCTGTTTCTTCTTCTATCACATCAGACAAATCTTCACCCTCATAGAAGAATTACACACTGGCAAACAGCGGGCAAAGCAACAGTGGCAACGCCCGGCGCTTGAAGTCAGCACGTTCAGGAGAGAAGTGGAAACTGTCGATTCAGCCGTCAGGGCATCGCCCGACCGGCTCACGTGTTTCTCAATTGTCACATGTGATCAAAGGCCCTCGCCTACATTCCAAGAGCCAATGACCGACGTTAAGAAGATTCTTCGAGAAGCTTTTCAACGTACAGAAGAGGCAATGACCGTGAAGTCGTTCACCTCCAGTGAACTGAAGTGAATAAATACGCGAGACGCAGTGGGCCCGACAAGGAGAGTAGTTTTCAGCTCAGTTTCGGAGCTGAAGACCGTCATGCAGAAGAGACTACACAGAAGCACGAAGTCCGCCGTTGTAATGGAATAGCAAGCAGCAGCCTCGCCGCCAGAAGACAGAAGTTAGAAGGTATTTGAAGGCTGATTTTTACGTACCCGGGTGACTCGTGAGGACGGGAAGGAGACGGCCTCACATCAGCAGTCATCTGTGAGCTGAGATGAAGATCTGACAGCCGAAGACTGGCAAGCGAGAGTCCGTTGTTCGAGTCCGGGACACTGGCCTTCCCCCGCCGCGCCGTTCCGCTGGCCGACGCACAACACCGACATACGCGGCCGCTTAGAGAAGAGAAACACTGGGACGCCACATCCAAGGTATCACCATCAGATTCACGACTTCGTTCTCAATATTTAAACGGGCCACCGCACGAGCGCGTGTCTCCAGTCAACTGGGCGAGACGGCGACACGAGATACACACCGCCAGGCGTAATCAGACGCCGCCGCTCACGCAGCAGAAGGCTTCACAAATGACACAGCTGGCGCTCTCCCAGCCAGAACAATCCAGTAAGGAAACCATTGTACAGATCTTTCAATAAAAGTTATCTTATGTAAAAATGCTGTTTCATTCTACCTCATACCCGAGCCAAGGAAGAACCCACTCTGTCCACACGTTGTTAAGAGAGAAAAATTAATTTATTTAGTATTTTCACCCAGCTTTAAAGCTTTAGAATCAAATGCCCTTTGCAGTAATGCTCATCCTGGCAATTGACTAGCATCAAAGGAGAAAACCCAGTTACATTTAGTGTCAGAAGTGTTACACTATTGCAACCTCTGCTCGCAACATATTTTGCATACAGTATTTACATCACTTAATTTACTTCAAAAATTATATCGTTGTGAACATTAAAACGGGTGAAAAACTAGGTTTTGTTTAAAATGGAGCTCATCTTACCCTGTTTATATTCAGCAAGTTTTTCATAATAAGAGCACTTAGTGACAAACTTGAATTATAATTTCAAACCCTTACAGAACTTTGTCGTGCTTATATACTTAAAACCACAACATATTAACTCATTTTTAAGAGATTAGACTTTGGAAGATGTTTTATACACGGCAGTTCCATTTTTTTAAAAGAATGATGTTTACTGATTTAGAGCAGAAATGGCAAGGGAGGCACAGTAACCTAGGAGATGCAAAAGCAGAATTATTTAAAGCATTAGTCTCATTAATAGAGACGTGTGTCTGTTGGAACAAATGAGGTGCTTTCAGAGTACTATGAACCGAATCGATAATAAATGAAACCTTGACATTATTCGCTGTAAGACTGGAAATATCAGAAAATATAGGTGACGAATAAGGAAGAGGAGATTATCGAATAAGTAACAATACAGACAAAAAACTAATGGATATACCGAAACCAGCAATTAAGAAAATACCAGATGAACCAGAGGAAATCAGCATCTGGGAAATGTTAACAATGTTTACATACAGAAAAGTACAAAAATACTAAGAGAGGATGAAAGGAGTGGGGAAGGCAAGTGATGGCTTTCATCCTCCAGTAGGGAATAGGTTAAATGAAATACTGAGAACAGCTCTGATAGACAACAGCAGAGATATAATTTCAGCGTATCACTAGGAATAGCAAAACAGCAATGACGTATGTTTCTAAAGTTCTACAGGTACATTAACTAAAATAATTACAAAGTATATGTACATAACTTATTACCGTCAGTTTTTGAAGTTTTGAAGTGGAGGAAGATTTCTTAGTACTGCCTAAACTTAATGCAGATGTATTATTTATAGCCCTTCTAACCAAATTTGAAGCCAGAATAGACACCGAATATGTGGAATTTACAAAAAATGGCAAGACCAAAAGAACACACTTCCATAGTGTTATATCAAAAGAGGAGACACGAATTTGTCCATTAAAACTCAAGAGACTGTGACTGGAATGATTCTGCAGGTCAGGAAGCGTAGTGCAGCAACTGCATGCAACAGGCACCAAGACAATAGACACACAGATAATGGAAAAAATGAACAACGGTGAAAACATTATCACTAAGCAACAAAAGTCGTTGAAGAGTTGCTAATGAAATATGTATAGAACATATAGATAAGAATCTTAATTAGAAAATTCATATTTTGGGTCTCCTAAAGAGAATAGGTCCAGCAATTTTTGAAATCAGAATAACTGCCAGTTTTGAGGATACGGAAATCAGAGCTAACATGTTACACATACTTTCAATCTCTGATGTCATACGGAATAATATTTTTGGGTAACTCAACACTTAGGTAAAAGTATTCACTGCTTAAAAGAGAGTGGTTAGAATAATGTGTGGGAGTCATCGTCGCACATCTCGTAGGCATCTGTTTAATAGGTTAAGAATTCTTACAACAGCCTCATAGTACATTTACTCAGTAATGAAATTTGTTCTCAACAACATGGACCAACTTAAAAACAACAGTGACATTCATGATATAATACCAGAAGAAAGAAAGACTTACACTATCCTCTACTTACCCGATCCTTGGCACAGAAAGGGGTAAAATTTGCTGCTGTAAAACTTTTCGATAAATTACCGGAAGATATAAAATGTCTGACAGATAGCAGTAACAGTTTCAAAAATAAATTGAAATCTTATCTCCTTGACAACTCTTTCTATACCGTACATGAATTCTTGAGTATGAATAAATAAATCTATAGGTATAATGTATGCACCTTATGCCATTTAAGGAACTGGGGTAGGTAATAAAAATTTTAAGTTTAAAAAAAAGCCTTGATTGATGTGTGCAACTTGACACGTTCCACATCATAATGGTTACCGTGAGATTGATCAATGGAACACGTAACTGAGTGAGTCCTATCTGATCAACCTGTAATAAATTAATTTGATATCCCAAGCCAAAGTTCCAGTTGTGTCATGTATCATTGTCTATTTAAAATCCTTGGTATATTTTTTTTATTCGGTGTAAGATATAACTGAGGCGCTTATAGCTGCCCGAATATTGTCTTTGTTCTCCTAATCACCTTCATGTCAGGACAAAATTACTTGTTACTTTTGCTACTACAAATAACAGTAGTAGTATTCAAATGCGTTTAAGTTTATTTTATAGTAGTCCAACAGAGATCCCATTATTAAATATATGTCCAGAATTTATCTCTGTTTCAGTTTTAATTACGTTGTGTAGCGACCGGTTACGTGACATGTCGATTTGCGGACAATCTGTGTGCTATTTTATGCAAATTTGCTGATAACCAAAAACAGCTCTGAAACTGACCACTACGAAATCAGGTAACGGAACAGTTTTATTTTGAACAATCTTAGGAGTAAATTTTATCAAAATTGAGTGAGTAATGACTCATCTTTCTTCGTTATGCCACTGCTATGATCACTGATGTATCTCGCATCCGAACAATATCTTTTCAGCGAAATGAAGTACGATCATTACTTTTCAATCACATTTCTCCCTTTCATTTTGAAGGGGATGCAGTACAACACGGAATTACAAATATAAGTTTACAGCAAAGCTCAACAGCTGTTTGTTGTAAAATCATATCCAATACCTTTCGCCAAAAGGATTGCGACAGAAGACGAGCATGGGGTAATGGAGAAGTGGGGCCCGACCGAGAGAGCTAATTCAGCTTACAGTGATCCAGTAGTTGTTGTAAATAAACAGGACGCATCAGTATGAATAGTTCTGAATGCCAGACACCACAATAAAATTATAGATGCGGTAAATGTAGATACCTGTAAGTGGCAGTAGCAAAAGAAAGCGGAAAACACATGGTATTCCTCTTCAGTGTAAAATGTTGTCAGTTTAAAGATGTACCATTCAGGATCAGTGCGTCAATCTCTCCTTTTATAAGATCTTTGGAGTATGTTTTTGGCAACCAAACTACATTCGAAATTAACTGTTTATGTAGATAACCAATTGACAGCTATCATACAATGGGAAGTGCACCGACTAGATACTAGAAGAATAATTCACCACAATCTTTAAGGCTGGAATTTCTCTGAAAATCGCCAATTCAGAATTTTTAAAAGGAAAATCAATTTTTTAGGACACTTCATGTTATAGAAAGGAATGTGAGACGGATGAGGAGAAGATAAGATCTATTAAGGAAGTACCTTCCTGGAAATTTTATCGTACATTTATTCCCAACCAAGCGTTGAATGGTCTAAACTTAGCAAAACTATATAAGAAGAACAGCATCTGAAGATGGACAACTGAATGCCAGCGAGCATTTGCACTGATCAGAGAAACCTTAGCCAATGCTCCGATTTTTCACCACCCTGATTTCAGTGTTACCTTTTGTCTTGCTTCGGGTGCTAGCAATCATGGATTAGGATTTGTTTCAAGATGCTGAGGAGACAGAAGAAAAGCATAAAAAAGTCCTGCACCAGCCACAGATTAGCATAATGCAAAAAGAATTACAGCATCAACGTGAAGGAAGTTGTGATAACAGATTGGGGTCTGAAGACGTTTATTATGTTTTAAGATATCATACAGTAATCATTAAGCACCAGCAAGCCTTAATAGATCTGAGGGAGTGCCAACTGCGAAATGGAAGTTTGATCTGGTGTCATTGTTTCTACAGCAATTTGACATCAAAATATGATACATGTGAGAAGAAAAGGATGTGGTACCGGATGCATATTCCTGAATGCCCATAGACATCAAAGAAGAAAACTTAATTGAACTCAAAAGAACTACCTAAGGCAGCTGAGCTTAAGATGATCTACAAGAGACTACACCAATTGGAAAAGTAGGGCCCCCACTTAAAACTAATACGAAATCAAAATGACAGAACTAAGCCGCCCACAGACAGAAGGAGAGGGTGCACCACTAGTAGAACGGGAGGATTTTTGTTTACAAGGCCCTATTTGTCACGAAATTAAAACCACAGTGAAAATTTAGTGAAGCTTCGCGCAGATGTGTTGTGCAGTGTCTTTAGTACGCCTGTCGATCGCGTCGCATTGCACTTTTCAGTTCTGGACACAAAGTGATCACGTATCGATGCCGCCAAGTATGGAGTGTGTTCTGCCGTTAGATTTCTTCATACTGAGGGTTCCACCAGATTCCATGCAGTCCATATAAGGTAACTGTCATGCGTGACAGCAAACTGGGACAACGGTGTAGGAACTTTGAAGTAGGACGTACAAGCGATCAGAAAAGAACACGAGTGTCAACCGAGCATTTTGTTCAACAAGTGAATCAGGCGATTCGAGAAAATCGTCTACGAAAAACAGTTCAAAACAAGCGAAGAGGAATGTTAGGCTTTGTCCTTCTTCATGACAGTGCTCGGATTCACACTGCAGCTGCAACGCAGGCGCTCCTGCAGCGTTTTAGGTGGGAAGTGATTGATCACCCTCCATAGAGCCTGGACTTGGGTAACGCTGAGTTTTATCATTTTTGCTCACCCGATTCGCTGGCTGTGAGGACAGCATATTGGCACACGGAACAAGCAGCAGAACGGCGTAGACAGTTGAGAAAGCACAGGCGCGGCGAAAATGTGTGGAACTAGCCGGAAGGTGTAGCTAACTGTTGCAAATTAAAACATTTTGATTTTCTCTGTTGTTTCCATTTCGCAACCGATCCGGCCTAGAAAAAAAATAGCCCTCATATAAATACAATGGTGTGCAAAACTTAAGGACGAAAGTAGCTTTCGCATGATGTGTCACTGCCAAGTAACGTAGCCTGATGAACTTCGGATCATACATAGTAAGAACTCCTACAATCTATTACAGGAGGTAACCGAAAGATATATGCAATGACGAACAGAAATGACGAAGTGATTATACTGAAGTCACTGCGATTCATGATGCTTTATCCTCTGCAATGTACTCCTATTCGGCCAAAAAGTGGTTAAAGAGTTTCTTTGGTAGAGCGTTCCATTCTTCTACAAGCGGAATTGACAATCGCTGCATAGTCGTTGAGCATGTCGCCATGTTGCAATACGTTTCCCCAAAGCATTCCACAAGTGCTCTACAGAATTTTCTAAACAAATTGTAAATAGCCTTTCGCTCCCTGTATTTGACCCCACCCACTTTCAGAGGGGAGGGACGGGTAGGCCAGTCCATTCGTCGGATAGCCTCTCGTTCAACCTCCTGCACCTGGCGCTGTTCATGGCAGTAGCGCATTGTCATCTATAAAAATGAAATCATGGTGGAATGTGCCCCCGAAAAGACGCACACAGAGACGGAGTATAGTGCCACAATAATGTTGACCAGTGATTGTAGGCCAACGTGACCAAACATTTGGAGACCAGTACGCCCATGCCTCCTCAACACTCTAGCACCTGGACCATGAAAAATATCATGTTCGATCATGTTTCTGAGTGCATTACGTTTTCCGACCTCTCACCATATGAGGGTACGTGCAGCACTGTCAAACATGGTCGTTCTGGTTCTCCACGAGGCCTAATGTTTTGTGTTCGTTGTTGTTGTTGTTATTGTCTTCAGTCCGAAGACTGGTTTGATGCAGTTGTCCATGCTATTCTACCCTGTGTGAGTCTCTTCATCTCCAAATAACTACTGCAGCCCACATCCCTCAAAGTCTGCTTACTGTATTCGTATCTTAGTCTCCCTCTACAATTCCCCCCCCCCCCCCCCCACACACACTTACCACCAGTACTAAACTGATGATCCCTTGGTGTCTAAGAATGTGTTCTATCAACTGATCCCTTCTTTTGGTCAAGTTGCGCCACAGATTTCTTGTCTCCCCAACTCTGTTCAGTAGCTCCTCAGTTGTTCCGTGATCGATCCATCTAATCTTCAACATTCTTCTGTAGCTCCACATTTCGGAAGCTTCTATTTTCTTTTTGTCTAAACTGTTTATCGTCCGTTTTTCGCTTTCATACGTGGCTACACTCCAGACAAATACTTTCAGAAGAGACTTCCTAACGTTTAAATCCATATTCTATGATAACAAATTTCTTTTCTTCCAAAACACGTTTCTTGCCATTGCCAGTCTACATTTTATAGCCCCTCTACTGCGGTCATAATAAGTTATTTTGCTGCCCAAATAGCCAAACTTACTACTTTAAGCGTCTCGTTTTCAAATCTGATTTCCTTGGTATTACCTGATTTAATTCGACTACGTTCCATTATCCTAGTTTTACAATTTTTTAAGTTCATCTTATATCTTCCTTTCAAGACATTATCCATTCTGTTCAACTGCCTTCCACGTCCTTCGCTGTCTCTGACAGAATTAGAATGTCATTCGCAAGCCTTAAATTTTTTATTTCTTCTCCCTGAACTGTAATTCCTTCTCCAAATTTTTCTTTTGTTTCCTTTACTGCCTTCTCTGTGTACAGATTGAACAACGTCAGCGGTAGACCAAAAACCTGTTTCACTCCGTTTTCAACCACTGCTTCTCATTTTTGCCCCTCAGGTCTTATAACTGCTGTTTCGTTTCTGTAAAAATTGTAGCCTTTCCCATCATATATTTTGTCCATAGCACCTTCAGAATTTCAAAGAGAATATCCTGCCAAAAGTTTTCTCTAAGCCTTTTCTCTCCTGGCTGGTTTGACGAGGCTCGCCATGAATTCCTATCCTGTGCCAACCTCTTCTTCTCAGAGCAGCACTTGCAACCTACATCCTCAATTACTTGATGGACGTACTCCAAACTCTGTCTCCCTCTATAGTTTTTGCCCTCTACAGCTGCCTCTATTATCATGGAAGTTATTGTGTGATTTCTTAGGAGATATCTCACGATCCTGGCCCTTCGTCTGGTCAGTGTTTTCCGTACATTCCTTTGCTTCCCGATTCTCGGGAGGATCTCCTCATTCCTTACCTTATCTGTCCACAAAATTTTCAAAGTTCTTCTGTAGCACTATATCTTAAATCTTTCAAATCTCTTCTTTTCCGGTTTTCTCACAGTCCATGTTTTACTACCATACAATACTGTACTTCAAACGTACACTCTCAGAAATTTCTTCCTTAAACTGAAACCTATGTTTGATACTAGTAGACCTGTTGCCCAGGAATGCCCTTTTTCCAGCGTTAATCTGTTGTTTTTCGTCCTCCTTGCTCCGTCCGTCATTGGTTATTTTGTTGCCTAGGTGGCAGAATTCCTTATCTTCATCTACTTCGTGATTCTCAGTTCTGATGTTTCTCGCTGCTCTTATTTCTTCTACCTCTCAAACCTTTCGTCTTTCTTCAACTTGCTCTCAATTCATGCTTAGTACTCATTAGATTGCTCATTTAATTCAGCAGGACCTGTAATTCTTCTGTACTTTCATGGGGGCTAGCAAAGTCCTCAGCGAATTATTGATATCATTTCATTTTTAACTTTCGTTCTTTTATTTCCATCATTACTTTGGCGATTTTTAGATCGAACGACAGGGGTGACAGACTGCATCCCTTACACCATTTTTAATCCGAGCGTTTCGTTTTTGGTCTTCCACTCTTATCGTTCCCTATTGGCTCATGTGCATATTTCTTACCAGTCATTCCATTGCTTTTCTCAGAATTTCGAACATCTTGCTCCGTCCTACTTTGTCGAACACCTTTTTCCAGTCCGACAAAGGCCGTGAATGTCGCCTGATTTTTCTTTAGTCTTGCTTCCAATATGAACTGCAACGTCAGAATTGCATCTCTGGTACCAATACCTTTCCTAAAGCCAAAATGATCGGCATCTAATGCATCCTCAATTTT